>NC_138550.1:133780796-135041319 GCF_964273705.1 Natrix helvetica
AATTAAAACTGAAAAATCATGGCATAAACCAGCTATGGACAAAAATCCCATCTGTTCAATTACCAAAGGTCACACTGCTTTGATTTCCACTGATATTTTAAAACATCCTAAGTCCTTAGAAAGAGCTCAATGCATATGAAAGCCAGTATCAGCTAAAGAATTCGCAGCTGTGATTCCATACTATTGTGTATACAAGACAGTGGAATAGAAGGGGGGGGGGGAAGGAATCACAAAACATAAAGACCTACAAATAGAAGTAGAAAGACTAATAAAGAAAATAAAAGTAATACCAATAGTAATAGGTATATTGGTACAATTCCAAAATATCTGGAGCATCGCCTGAAGATCAGAGGCATTGATAAAATCACTATTAGTCAATTGCAAAAGGCAGCTTTACTTGGAACAATTTTTATCCTGTGATATATATGTTTAACGTTATGAAACATTGGACCATCTCAGATCCTTGAGAAAGACTCGGTAGTCTGATAAAAAATGTTAACGCCAGTCTAAACCTCTGACTGAAAATCATAATAGATAGTTGAAGGAAAAAAGGGGCAGCTTTTGAACATGAAATCAGCAGCCTTAATTTTTCAAGAGTTTGTTGCTGTTAAACAGTAAAGTAAAATCACACTCCACTCAACAGGTATGAAATTACTGTTCATAAATGTCCATTGGATGTCACTACAACATCACATAATAGCTTGCAGTAATAATGATAAATATTAGTGTAGAGATGGGATTCTTAAATTATAAATACTGCCTTTGTCAACTAATACCTTTAAAAATGTGAATCTTGGAGTTAAGATAATATAAAATGAAAATAATTGCCCACATTAAAACTGGCATTAAATGTTATATTATGTAATGTTACAGATCATGAATAAATATAACTGAAAGATTAAAACACAGGCAATTTAACTCATACATAATGATGATTAGCTAATTATGAAAAACAGAGCTGAGCGGCAACAATATATTAAATGAGATAGTAGCACTGTATCCATATTTACTGCATTGATTTCTGCAGCAAAACTATTTTGGATCAGAATGGATTCTCCTACTGTCCTGCTACCCAAAAGAACACTTTAAGTTTGGAATAGTACAAGATTTGACATAAAACACCACAAAGTTAAGAAGTCATTTTTATTTCAAAATGCCAAGTACTGAAGGTTCATTTGCAAACAGCTATTTACACATATTGTCCATAAAGCTTTATACAAGCTTGTACGTAAGAGTTTGAAAACTGGTCTTTGTTCCACTGAGAGATAAATATTAGTTCAAGTCTTCCCTAAAAAAAAGGAACAGTCCACAGATATCCATTTTGTTATTACAGATGCATTACAGATGCAATTTATAGTTTCCTAACTGACACACTTAAAAACATTTATCAAAACTAACATTTTAACTAGTCTACCCTTTGATGAATAATACTTTCCCTCTTTCAGGTATATTCGGTTAAAACAAAATACAATATACACCATACTGCTATTTTCCTGAAATCAATGGGAAAAGTATAGTCTTGTCTATATATTAACAGGGGAGTGTGTGAAATATAAAAAAGTAATTATTCAAAATTGCATATTTAAGAATTTTAAGTTCAACCCTGGATTCTTTTGGAACAGTATTTTTTTAGATTCTTCAGCATACAGTGTGTTTTTAATGACACATGGTTTTGGCTAACAGTTCTGTTCTGAAAGTTAATTTTTAAAGTTCAAAAATCAAAGGACACAATTCTTTTGTCTTTGCCACCACAGTCCAATGCTAACCATATCACTGAGGGAGACAGTAATCTGGGAGTAATCGAGAGTCATCTATTGTACATTTTGTGTTCATTTAACAGGTACCATAGTCTGAAACACTGGTCATAATACCTGCAGAACAAAACCTTGCCAACGAAGCTACTCCTCAGCTGCATCAAATTTTGCTTCCTAGACTTCCAAGCCACTATAGCTAAAAGTAAAACAATTAGCAACTTTGGCAAGGCACCGGATCACCATGTCTTTGGCTATCGCTATGCTCTGCCAGAAAATTGCTTCCAGATTCAACAGTTAAAACATTTGGCAAATGAGAGCCAATTCTTTCAGTTAAAATATCTAAACTAGTTCAAAGTTGTTCTGCCTCCTGAATATTTGTGGAGCAAGAGTATATTGCAAACTTACCATCAAGCTGATAGTCCTGCAAGGTAAGCACCTGAGCAGCTATTCAAAGTATTTTTCAGTCTCAGGAGGAAATTCTTTTATCCCATTAGCACCAGTTGGATCAGTTCAAAGCTGATCCATAGGGTCGCTCATTTACATTAGAGGACCAGTGTACATTTTCTGGTACACTAACAGTACTTTAAAAAAGACTTTGGGACAACTGCGCTCTCTAGGGAACTGTCCATTTTATGAGTACATTGCCAAAAAAGAAACGCCAGAACAGTACCAATGTTTAAATGACATAATGAACTGATATGTATATTCAGAAGCTCCATTTCAACGTTTTCCAGAATACATGGTGAGCTCAAAACTAGGCCCACTTGTTTCCTATCGCCATAGATACAGAAAGCAGGTCTGAAAAGGAGCTATACTCATATTTGCTATAATAGGAGTAAAGCTGTCAGTGCAAGTTAAGACCTTACATCACATTAAGATACATTCAGAGAATTTTACTTCTATTTAAGCAAACATGAGCACTGGTCCCCTTCAGGCCCATACGGTTCTCTGTGCTCCTCCCTTTTGAGTTCTCTCTTTACCGTCTCTTGGTAGACTACAACTAGCCAACAAATTGTATAAACTGTCTACTTCCAAATTTCAAGTATGCAATCAACACTGAATGAATAATGACACTTTTGAGGCAATGGGAGGTTTGCATAAATAATCTTAATACTATATTAATAAACATATATTAGTATTTATGGCAATCTACATCCATGTACATTATTTACACTATGAAAAAATTTAACACTTATTCTAGGATGGAACAAAGAGATAACAAAATTCTTCAGTTATGAGTTGAAGTATTTACATTGGTGCATGCTCTCTAGTTTCTGTTCCAAAGCTTTAAAAAAGGTTAATACCTAAGTTAGGAAATGGAGCCTGGCTAAACCTCCTATTGCTCTTTTAAGCTGCTGCAATGACATTGCTCAAAATGTCGTAGACATACACAATGCTTGGAAGATGTATATCTGAGAAGAGAGCAACTGGTCATTCAACTACTGTAGCAAGCTAACAGTATACATATTCAATTCATGGCATCGATTTCTTCAGAATGCAATGACACACATAGGCCTAGTTCAAATAGGCTGATGCCTTCAAAAGCGTAGAACACAATCTGATAAATATAAAGTGTCTCCCCACACCTCAAATTCCTCCATCAACTATTCCCTAACCTCATTTTTCAAGTCTACAAGGCCTTATCAATTGAGCTTTGATTGCATACTCATTGCCCATTATGAAATATCTCAAATATCTTTTTAAATTCCCTACTAATAAGCATTTCCTCTCATTGCATTACCACTCTAAAGATTATTTGAGGGGTGCAGAAGAGCTTGGGACCTGATCATATTCTCATTTCAACTTTTGGAAAGCCATGCCAAGGAAGCCCTTTTTTTTAATTTACTCTGAACATCAAATTGGTCCAGCCTAGGGAACTGCTCTTCAATGTGTGAGTTAAGAGATCCCTTTAGTCTCAGAATCAAACAGAATGTAACAAAATATTTTAGATTAAAAAATAGCAGAGTGCAATTGCATGAAACATAGCGCTTCCAAAACAGATCTGAACAAGGCCATCAGGAATACACCCCTGAGTATTGCCTATGAATCTCACTATTTTAAAGTGTATTAGCATATCTATGCAATGGAAAGCTAACTTGTACTTTTGATTTTAGCAATATGTAAGCCTCAATGGCATTTTTCCCTTAACAGATTTTTTTTAAAAAAAGATGAAATAATTCTGGCAAGTGCAAAAAGCAGTAACTATGGAATCTTTATTCTTCTTGCCATTTGTCTATTCATAACTCCTCCTCCAAGAAGAAAAAAATGACTAACAATATGAAAAAAAAAACAGTTAAAATGTATAATTTTGAACAGACAGATGGCAGGATGGGAAATCTATAAGCATCCACTTACCTTGCAAATGTTCCACTCTAGCCGGTAGATCTTTTGCATTAAAAATCCCTAGTGGCAGGATGAAAGAGTTGCACAACTGAGTATTATAGGTTGACTTTCAGTCTCAAGTTCTCCAGATATTGGCATCTATAAACGCACATCTTTTTTTCCAGTAATGAAAAAGTGGTGATCAGATCAGGATGCCCAAGACAATTTCTATTGCTGACAAAGCTAAATAAATGTAGTAGATGCCAAATGCTAAAATATAAGCAGGTCTGTACAAGCCTTTAATATGAAATGGATTGTTAAGGCCTGTAATTCTCCCTCAAGAATCAGTAGGAACCTAAGAACAGACAACTTGGCAAAGCAATCATTTGACTGTACCAGCATATGCTCAGATTGATATTTAGGGCATGATGAGGTATGTAAACAGCAATCTGGGCCATGTGTCAGAACAAATAACCATTGTACCATACCAGCAGAGCATTAGATACTAGAGTCATCTCAGTTTGCCACACTATCAAGGTTAGTTTCTGTACGCAGAAACAAAAGTAACCTTAAGATTTGGATTTGAACTTAATAGCAGTTCTGCAGCTGATTGTTTCTTCTTGCAAAAATATGCAAATACAAACCAATAATTATTGATCAGTTTGTTACGCTTTAAGGTTATTACAAATAGTATTGAAATCACTAATGAGTTATAAATTCTCAATTAAAATGAAAAATACACTATTGTACTAAAATAAAACAAATTATCAATAACGTATCCTGTTATTGATTTGTCTTAAAATTGTTTTATCTCTTAAAATAAAACGTTTAATTGGATATTTTATTACTTCAAACAGCCTCTTTTCCAAGTCAGGTGATTGAAAATTTTGATTTAAAAATACTCAGAACCAAACAAATTATCCAGTTCATGTTGCATAGCTAAGTTGTGCTTTGAAATAGAACTTAAAATAATTACTTGTTCTCGCCTAGTTCAAGAATCATGGATGCTTTATCTTCAACAGAGGCATACATTTCTATGAGAACTGATTTTTGCAGTAGGGAATCTATTAGCATTTGCCTGGAACATGCAACTTCAATAGACATACCTAAAGGACTTGCAAACCTACTTTAACATTCCAGTTCCTAAAAAGAAGAAAGGCCTATCTCTAAGTTATTTGGAGGTAACCAGCCCTCAGATATACCATGGCTCTATGCATTAAGCTGTTCTGGTTTATTATCAGTGGCAGATCTTATTAGGAAAAAGAAGGCACAGGCGTTTTTAAAGGCCCCATACTTAATATGTACAAATAAATAATAATCTGAAGTTACTGCAAGGGCCCCTCTATTTCAGAAGTGACTTCTTGTGAAGGCTTCTCAACTGATGTAGTTATTGCTTCTATTGTAGGGGGGCCAGGATAGGTTTGTGCTGTGTAATGCATTGTTGTTGTTAGATTGACATCGTTACCATGGTCACCTTGAGAGCTAAAAGTGGGACAGGATCTAGTCCTTGCATAGTTTTGCTGAGCAACTTTGTTATACACCACTTCGCTCACAGTGCTGACAGGAGCATCTTCCCACATCCGCCTTTGCTGCTTCTTTTCTTTATACTTAATGGTGTACCAAGCAAGGAAAATGAATAGGAAGCCAACAAATTTGAGACCGGCTGCCAGACCAAAGTACACAAAACGAAATGACGTCACATCATATTCCCAACAAGAACCTTGAACGCCACATTCCTGTTGCCACAGCATGCAGGTCGTATCAATGACGGCACCAAAATAAATTGGGGTAGGAATGTATGCTGTAATAAATAGGAAAAGTGTTGTCAATCAACTTCTATATCAAATGAGACAGTTATTGGGTATTGTTTTGAGAAAGTACAGAGTAAAGCTAAACCTATATTATTTCTCTTTTTAAGCAGTTTTGGCTAGGATATACATCACATCACATCACATACAAACAGAATGAGACAAAATTCTCGTAAGATATATATAAATGACTTGGTTTTGAAGTGATGAAGAGAATAGCTAAATTTTAACTCTTTACAATAGCAGATTTTTATTTATTTTGAATTATAGCCAATGGAGTGCTAGATATGTCTCATACTGATTCGTGACAGACAATTGTTGAATTTTTAAGAATTCTGTGAACTAGTGAAGAGAAGAGCCAAGATGCTTGTGTGCTGATCACCTGTTTGGAGATTCACTGAGTCATGCAGCAGATCAATGGAGTCAGCAAAGCTAGCTGATAATACATTTATCACCACACCATTAGACATATCCTATATAAATCTCAATCCAATAATATCACTCTTAAAATATTAGAATTTCAAATGTTGAAATAACTTTAAAGTATTAAAATATTAATAATATATTGTAAGTCAACTTTAATACAATTATTCAAAGTTTCAGAGAATATCAAGGTAAACTGGTTGATCATATTCCATAAATCCAGAATAAGGCCCTACTTCAGGTTACTGGAAGTTTAATCCAAAAAAAAGCTACTAAATAACCTCAGCACTTAGTAGCTGTACTTGATTTCATAGTGAGTACTATAGGTAGTATTCTCACCAACCTTGTGCCTGAACCCGTCCCTGTTTCTTTTACAGAACCATATATTCAATTTTAGCTAACTATAGTGTTTGGTGTATAGAATCTGTTATACAAATCAGGTTTAAAGTTAAGAAAAATATTAGCAACATGTAAGAATTCATAGTTACCCTATAATGAAAGTAAACATTTATGGAGTTCTCCCCTTTATTACAGTAGAGAAATATGGGAGGGGGAATGGTAATGTAGGCGTAATCCATATCAGCAAGAGTGGATAACTGATATATCGACCCCAGCCACTGTAAAAGTGCAAGGTTGTGTGTGTGAATTTAAAAAAAACTGAAAAAACTGAGAAAGATGGCACCAATTATGAGAAAGATGGCACCAACTGCATTCAATTCTGGTCGTCACAATGTAAAAAAGATGTGGAGACTCTAGAAAGAGTGCAGAGAGGAGCAACAAAGATGATTAGGGGACTGGAGACTAAAACATATGAAGAACGGTTGCAGGAACTGGGTATGTTTAGCTTAACAGAAAGAAGGACTAGGGTAGACATGATAGCATTGTTCCAATATCTCAGGGGTTGCCACAAAGAAGAGGGAGTCAAACTATTCTCCAAGGCACCTGAGGATAGAACAAGAAGCAATGGGTGGAAACTAATCAAGGAGAGAAGCAACTTAGAACTGAGGAGAAATTTCCTGACAGTGAGAACAATTAATCAGTGGAACAGCTTGCCTCCAGAAGTTGTGAATGCCCCAACACTGGAAGTCTTTAAGAAGATGTTGGATAGCTATTTGTCTGAAACGATATAGGGTTTCCTGCCTAGGCAGGGGGTTGGACTAGAAGACCTCCAAGGTACCTTCCAACTCTACTATTGTATTATTGTATTATAATTAAGAGGGCCACTTTTAATTAAGACTCCATCAAAAATGTCAGATCACTGGCAGGGAAACCTTTTTTAAAAAGTGGTCTTTTCAGCTACCTTGACAATTCCTCTACCAAGTCACATAATTCTTCAAGATAGTCAATGTAACCAACTGTGAGGCACTAGATCTGCCTCTGCACTTACCAAGAGTTCTTAACAAAACAAATTGCATGCCAAGGGCAAAAGGTCTCTCACCCTTTTCCACAGACCTACAAAAAGATACAATATATTTTAAAGTCTTGAACGGGAAAAATGGTAGGAATGACTACTTAACTGTTACTTGATATAACTCTTCTCCTTAGCCATATCCCAGGAGAATGAACCAATGCCAACCATGCAGGAGCCCGGAATTCAGTAGAATCAGAAGTGCAGAGAAACAAAAACTTTATCCAGGAAGCAAAGTGAGTAATTTTCCCTACATTTCTGATGACAAGTAGATTCAATCAAATCTAGATTGACAAGTAGATTTATTTTCTAAGAAAATTGTCTTCCCATTCTCCTTAGCATCCTGCAACCTACCCAATAACAAATACCCCCTCAGACACAATTACCCTCTCTGACTTCTACAATTATAAAACATATTGATTCATATATTAATTATGTATCAACAATGAAACTAAGAGTGAAATCAAACTTTGTAAATCCATCTATCTCTAGAAGTAACGTAATTCATCATCAGAAAAGTAAAGGTGAATTATGTTTTGTGGGAGATGGCAGAGAAACTCAATTATAATAAAGCATGTTATGCTAGTAGAGAGAAATGATCCAGGCAACTTCTCACCTGAGAGTAACTATGATTGCTGATGGTTGGGCACATGCTGTGATAAGTGTTACTATGAAGAGAAAAATGAGGAAAGGGATGAGTGTGTTGCAGGTTCTATCACACTTTCCTGATACAGCATAGCCGTTCTCATTGAGATATGTTTTGACGATCACCACTCTTAGTTGGCTACGCTGTCCAACTGTGGGTGGTGTGATAACTTGTCGGCTTTGGACACAGGCACAATCTGTGTAATTTCTTATCTGTAAAAGATTTAAAAAGTGTAAAACAATCATGATTCCTTATTTGTATTTTTATCAAGAATGCCTGCATCTGGTACAGATGCTTCAACTTATTTATGACTCTAAGCAAAGCACAATACAATCAGGACAGGTACAGCAGATAAGAAATGCTCTTCATCTGAAGGCAAAATATTTTATAGAGAAAAAATTGTAACAGTATTTCAAAATATCTGATTTGAGTGTTTTAAAAAGAAGATTTAAAGAAGGCCTTCCTGGTCTAAAGTTATAGTGTTTTTTGCTTTGTTTTGCAAATAGCAAGCTTAATACTGTACTTAATTAATAAAATGCAAAATTTATAAATTGCTAATTATCCGGTCTTGAGGAAGTTCACAGAAAGAAGGAAAATGCATACATGAAAGGAAAACACAATATCAAAATTCTATGTCTAAGAGTCCTGAATTGGCTTTAGGCTAAGGCCAAATAGGTAAAAACAAGGGCATCAAAGGTTAGGGGCCACCAACATTTCCCCTCCTTCTGAATCATTGTAAAAATACAAAGCTTTGCATTAGTGGGGAGGTGGCATTGGCTAGAGGTTGCACCATCTGTCAATGTGGCCTGGGGGTCCGAGTCCACACAGTGAAATGCTTAGACAAATAATTAGGCTTTAAATTATTATAAAGAGCAAGGAGGAACAGGGCAAAAACAAACATAAAAATCTCTACAGAATGGACAACTTCCAAGATGATTTGTGCTCCTTTTACTTCATGCAGAATAGGGATCCTCCATAACTATAAAGTTACAGAAAACCTGATGAAATATTTCCATTCATTCTAATGGAAAAATTGTTGGTTTTAATAATTTAATTAGAAGATCTTCTGACTCTAGCAGATAATCTGCTGAACATGCTGATCATAGCAGCCTTCCTACTGCCAGAATTTATTAAATTTATTTGTCACCTATCTTGTTTCAAAGGATTAAAAGCATTCAAACTGTAAGATAAATATTTATAAGATAATAAAAATGCAGTTACAATCAAAAGTAAAATTATAGTTAAGACTTGGGGAGAAAGGAAGCAGGAGGAGTGGGTGTGGGTGTGGGTGTGTGAGATAGGATTGCCTCTTAATTCAACCATTTCCAGTGTGATGCTCACCTGTTGGGCTCCAAGCCATCTGGCAGAGCCAGGTCAGGCCCTTATAGAAGATCAGAAGGAGGGCCTATCTCACCTCCCAGAGTAAGATGTTCCAAAGAACAAAAGCCATGGCAGAGAAAGCCCTTCTATTGGACTCTGCCAGCTGAAATTCCTTGATTGACATGTACTCACAGCCAATGAAATTTTAATACATTTAATAAAGTCAATTAATGTTATATGTGCCTTGGGTTTTTGCTAACTGGGAAACTATAAGATTGGTGAATGTATGCAGTGCACATATTTATATCCTGAGATCTAGGTCTCACACCAAAAGACAGTAGAGAATGATCTAACAGTAGGAGTTGCTGCCTAAAAACTCTTACACACACCTGTCAGAAACAGATGCCATGTTTCCCCAAAAATAAGTCAGGGTCTTATTTTCTTTTGACACATGAAATAAGTGCTTGGCCTTATTTTTGGGGAGATCTTATTATTTTTGAGGTGCAGGAGGCAGCAAGTACGGTCACCTCATGGCTGCTACAGTGTTGCAATATTTTCGGGGAAGGGCTTATTTTCGGGGAGGGCTTATTTTAGCGCATGCACTCAAAAGCCCAATTGGGCTTATTATCTGGAGAGGACTTATTTTCAGGGAAACAGGGTAAATAAATAAATAAAAACATCTAACAGCTGCAAATCACTATGATATAAAAATTATTTTGGCTACCCCACATATATAAATGTTTCATAATGTTTGCTGCCTAAGACTTTTTTATATGCAAAACAGGCATTTTACTACAATGATACTGCCCAGACTATTAAGAAAACAGCTTTGTGATCTACAATACTGAAAATTGAAGTTATCTTTGGTGCATAGGTTGCTTTTCTAACAGCAACAAAAGTTACCACTTTGATTGCTTGTAGGCATACTCACTCCTGTGCTATAATTCCCACTGCTAATGCAACCAGCAAGACAAGGGTTAAAATATGTGATCCCATCTGATCCACACACAGGTTTGTATTCATGAATTTTGCAGCCACAATTAACATTACAGCTTCCAGTCAGATTCCTATGTGCCATGGTGAGAGTAGGTCTAAAAAAAAAGATAGGGAGACGCATTATAATCTATTCATTGCAAAAGATACATTGATGCCAACAAATACAAACTCTAAGAATTATATTTTCAAAATCATATACTTATAATAAAAGATACAAATCAAGCTATAATTTTAGGCAGACAAATCCACATATGATGTGATACTAATAAAACACCAGCGTTTCTTGCACTAAGTCCCCAAACCATCATTTCCGCAGCTCCTAGAATTCTGTCTAACCACATTATACGTTTTATTTTCTAACATTGTAAAGTAAGAAACATATAAAAACAATGTTAGTCTAGATAGCTTAAGCAATCCTTTTAAAAGGGAATCAGTCTGGTGGGATGGTGAAACCCCCACTTATCTCAGTTGTTATTGTGGAAAAATAGGAGAAGGGAGTATTAATATGTTTGTCACCTTGAGTTGTATATGAAAAATGGGATAGGATAAATTTTAAAACTGAGGGGGGGGGCATCCTAATCCTTTTTTTAAAAAAAACCCTGGCTCCTTCTATATGTGTATGATGCATCCTAATCACTTGCACGCTTTGTTTTAGCCATTATAGCCCTGTCCTTTCCCTGACCATTAAATGCAGCCCCGATCACCATGATTTCACAGCCCAATACTAAATACACAGGGAGACAAAGGTAAACTCTAGACATCTTGTCTGCTGCTTATTGGAAGATCTCTATCAGACTTTTATATTTTGTTTTGTTAGACTGGTTATTTTATGCAAAAATATACAATGGATTACTTTACATCTACAAATTGATGCCTCCACTATTTTGAATTGTAATTCCCATCAGCCCCAGCTGGCACAACCCCAGCACAATTGAATAACTAGTTGGGGAAGGTTACCAGTATGACAAAACTTTTCTAAACACACTGCATGTTTCAGAATTCCTGAGATTCTGTATTTTTCTTTAATTAGCTGAAAACTGAGTATTTCCTGCTAAATGACACCAAAGGTCATGAATACTAAGAATCATTACCAAAACTCCCACCAAGCACAGAAAAAACTTACTAGAATTCCATACTTTATTCTATGGATGTTTGAATTTTTAAAAAAGTATTTTACAATTATTTTGATATGAACCCCCAAATAATTTATATTGTACTAAATTTGGTATATTACTCCTATTAAATAATTGATAGCACTTATCACGGTATTCTTTTAAGCAGATTCATTAAGTTGGCAGTGGAAGGGATGACCATGTGTGGTTCTTTTCTTCATGGGCAGTTCTAGTCAGTGTTGTGGTAGGGAGTAAGGGGGCGAGAAGAGAGGTTCCTAGCATTAAATCTATTTTTCAGAATTTCACAGGACAAAATGATAGCGAACTGGAAAGAACGAGTAACAAGAAATAACTCTTAATGAACAAAATCAAGTATACATCTACTTTTCCAGTTAACTATTCTAACAAGGAACTTCAAAAGTACTCAAACAACAGTAGTTTGTTCTCTGTTTCATACACATCTAGCAGTTAAGAGGCATAGAATATGAAAGCTTCACTGAGATGCCCTGGCCTATAGATTTCCTATTCTCATGTTTAGCTCTGTAAACCTGTAATGCTACCACTAAGTTAAAAGTAAATACACAATGTGTTTCATTCCTTGGATTATTCGGCACAATTTCTACTTCTATAATAGCAATCCTGATATACAGCAGAAATTGGGAACCTGTGTCTCTCCAGATTTTGCTATACTACAAATCCCATCTCACTATTGTTTATTTCGCCTCTTGGCCCTAGATTTTCCACCCATGAGACATAATGACCAAACTATACACAATATTTAAAGTTTAATGTTAATTCACTAGAAAATATTTCATTACTGTTCTCATGTTAATTTGAGCTATCATTGTAAAGTTTTACCGTTGTCTATGAGAAATCAGGGAAAAGTTTGCCATACTATGCAATTACTTTGAACATACAATGCAAAATCTCATTTGCCATGTTGCCTCCAATTCATTCTATTTGAAGATACCAAATATAAAACCAACATGAGTAGCATTATAAAATTGGCAACCAAGGAACAAGGATCCTAAATAGTTACATGCTAACTTGGTAGGTTACAGGAGTAAACAGTATATTGATAAATATGTCAATATTGTGTATGATAAAAGATATGGATTAACAAATTTAAAAAAGAAAGAACATAAAAGGATTTCATCAAACTAAATGAGGATGGTTTGATATACAATACAATAGTAGAGTTGGAAGGTACCTTGGAGGTCTTCTAGTCCAACCCCCTGCCTAGGCAGGAAACCCTATACCATTTCAGACAAATAGCTATCCAACATCTTCTTAAAGACTTCCAGTGTTGGGGCATTCACAACTTCTGGAGGCAAGCTGTTCCACTGATTAATTGTTCTAACTGTCAGGAAATTTCTCCTCAGTTCTAAGTTGCTTCTCTCCTTGATTAGTTTCCACCCATTGCTTCTTGTTCTACTCTCAGGTGCCTTGGAGAATAGTTTTGACTCTCTCTTCTTTGTGGCAACCCCTGAGATATTGGAACAATGCTATCATGTCTCCCCTAGTCCTTCTTTCTTTTAAGCTAAACATACCCAGTTCCTGCAACCGTTCTTCATATGTTTTAGTCTCCAGTCCCCTAATCATCTTTGTTGCTCTTCTCTGCACTCTTTCTAGAGTCTCCACATCTTTTTTACATCGTGGCGACCAGAACTGAATGCAGTATTCCAAGTGTGGCCTTACCAAGGCATTATAAAGTAGTCTTAACACTTCACGTGATCTTGATTCTATCCCTTTGTTGATGCAGCCTAGGACTGTGTTGGCTTTTTTGGCAGCTGCTGCACACTGCTGGCTCATATTTAAATGGTTGTCCACTAGGACTCCAAGATCCCTTTCACAGTTACTACTACTGAGCAAGGTACCACCTATATTGTACCTGTGCATTCCATTTTTGTTGCCTAAATGTAGAACCTTACTCTTTTGATATTGTTCAATGGAGTATAATACTCCTAAATTCTTGCACAGAATTGAAAGTATGGATTTAATTATGAATGGAAAAACTAAAATTTACATCAAGGCATGAATTATGGATGCATGTGAAAGTAGAAATTGATGAAAAATGTGTGTTCTGCTCTAACAAATGGTAACAATAAAAGAATCAGAGATGAATTTGGGGAGGGTGGGATATGCAATAATAAATATGATCCAGGGGAAAATATTATTGTGTTAGGTGACATAAAGAATGGCTAGGAACAAGATGAATAGAGAAAAACATGATTCAAAATCTCAAGAATGAATGAGAATCGCAACTGTTTTGGTGACTGTTTAGAAAATAATTGGTCAGTTTCAAATATATAATTGAAGCATTACTTTATTCATACATAGACAGAAAAAGAATGGACTCTAAAAGCATTATTGGTTTATTATTAAAAACTGAAATTGTCTTCCTAAAGACAAAATAAACAACAGACAGATACAGAACTAAGAAATATGTAAAATTTGTAAAAAAAATATAAATGGATGATTCTTATAGCTAATTTGTATATGCTCTCTTATATACGATACAGCATTACATAACGTATTTTGCCTAAGTAAGTGAATGACAGCAATGAACCAATTGTGACTGATTTCAGAGGGTAAGCTGGTTAGCGTCAAAGCTTTTTTCTTTCTTGTCCTGAACAAAATAGGGGCTTGGTCATTCAGCCAAACATCTACATTCACTTAGTTATAATGGCATCATGAGCTCATAAATTTATGTTCTGAAAATATATTTTCTCATCACCAATTTAAAGTTCTTGGGCCTATGGTCATTACCATAATTTGCAGTATTAAATATATATTATGGAAATAAATATTGATGTTGTATATATACGGTAATAATGTAGATGTGTGTGAGAGTGAGTGAGTGGAGGGGGGGGATTGATTGATTTTGGATTCATTCCACCAAATGTCAAGATTTGTTCTAAAAATACTCAGGTTGGAGAGAAAATAGAATATTGAAAGCACTAAATATCCTTCAAAACCCATGTCTTTATGTTTTCCAAGGTCAAGCAGATTCAAAAACATTCAGCTGGGAAGGCAGGCAAGGAAAAAAAGGGAAATGTCTTAATATCAGATTTCTTCCATTAAAATTAACTTATCTCACACTTAGAAGAGCATAACCCAAGAAATACTATGATCTCCAAAACAATATCCCTGTATGATGGAAATGATCCTTAGTACCCTTTCTTCAAATAAATAACTTAGAAGTGGTATGTGTGTATCTAAAACATTGTGTATTTTTAGATTAGGTTCTTTGTATTTTGCATATAATACTTACCAAAGATTGTTTATTCCAACACAGCAGATGAATTGTTATTTCTTGTGGAGTATTTCAATCCATGATTATACAATATATTTCTTTGTTACTTACTTATTAAAGCACTTTTAAATTATTTAATGTTCTTATGAAAAAGATACTGCCTTTTAAACAGCACAAAAAGGCTGGCTTTGACGCAAAGCATAAATTATTTAGAAAGCTCAAAATATATTTACCCCGTGGTATACGGTATGTTTATACCTCCTAGATTAATACTTTCACATCCAACTATGAAGAGTGTTGAAAAGCATAACAGAGATACTCCACTGCAAATCATTGCTAGTTTTGCAGATTCTCTTGCACCAAGTTTTAGCTTTTTTATAATGTAACCTCCTAAGACAATACCAACACCAGCACTTGGAACAATAATCACACCTGGTTAAAGAAAAAGAAAAAGGGGAGCGTTAAAACATTAGTTGTGTTAAAATGTATATTATGGAAATACCTTTTCTATAAGAGAAATATACCAACTCTCTACATTTTTTATATTAACAATATTTATAACCCTATCTTGAAGATCAATTGAAACTCCCAAGCTAGCTTATGAAATAGATAAATGTCATTTGTTTGGTTAGCAAAGAATTATTTAGTGCTACATAATTAGAAAATGAATAATCACAACTGTAGTGGAATGAGTTAAGAAGCAGCTAATAAGGTGAGCATAATTTCTTAAAAAATCACTGTACAATAAAAATGAAGAGGTTAAAATTTGTATCATTAATTTAAAATAGAATTGGGGAAAAAAATCTCAGAGATAAAGAATTGCATTGAAATTACGCATTAGAATTAAGATTAAAAGGCCAGAGAAAGTACATTGCCATTGCTTATTACTGGAAATATACTAAGACCGTTTTATATGCAATAGTTCCTTCTGAAAAGAACACCTTTAGCTTAACTTAGTTGACAATGGCACTCATAGGATGATAGGTATTTATGAATTCAGAACAGGATGAACAAATATTCCTTGACTTACAACCAGGCACGTTAGTGACTATTTGAAGTTACAATGGAAGCAAAAAAGGGGACTTACGACCCAGATTCAAAGTTTCGATGCTTGGACCCTTCCACAGTCATGTGACCAAACTTTGGGCACTCAACATGGCCACCTTTATGGTCATTTACAGTATCCTACAATCACATGATGTTTTACGGTTTAACATTTACTTTTTTGGCAAAACTGCATCCATAGCAAACCACTGGTTCCCTTAATGACTGTCACAAAAAAGGTTGCAAAATTACTAACATCACAAGATATGACCGTAATGGTAGGCTCCCTTATGGTCATATGTCAAGGACTACTTGTATGTATTTGACGTCACTATCTAAAGTCTAATTTTTATTAAGCAAGAGATGCAGTGTTAATTATGGAGTACAACGTGATGGCATATTAGATGAAGTTGCAAATAACCAAGTTTATAAACTTAGCTATAAGCTTAGCATTGAGGGAATAAGACATGCTTCTCTCTTAGATATGAGAAAAGATGATCTATCAACCTGGGAAAATTGATCCTTGCCTCAATTAGGGATGCCATTGACATCAGTGAACAAGGTTTGAGAATGTTTAATGCTACAATTTGGCTTTTCAATCCTTTGAAGACTCAAAAGCTACATTACCAGAAAATGCAGTGCCAATTTTTTCCATTTTTTATTTTTGAGGAAGATTGTTTTTTTAGAATATGAATAGGAGTGAGAAATGTTTCCTTATCCACTTCATGTAAAACATTAGGAAAAAGCCTCCTTATTATTTCCTCAGAATCAAAAGAAACTCTAAACAGAGATTTTTAAAGAAGGATGAAATACTGCTTTGATTTTACATTAGCTAGGAAAGGAATATTATATAAAACATGAATATATTAGCTAGGAAAGGAATATTATAAAAAACATGAATATATTAGCCAGGAAAGGAATATTATAAAAAACATGAAATGAAAAAGAATAAAATGTAGGGCTTTATTGCCTTATGTCCTTTATTTATAACATATGGTTATTGAAGGTCATAGTTAATATACCATTTCAGAGATTTTATGGGACTGTGCTTTTTATATGTATAGATATAGTGGGCTTGGGATTAGGGTTTTAAACCCTGACAAATTATAATCCTTGATTTAAGACCACAATTGATACTGGAATTTCTGTTGCTAAGTGATAGTCGTAAAGCATAATGTCACATGATACTTAGCAACAGCAATCCCAGCACTTCCCATTGTCATCATAACTCCCCTGTAGCTGGGAGGGAAGTGAAATGGAGGGAGTCCCAGGTAAGAAATGCAGGTGCTGCAGAGGGATGGAGGAAGCCCTACAAGGCCCAGTGCAGTGTGGCATGAGCTCAGGGAGGCTGGGGAAAGAGGGTGTGAAACATGAGCATGCATGTGTAGAAAGAATATGCTGGGCTGTAGCTCAAGGGTTCTTGGTATGCCGTGAGACTGGGATTGTAGGAAGCCCCTGAGCCACAGCACAGCCTGAAGGTGCAGTCTTCCCAGGAATCTCACAAGCCTAGTCCTAGCCCAGTGTGGGAGCCCCCCCCCCTCCGGAAAAATGAAATATTTTGAGGAATATTAAAAAGGCAGAATATTATATTTCCCTAAATAGGAAATGGAGAAACATGTTTTTAAAGGTAGGAAGCAGCCCCCAAGTCTTTCTTAATAGCCCACAGAGGTTGCCAGCACTTAAGAGATAAAGAACTTATTGAAAGAAGCCAAATATTTAGATGGCTCTATTCATAAGCAAAGCAAATACTGCAGGCAGAAATCCATTCAAGACAGGATATTTCGAAACTACTTGCAGCAAAGATTGACAGCTAACAAAAGCAGAGTGATAGGATTAGAAGCAGCCCTTCACCCAGGAATCAACACAGGACAAAAGCCATTAGCCACAATAGGAATTGTCCAACACCCTTTCAGAATACAAGCCCCTTCATTGCAGTCCAAACTTCAAAGTCACAGAAACCTGGGAGCTCAGATAAACAGTATGCCAGAGGTTGGCCAGATTAGCTCAGACAAGCACCTAGGATTGCATTTCTTCTTTTATCTATACCTAGCTATGACCCCTACATAACCCCTAGATGACCCCATAGGAATCTGACAACAGCCAATAGAATATTAAAGGACACGTTCTTGCACAGGAACAGGAAGCTCAAACATAAAGCCCAAAGAAGGTATAAAACCTACCCACTCTCAACTCCATTTTTGTCAGCTGCCCATGTGGAATCACATGTGGTTCTGCTTCATCAATAAACCATATTTCCAATCAGCCTCCATGTTTCCAGTGTCTTTCTCCCAGCTTGGAACTGAACCAGATGGATATATCTTCCAACACCAGCATGGTCCAGCAGTACAAAGGGGCTTCTTCTCACTACAGGAAGTAAACCCAGCTCACTCCCATCCATAGTTGCTCTTGCCACCCTGCACTCCAAGGCCCCTGCTGATGAGGCAAGCCTGCTGCCCTCGCTTTTCACATGGCCACTGCTGCCCATATAAGACCCTCTTCCCCAGGTCTCGCAAGAAAACATATTGGGCAACCTGGGGAAAACGTCAATTTCTTCCCCTTTTATGGTTCTAGGAAAATGACAATAAAATATTTACCAGTTATATGAATCCATTTTTTAGAGTGGAAGGCCTAGAAATAAAAAATCCACTATTTATAGTTTTTAATAACCAGACTAAAACCAAGTTGAATAAGGTTTTTAAATATCTTATCAAAATTATGTAATTAATAATGTGTATGAACTGCAAGACAAAGCTTTCTAAAAATAGCATTCAATTATGCTGTTCCTTGCTCAAAAGAAAATTCCAACTAAAGCACATGTTTTAATCACTGCATAAAGCACCCTAAAGCAAAACCAGTTTTCAGTAAGCAGATTCCTTCTTCATCCTTTGATTTGTCAAAATTCCTCACACAGAGAACTACAGTATTTTATAAAAATTCCTTTCTGATAGCTTCTCATACATGTAACTACAATCCTTATTGTCTTTAGTACAGAATAAGGAGAATTCATTTCTTAGTAAATATACATAGGATTGGCTTTGAAAACCTATGTTAATTACGCTGTGTGTCTTTATGCATTTTAACACACCCTAACCTATGTTTTCAGGGAAGTGTTGCTTGTGGCCACTTAATACCGGTATCTGAATATGTTACAGAGCAAATCAGAAGGCTTCAAATTAGCACGAACATCTTAGAAAAAAAGTGTTAAGGTTTTTTCCCAATTTCTTTTCTCCATAATAATTGAATAACTGAATCAGCCTGTATTAATCTTATTTTAAAAGCTTTTTAAATTGTGTGTTATTGTTTAAGAACAAATTAGACAGTCCAATTTTACACTTCTTTGTAAAATTAAATCTAACCATTTCCAAACTTCTGTTTTGCATTTTTAATCAATAAATGTTTATTCAATAAATGTTTAATGAATAAATGTTTATTTAATGTTTTTAAAAAGCTAAATACATTTGAAATAATCATACGCCAGAATTATACTAAGTATTAATATTATTCAAGACTACCATTCAGGAATGGCAAACTTATTTAATGTCAAGTGTACTGAACCGTTACCTCAAACCAAGAGATGACAGATTATTTGTATTCATAAAACCAAAATGCCTTTAGAAAATTTAGCTGCCAGGATACAACTCCATAATCAGATTATTCAAAAAAGATTCATATTGAAAGTCACTGGTTGTAAGAATTAAAGAGCTTATTTTTTTATCAGAACATTATTTCATGATTTAAATGATCTGTGGTGCAAGAAACACATGAAATTATTTATTAAAATATTACTGACAATTCTATTAAGTTCTTTGTTAATAAACACATTAAATTTATCTTTGTGAGGATTGATTAGTACTATTGCCAAGAATTAATCAGCATGAATCTTTCTTATTTAATTATGTAAATAAAATTAGCTGGCTATTAAAAACAGTTCAACAAGTTCACATTGGATATATCTGGGGCATTTTTATACTGACATATTTAATTGCTTAACTATCTTAATGTTATTCTGTTGCAATATGTGTTTGCATTTTAAGTTTTGTGGTTTTGTAAGCTTCTTGGTTAAAAATAGGACAAGCATAAAGCTTATGATTTACTACTACATGATGACAAATATTGAACTGAACGGCTACATCATGCTAAATAGTACGGACAGCGTGAATTGCAACTGCACCAGATATCGGATTAGCTGTTGCTAAAATAGATTTCTGGTCTCAGCCAGTTTGGCAACACTTATTTATTTTGTGTACTGCCATAATCATCAAGGACACCTGGTAATTACAAGAATAAAAACATCCTAAAGTATATTCAAAATATTATTTAAATGTATATTAAATATTCAAAGTAAAAAAATTAAAAAACAGAGCAATAAAAATCTTATGATTATATAGAGGAATTATTCATACATGTACATTTTAATGATACAATAAAATCCATCCAGCACTGCAAAGAGAATGATAAAAAACCATAACTTTTAATTCTTAGTATAAGAACAAATATTGAAAGAATGCTAGCAATGCCAGAATTTGTAAATCTTTGTAACAACAAATCTCAGATGATCACCAAATTTTGCAAAATTAATGCCACTTTGTTAGTGTTAATAGTGTGGGTTGATCAAAAAAGCTGTTTAGTGGAAAACCAAATAGTGCCACAAATCCTATGTTGCTAATCTATCTGATCAACAACAAATTATTCATACATAATAAGTGTGAGGCAGAAAATCTGCACATTTAAAACAATTAAGAACAGAATCCTGATTATTTTCCATTAACTTTCTTTTTATAAGCTGAGGAAAGTAATCCTTAAAAGATTTATTTACAGCAATATCTTACCAGTGTAGATGCTGGCACTGGAAGCTGGGATACCAAACTGTGACTCAATGAACTTTGGAATAAAGGTAATAAAAGCAGTAACAATGGCACATTCAGCTGTATATGACAAACTCACAAAAAGGAAAGTCATGTTGCTTAAGATCCTGAAAGCTGCTCTTGGAAGTTCTATAAAAAAGACAAAAAGAAATAAAAGAAATATACCTAAATGTTGTCAGAATGGATGGGAGACAAAGAACAATCAGGGTATCATTTATTGAGTGGTTGCCTTGTCAAGAATTCCACTGGATACATAAAACTATGATTTATGAACAGTGCATGAGCACTGTAATTCTACCTTCTAACCCTAACCCTTCATTCATCACCTTCAGCATATACAGCTTCACCAAACTGGGATATTATTTTAGTAAAAATTAATATTGGTACATGTATTCAACCTCTTCTTTTTGTCCAGCATCCCTAGCCAAAATCTATTTTTCATAATGCTGATAACAGCAGGAAAATAATAGATAGGATTTACATAGCTTTAGCAAGCTGTTCAAGCTTGATAAAGGCTGTTTATGGATTACAGGCTGCCCGATTAGGCTTGAAGGGGCTCAATACTGATTTTTTGAGTGAAACAATTTACTCTGCAACTAATGTAGAACCAATTGAACCAAAGTCTTCTACTTTAGTGCTACTTCTAAATAAATAAATATATTTTTGTATCTGTTTTCAACAACAAATAATAATTCTATGAATTTAAATTTCATCTTAATTTGATTTTTTTCAAACAGGAATTTTTTTTACCTTTAACATTCTTTCCAAAGTCCATTGATGTAGAAATTTCTGGCTCTAGCTCATTTTTACAATTCACTTTTTCTTTCACTATATCATCATCATCACCTGAAACATCAGAGCGCATCTTTTTCTTCTTTTTCTTGTGTCGAGGTGGGAGTTTTTTAGGAAAAGCAAACATTGGAAGTATAACAAGAAGCATCACACTAGCACAAATGAGGAATCCACTCCACCTAAAAACAAAAGGTAAGAAATAACATTTATAAATAGAGTCACATTTATTACATCAAGCAATACAATAATAGATACCACTGCCTATAAGCAAACATATATGAGCAGTAATAGTGCAGTGGTTAGATTGCATGACTGCAGGCTACTTCTGCTGACTGCCGGCTGCCAGAAGTTCAGCAGTTTGATCCTGACCGGCTCAAAGCGGATTCAGCCTTCCATCCTTCCAAGGTCGGTAAAATGAGGACCCAGATTGTTGAGGGCAATATGCTGATTCTGTAAACCGCTTAGAGAGGGCTGTAAAGAGGTATAAAAGTCTAAGTGCTATTGCTATATACACACAAAAGCAAACCCTCTATAATAGGAAGCAGAAATGTACACTTGGTGTTATTGTTTGTCCCATAAAACAATTACCATATAAGTGATTTGAAGATCACAAAAGCTGCATCCAAAACAGTTTAAGCATCATATGATCTTTGCTTAATGACCAATTGTATAGCAACCATTCAAAGTGAAAAGGACATTCTGTTCTATTCTATTCCTATTCCTACTCCTACTCTATTCACCTTCTAGAACCGTGATGGCGAACCTATGGCACGCGTGCCACAAGTGGCACGCGGAGCCATTTGTCAGGGCACGCCAGTTCACCTTTTTAAAAGCTATTTTTCGCCTTCCCCAGGCTCCAGAGGCTTTATAGGAGCCTGGGGAGGGCGAAAAGAGCCTCCCCCACCCCCCGGGATGCTTCAGGGACCGTCCCTGAAGCCTTGGGAACGCTTAAAACCACCCTCCGAGCAAACCGGAAGTGACTTCCCGGTTGCTCGGAGGGTCGTTTTAAGCGTTCCGAAGGCTTCAGGGACCGTCCGAGGCTTCCCTGATTGCCTTCGGAGCACTTAAAACGACCCTCAGAGCAACCCGGAAGTCACTTCCGGTTTGCTCGGAGGGTAGTTTTAAGCGCTCCGAAGGCGTCAGGGAAGCCTCTGGACAGTCCCTGAAGCCTCCGGAGGGCCTCCGGGGGGTCGGGGGAGGCTCTTTTCGCCCTCCCCAGGCTCCTATAAAGCCCCTGGAGCCTGGGGAGGGCAAAAAAAACATGTAAAAATGGGGGGGTCGTGCATTTTGCGCGCATGCACACTGGGGTGGTCACGCATTGCATTATGGGTGCGGCACGCCCGCACTCGACCCCCCTCGCTTCCCCCACTTGTGGCACGCGAGCCAAAAAAGGTTCGCCATCACTGTTCTAGAATGTTGGCAAGCTGTGCCAGAAATATGCACAAAGAATTGGAAACATATACATTTAAAAAATGCCAGGTGGAAACACATCAGCTCCATTATTATTACTTTTTAATAGGGTAACTTTTTTAGTTTAAATATTTCCAGAATATAGAAATAGAATGATAAGTAAATAATTGTAAAATTTGCAGCATTTGAACAATCTATACATTTCCCTTTGGCTACAGCTATTCAAAACACAGCATACAGGATCAAAGAATACATGACCAGATGTTAAATATTACTGATCAAATGTTAAACATTATTGCTATCTTCCACATAAAACCCCCACATGGTTGCAGCTTACCAGTTACCAATGAACCGTGGGTCACTTTGGTCAATCTGAATAGTACTTGTAGGATGTACATAAAACCCAATAAGAACTCCGCCTAATAAATATCCTGCTGCAGGACCAAGCGCTCCCATTACATACATGATAGCTGTAAAAGAGAAAAGAATATCCAAAACACATCAAACAATATGCTATGGTAATTTAACCATTTTCAAGAATAAAAGGGCAGGAGACTAAGTGCTTTCCTGGGCTTTTGTACATCAATCACAGCTATTTATTCTTTTTTCTGCAATTTCTGTCTTTTCCCTATATTCTCTGTGTATGAGATAAAAAGGTTTTGGCAAAGTATGTTCCAGCCTATTAATAAAAACCAGAGTTTATGGTAAATCTTCCCTCTTTAAATTAAACATAAGAGAATAAAAACTGTGCAGTGGAACATTTAAGATTCAAAAACAAGAGTTGCTTTGGAGGTGAGGTTGCTTAAATCAATGTTATATCCTGGGATCCTGCTACAGTTGTGGACAATGTTTTTTCAATGTGCGCGGAAAAGTATAGTTTGAGCGGCACATTTTCATGCCTGAGCACCTGAATTTTTTTCACAGATGTCACCCAAGACAACAACGAAATCAGTGTTATTTGAAACTCAAAGTTATGTTTATTCAAGGTACCCGCTTAATTAAAAGTGCTATATAATATCAGTATCACTTATAATACTGCAAGTCTGCAATATTAAAATACTTGCATAGTGTTTACGGTAATGTACACTGTTATTCACTGAAAGTCTGTCTCATCTTACAGTTTCTCATGTCTGTCTTTCTTTAACGACCATTCCGAGTACACTTTGTCAAGATCAATCTGCGCCGCTAAAGTCTGGTAAGATTGGATTCGCATCAGCATATCCAAGTGCTCAGTTTGCAGCCGATTGCGAGCTTTGGTCTTGATGGCATTCATCAGGCTGAAACCTTGCTCGCAATTGGTGCTTGACGCTTGGAATGTTGCGCAAATGTCCAGCAGACATGACAGCAATCCAAACTGTTGCTCTCTTAGTACAAACTGAACTAGATCATCGAATGAGTGCATTAATCCAGTCTTGAATTTCTCCGACATCAGAAATCTGAAGTCACAATACTGTGACTGTACAGCTGATGTGATACTGACTTCATCCAAATCTTCAAAGAAATGTTGGTATTTTCCAACCAGTTGCAATCTCAGTTTCCCCAAAATTAAAAGAGATCACATTCGACAGAGCAGCAGTTTTGAATATATTCCAATCTGTCAGCTCGTTGTCTGGAAAACGACTGTCAAGATGCAAGCACAAATGTTCAATAAATCTGAGTATGGGAGCCGTGTCAATGTCTGGGTTGCTCTGCATATATTCGCGAGCTTCGTCATTCCAGTAAGCCATTTCGCTTAAATACTGCAGGCGAAGCTTGGTTATTCTGGCCTTCACAAACTGAACGGCTTCGATTGGTGTGAGGTTGCTTCTTTGCAACAGCTTGTTCAACTCGGCTAATTCGTAAGCATCGTCAAACACGATCAAAGCAGCATGAACCTGTGGATCCGTCAACTTTCTGTAATAATATTTGCGGACTGGGTCACAGTGTGTTTCTGCTTGCTCTTTACAGTATTCAACCAAAACTGTAAAGTTTCTCATCAATGCTCGCAATGCAAAATGTCTGGAAAGCCATCGTATTTTATTCAACCGTCTGAAGGCTACTGATTCACACTCAAGAACTTCTGCTAGTTCTGCAAATGCCATTTTCTTCACAGAAGAGCGGCAGAACAGAGTGTAGACACTTCGTAGTAAAGTCTCGATGTTCTTCATCAGTGAGACGTGCTTACATGTGTCATCAATCCCCAAGTCTTCTCAATGTGCCAAAGTGCTGTTCAAGCAAATAGGATGCATATCAACGAAGCTGAGCAGCCACACCATTATTCTTACCCAGCATCACAGATGCACCGTCTGATGTAAACATGACCATCTTTTGAACGTCAATGTTGTTCGTAGCATAGAACTCTTTTATGGCTGCTGTGATTGCTGTGCTGTCGCACGTTGGCAACTGTAAAATTTCTACAAACACGGTCTTATAAATCGCGGCATTAGACGGGCGGAATTTCGCATACAAAATCAATATTTTGGTGACTGATACATTGGTGCTTTCATCGGCAATAAGAGTATGACAATTGGCATTACATAGATCACGGGTGACTTCTTTCTGAAAAACTGTGTTGATGCACTCCACGAACTCAAAGCCATAATTCTTGCTGCGCCAGCTCTCCAGAATGGACACATACTTCCCTATGTGGTCATGTATGACTTTGACTGATAATATCAACACATTCATGTTTACGGCCAGCAACACATTATCAATCAAAACTTTGACTTAATCAGCACTGGCATTTCTTCGCAGTGAAATTTCTTTTCTGTTCGCTCTGTCTTCTGCACTTTCAATCAGTAGCCTCTGCAGCCCTCCAGATTTCTGGCATCATAGTTTAGTGACCGAATCCAGGTGAATCTTCTGATTGATATGACACTTCAAATAATCAATTTTCCAATTGTTCCATTGTTTTCCAGTGGTGAATGTGCTGCCAGATAAGCTTCTTGGCATATCTGGCAAACAATGTCGTTACTACTTTCACGATAAGTGAAGATGTTGACCATTGGCTTACCTGAAGGGTCCTTTTCTGTACACCGCGGGAGAGTCCAAGCAATGGGTTAATTCAGTCTGCTTGCCCTTAGGACTGAGAAACTATTTTTCCTTTAGCCACACCTCCTCCTGGTGTGCTCAATCCCCCAGAATTCTTAGAAAGAGTCAGTTCGTGCGGACGGAGCGAAGCGTCCAAGATGATGTACTGTTGACACGAAGAACCCGAATCCCGGCCTTGAGAGCCAGGGTGGGTTGGACTCTCCCGCGGTGTACAGAAAAGGACCCTTCAGGTAAGCCAATGGTCATTTTCCTGTACACCGCTTGGAGAGTCCAAGCAATGGGACATACCCAAGTTATTGTCCATCTGGGTGGGCAGAAGAAGGCTCCCGGGATTCGGTCTCTGACACAACCGCCTGGAGCACACGCCTGCCGAAGGACGCCTCAGCCGAGGCGAAAATGTCCAATTTATAGTGTCGCACAAAAGGAGAAGGAGAGGACCACGTAGCGGCCCTGCAGATGTCCAGGATCGAGGCCTGGGTGGCCCAGGCCGCGGAGGTAACAGCACTTCGTGTGGAGTGTGCAGTGATGCCGCGAGGAACGGCCTTGGATTGACTTTCATAGGCTGTCGCAATGCAAGCACGAAGCCACCTGCCAATCGTGGAGGAAGAGACCTTCTTCCCTAGGGAACCAGGCTGGAAGGAGAGGAAAAGAGCCTCTGACTTCCTGAATTCCGCAGTACGAGCAATGTAGACCTTCAGGGCCCTCCTGACATCAAGATTGTGCCAGGATCGCTCTCTGGGATGCGACGGATGAGGACAAAAATTTGGCAACACAATGTCTTGCACTCTATGGAACCATGAGTTTACTTTGGATTAAAGGTCGGGTCCAGTCTCAAAATGACCCTGTCAGGGTGGATGACGCACAGGTCCTGGCGAACAGAAAGAGCCGCCAGTTCCGAAATCCGGCGAGCTGACGTGATGGCAACCAAGAAGGCCGTCTTCAGCGTCAGGAATCGAAGAGAAGTAGTGCGTAGAGGTTCGAATGGAGGGCTGGAGAGGGCCCGCAGGACCACGGACAGCTGCCAAGTGGGGTAGCGATGAACGGTGGGAGGGCGAAGGTTAGAGGCGCCCTTGAGGAAGAGGCGCACCTTCGGGATTTTGCTGAGAGGCAAAAGATGGTCGCCCGACCAGACGGTGGACAAGGCCGCCACTTGGCGTCGAAGGGTGTTTGGGGCCAGGCCCTTGTTGAGTCCCGCTTGAAGAAAGTCAAGGACTCTGGAAACAGGCGCGGTCGTCGGCTCGATGAGCAGCTCCTCACACCACTTTGCGAAGGCGGCCCAGGACGCATCATAAATCCTGGTGGTTGAAGGGCGTCTCGCCGCCTGAATGGTGTTCACTACCTCCTCTGATAGGCCTTGGCCTTTCAGTTGGTCCCCCTCAAGTGCCAGACGGCCAACTGGAGCCACTGGGGCTCTGGATGAACCACGGCCCCCTAGCTGAGGGAGAACTGGTCCGGAGGGATACGCCACGGAGGAGACACCGACAGGTGGACAAGGTCGGCGAACCACAACCTGCGGGGCCAGTGCGGGGCCACGAGGAGGACTTCCGCTCCCTCTGCGATGACCTTGGAGATGAATTGAGGAAGGAGAGGCAGGGGAGGGAAGGCATACAGTAGCTCGCGGGGCCACTTGCAACGCAGTGCATCCGTCCCCTCCGCCCCCGGGGTGAAGAACCGGGAGTAGAATCGGTCGAGCTGCTTGTTGTCCCTGGACGCAAACAGGTCTACGGTCGGCTTTCCGAATCTGTCGGACATCTGGTGGAACAGGCGAGGGTCCAGTTTCCACTCCGCAGGATCTATGGTTGTCCTGCTCAACCAATCTGCCTGTGTGTTGTCCACTCCGGAGATGTGGCCAGAGCGGAGAGATTCCAGATGGCGCTCCGCCCAGCGGCCCAGGGACTCCGCCTCTCTCATCAGTGCTCTGGATCTGGTGCCGCCCTGGCGGTTGATGTGGGCCTTGGTGGCCACATTGTCCGTCATCAAAAGTACATGTTGACGATGAATGGACCGGCTGAAATGGCGCAGGGCCAGGCGAGCAGCTCTCAGTTCCAGCAGGTTGATGCTGTAGCTGGTTTCCACTTGGGACCACTTGCCCTGGACAACCAGGGAACCCATGTGGGCTCCCCAGCCGGAGAGGCTGGCGTCTGTGGTGATGACTAACCTCTCGGGCTCCTTGAATAGGTGGCCCTTGAGGATGGCCGGAGACACCCACCAGCGGAGAGACCTCTTCACTTCCGGCGTAACTCGAATCGGCCTGGGAGAGTTGCTCCTGGATGCCCTCTGGTGCGGCAGCAGCAGCCACTGAAGCGCCCTGGAATGCAGGCGGGCCCACGGCACGATGGAAATGCAGGAGATCATTTTTCCCAGCAGCTGCGACAGAAGGACCACTGGAGCCTGCCTCAAGCTCATCACCTTGTGGGTCATGGACCTTAGACCGGCCAACCTGTCTTGGGAGAGGAAAACCCTGCACAAGTTGGTATCTATCACCACCCCCAGGTGTACAAGTCTGTTTGTTGGAGTGAGATGGCTCTTCTCTAGGTTTAGAGTGAAGCCGTGATTTTTGAGGGATCTCATAGTGATTCGGAGATCCCGCAATGCCTGCTGCCTGGACGACGACTGGATAAGGATGTCGTCCAGGTAGCACTGGAGCCTTATGGGCCTGCGTCTTAGCTGGGCCGCCACTACCGCCAGCACTTTGGTAAACGTCCGAGGGGCGGACGAGAGGCCGAATGGAAGAGCTTTGTACTGGAAGTGGCGACCCGCATAATAGAAGCGCAGGAACTTCCTGTGCTGAGGACGGATGGGGATGTGGAGGTATGCCTCTTTGAGATCTATAGATGTGAGTAGATCTCCCTGTCGAATCCCCGCCAGAATGGTCTGCAGTGACTGCATCTTGAACCTCCAGTAGGCGATGTGCCTGTTGAGGTTTTTGAGGTCCAAGATGGCTCTCCACCCCCCTGAGTTCTTTGGCACCAGGAAGAGGATGGAGTAAAACCCCCTCCCCTCTTCGCCCTGGGGAACTGGTTCCACGGCCCTGATGTCTAGGAGGTGTCTGACTTCCTGGTCCATACGCTCCCTCTTTTGGGGGCAGGATGGGACTGGGCACCGGATGAAGGTCCGGGGGGGGAGGGACAGGAACTCCAGGGAGAGGCCTTTCCTGACTATCTGCAGAACCCAAGCGTCCTCGGTGTTCTGGACCCAATGGGAGGCAAACAGCTGGAGGCGACCCCCGATGGGCGCCGAGCCCGGGCAGTCACTTTGACTTACGGAACGGCCTGTTGGAGGCCCCACCGCGGTTATACTTGCGGAAGCCGAACTGCTGCCTGCCTCTGTCCCGAAAGGGCGCCCTGTCCTGGGATCTGTCGCCCTGCTGACCGAAGGACCTATTGGAGGGAGAGAAGGAAGAGGCGGAGGTGGAAGGCTCGGAGGCACGAAAGGACTGCCTCCTAGAATAGGGAGCGGCCTTACGTTCCTGCTTCTTGTTTAAGGAAGGGAGGATCTTCCTCTTGTCCTTGGACTTGATGAGGAGAGGATCCAGGGACTCGCCAAATAATTTGGACCCCTTAAAGGGGGCGGAAGCCAGTTTCCACTTGTTTTTCTGGTCCGCTTGCCAATGTCGGAGCCAGATCAGCCGGCGAGAAGTGATATTAGAGCCGAGTGCCCTGGAGGCGAATTTAGTGGCATTAAGGGATGCGTCAGCGGCATATTGGGAGGCCGCGATTATTTTAGACACGTCCTGGTGGAGGCGGACGTCTCCCGCCGGGAGCTTGGTTAGGAGCTCGTGCAGCCAGATCACAGAAGCCCTATTAAAAAAGGAGGCGGATGAAGAGGCCCTGATGGCCCAGGCAGCCGCCAGGTGGGTTTTGTGGCACGCCTTTTCCGCTTTCTTGTCCTCCGCCTTAAGGCCTTCCAGGAGGTCGGCCGGTAGGGGGGAGTTGGAGGTGAGTGCAGCGATGGGCGGGTCGACAGTGGGAAGGGCCAGAAGGTCCTCCAGCACTGGCTCCATAGTATAAAGCTTCCTATCTACCCCACTTGGAGAGGACTGCGTGGCTGGTTGAGCCCACTGGCGCTGGATTAGGTCGAGGAACAGCCCCGGAACCGGAACCAGCTCTTGTTGGGGAGCTGGGACATCAAACATGACCGCATTGGGATTAGCCGGAGTGGCATCCTCCGCCGGCGCGGCCGGTTTGGGCTTGATCCCCACCCTGGTGGCAGCCTTGACCTTGTGAAGGACAGATTTGAAAAGGCTGGGCTTGAACAGACCCGCAAAGGCGGGCGCTTCAGGGGGAAGGTCCTCGTCGTCCGAGAGACCTAGCACCTCTGGGTCAGGGTCCTCAATGGCAGAGACCTCCTGACCACCGAGGATTCCAGGGAAGGATGGCGAGCACGCTTGCTTGGAGGGGGAGCTGTCTGATCGGGTTTGGGACCCCTAGGGGCCACTGCAGCGGGACTCTTAAATTTCATGGCCTCCGTGATGCCCTTGGCAATGGCACGGGCCATTAGTTCCTGCATGCGGGGAGATAACTCCTCAGAGTCAGAATCAGGATCCAAGCCCTCCTCTAGGGGGGGTGAAGCCTCACCCTGCATATCGTCTATACTGGCATCCCCAGGGGGAGGGGCCTGCTCACAGGCCCAAGAGGGTGCCGGGGAGGCCGGCTCTGCAAATGACCTATTTGGGGATAGGTCCTGGGACTCCACCTCCTCGGCGAGGACCATCTGGAGATCTTCCCGGGAGGGAGGGATTCCTGAGAGGGACTGCTCCCTGTCTGCCTGGCGTCTGGCCTTCTCAAACTGCTTGTCAAGGGCCCGCTGGCGCCTTTCAGCATCCTTGGCCTCGGCCACAGAAGGGGTTCTGGAACGCTGCCTCCCAGAGCCACCCCCACCACTCTTGCCCGCACCCCCACTCCCCGATGAGGAGGAACCCTTGCTAGGGGCCTGAGAGAGGCTCGGCCTAGTATCTTGGGAATCAGGGGGACTGGGCAGGTCCATAGTCAATGACCACACAAGATGGAGCAAGGCTATGACAAGGCAGAAGTTAGAGAGAGAGACTGGTTGCTGCAAGGGGAACAAAACAAAAAGATTTGTCAAAATTGCCATATGCACAGTAATTGAGTCAATACGTATGAAATTATCCCATGCTTAATACCAGTCGGAGGCCCAGGGGTAGGATTGGGGCCTGCGCCGAGGCGCAAGGCTCCGCAGGAGAAGCAGGGAGGAGAATGACTAGAAAAAGCTTGGCCTGCGCTTACTTAGGCCTCCTCCCTGAGCCGGTATAATGACCGTTGGAATGGCCCAGGAACCAGCACCGCTCGCAAAAATAGGCAAAAAAACAAAGGTGGAGATCCCAGCCCGAGAAACCCTTGCTAGGCCCTGCCACCTCCAACGGTCTCCTGATAACGAGGCTGATGCAAAATGGCGGCCATGGCTGGGCACGCTTTTTTTCGCGCCTAAAATGGCCGCCGCAACAGCGTGGGGCTAAGGGATAGCGAGAAGCGAACGCGCCTCGAATGGCGACGATCGCCCACTCCTCCCTACGGCAGAGGTCCTCTAGCAGGCCGGGGAACGAAAAATACTTCGACTAACATAACAAACGAGTGGCCTGGGTACGCAGGAACCTCGCCGCTGCAGCCGCGCCGTTTTAAACGACAAGCGGCAGGCCTCCGAAGCCGTCCCATGAGGATCGGCTGAGGGGCACCCCCCACCACCTTCCAGCTTACCTCCTGGCCTTCAAATGTGAATTCTGCTGGAGAAAAGTGCAGCGATGAGGATAGAAACGTCTCACAAAGTTGGGGAAATATTAGGAAATAGAAGTAAAACGCAAATAGAGAGTCCAAGCCAAAAAAGGATTAATTCAGCTCAGAGCTCTAGCTAATTACGTCCAAACGGGCTGACTGAGAAAGAATTCTGGGGGATTGAGCACACCAGGAGGAGGTGTGGCTAAAGGAAAAATAGTTCCTCAGTCCTAAGGGCAAGCAGACTGAATTAACCCATTGCTTGGACTCTCCAAGCGGTGTACAGGAAAATGCCCAGTTTTGTTAACTGTTTTCTAGACGAAGTCGGCAGTTCAGTCTCTACTAACTCTCTCAACCATTCTGGTTTAAACTTCAAGCTGCACTTTTTCTTCCTAGCAACGTTTATTCCAGTCTTATCATTTAGCTTTATGTTTCGACATTAGTTTTTTACAGCAAATGTGCTGTATGTGTATTATGTGTATTTGAAAGCGTGACGACTGTAAATTTTGAAATATTTCTAAACCACATTGTTAATATAGTGGATAAAATAAAACAATGTAAAACAATTTCAGTAAAACAATGTTCATAAAAATGACACCACATATTTTGTCAAGAAAAAAGGAACGATTTGAGCAAAGTGGTCTGTCTTCAATCAATGCTGGAAACAGTACCTAAAAGAGTTCTGCTACTGGCCCATCTACTCCAGCATTCTCTGTGATATATAAGGCAAATAAATACATTCTGAAAGCTTTCAAATTTAGAAAGATGTGCGGCTTGTAATATAGCAGAACTGTAAATAGATATCCAGTCTGGCAGATATTAATAGCCTAATCATGAATTTACCCAGTGTCCATTTTAACCTGTCAAAATTAACCATTCCCAATCTAATGGCAGCAAATTCTACCATGTAAATATCCATTATGTAAAGAAATCTCCCTATACAGGTAGTCCTCAATGTATGACCATAATTGAGCCCAAAGTTTCTATTGCTAAGTGAGTCATTTGTTAAGTGAGTTTTGCCCCATTTTACAACCTTTCTTGCTACAGTTAAGTGAATCACTGTGGTTAAATCAGTAACCTGGTTGTTAAGTCAATCTGACTTTCCCACTGACTTTGCTTGGCAGAAGGTTGCAAAAGGTGACTACATGACCCTAGGAGACTGCAACCATCATAAATATGAGGCAGTTGCCAAACATCCAAATTTTGATCATGTGGCCATGCGGATGCTGCAATGATCATAAGTGTGAAGAACAGCCGCATTCAACTTCCAAACTCAAATTGAGAGATTATATTTATGTATTATTAGTAATATTTTGCCTTTCAAAACATTTTAATTTGGAAAAGCAAATTAACCTTTTCAAAAATTCTCAATAGCTCTGATCTTTAAATACAAATTATTTTCTCCATTTACTCTGAATTTGATTATGTATTTTATTGAACACTTAATATTTAATATTGTATATACTTGTTATTAAGATATGTCTTACTAATGAATTCCATTGACAAGGTAGAATAATTAACATGACCTAAATAAAGAAGTACAGGAGTGTATGTTTGAGTGAGTAAATCTATGTTGTAAATACTAATCTCTTGCTGTTTTATAGTACATTCTCCATCTTATACTTCCTTGTAATATCAAAAGAACACTATCATATTGACTTTGCATAATTTAAAGATTACAAATTAACCAGATTTCAAGTTTCATAATTTCAGAAATAAACAATACCTTGTCTACAGGAATATTAATATTAATATTTACAATCAATTAAATCCAGGAGTAATTAGCACATTTTAATTAACATATATATTGTGATTGAATAAGATACAAATTATTCAGAATAGGAACAAAATTCAAGTAAAATTGTCAATTTAAATAGCCATTGATGAAGTAATTATTTATCTACAATTGATATATAAATGTATAATCCATCTGTTAGGATGATTGCATGTTAGATTTTAATTGCTTTTATATGGATTAAGAAATGTAATTAAAATCTTAACATACAATAACAATCCAGTCTTATACATGTTTTGGGGGAAATGAGCATGTAGGTGAAAAAAATGATAATTTTCAGCCTAAATCATGAGATAGATTATACCACTTAAAAGACATGAAAAACTAACAGAATTGAGGAAAATAATTAATAAAATTAGATATTTTCCAAGCAGTTTATACAATTAAAAATTTAAAATGAGTTTTAAAGTCATTTACATCAGGATTCAGACATAAGTCACTTAAATAATATATAGCTTTACTTTATATCTGCCACACATAACACTGCAATGTGCAGCAGCAATTAGGCTAACAGACATTATGTAACAAAATTTTACAGTAAGAAGAAATATTGTATAGTATATATAAAAATAACAGGTGCCATCTCCATTTCTTACTGTATGAAAATTATTGGAAGGTAGGTACATTCTAAATGTTCTTTAAAAACGTCCTACTAGCAATATCAGTATCTACCACTTCCCATTAAGTGAAAGCGAGCGTGAGAGATATTCAACTTTTAGTGTACAAATAAAGATTGGAAAGAGAGCACATATATTTGTCTACAGGTTTACTGAACTTTTTTAAAACCATCTATTTGCTGCCACTAATAAAGAAGAGATTTTAGGCAAAAAGGAAAAAAAAAGATTTATTTGTATTATAGAAAGGGAAAAAATGAGAGTGGAGAGAGTGGTAAGGGGAGGAATTCAGACGTGGAATATCAGGAGTGAAAAGAGCATTTACTGTGTAAGGAGAGTATTTCTACTTGCAATAATATATTTAGCTTTTGGTAAGCATATCATCAAGACAGGAAGATGGTCCACAACACAAACTTACACTGATCAATAAGGATGTAACCTTTTTTATTATAACCAGGCATAGGCTACTGCTAGCTGAAAGTTAAAAGTCCACCTTACTGCTATTGTTTGTTGGTTGATTAATATCCTTTTTGGTTCGCCTGGTGCGCCAATTGCGGCCCCTTTTGGACCGGGAGGCCTTGCGCAGTCACTCACGCGCTGGTGACGTCTCGCCTGGACTACTGTAACGCTTTCTACATGGGGCTCCCCTTGAGGTGCACCCGGAGACTGCAGTTGGTCCAGAATGCAGCCGCGCGGGTAATTATGGGGAGATCGAGGTTCTCCCATATAACACCCATCCTGCGCGAGCTGCACTGGCTTCCTGTGGCCTACCGGGTGCGCTTCAAGGTGCTGGTTACCACCTTCAAAGCGCTCCATGGCACAGGGCCTAGTTACCTGCGGGATCGCATCCTGCCCCATACATCCCTGCGACCCGTCCGCTCACACAGAGAGGGACTACTCCGGGTGCCGTCCTCCAGAGAGTGCCAGAGGGCGACGCCCAGGAGTAGGGCCTTCTCTGTAGTGGGCCCCACCCTTTGGAATGACCTCCCCCCAGACATCAGGACAACAACCGACCTTCGCTCCTTCCGTATGAAGCTGAAAACCTACCTGTTTCGACTAGCTGACCTGGCATAATACTACAATCTCTCCAGCCCAGGGCATTTTTAATTGGTAATTTTAGTTTTTAAGGGTTAATTTCACTGGGGTTTTAACTTTTTTAGGTATTGTAACTTATTTATTTATTCTTACCTCCTCTGTACGCTATATAATACTTTTGTACGTCGCCCCGAGTCCCTGTGGGGAGAGGGGGCGACTAATAAGTTCAAGTAATAAATAATAAATAAATAAATAAATAAATAAATAAATAAATAAATATTATCTTAAATCTTCTTATGTTCTAAATTTGGATCTTATAAATCAATATCTCTTACTGGGTGCCAGGAAGACTATTTTTAAAACTTGAAGGCTTACATTAGTATAAATGAAACATGCTTCCAAAGGATTACACAACTTTAAAGCAATAACAAAAATAATAAACTGGGGGTTTTTTGTTACCAAAAAACCCTCACCAAAACCTTCTGGTGAAATGTTAATTTTTGCCTAAAATTACAATTATCTGTCACTGGAATGGATAAATAAGGATTGAAATATTTTCCCCTATTGCCTACAACCAAAGAAATAGACCCCAATTGGTTATTGTCACTGGGCTATTTGACACCTTCCAGGTAAACTCTTCTTTTAGAAGAGAAGAACAAGATAAGTTGAACTGCATTTGAGCATATTTGCTCTGCAACTCTTAAGACAAAAAAATATTTTTGAATTTGTAGCCCTCACATCTTCTTTGGGTAGCAGCTCACAAAGGTTTCATTGTGAAATCATGTTCTAAACAAGGGTTACAGGACATCTTGGTACCAGAAAGAGGTTCTGTAGACGAGGTATCTAAATTACAAAAAGGCTGAAATCTAGATCTTGCTCCCAATTACTGTACAGCTGATCTAAGCAGACGACCATTTACTTTAGCCAACTATGTTTTCTGACATTCTGCATGCTTCACATAGTACAGTAGAACATTCTTGCTAACTAGATTTGATATTATGGTATCTAAGATCCTGGAAGACAGGTATAACAGCTTTATTCAGCAAATTCAATCAGATGAGTTCCTCATGTTTTCAGTCATGACTCTTCTAATAATGTTCCTGATGGCTAAATATCAAATCTGAAACAAATAGTAAAGTTGCCAAATTCTGTACACATCAATTGCTATACTGAGGATTATTAGATTTTATGAGAATCACTTTGATTAGTGTTTAGGGCACTGATTTGGCAAGCCTGAGTTCTAATACTGTTTTAGAGGCTGAGTGAACTTGAGACAGTCACTCTCTTTCAGCCCGCATTACAATAAGTATGGCAAATATGATAAAGTCTGAATATATGTGTGCAACAGAGTTAACATACATCCTTTTTTTCTAGACATATCCCATATTTCACTCCTTTAATTTCCAGCTGGAGATAGTTTGAAAATACTTTAAAATGTCTGGTGTTCAAGGGTAAAATAAGAACAAGGAACACTTTGCTAAAAGCAGCTATAGCTGATGTGCTTTCATGTCATGTCTGTCTATACAGTAGAAGATGTCCTGAAAGAAGCCAGAGCAGTCAGCCCAGCAATAAAATTGTCATTCAATGACAAACAACATATAAGAGTTTGTCCGTGAGTAGCCACCCCAGCTAGTGAAGCCCTCCTTCTTTTCTATGTGCTTTCCTCACTTGCTGCCTCTATAAGCTTAAAGGAGTGAGCAAGAAATGATAATGATAGTGGCCCAATTAGCTTCCAGACTTTGGGAAGATGTTAAACAAGACGTAACCCTGAGATACCTCATAGTTGGGGTGTTGAGGCCATGTAAGCACACAAAACCATGGCAAGGAGATGGGCAACCATATTAATTTTGAATGAATGAATGAATAAATGATCTTCCCTTCCTTCAGTCAACAGCAACTGAAATTGGTTCTTGAGACAGAAGAACCATTATCGCATGGTGCCCGCAACTCCCAAACCTTGAAACCGATGCAGAAGCACTAAAATGGATGCACCTCCACAGAATTAAAATAAAATTAATACATTAAAAATTACAAGAGTTTTAAAAGATGGAGGTATGCCAATAAGCCACCTCTCCACCTCTAAGATTGTGTGACCTTGTTTGATCCCCATGCCAATTGCTCGAGCCAGTTCTTGACACCTTTCTGAAAGGCAAAAAGCATGGGGTGTCCCTCATCTCTGGGGACAAGATGTTCCATAGAGTGCGAGCAGCAGTACAAAAGGCTTTGTTCCTGAACCCTGCCAGTTGTAATTTCGGATGGGACAGGTCAATGAAATAGGAATATGACAGTTCCTCACGTAACCTGTCCCATACCATGAAGAACCTTAAAGGTAATAACCAACACTTCAAATTGGTTCCAGGAAGAAACTGGCACCTAAAGCAGCAGAGATGTTACATGCACAACCCTACATATATGCCAAAATACACATACATACACACCAACACGTGATAGCAGTATCATAGCCCCTACTGCAGTATGGTTGTTAATTCAATTTTCTTGCTTAAAGTTGAAAAATGACAATCTCAGAAAAAATACCAAAAAGTCCCTTGGCATCTTACAAACAAATTTACTGTGGCATCAGCTACTCTGCCCCACAGCTATCCTTCCAGTTTTTGAAAAGACTGACCTTACTGTCTGTTTATCTTCTTCAAGCTAAATATTTATACTATCTGTTATCCTCTTCAACTTAAACTACTGTCTGGTTTATCCTCTTCAAACTAAATGTTAGAAAGACAGTATTATTGCTGCATGAAAATGATAAATTACATTAAGTGAAACAAAAGCCTAAAAACTAATATCAGTTTATGATTCTGTCTACATTGTTAATATGTCCCAATGTGTTCCTGGGGTCACAGACTGTATCAACATGAAAAAATAAGCATAGTTAATTATGATTTTAGAGGGCAAAGAATGATTACTTTAATCTGCATAAAAACTATAAACTCTAATATCCCCCCTTGCTGGTGTTCTGAGGAATGTTTCTGGCTTTTGCCCAAGCCTTTGGCAAGGATGGCCGAAATCCCCTTTGGATTATATGGGTCTGTTCGTTTTCATTTCTGTATGGCTTTGTCATCTTTGCTATCTTTTATTCTTTATTTTCATTGATTGTGGTAATTTTTCTCACTCCTGTTAATACTCTTTTAATCTATGAAACACCTAGATGTGTTCACAGAATTGGGAGTTGTGCAGAATATGTTATAAACAAACAAACAAATCCCTCTTGCAAAAATCCATAATCATCCAAAACTGAAAGTCATTTTTGCAGTATTGATGTTAATTTGTTTTCCCAATGCAGGCAGAGTTCATGTGGATTAGTAGAAGGGTTATCCAAAGGTTGAACTCTTTTTTATACTTTAGGAGCTTGAATTTCATATAGCCAGCCCTTTAGCTATAGTTATTAATCTCTGTGTACTATGTGGAAGAATCGTAAAAAAAGTCCAGAAAAAACATGTTTCGGTATGTGTGTCACTGTACATATATATGCACAAACACATGTACAGCAGCTACATTTTATCTGCATTTTCCATCTCAGTAATCCTATTTGCAAAACAAAACAAATGATTAAAATGATCAAAAAAAGAGAGAAGAAAATAGACTATGACACAAGCAATATTTGGGATATGTTGAGAATTAAGGACAGAGATTCTTATCTGAATAAAAACTACTGGGGGTTGTAAAGGTATGCTATTTATAGGATGCTACAATATACATCAAAACAAAAGAACCTGGTGGATATTCCTTCTTCATGAATTTGTTCTTTCGGGTCCCCCATTCTTTCTTAGAGTTCAGCCTGGTTTATGACTCTAAAACATATGCAGGTAGTCCTCAACTTACCAAAATTGAGTCCAAAATTTCTGTTGCTAAGTGAGACATTTGTTAAGTGAGTTTTGCTTCATTTTACGACTTTTCTTGCCACAATTATTAATCACTGCAGCTGTTAAGTTAGTAACACAATTAAGTGAATCTGGCTTCCCCATTGCCTTTGCTTGTCAGGTTACAAAAGGTGATCACATGACCCCCAGCCCCTGCAACCATCATACATATGAGTCAGTTACCAAGGGGCTGAATTGTGATCACGTGACCATGGGGATGCTGCAATGATCATAAGTGTGAAAAATGGTCATAATTCACTTTTTTCAGTGCTGTTATAACTTCAAACGGTCACTAAATGAATTGAGGACTGCCTCTACTCATACAAAAATGTGACAAATGGAATGTTTGGGGTATCAGGCATGAGTAGCACCTCTGGAGGGGGACATGTCACATCATTTTTCTAGGGTGATTCGTTCAGATATACAGTTAAGTGAGTCAACCAAGAGGATGAATAACTATCAAGTATATTTTTTAGAAGAGGATACAGTCAGAAATATTAAACAGCTTGAACTTGCTTATCTAAAGAGGATTAACTATATTAATGGAAAAGAGAAATGAAGAAATGAATATGATAGGTGATTTTCTTTCTTTGGACTCAGGACAATAACTGCTGCAGATGTAAAAAAAAATGATTAATGCTTGAAAGTATGGTAATGATGAAACACAGTAAGGATCAAGGCATATCTATGACAACACAAATCAGAATGGTTAAAACAATGATAATGTAACATACAGCAAAGAAACATGAACACAGTGAGAAAAAGAAGAGACACATTTTTTAATTATGTATTGGAGACATTTACTGAGAGGGTTCCATGAACTGCAATTGCTCCTGAATGAAATAAAAACTGACAGTACCACTTGGGTGGTAATTAGCAAGAAACTCACATAATCTAGCAGATGATGTGAATAGATAACAATTAAAAACAACTATTCTTGCCTGAGGGAAGTACTGTATAGGAAGCGAAAGACAACAGATAAACTTGAGTGGATGCCATCAAACAAATTTGAGGACTTGTAAAAACTCAAATACTGGCCACCTAATGAGAAGGAAGGACACACTGGAGAAGAGCCTAATGCTGGGAAAGCTTGAGGGCAAAAGAAGAAGGGGACAACAGAGAACGAGGTGGCTGGATGGAGTCACCGAAGCAGTAGGCATGAGCTTGAATGGACTCCAGACGATAGTAAAAGGCCTGGAGGAACATTGTCCATGGGGCTGCAATGGGTCGGACACGACTTCGCAACTAACAACAACTAATTATTACTGTAAATAGAATGAAATGTCAACCATCTGCCCTTACAATTACCAGAACTGAGCTCAATTTGATAGCACCTAACAAACTATATACACACCAGACTTTAAAGGAGAAGGAAATGGTAATGAACAGTGGCAGAATCCATGAACATAGCTAGATCACTGGGTCTGTGAATAAAGCTTAAATTAAAATGCTTCCTAACCCTTCTGAGTGTCTGACGTAGTTCCATCTGTCCTGATCCCAAAGTATTAGTAATGTCTTGCAGAACCATCATGAACAGGACTTTCTTCAGTGAAGTTAGAAGGCTTTACTTGGGAATAAAGGAACACCAGCTAACTGGTACCAGATGAGCATAGAAGGCTTGGTACTGAACTGAGTACAGACAATTCATTAGATAGGATATTGGAAACAATGTTTACAAATTATCCATTCTGTCAGGTCATGGACTGGATTCCGATTATTCTCTTGCTTAAGGTATATTGAGTGGGGCTAACCATGTTCTTCCAGTCTCAGATCTCTGAGCAGTGTTCTCCTTCTCAAGTCTGTAGAAACAGGAACTCTCTCCTTGATGTTTTCCTTTAAATGTTAAGCAGTTTTAAAAAACTATAGACTAAAGGTAGTCTTCGATTTACAACCAGTCATTTAGCAACTGTTTGAAATTATTGCAGACGTACCTTAGGGTTACTTTCAACCCAGATTTGAAGTTCCAATGGTCAGCCATATCACGTGATCAACTTTGGGCACTTGGCAACATGGCCATATTTATGGCCATCTGAAGCATCCTGCATTCATAAAACCCATGTTACGATGGCTTTGCTGAAAACCAGCACTTCCAGTTCTCTGCAAAATTACATCCCTAGAATCTGCTTGAATTACCAATCACGGTTTCTCTTAACAAGCATGGTGATTCACTTAATGACTACCGCAAAAAAGTCTTAAAATCTGGTCAGTCAATGGGATTGAGTATTATATGAAAATAGGAAGCTGACATTAAGAATACACTTTTCAAATGGTAGGATGTATTGTCCAATGTTGGGGATCATATTTATGTTTCCAAGGAAGCCATAAAATTTAACTAAGTGCATTCTGGGGGAAAATGTGTCAGGTCATTAAATACATCAAAAATTAGAATGGTATGGAAACTACAGATTTGACCAGGAGGGGAAAAGGAGGAAGCATAGGTGGTTTTATTCCCCATCATTTGTGTAAAAAAACCCTAGACTTCCATTTGTACCCTTAAGAAAAAAAGTGTTCAAAACATTTTTCTTTTTTAAATAAATGTAACCCTTTACAATTTTTTAAAAGGAAAGTTCGGGGGTGGGGGGGGGAGATTACCATAGGAACTCAAGCATTCCATTCTGAAGGGTTTTATGTAGCTAAAGCTATGATCATTACGTTCTGAAGCATTTTGTAATTTAACCAATAGCATGGATATAAACAATTATTGCGGAATGAAAGTCCTGTGGTTTTACCATCTGTTTTGAAAAGTTAACACTACACTCTATTTCCAAGTTTTTTAAAAAACTGGGTAGCTATTTCTAGTTGACCCTGGGGGGAAATAGAGAACTTGACAAGAATTTTCTAAGTGACTTTTAGATATATAGAGTAAAAACTAAAATAACATTGAAAAAATTTGACTCTAATAAATATTGTTACTATTTGTTTGATTGCTTAATCCAATGTGACTACAGTAATATAAAAAATGTCTGATCAAATGAAATATCTAAACAAGAATTACAAAGATTCTGGTCATGCATTTCCTGAAGGAGATCATGAAGGTCAGAAAAACTGGTTTATAATGCTTAATTTATTGCCCATGCGTACATGAATACCTTTCAGATCTAATTAACCGAATGATTATCAATGTGAAATGTAAGTATTTTTCCTGGAATAAATCCACTGAATAGTTTTCCATGCTTCAGGAAAAAAAAATACATACATATATCAAAAATAAATTTCAGAAGTTAATTTCTGATGTAGTTTTACATTTGATGAATACATTTTCTTCTTAAGACTAGATTTACTTTGTAGCACTATTACAATACAATAGTTGACATCTGGGACACAGATAGAAAGAGCTTTACCAACAGCATTTTTAACTATCTTTAATATTCCTGGCTTCAAAAGATCAAAATTCTAGTCAAACAGGACTTTTATTAGGAACTATTTAAAAGATTTGCAACTACCTAAAAATCTTCCCACCGTATTTTAAAACTCAGCATAATTCAAAAACTAGGCATAATTCATGGATATTATACAACTTACATTGTAAATTATGTGTCAACAATATATTTGAAATTATATTACCACTCTCAGATTTTTTAACCAGATACCATAATATCTGTTATTGCTTGTTTTCCTATTGCAATTTTATGTTTGTGTGTATATAGGTTAAAATACATGATAAAATTGCCCTAAACATTTATTTTAATGAATGAATGAATGAATGAATGTACACATACACATACATATATACACATGTGTATGTGATAGACAGATATAGACAGACAGACAGACAGACACATAATACGCACATAGGGCGGGAAGGATGAGAGAGAACATATACCATATTTTTCGGAGTATAAGACGCACCGGAGTATAAGACACAGCAAGGTTTTGAAGAGGAAAATTTTTTAAAAAAGTTTTGCACTCTGCAGACCTCCCAAAAACATCCCATTTTTCACGAAAACGGGCCCATTTTTTTTTTCCAAAAAAAGGGCATGAATAGTCCTTAGGAGGCTGGGGGGAAAGAAACGGGCTGTTTTGCACTCATTTCTGTCCTCCCCAGTCCCCAGGAGCTCTCTGAAAGGCTTCTAAAAGCTATGCATGGCCATTTTGGTGAAGGGGGCGGAGTTTCGTGAGGCAAAAAATGCTGTATTCCGTGTATAAGACGCACCCAGATCTCCAGCCTCTTTTTTGAGGGAAAAATGTGTGTCTTACTCAGAAAAATACAGTACATAATGCATTGGAAAGGAAACAATTTCATATTCCATTTCCCTCATAAAAGAGATAAGTATCACTTCAATTATTTCCATAGGTATTTCAACATGGAAGAAAGTACAGAATATAAGAGATAGTGGAACAAAGTTTTTAGAAGATTAAGTAACAGCTATTGAAGTCTTTATTCTGGCAAATATTAGCTACTATGTCTGTCTGTCTATCTAAACATTCAAATACATTTAAAGCTGCTGCATTGGTTTGGGAGCTTCAAAGATGAAGTGGGCCTCCTTTCAAAATAATCACACAAAAATCTTACCTAGATAGAGTGATGAGTTTTCTTTCTTGACATTGTCATCCAAGTAGGTTGGTCCTAGAGTGTAGATAGGTGTGGAGCCCATTCCAATGAGAATTTGGGCACAAATAAAGAAAGCTACATAGAGTGAGTGGCCATTTCCACGTGAATTCTTCAGACAGCCTGATGATTCCAGGTGGCCTTTCGTTGAATAATTTCCAGTCAAACACAAGCCATCATTAGAAACAGAGGAGTTTAATTCCTGGATTTGATATGGTGCAGAGATGAAATGAGGTAAAGAAAATATAGCAGCCCCAAGAGCTATAAATAACCCCCCAACAGCAAGCCACAGAGGCCTTCGTCCTTGCCCACCAAAATAACTGATGAAGACCACTACTAAAAGGCTGCCAATATCAAAGCAACTGACCAATAGCCCAGATTCAGAGCTTCTCAGGCTATATCGTCTCTCAATGGTAGTGATAACACTACTCAGGTAACCAGAGACCATTAGTGACTGAATGAAAGTCAGGAAACACATACATATCAAAAAGAATCGAGAGTCTGTCAATACTATAGCAAGATATTTTCTACCAGGCATTACTAGCAGTGTGGAAGCTGGTGACACTCCATTACTTAATCTAGTAGAGTTGTTGCAATCATTTCTTTCAGTGAAATTCCTCATTCTCGAAAAGCTGGAAGGTGTAAAAGACAACACTGTCTTGGAAGAAGTAGCAGTAGCATTACTGTGAGGTGCTGATATATTGGGGTCAAGGCCACACCTCTGATCAGAGCCCCCCTGCAAACTCTGTAAGAAGTTCTTTTTGGCTGCGATGAGAGCACTTTGTGTGGTATTAATCTGCGGAACAGACCCATTCAGAACTGGCAAGCTTTTGGACCGAGAATTATTATCTTGCTTTTCTAGTTGCTCCTCTCCAAGAGAGTTTGGATGCTGGTGCTTTATTATTCCTGATAAAAGCATGCTGAGAGCAAGCTTGGTTTAGGCTGAATTACTAATTTCCTGTTATATGCACGACCTTGGTCAAATTTATGCTTTTTTCAGCCCAAGAACAATCATCCTCTATGGCTTTCCAGATCTCTCCAAGCCACTCTGGAAAAAAGGAACTCTACAATTCAACGCCGTTACATGAACACATGAGAGCACATGTCCAGCAGATTTTATTGTAGTTCCATACTTCTTAACACTGCTCTCCTCTGCCAGCAGCTGACCTTTAAACAAAGTGAACTGAACCACTCCCCCTCAGCAGACTCATTCCCACATGGCTCCTAATGATGCCCTGCCATTCTAGATGAGGGTCCTTGGCTGCCTGCATCATTGGCAATAAGACTGTAGATTCTGAAGATGTACTATTCCTGTTTCCGCGTATTCAGATGACATGTCTATCAATGCAGAGGGAGGGGGGGAGAAATCAAGCACAGAAGATCAGCATGCTGCTTTTGTCTTCTCACAGTAGTAGTTCCCAGCTGCTGCTCCCTGAGGCTAGAAAAGAACAGACTATAATCAGGCTCTCACCTCAGAATAGAAACACAGAATGGCTGGAATCCCTGATCTCCATTAAAATCCCTCTCCTAATTGTTTAAGCCCAGTTTAAGTCTGGATCAATTTTAATATTCTGAAAAGCATGTCATTTATATACATTAATGCATAATCTGTTCTGCTACATTAAAAAGTAGGGAGACATTTGAGGACAACACTAGGTAAAGGTTTTTTTTTTCATTTTTCCCAATTTTTTATAACATCTAACACATACAAACATCAAGCAATAAGTATCTTTTATTTATTTCTACTACTTCTAGAGCAAAACCTGACATATGAATTGCTTTATTTTTAACAGCTAAAATTAAAAGACAGAATAAATATTCAGTTATAAATATTAGTACAACAGATTCTCTGAACACAAAGTCACAATTTGTTCCAGATACAAAAGCCTGGCGTTTTACGAAACTCTCCAAAACAGGGAACAAAATAATAACTGTGAAAACAAAGAGCTTCTGAACTGCACGCAAAACAAAGAAATACAATTTTGAACATGCATTTTAACATTTACTTCCAGCACAATGGGGATGCAGAACAGAAGAAATTGCCTAAGAAAAGAAAATGAGCATTTGTATACCCTGTCTAAAAAAAAAAAAAGAGGACTACCAGATCTGAACTGCAAAAAGCCAATTTCACATTTTCTTATTTGTTTTGTTTTGTTTTAGATAGCCCAGGATCCAATAGCCCCCTTAAATAAACAGCAACATTCCTGTACATCTGCTGCGCTGTGAGTAAAGACATTGTCTAGCACTGGAATTTTAAAAAAAATTTAAACCAAACCATCTTGGGAAACCCAGTGAAAGCGAGGAAAATCAATTAAGCCGACCTCTTCCATCCGCATGCAAGCAGCCGGAACAACGCCGCTTCCCATACAAGAAGCGGCTCTGCCATAATAACAACTGCTTATACACCCGCAGCGCGCACACATCTTATCCTCTGGGCGCTTAAGACCTCCTGACCAATCCCAAGCCCGCTTACTCTGAAGTAAATTCCACCGACTTCATTGGCAGTGAAGGGAGTCTTACGGCCATAACCTTAAAAGCACCCCGGATGACCTCTATTTCCATAAGCTTCTATCGCCATCCTCGCCATCAGTTTCGTGATTTCCTCTGCCCTGAACTGCAGCCTCTTAAAAAAAAAAAATCTAAAGGCTCGCGCGGGGGGGGGGGCGGAGAAACCGCTCCTGCAACGACCGTCAGAGAGACAGAAACTGCCTCAGTTTTCCCTTTGTTCTCTTGCCTCGTCGGTTGGGCTCGCTCCGAGGCAGCCCGAAGTCCAAAACTTTAAGCTTTTTTCCGAGGAAGGCAGAACTGAGAGTTCAGGGACGACCCACAAAGGGAGGCGGGAGAAGGCAGGAAAAACGAAGGTTTTGTAATAATAATAATACAAAGAGCAATAATAATAATATTTTTTTTATAAAAAGGATCATTGCCATGCAAAGTATGTCAAGCCGGCGGGCAGCCTTCGGTGCTGCTGAGGAATTGCGACTTACTCACACTCAGCTAGGTTCTCCCATTAGAAGCGGGGCGGGAGGCGAGCGGCCACACCGCCGGCTCCGGCTGGCTGGTTCCCAGATGCAGATAACGATCTCGACGTTACACCCGCCGCCCCCGCCCCCCCACCTCACACGCGAGCCCGCCTGGCCAGATCCCACTGAATGTGGAGCTCCCACCATTCCAAAAGCGAGGCCGTACGGGCGGCGCAGGCGCACTTCACTTTACTCTTGGCTCTCTCGCTCTTTGGGCACCTGCCCCTGCCGCTCTCCGAGGAAGGACGCCCGCGAGCTCCCGGGAAGACGGTTACAAGAGCGGAATCCCCAGCTTAATCCCTGCGCGCGCACGGACTTGTGTCTCTCCCTCCTCCGTGCCCGCGACCTCTCCTTGACACTTGAATCTCCCTAGGCACCGTTTAGGGAACGACCTGCGCCTTTCCGGTGGGTCAGGTTCCCAGGATGCAGAGGATGGCAATTCAAATCCAGTACGTCAGCTTCGGATCAAAGCCACTGGATGGTTTTTAAAAATAATAATAATAATAATAAAACAAGCATTAATTTTAAAGAAAAAAAAGTGGGAGAAAAAAATGAAAGTGCAAACTATAAAGATGGAGAAAAAAAGGATATTTTATACTTAAAAATAGTTCCTGGTTTACCAACGAATTCACTACTATTAAATAATACATTGTAATATATTGCAAGGGACGCTGTGGCTCAATGACGTAAGACGCCGAATTTGTCGATCAGAAAGGTCAGGGGTTCGAATCCCTAGCACCGCCTCCCGTTACTTGTCCCAGCTTCTGTCAACCTAGCAGTTCAAAAGCATGTAAAAATGCAAGTAGAAAAATAGGCACCACCTTTGGTGGGAAGGTAACAGCGTCCTGTGCGCCTTTGGCATTTAGTCATGCCGGCCACATGACCACAGAGATGTCTTCGGACAGCGCTGGCTCTTCGGCTTTGAAACAGAGATGAGCACCTCCCTCTAGAGTCGGGAACGACTAGCACATATGTGCGAGGGGAACCTTTACCTTTACCTTTTAATATATTGCAGAATCTCTGCTATAGTTACAAATATTGCTGCTCTTTTGATTAATAGATTGAGAAGATTAATATTTGACTATAGGTAATCCTTGATTTACAACCACAATTGAGCCCCAAAATTTTGTTGCTAACTGGCTAAGTGAATTTTATGACATTTCTTGCACAGGTATTAGGTGAATCACTTTTAGTAAAACAATTGTTAAGTGAAGCTGGCTTCCCCCGTTGACTTTGCTTGTCAGGTCACAAAAGTGGATAACATGACCCCAGGAGACTGCAACCGTCATAAATATGAACCAATAACCAAGCATCTGAATTTTTATCATGTGTCCTTGGGGATGGTGCAGTGGTTGTAAGTGTGAAAACGGTCACTTCCTTTTTTCAGTGCCGTTGTAACTTTGAATGGTCAATAAATGAACTGTTGTAAGTCAAAGACTATCTGTATTACCTTTTTCAAAACAGATAAAATATACATTTCCAACAGCCATTGTTTGACATCTGGAATAATATCACTTTTCCAATTTCTTAATCTTACATTCCTGATAATAGGCACATTTCAAAGATTTGGTATATACTCCCCTATTCCATTAGCATCTTTAACATTTAAACATGTTATCATAAATCTATTAAAAACATTAATACATTATCTCAAAAAAAAGGTGCTAAATAATCACATGTCCATATAATACGGGATATTATATTTATTATACCTCAATTTATTATACCTCCAACATAGGAGATCTGGTGTCAAATCTTTAGAATACATTTTTAGGGAATCTAATCTACCCTAAATACAATTTTTGAAGAATTACTGTAATCTTAATCTCAAATCTATAGATACCATTTTAAAAAACATGAGGCCATTGAGGTGGCTTTTTGGGAAATCCCTGTTATTTAGTCCATGTCTAAAATATCCCAAAAATGTTCACTCTGAAAATGTTACAGGTTTTATTTCTTATGGATACAAATAAGAAAACAGCTTAGGTGTCTCTGAGCAGCAAAAGCATATGATCCATATTTATCCATTTGAACATGTTTAAACTGAAGGTAAACTTATGAATTGGGAAGATTAAATTCAATTTGAAATCAGGAAAAATCCTTAAAATAGTTGTTAAATAGTATTTAATTTAAAGTCTTAGTTGCCAGCACGTCCTATTGACATTGTTAAGGAAATCACCATGGATATCATGTCATCATTTGCAATCTCTTGCTGGCTCTCCCACTGACTTTGCTTGGAAGAAGCTGCTGAAGTGGAATTCTGCAATGGCTGGACCTTTGAGGACTGATTGTAAGTATCACTTATTCAGTGCTATCACGTTCAAACGATCCCTGAATCCCCATCCTTAAGTGAAGATGACTGTATCACCAATTTTCAAAGTAAAATTTTTCCAAAGGGTTAGATATTGATGAGCCTCATTATCAAAACTTAATTTACCGTATGGGCCAATATGGCCCAAGGATTTCTTATTGCTCATACCCTTGGAAATAAAACATCTTTTCCGCCAGATGCTGTTCCCAGCACTTGCCTGATTGCAAAGGAAATACATAATAGGTTTCCATCTTAGCCTATGAGAAATAATATTCAGTTATATTGCTATTCCACCAACAAACCGATAATTGATAAAATATTGGCAGAATGGCATTTTTGTAAATCAAGCTACCTCGTTCAAATGATAATCTCAATATAGCTAAAGTAAATCTTGGTGGTCCACTATCACAAATAAATTTCCTAAGTAACTTTTTTATTTGATATTAACATAAGAAAACCTCTCAGAACATAAATAAGAGATAATATTCATTTTAGTAACTTTAATTTTGCTCCACAAGCGTAAAGGAATTTTAAGCTAATATTATCCAAAGTTGTCTAATAATACCCAGTTCAAAAGGTTTCATCATATTTATTTCCACATATTTAGAAATAATTTTTTACTACACTGTATAAAGCACAAATATTTGATATAATTAGTAGAAATCACAAAACCCATCTTTTTACATAATTGTATTGAGTCCATAGGAAATAAACAAAATTAATCTCAATTTACTTTATAACCAGAATACTTTCCAAAATACTGCACAACCTTTATAAAATTAGAAAAAGAAATAGAGTCCAGAATTTCCAAAATATCAGCATATAGAAACAGGGGAACAGCTAGATTAGGGCCTAGCCCTGGCCTCTCATTCCAATGCAAGTCAGGCTTCCAAGCTAACCTACATGTTTGGCCGATGAAACCCTATTTATGGGCTGGCTATCAGCCCTAGTCATCTGGCTATCAAGAGACTGTCCTGGCTCTTCTTGGATTTTGGCGAAGTCAGCCATAGCTTAGGAAGGAGCTTTCAAAACCCTTTCCCATCCTTAAAAAAAATACCTTTCTTCCCCAGAATCCACATTTCTTCAATAAAATGGGAAGGACAGATATGCTGATTTTTCTACCCCAATTAAGCGCTGAAACTAAACTCCCATCTAAAATTGGGAAAGCTTCAGATAAAATAACATTTTATAATGGATCACCATTTGCTATGGGATTTGGAGGGGTTAAAAAAAATCATTCCTTGCATTGATTTAATCAAGAGTATATATATAAAATCATATGCAGATCTTGGCATATTCGGAGTATCTTGGTGACATTTCTACGAGGTCCCACTCGCCATCTTCAGGTTGGTGCCTTCGGCTTCGTGCTTGTGTGAGCAAAGCGTGATCGAAGCTGCCGTCTTTCTATAAATATTGGTGTGGGGGTGGAGTGCTGGCTTTGTTGCTGTAAGCGGATTGATTGACTGTGTTGTAACATCTTGATTAGTTGATGGAGTTGATGTTTGCAGATTAGTTGGCTGTTTCGTAACATCCTGTGTGGCTGAGGTACTGGCTGTGTGCCTATTGTTCTTTTGTGTTGTAACAACCTGGGTAATGGGCTGTGTGATGACATCCTGAGCTCTATTGTAGTGATATCCTGAGTCCTGTGCTGCTACCTCCTGGGGGGTTGGCTGCGTTGTAACATCCTGACCCTTTGCGTTGTAACCTCCTGAGTTCTGTGATGTAATGTCCTGAGCAGTTGGCTGTGTGTAACATCCTGGGCTTTGGTTTGGCTCTGAGTTTGTGGTCTGGCCATGTGTTCATGGCATGTGCTAGTTTGCTTTATGTGGGGATCAGAGGGGGGTGCAGCAGTTGGTGATGCCGCTCTGGTTTGGCTTCTGGATGGTGTTGCATTTGGTCTATGGGATGGGTTTGGGTTTGAGTCTGGTGAGGGCGATTGGTGGTTGCATCCTGTGTTGTTCTGAGTCCGGTGTCAGTTTTCGTGGCTGGGATTCGTTTGTTGACTAGGGCTAGTTTCCAGATATCTGGTAGGTGGGAGGTATCGTCACGTTTATTCATGTTGTGGGGGTGTTTCTTTATTTCGATGGCTTCCATAATTATTCTCTTGTTGAAGTGTTCAGTTTTGGAGATTAATTTGGTTCTTTCAAAATCAATTTCATGTTCTGTTGCATAAAAGGTGCTGGAAGAAGAAGGACGTTTTTTCGTCTTTTCTGACTGCGTGTGTTCTGTGATGCGTGCATTTATTCTCCTATTAGTTTGTCCAATGTAGGTGGCTGGGCAGATTTTGCATGGTATTTCATAGACTCCTTGGTTTTCTAGCTGGATCTTGTCTTTAGGGTTTCTTAAGATGTTGGCTATTTTTTGGTCAGTGCTGTCTTGATATTGTGTTTGTGAAGAATTTTGCTGATTTTATCTGTGGTGCCTTTGATGTAAGGGAGGAGGGCGATACCGTTGTCCTGTTCTATGTCTCGGTTCACACACACGCCTTATTACTGCGATCTCATCCCATCCTGGCAAGGAGGCATTCACTTTACATAAATCCAGTGGATTATTCACAACAACCATGATTCAGAAATCAGTGAAACTTGTTTATATTAAGCATCCTTTTAAACCAAAATGTACATTAATTTAATTTACATTACAAAGCACAGAAATACATTTAAATTATTAAATGTTTGGATGGGAAATAAAACAAAGTTCTGTAATTTAATACCACTAAGTCAATTTTCTGCTTTTCTTTGAAGATCTCTTCAAAGAAATCTCAAAATGGATGCATAGTGAGACACATGCAGGGATTCCAGTAACAAGAACAAGGATTGTGACTGGTATTTTCTCTATACCTTGTTTGTGCATCTCACTTCATGCGAGTCTTTTATATCTTGTAATCTATTGTATAACTTAAGTGCTAACAAGCAGATTTAACAGCCAGATGGAGTCTGAGCAAGCATGTCAAGCTGCAGGTTTCCTTCTCTCCTCTCCCTACATCCTTCTGTCTGAAACAAAAAAACAAACAAAAGCAATTGGGGGGGGGGAGATGGAAAAATGTTAAAGAAAATTAATGGTAAAGAATATTCAAAAGATAAAATATTACTTTATTCCAGTCTACATTCTGTCCACTAGATCAGGATTGTAGAAATAATTTTAAGCCTCAGAAGAAGAGGTGGTCATACAGATAAAGGAAAATAATTATATTGTTTACTATGTCCATATGTAGAAGATACTAAGCCCTTAGCTGTGGCTGGTCTTTAGACAAAGGAATATCCGAATAAATGAAATCTATGATTTTGCCATATGCTTTTATATGATTAACCTGAAATAAATAAAATAAGAGTTTATATGTCATTTCAGAATTTAAGTTTAATATCAATTTTTTTTAAAAAAAATCTGGCTGTCTAAATTGCTGCAGAAGCTTCCTTTTCTTCTCCTTTTTTTTACAAATATTTTTTGAGTGATTGCATAACAGGCACGTGATCAATCAATGCCTGCAGACGATCTAAATATAGGTGCCCTGTATTTATTTATTTATTTATTTTAAAGTCAAAAGCCATTCAATCCACAATAACTCGGAGCAGCTCATAATAGCTAAAACAAAGTAGATAAAATAATAACCAGTTTAAAAGAAATACATAAAAATGTACTTATTTTAAAGAATGACAGGGTAGACAAGAACAAGGGTCTTCTTCAGCACCATAGGCCTGGGCAAGGAGCCAGTTTTTCAAGGTCCTTCTAAACAACTGTGCAGTCAGGGGCTTTTACAAATATGGAAATTTGAAAGATATCCTGGTTTAATTAAACACTATCTTTTTTATTAAAATAACTACTATTCCATTTTAATAATGGAATAAACATTTTTCTCACATTTAAAATGACATTTTACTGCTGTAGTATTTAAAATGAATAATGTGTTGGCATCTAGCGTTTTAAAGGTAAGGTCTGACAAATTCTAATGTGGACAGTATTATTATAGACACAGAGGGAGGCATCAATGTAAACCAAGTCCCAGAGTAGATAAACTTCAGCACAATTGTCTGGAAAGTACTTAGCACAGTTTTATGTAGTAGAATGTACCCAGTACTTTTAGTTACTGTTGTAAGAGAATGGAGATAAAATAGCCAAAGCATCTGATTTATGACCATGTCTCTCTCAGTAGGTATGAGTTCCCAAAGACATTTTAGTGAATAATAGCTTTTTTTTAATTTTAATTTTATTTTATTTAAAAACAAAAAAAGAATGCAACAACAATCATTCAAAAAAAGTTACACATAATAGGGAGGAGAAAGAAAAGAAAAAGAGATTCATAAGGTATCAGTATTAACTTAGTTCAGTCCTTTGCCTAGATTTATTACCCTGAAGCAATAAAAATAACTCTTGGGGGATTCCATAAAATATAATAGAACAATTAAAAACGTTCATAGTAATATCTAAAGCCGCATAAAATATTTCACAAGTGACAATACTAAAAATAGCACCAAACAAAAACATTAAAATAGAAACAATAAAAAGAATTAAATACAGTGATATAGAATCAGGAGAAGGCTCTCTGAAACACTCCATCTTCAACCCTTTTGGGAATATCAAAAAAGAGAGATTATCCTAATTTCTATTAATTGCTTAACATCAGCACTACCAAAGGGAAGCAACATCTTGCTTCATCACCCCACCCCACATGGACACCTTCCAGAAATGTGGGACTTGTTGCAATTCTCCCTAGTTAATCTGATCAGTACTGTAAGATCAGTTCTAGTTGGAATAGACAGTCATTTTAAATATGAGTCCATATAGAGACATTTCAAAAATGGGTAAAGTAAAAAGAAGCTGCTCTTTCACATCAAAACTACACATTTCTTCCTACCTACATAAAATGATTATCTTTGCTAAATCCTAAATTCAATAAAACCAATAAATGTCGTCCAATCAGAGCAAGCTCCAATTTTGGAGAAATAAACCAATACAATTTTGGGTATACACACTGGCTGCACTGATGCACATATGAATTTTTGCCAGGCTGCACTCCTTCTGTATTTGGACAGACAGTTGACTTGTTCAAGGATAGCAGGAACACTGTCCAATAGCTGTATTTCCTAGAGTGTGGGGGTTATATACAGTCCTACAAATGGGACATAGTTGCTCAGTGGCTAAGAAACTGAGCTTGCCGATCAGAAAAGTCAGCAGTTTGGTGGTTCAAATCCCTAGTGGCACGTAACAGAGTGAGCTCTGGTTATTTGTCCCAGCTTCTGCCAACCTAGCAGTTCGAAAGCATGTAAAAATGCAAGTAGAAAAATAGGAACCACCTTTGATGAGAAGGTAACAGTGTCTATGCGCCTTCGGTGTTTAGTCATGCCAGCCACATAACCATGGAGATGTCTTCGGACAGTGCTGGCTCTTCGGCTTTGAAACAGAGATGAGCACCGCCCCTTAGAGTCAGGAACAAGTAGCATATATATGCGAGGGGAACCTTTACCTTTACAGATTCACAGTCCTACAAATTTTGAGACTCCTCTTTTATTTTCAAAGAGTTGTTGAAAAGTCACCAAGTGAAAATTTGTTGCAATGAATAATCCCTTTCCAAATTCTAGAAAACTATTTACAACTAGTCTTCATCTTCACATTTTTGCATGCAATGTTTACAATGCAATTATGCTAGTTAATGCCCCTCTCTGTTTAAAGGAGAGAAAATCTAGCTTGGACTGTCCTTACTGTTATGCAAAATAATGTAGCAGCAATAGAGCTATGCCTATTTGTTCCTTCTGAGCATTCCAGCCATTTCCCTTTGTTGCATACAAAAGTATACATTGCACATTTAAATTTGGGTTTCTACTACCAATTTTACTCAAGGATGCTATCTGATTATCAGAACTGAAATACTGTACAGTTCAAGTAGCAGTGGGAATATCATGTTGTCCTTTATTTAAAGCAGCAAGTAGGTCATTCTCATCCCTATTTCTGTTGTGTCAAAGGTCTGTGCAGAACTGATATACAAACTCTGGTTTTCTTAAACAGCTGTTGGAAATCTAACACTAACGAAGTCCACTAGCACTGTCAGCTTTCACAGGTCTATTGCAGCAAGGGACAATAATGAAAAAGACATGTACAGTTGTATGCAAGTATATAAATCACAGGATTTGTGTTTTTGATGGCATAGCATACATTTTGTCATTTGCTACCTCTTACCTATCTCACCATCGATGCATCCATAGCAGTTTTATCCAAATAGCATTGACTCATGGCAGACCAACATTTGGCAAATTGGCAATGTCTGACTAACAGACTATTTTGTATATATGGACTTCCCCTCAAATATTTTTACAATTTCTCTTTAACACCAACAGTTGTCAGCAAAATATGCACAACGTGGGGTGCTGTAATAAGGGAGAACAAAGCTGTTGCACTCTATCTTTGTTTCACATGCAAAATGCTGTTCTTCCTCTCATACTTTATTTCTGCATGTGAATATCCTGGAGTCTGAAATATATGTTCAGTGCATGGCTTCTCCTATCATCAGAATACCTACATTTGTATGTCCTTCCCAGTTTGAGTCAGTGGGAAAGGCCTTTTCTACCCAGCTGAACATGCTAGTGTGGTTAGATTTATTATAGCTGCCCATTCTGAAAGACTCCAAAAGACTGAATCAGAAGATTAGGCAAAGGAGGAAGAAAGGAATTACCCACAGAGATGTGCTTCATGATTTACAGATAGATCTGCTATAGTTAGGGAAGTGGAAGAGTACTTTTAGCTAAGAGGGAGAAAACAACATGAGTTGCTATGTTAACATAACATTTTAGAGCATTATTCCCAGCTTCACCTTCCAGGCGCATTGGACTGCAGCTAAGACATGGGTAGTGAAGTATTATAGATTTTAGACACTTTTTACACGAATCAGAAATAAGCAGGCGGAAAATCCTTCTTTGGAATTTAAAAAAATAAAAAAGGCAGATTTATGACATTCCGATTTGAGAGACAGATTAAGCCACTGTTGCCTGATCAAACCATAACTGACTTGCACTCACACTAAACTTGAAACCATGGACCTGAAATAGGCACACTTTTGCAACCAGTGAAAAAATTTGAGGGGGGGGGGGTTCAACTTCTTTTTTGGTGGCTAGTCAGCCAGATAAAGGTACTTTTCCTAATTATCTTTTATTGAGGGCTTTGTGTGCCACATCTGGCACACGTGCCATAGATTTGCCATCATGGGGTTAGATGCTTGTTTCAACATAAAAAGGAGGTTGGAGTAAAACACATGCAAAGTTAAACATACTAAGTTTTATCTGTGATGCTTGCATAGGTTTCAACATAGACTGTAACAAGAATTTATTGTTGTTAGTTGCGAAGTCGTGTCCGTCCCATCGCGACTCCATGTCTTTCTCAGCATTAGGCTCCTCTCCAGTGAGTTCTTCCTTCTCATTAGGTGGCCAAATTATATGTTTCATCTTCAGGATCTGGCCTTCTAAAGAGCAGTCAGGGTTGATCTCTAAGACTGACCAGTTTGATCGCCTTGCAGTCCAAGGACTAGCAGGAGTCTTCTCCTGCACCATAGTTCAAATGTGTTAGCCCAAATAGACATTTAGCATACTTGTTAATTTATGAGAAAGGAGCAAAAATCACATGCCCATTTTCTTTCTTCAAATTTCAGGAGCTCAATCTTGGAGAAGCTTAGGAAGCAGGGCTACATGTAGTCCATGTGCCTCTGTTCATTCTCTCCTTTTTGGAACGCAGCATTTCCTCTTAAGCTTAAAAGAAAAATGATAAATGAAACACTTATCTTTGGATTGTAAACTACAAAACACATTAACTTTACTTAACTACTAAAATATAACATTTACACAAAGGATATAGAAAGTTTATCAATTATAAAAGACTAGATATAGTTTTAAAATCATGATTTGAAAGCTGGTTTTTTCAAAATAATACAGAGAAGGAGATTTCATGGTCTGAATCTACAACCGTTGTTTTAGAGTTGGCCAGAAGGGGGCAATCTTTACTTTATGGCTTAACTAATAGTGCATTTTGATTTGCACTGAATATACTAAGATAAAAAAAGGGGGGAAAACAGTTTTTATAGAGGAAAGAAAATAAAATCATGGAGAGGTCTTCGTTCTGCAATAGTTTGATTCGGGATTATGAAGATGATGATTTTTTTATAATTAGTCACTAGGTAGCAGTTCGAAAGCATGCAAATGCAAGTTGATTAATAGGAACCAGTTTGATGGAAAGGTAGCAGTGTTCCATGCACCTTTGACATATAGCCATGCTGGCCATATGACAACAGAAAATGTCTTCGGACAACACTGGCTCCCAAGACCAAGAAACAGAGGTGAGCTCTGCGTCCTAGAGTCAGACATGACTGGATATGGAAACCTTTCTCTTTATTGCTGAGAAGTGGATTCTTATAATTACCTTCTCACAGATTCTACATCAAAATAATTGCTTATTGAGGAAGGACAATCTTCACATATCTACATAGCTAAATTAGCGATGATCTGTATAGATCCCTAAACATCCCAATATATCTTTAGTGATTTTAGTCCATGTATATATGCTATTATTGTTCTGCAGGTGGCACCAGTGAATCATTTTAATGAAAGACTAGCAACCTAGCAGGAAACCAGACAAATTGAGTGACTCATATTCAGTATCTTATTTATAAGGTGACCAACTTTTTTGCAATGAAAAGGAGGACAAAACACGTTCTATTGTCCAAAATGCTAAGGTGACCAACTTTTTTACAATGAAAAGGAGGACAAATAAATTGGAAAAATATATCGTAAGTAAAAGAAATATTTTATTCATTGCAACAATAATACACTAAAATATGATATCTTCATAATAAAAACATTTGCAACATTTTATATTGTAATTATGCTTACATGCCTGTTAATTATTATTTAAATGAGTACTTTTCCATTGAATTAATTTTTTTGTCAATGTATCATCTTCTAACAATATATTGGAAATATCTGAACAAGAAATATCCTTCATATTGAATTTTACGGCAAGTGCTGCAGCTAGAATATCAACATCCAATCTCGATTTTTCACTTTTCGAAAAATCATTGGCAATTGAAAAAAAACTCTTTCAACTGCTGCATTAGTTCCAGGGTAGCACAACGTAAATTGAACAAGTATAAATAAATGTTCGCATGGAATATGTTCATTTTTGAAATGGCTGAAAATATCCACCCATCTTTTATCAATTTCAACATGTTGATTTTCCCATTGTATTAATTTTTCAGAATTTAAATATACATTCAGTCTTCTAATTTCTTCAAAGAGACAATTGTTGTCTATTTTAATGTCTAGCATTTCTTTAGATAAAAATTCAACACAAGATTCAATATCTGTTCAATATACTTGCGATGAAGTAAAAAAAACACCATTAAAAACTGTTTAATAAAACATGAATTGTACTTACCTCTGTATAATTGAATATTCACTGAGAAAGAAATAATTACCGTGAGTCATTCAATTGCCGACGTGCCGTGAGTCTACTGCGTGCCTATGTGCCGTGTTGTGTTTCAGTAAGAAGTAAACAAAGCCACTTGCACGCGGCGCTCTCTCTCAAGGTCTCCCGTTCAGAGCGCATGCATCTCATAATTGCGTCTTATACCGCACTATACCGAGTCTTGACGAATTGTCATGTCAAATACAAATACGTCACATAACGCGCAACAGATTAGTCTTCAAATGTCAAAAAGGAGGACATGTAGGAGGACACTTTTCGAGGGAGGACAGAACTTACAAAAGAAGGACTGTCCTCCCTAAAGGAGGACGGTTGGTCACCTTATTATTTAATAACATTGATAAGACTTGAAAACGCTATACTTCTTGGGCTCCTGGGTGAAAGAGTTATATATAATTAGGTTGCTTTTAGTTCAATTTGTTAAGGCAACCCTTTTTCCTATTTTGTTTCTGTCCAAAGTTGAAAATGTTTGAGTCCATAGAAATATATGTATTTCATATGTATCTACATGTCTGAACTGTTCTCCCTAGAACAAATTAGTGTCTTATAGTTTTCAGTTTCCTAAAGTGTTACTTAGAATTAGTATTTTCTAAACCCTTTTAAATCCATGAAGTTTATCAAACCAGCTCTGTATTACTTTTCTTTGATTAAGTTTCAGATGATAATGTTTTTTAATCAAGATTGTTTTCTGGTCCATTAACTAATTGATAAAGTTTCCAGCAAGGGCCAAATGACAACAGTTTCAGCAATAGCCAGGAAGATAAGAATGTTAATTAAAGAGTCAATGACCAATGGGATTTTTAACTCTGATTGATTTTCAGATAGAGTCAACTATACATCTAAATCTCCCATATTCGAAACACATAATTTAAACTGTACATCAACTGTAACTGGATCATGCATTTAAGATTTTTTTAAAACTATGTTAACAATGCAGTTCTATTTTCAAGAGTGACGAAGTTCAGTGGGTTATGTGGCAATAGATTTGCAAAGTTAAGAATTTTTTAAAATTAAATTAAAATAAAAGATATTTCTGAACTATGTTAAATTCCACCATTAGTTATTTAAACTGATAGCAGTGTTAAATTGTGAGCAGTCCTACATTGGACAGAAAACATGATTCAGGAAAAAAGTTGTATAGCCATTCCTTTTTTTTAAAAAAATGCTCCCCTTCTCTTAAGAGTGTTTTATATATCCAGCTTCATTGGTTTTTTATTATTCTCTCTTTCCAGTTCTGGTTCTCTTTTCTTTGTGTCTGAAGGAGAGGCGGGGGGAGAGAAGGCAAATCCACTTCACCAACACTTTTTATTCTACTGACTGACAGACAGTTGGGCCATTGATACAAAATTCTTCTTGGTTTTTTAAAATCTATTTGCATTGGAAAATTTACTTGTACTATTGATATCTTATAAATGATATGACTTCTATATTTTACTAACAATCATTTAATTTCTTCCCCTTAGAAACTGACTGGTCTAGGTATCAGAGTTGAGCAAATCGCCATACTATGTATAACCAAATAAGCAAATGTGGATTTCTGCAATTATGCTGATCTGGTTCACATAACTTTATAACTTGGGCTTATTTAAACGTGATATAGTGAATAAATCACAGTTGGTAGGTTTTGAACAACCCGCTGAGCCATTCATCATGATTTACAAACCATAGGGATTTGATACAAATTGTGATTTATAATGCAAAATATTTTTATTAATATTTTAATGCCATGACTTTGTGTATTAAGAGTTTCTAGATTCCTGCATTTGCCTAACAAAAGGTCTGATGAGGGCTTTTCAGGTTATATGTGCATAGATCCATCACAGATGGCATATTTAAAAACAGGATGCACTTGAAATCAAACAATGGCTCAGCAGGATTAAAGTGATGGGCTTCATCTGCACCATTTTGTTAGAAAAATCTGATAGGGAGGTAGTTTTTTTGCTACAATAAGAACCTTAAGGGGCTAAATCTAAACACACAATGAAAACTGGTTTGGGCAATTAGAGAAGATTGGAGAGTAAAACAATATGAAAAGAACTAAAGGTGTTGAATCACTGTGTAGTATTTACATTTATCAGATTATAACCTAAGGTAATAGGTTAACTGTGAATGAAATTTACTGAAAATATCGGCCTTTCTAAGGGACTACATTTGGGATAAAAATAATTTACTATATAGAATTATGATAAATTAATTATATAAAAAGTAATAGTACAATATTATGTATGTTTTACCCCAGAAGTAGCTATCATGTTCAATGGGAGTTAACCCTATTTAAAACTGACCCCATAGCTTGTTTAGGCATAGTATGCTAAATAGATTGCACATTCTGAGAACTGGGTTAATGAAGAAGTTGTAGGTCACACCAGGGCCTATATTTCAAGAGACAATTTCCAAGGAATAAAGATCACTCATCCAGTTAACAGAATGACTTATACCCCAATACTAAGCCTTTTTACATGAAAATAAAACCTATTGATTACATTGAAACAGCCAGGAAAACAATATTGATAGAACTGTATAAGCAGATAGGTGTTAGATTTGCTAGAATATGTGTACCATATGCTTGTTCACAGAAATTTGTGGTATAGCTTTAATGATACGATACGAGTACACACCTTCTCAGATGTCAGGAATTACATATTAATTTCATGAAATGAATTGATGAGGCAAGGAGGTAAACATGGTGATATACTTCTATTATACCCCCTTCTCAGAATCAGAAGAATCAGAATCAGAATTAGGCTTTTTGTATTATCAAGGCACAATTAAAGAATATTTTTTCAAGTGGATCTCTTAGACCCAGCAAAATACTGTATTTCTCAGTAATTTCCAAAACTTCTTCTAAATAAGAACCATCTGGGACAAATAGCTAGATGCAGTTCTGATTGACATCTCTTATAAAAATAGTCTTCCTGTATTTGAACCTGTTAGAGAAAGGCTTTGAGAGATAAAAGGTTATTGCAAAGTCATACCCTATGTAGGCGAAGGGACTTGAAAATTGATTTGCATTCTGACATAGAGTGCAAATCAAGAATTGCTACATTGCTGCGCATTCAAATATATTGGTTGTCATTTGTGATAACCCAAATTCAAGATGCACACTTTAGTATATAAACCCCCATTCATCTTAAGCCTAAATTACTCATACAAGCAGCAGATAATAGGTCTTTGTTGAAGGCCCAAGTTCCTGCACTCTCCCAGATTTCAACAAGGCACATTTTGCAGGTCCAACCAGAAAAATGATCCTATCTATCAAGTCAACTCCGTGGTAGCGTCCATATTGCAAAACAAACAGCTTTTGGGTTTACCTATATGTCTAGAAAGACATATTCTAATTGTAGTTGTAATATTTGAAAGGCTTTAGCATCAATTTTAATGTTTTATCACTTGTTTAGAATATTAAACAATGTATAAAATCTTGAAAGCTGCTCAGGTTATTGGAACAGGAACCAATAAGTTCCTATTCCATGGTAAGTAAATAAGGTGTCAAGTCCTGGTGTTTAGCAGACACAAGAAACGCAGACAAGAAAGCTCTATAAGTTAGTTTGGGCCTAGAAAGAATGACTGGCCCTAGGTAATCCAGTAAGGTTCTATAACTGAGGCTGAACTTGAACCTGGCTTTACTCCGTGCTTGACCAACAGTTACTCCATACTAGTTCCCATATTTCAATCTGCAAAAATTATTTTCCTAAGCTCAGAACATTAGTAAGCATCCAATGACATTATTCAGAAATACTGTAAGATCTTAATACTTGGGATTTATTTAATAAACTTTCCCCAGGCTGGACTGCAATTGCCCTCGTTTCAGTTTTTCCAGGAGGATAAAATTTTATTCTGCTGATTTGCCATACAAATCATAACAAGCAAGATTTTTTTTAAAATCTTAATAAATTAATTGCAATGAACATCTTAAAAAGAATTTGAAACATGTAACAGAGGAGTTATATTTACAGTGAATAGTTATATCACACATTTTACAATAACCTCCCCGTAAAATTAAAATAATTGTTCTTACTTAATATTTAATAATTCCAGTTCCTAAGTTGAGTATCTGTATGAAATCAGTACAGGCGCCAGTAAAAGTTAATTAAAAGAAGTCTACAAAAGTAAATTAACACCCTCTTTGTAGCCAGAAGGAAAAGGAAAAGATTGGAAGATAATGAGTTTTATTAGCTCTCATATCCGTATTGGATCACATAGGTATTCACTCACCAAAGAACTCCATCAGGACCAGGTAGATCAATGCCTAATTGATCCATTTGTTTCTAGGTTTAGGCTCAGTTGGTAAGAATCAGCTGATCAAATATTCTTGCCACTGAGCATTTTGAGCAGTAAGATAATTCTCTCAATACGCTTAAAACTTCCAAAAGAAGTTAAACACTTGTTTTATACTTCATGACCCAAGATCATCTAAATGGGCAGAATGCAGTGGTCTTGCATTGAGGACAAGTATTTATTTCCCTTCAAGAAGGCTGACAAAACTGTTTCAGTTCATGTTGCTTTAGGTATGGATTTTCATGTTTTTCTCCTGCATGCAGTGTATTTCTACCACTGAACGTCCTTCTGTACATGTCTTGTTGCAGTGAACTGGGTCTTGTTATTATTACAGATGAGCCAAGAAGAATGGGTAGATATGGCCCACATCATTCTATCTAGACATGTCCTGATAATAAGACCATGCCATATTTTTCCTCTGGGCAAAAATATACACCCTCCCCCAATAATAAGCCCCCTGGACAACCCCCCCTCCAGCCAGGCAGAGCACCACTCACAAACCTAGTGATATCCCAAAGGCACAAAGCTGCAGGAGCCAGGGGGAGGGGGGCAAAGGCACTTACATTGCTTGACACCTTTGGGATACTGCTAGGTTGGTGGGTTGCGCTGTGCCCAGCTGGAGCGGAGAGTTGCTGGGCAGCTGCTCTCATGAGCAACTGCCTAGCAACACCCCTTTCCAGCCGGGCAGAGCGCCACTCACCGACCCAGTAATATCCCAAAGGCGCTAAGCCACGTGGCGCTCTGCCTGGCTGGAAGGAGAGGTTGCACGAGCACTTGTTCTGCCTCCAGCTCACATGCCTCCATGCCTCACCATGCCCAACTCTCCCTGCAGGGCTGGACCAGGGCACCAGCGCCGCTGTGGCCCCGCTGCCGCTGCTGCCACTACCATGCTCCAGTGATGCTCGGAGCATGCCAGCGCCGGCGGCAGCGGGGCGGCAGCAGCGGGGCAGTGGCAGCGCCGCGCCCTGGCCCAGCCCTGTAGGGAGAGTTGGGCACGGTGAGGCAGGGAGGCATGCAAGCTGGAGGCCGAACAAGTGCTCGTGCAACCTCTCTTTCCAGCCGGGCAGAGCGCCACATGGCTTACCGCCTTTGGGTTATTACTGAGTCGGTGAGTGGTGCTCTGCCCAGCTGGAAAGTGGTGTTGCCAGGTGGGTGCTCATGAGCGTAGTCACCTCATGGGGGCTTTGTTGCACTGCTGTGACAGCGCAACATAGCCGTTTGCCCCTGAGGCTGTGCCCGGCTCTTCGGGCGCTCGCTCGCAAGAGAGCAGCCACCAGCCACCCCAAACCAATAAGCACCCCCCCCCGATAATAAGGCCCAAGCAAAATTTTAGGGGTCAAAAGAAAATAAGACCCTGTCTTATTTTCGGGGAAACACAGTAGTTAAGGCATTAGGATAAAAACCATGAGTTCTAATCTTTTCTTAGGCACAAATCCAGTGGAATGACCTTGGACCTGTCACTCACTTTCATCTCTATGAAGTAGATACTTCTGAAATCTTGTCCAAGCAATCACCAGGAGTCAACACTGACTTGCAGGTTAAGCGAAAGAGACAGAATACATTTTAACTTATTGAAACTAAGTAAGTTTCAATAAACTAGAGTCACCTCTAGACAGGATGGGCAGCATGCAAGCCTAATAGAAATAAAAATAAATGAAATACAAAGACCACAACTGGCCGATTATAAAAAGAATAAAAAATAATAATCTGAAATTAGCATGAAAAAAATCATACATATATTGAAGAAACTCTCAATTCTTAATGATCAATAGCCCAAACTAAAACACGAGCTTGAAGACTCAATGGCTAACAACCTGAGGCTTTGCTCCTTTTATTCACTCTGTTTGAGAGGAAATGGCAAGCAACACATTCTGATCTTGAGGAAATCCAAGAAGAGGAAGAGTCATTAGTTTTCCTGAATCAAAATAGCAGCCATTTCAAATTCTAGAACTTCCAACACATCTGTCAGATGCCACTTGCGGAAACCTGCTCTCCATAAATCATCAATCTTTCCTTTTGAACAGCAGCACAACACCTCTGCTCACATTACCTTGTGGTTCAGTTCCACTACTAGTTCTATAGACATTTGAGGTTTTCTAATATAGATGTCTGTCATATTCTCAATTCCCCCTCCTGCCTTGCTAAGAAGATGTTGGATAGCCATCTGTCTGAAACGGTATAGGGTTTCCTGCCTAGGCAGGGGGTTGGACTAGAAGACCTCCAAGGTCCCTTCCAACTCTACTATTGTATTGTATTGTAAGTTGATCTTTTCCCAAAAGACTTCAAAAGACTGACATGTCCTTTGACCTTTCTGGTTTTGAAGACTTCAATATCTTTAAACCATGCATTATTTTGAAAGGTGGTCTTGTTTTGTCAAAATAGACCAAGATTAGTAAGCATTAATTCTAGAGGGCAAAGAATTTTTGTTTTGAAAGTGATCATCATGTAAAAAATATACCTTACTTATTGGCTGTAAATAAATTAATTATATATCACAAATTAATTATATATCAACATATCAAGTAAAGATCTACAAGTTGTTCTTTGGTGTATCATGCCATGAATTGTTTGTCATCAAGCATTCACCATCATATATGTCTTATATAAGTATTCCAGACAACATGAAGAAAAAATAATAATTGATACATAATGCATGCTTTTAATTCTCCAGTAGAAATTAGCATGCATTTATTTTCCCACTCTATATCTATTTGTTTGTGTCTACAAATCTATATGCAGCTTTATTTCTTGATTTTTTTAAACATCTAGTTGTGTCATAATCCACATTCAGACAATATCATATTGACTTCATATTAAGCTAAGCCAACCACAAATCTTTTTAGTGAGTGCACATTTTGGTGTGTCCTTTATTGGATGACCAAAGACATAGCAAGCTTTAATAAACCTTTTTGTTGTTATTTGTTGTTGAGAACGTTGTAATTTTGTGATTGGCACTATTTGCTATCAGAAATTGTATGTCTTCAAGTTATGCAACCATATGAATCACAAATCAATACACAAATAAATGATGAATTCAAAACAAAGATATTGTTTGGTTCCATACCCCTATTTATTTAGGGCTCTCAAAATCCAATGAGCCTTAGATAGCAATAACTGTTACTGTGTTTTGTATTTCTGCCATCATCTAGTGGTGCGCCAGAGTTCTCTAGTCTAGGCATTTGTTTGTAAATTGGTATAGTTTTTTAGTTCAGAGGGAGGAAACTATGATTCACATGTTTGTTTGCTTTTGCCATAGTAGGAGGAGTGAAAAAGAAATGAGAGAGAGATATAATTCCCTGAGATCCCATGTTGAGCAGGGAAGGGTTATATTAGCAAAGATGGTACCGTAGGTTTGTGTATGTGTCATATGCACAGTGCACATTAAAAGGGAGGGATTGATTATGCAGTAGGGGCTACCATCTTGACTTTTAATATCTCATTAGAGATTCCATATCTCACTTTACCAAGTTAGGATTTTATAATCTGATTAAAATAATTCATGTTAACTATACTTCTAAAAAATCTGTTCTCTTGGAACAGTGGGCAGATTTATTCTTCCATTCATCAGCTGTATAGATTACATGCCTGTAACAATATTAAAGTCCAGATTTTTTTAAAAAAATAGCATCAGATATGGTGCTACTGATTCCTATGTGGCAACCCTTGCCTGGGAAATCAAAAGACATTTCCAAATTAATGTATAACATACAAACTGGCTCTTTACGGGAAGGAAATACATTATTCTTCCTACCTTACACATTTCCAAGACTTCTGAAAAGGTTTTCAGAGAGTGTTTAGTATTATTCTTGAGATATAAAAACCTCAGTTATCAATCTCAACACCTACATAGAAAATGGAAGGTAAAAATTAAGTTAACATCAGAGAACTGTATACAACACAGAAAAAGCAAGGATAAGGCAGGACTGCTTATCAATGGTATATTAGATGCTTCAAACAGCAGAAAAGCAATCCCTGTAGATATCTCTTGCACCATATGAAAGTATGGACTCCCATAGGCAATTCATCAACTGATATCCTCTCCAAACAACACTGTTTGACTAATTGGATAATGGGAATTCAAGTCCATCTCCTCTGAAGAGTACCAAGTCAGAGAAGGTAGGGCAAAATTCAACAGGTGGACAAATGAACTCTCTTGAGATAAATCCTTTGCTATTTTCCAAACGTTCTGGTGCTTTCTGAAAGCGACCTCACCCCACTCAGTCACATTTCGCAACCTGAACAACATTTTCTTTGTTTTCCCTTTGTTCCCTTTAGCTCTGAAGGTAATCTAAGCTAGTCTGAATGTAAGGAAGCAATTTTTTGTAATTGTTCCATTTCAGTATGATTCAATCTTCATGATAATGACCTCAGTTCCAGTGGTTCCAAAGAAGATTTTTCCCTAGATAATGCCCAAAGAGACCTATTAGTTGTTCTGATCTGTTGTGTGTTCTTCTTACATCTGAAGAAATAAATGTCATGGTACTTATTTGGATGATAATTATCATTTTCTTTTCAGACTGAATCAAGTCACTCAGTGTTCTTAAGGCATGTAGATACATATGTGTGTACCTATTTATTTATGAAAAAAGTATTCATGTTCTACTAATGACTTGTTAGCTGGGGAAAGTATATCCCATTGGGAGTCTCAAACATATTGTAGCTGCATGCTATGGGGAAATAGAATTGTTCTCTTTTTTAACTGAATTCAATACACAATGCATATCTATGTCTTTATATGAAAACAGACTATATCAGAGTGAAAATTACAGACACTTATACTTATTCTGCTAATTATATGAAGTTTCCTAATTATTATGCAGTGACTTGGTAAGAAATTTGGAACCAACATGGTACTGAAGAGGGTAATCTATTTTGACTTTCAGGAACTTTACTCTGACTCAAACCAGCATGCCGTACCTGATTGAGGAGCATGTCTACAGTAATTATCTGTAATAAAGCCATCATTATCTATAAAAATGTCAGATTCTTCTGAATGCTAATGTATCACTTAGGTAAACATATTGCACATGCCAGATGGTGATTAAATTCATGATTTATAGTCTCTGTATTTACACTTTCATTGAACGATAAATAGAAAATATCATCTATTTTTATTGGAAGCATGGATGCTCATTTTACTAATTATAACATTAAACAAATACATTATGACAATTTTAATGACTTGCAGATCTAATAAACATGAGTTATTTTGAAAGTATTATACTTTTTTTTTTCACCTAGAAACAGAACATCCAACTAGTCTTGGTGGATGTGGTAAAGCTAAAGAGAATTGCACTTACCAATAATACCAAAACTATATTCTGGAAAGGAGGGGGGGATTCCAATTGGAGGTTATGGCAAACTAAGACATCCTCCACTTTGTTGTCAAGAAAGGCCTGAAATGTGTCCATGAAACAAATGTGACTGTCCTGAAGGAGAACGTAACTTTGGCAATATATTTTTTTCATTAACACAAGATATGTTGGATTTGGACTGAACTGTTGGTGCAAATCAGGCTGACGTACCATTTTTGGCCAAGAATTTTTGACCAAATGCTTTTAAAAAGCATTTATTACTACTAATTATTGAGATTAAGACAATTGTGTGCACGTCTTCAAGTCAGTGTTGACTCCTGGCAACTGTATGCAAAATCCTTGCAGTTTTCTTGGCAAGTTTCCTTTAAGATGTCAAAACTTGCTACTTCCTCTTTCCTAGGGCTGAGAGAGAATGACTGGCCCAAGATCACCCAGTTGGCCTAAGGCAAGAGTATAATTAATTGTCTCCTGGTTTCTAACCTGGTACCTTAACAACTACATCAAACTGGTTCCCTGACAGTTGTCACAATATCAATTACTAATAACTAATATAACAATTATTAGCACCTCCTTCAGACATTCAATCAAAAGGGACAAAATGTAAAAAGAAATATTTAGGCCTTTTCTGACTTAAACACTCAGGAGTTCAGAATCTTCTGAAGGATTATGAACAGCCTGCAAGGACCCTGATGGAGCACTACTCTTTCATTATAATCCTTTAGCATGATTCTTCAAGTAGATGATTGATTTCAGTGGATCCAAACATGAACCTAAGTTTCTCCATCCCACCACTTTGCCTTATTGAGGTTACCAGAAAAATGCACCACTGTATTCTTTTAACAATCTGCTGCATGGCAACTACTATGGATAAATCATGTTACATAAATGAAGTCAATAATAACTGCAATGTCAAGAGGAAAAAATAAGGAATAGAAGTGTTGAAGCATGCACCGTGATGTTAAGTACCCTTTTTGCATTGGTAGGCCAACTTTCACCAGAACATAACAGCCAGATTAAATGGATGGCTCTGATAATAATTAATAATTATGTAGGGAGGGAACTCCTTAGCCTTTTGATTAGCACTTATAAAGAGTTAAAGATATTGGACCAAATGCATTTGGACATATTGCTCAAAATTTTATGAGACGCTGAATAAACTGAAATTACCAGTAACTGGTGCACAGCACAAAGTTCATATTCAAATAGCAGTTCTAGAAAAACTATTGAAAATCATCTGAGAAGACTTGCAATTACTGTCAGTTTTTCTGGGCTTCAGTTCAACTTGTTTATTTAAAAATTTAAACAGTAAATGATTGAAAAGTTTGATGACAATGGAACTACTTCTTTTGCTAGGAACCTATCTGCCTACTAAAACGGAAGAAAAGGCTTCTGGAAAAGGCTGGTTATCACATAATTGTGAAAGGTCTTTGTCAGTGGTGATGAAGATGGAAGAATGTACTCCCTTCAATCAGTACTCCAGTTGTAGAAGGGGAAAGTATTAACATATACATTACTCATCCTGGGTTACCTAAGAAAGGACTAAGGTAAATTTAAATACCCAATTCAGGCAAAAATTGAATTATACAAAGTTTTCTGGAACCAACATTTTCATGTAAGCATTGAAGATTTCATGTTGCTACAAGCCTTGTGGTTTTTCATTTTTCTTCTTCCATTGTTGTATAATAACTTGGTTATTTTGCAGAAAAATGGTGTAAACTTGGCCAAAAAATTGAGAGGGAAATGACATAGAATCTAAGGTATATTGTCCACAAATGTTACTTGTAAGAATATAGCTTATGAAATGTGATATATATTTGAAGGACTGGAATTTTACATTAAACTAGACATTTTGCCAGTGCCTAATCTATCTATTGTCTTAACAAATAAACTTTATTCATTAGGTTTGTAAGCCACACATTAGTAAATCAAGCTGCCTTGCAGAAAACTGGCACATGCACAAGTAGCTTCTGCTGAAGGCCTCCATAGTACCAAAATAAATCTATTTCAAATAAACATAACTTCACTGCCAATTCGACAAGCTGAAGTAAATGACTTTTCTGGACTGATTTATGTATTTGTCTGGCACCATTTGCTAAAATCAACCTGGAAGCACTTTCTTCGTCATAGGACTGATTTATACCAGAAAGGTGCACAAAAGAAAATGAGGGTTCTCTATCTTCTTTCTTTCCTTTATGTTTTCCCCTAGACTCCTGTTACTATATAACTAGCATATTTGTTTTCTCTAATTACCTTTTCCATGGCTTGAGAATTTTGATGACTTGATTAAGCCTTGCAGTGCAGTTCCAGTCCCTACCCATCTGATTAATTAGTCCAAAGCTTATTAACTTCCAAATTTCAATCAATAAGGCGGTGATGCTTAACAGTACAAGGGCATACTAAGGATAGTGCTTTTATTTAAATACATATACAACTGTTAGCCTTCTTTTCCTATGTACTTTAAGTTGTTTCAAAGAATATTGAAAATGTGGAGCATTGGTGTAATATCAAAAACAGAAAATCTAGGGAAGGATATTTTTGAGGAAAATATGACATTTCCGTACAAGGAGAATTGTAGAAAGATACCTAGCAATTAGATCCCAACAGTTGTACCCAAATCAAAGACAGAACAAATAGTTTTGTTAGGAAAGCTCATCAGAATGCACACAATTGTAATGAGTTTACTACCTGCCCTTCTTCAAAGCTTTGTTAAGGTCTCCTAGTTATTTCAGTGGATCAAAACAGCTGCACATGGGTACAGAGGCATGAGGTTTTTCCAATCCCATATTTTAAAAAGTCTAATTAAGCAAAACTAACAAAAGGAAGCAAATAAGCATCAAAACAAAGCACAACTCTCCAGAATCCTCTTGATTTCCAAGAATGCCCATGGATTCCATCTAGGCTGCATAAATTCTGTCTCCTGGTTTTCATGGCATGTGCCTTCATACAGAGACAAAGGCATGGGGCTTCCACAGCTCACTTCATGATAAGGCTGAGCCTGTTTTTTTTATATGAAGGTATGTATGTTCATATTGGGTAAATTTTAAAATACTGAAAGCTAATAGTGAAGCCATCAAAAATCAGCTGAGAAAATCTCAAGTGCATGGCAGTATATTAGATGGGCAGGGAGGATATGATTTAATTAGCTACTGTGTTTTTCGGAGTATAAGACACACCTTTTTTCCTCAAATCTGGGTGCGTCTTGTACACCGAATACAGCATTTTTTGCCACCTGAAACCCCGCCCATTCACCAAAGTGTCCGTGCATAGCCTCTAGGAAGCTTTCAGAGTGCTCCTGGGGGCTGGGGAGGGCAGAAATGAGCAAAAAATGGGCCATTTTGTCCCGCCTCGGAGAACTTCCTAAAGGCTATTCATGCCTTTTTGAAAAAAAAAACCGGGCCCGTTTTCACAAAAAATGGGCTGTTTTGGGAGGTTTGCAGAGTGCGAAAACTTTTTTTAAAATTTGCCTCTTCAAATCCTTGGTGCGTCTTATGCTCCGGTGGATCTTATACTCCGAAAAATATGATAATCTACCAATCAGTATTTCAGGGAACTGGATTGTGGCAGAGACTGGCTACACTAAGGTATCCAAAATCTGATCATGTGACTGTGGGGGGGAGGGTTTGGCCATTGGGACTTCAAATCTGGGTCATAAGTAGGCCTAGGGAGCACGGTCAGAGCAGTTGCAAAGCAAGTAGCATTAAGTCAAGGTCTACCTCTACTCATCAATTTTTTGACAAGCTATAGAGTTTGTCATGGCCTGTTTTTCTAAAAAAGAATCCATACTCTTTCATTATTCTTCCTACCCGATAAAGGGGAAGTAATCACCTATACCTCTACTTTTATAGAGTAAAAATGATTTCCAGTATAAAAAATATAGTTGGAAGATTTTTTTTCTGTCAAAAATGGGGTGATGTTTACACAATACACTGTCTCGTGGTTAACTGAACTGAATTAACCTAATATCTGCATCTGCAAAATATTCTGAGTCAAAAGCTAACTGTACTTGTTAACAGCAGCCATCATATTTTATCAGCTGGGGTTGTAGTGTTATCTGCAAATATTTTTCCACTCTTACTAATTAGACTAGTTAGATTCTTTAACAAGGGATCCCAAGGAAATTTCTCTAATTCCTATTTTCCTCTCTCTGTCATTAAAAAAAAACAGGTTTCAAAGTATTCCATGGTAACATTAATTGAAAACAATTTACAAATGCTCAGTATTACTTACCTCTATGGCAATGTCTGCGTTAACTTTGCTCTAAAAAACGTTCTATAGATTTTTGCTAACTAAACTGTAAAAGGGATCTCACTGCAAAGATAAAACAGTATAAATGGAAGTTTCATGTAAGTCAATCTTCATAAATATTCAAGAGAGAGAATTTACATAGGTTCTGCTTGAGGAATTGGTTTTATTCATAGGATATGTTTCGAGGACACTTTATTTTGTAGAAATTACTGGGACATTTAATACTAAGCTACGGTACGTGAAAAGCAGAATCTAGCAAATGTATTTTCCCGATAATCTTACTCATATCGTGTTCACCGATTTCTGTCCTTCAAAATTGTTGAGAAATAACCCAAGTTACAAAATGTGATACTACTGCAGTACAAAATGCAGTACTACTCACAGATCTTTGGTCAGATTTCAGTCATGATCCTGATCAATCTTAAGATTTGCTTATGAACAAGGCAGGTCCAACCATGGCTTGATGGTTTTAAGTTATTTTAATTTTTCTGGGAAGAAAAGTTTAAATGGGGGAAATAAAAAGGAAGCAAACAGCAAGAAATTGTTTATAAGCTCCAAGTCCTCTTACCGGGTAAGCTTGGGCTTCCCTCAATCTCAGTATATGTCTCCTCCTATGTATAGAAACTAAGATTAACATTTAACCCTTCTAAACTTTAGTCTAAAGAATAGCTTCTGAAGTGGTGGTAAATTCAGATCATACAAAGTGAAACTTTGCTGCTTGCTTGATATCAGGACAGAAACGTTTATCTTATATTCTTTATGCTTTGTTTCATTCACACATTATTAACTGATTTCTTCCTAGACAAGAGTTAGCCCCAAATTTCATAGTATAAATCAGTGGCTATCAATGTGGGGTGCAATTTGATTTTTAATGGGGGCAATTTGAACCTTGTTTAAACTAAGTTATTGGTCTTTTAGTCTTCCTCCGCGTAAGTAGAGTTCACTTTTTGAGTAAAGTAAGAATTATATGTCACAGGAGGGACATCAGGATTTTAGAGATGCTTAGGTGGGGCATGGCCAAAAAAAGATTGAGAACCATTGGTATAGATACTATAGAACGTCAATGAGATGTAATCTTTCTTACTAACTTATTTCACAATGGAATTAAATAATTACAACTTCTCCATTACATTTACCATACAGTTTAACAAATGGATTTAGTGTCCAGAAGACAATAAAATTCCTTTATCCCTCATGTTTCCCCGAGGGGATTTGGCTGTAGCTTTTACCTGAGGACCTTAATGGAAGCATCCTAACCAGTGTGAGATTTCTAATACAATGACAACTCAAGGACATTCCTCTTAAAATGAAGCATGTTCAATATCATAACTAGAAAACTAGGTACAGCACACAGACATCTACTTGAATATGTCAATCAGATTTGTTGCTACTTTTTCAAATATGAAATTTAATGGGGGCATTTATGCTAAAAGGCATTAACAAAATCAAGAAATCAATTTCTAGCAAGAAGCATTCAGAATGAAGAAGAGCAAATGTTCTTCCCATCTGTTTTCTTTTCCTCTTACAGAGACTACAGAAAAATTGCAGAAGGAACGTTAGACCAGGTTATTGATGAAAAGTGGGCAAGGACAAAACTGCATTCCTGGAACACTAGCAAAAGATTCACAGAACTATTCCATTGAAAGATGGTTTTAAATCAGCGATAAGCAACATTTGTTGCTTCTCAACTTGGCTTAGGAGTTGTAAGATAGGAGACAATTTAAAGTACGGAATTGAAAACGTAAAGAATCAAATGCAACAAGTAACAACCTATTAGATCCAAAGCTGCACTTCTATCAGCTGAATGGGTCCTACCACCCATAAAAGGAGCCTAGTTTTAATAGGGATTTTTCCTGATATTCCTGATGCTTATAAAACAGGCTAAGCCTTGCTTGGAAATGTTGCATTACAAATGGAGAAAAGAAAATCCAGAATGTATTGTAGGACAATTAATGTAATATTAAAAAGTCTGGAATAAGCAATTTTTGAAGTTTTCTAGAAGTTCTTCAGGGAAATAACTAATATTTCATACTGAAATATTTTATTGTGTCTCTACCAAAGGCAGACCAAAATAATAACAGTAGAATAAAACAACAAATAACAGCAAGGTTGTATTTAACTAACAAAAAGCCTAGTAAAAATTCTTCCTTTTAGTTTCTGATCTTACTGAATCCCTCACTTAGAAAGAACATAGGAGCCATGTGAGATGATTGATTGATTACCATGTGTGGATGTGCATGCATGCACACATACACACAACATCCTGAGGCTATACTTGCTAAGTATCTTCTTGGAATGCAATGCTCCATGGTTCATCTACATATAAATAGGTTAAAGAGTTTCAAAAAAACCATTACAGCCATTTCTGGAATAATGGCTATTACGCTGCATCAAAATGTCTGTCATCAGGAATGCAAAACAGTTTTGTTTCTCAATTCATCAAGTTGTATGCAGGTTTCTGTCCTGAAATATTTCCAGATGAAGGAACTCTTGGCTATGGCTACCTGTTGAACTCCAAATGTATCCTTAGAAATTCCGCCGCAGAGCATTTCTACCATCTAACAAATTATTCCATAAGATTTAGAAATGTAGTGAGAGCTTCCCCCTGTAATTAAGAGAAATAATATAATAGGGCTCGGTATTCATAGTGATAATATCTTCCTTGCATAGTAAAGTTATTTTCTATATTCAGAAGGATTACATTTTAATGTTGAGATTTTGAGTGTAATGACTGCAATTTTTAAACATTCCTAAACTATTATTTTGTGTGGAAAGTAAGGATTAAGGCCAGACTAAAGCCCTTTCATTTAATATGTTCATGTTTTATATGCAGGGAATATTGTATGTGGAGAAGCATCCAATTATGGGAAGCCCTTACTGTATTTTAAGGGTACTGTCCACAATGTTGTTATGTAACATTTCTTCAATGTGAAATTAAAGTTCTTTAAGTTTCAAATATAAAGGATCTGCCCAACCCACTACAAATTATTACAAAAACTGCCCCTTTGTTTATATTTGTTCAGCACTTGTACATATTTTTGTATTGTATTTTGTTTTGTATATCGTATAGTATAATTGTATAGCATTTGAATGTATTTATATATTCCAGTTTTCCACATGCAGGTTTACCTCCTCTGAAAGGAGGAGGGAAAAGGAAAACAATCAAAAAACAAAAAAGCTTTGTCATCTTTGTCTCCTTGCAATAGTTCTGTTCCAGTCTGCTTTGCCTCTGTGGACACCTTGGCCGATCAGGCATCCCACAGTTACCACAAGCCATAACAATGGTAAATCCTGCCCTAGAGACTGAGGGCATCTCTGCATTTGAGAGCAGAGATGATTGTGCTGAAGCCAAGAGAGCGAAGAATGTGCCTGACCTTACCTGTCAATTTCTTTCCTGTAGAACAGTCAACACAGAGGGAGCTGACTCTTAAGACTAGATAGACCTCTGAAAGATGGAGGCAACCACAGGAAAGTGATCAAGTTTGTCTTAGGCTTCTTTTGAGGCTAACTCATCATTCCCTCAACTGGAGATCAACCATTATTACAGTCATTGTCATGATTATCTTGAAATCTATTGCCTCTGATTCCAGGCATCTATCAGGAAAAGACCAAAGGCCTTATTAGTGTGGGCAATAAAGCTTAGCTGAGAAGGAAGCTAGTGGGAAGATAAATTAACCTTCCTTCTAACTACACTCCCATCAGCTTTGTTAATTCTGAGTGACATTTATTGATACCCTACATTTTATTGCCCCTACCATCAATCTGATGGACACTCTCTTGCCAAACCTTTGTTATCATTTTGTGGACAACCGTAGACTATATATCTACCTGCTTTCTACAATGGTAGAAAAACTCATTGGTTCTAAGCCATATTATTTGATTTTTTAAAAAAGGCGCTCTCAAGCATGGACATATTCCAGGGTCATTATGCACACACAAATATTACCAATGAATTTTAAGTGTAAATTTGATTTGTGGCCAATGCACTTTTAAAAAGGAAAATCTTCTTTTCTTAACTATCCTAATAAAATTATGAAAGAAAGATGTCTATGTACATTTTAAAAAAATCTATCTTGGCAAATTTACACGTCTTTTTCTTCTGCAGAGATGATGAAATCTAAACCTTGCTCATGAGGCACGTGGGAAATATCAAATGTAATTTAAAGCTGTTACATTTAAAATAAAATCCCACTGTTTTCAACTGAGAGAAGTGAGGCAGGATTACAGCTCAGCCTTTGAAGGCATTTTATTTATTTCTTTAAAGAATGATGAATGCTGGAGGAACTTTTAAAATATCAACCACACTTTTTAGATCCCACCCTAACAGAAGGCAAGTAGAATGAGGTAAGAGAAGTTTAAGATTATGGCAACCCAGTAACCTGAAGAACTGAATGCTGAATGATCTGTCCAATGTCCTTAACTGAAACTGCTCCTGACAGTGGAGGATGGTGCCCTATTCCTAAATTGGAACTCAATGCTAATTAGCTCGGTCAGCTTCTGTACGTAAAATGGGCAAAGGGGTGGTAAGTGACCCCATTCCTGTGATTTGGATCAGAGTAAAGTCATGATGCAATATATTAAACCATAATCCATTAAGAAAATCTGATTAAACATTTATCTCTTGTCAGATTATTAATTATATATCAAATGTTAGATATTTAACAAACCTACTATAGAGAAATTGCAGTGATAAAAAGGGCTATCAAATTTCACATAACTTTATTCAATAATAAAAATTTAATAGTTTTCTGAATTGAATCTGTACCAGACCTTATAGACCTGATATCCCTACAGTCAACATCTAAAGTTTACCTTTACTGTTAAATTGATTTCTATAGAAGTAGTCTTTTTGAGCTGACCTAATAATCTTGTTCCTTCAGATCTCAGATAAAAGACCTTAAGGAATGACTAACTTATCTTATTATTGGCCAAGCTAAAGAGCCAATCATACCTTAACTGTTTCAGGAAAACTACCTTATATTACCAATTAAAGGAACGCATTTAATCTATTGTGATTGGTTTTTAATGACTGAACACATTCACCTTTGACCTAAAGTATAGAACTATTCACCAACTGACCCTTGTTTTGCTCCTTGTAGATACCTCTAAAATTATGACTGAAAGTCTCTGTGTGATCAATACTAATATGTTTAACTAAAGCATTAATAAGTCTTTTTTACAGACTAGTCTTTGAATTTACACCATCAGTGACCATGCCACATATGAGTAGACTGTTTCAGTCTGGTATGGATGTTAACCTCACAAGGACAGAGTTAGACGATAACCAGACAGCAGCTTTTGGGGTAAGTCTTTATATAAGGTAAATAATACCTTGGGGGGCAAGAAGAAAACATGCCATCTTAATCAGCTATCCCAGAAGCAAGCTCACCATCTGCCATTGTTGTAAAGTCATCTGTTCCACATTCTTTCAAGCAGTAGATGGAAATAAAGAGAAACTACTAAAGCATCCATTTCTCAATGCACAACAAATAACAAGCGTGAAATGTGAGGGGAGCTAAATTGTTTTTGAAATGGCATTCAAAATGAATTGGAATAATATCCCTTAGTCCTGGGTTAGCTGCTGTTACAGATTCAAACATTTCGCTGTAAGAGCTTTTTCACTCTCTGAAATTAAGGGACCTACATTGCTTTGCTTGTTTTTAATTTTCATTACTCCAATTTCTCTTGTACTATAGAGGAAACCAGTAGGATGGGCTAGCTAGACTATAAACACCAGGCTTGGGTGGTAAAGATGAGAACCACAATAGCCTCAAATACTATACAGAACAGGCTTTCAGCTGAACTTTGATCAATCAAGGGGTGCATCTTCTGTCACCCAAATTGCCAACAGCTGCCTTGAAAAGACATCTGCTACATCAAGGAAGGAGAGCCTAAGAACCAAAAACTGGTTCTGACATTAACATATCATTGGACATAGATCCTTTGAAAAATAAGAGTATTGTAACAGGAATAAATGTTTCTCAAGGCAATTGTCTAAGAGAAGGAAAAGGTTTATCTCAAGCTTCCCCCTCCTGGTGCACTCCAAATATATTTGATCTCATTTCCAATCCTTCACGGCCACTGTTAACCATAATATCTTGACTAGTTGCTTAGCGATTAAAGAACTTGAAATCCAACATACCTGGAGAGGATGGGGAAAACTACATTATTACATTTAGGACAAGCAAACTCAAATCTCTTTGTCTCCTCTTTGTCCTAAATGAACATTTACAGAAAGAATGCCTTTTTTATTTTTCTTGGCAGCTCTGCCCTTAAGTTGAGCAGGAGATTCCTAAGCAACTCTGAGGAGATAGGTTTCTTTTATTATGACCCTGAGGAAGAAATAAGTGCTTTTCATTAAAGGAAATGCTTGAAAACATGAAACTGATACCACCACCATAATTTTACTCTATCGCTGCTTCCCTCTGTTATAATGGCCTTTGCATTAGGCAGCTTGCTGGGGAGATCACTGATGTCCATTTACTTTAGTAAAGATTGTTATTGAATGGAAGCTGTAATGGGTGGGTGGGTGGGATGAGGTGGCGTTTATGATCCTACTCAACTAAGAGCTCAGAGCCTCGTCTTAGAATAGTCTTTCTCTCCACCTTGACAGCTATTAGAGAATCAATACAGGTAATATGTCAGCAGCGGTCAGCACTCATGTAAACAGTAAGGTGAGGCTGAAATGGAAACTGACAGGTAGCCACTTAGAAAGAGCCTGTGAGTCAAACACATTGAAAAGTGAAGCTCCTTGAGGGACCCCCACCAGCAACAGTAGCAGGTTCCTTGCTACTGTGGGGCAGGAGATTAGAAGGGAATCCAAAGGCCAGACACCCTTCCAACCACACAGTGACACATACTTCTCAAAGAAAAGAAGTGACCTTACATGGCTACCAAAGGACCAGCAGTGCAACTCTGTCGATTTCAGAGGACTGTTAGGATGCATCCAGGACAATTCCTCCCCTGTGAAGATGAGGTGAAGTAGCTGAGAAACCAACAAACAAACAAAAATTGGCCTCTTGAGTGAATGTCCTAATGCTGGATGTTTTGAGATAGCTACTTCGGGCTATAATTTAAATGCAATTTTGTTTTCTACTTGCTATACTAGGCGGCTTGCTGTTCTCAAAAACCTAAACAGGGGAAAGTCTAATCGGTTTATGCTAGGAGTCTGCCAGGAATACCAGAGCTGTAAGGTAAGTTGGAAATTGACCTCCTCTTCAAAAAAGGCAATGGTCAAACAATTGCAATATTGCTGTCCATGTACCCAGGGATTGAACAGGACTCACGGGAGACTCTGCCTTTTATTACTTATCTATCTGTAAAATAGGTTTAAAGGGAGGATGGGAGGATTGCCCAGGGTGTGGATATGAATGAGTATAGGACCAAAATCAGTTCCAAATTGTAAAGGCTGTTCAGGCATATCTGCTGAACCTGGTTTTAAAAAAAAGGTAATACAACAGCTTCAACAGAGCAACTGAAGCTCCAGCTGTGTTTTATATGGAGGCACATAGAAAAACATGTGACACTACAATTGGCCCATTATGGCTACCATCTTGCACACTGCAGACACCCCTTGTCTTGGATACAACTGTTCTATACACAACTGTGCCATCAATCTGCACTTCAAGTAGACCTTCTCCCATGCTTTAATATACTTTCACAACCAGACCCTGTGGGGAAAATGGCTCCCACTCCGACGTGCAAACCTGGCTTTTGGAAACTGCAATTCAAGAGTGCCGATTACTTCAGCTCTGAAATAAAAGTCTATTGGATTGAATGGTTTTCTTTGTTTAATGAGCAGTTTGGTTTAATCAATATTTGTTTGCTGCATTATCTGTAACTCACTAATCTCTTGGCTGCTTTCTTCCATTCCGTGGGGAGAAACAACTCTCTTTCTTTTTTTTCCCCTCACCCCATTCCATTAAGTACAGTAGAGCAAGACTATTGAAAAAGAGGTGGGGGAGAGAAAGAAAAGGTTAGACCATTTGGTGACATGCTGGAATTAGCCAAAGGGTAGCAGATGTTAACTCTGGTTGCTTTTGTTTCAGCCTGAGCTTTAGGACCATATTACTGTTCTATTGTCATTCACATTACAGGGGGACCCATTCCTCTCCATTTAAAGCCCAATGACACTTCTGAGTTTGCCAAAAGCCTCTTGTCCTTTCTGTTTAGAATACTCCCCATTCAGCATTTAAAATACTCTTACAGAGATCATGCAAAGCAAGTGAAATCAATTAGCTGGTCCTGCAGGTTAAATTCATTGTGGTGACCTTCTGCTGAATCTTTGTCATCCTTCTTCCTTTAAAGAGAAGAGTCTTCTAAACAAGGTATTCCCCATCCCCCCAATGGTGGAGCTACAGTTCCCATTATTTTCATGCAGTAGGGATAAGGAGGGCTCCGATTGAGGTTTATATAAATGCCTGTCTAGCCATCTGACAGACATGGAAGTCTTAGACAAAAAGAAAACAAAAAGTCCACAAATAATACATGATATTTGTTTTTGTTTGTTTTTATTGGATTTATATGCCGCCCTTCTCCCAAAGGACTCAGGGCGGCGTACAACATTAAAAAACACACACCCCAAAAGTTAAAAAGAAATTAAATACATATCCAAAAGCCGAATGTATATGTTTGTTTTTATTGGATTTATATGCCGCCCTTCTCCCAAAGGACTCAGGGCGGCGTACAACATTAAAAAACACACACCCCAAAAGTTAAAAAGAAATTAAATACATATCCAAAAGCCGAATTTATAAGACAATACATTTAAAAATGAGTTAAAATTAATGTATTAATATTGTATTAATATGTATTAATATTGCTGAACAGAGACTAGCAATAGAACATATTAATAATATCTTAATTTCATGTAGCTCAGCAGTACTCCTGCAGTCTTCTTCATAAATTCTTTGACATTTAGTCATGTCCTATATTTATATCCTATAGCTTCAGATACAGTATTTCAAATTGTATTTAATATAATTTTAAAACTGAAATTGGAAGACTTGTATAATCAGTCTATCTCTATCATCTCTCTCTAATCTGTCTCTCTCTCTCTCTCTCATCTATCTATCTATCTATCTATCTATCTATCTATCTATCTATCTATCTATCTATCTATCTATCTATCTACCTACCTACCTACCTACCTACCTACCTACCTACCTATCTCTACACACACACACACACACCACAAAATTATATATCACCTATCTATCACAGAGGTCTAATTAAATAAAGTTTATCACTTAATGCTGAACATCAGTTAAGAAGGTGCCAGGAGTCAAGAATCAGGAGACGATTAATTGCTTAATTAAGATTACTACTAACAAAAGATCCTCTGTCTAACTTGGAGTGTCATATACACTTCTCTCCAAACCAAAAAGAAACCATTCTCTAACTTTCCATTATCTAGGCACAATAGCAGCATCAAAGCTGGGCCTGAAGTTGAGACTCAACCTTGACTCCAGACCTAGTACTACTGCTGCCACTCAGAAAGTCTGCCTTGCACCATTCAATTGTTCCCATAGCCCAGCACCCCTCATAATCCGCCATCACTGCTTACTTTCAGGCATTGTTCTCTTTCTGTTGACAGGCCCCTACAGCCTACCCAAGACTGTTCCAGGTTGCATGAGGCCTTTGTTCTTGAAAAGGCTTTGGAGGAGGGTCTTCTGCAGCCTCTGAAAACCATTCAAAAGAACTGTGATCAGGTATCAGTGAATTCTGGCATATCACCCAAAACATTGTGGCAAATCACTTTTGACACACATTCCATAGATTTGCCAGCACCGCTCTAGAGATTTCAAGATCTAAAACAGGAAAAGGCAGTCTTTCAGATTTCTAATTTGAAATAATCCAGGCCCTTCAGGATAGTTGTGGTATAATATGATCAAAATACCCAGCCCTGCAGAGCAACTAGTTTCCAGACCATTTTGGGGGAAAACATTGCAATGGTCTAAACAAAATTATCCAATCTTATGAAGATGCATTCAAACTATCATAATAGGAGTTTTCCAAAACATGAAAAGATGTCACAAAGCAGAGAATGTGGGATTCTTCTTCCTTATATCCAAGGGTAAGACAAGAACCAATGGGCAAAGTAAACATGAAATAAGGAGAATCTTTCTGACTGTGAAAACTACTAACCAGTAGAACAGTTCGATGTAATATACAGTAGATAAAATGCCAATCTCCTAGCTGTTGATTTCCCAACACTATTTGTCTGGTCTGAGTTAAATCTGTTGACCCTTACTTAGTGTACCTAGTACTTGTTCAGGAAAGCTTTTGTCTCACTTGTCTTTGATGAACTAAGTTCACTGGCTACCCATTAGACTGAGGGGGGAACTTGGGCACATGATCAGACTGTACTGGACTGGTTTCTCTCCTCTCACAGACCCACTGCTGCTGCTTGATTTAATCAGGAGCTCAGAAATATGAAGCAGAAGACATACCTAGAACATCATTGGAGGGAGACCCATGTCAGGTTTGACCTACCACTGGGTTCTTGTCCACAGTGACAAAGAATATCAAAAAGGGGATTATTTCATCATTCTGATTGCATCTGCTGTGTGTTGCCCAATGGCTGTTTAAAGTGGCATTATTCCCTTTTAAGAAAATATGACGATCACTGCCTTTGTGAAACATTCTGAGACTGGCTGGCTGGCAGAATTGTTCAGATTTAAAAAGGAGTTGGACTCCACATGTGCAATGCCAATGGGTAAGACTGGGGCTTTGTATTACTTCAGTTTGTGAAGCCACTTCCTATTTGTTCCTCTGTTCCTCATATCGGTTATATAGCCTCCTGTGGGATGTTAATCAGCACTACTTTGACAGAGAGAGTCAGCACTACTTTAAGAGAGCCAGTTTAGTCGAGTGGTTAAGACATGGGGCTAGAAAGTGGGAGACATGACTTCTGTCTTAGCCATGAAAGTTGGATGACTTTGGGCCAGTTACTGTCTCAGCAAAATCCATCTCGCACTACCATTGTTGTAGGAAAAATAGAAAGAGGAAGACGTATTGGATTTATTTGCCACCTTGACTTATGGTATTTGTAAAAATAATAAAGGCAGGATATAAATAAATAGAATGCTCCCACTGCATCTGTGCCTTCTGCCCCTGAAACAGTTGCTTGACCTATCTAGGGGGTGTAATTTTAGATCTGTTTCTAATCTTCCCTGTTTGGAAAGGTTATAGAAAGTGGCGGCCCTGAAACTTCAGGAAGCCACGGAAACTAGATTATTTGGGCCCTTGCCAGTCAGGTTTCAGGTCAGGATATGGCATGGAAACTACACTGCTCATCTGTGGAAGACTAATATTGGAAGAGTACAGCTCTCCTAGTTCTCAACTTTCACCAATATCAGACATCATGAAAGAGGGGAAGAATTCCCCTCCCTTCACTCCCAAAGGGCAGAGATTATGGGCATCCCTTTCTCAGCCTACAGTAAAACAATAGTGGAAGTAGCCCAAGTTGTTTGGCATTTTGCAAGCTGTCTCGTCACCTGCCGAAGGAGGGAAATAGAATGGGGATCTTGAGAATTTACTATTATTCTAATATCAATATTCTGCACTTAAATTTGAAGCATATTGACCCTCTGGGATCAAGCCAGTTCAAAGAGCAGTGCATTCATTTCTAAGCATAAACATTCAATAAGTGGATATATGAAATGAATACCTGATTTGGCTACAAACCCTTGTATTCGTTTCCAAGCTTAACAAGGCAGATGTTCATTACTTAGACGATGTCCTGTTTAAAAGTATGAGGGAATCCACATATTGCAGCACATTTCCAACTTTTTGTTGTGGTCGGCCAGCGGCCAGGGGAGCTGGGGGCAGACTCAGACAGTGAGGAAGAACATGGGCCAGTCCTGGAGTCTGGGGTAGGCTCTGATGAGTGCTCTTTGTCAGAGACAGAGATGGGGCCAGGGCCATCCCACAGTTATAAGCTGCCTTCAGAGTTGGATATCAGTGGGACAGAAGAACAGCTGGAGCCTGTTCCGAATGTGTACATGCAGAGCTGCCAGAAGGGAACAGTTAAGGAACAAGGGCTGACTCAGGAGTGAAGGCATAGGTGGATGATGAATGGCCCTTCTCATAGGGAATAAAGAGGAGTGAAAGGGGAGTTTGCAGGAGATAATTAGTTCAATTCATTAGGGTGAAGATCTGTTCCTGACTTCTTGCCAAGTAATTGCCGCTACAGCGTGCTATTTGGAAGATATCGCCCTGGCAACTCTCCAAGCCTGGTAAAGGTCTGTAGTTGTGAATTCTCATGAAAAACTGTTGGCCGGGACTTTGTTGGAGAAGAATTCCCTTTAGCCTAAATAAAGAGGTTTTATCGGGACAAGGAGTCTGCTTCATGATTTTGGGTGGCCTCCGTCAGAACACTTTTTATCAATTCACTGAAGAATTGAGGGGATTTATAATCCTAGAATTAAAAAGTTAATTGCAATAATGTTATTTCATCAGATTTGTCAATTCAGGTGTGCTTCAAATGTTTTACTCTATTAAACACCCATTATTGCTGCCCTCTAAAAGGCTCCAAATGGGTGATGGTTGTTTTGCAATAAATGAGCCTGAATTCGTGGCAAGGATAAAACTAAATGTATAATACAAATTCTACTTGTATCTAGCTAGGTTGGATTAGAAAATATTTGCAGATTTTATAATCATCTTATCCCTGATAAGGCTCTCACCTCCATACTAAAACCTGGAAAAATTAGCAAAAATTGACACTATGAAGGAACATCCCAAACTGTACCCCTTGAGGGGTCTGGATCCAGGTTAATGAACCTATGGACCCATATAAAGACCTTCTCCACATTCAAAAAAATAAGTTGTCAGCAAATAATATATTAATAATGGGTTGCAGCAGAATCTTTTATGTACCTACTTACATTTTTATAAGCATTGTTTGTGTCACCAAAAACAATGTATTTGTTTTCTGTCAATTTGTTCTCCCTTCCTCTCCCCCCCTCAAAAAAATTGGTTACAAATACCAAGAGCTATAGACACTACAAATCTAGAGAATGCCAAATTTAGAGAAAGCTGATTCACAGGGCTGATAACATGGAACTTTCCATATTCAAACATTGCTTGTCAAAAGTCAGTTAAAGTAGGAATGAAATCCTCCTGGTTTGGACCGATTCAGGAGAACAGGTAGTGGACATTGGGCCTGAGTCACGACTGGTAGAGACTGTTGGCTGACCACACCCCTGAACTGGTCTCCTGGTCGCTCGCCCTGCCCCTACTTTCTACCATATCAGCCTGCCTCCCCTACTTCCTTCCCTGTAGCCCTGCTTGCCTGCCTTCCATACAGCCTTCCTGGTGGTTCCCCATGCCCGCTTGGTTTCAGAGGTTGGCGTCCAGCCCAATCTGACCAGTGGGTGGGTGGGTGGTCTTTGGTGGACATGCAGATGCTGCTGCTCTGGGGCTGAGGGGCAGTGGTGGTGCTCCGGGAGGGCAGGCGCCAGGCGGCTGTCCCGGGGCTGCTGCACATGCACACTGCCTGCCCTCCTGGAGCACTTGCTTCCTTTTCCTGCCACCAAAAGAACATCCTGCCATATGCTTGTGCCACCATGATTTATCTGGCCGAGGGAACAGCTCCCCGAAGGGCAGGGTGTGATGCCGCTGCCACCGCCATGCGCAGCCACGCAGGAGAAATCCCTGGTACGACACAGTTCTGGAATGGCAGAGAGCCCAGGCAAGCTCTGCCACCACCGCCACATGCATCAATGCAGGAGAAATCCCCGGGAAGGGTTTTGTCTACGTGCCCAGACCGTGTGTGTGTGTGTGTGTGTGTGTGTGTGTGAGAGAGAGAGAGAGAGAGAGAGAGAGAGAGACAAGAAAGAGAAAGAAAAAGGAAAGAGAAAGGAAGAAAGTAAAAGAAAGAAAAGAGAATGAAGGGAAAAAAGGGAAAGAAAAAGGAAAGAGAACTTATGACCACAATTCAGCCCAACATTTTGGTTGCTAAGCAAAGGCATTAAGTGCATTTCACCATATTTTACAAGTTGGCCACGCCCACCCAGTCACATGACCAAGCCACACCCACAGTAGAACCAGTAGGTAAAATTTTGTGGTCTCAAAAATGTATAATTTTACTACTGATGTCAAGAAAAGAGACATAATAGATCAAATTGATTATTTTAATTATTTTGTATCCTGTATCTTCAGCACATGAATGTTCTCAGAAAGAAAGCTAACAAGTAAAAACACAATGCTTATCAAACAAAATATGGAAAAAGCAAAACAGAAACACAGCAGCATAGCTTCAAAAATCAAGGAAAGTTCGTTTTAGCATATTCTGAAGTAAACAACTATGAATCTTTTCACCACTACTCTGCAAGCCTATTATAACAGCTCAGTGCAAATGTCTTTGAAGTTACACATTTATGATAAGTACAAATAAGCAAAAGGAGCAGCATAAGGCTAGTGCACATTTCTGTTTCTTAAAAACTGTAGTTCTATTCAGTTATGTATTTGTTTTACAAGCCTTAATATTCATATAATAATTTTATAAATACATCTTTTTATAAGATTGCAAACATCAAAACAGCAGGACTGATAAACAACAGAAAAGTTTGTGCAAACCATTTGGTAAATCATTCCTAAGCATACAAATTTTTGATTTCAATTGTCAGCTAAGAATCTAACTATACTTAAACAATTCTCAATCATTATCTCATCCCCACTGTTTTCACTTGTGCAAGAGACAATGCACTCAGTTGGCTGAAATAAATGTTTCAATATTTTAAAATAACATTCCTCATAACAAAATATTTTCTTCTGCATTTTAAAATGCAATCCATCTTTTACTCTAAATCCCTGTACGCATGCTTATTAAATACACTTGTTTTACTTTGGAGTCATTGTTCAACTGTATTATTTTCAGTACTGGATTGCTATGACTGATCAACAAATGACAATCACTCATTTTCCATTCTTTATTGAATGATCTTGAGCAAGTTAACTCTTTAGTAAACATGTGCTAATTGTATGCATTATTTATTCCACAGGGAAAGGAAGGATATAAATATGTGTTGCCATATTAGCATATTTCTGTTTAGAGCCGTTTTCTTTTAACCAGTATTTTTAAAAAAATTAACCCATTTTTATATTGATTGATCTAAGAATAAACTCGTTTTCATGCCTTTGTTTCCCCATGCAATTTATTAGATTACTTTATATTGTTTCTCACTTATAATTGTGCATGTTTACTAGTTTTTGCTTTAAATGTTGTTTACAATGCTAAGAAAATTTATTTATACAGCCACTTCAGACACATCTCTGCTTTATTGTCTTCCTTTTATTAAGTAGCATCCTTGAGTAAGATAAGACAGTTGTTAATAAGATAAGACAATTTTTATTATAACTAGTTCAACCAATAGATGACATTCAGTGACTTGAGGATACAGGGGGAAATTGTAAATAGATAATCAAGTAGGAGAGAAAAAAACCAATGGAAAAACTGATTATACACAAGAGGTTCACCACCAGTATTTTGCTCTATTGACAAGCTTCTGACAGGCCAAATGTTCCCTAACCGACAAATAGTATTCCCTTCAAGTTAAGCATCCTTGTGTGGAAAAGCCATACTAGATTTGTAGAGCTGAAAAATACAGACTTCTGCTAGATAGAAGAACAGAATTTTCTTTACAGATAGTCCTTGACTTGCAAACATTTGTTCAGCCGCCATTTAGTTATGGCCCTGCTAATGAAAGAACTGATAACTGGTCCCTTAAGATAGGGCCACTGCAGTGCTTCCATGATCATATGGTGGCTGCAGAGATGCTTCAACTCTCTACCTGCTTATCCCACCCTCTCTATTCCCTTTCAGGCTCTGGCACTCCACAGCTCTTGCCGCCTCAATCTTCTTACTCCTGCTGCTAACCAAGTATGCCTGACCTGGTCCTTTGCAAGGCAGCTGCTGGTTGAACAAGGTTTTCAAAAGGTTTTCTTCGGCAAACTGCACTTGTCAAGTGTCTTCATGAGGCCTACGGAAAAAGGTTTCACATGGCCAGCAGCTGCCTCACAAAAGGCCAGGGCAGACAGACCTCATCAGCAGTGGAAACAAGAAGACAGTGAAGGCCAGTGGGGCAAGTAAGGGCCTCAGTAGTGTGGGTGACTTGGCTAGGGAGATTTCAGCTTTGCGCTGCTGGACCAGGCTGGACTTTGATCTGCAAAGGGTTTTGCACTGCACTGTGGCTCAGGGGCTTCTTAGAGCCTTAGAGGGGTGATGCGCCTTTAAGTCCCTTTGCACTATGCTGCTGGGCTGTGGTGGCTGCAGCTTCCAAGAGTGGCTGCTATGGTGCGCCAAGAAGTCCCAGACACAGACAATTCTAGGGCTGCTTCCCTCGCTGCAAGGCAGGTGCAGTGTTGCCAAAAGAGCAGAGATGGAGAGAACAGGCAGTAGGGGGAGTTAAAGGGGCAGCAGTCCCTTACCTTAGCAAAAATGAGGTTCAGGAGTTGGAGGGACCAAGCCCAGAAAGGCTTGGACTGGGATGGATCCTCAGGTAATGACTGGTGGAATTCAGTTAACAGTGTGGGGCAGGATTGCCATAACTAAATGATACAGCCATGTGATGTTATATATTATGATTCCCATCACTTAGTGATGGAAATTCTGGTCCCAATTCTGTAACTGAAGGATTACCTGTATCAGAGAATTCTGCAAACTTTTGCAACCAAGGTACAATAGCCCTATATACATCAATAATGGGTGTATTTTGTGTTACTTTTCTTATACTACATACGCATGCTACTTTTGATAGTCACCAAATCCACATAAAGACCAAGTTTCTCCAGTTTAATCATTATAGAACAAACCACAACCAGCTTTATAATGGACATGAATCATACACTATGTTTTAAAGTCACAATGCCTGGTTTAGTGCTTGCTAAACCAATGTCCGGTTTAGTACCTGCTAAACCAAATCTAGCCTTCGTTAGAAAACAAGCTAAGGGTGGTGGGAAATGAAGTTAATGGATTTTGTTTATAAGGTCTGCAAGATCAGTTAAAGGATGACATTGTGGGAGAAGGTGCAGACTTTAAAAGTAGGCTCTCCCTTGTGCCAATAATAATTTCTATTTGCACCATGAATATAAAATCCAGAAGTTACTTTAACTAATCTTTTGTCCTTAGATGGAATATACAGGCTACTCAGGTAAAACATAGGTCTAAACAAAAACTAAAAGCGGAAGATGAGAAATAATCATTGAGAAAAAAATCAGTAGAAACTTTATCTGGGTGGAAAAGACATTGTCTGACAAAACGAAGTCTTAGTTACATATGCCCATCTCCAGTTTAGGTTACTATTGCCAAGAGTCACAGTCATTATTTCCCAGGTCACATAAAAGACAACCATGATGGCCACAATAAAAAAACAAACTGAAATCTAAGTTGCAGCAATATCTTTATTAATGGTTGGCAGACAAGGCCATATATATGGATTGAAACAGCAGAGGCCACAATGTCCTGCATTTTGACCAGTTCATTCTGCCTACCTGTGAATACAGCACAATATTAAAATGTACATAACATCACAGGTAAGCAGAGATGGGCCAACCATTATTTTGCTGGCTAAAGGGTTTTGTGGAATTTCATATGGAAGCGAAACTCTTCTGCCTCTAGAAATATTTTATCACACAGCGTACATTTAGAGCCTTTGTCTTTAGAATTGTGTGTGCGTCTCACATGACTGTCATGGGCAGCGTGTGAAGCAAACACTTTACCGCAGTGCTTACACTTGAAGGGCTTCTCTCCTGAATGTTGGCGGATATGAGTACGGAGGATGCTGGATGCAGTGAAGGCCTGTAGAGATCAAGGGAATAGATGAGAAAGTAATTAGACCCCAGAAACAAAATGCTAGAAACATGAAATATTTGTAATAATCGGGGGCCAATCTCAGTAACTGCAGCGTTCATAACTGTGGGGACTCTTAAATCTCATGCTTATGAGTGAAAACTTCTCCTTAATCCATCTTTGCTACAAACAAAAGAAAAGCAGCTGATGGGGCAAACTCAGAATGATTCCACAACTACATCATTCTAGTGAAGGATGACCCAAATGGCTAACGAGGGGACCAAATATTCCAATTTATGAAAAATTGAAACATTGCAAGAAACATCTCCTCACCTTGCTGCAGTATACACACTTATATGGTCGTTCTCCAGAATGCACCCTCGTATGCTTGTTTAGACTAGAAGACTGAGAGAAACTTTTACCGCACACAGAGCACTAAAATGAGAAAAAAATATCTAATTATTCTCTAACAGCAGAAGCAGTTAGATCCCATTCTGGTAGGATGTAGAAATGTGCAAACATTCATTTCATGCAGGTGAATTACCACACGTTACAGCAGTCTGTCATTGCATAACAATATACATACATGTGAGGCTCAGAACTTTTCAAAAATTATTTGGAAGAAGTGCTTCAGTTATTCTGGAAGCAAACAATCTTTTGGGGATTTCAGAATTTGAAAAAAAAGGTGTAACTATACTCTATCCCTTTGGGGCATGCAAGCAACGTCCTAGTGGGAGTAGGGTTAACACTGCAACACAATTTTCATTGGTCTTATGCACATGCCGCAGACATTCCCAAAGAACATAACTGTCTTTCCCCAAATCATGCACATTAATACCTGGCACACATATTTTAACTACACTACTTTTAGAAATATAAACAGCTTTTTCCCACAAGATGCTTCTGAATTATATTCATAATGCTCTCTATAATTATTCTAGCATTCTTTATTTATCTGGGATACATAATTGCCATCAAGGTACAAAAAATGTCTTTCCCTGTGATAAGAAAGATGATCTACCTTTTCTTTTCTCCCCGCCCAATTTGGTTTATTCCCAGTCTATTATCTGCTCAATTTATATGAAAATATTTAATTTCTGTGGTGTTACATGTATATGGAAGATGCACAATACAGTAAAACTTCGAAGTATATATGTAATTGCTGTCTTAAATTCAAACTGTCTTCATATGTATTTAAAAGTTAAAGTAAGACAAGCAAACTAATCATTTAAATTATAACATTAATTTTAGACACTATGTATAATGGTGTATATAAGTGTCATGGTGTATATTCTCTATGTCAGATGCACATATATTTCATCTATTTTTTAAAAAACCATATACATGTTTTATTTCCAGACAATCTGATAACCTGTTGGCAAAATAGTTTTGAAAGGCAGCTCATATCCTAAGCATGCCTCCTTAAATGTATACCCCAATGAATTAAATTGCACTTACTTTCCACTATGTATTTACTTGAATTGCAATCATAGCTCCTTTGCAGAAAAACTAATATAACAGTCTCACTTAAGCTTCCATAGGATGAAATTACAAAATTCTTTCTAGCTATCTCAATGAAAGCTCTCTCAGAAATCATTAAAATAATATATTTTTTAAAAAAATATTGCACTTGTTTCCTGCTTAATCAGACAGCTTGAATTATTGAAAATCTACTCAGAATATTATATATCTAATTTACTTCTTAATTTCTTTTAAAGCCTCAATTTTTGGAAACAAACATGGTTTAAAAATGAAGAAATCATTTCCATTTCAGTGGCTTAGTTCATTTGCATTGTGCTCCTAACAGGCTAAGGCAGGGCTGTCAAACTTGCGGCGTGTGGGTTGGATGTATCACACACTGGCCATGCCCACACCCATTTTAGCAAAGGGAAAAAAAGTTGTGATATATCACGTGATGCTGCTGCTTTGAGGATGACACCCTGAGGATTTTGGGATTTGACATTCCTGGCATCCCAAGAGATGATGCACTGGTAGTTGCTGGGGATGATAAATGTCTTTCTGGTAGAGAGGGTGGTGCTTTAGTCCTTTATGGTGGCTATGATTCTCCCCCCTTCTTAAGAAGCCATTGCTTGATGCCACTTGTATGGATAATTTTCAGCCTGACTCCAACCTTCCCATTTGAGAAGGTGGTTATGCTGCAGTTGCAAAGGGTCCTGTATGAATCCCTTTCACTTGGGATTCAGGCATGGATATGGGATGGAAATGGCATTGGTTGCACTTTTTGATTATCTTTGGCAGGAGCGAGATGGTGGTAAGAGTGTCTATCTATTCTCACTTTTTCAGCAGCTTTTGATACTATCATCCATGCGATTCTTCTGGAATGGTTCCAGGGATGGGAGGGCAATGTGCTGCCCTGGTTCACTTCCTTTCTCTGAGGCTATTCTCAGTGCTGATGAGGGGTGACAAATCTGACCCTTACCTTTCAGGATCTCTCAAGGGTTGGTATTTTCTTCATTACTGTTTAACATCTATATGAAACTTCTGGAGGAGGTATCAACATGTCACCATGTGGTGTGATATCAACTGTATGCTGATTGTACATCTTTGGGCAGAACAACCACTAGATAACTAGATGGAGATTTCTGCCATAAACAGGTTTCTTGATTTTTGCAGCCTAGTCTGGTGATGTTCAGGAATTCTGGTTGAAACCAGACGAGGTGCTGCAACTCTAGCACAAACCAGCAAGAGAATCACCAACATTCTTCACTTGGACTCCCATCAATAAAATGAAGACCACAATTTAGAAGACTACTCCTCACACACATGTACTTGTGAGCTACTAAAATACTAGAGAGAGCATGACTTGCGATAAAAAAACCTTTTCAATTCTTTGAAAACACAAGATTACAAATAAAGATTACAAGAAATGGTAGCTTGGGTTCAAGCCATCAAATTAAAAGCCTAGAACCATATTTAGCCTGTAATAAATTTTATGGTATTAGATTTTAATTCCAAGTAAGATTGTTCACTGAGTGATTCTTGAGGAGAATTCCAACAGAAAAATAATCAGAACAGAGATGCCATCTCTCTCATTTGTCTCGTGCTAATGAAGACATGCCTGTCCCAAAAGCCCAGTCCTAAGTCCTGAGAAATTGAAATGAAATGACACTCTAATTATGCTTAACCCCACTCTCCTCATCACTGCTGCTTCCACTGTTGTAAATCATGGAAGACTCCCCTGAGATTCTACTAGAATAACATAAAGATACTGAATGCCTTACTTTATGAGGTCTGTGCTTCTCATGAACATGGAGAATGTGGATCCTCAGACGGTCCCGTTTTTCAAAAGATCGGTTGCAAAGATGGCATGGGAATTTTCTGTTCCCTTGGTCCACACACCGTGTGTATTTCAGATGTTTGTCCCGGTAGTATCTGTAGGCAAAGACTTTTTCACAGCGTCCGCATTCATAACCCTCCACAGATTCTACAAAGAAAGAGGGAAAAATCACCCTGAGGACGTAAAGACAACTTATAGCAAAAGACATGAGCAGCAATCAGAAGGTAAGTATAATACAAAGTTGTTCTGTCTATAGAGATTCTCAGTCATCGAGGTTATGGTTGTCCCAAAGGTGCTTTTTCAAGAGGCAACTGGACTTCCTTGTTTTTCTTTGAAGACCTTTTGCTTCTCATTCAAGAAGCTTCTTCAGTTCTTCAGAGACTGCAGAAGCTTCTTGGATGAGAAGTGAAAGGTCTTCAAAGAAAAATAAGAAAGCCCAATTGCCTCTTTAAAAAGCACTTTTGGGACAAAGTTGTTCTGTATAATAAAGGAAATGACTAGGTAAAGGCTAAATGAAAACATACAGATGTCTTACAACTGCATTGGTGAGGTTGCTAGTATTTTCAATGAAAACCAGCTTCCCTTTCTGAAAATATATTCTATGACTTAATTCACCTTTAATGCTCACTTTATATGTTTTTGCTGCAGAAAACCAAGTCTAGCTACTGTACTCCTTTAAAGAACATTAGCCTCCTCCAGCAATCAAGAACTGTGTTTGTGTCTCAACACTGAGACCAACTGAACACCTCAGTCCTCAGTTTTCTAAGAAAGAAGGATCCTTGCTTCCAACCATTAGCCTATGGGAGAATACTGGCCAAGTCGAGACATTTGCTTGCTTGTATAGCGTACTACCCATAGTGAGCTTAATGATGGTTTGTTCTAACTATAGTTTTTTTGTGTTTCCTCAATTCCCTAAAAGATTTGTAGTAGGTTCTCATAACATGCAAGAGACAAAAGATGACTAATAGTTTGCACTTTAACTGCTATTCAGAGAGGAAAGGTTTGCAAACTAACCTTCAGTATGTTTTGGGGTTCGCTTTTCTTCTGCTGTTCCTTTGAGGCTGATAGGGATGCCAAGAAACTGTGAGTAACAATCACCATACCAGACCAGAAGTTCTTGGCCAGGTGTAATTTCTTTGCAACTCTCATAATAGATCTGGCCTTGGCACTGAAGGGCTATCAGGTTTTGCTCCTCTGGGAAGCGGGCACAGTTCACGAATGACATCCAGTTTCCAGAAGAACCTCTGCCATCAATGAAATGACTCAATTGACCATCTTCAAAAATCTGAAAAACAAACACACATTTAAGAAATGCAAACATCCAGGTATTTCTTGGGCAAGGCTTTCAAACACCTTGTTACCCAATATTGAACCATCTTTAACACCCAAACAATTGAATGGTTGACTTTGGAAAAAGTCTGATGTTCAGACTTAGAAGGTGAATATAATTATATATATTTTCTTTGGAAAATTTCTTGGGGATTTTTTTTTAAAAAACCAACAAATTCAGGGATAGAGAGGCTGGTATCTAACCTACACAGCTGTACCATGCATAGCAGGCATGGAAGTGGGATGTACATTGTTTTTGTTTCCCTCCCCCCTCGATCCCTACCACCTTTCAATTGTTCTAAGGCAGAAGGTGCAATTTCAAGTACCTCCCACATCAAAGAATTGTCATCATAAGTTTTAATCTCGCTAGTGTTGACCACTTTGCCTTGGAAAGGACCAAACCGAATACCCTTAAGAATGGTTTCTGTGCAGAAGACACCCAACTGTGGACCATCGATAAATACAGTCTGCAATACAGTCAGACCTGAAGGGAAGAAACCAAATTGATTAGTAAAGTCAAGGCAGAAATGTTATCTATAAAGAATTCAGTGATGGACAGCAAACATCCTTCTGAAATGAACAAAAATGTACTACCTTTGGGAAGTTGTAGGGTTGATCTATCCAGCAGTGAGGGCTGACTGTCAGTATCTCCTGAAAGAAAAGCAGAGATACAGTCGACAGGTCTTTAAGAAGCAAGAATAAGTGTGCTCCAATTGAAAACACTGCTAAACTAGAATTAATCCAAAATAAGCTGCCACAAATTGCCATAATATAAATAGAGCAGTAGCTCTACCAGATATGCATAGAGTACTGTATGTCCACTTTAACTACCTCAGTTGAAATGCCTATGCGATAAATCACAGAGCAAAGTGGTTCAAGTTGCCACTGAACTGATATTTTTCTACAAGGAGAACCTCTGAGTCTTGCAAAGAAGGGGACACTTGCAAAGAGGGTAAGGCAACATTCAGAAAAACATTATAAAACTCTATACCATCCTGGTTGGGAGTCAGAAGAGTTGTGAACCAATGGATCTGGAAGGGATGTTAGATATGCTTATTTTGGACCATTTTATCTTGAAGAAGTTTATTGAAAATAATGAAATATTTCATGATATTCCCCACCCAATATTTTGTTAAAAACATCAATGCCCAGTCCAACATAACATGCCAGAGCAATGAGAACAATGTAACTATAACTAGGACAATTGGTAGTTGCTGCATTCTCAGCAGAGGCTACTGATTTTTAACATACAGTTTTTAAAATAAAGGGCACTTCAGGCATTTATTTATCCCACCCCTGAACGCATCAAAGTACACAGAAGCTCTCCTTCTTAAACCATTTTACTCTTCTCCTTCTCCTCCCTTTTTTAACATCCTTCCTGCTGCAGAAAAAGGATCTGTGCTGCTGCCGATATATAGTAGTTCTCCTGCCAACCAGCATCCTTGATGCTTTGAATCGATGCTTGCTTTTGCCAGGAATCAGACAACTAACTGGAAAAAAAAACCATTACCAACTAAGATTAAGGCAGGTTCGAGAACTCCTTAGGCACCAGACCAAAGGTTTGCTAAGCCTTTCGAGGAAGGGATCCAGAGTCAGGAGAAAGCAGCCTCTTACTAGAAGAAAATCTGTTTTCAACCAGCCTCCTAGTAGAATTTCCGGCCGCTTCCTACCCCTCGGGATCCAGGGCATCTTTCCTTGGGCTTCAGCCCGGCTTACCTAGAGACCTAAGTATCAGAGGAAACTTCCTGCGTGGTTTGGATTAGCGGGGCTAAACCTTAAAGAAATGCGTCACTCCGTTCCCTTCCCTTCCCTTCCCTTCCGAGAACGAGAAGTTTTCCCCCCAAAGCAAGCCAGGCGCGATACAATTAAGGGAGCAGTCGAGGGCGATCTGAGCAAAAGCGCCTCTCTTTCAAACTCGCCCAAAGCAGAAGCGAGGCTTTCGGGGTCGAAATTGGGCAGAATTGCCCCAAGACCCGCAGAGAGAAAGCGAAGGGAAAGCGCCGGCTCAGCCGCCTCCCTTACCCGGACTAGGGCCCACCTGCCGAGAGGGCGCGCGGCTGCCTCCCGCCGGGCAGGGCGCCGTAGAGGACGGCGTGGAGCTCCTGGGCCGTGAAGCGGTAGCTGGGCGGGCGCTGCTCCGAGTCCGGCGTTCCTTCGAGGCTGCTTCTCTTTCTGGGCGAGGCTTTCTTCCCGGGGAAGGGCAAGACTGGCAAAGGTCGGGGCAGCGGCGGCGGCCGGAGAAGAGGAAGGGTGGGCGGCGGAGGTGGCAGCGGCGGCGGCCCCAGGTAAGTGGCGGGTAGCCGCTGGAAGGGGAAAGGCGGCAGCGGAGGCGAGCCCGGGCTCAGGCCCCCGGCAGCCGACGCCGGCGACTGGAAGACGACCGTCGGCGGCATCGCGTCGAAGAAGAGCGGCGGGTGGAGAGCGGGGGCAAAGGAAGCGGCACCGGCGGGACAGCTGTGGTACAGCATCAGCATGGACTCGCCGCCGGCGCCCTCGGCAACGCCGGCCTCTTTGGAGGGCGCGGTCCCCGCCAACGAAGAAGCCATCCTTGCGCGCCCGTCTGGAAAAGACGCGGCACCTGTGAGGCGGAGAAAAGGCAGAGCTCAGGCAGCGCGCTTCGGGGAGGGGCGGCTGAGGCCCCTAATCCCCGCCCAGAAGCCGAAGTGTGGGGCCAACCTGTCTGGCGGAAGAGCCGGGGGTGCCTCAGCGATGGGGAGCCGGGCTCGGCAGGCGCGTGTCTATCCCCTCGGTGGGAGTCACTCCGCCTCCGGCGCGCTTCTCTTTAAGGAGGGGGAGGGGGGCAGAACCTTCCGGAACTTTCTTCGGAAGCTTGGCTGGCGATCCAACGGCCCTCAAGCTCGGAGGCCCCGTGGGGGAGGGGAAGCGCAGCCGTCCCCTTTTCCTGTGTCCTTCACACGAATTAGGCTACAACGCTCAACCCTGCCGTCGTGGGCCGTATTGACTGAGATTGTTGGGTTCTATATTGCCATTCCCGGGGAAGGCAATTCTCTATTGATGCGTTTGAGAGAGAAATATAGAGGCCGGTACAAGTGTGATCTCTGTTTCTGCCTCTCTCGTATCACTGGGAAACGCACCTGGGGCGATGAAAGGGGCTACCTGAGAAAGGGTGGGCGGGCAATAGATTTTTATAGGGTTGCTATTCGCTATCCGTGAACAGCCCTAAAAATTGACAATCCTTATCGCTTCCTTCTCTTTCAGAGGTGCTTAGTGTCAGGTACGTGGGTGCGGGACTTTATTCTAAGCAAGCCAAATCTTCCCATTTTCCCCGGGAGGAAAAAATAATTTGGATAGTGTGCTATACATTTATATGGATTTTATCCCTTGGGAAAGGCATATTGGACTGCAGCCTAGGTTAGTTTTGGGAAGATTTGTCTCCTTCGATCGGCTTTTCTGAATCCTTTCTAACTTTGCAATTATAAAGGCTCTTAAAAGTACATTTCTAGAGGTACGAATAAGAACTCGGTAATGAAACCGACTGAATAATCTCCAACACAATGAGATTTACTAAATAGGTAAATTGGATAGGATTATACCGCAAACCTGTTTCTCGGGGGTGTGTGTGTGTGTGGAGGTCCCTTGACTCAGCTATGTTAAGACTTACAACACTTTTCTTCTAAAGCCGTATTTCCATGCATGCCTGTTTTGGACCAAGCTGTGACACAATTTACTCCTGAGTAGATTTGCCTGGATGGCGCCTTATGGTTTGAATATACATTTCCGGAACGATTTTGGGGGCTCCCAATGCAATCTAAGTCCTGCCTCCTGGAGAGTAAGACGTGTTGTTCTGAATGAGAACTACCGGCAGAGGACGGTGCCTTAAGGATCATTAGAGGATTCATTTCCTTTACCGGCTTTTCTGCAGTGCAGAACTATACGTTCGCACGCTCAGCTGCTACAAGGCGGTTCTCCCGAGGGAAGGCGGCTGCGAGGACAATCGTGCCGGCAAACCTTGATGGACGAGAGCTGCAGAGAGGAGGGCAGAGAAAATAATAGTAATAATAATTTATTAAATTTCTAGACCTCCCCCTCTCCCCGGAGGGACTCGCTTAAAAGAAACGGATAGAAAGCGCCTAATTTACACCTAACGTAGTTTCCCGCTACAATAAACCACGTTTTTCCTTCTGCTCAGCTGCAGGAGCGCTGCTTTGCCTACGCGGGTCCTAGAGGACATATTTTGCTGGCCGGGGAACTGCGGTCTCATGTTTGGGAATCGCCGTCCTTAAAAGGCTCCTCGTGTTTCTTCGGGAATCGCTTAACCCCTCCCGTAGCAGCCAGACCAACAAAAGGCGGAGGCTCGGGAAAGACGCAGCGCCTCCGCGTGCGGAGCTGAGCCTGTACGCCGCCGTCTATTAGAGACACGGGTGGCTCTTTGGCAGCGCTCGAGGGAGGAGAGCAGGGACCGGACCGACCCTCAAGCTCCCAGCTTTGGACCACTTTAAGCAGCCCGATTCATCCAGCCGGAGTGGCCCCCGAAGGCCGGCAGCCGCTAGACAGGGCAGGCCCGGAGCTTTCTTCTCTGGCCGATGCTTTTCCTCTTCTGGAAGGTGGGGACTGAAGGGCGAGGTTCCAAGCGTAGCTTTGTAGGCTGCCTTCCCAAGGAAGGGCAGTGGCTCACCCCGACTCCCTCGTCTTGCTATCCAGAGCGCGGTGCTTCTTTCGCCGGTCATAATCAGCGGCTGCAGCCGAGAGGGAGCCGCGGGTTCTGCGTGGGTAGCTAGCGCGTCTTCCGCAGGCCCACCTATTACTCGTGCCCTTCTCTCGGGCCTGCGGTCCCAGGGCACCGTTTCCCGCAACTACCTGCCGGCGGAGGGTAGGTGTCCAGCTCCTGCCTTCATCCGACGGGCTTATCGAGGTAAATCGTGGTTTCCACAAATAATGTAGACTCTTAGGGTGAACCATAAACCGACTCAGTCTGGTGAAAGAGATGGAGTTAGGAGGGCGCAAGTGCCAGAAGCATAGAACAGATCCAAGCTGTGCTCGCACAAAATCGCCCACTCAAAATTTGTAGCCACCCTACTTACTAAGTGGCTTCCTTCAGGCACTGATTAACCCAAAGTCTGACCGACTCGACGTCAAACGCAACCTGGTTTGGAAACAATGCCTGGTTTACTCAATGGGCTTTCCGCTCCATTGGGGGGAATGGGTGGGAAATATGGGAACCGCACACAAATGGAGTTATTTCAATCTCAACTTCGTGGGCCGCCATCTTACGTTTTTCGACCATGCCCTTGCGGATACCCGTGAACCCGAATCTCGCTGTAGGGGAAGAATACATTCTCGTGAAGAATGGTGTGGCGATTCCTTGTATAAAGTTAAATCTCCTCCCCGAATTAAAAGTCGTTCTGCAGCGACTCTAGTTCCTGGATGAATCCCATGGGAAGCTTACAATCGGTGGGGTCACATCCAAGAGAGGCCCATCAGGCGTGATGCTGCTTAACTTCTCAGTCCCGAGGAAGCCAGCTACTGGCTGCTCCTTCCTGAACCTTCCGCTGCGCCCAAACCTCGCAGTTTCGAGGAGGCTAAGCCCCCTAAGCAGAGTCGGCCTTATAGCTTCCGGCTTCCCTTGCGGAAGCTTCGAAAGGTCTCGCAAGCCACTTTCTATGTGCAAAACTCCGGACTACCGTCTCGTGGCAGCAAAGAGACGCCGCCCGTCTAGTCTTCGTGGTCACCCAGTGTTCGCCAGAAGTTCTGCAGCGCAAATAAGCTGGTCTGATTTTCCTGTCGAAGGGCCCTAAAAAGAGACGGAGAGGAGACCGAGCGAGGCGTCGAGATGTATAAGCAAGGGCTAAACGAATGGGCCGAAGTGGAAGGGGGGAGCGCTGGGAGCCGGTCCCGTTTTCCTTCGGACTTCCCTTGCATTGAGAGGATGCGCTACGGACTCCCCTGAAACAAAATCGAAGGACCTGCGAAGCCGAGGTTTCCACCTTGGGTTTTTTTTTTCCTATTGTGGGAGAAAAGGGGCCGCCTTCGCAACCCCGCGGGTTTTTAACGGGCGTCCTTTGCCTCGGACACGCGGTTTTCCCCTCCCCCCTTTCCGGCCCTCGAATCGTTTCGTAGAAAGTCCCCGCCCTTCCCGACCAAGAGCCTTTTAGGAGTTAGCAGTCGGAAATCAGAGAAAGGATTGATTTCGAAAATATCCAAAAGTGCTTCCGTCGAAATGGATCGCTCCGGGTTGCGTCCTTCCTCCACGAGTTCCAGGGATTCGTCTTGGCGCTTTCTTGTGAAAGCGGGACTGTAATTGGTCGTCTAACTCAGGGGTCCCCAAACTTGGCAACTTTTAATACTTGTGGACTTCAACTCCCAGAATTCTCCAGCCAGCATAGCTGGAGTCCACAAGTCTTAAAAAGTTGCCAAGTTTGGGGACCCCTGGTCTAACTATTTGTTCATTACTTTTAAAAAAAACTTGTCAAGCGCTGTGGAAAATGATGTTATTACGTTGTATTTGTAAACCTCTTCTTTGCTTACAAAACCAGTCCCTCCGAGATTCTCCTTCGTTCTTGGAGTGTATAAAAGGCTCGACTAAACGTTGGCCATGAGAAAAGGGGGAGGGGGAAGCAGCTGGATCCACGGCCGCACTCCCCGCAACGCTTCCAATCGATACCAAGTGAGCATTAACGAAAAGAATGAATCCATCCAGGAGAGAAAGGCTGCGTCTTTCCGAAGTTCCGGGTTCGATTAACGCTTGTTACCATTTCCCAAACCGTAGTTGGCTAAGCCCCAAATGACTTGGTGCACGCCTCGTACCCAAAATATAAGCCACGTTGGTCCGACATGAACTCCGAGCCATGCGGAGTTCACACGATTGGCGATACCAAAATGAGACCGTCCATTTTCTGTCTCGATGCGACGAGTAGCCCTGCTGAAGCCTTGACCAATTTCAGGCGCCTTTCTCTCCCGCCTTTAAACTAAAAATGAGCCGGCCAGGGGGAAAAAATGCATTCCCCCCCTTCAGAACAGAAATTTCCTCTAACATTGACCCTCCGTTAACGAATCAGAAAAAGGGAGAAAGACCCACGCTGACGCGTCTAAATCAAAAGGTTCTTCTTAGGCAACTGGATCACCTTTCTTTTGATTTTATGGTGTTGCTCTCGGGTGGAAGCGCGGGGAGGGAGGAAGGGGGTGGGCGGGGAGGAACGCTCGTTTTTCAGATTTCCCACAGCTGAGTAATAAGAACCGGCGGGAAGGAGTTCTGTCCACCGAGAAGATAATCCCGCGGGAGAAACCGGGCGGAAGATACGATCGCCCCATTGGCGCGGGGGGACGGTGGGGGAAGGGGTGTCGATGAAACATTAAATCTGAGCTTCCCCCAGAGTTCTGGTTAGAGACCATTCAAACCTTGATCTAGGACTACTTAAGGGCTACCGTTTGAAAAGGTAAAAAGTGTGTGGAGGCAGGGGAGATATCAAGTCTGTCGTCTTTAACTGGGAAGTTGTAAGAATCATCATCGGCCCATTTAATTGTATTCCTTGTGCCTTACGCACAAAGGTTCGGAAGGAAATCGAGTCCCATTGGAAACATTCTTGGCAAAGTTTATATTTTAGAATGAAATTTTAACATGAAGGGCATAGCTTTCCACCAATTCTTTACATTTACTCTCACTCAGTATACACATTATTTGATCAGACTGTGTAGCTTTCACAAATACAGAAATACAGTGGAATATATTATAAAACTGCAAAGTTTTCCATAGGCACTATGTATATATAATTATATATTCAAATGCAGACTCCACTGAACTGTTTTTTTGCTTCATCGCACTAGCTTGTCCCAAGGATCTTCAACTGAATATTACAAGTAAACATTGTAATATTCAGAATGCATTTTAAAAAGACATCCAGGTTACACTCAAGCATTGTACACAAGGCATGCTGTAAAGAGGAAGTCCTTGTTACATTAATGTATTAAAAATATACAGGGAAAATAGATTAAGAAACAGAGTACGACTGCCACCCCATTAAACTTTCAATCAAGCAACTAAGAGAATAGCTACATTTTTTAAAAAGTATCTACATAGACATGTTAAATTGTGTCCATAACACCTGGAAGGTCACTTGAGAAAGTTAGCTATCTTTTGAGGTATTCGAATTATGCTTCCTCTTTTCAGCCTCCTCCTCTTCCAACTCAGCTTGGATAACACTCCCTTTTCCAGATCCTTCCCCCACCCCCAAGCCCTCTGTGGGACTGGGAATAAAGGGCTGACCCGTTTCTCCTAGCAGCTGTGAAGGGAGTGCAGTTAAATATGGCTCAAGACCTGAAATACCAGGTTAAGGGCAAATTGTGGGAGAGAAAATCTGGTTGCCAGGTGTTGCTCATGATTTAACACAATCAGTGCTGTCCTCCTCCAACATCTATACTGCTAGTTACATCAGTTCGCACAATACCTTAAGCCATGGTTATGTTACCACAGTTTATGGAATAAACCCAATTGATTTAGTTCATAAAACAGACTAAACTAGTAAATTTATATTTTGGCTGGTAATGTGAAACACAACTCGACAGAAATTATCTGAAAAATCTTGAAGAAGCTAGGCAAATATCCAAGACATAAGAAGTCTTGCTCACAGTTTGGTTACTGTGCCTGAACTATGTAGGTTTAACAGTAACATAGTAGGGAGGGACCGTGGAGGTCATTTAGTCCAACCCCCTGCTCACGCAGGAGACCTGTACTAGGGATTCGGAACGGCCGATCTTTCTGATTGAAAAGCTCAATGTCTTAGCCACTAAGCCACCTAGTCAAATGGCTAGGTTCACAGAACCTTTCAGCAGTGCAACATGACTAACGGTCGCGTTAATTGAGTTCACACACGCAAGGTGTCCCAAAGACCCTACATTTGAGTCCGCTGAGTTGCATGAAAGCCTCACTCATCTAAACCGAACCGCCCGCATAGCCGCGCTGGGGAAGGAACCCTGACTTGCTCCGTTTCTTTGAATGTGGTTGATTTGGAAGAGAGTGCCGCGGAAACGCCTGTTTGGGAGGATTGTGAACATCGGGAGTGAATATCTGGGTTTTCGCTCCCACCCGGAAAAAAAAAGACCGATTCTGAATCCGCTCTGGAAGGGGATATTAGAAGCGGTCGGAAGCCAGAGAGTTTTTTAACGTGGGGAAATTCCGGTTCCCTGAGCCTCCGAAAATTAACTTCCTACCCTGGCGGTGATCCGTCTTCTTTAACTTTAAGGAAATTGAGGAACTGTTCTGCAATACCTCCGGATGAACGATGACAGTTGCTTGCTTGCAGAAAGCAGATGTTGGGGACTTCTTTATTTAGGAGTTGATTTATCACCTCCCTTTATTTTGTATAACTTCAGATAGGATGCCTAATAGCAGCTCTCACCTCCTTTTTGCCCCTCAACAACAATCCTGCAAGGTGGATCGGGCTGAGACACCCCCTAAGTTCTCTGTGCAGCTTTCGTCCTCACAATAGGACCGTCTCTACTCTAGCACCTTACTTGCTGCACTCAACCGGCTCTGTTGCTAATATAAGTAACTCATGTGTAAAACAGACATTGCACACAAGTAAAAGGGTTTGTTGCAATCAAATGTGTTTTGCCTGCAGTCCGATACTGTTTGTTGATTCCAGCACTCTGAATATACCCCCCCCCAGGTGATTTTTTTTAAAGGGAGCTTTCAAAAACAACTTTATTGGAGTCTTTATGGAAAGTCCTTTGGGGGAGTGCAAAGCATCATATTATTAAGCTTCCCTTACTGTAACAAGTTGAATATTTTATTAAATTACTACATCATTTTTCCTTAATGATTTTATTCGGAGGTCTTCAAACTTGGCAACTTTAAGACTTGTGGATGCCCACCAGGACCGGATTTTCCTATAGGCTAACTAGGCTTCAGCCTAGGGCCTCAAGATCAAGAGGGGCCTTTTATTTTTATTTATTATCCGTGCCACATTTTTTATAAAGGTTAGTACCAATTACAACATGTTTCATTTAATATATTGATATATATCACAGTAATGATGTATTTTATTATCTCTCATGTAATTTACAAACTTAAAAATGGGAGGTGAAAGGGCCCCATAAGTGGAATATTCTAGGGCCTCTTTCCATCTAAATCTGGCCCTGAATTGCCCACAGCAATTTTTTGTGGAATAGGCCAGTCTGTTTCTTATACTCTTGTATCTTGCTCAGTATTTCTCACCTGGGCAACTTTTAAGATGTGAGGACCCAGAGATTCTGGAAGTTGAACTGCACGTATCTTAAAGTTGCCAAGGTTGAGAAACTTTGCCTTAACTATTAACGGTTGTGTAACAATTTATATTCAAGGGGGGGAAAGAGGATATGGGACCTTATAATCACAAGAAGAAACTGCCTCATTTTGTTAGTTGACAAATTCAGGTGTACCAAGGAAATTACAAAACCAACTGAAACAGTTCGAATGAGCAAGGGACTATTTTAATGTTGGAAAATAAGTTGCTCAGTATGAATCTTGGCCATTTTTCTTCATGTGCAAATCATAATTTGCATTTTTGTTGGTGTTAGTTGATCTAAATGATGGTGATGAGGTGGTGACATCTCCAAGTGGTCTCGACCTGGAGTTGCAGTTAAGCACAGCCAAATGATCCCAAGCTCTTCATACAAGCATTTTTATGTTGCTCTGAGTAAAACTGCTTGATGGTATGAAACATGAAACTCTTAAAGTATGTTCCTGTGTTTCTAGAAATTCAGTTGACTTTTATCTCCTCTACTGTAATCTTCTGAAAGTACTTGTCAAACTTCAGGTACATTGTCCTGTTTACCAACTTGTTCCTTTAATCAAAGATCTGCCAGGGTTCAGTTTTGATATCTGGTGGAACACCTAGTCTCATGATCCATTACTAGCTTAGGACAAATCTTCTATTCTTTCATATTTAAGAAATTTTGGGTTTAATTCTAGCTAGTACATATTTCTCCAAGAAGTGGCCCTCCAGATTGGCTGTACTTTAAAAAAAAATCCGCTACTGCATAGCATCACCAATGAATATCTTAAGGGTTGGGAAAATGAGTCCTACTCCTGTCTTAAGATTTTTGATCTCCCAGGGTGATAGCAGAATCATAAACAAATCTTAGCAATCGAATGCCTGATCCAGGTGAATGTTAAGCAAGATGGATAATTTTTGACTCTATGTTTAACTGAAAAAGTTTAACCTTTTTTTGTATGCTGCAAAGCACTTGATCTAGATTCTAGTCTATAAATCATACTATTTTAATATATAATATTTTTAAAAAGTATAATTGCCTCTTTATGTCTCTGCTGCTTAGGAGTTATGGAAAGAAGACTAACCTGAAGTTCCAAGAGAATCGTCTCTGTGAATTTCTATTTTGATTACCATTCAGATGCTTATTTGCCTGGATATCACTATAAATTGTGGTATCATAATTGAGCAGATTATGAGCTATTTGCGCAGTATGCTTACCAACAATTAATTTATTTGCTTCATGTCATATTTAATGATAATTACATGGTTTGGTTTTACACAAATTTGGTTAAACAGTGTTGCCTGATTTGTGGTTCAGTCTATCATGTAAACATAGCCAAAGAGAAGCGGGAATCAAGTTATCCCGTTTATTGATTGTACAGGGCCTCCAGCTTTTATTTTAAATTTTAGAAAATCCACACTATGCAATAGTAGGCAATTTAAAAAAAAACTCTTATTATTAGGAATTGGGCTTTAGTTTCCACCATTCCCAATTAGCATGATTTTGGAACTGTTAAGATTTGCATCTTAATATTTTCATTGTATTGTTTTTTATATTGCTAAGAGTCTGATTCAGACTGTAGTGAGAGAGAAATTAATATCTGAAGGTTGATGTGAGTAGCCTCCATACAGGGCTGTCAAACTTGCGCCCCAGATGTGTCATGCGCTAGCCATGCCCACTCCCAATTTAGCGAAAGGGGGAGTCCCAATACATCATGTGACGCCACGAGTTTGACACTCCTATGCTATGAGGTTGGTGTCAAATTGATTATATAGATTTTCTCCATAACAATCTTTCCCCAGATCTGACCTCTAAGTGTTCCAGTAGTTCATTCATTGCTGTTGTAGACAGTCACTCCATCCTTCTTCTCTTTCCTTTCACCATCATTGGCGTTATAGCCTTTTCCAGAGAGCTATGTCAAAGTACGGCAATTGGATCCTGGTTATTTGGGATTCAAGTGGTTGATTTGTTGGCTGAGAATAGTTTGCTTATTTGTTTAATTTGAATAAACTCTGCATTGCTTTGTTTGATGATGTTTATTTTTGGGGAAGTCCATGGTATTCTCAAGAGTCTTCTCCAACACCCAAGTTTAAAAGCATCAGTATTTTTCCTACCCTGCTTCTTCAGAGTCCAACTTTCACTTCCCCAGTGTCACAGGGACTTTATGGCTTGCACTATTCTGATCTTTACAAGAAGAGACACATCATAGCATCTAAATATTTTTTCAAAGGCCTTTATGGATGGCAGCTCTATTGAGTGCTAATCTGCAGTATATGTTTTAACAGCTAGTTCCTTTGTTATTAATGGTTGGTCCTAAAAGACAAGTTATCTGCCACTTTATTTATTTATTTATTTATTGAACTTATTAGTCGCCCCCTCTCCCCACAGGGACTCGGGGCGACGTACAGAGCAATAATCAAGATAGCACCATAAAATCGTGCAGAGGAGGTAAAAATAAGTCCATAAATAAGCATACTTACAAAGTTTAAAACCCCAAAAATATTAAAAACAAAATTTCCCATTGTAAAATGACCTGGGGTGGCAAGATAGTAACGTTATGCCAGGCCGGCTTGACAAAACAGGTAGGTCTTCAGCTTCATACGGAAGGAGCGAAGATCGGTTGTTGTCCGGATGTCTGGGGGGAGGTCATTCCAAAGGGTAGGGCCCACCACAGAGAAGGCCCTACTCCTGGGCACCGTCCCCAGGCACTCTCTAGAGGACGGCACCCGGAGTAGCCCCTCCCTGTGTGAGCGAGTGGGTCGCAGGGATGTATGGGGCAGGACGCGATCCCGCAGGTAACTTTGACATCTTCAATGTCAATTCTAAGGCTAGTAGTCATTTAAAAAAAACATTTTAGCGCCATTATTTTTCATTGTACTTCTTGACCTAAATTATCTTATAGGTAAGGAATATTGGAATGAAATGCTCGTTGTGTTTTTTTTTAAACTTTCAGTTTACTTGCAGTTTTTGAACTACTTGGCTCAGAGACCTTTAGAAATTTGTTGCTGAGCATTTAGAGATCTAATGTAGATCACAAACTACTCTGTTGATTCTATGTCTATATCCTATTGGTTGTAAAGATGTGCTGTATATTTTTTTATTGTAAAAACTAATGTCTCAAAGGTGCTTTTCAAAAGGCAAGTGAACCTCTCTTTTTTTGGCTTATGGTTGAAAATGTTTTGCTTTTTGTTCAAGAAGCTTCTTCAGTTCTTTTCAATAATATAATTTATATTCAGTTCTTTGGGACAAGGCAGACATGGAACCATGAAAGTGGTCAACTCACTGTGCCCTTTAATGCTAATTAAACTCAAACGTGAACATTCGTGACAGGTAACTATATTCTGAACACATCTAGCGATTGTCCAGTTGATAGACTGATCACCCTTTAGGTTTTTCTTGCATGCATTAAACAACAGTTAAAGGGAAGAAGGCAGAAGGTTAGGAAGAAAGGGAAGGCTATTTTAGTAGGCTACATCGTTAATTATGAAAATGTCACCTATACAGGTAAGTCCTCAACTTACCACAATTGAGCCCAAATTTATGTTAAGTGAGAAAATTGTTTTGCTCTATTTTATGACTTTTCTTGCCACATTTGTTAAGTGAATTACTGCAGTTGTTATATGAATAACTCAGTTGCAAAATTAATCTCCTCATTGACTTTGCTTGTGAGAAGATCACAAAAGGGGATCGCTTGATTCCAGGACACTGCAACTGTCATAAATGTGAGTCAATTCTCAAGCATCTCAATGTAAATCACATGACCACAGGGATGCTACAATGGTCATAAGTGCGAAAAAGTCATAAATCACTTTTTTCAGTGTCACTATTACTTTGAACTGTCACTAAACGAACTGTTATATAAGCCAAGAACTAGCTGTAACTTATTCTTTCCAAGGCATAGATTACAGCATTCCATTACTATTCAATGTCAAGATGCGATTACTGGTTGCTGTTGCTTACAGCCAAGATGTGGAGGCAACAAAGGTAGTGATTAGGATTCAGTATGGTTCCCACTCAGCTATTTATGAACAGACGTTTGTTTAACCATTCTGGTACCAGCTGTCAACACACACAAAAGGCACAACAAAAGAAATATCGCTATATCTAAAACCATGTAAAACCCGAAGGCATTAAAATTTATTAAATGATGCAATAACTGAATTCTTTATTTACAATAGCATTATTTAACATCAAATAAGCAAATAGCATCAGCAAAGCAATATTAACTTGCATAAATGTATTTAAAATTTCTCTGAATATATCTAACTTTGCATAAACTGCTCACACTAGAAATACAAACATCAATGCAGGTGAACAAAGTGATGTTCAAAGTTAACTCAGTCTTGAAAATAAATCACAACCTGAAAACACTGTAAGCTTTCTCCTGAAGAACCATAGTTTATATATTGCTTAGTTTTACCCTTGTATAATCTTTTCATATACACACACTCATACACACCTCAGATGTAACTTCATGAGGAACTGTACAAATAAAACTCACGAATGACCAAAAGGAAAAAAAAAAAGTCAATGTTTGAAGTAATGTGTCCATCATCTCTACTCAACGACTGAAAGCTAAGTGATGATGCGCTTATTCCAAAATTGTACACAATTCACTATACAAATATAATACATCAGACAGCTATGTAGGAATATACAAGACTTAAAAACAGATCTAAGGCATTATGCTAGATTTTAGCATTTTGAGGTTCTTGCACATAGCTTTACCTGTAGTAAGAAACTTAAAAGATTTTGTTTTAGTCTACAAAGAAACACCAGGGAGAAAAAATCTAATTAAAAACCAAAGCCACTACAGTAATTTTGTTTTGTGCAGAGAATGCTTTTGCTCTTAGGCAGCAATACTACCATACAAATACTAGAAAACTTTAAAGTCACACCAACAATTAATGGCTTAAATTGCATTTCAAAACTGATTGTGTATCTTTGGGTTTTGCAAGTAGAGCTGAACCATCTTTTCATGTGTTAAGCCCATATGAACTCTGTTTTTTTAAAAATACAGATTAAAAATGCTTTGTATAAATGGCAAAAAGCATTGCTTTTAGTTAATACAGACCAATATAAAGACTGGGAGAGGGGCAATCTTTTAAGTTTGAGAAATATTTGAAATAACTAGTGAAATGTTGAACAAGATGTTTATTATCAGCTTACCTGGACATGATTGAATGCTTCTTTGCCCTGTAGAATTATCTATTTTTCTGACTTAATACATCTTGCTTTTTCACACTTTTGTATGAGAGAACACTGATGTTCCAACATAAATCCAATTACTATCTTTAGCAACTTTATTTACTGAATAAGAAATACTGTTTATAAAAAAATTAAAACAACTGACTTGGCATCATTACTGTTGTACCTAGTGTGAATATTATACTCAGAAAATGCTTAAAACCACTGCCTTTAATTAATTTAAATGAAAGGAAAAATCAGCGATTCCCTGGACATTGCTGATAATACAAACACTTCATTTTATACTCAGTTGAAATTATCACTAGACGGTGCTAATATATTTTGAATTGGGTCTTATTTAAAATAATTTATTTGCCTACTAATCTATTAAAGCATGATTGAAAAATAATCCGTTTCAAAACTATTTTTATCGTCCAATTTAGAATAGTTTAATTCCGTTAATCTTCAGATAATGTGTGTGTTGTTCTATTTATTGGTATTCATATTCTCTCAATAATATAGAGCTCGGGGCTGACATTTTGTTTATTTCCACCAGATGGCTCGGATGTTTGAATAACCAACTTTTGAGTCTGGTGACTAGTGAGAAATACAGTTTTCCCTTCTAAGGGGTAAGAAAGCCATTCAACAGGAAACAGATAATTTGAAATGCATTCTATATATTCCATAGCATGTTCTTTTCAGCATTCTATGTAAGTCAATTCCTTTGTATATTTTAACTCTCATTGCAAGCAAACACCAGGTTTCAAGATAACAAGCCTTCTATTTCCAAGGACATGAATATTGACACAGAAAATATAAAATGCATTGCACTTTAAGTAACATTTAAAATTTGAGTTACAGTTATGAAAATGTAGATTAAGTGGAACAGAAGAACAGGAGGTCGAAAACAATCAGTTTCCTGATATTTCAAGTCCTCAAAAACTGATGTCAGCTTATATTAAAAGAATACTCAGACCACAGCTGGTAAGAGTATAACCACTTTCAGAAGTGGTCGGCTGAACAACAGTTTTGCTAAGATTATTACGAAAGAATATAAACATACAAAAAAAGTCAAAAATTGGCTCCTACACTGGCTGCATATAAGGTTAGATAAATGACTTATGAGCAGAATTGCATTTAGAAAAAGAAGTCTCAAGCTTACAAATTAGGTCTAATCAAGGCATTGTAATCCTTTACAAAACACATTTTTCCCCAGGAGACACGCACAGTTATGAAGATATCTAATTTAATACTGAAGTACCTCATTTGGAAATCAACTCCACAACATGTATACCTCACAAAATTATACAGTTAAAACACTAAAATCTTCAACTTAAATTATTGCTTGTTTACATAGAAACTGTTTTGTATGTACCTTACAAAACTTCCTCAAAGTCCACACTGCTTCAAAATAATTGAACACATGATGGTTACTTCTGTAGTGATATCTGCTATAGCTTAAGTCATTGTTTTCCCTAAATATGGAGATGGGAAAGTAGAAAATTTATTGTTTAAATCAGATGCCTTTGGCTCTGATATCATGCCACAATCCTGCCACTTCCATCACCAAGAAATGCACCTTTGTTCAAATGAAATTATTCAGCAACTAATTTACCTGCAACCTAGAACTTAGGTAACATATCTAGGACTATAACGGGGATTATACTTTTAGCTAACCTATCAGAAAGTCCAAGTGAAGGCAGGAGAACAGGGATACTAAGATTAGTTAATTTTAAGGAAGCCGAAATCAACATGTGAACTTAAATTCTGTGACTGACTCATGATTTTATCCCAAAGTGATTAAAAAAGCTTTAAAAGCCCTCTCAGAAGATGTTTTAACCCATTTAAAATTACTTAAATAGACTTAAATCTATTCAAAACCAAGTAAGTTTGTTCAATAGAATAGCATATCTAGCCACTAGATTATATACCTATTCTCCTCATTTTATCATCTGTCACTCTGGAATTCATAATTTGGTCTACTCCCTACTTCACAAAGTGTCCTAATACAAACCATTGATTTCCAGATGAAACTGAATCCTTTGCACTTGACCGTGTAGCTAAGGAAAACAAAAACAAAAAAAAGCCCAAATAAAAATCTAAATCTAAAACAGAACAGAATGAGATCATGGTTGGTTTTCCTTAAATACATACATTTAAATACATTCAATCTGACACGTTTTATGAAAACTGGCTATCAACATTTACTTTGCAGGAGAGATCTAAGTTGCACTAAGGTGAATGCAGTGAACAGGCTGAGCAATTGTCTGTACGCTAGCTTCAGACTGTCAAAGAAGAGACTGCTCTTCCACCAAGAAGGGTTTGATGTCACTCAAGAATGACGCTCTTCTGTTTGCAGCACTCAATTCTCATTTCTCCAGTACGACGTGCTTGGCAGAAAAGATGAAGCAAACAGACACAGGCCTCTCTTCAAACTAGCAAGTAGTTCAGAATGGGGAGCCCAATCAATTGAAGACACAGTCAATCTTCAGGGTCAGCAATATTTCTGTAAAAGAAAGCAAGAACATTTATAATTATTCAATTAATTAAGCGTACACTTTTATCTTTTGCTGACTTCAAATAATTAGAAAAAAACAGAGAGCTTTTTAGGCTGACTTAAGATATAGTAAGGAACAATCTCCAAAACACCATCAACCGATGATGGAATACATGACTGAATGAAAACCTAGAAGCATAAAATTAATACTAAAATCAACAAACAAACAATTAATGAAAAAGATGTTGTCCTTTTTGCAAAAATCCTGGTATTATCCAAAATCCATCAATAAAAGTGTATCATCTGATTGGACCCAGGATTTGTGTCTTCTCTTGTTTGCCTGTCTGTGGAACACCATCCCATGCCCCAAAATCATCTGGCTGCAATCCTGCCACTCTTTAAGAACACCGGGAAGACCTGGTTCTCCCTTAGACACTAGGACATGTTGACCTGAACTGGTGTAGTGTGAATATACAGGTGTCAGGTTTGATCACAATATTATATAATTTTTTAAAAATAAATGATGCTTTTGTATTGTGATTTGTTTTAACCTTGTTAGCTACTTAAATTGCTCTGTGAGTCGGTGGCCATATAAATTAAATAAATCAATAAATAACCAAATAAATAAAACATTATTTAACACTGAATAAGAGGCAAGCTGAATTTTCAAGAAACTGCATTTCATAGCCTGGAGGGGGAGGGGTCATGTAGGAGAGCTCCGTAAGATGGACAGAAATAGGTTTCTGCAGCAGCATCATTATAGAATAATTTTTCAGCATATCTTAAGAATCAGAAAGATTTTTAATAGGAGGTTCAGCCCTTCAGATAGTCCTAAAACATTTAGGACTTCAGCATATATATGTGTCAAACTTTTGAGCATGTTTCTCTCTCTCTCTCTCTCTCTCTCTCTCACACACACAGTGTATATCCCTAGTGCCTTGTAACGGAGTGAGCTCCTTTTACTTGTCCCGGCTTCTGCCAACCTAGCAGTTTGAAAGTATGCAAAATGCAAGTAGAAAAATAGGAACCATCTTTGGTGGGAAGGTAAGAGAGTTCCGTGCACCTTGTCCATGACCACGGAGACGTCTTCAGACAATGCTGGCTCTTCGGCTTTGAAACGGAGATGAGCACTACCCCCCAGAGTCAGGAACAAGGGGAACCTTTACCTTGCACTTAAAGAACAGTCCAAGATTATTTTTATCCAGGAATTTTGTTGTTGTTCATTTGTTAAGTTCTATCCAATTCTTCGCAACCCAATTGACCATACCTGCTAGGTCCTCTTGTCTTCCACTGTCTCCAGGAGTTTGCCCAAATTCATGTTCAATGACATTATCTAACCATACCATCCTCTGTTGTCCTCTTCTCCTTTTGCCCTCAACCTTTCCCAAGATCAGGGTCTTTTCCATGAGCCTTCTCTTCTCATGGAAAGGCCAGAGTATTTGAGCTCCAGCTTCAATATCTGTCCTTCCAAAGAACAGTCAAGTTGTTTTCCTTTAGGATTGACTGATTTGATCTCTTTGCAGTTAAAGGGACTCAAGAATCTTCAATAACACAAACAATCGAAAAATATAGTTCTTCAGGCACTCTGTTGTTAGTTGTGAAGTCGTGTCCAATCCATCACGACCCCATGGACAACGTTCCTCCAGGCCTTCCTGTCCTCTACCATCCTCTAGAGTCCATTTAAGCTCAGGCCTACTGCTTTGGTGACTCCATCCTGCTACCTCATTCTCTGTCATTTCCTTCTTCTTTTGCCCTCAATCTTTCCCAGCATTAGGCTCTTCTCCAGTGAGTCCTTCCTTCTCCTTAGGTGGCCAAAGTATTTGAGTTTCATCTTCAGGATCTGGCTTTCTAAAAAGCAGACCGGGTTGATCTCCTCTAGGACTGACCGGTTTGATCACCTTGCAGTCTAAGGGACTTGCAGGAGTCTTCTCCAGCACCATAGTTCAAAGGCCTCAATTCTTTGGCGCTCAGCCTTACATTGCAACTGGGAAAACCATAGCTGTGACTATACACACTTTTGTTGGCAGGGTGTATTCTCTGCTTTTTAGTATGCTGTCTAGATTTGCCATAGCTTTCCTCCCCAGAGGCAAGCGTCTTTTAATTTCTTGGCTGCAGTCCCCATCTGCAGTGATCTTGGAGCCCGGGAAAATAAAATCTGTCACTACCTCCATTTCCTCCCCATTTATTTGCCATGAACGTAGTTTTCTTAATGTTGAGTTTCAAGCCAACTTTTGCATTCAACTTCTTCTAGAGCAGTGGTTCTCAACCTGTGGGTCGGGACCCCTTTGGGGGTCGAACGACTCTTTCACAGGGGTCGCCTAAGACCATCGGAAAACACATATTTTCGATGATCTTAGGAACCGAGACATCAATTTTATGGTTGGGGGTCACCACAACATGAGGAACTGTATTAAAGGGTCGCGGGAAGGTTGAGAACCACTGTTCTAGAGGCTCTTTAGTTCCTCTTCACTATTTGCCATTAGAATGGTATCATCTGCACATCTGATATCATCTGCATACCTCTCTACGTGACCTTAAGTCTGTTCACCATCTCAACCGTATATTCTTAAGGAATATTATTTAAGTCATACCTGAATGGTCTAGTGGTTTTCCCTACTTTCTTCAATTTAAGCCTGAATTTTAAAATAAGAAGCTCTCGATCTGAGCCACAGTTAACTCCAGGTCTTGTTTATACTGATGTATAGACCTCCTCTATTTTTGACTGCAAAGTACATAATCAATCTGTTTTCTGTATTGACCATCTGGTGATGTCCATAAGTACTACATATTATGTAGAGTCACCTCTTGGGTTGGAAAAGAGTTTTTGCTATGACCAGGATGTTCTCTTGACAAAATTCTGTTAGCTTTCATCCAGGAAATAATTGAAACTTAATTTAAAACAGGAAATGGACAACTTCACATTTCAGGGCTGTATCAGTTCATGAGCACCTTTTAGCTCACTCTGAATATGACTATTGAAAATGGACAGCAGTTGCCAGCCATTTGTAGTAGCAATTTCATAAAAAGACCTACAACAGGCATAATAAGACTTAACTCCAGGGACAGTCATAAAGAAACTCATGCTATTAACCATTTGGATGGCCATCAATTATGGTCCTTAGACCTTCAACAAACTTAAGTGAAGCCCAAGGTTAACTAAAGTTACCCACTCTAATTGAGCTAGTGTCACAGTTGGAATATTTATTACTTCATACCCGTGATGCATCTCCCTCCTGCTTTATCATGTCCATTCCAGGTAGTTGGTTTTGAAAAAGACTGCCTCCTCTCATCGCAGGATCATTGACCTGAGAAAGGACAATGTTTTAACTCAGTCACAGAAACAAAAGGCATAACAAATCCAAACCTTCACTCATGCCCCTTCCTTTTGTTTAATAAAATATTCCCAACTGATAGTTGAGGAATCTATTTTAGTACCATGCCTATCTTTGAATCTCTTTCTGTTTTCTACAACACATTATTATTTGACTGCATAATTTTCTGACTTGTCCTACTGTCAGTTTGCTATTTTGAAACAGGAGACAGCAAACGGAGATAGATTGAAAAGATGGAAAATGAGCATATAATAAAATAAAGCTTTATTGCAACTGACTCAAAAAACTTTCATAGAGATATAGCTTTGTCAGAGGCTTTTAAAAAATGGTATTTTTGATACTGACACTATTTCACAACACCCCAAAGATCTGCTTTTGCCAATGGGTCTGGGAAATTGGAAAATGGCTCACTGATTGTTTGTTGTCACCAAGGGGGTGGGGGATTATTGTTTTATTGTTTATCCCCTTTTATATTGGATTTTTTTATTGTTTGTAGGCTGCCCATAATCACTGAGAGTGAATAGGTGGTCATGTAAATCCAATAAATACATTAAATAAATAAACAGAAAAAATAAAAAAAAATCTGCTAAAATAAATAAATAAATAAACAAACAATTAAATAAATTATTAAATAAATAAATATGCTTGCAGCACACTAAAAGCATGGCTAGAACACACATATTAAATAAATTAAAGAGATCACACTGGAATTACCATGAACACTTGACATTTTAGAATAGACCAACATAGAAACATCATTAATAAAACTGAACAATCATTAATTTAACTACAATTTATAAACAGAGAAAGACATTAAAGGTAGTTTTAAGGTGACAATTGGATTTAGTCAAAAAACAGAGCCAGAAGTAGATTATGTAATACTTTTAACTACTGAGAGATGGAAGGAGGTTGATTCAAATCCCCATTTTCTACTAAAGACCAACTGGCCCAGGTTGCATAAGTGTCCTCCAATGCTTTGTGAGAACAATGCTCTAAAATCTCATTCAGTATGGGCAATGTATGGATTTTGCATCTCAGTGGAGAAAGGGGTTACATGTCACTTTCTCTTCCCTGCTTGTCACCCACTCTTTTTTCTTTCTGACATCATATTTTCTAATTGCCAAGCAGAATTCTGTCAGGAAAAGAACAAGCAGCTCTTCCCAGAAATGACCATTTGGGCTTGCATTGCAGTTGCCCATCTGTGACTTCGATGGAGTGGTAAATATTTGGAAAATCCACTATACTGCACATCCATTAGAAGAATGAGCAATTCCTGAAATTCATACTTTTAATATAACTAGTATGATTTATAGTACAACATTAGCAAAATATTTTGATGTCAAAAGTAAATCTATTTTTAAGTATGCCAGGCTGAGATTCTCACCTGCTCGGGACCCATGGAGGGCAACCCTGATGTAGGCACAGAGGTTGCAGAGGTCATGCTGATCTGCCCTGTCATCTGGTTCATGTTGTTCAACCCAGCACTATTGGCCACCATGGACACATTGATGCTCATGTTGTTATTGTATATGCTGGCATTTGCTTGCTGCCCAAAGTGTGGTGGAGATTGTTGTGAAAACATGCTACAGGATAAAGTACAATGGCCATGTCAGAATCAGAAAGATAACACTTATAGGACTCACATATTCCTGAACTCTTCAAGGAATCACCTAAGTCAGTGATGGCTAAACCTTTTGTACTTGTGTGCCGAAAGTGCGTGCACATACGCGCATGCCCACACCCATAATACAATGCATATGTGACCCGCTCTGCTCGCTCTCCTTGCCACCCGTGGATGCCTACACTGTTATAGGTGTTATGTCTGACTTTATTCATCTCTAGTATTCATCTCCATTGTTCAGTGATGTATTTCCTGCCTCTCTAGGATTTACCTCTATCTGTTCCTGTGAGGCACTTCCTGTTCCTTTTGGATGTATATAGTTATGTTCCCGATAGCTTGTTTAGTGTTTTAACTGCATTTAGATTAAACAACACGCGCTGCAGAGACCCAAAAATCAGCTGGCCAGAGGGAAGCACGTGCATGCATGGTGGAGCTCAGATGGGGTGACGGCTCGCGGGCCAGAAGATAGGCCTCCAGGTGCGACCTGTGGCATGCGTGTCACAGGTTTGCCCATCACGGACCTATGTGATTGGATGCGCATAAGTATCTCTTCCAATAACAAAAGGCGATCCATCCTTTTGTTTAATCAGAATCTCTATCTATTTCTCGGTCAAATAAAACTCAGATCATATTATAAGAAAAAAGTTACAAAGAATTCTAAAAGTCTTCCCATTGTGAGGCAGTTGGTGAATAGAGTGTACAAAGAAGCTATGTGACAGTAATTCAAACCAGGAGGTTACAAAATGCAGCCAAAATACATTCTGAATCTTGAAAAGTACCTATTTCCACCAATATTGCCTTGCCCCCATCCGTTTATCTCTGTAGAAGACTGATAGGCAGGATTGGCCTGAGATTGTTGCATCAAAGGATTCTGAGTATGAGCCATTCTTGGGGACATCAGGGGACTCTGTGGAGTGGTAGCTCCGGTGAAGCCTGGATCAGGCTGCTGATTTATTCCTAGAAAAGATAATAGGAACTTCAATCATGTTTACAGGACAATTAAGACTACATGCTGTAATACAAAATGTCCATTATGAATTCATCTATTTGAAGAGGATTCACTGAACAATAACAAAGCTTTCAATTGTTCCTTACTGTTGCTTTCCTATCATATATACTGCAGAGCTTGCTTACTGTTTTAATTTGCCCTCATTGTGATCAATAGCAGGTAGTGACATCTGCTGGAGATATTTATATGACTATATTCAAGAAGAATTTTCCAAAAAAAAAAAACCCTCTTCCAGGGGCTGATGCCTATATATTATATAAAAAATAGATCAAGAAATCAAGTAATACCCAAACAATCTCATTAAATAAGTGGAAATGACACTATGACAAACAAGGTGTTGATATACAATGCTTAATACCATTAACAACATGTAAAAACCATTCAAACTCATGTATACTTTTAGAGTTGTCATTTCATAGAAATCATTTGTTGAAGAAATGAACACCCTTTTATTTTGATTTTAACTTAGGATTCCAAATTTGAAAAATCGGATGTTTTACCCAAGATGTGACATTGGGTCAATATAAAAGTAGCTTCGATAGATAGATAGATGATAGATAGATAGATAGATAGATAGATAGATAGATAGATAGATAGATGATAGATAGATAGATAGATAGATGATAGATAGATATAAATATGATAGATGATAGATGGATGGATGAATAGATGATAGATAGCTAGATGGATGATAGCTAGATAAATAGGTGGATGGATGGATGGATAGTTAGATAGATGATAGATAGATAGATAGATATAGTTAGATGATAGATATATATGAGATAGCTAGCTAGCTAGCTAGATAAGATTAGATGGATGGATGGATAGATAGACAGAGATAGATAGATAGGATATGATAAGATGATATGTAGATATGATAGATGATAGCTGGATAGATGGATGGATGGATGGATAGATGGATGATAGAGAGATGATAGATATATATGATAGATAGATAGATAGATAGATAGATAGATAGATAGATAGATGATAGATAGATATAGTTAGAGACAGACAGATGGCAGGCAGGCAGAATTTTCAAAAGGCTTGCAAGCTAAAATATCTCTTTGTGGTCCTCATTCCACAATTATTTTCCAGACTCTTAGTGAGCTATCTTACTCTAAGAGTCTTCCTTGCAATTATAAGATTAAAAACTATGATCCAAAGAAGAAACTGAAACTCTTATAGGCAGTAAAGTCTGACGAAAACTTTTTTTTAAAAAAAAGCTCAATACCATAATTTGGAGGAAATGGAAACTGCTGGGTGTTTGTCTGGGGAATCCGTGGGTTGCTCATGGTTGCTGGTATTCCCCCAGAGGCCACCATACTTGGCGTCATATTCATACTCTGGCCCCGCATCATCAGTGTTCTCTGTTGAACTTGGTGCATCTGTCTATGCCTCAGGTGTTGGCTCAGTATCTCTCTCTGCCTCTGGGCTAACATTTGAGAATTAATATTTCCCTACGAAGAAGGCAAAGTGTTTATCAGTGTAAGTAGCTGGAAGGCATTTTCAGAGTCTGATTTAGCACAGATGACAGTTTTGAAGACATACATGATAAATATGTTGCTGATATGCAATTAAAGTAAAGCAAGTAAAGCCTATTCATATTAAGACTAGCATTCAAACTGTTGTTTGAAAATAAATTCTAAAAAATCTAAGAAAATCAGTTGTACCTTATCTTATAAATAAATGTCTCGGTTAAAAAGGTGTGTGTGTGTGTGTGTGTGTGTGTGTATTTCGATTTTGTTTTTCCTTGTTAAAATACTGGTGGATTCACTGAAATATTCCGTGGGAAGGACACTTCGTTTGAAGTTATCTCAAGGAAACGTTTTTCACTTTATACACATTATAATTAGTTTTAATTATATTTTAAGAATTTGAAGCAAACATTTTAAACTTCAAAATATCTTGTCTTAGTGAAATGGCTTTTGGCGGTATGGACTGCTTTAAGTGTTTGGATAATATTGCATGCTTGAAACAGTGTGTCTCATGCTTAAAACAGTTTTTAGCTACAGAAGACTTCCAAAACACTCAAAATAGCCCATTTTGCATTAGAAACAATCAAACATTTGTTTAGAATATTCTGTGTTCCAAATAATGCGCTCTGAAATGTAAACTGTTCAATTAAAAACGTTTTGCACAGCAGGACTATATTCTTTCATATAGTCACTACTCAAGCTGGTATTGAATTTAAAATATTCTCATATAAAGAAGGACGATCTAAGTAATATAGGCCACATACAAGTTAAATAAATAAATACTTCGTACAATACTAGAACATATGGTGCAGTTGCAGAAATTATGAAATGAGTAAAAATCTACAGAAAAGAAAAATTGTCAGTACCTGTTCCCTCACCTGTGTAGGTACTCCAGGTCTTAGAGACAGGTTCATACTGGAAACATTCCCCATCTGATTGATCAATGGCTGGCGATTCTAGGTAAGAAAAACAATCCAGATACATATACACACACAATAGGAATAAGAAATGGATTTTATGAAAGTGCCATTTCAATAAAGACCATAATTACCAGTATATCATATTTTGTTGTGCAGCTCAATCTGAATAGCTCATTACACCAACAACACTCAGTGACAGAAATGTAACACATACAGGTACTCTTGATTTAGGACAAGATTAGGACTAGAGTTTCCATTGCTAAACAATACAGTTGTAAAGTGTGATTCTATTACTTAGCAATAACAAGCCCTGCAGTCCCAGTTGCCATCATTAACTGAATCCCACAATTATTAGATAAGTTAATTTCCTCCTGGCTTCCTCCAATCAAAGTCTGGGGAAGCTGGTAGGAAGTTACAAGTGCTAGACCTATAGGCAGGTAAGTAGCTGCTGCTGGGTGTGAGACAGAGCAAAGGAGTGTGGAGGAGTGTGGAGGAGAGTTGGAGAAGGTGCGCAACAAGTGTGTCATGGGTATGCAAGAGGCACCTTGGGAACGGACGAGGGTGGACCGGCACTGCATGGATTGGGAGCATGAGAGAGGTACTGTGTGAGTTGGGGAGAATGCATGAGTGGCCAGCAGGAATGCAGAAGGCTAGGGGAAGTGTGCGAGTGGGGGAGACTTACCCCAACAACTTGTAATTTTTCTGCTAGCTTCTCCTATGACTTTCTAGGGAAGATGGCATGGAACTGGTGATCATGTGATCACAGGGTGCTTGGCAACCAGTCACAAGTGTGAATGGGTTACCAAGCACCCAGATTGCGATCAAGTAGTCATAGGGGTGCAGAAACCCTGAGGATCAGTTGTAACCACCATTACTTCAGTAACTTTGCAGAGTTGCTGAACAAATGGTTGTAAGTTGAGGAAAACCCAGAAAAAAAAATGCTGGCAAAATGTATTTGCCATCTCGAGGGAAAGAAATGTTATTTTGTTCTGTTCTTAAATTCAAGCAAGTTCTCTGATGTAATATCTTACAACTTATGAGAAGAAATACTTCTGGTTATTTTTTTAAAAAATGAAAGTAATATACGTCCTATGGTTTACAAGGTTAAAGAGTTATCAAAAACACCACTTCGAAGCTTCGAAGACATATGAAAGAAATGAATACTCTGGATGAAAATAAATAAATAGCATTCGAAAAAGAACATTTACAGATAGGTTCACATTTCATTCATACATAGTGAAATATTCTAGAAGCCATTGACAAACATGGTGCTGGTCAAAGAAACATAAAATGAGTACCTGCTGTGCTTGAAGCCGATGCTGCAACTGCAATCTCAGTTGATTGGGTGGGTTTTGCACTAGACCAGTAGGCCTCAGACCAGGCCTAGGTTGCATCCGTAGCGCTGCATAACCTGGCCGCTGTGCCATTGGGTGAAAGTTTGGGTCCTGCAGTGGTGTGTAATTGCCTTGGGCCATTTGAGCCTGAGATGCATACTGTTGTGTGAAAACTGGTGCCTTTTGTTCTAGAATGATGTTTGGTTCCTGGTTTGAGAATGATTCTGGATCCACTCCTTGGGTCTGCTGAAGAAAAAAAAAAAGCATAAATATATATATATATAAAGCTTTGGAGCCCACATATGTAGAGAACACGGAGAAACATAGCTGAGACACAGCTGCGACAGAACTCTATGCAGCCTATGGTTAAAAGTGATATATATAGCTTCATCTCCCCCTCCCTCCCATCATTTTTCTGTAATGTTTGTCTAATACTTATTTTCTGTGCTGAAGCTTTTTCTAGAAATTCATAATATATGCATAAATAATAATAAATATAACAACAACAACAACAACCTACTTGGAACAGCTTATATCCTCCAACGTTACCTTAACAGTTCCTAGGTCCTTGGTTAGGACTCAAGATGTTGAGCTACCAACCAGCCCCAAAGGCTGTGAATCTCACCAAAGATTGACCACACAATAACAACAACAACAAATATATTTATTATTTAAAATATTTCTGGACAGTTTCCCATTGACATTTGTTAAAATAAATTTTAAAAACTATATCACAAACTGAAAGAGCGCATAGTAGCTGGGGAAGGTCAACATAAAAAGAGGTGAGGGTTCTTTTAAAAAATAAAAAAATATTTAAAATATTTTAGCCTTTGCTTGCTGGTGTTTCACAAAAAAACACTCGCTGAGCAGGTGTCCCTTCCAGCAATCAAGAAGCCGTGATTTAAAAGACAAGCCATGGGCCCTCATCCCCCATATTGTCATTACAACAACAATCCTATCGGAGGACATGAAGCATATTGTCAACATTACCTGGTGTAGCTCTGAATAGCAGAGGAGGAATGGTGTTTGAAACAAGGAAGTAATTGTCATATAGTTAATTTCAAGAAGCTTAAGTCCAGGACCCAGAAAGTTTGAACATACATTTTTAGAAATATCCAATATAGCAATTACCTGGCTGACAAGTTCTGGTATTCCAAGAGCTCTATCAATTTCTTCTAGACCATCAAAATTCCTTAGTGCCATATAAAGCTGATCAAGGAGAGTTCCTTCGTCACTTGGAGACTCAGAGGCAGGATGCTGACACATCAAGTCATCCGGAGAGCCTACAAATGGTTGCCTACAAAGGGCACAGCTTGATGAGCAACTTGAGGGGGCAAAAACATTTACTCTTTAGATATTCCAAATTAACTGGATGTTACATACATTAGGTGTGCTAGTTTGTAAGGCAGATAAGTTGAAAGCAAACTCAACAATTCTCTAGAACTCAATATGTCTAGGTCAGGGTTGTCCAAACTTGGGAACTTTAAGACTTGTGGACTTCAACTCCCAGAATTCCCCAGCCAGCCATGCTGGCTGGGGAATTCTGGGAGTTGAAGTCCACAAGTCTTAAAGTTCCCAAGTTTGGACAACCCTGGTCTAGGTAAAGCATACTTAAAATGGCAAAATACTTTTTATCATGATCATTCTCTCTCTTTCTCTCTCTCTTCACACACACTAACACTAACACACCCTTACTTTTTTCGAAACTTCTCAGTCAAAACCTGAATGTAATTGTACAGACTTATTTAGGAAGTGAGAAGAAAAATTGCTACTGATTTGGAAATTTGTATAACAATGATTTGCAACAATAAATTTTGTTCATATTTATGACAGTGTATTCAATTTGACAGCTTAATTTTGTAATAAGTTACATAACAGACCTAATCAAATCATTTGAATCTGTGAATGCAGGATTTTGCTTCTCATTTTTTTAAAAAATAATAAACAGTCTATTAGGAAATCCTGATAACTAAGAAATAAATAACTGAAACTGAGTACTATTTTATCATAAAAGGAGATGAAATCTAATTAGTCCTAAAACAGAGATCAGCAAATAGTAAAAAGCAGTTGCTGGTGTGATCATATATACAAAATAATATACATGAAGGAAAAATTAAATGCTGAACAAATTATAGTCATGATACAAATTCGCTGTTCATGAAATTCAGAAATAAAAAATTGCTGACGTGAAGCAATCACTCCTGGGTTGTACTCAATGCTGTCCAATGACAGAACAGAACTGGGGCATGTGCAGGAAGAAAGGAAGATGATCATATCTGTTGCACAAATGGAAACCTACTAAAGTTATTCCTTAGCTATCCTATGTTATTGCCATTACTGCCCATTGCTTCATAAAAATTGTAACTTTTTAGTTATAGCATAAATTACATGTTCAGCCACAGATATGAGATATGGTAAAATCTAGGGGCAGTTCCACCACACTGTTCCCAATTGCTCAAAGTGGTTTGAAGCTGACTATTGATCAACTCCACTGTTACTAACCTTAAAATCTGAAAATACTAATAGACAATCTGCTTTTCCATTCAACTGTGCAATGATAGAACATGAAGTTTGACAGTCAGTCAGTGCTACACCCAGAGCTTAACTGAATGTTGCACACATTTGTTACATCATTGCCAATGAACAACCAACCCACCAACTTGCTCATTGGGGGTGGGGGGATGCAGAATTGTTGAGGCTCTACATCTTGTTTCATACAATGTCTGAATGTCTGCGGATCGAGACTAGAGACTGGCTGGAGCTCAACAACTGGAAGATAAGAGAGACCAAATTCTCACTAATGAAAAAATGGCCCATCCAAAAGATCTTGAAAGCTTTCTATAAACAGAAAGACTACTTTGTGTGTAAGTTTAGATACATCTCTACTGACTGTGGAGTACTCTATCTTTTCTGCCAAACACAGACCACAATGTGAGGCCAGAAAAGTATGGACTCCATGTGGAAGTGCCCTATTTTTACAAGTAAATAGTATGAGGCTGCATTTGCCTAAATATTTTGCTTAATGCTTGTTGTTGAGAGAGTAATTTGTGCTTACATGGTAATTTACTTAATGATTAAATTCTTATAGTTTCATAGCAGATTTTATGCTACCTTGAATAATATGTAAATGGAGTTAACAAAATATTTAAAGTAATAAAATAAAATACTAAAAACATAAAAGTTTTATTCCACTGCAATCCTGAAGGCTCCTAGGGGTACATACCGGTAGGACATACCATAGGAATTAAAAGATCCATACTTCATTTGAAATTAGGAAACATGTAAACACATAAAACACAATCAACCTGATAAAATAAGTAATAATTATAACCTATGAATTGCCTGAAAATGAGAAGTGTGGGATATAATTTTAATAGATGATAGATAGATGATAGATAGATAGAAAAATAGATCTAAATAAACTCCAGAAGAGCTCATTTTTTAAAAAAAAGGAAAAACAAGATTACCTAAGATACTGATCTTGGTATATTTTTAAAAAATGAATAATATTAAAAATTATAATCTCAATCAAATAAATTCAATTTTAATGTACTCCTTTCTCTCATCCTATTGGAAATGGCACCTTCCTTGTACTAGGTCTAGCTAAACAGGTCATGTTGAGACATCTGCCTGGGAAGATGATGTGGGAAGAATGATGCGTAGGTGTAGTTTTAAGTTGACAACCCCTTTCTACTCTGCCAATCGTTTGTCACAGTCTAGGAAAATCCTTGGCTCAGTCAAGGGATGTTTGCTGCCTTCCTTGTGCAGCAAATGGTAATAATAAGAACAATGTGAAACACCTATAGTTACTTTCCCTATGTTCATTTATTTTATTTTATTTTATTATATATTTATTTAAATTCAATTCTGGAGTCCAACAAACAGTACCAAGGCAGTTCAAAAAGAACATACTATACAGAAACAGAACAAATTAAATAAAGCAAAAAAATACAAAACAGTTAAGACTTACCTGTTCTGACTACTAAACGATGCCTGATCAATGGGCAATATACTGTCAGGCCAAGGAGCAGTCTGATTGGGAGGGGCTTGCTGTTGGGTGTACTGAGGGGCTCCCATATTCATCTCCAGTTCTGAACCGCCTGAAGAACAACCATCACAAATAAAATATCACTGGAATTACAGGTGTTGCAGAAGACCAACAATCTGCTGCTTATTGTATATATTTCCCTATACACTATAGATGAATATTTTTTACATAAACCTGGATTGGGATTAGTCAGAGACAAATTCCATTCAAATAAGACTGCTTCAAAAGAAAATAAAAATATGTTCTTATATCATCAGCATGTTATGCAAAAACATTCAAGCACATCTTTTGTCTACTGTATAATTGAACTCCCACAGCTGCATTTGTATCTAATTAAAATGTATTTGTCATCCCTGCTAATATCATAATATTCAGTATCTGCTGAAACTGTGCAGACTATGACTGGACTCCACCTTACCCATATTCATAACTTGAGATTGTAAAATCTGTCTTGGAACAGCTTGACTGTTAGGTCTCAAGGGAAGGTTGGGTGTTGGGTTACGTATCATGCCTCCTTGGATTGGCCTGTTCATGGCACTTGTTGTTGCGGCACAAGTCACTCTCACAGCAGCAGCTTGGCTACCCCAGTCTCCTGATGACATAGTGGGCCGAGGAGTATTACCAGCGATCATTCCTATTAAAACACACATATGGTTATGTTGAACTACGGCTTCAACCCAGTGCTAAACTGTTTTCAATGCCACTTTTACAATCAGCTCATAAGTCAAGCCATAATAATCAAGAATGTTTTCAAAAGTAGCAACTGGCATTGATGCAACATCTCTGCCCCACTGCCAGTTTAGAGCCATGGATAAGTATCTGAGCATATTTCTTCACAAATAGGTGCTGCAAAAAATAATAATCCAGTAAAATATGCATTCTTATAATTAGAAAAACCAGAGATCCTTGTGTTATCATATTAATTTGCTCAGATTTCAAATAGTTCAGGCAGAATTTATTTCTGAATAAACATCCTTAGGCTTATACTTTAAAACTGCAATATTATAGCATAACCAATCCGATGAAAATACATTTATCTGTACTCAGTGAAATTCTCCTGAAAATAAAAATGCCCAGCATTGGGTAAGGGTCTCATGACCCAATTCAACATATTTTATGTTAGTTTTAGGGTACTGCTGGGGTAAGTGATCCTTGTAGTCAGATGCCTGTTCTTTCTATATTAGAAGCAATGTGTTATCACAGAAAAAACCCCCACCAAGTATTATTTTTTTACCTGGATTATTATTCCCAAGGTTTCCTTGATTTCCCATCATTCCTTGACTACCCAACATGCTGGGCTGAGGTATCACTGAATATGGACTATTGTTTCTTATGGGCGGAAATGTTGCAGCACCTTGTGCATTTTGCAAAGCGATGTCAAGCTGCAAGTTCTGGTTCGGCAACATCCTTCCCAACTGCGCTTGTCTTGCATTGGTAAAAGCTGAAAAATAGAGGGGGGAGAAAAGATGAAAAGAGAAAACGGAGCTTTGAAAGTTACATTATAAATATACATCAGTGGTGGATTCCCGGCTGTACAGGCGTACCGGTGGTAGGTGGGAGCAGCAGCCACCGCACCAGAACAGTGACTCGTTTGGCCCGCCCGCGTTCCTTACCGCTTTTTGATGCAAACGGGCCAATTGCTCACGGTCGCACAGCCCTGAGACATCCGCCGAGCAACTGAGTGTCGCTGGGCGGTGGCATGCACATGACCCGGCCCTGTCACAGCGTACTGGTTGCGACGGAATCCAGAACCCACCACTGATATATACCATTAAGTTCTTTTCAAATTAATTTAAAAGCTAGGTTTCAAAAACGAATGCAGATATTTACAGACATTTGACAAAAGTTATTTTTAGACTTTCATGTGAATCCATAGAGAATTTAAAACTAAATGAAAAAATCCACCATCTACTCTACCAATGTCCATCGTTCAGCTGGAGATTCCTGCACTGATTTCTGATGTGTTAATGTTTTACAAAATTGTTTTCATGCTCAGCCTCTGTCTTGCTACAATATTAATCTTGTCATTTAATAAAATACTGCATTTAAAATGAATGAAACTTAATATAAATTACAATTTCTCCAAGACCTGACTTGTATGGATTAAATGCATTTCCTCATAGCACTAACTCTGGATTTCATGCAACAGAGAAAAGTAAAAAATATGTTTGATGCTCCCTTCCTTGCCCACTTAAGTAATAATCTGTTAAGTTTCACTTTAGAGCTAGGATGGGAATTCTAAATTCTTAAACTGCGACACAATCATGTTTTATGAATTAGTACATTAAAGAAACACTTTTATTTTTGTGCCTTGGTGAGAATTGAACTGATAGAATGTAGGTGTTCGATGATTTCATTGTACAGTGCAAGTCATAACCATGTGTTAATATCACAGATTATTGATGGAAATAAAATACAACTTTCAATATCAAACAATATTCTATTACGGTAATTGGAAGATTTCACCATGCTCTGATTTATTAAGGTGAACAGCAGGTGGTGCTGTTTGTTCACTGAAGACTTATAAAGCCTAGCAACAATCTGAAACTGGCATGGTGGCTTTTGAAAAGATTCATTTCTTTTGTAACAATACTATTATCTGTTTCTAAAACCTGATAAATAGTTCAGACTCACTGCTCTGAGAGATCCTCCCTGTGGGTTTCTGGGATCCAACAGGTGTGCCAGGACTGTTGTCACCTGTAATCTGCATGAGGTCATTGATGATGGCTTGTTTGTCAACTGATCCTGCTGAAGCAACTGGTCGGGTATCTGGGAAAAGTTGTGACAACTGGCTATTCTGTAGATCATCTAGAATTTCTTCCAGGTTATCAAGCTCGCTGCCAGGCTTTCATGGAATTTGAAAAGAAAACACACATTTTTCATAGGTCTTTTAATCTGGCTAGACCAAAATACTAGGAAACAGAATCAATACCTCAGCATTAAAAACATTTCTGAAATTTGTTCCTGAAAGAGATTTACTTGTGTCTCACTTAAACTAGACACCAGGACACACATAACCCTTTAGTGTTCCTTATCATGGTGCCTTCTAGAAGTACAAAATAGGCCAAAATATAGCTCTCTTAAAAACTAACTAGTAAAATTCTTTGTCGGTAGTTTAGCCATGAATTGGCAGAGAGATGTCTCCAAGGGGGGAGAGGATGCAGATTTCCACGGATGTAACAAAGAATCTTTGTTCAACAGAAATCAACACTCTGTCATTACTGTAATTCTGCTTGGTTATAACAGGACTAAAAATGTTCTATGTAATAGTTACTTCCACATGGTTAAAAACATTTTACGTTCCTTCTGAACTTTCAATCACTGACAGAAAAATGTGAAATGAAAGAAATCATTTAAAGAAATGAAGACAAAAGAAAATATAATAAGATAACTTTTGTGGCTGGAAACTTGAAAGTTGAACCAATGTACTACTGCTCAACATGTAATAAATTTAAGAGTGAAAAAAAAACCTAGGCTGAGAGAAGTTTAGAGAAATATCTCCAAAAAAATTTTTTAAAAAAGAAAAGGAGGAAGTCACAGAGTATTAGTAAACCCAATAGGCAATAATCCCCTTAAACCCAACAAAAGAGGTATAATAGGTGTAATAAAACTCAGTATTCCAGAACTTTGCATACTACCTCAGAATAGAGTTGGAGCCTCCTTTCAAATGGAGGATAATACTATAGTAAGCATTGTGCTTCTTTTGCAAACACACCATCACTTGTGGCATGTTAGTTCCCTTGCACATGTTACTAGCATGCCCTGAATTTATAAGTAATAATTTTAAAGGATTGGGCTTTAACAGTCCCATCCTCCAAATATGAGCTCTACTAGCTTTAGAAATGGCACAGCACAAGCAAGCTAGACAACAAATGTCTGTGCTTTACAATACTTCAAAAATAGCCAAATCAAATGCTGTGAGAAACCTTTCTTTTGTTTCCTCCCGTGTCAGAATGGCTTACAAAGTATGTTTGTACACCTAAAATAGGATTGGGGGGCCATGAAGCTCCCTTGGTAACTGGGCTTCTTTAGACTTTTCAGGTTAATCTGTAGACAGAAAACCAAATATATAAATTGGAGGCGGGGATAGGGTGAGGTGAATCATGTCCTTAGAGAACAGGTATAGAACAGGCTGGAAATATAAACAAACAAAGCCAGAAAATTATCAACCCCACGTAGTAAAAGAGATCGGTATAAAAAGTAAAGTGACAACAATGGACTACATAAGAAATACCACATACTGGAAAAATAATTCATTTGAAAAATAAAGATAATTAAAGGTTACTAATATACAGTACATTGTTGAAAATATTTTCTATGAACATTTCCTTTGCATTACCTATTATGTTTTTACGACGTTCAATAACATTAATTAAAAATGTAAAAGATGATTATGTTAAGAATGAGTAATTCCTCCAAACAAAAAAAAATAAAAGCAACAAATATAGTAAAGGAATTGCTTCTTGTGCTCTCATGCTATACCCAGACCTTGACTAGAAAGGAGTGACAAATCAGCAGGCCAATAATCCAAAGTTTACTCAAATGCTAGTTTGAAAACTCTTGGGCAGAAAGGCTGGAAAAACATGCCAGAAAATTTTAGGAGCTGCTTTATTTAGAGAAGATAAATGTCTGGACTAGTGGCCAGTGTCAGCATAACCAGAATAAATTATGCTTTTGTGTATTTTTTTCTGGTGTTCTTTACCTAGTGGATCTGCAGAACAAATTGATAAATGTAAAAAAAAAAATCCATCAAACAAAACAAGCCACTTCTGGAAGATTAAAATTCCTGTTTCTAAGTACAGAAATTTAAAGGTTTTTTTGCAATGTCTTCAACACTTAAGCAGCAGACATTTCCACTGCTGAAGCACCACCGGTCTGTTGTCAGTGAGTGTTCTATTATGACTCAGACTTTTTCAAAAGAGCTTTTGCCATTCAAACACATATTAAGCTGGGACGTTCCTAAGTAATATGCATCATTTTGCTCTTGTACCCACATATCACACTGATCGTATTTGACCCAACTGCAAAGTCTAGAGAAATTCTCTAGAATTTTTTATTGATTGCTGGAAATATTCCCATCTTAATTTTGGGTGGAGGTAGGAAATGCAGTATTGGGTTGCTGTCAAACACTGAAACATCTCATAGTGTTTAGACAAACCTAACCAGTTTTTCTATATACCGTTCACAATGAATAGTGATAGCTAGTAAATGGAATGGAGACAGGGAAATATATGATAATGCTGCTTTTACTAGATGAGTGTTATGTGGTAACTTTGATAGAGGACAGCTTTTCAAAATATCACAGCTGCTAAATATTACCAGCCCAACCTGAATAATGAGGCAAGCATCTTTTATGGAAGAGTCTTTCCTGTTTTGTCAAGAATAGTTCTCAAGCAGTTCCAGCCTTAATGTTTCCCAACAAATTATGTAAGCAGCTGAAGAAACGGGAGAAATGGTCACCACCATTTTCTCCCTTAATTTTTTTTATGAGCTTTATCAGTTATGTAACTTCGATAAAATTATGTGAAATAAGGGGATCAACTTTAGGGTTGATCATTTCATTAAAATCCCATGCAGGTTCCCAGGCTTGAACATGGCAAGTTCCAGACCTGAACCTTGGTTAAAAATTGCTCTGAGTACTACGAATACTGAAATTCATAGTCCTTGGATGGGTACACTTGATCCATCTGATTCATCACAGTTTTTCATGTAGTTGCTGCACTGTTTCCAAATTCACCTTTTTAGTTTACAATCACTTCTATATATCAAAGATTATGTAGGTAAAACCTGTCACTTGTATTTGCCATGTAATGCATAAGAAAATAAACTACATCAGAAACTTTCAAACTTAACTGTCAAAAATTAAACTGCAGAGGGAAAAATTATGCAAAACCATTTTTTTTCTATTCTGCAAAGAATAACGTATACACTGTGCCAGATTCTTTTTCTTTCTTTTTCTTTTGTGTCTTCGTGTAAGTATTGGAGGGGGTGAAAGGAAGAGCTGGGTTAATAGTTCCTCTCTATTTTTCTATGATTTTTTGTACTAGTAGAATATTATGACAGAGTTTTTTTCACCCAAGAATGTTTAAAAGAATGTACAATGATGCAGTCAATAAAATCTGTACCAACAATGTGGAAATAAAATGACAAAGCTCAAGGACAGCATAAGTTATACCACTACTGTAGAAACATGGGATTCATTTTGCAGAGATTTAAGAGGCAAAGTAAAAGAAGTTCTGTAACCCAAGCAAATTACTTTTGAGCTATAGAGGAGAAAATGTACCCAGAAATTAAGAACATTGTTTCTTATGCAAAACTTACTGCAAACACAAAGAACCCAAAACTTTCAAATATATTTGGATCATGTTTCCTGTAAAAATGAGGCTTCTGTATAAATCTTGATTTGTACACTTTGTAATTAGTCTTTGCGTAGAAGCATCTACAAGCTTAGGTATTTTATGTTCAAAACATTTTGTTTGCTTTTAGTTTTGCATCCCCACCCGCATCCCTGAACAGTACTTTGCTTCCTGCTCAATTTACATTTTATGATTCTAAATCAGGTGTTAAGACTGAATGTTACATATTTCGTGTAGCCTCTATCAATGGGTGTCATTCTCATCCCATATTTACATTTTCATCTCCAAAGCCGAAATTAAGTGGCACTTTCCAGATCAGATTTTTCAGCCAGTGAAGTCTTGGCAACAGAAACAATAGTAGTGATTCTAATCACAAAGAACGTTGTGTCGGAAGAGATACAGAACAAGAATTGTTTCTGTACCCATCTCTGATACAAATAAGATAAACAAATGAATAAATGAAATATAACCCCCACAAGTTCTTACCTGTTCATTCGGCTCAAAGCGCATCTCTTCTTTTTCAGTCTTAATAGATACTGGCTTTACTGTGCTACTGGAAGGGTCTGTCTTACTGTCCGACCGTTCCAGTTTGGGGGTAATGTCTGGTAAACCAATTTCTTTTGTATCATCTTTATCTAGCAAGTAACGAAGTAGTGCATTTTCTTTCTTCTTGGGACTCACGGGTTCCTGTTTACCAGTTATCTCTGAACCTGGAGCTGTGCTACTGGTCTCCTGGTTCAGTTCTTTGCCTGTGGCCTCTGCTGTGAGCTTGGCCAAATCTACAGGAGAACTGCTGTCCTGCAAGAGCCTGTGCAAAATTTTATGCTTCTCCTTGAGCGAGGTTCCATGTGCTGAGCCAGAACCAGATAAGCTTCCCATGGAGTCCTTGTTAGCATCTCCCATAGTATTAGCCAAAGATGAAGGCTCCATCTGATCAGATTTGGTGGTCAGCAGCTGTAAGAGCTTTGTCTGGCTTTTGCCATCATGCAGTCTGCTCTGTCCATCAGGTCTTTCACTGCCAACTTGGGGCATGTTGTCATTATTTTCTTTCTGTTCTCCTGAATGGCAGACATTTTCTGCTTGTCCAGTTGTTTCTTCCGATTGTTCCCCATGCAATCCAAAGCTATCTTTAGAATCCAGATTTCCCATTTTAGTTAGCTGGGGAGGATTCATACTTACAGGGGAATTCTGTAAATTACCCATTTTAATATCAGGTGAAGCCAACGAAGACCCCAGAGAGACTCCATGCCCCTCACTGAGAGCCTGAAGTGCATTGAGGGAACTGTTGGTATAACTATGGCTATTTCCTGTGCTGCTGCAAACTCCAACAGGTGAATGCAAGTTTCCTGCAGGAGAAAACTGGTTGGGTGGGATCCGAGGACTTCCTGCCACTCCAGGACTCACACGATGCCTTGGGGAAAGCATAGAGTTTGGCTGGCCAGGTGTCATGCCAGGGCTGTTTTGAGAAGGACTATTCATTTTTAGTGCATAGTTACTACCCTGAGGAGTGGATGTTTGTATACTTGACACATGGTTCATCCCACCTGAACTACTAAACCTGCTTGTTGGCATACCCATTTGTTCCTTTGGGCCATTTATGGCAAAATTCATATTGCTATTGATGGTCATATCCTGACCTGGATTCCCACTGCACATGGCTTGATGGGCAGGACTGTTAGAGCTAATTGTGTTCAATGGCTTTCCCAGTACTTGTCCAGTTAAATCCTGGTTCATCCCACAGACATTCTGTTCCCTACAATGTGAAAAAAGAAGAAAATACCTATAATATTGTATGTTAAATTAAAACAGCTTAATAAAAAGATGCCATAAAATATTATGCTCATAATCAATCCCATATGCAAAAATAAGTGCAACATTTGTTTAATCTTACTATATCTTAAAACCTGTATGTTTATTTGCAAAAATAAACAGAGCAGAAACTATTTCTTACAACAAATACCTTAACCTTTTTCAGTAAAAAAAAAAAGATAGATATGCTGATTGGTGATAAAAACATCTGTTGATTCTAATATATGTATTGTCCTATTATGTAAAAAAGCTATCTAAGTCTTTGATTTGTCTAGAAGATAGTAGGTTAGGGGAAACAAACTTGTGTGATAGGGCTGAAGCAGCAAAGTACAACAATTAGGTCAGATACTGTGATCATGAGATCTATAGGAGGGTAATTGCAATAAGAAACAATTAGTCATTAGCTAGCTATACTGGTATCAGATTATACAATTCTCATTTTACGTATGCAGATGAAGATCACTTAATTGGGAGGCTACCAGTATCCCCAGTGTATTCAGGGCTCAAAGACGTGATGTCACAAACAAAATTGGACATTTGAAGTTATTTTAAAAAAAGCCTAAATACCTTTGTCTTCTAACATGGGGGCTGATATAGAGGAGTTCAGTTAGTGTAGAGAAGTAGGAAAGAAGTGCCATTCTGGGATTATGCCATTTAGGTAGTGGTTCATATTTTGTTGCCCTAAGTCAGGGGTGTCCAAACTTGGGAACTTTAAGACTTGTGGACTTCAAGCATGGCTGGCTGGGGAATTCTGGGAGTTGAAGTCCACAAGTCTTAAAGTTCCCAAGTTTGGACACCCCTGCCCTAAGTAAATCTGGATCAGTACATGGTTTGCACTATTTAAAATATCTTTTAATTCAATCTTGATTAGCACATTTCAGAACAAAAGAAGAATTATTGAGAATCACAGATTCTTTGTGCCCAGAATATTAGATTCTGCACCTCCCTGATAAGCAATTTATTTTTACTTCATTGCTTTATATACATTGCTATGTCAGCTTCTTTTATAATGTTGCTATGTCAGGTTCTTTTATAATAAATAAGTTACTCATTTATATATTAAGTGAAATATTTAAAAACACTATACAGCAATATAAAAAAATATATAACATTTCATGCATACAGAACTATACTGTATTTTAGGTCAGGATTGTAATTTCAGTTCAATATATATTTCTATGTTATTTTTATGACATATATTTAATGATTGTTGAACAACAATAAGGCCTCTGAAAAAAGATTTAAAGAGGCTGGGTTTAAAATTGCAATTTAAGTTATTCCCTTTAATGGCTACAGCGCTGATTAAGCAAGCATCCTGCCTCTTCACATTATCTTCCAGTTAGCTATGTGGTGTTTCCTCAGGCATATATCCGTCCTCATCAGAGGAAATCCTTTCCTTAACCAGCAAATAATCCAATATTCACCTGTGACTATGACAAAGATAGTGACAAAATATAGAAAGTAGCACGTATATATACTCAATTCATATAAAATGTATTTCCACTTTAATAGCTAACTTTATATTGCATACAAAAATAGAAAGATTGTGGGTACACAGAGTGTAATTAACATTAGGAGCCTTTTCATTTAGCTTTGGATCTTTTCCTCAATAAATAAATGAACAAATGTAACATTTTTGACTCAGTTGTTTAATTGGTATCTTTTTACCTAGTTTTAGGACTTATATGGCAAACAGATCATGTTTAGATCATATTTATGTAGAAATGTTGAAAATTCACAAGGATTCACAAAGCACACTGTATTTTCCATAAACATTACATATTTCTTTGACTGGTAAGTAAAATGCACAAATTGACAGCTCTATGTAAAAAAAAAGTGACAAGAATTTGCTAACATTTAAATGTATGTAAATATATTTTTCTCAAATCTGTAGCTGCTCTAGTAATTAATAAGACTTACAGAGAAAAGCAAGTATTTAAAATCATGTTGTAGAGACTTTTCACCCCCTCCCACCCAAAAATATTAAAATAGAATACCTCTTAATAAGGAACTCTGAAAACAAAAAACTTAGAATGAGATCCACCTAATTTTAGGAATATTTGTATTTCTAGGTGAATATGTTTGTGTTTGTGTGTGTGTGTGTGTGTGTGTGTGTGTACACAAGCTGATGCATGCATTTTCAGAAGAAAATAGTAGACAGGAATCTTTTTTGCATGACTGAACTGTTCCAACCACATTTTATCCTTCAAAAAAAAATTACACAAGTAGCAGCATGATATTCCATATACATACAATAGATGATAGAGGGAGGGAATGATAGTTAGCCTGCAAAGAAACATGTACTGTGTGATTGCTCTCCCTTAATATTTTACAAAATACAATAGCTTGTTCAATGCAACTTTCAGTGTAAGCAGAGGTTACACAAAGCTTTCAAGGTTACCACCAAGTAGGGAACCCAACCTATCTGCTGGGAAATACTGTTGAGGAATTTACATTCTAAGGCTTATTTTAGGGAATCACAGGACAATGGTTTGGGTTTGAGACACAGAAGCTCTTTTTAAGAAGCTGCAATATTGAGAAACCTCTTCTCAATATTGCAGCTTCTTAAAAAAGGATGTATCTCATCCTCTACCATTTCAATCTTGTAGTTCTAGAGCATGAGCAGATGCTCTTGGGGGTATCATATCTTATAAAAGATGCAAGTGGACATTTTGTGAGAATTTGGGAAAGTTTGTTTTAAATCCTACTGGGCTTTCTGATTAAAGACTAAAGGATAACTTCTTTCCTACTCTTTTTTTAAAATTTCTTTTTAAAATGTCACTTTGCAGATTTCCATCATTCCAAGTATTCATATAAGAGGGCTCTACAATCTATGGAACCATAACCAATACCAGGATGAACATTTGCAATCCTCCAGATGGAGCAGAGTTGCAATTGCTAGTATGCCTCACCACTAACCATGCTACCAGGAAGAAAATATAATTTAACAACTAGAGATTCCACATTTATCTTCTAAACGGGGAGAATTTTTTATGGGGGTGGGTGGGTATTTTTTGTCTTTCAGAGACAAAATTGTGAGGAAATATTTCTTTCAAAAATGCACTTTTTTTGCAAAGATGCATGACAAAATATTTGAAGATCTTCCATGTTTTTTTTGTGTTGGAAGATATATGAATAGTCAGTTCCTTTTCTTAACAATTTAAGGAAACTTTCCAATTATTTTTTTCCCTCTTCCAAAGTTTGTGAAGTAAATTGACACAATTTATATTGATGGAAAAATATTTAGGAACTATATTTCAAAACATTTTGGTAGTAATGTAGACATTCCTTGTAGATAAAACTTTGCATTGCAAGATTCCCATCTGAAATATTTACTTTGCTCTCTCTGTGGCATGACAACTTGATGAAAATCAAGCATGAGTTGAAGTGGAAAAATAAAACACAAGAAATATAGAGATTAATTTTAAAATATTTTCTTAAAAAATATTAGTATATGTTCAAATTGTCTAAAATTACATGTTTTACTTATCATTTCAAGAACTACCACCAAAAAGAGATCCCAATCTTTCAGTGTGATAAATCCCTTCTCTTACTTTGTTAATAAGTAAGGGTATGATACTTTGGTTCCTATGTATTTTTATATTGTGAATGTCATCTTTTTATTGTAAGCTGTCTTGTATTACATATTATGAGATTATGAATACATATATTGAATGAACAAATAAATAACAGTTTGAAATTGTCAAACAGACCACAATTCTTCAGATGAGTATAATCAAAACAACTAGACATGCCAGTGAATCTTTTTATTAAATAATGTTAAATCATGTTTTAATTGAAAAGCAGAAAAAATGGAGAAAGGTTGTTATTTTAATTTACCATTTGTGTGCATGAAAGGCATTTTCCCACACAAAGATCCTTCCTTTAGAAAATCTAGAGGTATTTCAATTATTTAGAAATCAATAACAAATATTTGCATATCTGAAGCACTGTCACATCAGTTATTTTTGCTATTTGCTTGCAAAGTATCTTGCAAAATGACTTCATTAGTATATCAATAAAAATGTGCAAAAGACTTTGCTAGATGCCCATTCCCACTGCAGGTCCCTGCCCTCTGATCTTCAAGTAATAGGATTAAATCCAAATTGAAAACAGAACTATAGGAACAATGCTATTAAAAGAGTAAACTAGTCATACAAAAAAGTAAACTGTTGATTTAGTCTGAATACATATAATTACAACAGATAAAGATCTCGTAGTGAAAAGTTGCCTTTAAGACACCATTCAGCGTTTTGAATTACAGACACAAATTCATTTACTTATACATTGTGTTCAAGTAACAGGATAATCTTTCAAAATAATGTTTAGATCTGTGACATTAGAATTCGTTAAGAAAACAAAAGCAGCAAAAACAACTTAGCTTATTATTGGAATCTATAATTATAGCTAAAAGATATATAAGCTTATAATATATTACAATTGTAATTAATGAATTTTTTAAGATTAAAAAAAAGTTTATAGAATTACCTGTGAAGCATATGTAAAGATATTACAAGCTGAGGTTCGCTAGTAGTCTGGGAACGGATGAGCTTGCTCTTCGTTTGGGCAGAAACTATAGTGCCATCAGACAAAGAAAATCGATACACAGGACTGAATGCTAATCCCTGCCTCAGCACTGTAAGCAAGCAAAAACAAAAACAAAGCATAAAGACACACAGCCCACTATAGGAATAATCGCATTAAAATGGTCTTTGTCCACTAATATTATTTCTTACTTTAGAACGCAAGAAAAAAATCTGCAATTTCTTTTACAAACACAGCAAGGCAATATTAAAGTTCTTTCGAGTTAAGACCAAAGAGCAAGTGGAGTAAAGTATTAACTGAAAGAGAAATGTTGCCAACATTGATAAAGCAATGTACCTATACATGAATGGATGGGCTTATATCACATACAAGAATAAGGTCACAAACTTTTTTCTTAAAAACAGAATGTTGTTTTTATACTTGTAAAGTGAATTAAGCAAATTTGAGATTTGCCACACAGTTTTCATATGTTCCTTTCTCAAAATGGCTGGAAAGTGGTATCTGTCAAAAAGGTTATTAGCAATTGAGGTATTAAACAACGTGGGCTGTATAGTCTCTATAATGGCTACTGTTGCTCATTTCTGCTATAGATTGGCCTTGCTCTTCTGGAAAATGTTACTACTGAGTTTCCTCTAAAAAAGCTTGTTTCTTTTTCTCATTCTGCTATCTCTCTCTTCTTGCTTCCCTCCCTTTCTCCTTCCTCCCACCGTAACCTACCGCCACCATCTCACAATGGGACTCGTTCACAATGGGACTCTGAGACACATACAACATATAACCCCAAACTAAAAAAAAATTAAAAATACTAAAACAATAAGGTTATTAAAAATAAAAAGCATTATCTTCAGGATAGAACAATTAATATTACTAACAGTACAGCTATTTTTCAGATTCTCTTCTACAACTGTCCGTTCCTAGGCCAAACAGCAAAGCCATGTTTTCAGGCCACTCCGGAGGGCCAAGCCTGATTATTTTTATGTCTCTATTTATAATTCTATTAAAACTATAGTTCCAGAAGAGCTACATTTTCCTAAAAATATACAAGGTTATATAGTAAACTAGCACAAACATCATAATACAGAGGAATACTTCAATAATCAAATTTAATACCTCATGATTTTTCATATTGTTTCTTTCTCTAGTAGAAATAAGTATTAAATCTGATTATTGTACCTTTATTTTGATACTTTATTGGAAAATGCAGTAAGTTGGCTTCTAGTATTTGTTACAAATACAGACCTATTTCCCTGGCTCAGCTGATAAGGAGTAGAGCCTGTGGCTTAGTCGCTAATGCATCTGCCTAATATGTAATACAGCCCAGGTTCGAATCCCAGTAAGGGTAAAGCTAGCTGATTAAAGCTAAATAGCTTGAAATAGATCTATACTATTCTCCCTTTATTTATTTATCAGCACAAATACAACACAAATATAAAAAGGCAACATTAAAAATATGGTTTTCTGCCTGGATGGTCTCCTGCAGTGAGCCGATAGAAAGGGGGAGTAGTGAGTTCCCTCCCATATTTGGGCATACAGAGGGTTGTAACACAAATACATACCTATTTCCCTGGCTCAGCTGATAAGGAGGAGAGCCTGTGGCTTAGTGGCTAATGCATTTGCCTAATATGTAATACAGCCTAGGTTCGAATCCCAGTAAGAGTATGGCTAGCGTGCAAAAAAGCACAGTTTGTTATGTTGGCCTGTTATCAGTTTGTAGTTTTGCAGTTTTCCTATATTAATCATATCATATATCCTTCCACAATTTTCTACCTTCCAGAAGCACATTATCCTGGAAGACAAGAGTTATAATCCAAAATTTTTGAAGGACCAAGTTGGAAAAAGCTGATACATCAAATGACGTTAAAAAGCTGACAATTCTAGGCTTTTCTTTCTTGTCCAGACTTGCCACACTGGTATTGCAGGATTTCGTTTCGTTTTTTAATCTGTTTTTGCCTTTATCCTCTTACAACATTCATCACGAAAAGTTTGGCAGAAGGAAATCAGAAAACGTAACTTTAACTATGTGTGATACCCAGGGGTAGGTTTCAAACGGCGTTACTGCAGATTCGCTCGTGTGCGAGCTTTGCGTGCATGTGCAGTTCAAGGGAAATTGTTCTGTGCATGTTCAGAACTAAAAAAAAAAGATGGTCGTGGCGACGACAACAAGGGAACCAGTTCAGGGGTGTGGCCAGCCTGGGTCGCTGCCGGTTCATTGTATGTTTTAGCCTCCAGTCCCATAATCATCTTGGTTGCTGTTCTCTGCACTCTTTCTAGTCTCAAAACATCTTTTTAAAAATGTGGTGACCAAAACTGTATGCAGTATTCTCGGTGTGGTCTTACCAAAGCTTTATAGAGTGGTATTAGTACTTCACTTGATCTTGATTGTATCTCTCTGTTGATACAGATTAAGATTGCATTGGCTTTTTTTGCTGCTGCTGCACACTGCTGGCTCATATTTAGCTGGTTGTTCATTAAAACTCCAAGATCATTCTCACAGTTACTGCTATTAAGCCTGGTTTCACCCAGTCTATATGTATACTTTTGGTTTTTCTTGCCTAAATGTAGGACTTTACTTTTCTCTACATTGAATTTCATTTTGTTAGATAGGGCCCAGTGTTCAAGTCTGTCAAGATCCATATTGTCCCAAAGCTAGTTCCCTGCTCTTCTGGAATTGGCATATATAATGCATTAAACAGGTGCAAGATCACAAGGAAAACCCTTATGGATGCACCAAGCCTCATCTTCTTGTTGTTAGTCTATAATTTTCTCACAATGACTATCCAGAATATTTGCAGGAGTGGCAGACATAACTTTTCTCTACTGTCTAGATTAGGCAAAGGCTTAATAAAGAAATACCTCTTCCTTTGACCAACAGAAACAGTATATGACATGTATGTGAAGTTGGTCTTCTGGGAGTATGCTCTATACTTCAGCAGAGATGGAAGGAGGGGAAAAAGGCTTTCTGACAAATAAAAGCAGTAATAACAACAGCAGTAAAACTCAAACCTCTACATTATATGTCATGGCTGTTAGCTTTTATCTTGTCTTTCTCTTAGCATGTGACATATAACTCCCAGTATTCCTTTCAATGTTTAACTTTACCTACTGATCAACAAAGGGCAGTCTTATATCAGGAAAATAATGTTTAGTAACTCCATAGCCAGAGTATATAGCATATAAATTGGGTTTTCAGACAGAACGGTCAATATAAAAACATTAAAAGAAAAAGATCCTTAAAATCTTGCAAATACAAGTTACAGTTCTTACCGCATTCTGCCAGAGCTATTTCACAGGATCAAAGCCTTGTTCTTTAACTTTAAAATGCCACAATGTTTTTTTTTTAAATATAGTAACCAGAATTCAGGTTTTTTTGTACCAGTTTGCTTCTAAAGTTTGTCCTTACCAGTTAAAACTAATCTGTTCTGTTAAAATTCATTGGTAGAATCTTAAGGAGGAGCGTTATGGCTCTACTGGTGGGCAAAATCATGAGGATAAAGCTCCCCAGAGAACCAAGACCAGAATAAAGCATTTGAGCAGGACTCAAACGTTAAAAGTATGCACTATGCTATGAAATCCATTATTGTTTCCATCAGGAAATATGAAAGTAGTTTAGCTAAACAAAATTTACTGAATTTATTTGGAATTACAGGTTATTGCCTTCTCGGTTTCCCTAAATCAGTGTTTCTCAAACTTGGCGACTTTAAGTCCTGTGGACTTCAACTTCCAGAATTCCCCAGCCAGCTATGCTGGCTGGGGGATTCTGGGAGTTGAAGTCCACAGGACTTAAAGTCGCCAAGTTTGAGAAACACTGCCCTAAATTAAGTCATTTTATTCTAGGGATATGAATATATTGCTTTTAAAAGAAATTTCTCATTCAACTCGCAACTGTGGCTGTATGTGCAGGAAATCTTTATGTCTCAGGATTCATAAAGTTTTATTTATTTATTTATTTATTAATCCAATTTATAGGCCGCTCCCTCTCCACCAAGGGACCTTTGTTAGGTTCTTTATAGATTTTTTGAGGGGAAAAATCCTTCCTCTCTAATTTCCTAGGCTGGACTAACGGGAGGTTTTCTTCACTACACTGTCTGAAGTATATGAAACACAACGTGTGTGTGTGTGTGTGTGTGTGTGTGTGTGTATACTTGAAAGATCTTGAGAGAAAGAACTGTGTCACTAATTTTAAAAGTTTTCCCTGTCCCAAACTGTAAACATTAAACCAGTTTTGATCCAAACTTCTAACAGAAAATGGTATCATTGAAACTATTATAAATGGTATGGGGTTCTAATATGAAAAAAGCATGTTCCGTGGTTTGTTATTTAAATAATCTTTTTAGTTTTTAACACTTGTTATTTTCTTCTCTTACAACTTTGGTATTCTGTTTAAAATATTCTAATGTTTTTTTTGTCAACAACAGTGGTGCTGCTCAAAATTATTTACATAAATAGTACCAGCCATCAATCAGTCATCAACAGACACAGAGATAAATTTAGATATCATTCAAAAGAGACAATAAAAAGCTAAGAAGAAAAGAAAAAGACAGACCACATCCTCTCCAGCAGCCTATACCCAGATAAGCAGGATTAACGCCAGAAAAACAATCAAACAGGAAAACAATACCCTATTCAATGAACTACCGAGGAGAAAATCACACCCCCAGGCAAGCTACTATATACCACACCCCCTGTCAATATTAGTAGGGCAAGCTATCCCACAACTCACTAGCACTGATAATGTCAACTGTTCTGGTAATGAAATGTCTGCAAACAAAGCCAAGCTCAGGCAGCAAGAACTTATATACAATGCATCTATTCTACCGTATACAGTCTTCAATCTGTTTGCTGATTTATTTTTAAGTTTCTCACTTTTTCTTTATTTTACTGGTTTTTAACAATGTTGGCAATCTTTATTAAATTTTATTTAATAAATGACAATTTCACATAACAATTTTTCCATAAGAGTTATTTTTAATTGCCACGACAGGTACTGCATAACCTTAATTCAATATATCAAGTAAAAAAAAGAATATCCTTACCCTCTTGGTGATGCCTCTTAGCAAAAGATATATCTCCCTCATGTTGTGCATAGAATCTCTGAATGCACCTTCTCACCACATCTTCCCAACCAGGTTTCATAGCTGCTCTCATGGTACTAGTGTCCAGTGACGTTATTTTGCCTGTTTATACATATGCACAGACATATATGAAGACACCGATGCGAGAGATTGTTCAGGACTTGTGAATTTTTTAAAGTAAATATTTTAATGTGTTCTTTGTACCTTGTAAATCCTGACGAGTACTAAAAGTCTCTGAGGAGGGCAGAAGTGGCCTTTCCTTCATTGGAACTCTTCGTGCCACACAAATCAAGCAAGATTGCAGATCTTTAATGGAACAAACATATTTTTTAATCAAACAAAAGTATCTATTAGTGTAATACAGAATCACTGAACAATTCTGTAATACAGAATTACAACAAGAAAGCAAACAGGAAAATGGCATACAGAAAGGACTATTTCACTACTATAGCGATGTTCCTTAGTCCCCAAGGTATCTCTAAGTTCTTTTGACTAAATTTCACTTATATGAGGATGGCAGTATTCCTCAAATCAACTGTTTTGCAAGTAGTTATTAATAAAACTCTGGTTAGAGCATAAACAATTTTTTTTGAAAGACTGGAAATCTTATCTGTACTATTTGTTGAAGAAAAAAAATGAATTAATGATATACGGATTTGAATATTAAGAAAGATGATTAAATAAGAGGCTGCAAAATATTAAAGCAAAAGAAGAGACACTAAGATTGCAATTATCTGTTGAAAAGAATGTAAGGTCATTTAATCTAGTTTTGTTAAAAAAAATTCTTAGACTTGTTTTTCCTCCTTTTGTCTCTTATTTTATAAAAATTATTAATACATAAATAAAGAAGAAAAAATAAAACTCTGCAATGCTTTTTAAATTTCCTTATGTATCTTGATTATTCATGCTCTGCCATGCAGGTTAAACCAGACTTAATTCCATTAAACCCAGAGCTTAAAATAACACAAATATTCATTTGCGTAAACAATTCTTTCCTTCAATGCTCAGCAATCAGTAACACAATAGCCTTTTTTACAAATTGCAAATCATGAGTTGTTACTCCTTAATGTATACTCCTTATAACCTTAGTTTTTCTCTGGCTCCCTTATAAACTTGATCTGCATTCTAAATAGAAAATGACAGCGCTGCCTTAGAGTAATACTAAATTTAAGAAACTACTAATAAGCAGTTCTCAAAGAACTCCTGAATGCATATATTTAATGCTGAAGCAACTGCTTGTTGACAACTATATGCAAGTCAAATAGGCTTCTATGTCAAGCAAAGAAAGTCTAGAAGAATCTTGCAGACTAAATCCATTCCAGTTTCCACTTTTCAACTAGCTAATAATCAAAATATTCTGGTACAATTTATTTTAGCTTCATCCTTTTAGAAGACCATAATATAAATTAAAGAACTATGTTTAGTTTACCTTTTTCACCTGTATAGCACACCTATCTTGAATGATGTACTTTAATTTATTTTTGTTAGATTTGTAGTCTGCAAGAACTCAAGGTGACAGACATTACATTCCTTTCTACTATTTTCTCCACAATTATAACCCAGTGATAATAATTACCTAGTGAGCTTATACAGCTGGAGACTGACCTGCTTTTCCTATTATTCATGTTCATTCACTAGTATTTCATTCAAAATGCCTTACATGGGAATGCTTATAAATTTGAAAATTGAAATGCTTTCATTTTAAGAAAGATAATGAACTAACTAATACAACAAACTTCATAAAGTAAGATGTAAGTTGTAATTTATAAAAAAGTAAGTCCTATGTAACTTAAACAAATTCTATCTACCTTTTTAGATATGCATATTTTAGACCAAGTTCCATGAAACAATGATATGTGCATTCTACAGCGTCAGCTTGGAGAACACATTAAGAGTATTCAGATTACCATTGCTTATATATAATAAGCAAATAATATGCATACTAATCTGCATGTTCGGAGTATCAGCAAATGTTTAATTTGAACTCTAACATTGTATAAGTCAATAAGATAATTAGAGAGATCATAAAATATAAAATGTTGACTGTGGTCTTGTATTTATGTAAATAAAGATTAATTTAGATCATATAAGTAATGTATGGTTCACATACAACTCTCTCAGTCTTTGTTTTATGGTTTCTGCCTACTTTAAACTCCTCTATGGTAAATGCATTTTGGACTGAATGTGAAACTATACATAGACTCCTGAAAGGCTATTAAATCAGTTGTTAGTTTGTTTAGTAACCAAATTGTGTTTGTTGTTTATTAGTAACTAAATTGTGCCAAGAAAAAAAGACAGATGAGGAAGCTATTTCAATACAGATAAAATGTACCTTCCCCATCTTCCTTGATGGACTTTGGTTGAGAAACCGCAAAGCACTGCATAGTTTCATATTTCTGATGTGCTTCCTGGTTTTCATGACTTTCTTCTTCAGAATCAGTTAAAGGCTTTACTAACATCCGGCAGTTAAAAGTATGGCTATTGCGCCTAGGAGATTCACCAGACCAAGATCCGCCATTCACTAAATAAAACAAAGTTCATATAGAATAAATAGGTGCTTACCAAGATGTTATGAGCAATAATATTTAAAGCCTTAAAATTAATTTGCCACAACATAAGCACTTATTCCTTAGTTCAGTGGTCCATATGGTTTTTATATCAATACTGCATCACAATAAGAAAAAAAATACATAATGGGGAACAAGCTGATGAACATTATTTCCAACAGAAAGTGGAATTCATCTGCAGAGGTAAAACAATATTAGGCATCCACAAAAAAACAGTTTGTTTTTTTCCTGTATGCTTAATATTGGGATATAAAAATGAACTCTTTAAACACAACAGAATGTACCTGCTGGCAGACAAATATAATGTATAATTTCTAGGTACCTGAAATGAGCAATAATTCTGGCAGCTACCACTACCAAGAGTTTCTTTAATATTTCAATTCTAGCATATTCTAACTTCTGAGTGTCAAAATAAAAGAAATATGCCCCTTAGCAAAAACCATTAGTTCAACATGCAAATGAAACTTCTCTCTCTCTCCCTCCCTCCCTCTCAAATAATGGCAAACTATAAGTGTAGAAAGTACTCAGGAAGAGCTTGGAAAAGGTATTCAGATACCATGAAGTATCTACACCTATAAAGATCAGAATCATGCAAGCTCTGGTTGGAACACTCTATGGAAATGAAAGTTGGACTTCAAATAAGTAGGCTAGGAATAATACTGACACCTTTTGAACTTTGATTTTGGAAAAGATTTCTGAGAATATTGTGTACAGTCAAGAAAACAAACCAATCAATCAACAAATCAATCCAGAGTTCTCATTTGAGCCATAAATGAACAGGCTCAAATTATTCTACCTTGGACACCTTATATGAAAGCCCACTCTCTGAAAAAGGCTCTAATGATGTGAAAGGTGAAAGGAAAGAGAAGATGAGGACAATCAGCAGCAAGTAGGATGGAGTCAGTTACAGTGGTGATGAGGGCACATTGGGAGATTTGAAAGAACATATTCGGTCAGATCATCACAAATAAAATCTACTGTTATGTTATCTACCAATAACAACTCAATGATACATAATCAATCCATTAACAACTGTAAAAAGCACTTGTGATCTTGTCATTTTTGTTGGTATTATCAGTGTTAAAAAGAATTCAATTTAAAAGCAACCTCTCTGCTTTACCTGCCAGTCAGCTGAAATGGACAATGGCCAGTCCCAGCTAAGAACAAAATGTTCATTTCCTGCTGCAGTCTGATGATCTGAGGTGAACTTTGCCTTGAAATGTGGGTTGGGCATGTGTAGCAGGGGAGGCTTATGTGTGTGCGTGATTTCAGAGATCATGGTGGGCATACCATTGTTATCCATCCATTTTAATTTTTAAGGATTTCACTGGATATGCTCAGAAGTGCCCATCACCATCGGTGGGTCCCATCTGACTGAGAAAGTTCTAGGCTTACGTCCATTCATTCAGTGATCATTCAAAGTTATGGTGCACTGAAAAATGAATTTAACGACTAGTCCTTGAAATTCTGTTATGGGACCCAGAGTCTGAAAAGATTACTAATCCTTGATGAATGTATGCCATGAAATTGCAAACATTTGAAATCTATTCCAATTGGTGGCAAAACAAAAATACAAAAGTAAAAAAAATCATATTCACTACAACATGTATCTTTAGAACACTTACCTCGAGAGTTTGGCAGCAGGTTTCTGACAAATTCATTATGGTCTCCAACATGTAGGATGTTATATACACGTGTGTTCATCAGTTCTTCCTGATTGTACCGTAAGTACTGTGTCACATTCTCCGATACAAATACAACATTACCGTCTAGATTCACTACGAAGAAGAATCCATCCAGGGCCTGAAGTTAGGAAACGACGTTTTAAAACACTGCTGAGAATCCATACAAGATGAAAGCAATACTACTACTATTTGATGAAATCTCTTAAAAAGAAGCAAGATTTTATTCATTATAACATTAAGATTCAAGCTGTCTGATATTTTTTTTATTAAAACAAGGGATAAATGCTCTCATCCCTTTTTATTAAAATAATTAAAGAAAGTTTTTACACAAGTTACTATGCTTAACAACAAGGTGCAAACGTGACTGAGCACAGATTCAAACATGACTGAACATTAAAGCTTAGAATTAATGCTGAATTTCATGTGCTATATATTGTGCTGGGAACAAGAAAAGATACTTGGCTTAAATTTATCATGTGAGTTTTCAGCAGACACACTAAAGATACAAAGTTCTAGTGCTGTGATGACGAACCTATGGCATGCGCGCCCGGAATGGCGTCACCCATTTCTCTTCTGGTGTTTTTTGTGCGCATGCACCCGCGACAATCAGCTGGCTTTCATGTGTGTGGCAGTGCTGGAAACTGGAAGAGCTGGTCTTCCATTTTCCTGTATGAGGATGCGACCGGGCAGATGATCGTCATGTACGCATGTGTGCCAGAAACCCGGAAGACTAGCTAGCTGGTATGCATGGGTATGCCAGAAACCAGAAGTTTATTTTTGGGTGCATGCATGCGCCCTGGACAGCTCTTCTTCCGGGTTGCAGTCCAGACAAGTGTGCGCGCTCCCTTTTCGCCACTTGGCGCTGAAAAGGTTCACCATTACTGTTCTAGTGACTAAGTAGAGTAGAAAAGCTAGTTGCAAAATTCTGGAGCATGAAGGAAAAATTAAAATGTAACCTGAAATTTTGGGAGATCAATGGAATTATGAATATCTAAATGCTAAAACTATTTGTCATAATATGTATTGAATTATTTATACTGAAAAATAAGCTACATTTAAAAGCATATTTAATAACTTAGGCTGCAAATGTAAGAGAAGCCTCACTGTACTAACTAATCTTATTCCTTGGTTGATAAACACAGATATGCATTATTTTAATTTAATTAGTGACTCACAGAACTAAAACCATGTTAAGATTCTGGTAGTAATCTAGATGCACAAATGTCTCACCATAAATTCAAATTGGTATGTATAAAATCTTTCTTTTAATCTCCCCCCTCCCAGATTTTAGCATAAAATAGCACTGAAGTATGTCTTCACTCAGTGACAGAAATCTATACTCTTTTGTCTTAGGTTTAGAAATCTTGTCTTTAGGCAGAGTCATAAATAGACCTGTTTTTGCAAATAGCATAGTTTTCTATTTTGGCAGGTTGGACGGAACAAACCAAATCATTAGATAGATTTAACTTTGCTAGGCTGGAAAGAGTTTGGAATGGGGACCTCAATGGTACAAAACTCGAAAAGGTACCAGGATGATTTGCTATTGGATATGGCTCTTTGGGTTTCTTTTTAATGCCCAAAATTCAGAAGGATATAATTGTGATTGTGAGAAACTCAAACAAGAATTTAATATATTTTGGGAAATATTAAAAAATATTTAATATATTTTTCAACCCCTTGAATTGTAATGTAATATAATATAATAAAAATAACAAGGAAGCAGTATCTCGTGGTAACTGAGTTGTTAGTCTAACCTTTCTTATCTCTACTTATCAGTAATTTATTTTGCATCTGAATTCTGGATTTTTTATATGACAATGAAAGATGGGATCAATGATTTGTTTATGATATGATTCAGCTTTTTGCATAAGTTATCAGTCAATGATGTCAATAGTTAAAATACAGAAAAGACTTAAAACAATTAAATGCTAAGTGAAAGAGCTACGTTCTAGTTGATTTTCTAAAGACAAACAGAAAGGATAAAATGCAAGTTCTAAAGATGTGCATTCTGTAGTCTAGAAGTGACACAGGAGAAGGCCTATTCTTTATGCCAGTTAAATGAGCTTTTGACAGCTGGGATGTCTTCACTACAAATCTTTCAGATCTTAACTATCGGGCAGGACAAATGACATAATAAATTATAGGAAATATTTATTTTCTTTTTCTGAATCTATGAGAACTAGGTACTTGATTTATTGGGATTAAATTTAGAGGATGTCAATTTTGCCCACTCAATTAGCTGGAATCAAATCATTTCAAACTGGAGTAAAAAAAAAATTTGAACAATAAATAGCCTGCTGTTTTCCATATAGGTACATATGGCTCAGGAAGAAGAATAAGCTGAATGTTATTAAATAGTCTATTTATATATTAACAAATATACAATTATTTGTTAATTGTATATTTAATGACATTTCATTATAAATATAATTGATATTATGAATATGAAATGACTAGAGTACTGTTATTACAACTTTATGTTATCACTGCCTCTATATTTGTTTTTCTCTTGCAGAAATTCTTTACATAAGATACTGTTTTCCTAAGCATCTTTGATCATATCTTTTACACTGTGATGTATTATTTACTGCTATACTTTTGAGTCAGATTATTATTTAAATGGGCATACTCTTCTATAGAAAACTATAGAAAAACAATGCAAGTTAACTATTAATCCTTCCGAGTGCTCTGAAGCTGAACTATAACAATAACACAGAAAAAACCATAAATTAACGTATCATATATTCAAAGTTTTATTATATTTATTTGCATATTGTACTGCCTTCGAATTTTACAATCCATGCAGCCCATAAACTACAATTCATAAAGTGATCTTTACAAAGAAAGCTTGGGTCATATGCTTGTTTATAGGATCACACAAGATTTTATCATATACTGCTTTTGCAGAAACAAAATCCATTTGTTATCTTGCTGAATCAAATGGAATATTGGAAATAATTCTAAATATTAAAACTTTCAGCACTTTACCTCAAGCATCATTGGTCCAAGTGCATCCTTGTCAATTACACTCTGACCTGTGGATGACACGTCAGCTTTCTGCACTTCATCTTCATTGGCTGCTGCTGCTTTCTCTACACATAAAAAGAAGAAAAAAATACATACTTTATAGTATATGGTTTTGAGCGCAAGACAGCAGAGTGCAGTGTAATATGTAAGATTATGCTTGATACGCATTATAGAAAATGGGTATCATGAACCCAGTTGGAATCAATCACCATTTTAAAATTCATTCAGACAGAGCCAACTCTTGTCTGCAAGATTAGTGTTTATCAAGTACAAATAATTATGAGCAGACTGGTTACTGTGAATGAAGAAAAGGGTTTTTTTTCACAGTAGTCTCTTTTCAGTGGTACATATTTATTATCAGGAATTCATTACAGTGAATTAATGAATACATGTTTTGTCTTTGAACTCTCATGAATAACCTTTTAGTGGATCTTTCTCTGTAATTTCTTACTGAATTCGAATAGTTTGGAAGCGGAATATGTTTTTTTTTAAATTATTGCTATGTTTTTATTAGTTCACTAATTATTACAATATACTAATACTTAGGTTTTTACTTTGGAATCTAGCTTGAGATGCTTCCTCACAAAAGGGACACCCTAAATATTACAAATAATACATTCCTTAAGTAGAGAAAAGTTTATGTACATATATACAGTATGGAGAGTATCTTGAAGTCAGCCTTGTCTCTGGTGACTGCATGGATTAGTCAACTCAGTTTTCTCAGCAACATTTTTGGAGATGGTTTGTCAGAGACACCTCCTAGGCCAGAAAGGGCATGACTGGTGCAAAGTTATCAATTTGCTTTTTTACCTAAGAGAGTGAAAGTTGAGCCATGTGCAAGCATGTGCCAGCCAAATGATTCAATAATTCAACTAGAACTTATTTAAACTCACTACAAATACTATTAGATCATCTAATTTTATTGGATTTTTTAATTATGCAAATTATTGGATAAAAGCAAATTATTGCTATTAAAAGCAAAAGAAAAATAGTGCTGCTAAAAATAAATGTGAGATCCACACATCATTTTAAGACTAACTGGCAAATCAAGATTTACTAATAATGTTTTACTTGCATCAACAATTTACACTTCCTACATCTGTGGAAAGGCAGAAATCCCACACTGATGATAATTACTGAACTAAATATAAAGCTTTTGGATAACAGTTAAGGCTAGAAAATATAAAACATTAATCATGAAAGAACAGCTATATCACATACAAAATATGATTTATAATATATTCCATTAAGTTTAGATAATTATGATGCCATCCTATTTACTTGTGAGTAGATTCAGGGAGTGAATGAAATGAGAAAGAAAGAAAAAGAGAGAGATAATTATCTGGTGTATTTATATCAAAGAGTTCAGAAGAAATATACAACACAATTTAACATATATTAAATCTCAAAGTAAATGGAGCAATTTTTAAATATATACTTAATTTTTAATTTACATTCTGTATTTTTAATTCAACCCATTTTATTATTAAGCTAACAAGAGTATAAAACTAGAAAAAAATAAGAAGTTTGTACAGGTTGCAAGAAAACAGAATAGCATATTTACATCATTGCAATATATATTTGAACAAATTTCTACTAAGCTTCCACAGAATCTAAAAATCCTTTTATTCCATTTCATAAATACAATTTACAGAGGGGATTGAGAGCAAAATGGGAACGATAAGAGCATACAATCATTTAAAATATTTAATATTGACATGATGGTAGTTGATGTATCTGGATTTATTTTTATTTACTAAACTTCAAATAATTCTAAATAAGAATCCACAATATTGTTCAACTAAAACAAAATGGCAAAACCCCAAAATCAAACACTTTCATAAATATTTGAGTCTGACGAGATAACAAACAGGTCTTGTGTAAGGAAATATTCAAATATTATTCATATTCACTATTAATATTATTTTTCACTATATTTTTCACTACATTATTGTTCATTGCATTAAAATCTTATAAAAAGCATGTAATAATCATGTCTTAGCATTTCAATCAGCAGGGAAATGTTTATTATTTTCACAAGATTTCAGCTTTTCAGAAGAGTTTATAAAATTATTTGCTGCCGTTCCAATTTCTAGTCTCAGCAGGAACGCTACGCCCTCCCTAACAATGTTTACCTTTTGTTTAAAAAACAGCATACCTTCTCATTACATTTTACAACCTGCACACAGTAACAGGCACTCTTATTGATAAAAACCAAAAATATTGCTACCAAAAAAGACACAATTGCAGAATGATTTTAAATGGTAAAACAAGGGAGAGAATTATGCATCTGTACTGAACTAAAATTAGAAAAGCTGCCATATGGCGCTGTGAAGCCAGCAGCACATTCTTATTCATTAGGAAGCATTCTGCCAACATTAAAACACAAGGCCCCTTCCTGCAATCTCCAATTGTGTTTATCTTTTCAACATTAATGCACGATATATCATCAGCTTGCTGAAATCTCCTGCAGTGCATATTTTAAAAGCACAGCTGCACTATTTCCCAGTTTGTTTACTGAGATCAGCTTTAAGGGTAAAGATTTGCTTCAAGGGTAAAGATTTGCTTCACTCCCTTCTTTATGCACAGTCTTTCCTGTCAGCAAATGAAAGTGTCTAAAAATCTGCTGAGTGACGGTTGTACCAGCCAATCCTAAACTATGAATGATACTACATTTCTAATTCTCTCTCTCTCTCTCTGTTTGTGTGTGTGTGTGTGTGTGTGTGTTACAGATCTAATGGCTGAGATAGAATACAGTCTTGCTTTCACTTTTATCCTTAGTGATCAAAGTGTAAACTAGGGGGTAAATGGATTAATCCAAGAGATATCCATGAGTTGAAAGCTAGCTGGCTCATTCTTTGCAAGTCAGTGACTCTTTTCCAGTAGAATTTACATCCTGAATTGGCAGGATGTGCTACATGAGGTTGTGATAAATAGGTTCACTTGTCTTTCTTTGAGAAATCATAAAACAATTTTTACATTAGAAGCATGATAGCAAATATTTAGAAACACAACAGCTCATAAGAAATTGGAAAATAATATTTAAAATACATCTAATTAGGACTGGATAACAGTGGAGAGACACTGAAACTTTTAACATATTTAGATTCTATTAGGACAAAAAGTTATCTTATCGAGATTATACAAAATGCTTTCATTCAGTATATGAATCAGTATATATCTATACCAGTGTTTGCAAACCAATAATGGCTAAAACTGACACTTAACAAGTGAAATATGCTAGAAAAAAATACACGAGATCATTCTTTAAGAGTCAGGATCCAAAACTGTATTATCATGATATGTTGCCAGCTCTATAGACTGGAAGAAATAAATTTGGATATACGGTATTAATAATTCTGTATATGATTTTAAACATAAGATGCACCAAAAATCAGGTCCTGTAAGCTCAAGTTTCATTAATTATTTCTTTCCAGAGAAAATGTTAGAATACTTAAGAATATTCAAAGGTCATGCACCAAACAAATAAGGAAGTTTTTACAAAAAAATTGTGTATGCTAGACAACATACCTGCTATGTAGCAGTTTCCCTTTTGTGGAATTCTACCCCTGAAGGTCTATGTAGCCTCTATCATTTTAATATTTCACAAACAAGTTGTGCTATACTATTTGGTGAACCTTTGGCCCCTAGTGGTTTTCAGAGATATTTAATACATATATAATATACCACCCAGATTCTTTTGAGATTTGGATGTGTTATAAGTACTGTATAAATAGTTTCCCAAAAGTGAGCCAGGATAAAATTATATTGTGCCCGTGTAATTTGGACTCTTATCAGGTAATATTATTTCTGAAGATAACTTTTCTTAATTTTATATTCCTTCAAAGAGGAAACATGCTGCCTCATTGTTTTGCTGACAATCACTTTTCAGTTTGCAAAATAACAAGGCAGGCATCCTTAAGTATGTTAGAATTCTATACATTTAAAATGTTGATCTCTTTCAGTCAAATATAGTCCTGCTATTAATTATAACAATGATAAAACACATATGTTGCATTCAGAAAAAGAATTTTATAAAATAATGTAGTAAATTAGGATGTATTTCAAATTTCCTTGCGGGCATTCTTTTAGAATAAATGTTGATATATATGTTTCTTCATATCAATAATCTCTTTAACAAATTGCTCTAAAATGTCAGTTTATTCCATTCCCAAGATATACTTCAATCTGCCTCCATTTCTTCATGTTTTTCAAACATATCAACTGATACCTCTTTAAATCCTGTAGGTGAGTTCTTCCTCTTGAAAAGCAAATTAGTGCAATAATATGTATAATTTAAAACGCTCAAGGACTACTTGTTAGTCCTTATAAACATGAATCCTATAGCCTTGATGGTGAACCTAAGGCACCCATGCCAGAGGTGGTACACAGAGCCTTCTCTGTGGGCACGCACACTGTCGCAAGCTGATTTTCTGGTTTTTGGCGTGATCTCAGAAAACCTGAAGACCAGCTGGCCAGTGCGCGTGTGCCAGAAACCTGAAGCTCAGGTGCTCTGGCACACATGTTCTGGTTTGGGCACTTGGTGCAGAAAATGTTCTCTATCAATGTCAAATTACTGAAACAGGTGGAAGTTCAGATCTCTTCTGCTTAAATTTGGCATGAAGAATTTTTCATGCTTTTATAAACAACAAAGTTAGTAACAATTTAAGAATAAATGCAAGCAACATACAGTATGTGGCAGAACCAACTATAATTAAACAATGAAAACACATCGAACAGAATACATGGCATCTTCTGTTATTCAGTAAACAATCTCATAGATACTGCCTTCAAGTGTGGCAATTGCCTATACAACAGAAAATGACTGGGACGGTTATTATGAACATATTTGTTGCTAAAAATTACTACATATTGAGCAAATCCTCAAACATCAAGGAGTCAATTGCACCCTTATTCAATTTTCAGCCTTATTCATTTTTCCCTCATTGTTTAACTTCAAACTGTTGCCTTAAGACATCAGTAAAAGCCATTGCCAGAAACCATTGGTGGCAGATATCTTAGATCCTGTAACTTCTTCTTACTCTAATCTTAAGGATAAAGGGGAGCAAAATATTGCATAGATTGTACATTTTCTAAACTGACAGTCCTTTTTATCAATGTGCAAATCTATGTGCAGCCCATGTGCATATAGTTTATTTTATATTAGTATAATATCTGTGAAAAACGTCATGCTCTGAAAGTTGTTCTGTTACTGGTATTAATGCTGCATAATTTACCTAATCATCTCTGTGCATAGATTATCAGATAATTAAGTTATCTTACTCAACATCTGGAAGTTTAGTGTAATGTAAAAGTTAGAGCTAGAGAAATAATGGGAGGTTATTATATGTTATTGAGTGAACTGAGCATGCTTACTGTGTAATGAGACCACTCGATGAGCAACCATGGGCTAAAATTGTATTATATCATATGAAAAAAGTCAACTTCGTTGACAATTATTATTAACTATAGCTATACGTATTTTATGCAGTATAAAGTTCCAGCACATTGTTCTGTACACTGCAAAAAAAAAAAAGATTGTTTGTTGAGATCTGTAATGAAGAATCAATTTGCAAGTCTGTTTTGCCTATCATATATAATTTTAAAAGCCAAATAAGAAAATAGTTGTGTGAGGTTTAGACAGGTATCGGAAACTCACTGTATCTATTCACAGGTATAAAAATTTGCTCATTCTTTCATGATCTGAAATCAAGGTGGAATACTCATGCAATACACATACTTTAGTTATGGGCCAATAAATGAGCAGTTCATTCTGAGAAAAGATATTACAAAAACCTATCAAAAATCCAATATCATATTACTCACCTGCTATGGATTTATTGTAATTTTTCCTGTTGGTTACATTTTAGTTCATAAAGAAGTGAATAATGGAAATGGGAAAATCAGATTATCTTTTACATCTACTATGCCAAATACTTATGCATTAAATTTCTTGTTAATAATACTGAATAAAACAATAATTATATTTACTCTATATTTCTCAGTTCTCTACTGCAGAACTCAAGAGATATTTTTCAACAAGTCACAGAAATGATAGAAATTATTATTTATTACACTAGCAAAAATGCCATTAAAGAAACCTATTTTAAAAAGTTTTTAAAATACATGCAAATTTATATGCATGCATTAAAGTTTTACCTTTTAACTATATCACACATAATCTTAAAATGCATTAAATTAAATTGCTAGGCAAGAAAACAACAGATCTCAAAAAAAGTGGAAACATGATTACATTTATCTTGAACCCTATACTTACTTCCAAGGAAGGTCAAAAAAGAGAAAACATCATTCAAGTAACTACAATAACAATCAGTCTCCTGGTTATACAATCTAGCTGTATTAGCAAAATCACTTGCAATTTCACACTTACAAATCTAACTGAACATACCAACAGGAACATTTCATTCTACTACTGCTAAAACAGAAACTGTGATTTTGCATTACCTAAATGATACCTACACTGCTTGCAAATTAAGTGGTATACTATGAAATTAGAAGGGTTGAGACCAAGAGGAGCCATTACTCCATAATGGCAGATAGATTGTGGAACAATTTTTCCCAGGATGCTAAATTAGACCCAGCATTGTGGGTCTTATGAAAAAAATGAAATAGAGTTCTTCTGAAGATGATAAAGAGTTCTGATGATAGGAGTCTTTGTATTGGATTAAATTACTAGCATCGCTTTTTATATATTTTAATTCTTATATTATGGATGTTTACGTATCGTGTGCAGAGCTATACTTCCTATTCTCAAAGCAATAGAAGTAGCACTTGGATTTATATAATGTGCCACAGTGCTTTCCTCACTCTCTAAGCTGTTTACAGTCAGCATATTGCTCCCAACAATCTGGGTACTTATTTTACCAACCTTGAAAGGATGGAAGGCCGAGTCAACCTTGAGCCAGTCAGGATCGAACTCCTGGCTTTGGGCAGAGATAGCCTGCAATTCTGCATTATCCACTGCGCCACAAGGGCTCATGATAGTGTTAAACTAGAACACAAATAAACAAATAGAAATACCGTGTTTCCATGAAAATAAGACAGGGTCTTATTTTCTTTTGACCCCTGAAATAAGCACTTGGCCTTATTTTTGGAGAGATCTTATTATTTTTGAGCTGCAGGAGGCGGCAAGCATGGTCACTTCATGACTGCTGCTGTGTTGCAATATTTTGGGAAGGCTTATTATCCGTGGAGGTCTTATTTTCGGGGAAACAGGTTATGTAGAATGAATTTCATCTTCAACTTCTTAAAGGGAATAACATTTCTCTCTGGACAAGTGCCTAGGCAGGATCTCCTTTATGCAAAGGCATATTACACTATACAAATATACAATATGTAGTATATTAACAAGTATATTAACAACTATGGCCATTTTTGAATAAAATAGACAATTTGCTTCCCCTAAGGTTCCATGTTGCTCCTCACTTTGTTGCAGCCTGAAGATATCCTTCCAAACCCACTGCTGACTTTTGATAAAAGCAAATACATGGTTTTCTGCTATTTATAAAGAAGGGAACATTTAGAAACTATATAGTATGTCCAGGTATTTTTTTAGCAGTTAGAAACAAAAACAGCACTTCCAGAAAACACCAAAATCTGGCCATACTACCAATGTTGAATCACCATCTCACCTCCTGAGCTCTTCCCTAAGTGCAGGTCATTAACTTGCTCTTCCCATCACAGAATATTAAAACAGCCAATCCTGAACAGGGTCCCAGGCAATCAGAGCTTCAACAATCAACTGGCAGGCAGCAAATGGGGTTTCATGGACTATGGATATCATCTTTTCAAAGTATGAAGTGATGTCTAATAATGAAGTCATATTACAGTAACGAAGGAGCATATTACAGTCACCCCAGAATAGGAATCCCTTCTCACAGGCTCATTTTAAAAATCAGTTAGATTGATGGACACTTCTGACAAAGCCATCTTAAGTTTGTGGCCATATTTTTATGAACTTTGTCCCAATGAAATTCTCTTGGCATATTTAAAAAAGTTTGAATAAATTTTGACTGGTTTTTAATGAGTATTTTTATGGCTCACGTGCAGATTCACTGATGTTGTTATTGTTGTGGTTCTAAATTTACTTTTATGTTGCCTGAATTACATTTTAATATATATTTTGGTTTATATTTTTGAATTTAAAATCACAGATAATCCTTGAATCATCCGGTTCTACATACACATGTAAGGTTCTACATTTAGGCAACAAAAACGAAATGCACAGGTACAGTATAGGTGGTACCTTGCTCAACAGTAGTAACTGTGAAAGGGATCTTGGAGTCCTAGTGGACAACCATTTAAATATGAGCCAGCAGTGTGCAGCAGCTGCCAAAAAAGCCAACACAGTTCTAGGCTACATAAACAGAGAGATAGAATCAAGATCACGTGAAGTGTTAATACCACTTTATAATGCCTTGGTAAGGCCACACTTGGAATACTGCATTCAGTTCTGGTCGCCACGATGTAGAAAAGATGTGGAGACTCTAGAAAGAGTGCAGAGAAGAGCAACAAAGATGATTAGGGGACTGGAGACTAAAACATATGATGAATGGTTGCAGGAACTGGGTATGTCTAGTTTAATAGAAAGAAGGACTAGGGGAGACATATCAGTGTTCCAATATCTCAGGGGTTGCCACAAAGAAGAGGGAGTCAAACTATTCTCCAAGGCACCTGAGGGTAGAACAAGAAGCAATGGGTGGAAACTAATCAAGGAGAAAAGGAACTTAGAACTGAGGAGAAGTTTCCTGACAGTTAGAACAATTAATCAATGGAAAAGCTTGCCTCCAGAAGTTGTGAATGCCCCAACACTGGAAGTCTTTAAAAAGATGTTGGATAGCCATTTGTCTGAAACAGTATTGGGTTTCCTGCCTAGGCAGGGGGTCCAATCTCTGCTCTTGTATTATATTGTATTGTATCACCACACCTCAGCCAAAACTTTCTGTGCTAAGTGAAACATTTGTTAAGTGAATTTTGTCCCATTCTCCCCCCCCCCACATTCTTGCCACAGTTGTTAAGTGAGTCAATGCAATTGTTAACTTAATAACACAGTTGTTAAGTAAATCTGGTTTCCCCATTGACTTTGCTTGTCAGGAGATCACAAAAGGTGATTCTGGGACACTGCAACCATCATATAAATGAACCAGTTGCCAAGATCCAACTTTTGATCACGTGACCATGGGAATGTGCAATGGTTATAAGTGTGACAAAAGGTCACAAATCACTTTTTTCAGTTTTGTCATAATGTCAAATGGTCACTAAATGAATGGTTGTAATTCAAAGACTACCTGTTTATTACAAAACATTGATAACAATTGGTTTTTTTATTTTATTCTGTTGGTTGTTTGGGGTAGATATATAGTGATGGCGAACCTTTTCGTCACGTGGAAATGAAACGCGTGTGCACGTGTGCTCGTCGGTACCATGCTCTGGAAGAGATAAACTTCCAGGTTCTAGCGCGCATGACAATCAGCTGGCTGGCGCGCCTACCCAGGCTGGTTTTTGGCACTGCCGCACATGCGAAGGAATTGTGCTCCGGAAAAGCGAAACTTTTCAGTGTGTTCGTCAGGGCAGTGCTCCGGAAAAGCTGAACTTCCGGATTCTAGCTCACCCAATAATCAGCTGGCTGGCACGCATGTACAGGCTGTTTTCGGCACTGCCATGTGCATGAAGGACAGCTGATTGTTGCATGCACATGTGAGCCAGAAACCTGAAAGACAAACAGCCAAGGCCGGGTGTGCCAGGCGACATGGTTTCACTTTGGGCATGTGTGCCATAGGTTTGCCATCATGGGCATAGATAATTTATATTTAATGTGCATGTTATGAAAGAACAAAGGGACATATATAATGATAATTCATCCTATTGTCAAATTCTTACTGAATGGAAACCAAATTTAATCTGGATCAGAAATACCTGCAGAACTACAAATTATTTAAAATAGGAAAAGAATGGCTTGTAAACAATAAAATAAATGGCTAGACTAATATAGCCATGTATTAATAGAAATTCGAGTATCCATTCCCAGCTATAGAAGCAGAAATGGGAAAATATTTCCATTTGGAAAAGAATATCCAATTTATATCCTAGAAACAGTGACTGTGAAAAATCAAAAATAGTTCCAGAAACACATTGCAGCTGTAACAGATAATGACTTTTTAAAATTAATCACTCTTCTTGTGGTTTTCATAATCACAGGGAGAGGCTGATTTTAAATATAAACTTAACCAAGTATAATAACCAATTTTTAATATAATGAACTGCTAATCTGCTAACTGCCACCAATGTCAGATTATACTGCACTCTTATTGAGCTAAATCCAAACTAACAATATTTGAAGTATATCTAAAGTAATTAGTGGATTTAATTCTGATTTATTTTAGAAAGTTCACTCTAAGTGCAGCTAACTGTAAATACAATTTACTATTTCAAGCACATATTTAGTTAATATTTCAACATAAATAAATAAATCTGTCATCTATTGGAAGAATTATAGATCCCCTCTTAAATGAAGGATATACTTAAGCATCCCTGATACTATATGACATTTCTCCGTGTTTAGTTTGACAATACGTTCCTTCAATAAAAAAATAAAAATTATAGGGAAATACCATTGATGAAGCATTCTCTATCCAAATAGAGAATTTGAGAATATATGTTATGTACAAAGCATTCATCTTCTGAAATCCATTGTTAGTAATACATACCACTGTGTTTTTCATTAAGAATTTTTAGATTTACAAAATGTTTTATTTTCCAGGAATCCACCGTTTACTTTTTATTTTTTATTTTCCCAGCAACACTGTAACTGGGCTAAGAAAATGACTTAATTTTGACTTAAACTTACCGACTGAGTTTCTTTGATAGAGATCCACCTGAATTTTCTATTGCTTGTTTACTATGTTTACTTCTCAATTGCCATATTTTTTGGAGTATAAGACGCACCAAGTTTTTGAAGAGGCAATTTTTTTAAAAAAGTTTTTTTTTAAAAAAAGGGCATAAATAGCCATTAGGCGGCTTGTAGAGTGCTCCTGGAAGAGAGGGCAAAATGAGCAAAAAATGGGCCATTTTTTGTGAAAATAGGCCAGTTTTTTCTCAAAGCCTTTAGGAAACTTATAGAGTGCTCCTGGGGGGGGGGGAATTGAGCAAAAAACAACCCTTTTTTCTCATTTCTGCCCTCCCCAGCCCCCAGGAACTCTCTGAAAGCCTCCTACAAGCTATGCACGACATTTTTGTGAAGGAGATGGGGTTTCGGGAAACAAAAAATGCTGCATTCTGTGTATAAGACGCACCCAGATCTTCAGCTTCTTTTTTGAGGGAAAAAGATGCATCTTATACTCTGAAAAATATGGTATATATAGTAGCCCTTAAGTTATAATACTAATTGGTACCAAAATTTCTGTTGCAAAGTGATGCAGCTATAAAGTGTGATGTCATGTGACTACATTTCTGAGTGATAGCAATCCCAGCATTCTCTGTTACCATCATTAACTGAATCCCACCAACTGTTAGGTGAGGACCACTCCAATCCAAAGCATTCCTGGTTTGAGCCCTGGCATCTTAGAACTTCAGTAAAGCAAGGGACGGCCTCCTCCTGACCTTCCCTCAACCTGTCTATCTTCCCGCTCCCATCCCTGCATTTCTGGCCACCTTGCATTCCACTGCCTCCGTTAGCCTTGCTGCTCTGCATTTTCTTGGCCCTGCCAGGGTCTGCCACCTCCAGCTAATCTTCACTGTCTTTCTCCTACAGATGGTTTGGAAAACAGTTGGCACACAGCCTTTTTACAAGGCTTTAAAAGGCCTCAGAAGTCTAAAGCATCACGGGAAAGGTGCATATTATTTGAAGAACAGAGTGAATGACCTTAGGAAAAGACTGTCACAGCCAACTGTTGCGTCACATAGGAACAGGCTGGGCATGCCTCATAAGCAGTGGGAGGAAGAGACCCGGCAGTTGGAGGCGACATGGTCAGCAAATACAGGGCAGTACAGCCAGTGAGCACAAGGTACAAAGTTGGCCCCCAGCCCTTCAGTTTGACACCCCTGCTTTAAATGGTCAATAAATGAATGGTTGTAACTTGAGGACACCCTGTAATCATGATGTTGTCATATATTTTCATGCTTGTTAAAATTTATTTATGCTTTTGGATTTAAGTCAATAACTACCACATGCTGGTTTAACCATGTGAAATCTAAACCTGATGAACAAATTTGGATTTCCCCAATCCTGTCCAGCACTTTAACTACTACAGCATATATCTCAGTTGTTAATCCCATTTATTCTTAAACTGTTTACTAGTAAATTTTCAAATCTTTCATTGAATATTCCTGTTCAGAATGAATACACTTATTAAAATATGTACTAAGATTTCAATTTCGCTAAATTATTTCCACCATTCAACTTAATTTGAGGATTAATCCTATACTTTTTCCATATCCTGGCAAATCTGATTGCTACAGTGGTTTAGAATATTTTGAGAGAAAGCAGTTTCAACAATGAATATGAGGCATCTCAGTATTCTGAAACTGAAAAACTTGCATCCAGATGTTGCAGGTGCTCCAACACTGGAGATTTAAAGAAGAGATTGGCTAACCATTTGTCTGAAATGGTATAGTTTTTCCTGCCTGGGGAGGAGGTTGAACTAGAAGACCTCCAAGGTTCCTTCCAACTCTGTAATTCTGTTAAATTCATATTTATAGCTACCTAAAAAGTTATTTTACGTTTCAATTTTCATCATAAAAATTATATTATAAAGCTCTGAATGATTTCAGAAATTAGCTATAACAGATTTGGAGAAGCCAATAAGACAGATTTTAAGAAGCCAACACCACACTAATAACTTTTATTATCTTTTTGTGGCCTAGACTTGCGTTAGCCTTTTTTAACCAATATCAGCCAAGCAGGCCCCTTTTTTCTTTTCTTCTCCCTCTTTTACCCATACACACACATTGTCAAAATTATTGTTGCTGTGTATGTATTCTTTTTGTACTTTATACATACATATATTTGTATCACATCTAAGTTGTACATATCTATTTCTAATTCTTCTGGGAAACGCCTTTGAATTTAATGCAAAACAGATAATTCTGCAATAAATCTCATAGTTTCTTTTTAGAAGCATTTTGAACAAGGGCTTTCAGGTCTACTGTACCTCAAGAGATTTGACTGTAAAAGATAATTTAAGAATATTAACATATTTATAATATGCTAATGAAACATTAATTTTCCAAGTTTAAATTTATGAAATATTTTAAGATCTGTCCCTTCATTCTAAATGAAGCATATTTTTATAACAGTGACTTATAACAGGGTATTATGTCATCTAGGGTCTATTGACTACTGATATATCAATAATTTGATAATTGTACAATGCTGTAAGATGCTATAAAACATTTGTGTGGCAATGACATCATTATACCCTGATCTTCTAAGATTATTTTGAAGATTCAATCTGCTGATTACTTTTCATTCAGTTCAATTTCTATAGAATTCAACACTGTTGGATGAAAACATATTTCGTGAGCTTAACAATTTCAAGTAGGAGATACTAAGGTAACCCAAATTTTTGATAGAAACATACACACACACACACACACACACGCATATACATAGCAAGATGCTTAAAACCATTTCCCTACCTTGTTCTTTTATTTGACGAATCTGTTTCACAGTTTCTTTCAAGATTGCACATTTGTCAGGTTTGAAGTTAAAGTTGTCAATATCATTAAAATTAGCAAAAATCAGCTCTGCAAGCTCTTCTATATACTTATTCTCTTGTTCACGATTACGCTTTTCAGTGCTTCTTTTAGGACTGGAAGAAAGTTTTAAAGTTAAACTCAAAAATTTGCAAGTCATTAAAGAGTCTTTGATTAAAGAGTAGTTTTAATCAGAGTAGCAAAATACAGGAAAAATCAATCCATTAATAAATGAATATCTTGTAAATATATTTTTTTTTAAAAAAATTTTTTAAAGAAAGCAGTGGTATTTTGTAAAAAATTAGATACAAAACTCTTTGCTTATTGCAGAACACAGTACTCCAGATGTGGATTACAATGAAACTACGGTAGGGCACTTCAGAGTTTTAACTGTTTCCTTCTCCAATCCTCACCAGCTGACGTGGTCAGCATGCCTTATCAGCAGCAGGAAAAAGATGAAGAAGTTCAGCTGAGGCTGGCGGGAGTAGTCAGTAGAACACAGGGTGGCGAGAAGGACAGAGATGGGGAGAGTTAAGTAGGTGGGGACAGTTAAAGTTGAGGCGAATACAGCAGGGCAGAAATGTGAGGTATTGGCCTAACAACAATGCTGCCTTTATCTAACAATTACAATCGGGACTACCGGAACTGCTATTGCTAACTGTGCAATCATATAATGCTTCACTTAATGACTGCATCATTTACTGATGTAAATTAGGGTAATTAAGGAGGGACTACCTGTAATCCTGTTCTGTATTCTAATTAGTTAGCTAGCAAATTTAATTTATTGATATTACCAGCACAAAAGGATAATGTCCCAATTTCTAAAACTATTTTTTTTTATCACAGCCTCATAATTGTCCATTTTAATGCCCAAGTTTATATTTACAACTAGTCATGAAGATACAGCATGTACATTAACGGACAGTATGTCCATATACTTTATTTTTAGCCTGCAACATAGAAGGTAATTTCTTGATACATAAGAAAGTACTTCTGCCAATTAATACTTTAGAACAGCTTGGGCTCTATAGGTTATATAAACACTGCTTTCCAGAATTTGGCATCCAATCAACATGATCAGGACAGAGAATTCCTACTGTTGAAATCCACATAATTGTAAGAAGTGCAGGCTACAGTGATTGCTATATAAGTGATTGCTTATATTGCTATATAAGTAGTAATATAAGATTAGAAGTGGCAGATCTTGGGGCAGAGTCAAAAGAAGAATGAGACTAGAGTCTCTATGTAGCCACATACATACTAATCAACTCCTTGAATTTTGCTGATCCTTAGCTATTGCAAAAATAATGTTAACTGTTAGTTGAATAGATTCCTATGCCTAGGGATGAGTTGTATTAAATCAGTTTAGCTGGAACTTCATGTGGGGTCTTGGTTTTTTGAGCCTGACAAGACCTCATTTGTCTTGTGCTTGACCTGTGTTCTTTTTTCTCCCACCCACCCAACCTCCACTGTAGAGCAAAGACATTGGAGAGAAAGGGATTGAAAGAGATCAAGTTGTTTACTCTTCTACCATTAAAAGCAACAAGCACACAATCAACCCTTGGCACGCTCTGCAAACAGCTTACAGTATTTCTTGAAATCTCTTTTTCTCCAATATCTCTGATCTGCTTGCAGAGTAGGGGGGAAAATTAACTGAATTTCTTTCAATGTGTATTAAGACAGTAAGCTGAACCTCCATCATTCCAAACAATGGGGAAAAGATTAGGAGGCAAACAAAAACTCAAGGTGTGAAACTGAATAGTTTTGTCTCTTTTCAGCTGGAAAATACTGTAGAGACTACCTGCAGTGTTTTCTGAAACAGCTCTCCTGCATACATTTGTTGTTTGCTTTATAAGAGGATGCTCACTGTTCAAGACACTGAAGATTTAATTTATTGAAGACCTGTTCCTTTTTAAAATATTCACTCAACTTTATACTTTGCACAGGTGGACAAAGAAAAAAAAAGCCAAACTCTTCAGCAAATAAGTATTATGATCAGAATCTATACATCAATTGTTATATTTCAAGGCAATAATGTTTTGGGAACATGAAAATGCAGACTTAACTTCACATTCAAATCCAAACTAACCTCGGTCCAAGTTGATCAGGACAGTCCTTACGTTTTCGCGCCTCTGCCCGAGCTGGGTCAGAGGTATTTTCACCAATTCCACTCATCTTAAACACATATCAGCAACTGAAAGACACAGAAAAGTCAGTAGAAAAACACATCATTTTTCTAATTCATATTATTTTTTCAAGCAAGCAGGACATGAAGACATACTGGCACATACATGTATGTACATGTGTAAGTCAACCCAAATAGGCATTCAAAGAATGAGAGAGTTTTTAAAACTAATTAATGACTTTTAAATATGTGAAACCTAAAGCTAAAATTAGATTTTCATTGCCAATTGCTAACTTTCAAGTTGCATGTATTTCCTAACCCACAACTGCACTATTGAAACTTGATAATTGCTATGATTGTCAATGACCAGATGCCAGATCAATATTCAACTGAAAATATTTCATTATAAAATGATGTTAAAATTTGATATCATTTATTACTATTTTATATCATCTTGTGTTTTCATTTTCACAGTTCTAAATAATCTTTCCACAAAATTCTTATTTTTATAAACTTTTGAATCAGAGGAAAATAACAGGGACATAATTGAGATTTATTCCCAGGGAAGTGGGAATACGTATTGTGTATGCCACCATTTACAACAGGCTTTGTTTAAGCTGTTTATGTTTCTGTTGATTCTTGACTTCATGAAGTATTCAAGTACCACATTACAATTATTCTCCACAGGATGCATTGGCTAAACTTGGTATTTGCTATTTACTCAATGAAAGAAGTCAGCAGAGTGTAATAGCTACATTAAAATGGTTTAATATAAAATGTAATGGCCTACAGAGCAGCACTAAAATATACAGTATAAGACATTCAAAAACAGTGTAAAGAATTTAAAAGGCACATAGGAAAAAATATGATTTTGTCAAATATCTTAGTAGCGCTGATGTTCTTTTCTGATACAAGGGTAAGCTTTTAATGTTTTTTAAAATTCAGTTTTCCTCCGACTGTTAAAATAGGAAATATAAGGTCTTTTTTCATGAACATTAAACAAAATGTTATATGGGTATGCTCTCAAGATGTAATTATAGTGATTGAGAACAATCTAGTTTCCACCAGATGTTGGGTGAAAGAACGTAGCTTGTTTCCAATCTCTCCTTGTTATCAGTAACTAAACAAAAATTTTTGCTTTCATAGTGACAGAATACACTTATCCACATCCTCTCTACATCTTGAAATTGAGCATATAATATAAGCAATGATAATCCTATTGCTAATCTCACTTTATTAAAATACAAAAACTTGAAAGTAGAAAAATATTGCAAAATAAAAGAAAAAAAATGAATGCAACAAAAAACCCAAAATATATTAATGGTCCATATTTAGTTTTCTGGTATCTCGTTTTTTAAAAATTCAAATGTTACAGAATGTAATTACCATAAATACACTCTTATAGTTTTAATCCTCAATCTTAATTGATGAATGCCACACTAGATATTTGTTGTTGATGGCCTTCTTAGACCTTGTACCACTGTTGGTGAACCTTTTTGGCACCGGGAGCGCTCACGTGCATGTGCAGGGGCATTAGAAACCAGAAGAGCAGTTCCCTGGGAAGTGCGCTCCCCAGGAAGCATGTGTGCCGGTCACCTGGTCTTCCTGTTTCTGGCGCGCAGGCACATGCAAAGATGAGCATGTGTGTGACAGAACCAGGAAGAGCAACGGGTGACGGCTGGCATGCCTGGAGAAATGGTTCTGGTGCCACTTCCGGCACACATGCCATAGGTTCATCATCATGGCCTTATACCATTAGGAAAAGTAAAGTTACATCATATTTAATCCAAATGTATTGGGTTACTAAAAAAAGGTGGGATTTTATGAATAAACCTAATCCATTACATTCATAACTGAAAGCTAACATAGTAGGTTCAGTTGTGATTTTACATTGTATACTTTTTATTCCCAAATTTAAAAGCTGTCATGACGTTAATTGTAATTGTTTCATAAGTTTGAAAAAGCTTCGTGTCTTATCAGATATATATGTAGATTTTCACGGGTGTAGGTATGCTGGTCTTGTATTCAGGTCTTTTCCCATGTAAGATTGAGATTATCTTGGCAACGTTTCAGCGAGGTCTCACTCGCCATCTTCATGCTGGGTTTTGGGCTTCGGAGCTACCGTCCTTCTATAAATCTTGGTATGTGTGTGTGGATTGCTGGCTTTGTTTCAGTAAGTGGAATGATTGGTTATGTGGTTGTATCATGATTGGTAGATTGGTGCTGATTGGTGCTGGCTGTGTGTCTATTGTTGTTTTGTGTTGTAACGGTCTGGGTGGTAGGTGGAGCTCGTTTGTTGACTAGGGCTAGTTTCTAGATGTCTGGAAGGTATCGTCACATTTATTCATGTTGTGGGGGTGTTTCTCTATTTCAATAGCTTCCATAATTATTTTCTTGTTGCAGTGTTCAGTTTTGTAGATTAACCTGGTTCCTTCAAAATTAATTTCATGTCCTGTAGCTTTAAGGTGCTGGAAAAGGGAGGAAGTTTTTTTCTTTTTTTCTTACTGCGTTCTTGTGTTCTGCGATGCGTGCATTCATTCTCCTGTTTGTTTGTCCTATGTATGTTGCAGGGCAGATTTTGCATGGTATTTCGTAGACTCCTTGGTTTTCTAGCTGAATTTTGTCTTTGGGGTTTCTTAAGATGTTGGCTATTTTTTGGTCAGTGTTGAAGGCTGTCTTGATATTGTGTTGTGGAGAATTTTGCTGATTTTATCTGTGGTGCCTTTGATGTAAAGTGTGTGTGTGTGTGTGTGTGTGTGTGTGTGTGCAAAACTTGACACAAATGCTATATCCACACATAAAAGGAATATATAAAAATGGATGAACAAAAGAAACAACAATAACCACATGTGGGTAGTTCATAAATTCAATAGCTTAGCCTTGACATTTAGATTATTTATATGCTAATATAGCATTAGTTGAGAATCAGAGTGATACAACATTTATCAGTATTTATCTTAACTTCAATAAATTGCTCTAAGTATTTAATGGAATAAATTGGGATGTTTGTAATGTTAAGTGGTTATGAAAACTTATTACTCAAGAAAGTGAGTATATTCAGATTTTATATTCTGCCTAGCCTTTTTCAAGAATGAAAAAGAGTAGGTACTACTCTATTTAAAATGACTATAATTACAAGGTTTTCTAAGCTTCTATATTAATATAAATTGAAATATGGTAACTTTTTTCAATATAACTTACACCTAAAAACATGGGATCCCTTAATGTTTGTGTTTTGCACTGCTGCAGATTAATTCTAACTGCACATGCCTCATCACATCAGCTTGTTTCAAGAACTGAATCATCACTTTTTTTCATTTTACACTGTATTATCTGAGAGTAGAGCAAATATAGATACCCTACCACTCTTTAAAACTTTAAAACTATTTTTGTATTGCTTTGATCTTTTGTTTCACTATACAGCCCAAATTCAGGACACAAGCAAACCCTTGTTCATTGCAGCCTAACTATGCTAGAGAAGGTATAGAAGAATTCATGAAGTAACAGATCTTCACCCTTCCAATTAGTCCCACAAGTGAATGAAAAGCTGCTATGGTTCATTTTTCTGGTGTGTATGTGTGTGTGTGAGAGAGAGAGAGAGAGAGAGAGAGAGAGAGAGAGAGAAAGAGAGAGAGAGAGATTTAATTTCTCATCGCTTATGCTGAGTGTTTTTTTCCTTCTCTAATATGAACCTACAATAATTAGAGCAATTGTGAATAACACTGAGTTGCAAAAATATTGTCATATTATGCTTCCATTATCAGTTAAAAAGCCTTTATTCCAGGACATCTCTTCCCCATAACAACTGCTCTTACACTTTTTAAGTTTCTTAGAAATAACCACACAAATGGAGAAGTACTGTACATATTATGCATATTGAAAGCCAGAATAGGTGGATACCACCTCTGACTGGCCCCACCCCCATCTATTCTCTGCCTCCTGAGTCCCATCTGATCAGGAGGAAATGGGTTTTTTTAGTAACCTTTCCCTGGAGTGGGGAGAGAATGAAGATTTTACAGTATCCTTCTCCTGCCATGCCCTTCAAGCCATGCTATGCCACGCCCACCAAGCCACGCCCACAGAACTGGTAGTAAAAATTTTCGAATCCCACCACTGGTTGAATGGGGGCAAAATATTTTTGTTATTCCTAGTCATGGGTAGGATATGATTTAAATTCAACATTTAAAACCTGTTTCTCAGCTGTAAGGAAAATTGAATGGTTCTTAGTGCTCCCTGCTTAGTTGAAATGAAAATGTTCAAATATTAGTGTCAAAGACTGGTGTGGGAATTGGGAATGGAAACGGAGCTAAAATTCTGAAGTGCCCCTACTGGGGTTCCATTGTAATTGTGTTCTGCAATTAGCAGACAATTCTGCTTTTAATTATTCTTCATATTTCTTTATAATATTATTTATAATTATTCTTTAAGTATTCTTCTCTTTTAAGCATTTTCGGTTTTCAGATGTACAAAGTTGCTGAATCAAATTAATATGTCTTAACAGTTTCCTTTGTAAATACTCACACAATCTATTTTTATTTCAGAATATTAAAGAATTAATTTATGTTGGTTATTCCCCAATCCAATGACAAAAATAGGTACAATTAGTGAGTTAATCTATTGGTTTTAAAGGCACACCTAAATAGGACAATCAATCACATGTCTTCCTCTCTTTCAATAGTTGGCCTGGTTAAAAAGTTAGATTGGAAAACTGTTTCTATAAAGAAATAGCCTTGGGGAATGGTTGTTTTGGAACACAATTTACACAGTGCAAATTAAAGGAGAAACAATGTATTCTACAGACACCATTCTGACCACAATTATGTTGTATTGAATACTTTAACAGGCCATAACAGATTAGATGAGTCAGCTGTAAAATTCTTTCACAGTTCTGACTTTGAGCACAATTTTTAAAAAAATAAACAACAAAAATGAAATTTCCTAACAATATTTCCAAGAACTATACTGAGTGCACTTGTAAATCAGTTACAACCCTAAAGACAGAACTGGGTAAGACAGAGAGGCGTCTTCCTTCTCCTTCCTTTTTTAATATTAAATAAATAAAAGTGAAACACATTCAACATTTCTTTATTGCAATGAACTAGATAAGAGTGGGGAAATTCTCAACTCATCAACTTTCCTTCCTGGTATAGAGAACGGAGCTGCCTCATCAACACATTTCTATTTCATTATATAAGTTGTGCCCTATTTCCTATTTTTCTATACTGTGTGGAGAAGTTCAAAATCAGTTTTATAAGTTCAATATTTCTTAAAAATAATAAAAACAAAAGTAAAAGTAAAATGAAACATTTCATTATGATTAAATGAACAGCCTTTTGACATTAAGGAATATTCAACTATTAAAATGCTTCATTTGCATTTAAATTGTGCCATTCATAACGTAATATATTTTAGTAAAAAGCATAAGCATATAAGATCGTCTATATAATTTAATACTGTGTTTCTGCTATCATAATATGCCAGAGTTAGTACATTTCTCTTTATATCCCAGAATGATTATTTTGCAAATAATTTCCTAAAAACATCATTTTGCTATTCATAGAAAGAAAAAAACATTCACTGTTAATAGCTTATGTCTCTAATTACAGACTGACTTGTGTGTCTGATTTAAATTTTTCTAGATAAATATTAGTGAAGTCAGTTTAGTGTAGTGATTAAGATATCAGGCTAGAAACCAGGAGACTGTGAGTTCTAATCCTACCAGGCACAAAATCAGCTAGGTGACCTTGGGCTAAGTCACTTTCTGTCAGACATGGAAGGAGGCAATGCCAAACTACTTCTGAAAAATTTTGCCAAGAAAGGCAAACTTTGAGAACCGGACACAACTGAACCGAAGAAAAAAAAAGCCCTAATATATAACTGAAAGGTTCTATGCAATGGAATGTCTGAGTTCACATTGAAACAATTGAGTGGTAAATATAAAATATATTAAATAAGCAAACCTACAATTAAAATATGCTATATTTTAACTGAATCTGATTATGCTTAATCCATACAAAAAATTCAAAGCTCAGGTATGGATAATCATAATATAGATTTCAGATAAGTGGCTATGGAATTCATTAGTTCTACAAGCGTACAAAATTTGCCAATGTCTGACATACGGTTAAATGAGATGTTATTCTTACTTAAGCTATCTCAGTCAGTGGTGGGTTGCACTTAACTTCACTACCGGTTTGCTGATTGTGCGTGCGTGCATTCCGTTTGCGCACACACTTGTCTCGTGATGCTCTCATGTGCGCAATCCACAACCTGATTGTCGGGGCTTGCACAGGCGACGCATGCTGTATACGTGTGCACAATTAGCCTTTTGCCATAAAAACAGGTATAGAACGTGGGCGGGCGTACTGGTTTGCTCTCAGATGCTCTGAGGCATTACAGATTCGGTTGAACCGGGCCAAACCGGCAGTAATCCACCTCTAATTTCAGTGGGAGTTTATCATTTTGTTAATGTACTGTCAATGGAACTGGAAATCTGGAAACTTCATATAGGATAGTTCAGAATATACTCTATGCTGAGAAGTGAGTTTAGAAAATGTGAACTGGGTTTTCTAGATTGGAACCTTATCATTTTTCGTACCTTAGTCTGCTTTTGGATCAATTTAAAAACTTCAGGTCAAGACCTGGTATCAAGTGATCACCTGACTCCATGTGCACAAATCTAGAGCTTAAAGGATCTTTTTTAGGCCTTTTCCCAGTATTGTATAGTTTATAGCTTAAGTATGATAGACAGCGAATACAACTCTTCCCTAGTAGTATCTCTTCTGTGGATACATCTTAAAAAGGCTCATCAGGCATGTTAGCCATTTTAAAGCAATACAGCTAGTCTTCGACTTACAACCACCATTGAACAAAAAAAGCAGGTTGTTAAATGAGACATTTGTTAAGTGAATGTTGTCCCATTTTACAACACTTTTTGCCACAGTTGTCAAGTGAATCATTGCAGTTGGTAAGTTAGTAACACGCTTGTTAAGTGACTCTGGTTTCCTTATTGCAGGGGTGTCCAAACTTGGGAACTTTAAGACTTGTGGACTTCAACTCCCAGAATTCCCCAGCCAGCTATGCTGGCTGGGGAATTCTGGGAGTTGAAGTCCACAAGTCTTAAAGTTCCCAAGTTTGGACACCCCTGCCCTATTGGCTTTGCTTGTCAAAAAATTTGCAAAAGGTGATCACATGACCCTGGGATGCTACAAGGGTAATAATTATGAACCAGTTGGCAAACACCTGAATTTTGATCACATGATCATGGGGATGCTGCAAAGGTTGCAACTGTGAAAAATGGTCATAAGTCACTTTTTTCAGTGCTGTTGTAACTTTGAAGGGTTACTAAATAAACTGTTTTAAGTCAAGGACTACCTGTACAGAGAAAATTCTCTTTCTCTCATTCTCTCTCCTATGTATGTATCAAAACAGAGCCATAGAAAATATACATTATATACCGGAAAGACTAAACCAGACTATTGCAATATTGCAATACAAAAAATGATTATCATCATTCTCCTGAGTACCTTTCACAGGTATATAGATAAGTAATGTTTATTACACCCAAGAAATCTGAATAGATCTTTCAAATGGGAAATAGTGTTCCTTTTATCTATGCCTCATCCTTCCAGGCCACTTTTGACTACCACGTTAGCAGAAGCTTGACAATGGACTGAATTGTTCAATTGTTGTTAATTTGTTTCAATATACTATAGACTTTATGTTTTCATATTAACATTAAAGCAATGTATTAGAAAAATGAATAACCTTACAATGTCTTCTTGAAAGCCAACATTGTTCATTTCTTTAAAGCAAAGAGGTGCCAATAGGAAGATAATATAATAAAAAACATAAGCTATAAATGTACAAAAGGAACTTTTTATCACAGGTGCAGAGTTAATATTCATGATCATAATGGTATTTATAAGCATCTATCTGCAGTTTGTTATATTTAAAATCATTTCAAATATGGATAACTTCAGTTCTGGTATATTTTACCTAGCCATTTTCTGCTGAAAGCTACATATGCATTCAACAACAACAACAAAAATTCTAGCCTGACATCAATACTGTAGTACAAAATGGTTTCTAATTTCTGTGTTCATATATGCTAAGGTTCCTAATATAGCTATTCACTGAGCTGTTTACATATTAAAGTACGTCAGCCACCTCTAATAAGCCCCTCTAATAAGCTCCAAAATAGCAAGTGAAGATTGTAACATTAAAACAGAAAATTGCTTTCCTTAAGCAATGTGCAGGAATCCGATTCTGATTAAATCATTCAGCAACTGATATTAAGATGCTTCTTGACTGAATCATAACAATTATAGCAACAAGCTTAAATACTATTAAAATAGGGGGAAATGAAGGTAATAGGGGCATTGGGGGTAACAAATCACTCATTTAATTAAGATCGTCATTATTCAAAATTATAATAAAGCAACAGCCAAATTATGGAACATCTTTTGCTAAAAAGCAAAGGGCACCACAAAGATTATTGTATAGTGTTTCACACTGTAATATTTATTTACTAATATTTACATGCCTCTCAGTTTCAAAGCCTATGGGTAGCTAACGTTCAAGAAATAAAACCCACAAAATAATATCAACGGTAACATTAATATAAAAGACACACCCAGAGAGAAGCAATTCTCTTCTCTATGAATGGTATGAATCCTCCTCCATTTTAGGTTCTCTATCAGAAAGAGTTTTAGGGTTCTAGGCAGTATTTTTTGTGTGAGTAGTGCCGTTAGGCTGAGAATTTTTTAATACATAAATCAGGGGTGTCAAATTCCAGGCCCATGGGCCAGATTCGGCCTGCGGGATGCTTAGATCTGGGCCATGGGGCTGCCCTAGAAAACAGCGAAGGACCAGCCTGGGGTCCCTCTGTCAGTGCAAATGGAGCTCGGAAGGGCCACACGCAGCCTACCCGAGTTCCCTTTTCGCTGAGCCCAAGGGAGAAGTCAAGTGTGTCATCAGTTTGGAGTCCCTTCATGTCAGAAGAACTCTAAGTCCAAATGTCCCTCAATTCCAATGACTCTTATCAACCACCAATTTGCTTTGACCTATGGTTCATAATTCAGACTCTTCTTTAGAGTAAGCATGGAATAAACTTGTACTCAGTTTGAATCTAATTGGACTCCTGATTTCTTGTACCTTATACTCACATACATATGTGGTCTTTAAAAAAAACCAGACACTTGTAGTTCTGCAAAAAGCTAGGTATTTGGGAGTAATGTACACAGTATACATTTGTATATTGTATTGCCTATCAAGGATTTAAGGTTTCTATAACAGAATTGAAGAATATGGATTTTATATACTTGTAACTGATGTGCCCACAATATAGTATGAAACTGAACACAGATGCAATGTGCTGTTAGAATATACCGTATATACTTGAGTATAAGCCGACTCGAGTATAAGCCGAGACCCCTAATTTTACCCCAAAAAACTGGAAAAAGTTATTGACTCGAGTATAAGCCGAGGCTGGGAAATGCAGCAGCTCACGGTAAATTTCAAAAATAAAAATACAGGTAGATAACAATAAAATTGCTAAAAGTGTGTGTGTGTGTGAGTGAGACAGACAGACAGAGGAACAGAGAGAGGGAGAGAGAGAGGGAATCAGAGAGAGACTGACAGAGACGAATCAGAGACGTACTTTTAACTACCTGGCAGCGGCGTTTTGCCTTAGGGGGCTCCTCAGAACATCCCAAGACTTTGGAGGGAAGTTTACAGCCCTCCCTCGGAACGCTTCGGAGGGAAGCTTCTGCAAAGGCGAGTGGCAACAAGTCTCCCAGGCTTTAATTTGCCGAGCTGTGCGCACGCGCCTGTTTTCCACGGCGTGCAGCAGCGGCGAGATTCTGCGCGGCGAGCGATGATTCCAGGGGCCATCCGGGAAGATGAGGAACGCGAGGGGGGACCCTGCCCCCCCCACTGATGGCCCCCGGAATCATCGCTCGCCGCCCAGAATCTCGCCGCTGCTCCACGCCGTGGAAAACAGGCGCGCGCGTACAGCTCGGCAAATTACAGCCTGGGAGACTTGTCACTCGCCGGGGTTATGCAGAAGCTTCCCTCCGAAGCCCGAGAGGAGGGAGGGAAGCGGGCGCCCGGCACACAGAAGAGCCGCATTAAAATGTTTAAAGAGCCACATTTTTTTTTTTTTTGTTCACTGGAGTATAAGCCGAAGTGGATTTTTCAGCCCAAAAAGTGGGCTGAAAAATTCGGCTTATACTCAAGTATATACGGTAGTTACAAATATTTTAATGAAGATCAGTTTTAAATATCATTCAACTGAAATAATATCACAGTATATAATAGATTATAGAAGCCAAGCAGTTCATATTGAATTTAAAGTTCTCTACCTCCATATTCCACTTGACTATCTGTGTAGCAAAACATAAGAGTCATAGGAAAGGTAAATTATATACCAGAAAGGTTAAATCATACTGCCATGTAAGCAGAAATTATCTTGCTAAAATGACTCTTTAGAAAGACAATGATGATCATTTTAATTTATAACAATCATAGGTCATTAAAAAAAATCTTAGTTACAACATTTTGAGTTTTACATTGTACGTTCATTCTAGCCTGCTAATTACAAGTTCAATACCCTTGACCAAATAAAAAATAACACCATACTGATTAAACTTGCATATTTCAATTAACTTGGATGAACTACAACTGTAGATTGCTGTTTTTAACATCCTAGCATCCAGGTATGTACCACATACAGAAGTTTCATTTTCAACAGATTGCTCCATGTTGCCTAAGCTAACACAGGGTTTTTCTCTTAGGTGAAATATTAATTGAGCAATACAGTGACCTACATCCTCCTTCATATATAAATTTGTTCATGATGGGAATCTTATGGTAACACCAACCAGCCACTAAATTGCCACCGAAAGAGCATTGCTTATACAATTCAGTTTCAACTTTAATTGAAACAGAATAATTTGGATGCATTCTTATTTATTAATGTAATAAACCCCTAACACTTTAGTATAAACAGTCTTCCCTTACTAACTGCAATTGGGACTGGAAACTTTAACACATGTTTGTAAATGGACACATCATTAGTGCATCTGACTTATGACATGCTCCTGCTGCAGTAATTAAGCAAATCATCTACAGTTGTTAAGTGTAAATCGTGTGACTGCAAATTGTCACTTCCCTTCTATCTTCCTATCTTGCTGGCTAGAAGCTCACTATGAATGTTGCAAATTGTGATAACTCTTGACAGAGGACAATAGGAAACCACTTATGTACTGTTATGTACTGTCAAGAAAGCATCTACACATTCTCATAGTCAATGGGAGTGATTACGGAATGCTGTCACCATTGTAAATAAATGCCAGTTGCCAAGAAGCTAAATCATGATCACATGACATGGGGATGCTGTAACAGTCATAACTTCTAAGACCAGATGTTACCCTTTTTCAATATCATTGTAACTTTGGCCTGTTACTAAACTGATTGGTAAACAAGGTGTCCCTGTATTGCACCACAACAGATAGCCAAAGTGCATGAAAGAGTCACCAACACAAGCTGAAGGCCATAAATAAGTATACAGAAAGATAGTCCAGCCAACAGAAGCCGAGGAAACTATAAGGTGTAAAGTTAAAAACCCATAACCCACCAGCAGTTACATTGAAGAAATATATTTCTAGACAATAATGAGTTGGAGTAGAGTATGGTCTGTTAACATTCTCCCCCATTTATAGTACTCACTAATAAGCAAGGCTGGAAAATTATTCCTCCTTCAACTTTCCATGGAACTAATGAAGAAGTTCAGAGGTTACAAGTGGGCAGCCCTGATTAGAATCATGGTTTGATACATAATGGATTAATCTATCAAATCTCTTTGAGAGGAGGGAAATTATTCTAGTTCCCATTAAGTCCTTACATAAGCTAGAGAAAGCATGTGTAACATGGCTTTAAGAATTTTTTTCAACATCTTAAAAACAACCCTGCTCTGGAATTAGTATGGAGCAGTCAAATGACTCTTCTATTTGGGTGATTTTTTGTTCTAGATTCATTTTCTCCACAATCTCAGAATGATCTGGCCCACTTAAATTCAATCTTTCTTTTGCTGGCTTATGTTTGCAGAAATAATTTGGTTCATTTTTGTTCAGAAATATATTGTGCTAATATTTGATTGCTTTTACAAAACTTGATTCCAAGATTCTGCTAGATTGGAAATAACTAATTAGAGAAAGCATCAGAACATGGTTTCTGAATTTCTTTACAACTTCAAAACAGTTTCCACTCTAGAGCATGTGAGAGTGGAAGGGAGGATGGGTTTCAAATGGAGGAGTTGACAACTTTTCAAGCTACTGCCCAGTTATCTGTCCTATGGGGATGTATTTGGAGACTGGCAATTTGCTCTGTGCCAATCAACAGTTCAGTTACAAATAACAGAATATTCACAGAATACTAAAAGAATTATGATGGATAAATACACTAGTGAATGTCAAGGAGAAGCCATATAGACCAACAAGAACCATGCCAACACTTTGCCATTTGCTCATTTCTGACTTCGCCCTTGAGTTCTAGCTATCTCTCAGATGATGATATAAGTTTTACATGTCTTAGTTACAATCAACTCAACTATTGGGGTGCACTTTCTATGGGGATGCCCTTTTAAATTGTCCAGAAGCTGCAAATTGTATAAAACATGCTGTCCACTCTGCAAACTAGTACATAGTACTAGGATCATATCATGCTGTACTGAATGATCTAACCATTTAATTTGTTGATGTTGATCTTTAAAATCTAAATAGCATATAGATGTTGATTATAAGGCTGCCTATCCTGCTATGTGCCTGGCCAGTTACTTAGATCGGTATGAATGACCATTCAGAAGATGCTAAGAATACTTGGGAAATAACTTTTTTCTGGTTTGTTTGAAAGCTATGGAATGTGTTCCCTAGGTTAGTGGTTTATTTCCCGCACCCTCCCCCCTTTTATAAAATGTATCTTTTTCATCAAGCTTTTAAATTTTTATTATTATTTTAGTAACTACTTCTTAATTTGCCTGCATATATTGTGATTTGCATTTGTTACTGCTGCCCTGAGATCAGAACAAACAACATAAATAAATACATGAAATATAACAAGCATGACCATCCACACCAAACCAGCAACCGATTCACCCAGACCATTATTATTTATTTATTTAAGACAATGTGTATGTATAGCTGTTCACCCATTCTCAGAGACTCTGGGAATAGAAACCTAATATAAAAACCACACACACACACACACAAACACACACACACACAAACCAAGAATCAATCAAAAAAGCCACAAACTCCATCCCACTCTGTGATCCTCAGGCCCTTTGGCAAAACTAAGTCTTCAGGGCCTTGGTAAAGAGTATCAAAGTATGCCAATCTAATCTCTACAAGGATGATATTCCAAAGAGAAGGAGCCACCTGAATGATCTTGCTAATTTTCTGGAAGTCAAAATTGTTTGCCTTCATTCAAGTACATGTGATGAAAGTCTTAAAACATTTTTATATAAACCTCATCCATCCTAATATTGCTCAGTTAAAAGATGTTAATGTTTAAAGTGAACATTACAATGTGTTTATTTAGTTTATAACTTAGAACATCGGACCATTTTTTCTACTTACTCCTTCATGATGAAAATCTGGACTATACACCATAACCTTAAACTCTTGGTCATTCTTTTTGGGATGGTTCAATTTCTGGAAGGGCCTAATGTACCTCATGAGTTGCTAGGAATATGTGGCTACTTCAGGAAAATATGGTGATGTCTGGAACTGTAACCTACCTATCCCTCAACAAAGGAGCAGACTGAGGAGAAGCTATAATTAAGTGAATTTGATCAGGGTTATTGAAATGTGAGTAATGTATAAATACTTGGAGAAAAACTCAAATCTGGTGGCACTGCATTGGGTGGATGAGTAGACTACAGGACTAAATGTTTTAGGTAACTAATCTACACCATAATTGTTTGGGCTGCCCACACACAGTTTAGTGATGTTATTAAATATACTCCACAGTTACCTTTCCCTCTTGGATGTCTTCTCATCCCTGTCAGGCAATGATTTTATAAAATAATATAGGCTGTTACAATTATAACATACATACCTGAACTTAAAACCCATGGCATCAAAATATATCAACATAAATATCAGCAGTTAAGCAGTAGTTAATTTATGAAAGCCCAGAATCCAATACAAGAGAAAAACCTCAGGAGCTTGGGGATGGTGAAAAATGGGCCCAATGGGCAAACCGAAAGTTCAGAAACAATCCATTTCTGACTTCCGGAGAACCTCCGGGGGCTCCGAGGCTTTCCTGGTGTCTGGGGAGGGCGAAAATGACCTCCCCTGGAAGCCAGAAACGGATCATTTCTGAACTTCTGGTTTGCCCATTGGGTCCAGAGGCTTTCCTGAAGCCTGGGGAGGAAGAAAACTCCTCTCTCCACGTGGGGATTTGCATGTGCATGCGCAGGGGGGGGGGGTCATGCATGCATGCACAGGTAGGCGGAGCACATTGCATTGTGGGTGTGCAGCACACATGCTATCACACACACTCGTACAATTTTGGCATGCAATTACGAAAAGTTTCACCATCACTGTATTAGGGCAATAGTGTAGTACAGGGGTATCAAACTCAAGGCCCACGGGCCATATCCAGCCTGTAGGGCTGGCCTGGAAATAGCAAGAAGCTCGTGGTGTCTCTGACAGAACAAAATGGGGCACAGGCAGGCCACAAACAATCCCCGTACCCTGTTTTCAGCTCAGACAGCCTCCTGCAGCACTTTGCCATCCAAAATAGGCACAAGGGCTGCATGAGGGCCCTCTATGCCCCATTTTTGGCCCGCGCAGTCTCCTGCAGCAATCTGCCATCCAAAATGGGGTGCAAGGAGCTGCGTGCAACCCCCACGCCCCGTTTTGGCCAATAGGATACTGCAAGAAATGTTTGTCCCATTTCCACCCTGGCCCATGGAGAACTACAATGCTGATATGGCCCTCAAATAAATCCAGTTTGGTGTAGTTAGGTTCAAAGGCAAAAATGTGTTTCATATCAGTTGAAGGAATGCATGTAGAATTTATTTGCAATATCTTAAATCAAGTGTGGCTTTTTCTGAGTATATATTATAACTGCAGCAAACAGATTTATCATTTCAAGAAAGGATGAAGATGTTTTAAGAAGTTACAGGCAGGTGTTGGAACATCTACACTTCAAAGCACACCTTTGGTTTCAAACAAAATCTGCACATCTGATAGCCATTTATGAAAGAAGAAAGCAGCTTATACAAAACTTTAGAATAATGAAGATGCGATGCTAAAAGTAAAAAGCAAAATAAATAAGAATAAAAATAATGAAAATCATTTAAGGATTTATGCAGTACATTTTGTTCAAATACACTGAAAGTCTGACAATTTTTTCACTGTAAACTCTTCAAAAATAGAATGTATAACATATCTAAGCAATACACATGTATAGCAGTATATAAAGCTAAGTTTTCATGAAAAATATATGAACTTTCCAAATACAAATGTACCACTTTCACCCAGAAACAAATAAGCTACACTAAATATTCTTGTGAACATAATAGAATTTTCATAGTTATTATATTTATCCCACATATGTATTCATTGCAAGGAGGTGAACATACCCAAAGATCTGAATAAATCTACCTTCGATTTTCCCACAACAGTAGTCAACTCTGTGAGATAGGTTGGGTTAGGAGAGAGTAACTTGCCCAAAGTCACCCAACTGGCTTTCCTTCCACAAGGGAGGCCTAGCACTCCATCTTTATATACCATCGCCCATTGATGTCTTAACATAAGTAATACCCTTCCCCATTTGTTTGAAAATTAAACAAAATATTTGGGTTAGCATCATAATATCTCAAGAAAATCTTAAAAGCACCTATTAGTACTATATTTGTGTCTGGATTTCTACTCTTTAAAAAATGCAGAACTTAGTTTAGTTACAGTAAAAAAAAAGGTCAATCATGTAAGAGTTCAATATTAAAGATGTCTACTATTTCTTTAGAAGAAATTAACAAGCATTCAACACTATATAGCTATTAGTAATTTGACAACGCCCACCTAGTAATATTTGCAGGAGGGGGGAAGGTTAGCAGTATAATACTATGCATATCTACTGAAAAACAAGTTCCATGAGTTCATGGGGGGCTTATTACTCATATTAATAAACATACAGGATAACTGATTAAGAATAGCACTTCACCTTTAAGGTTTAAAAATAAGATTTGCAGAGAAATATTATCTAACAATATCTATAAAGCTATTTTTCTCTTCAAGGTTAAAAGAAAGGTAAGCATTGTCATAAGTTAAATGCATCCAAATTTCAGCATCATATAGATACATAGACTGAAGTTGAAGTGCCACTGTCCATATAGGAGCAAAAGACTAAAGCAATAAGGATTAAAAAATGAAGTTACTAATTGTGGTCACATTTACTACTACAGTATGTGACCTATTTTAAGCCCTGGATCAGAAAATACAAGGATAATAAAATACCTATCTTCCTTTTATCTTAGAATTAGCAGTTAAAACAATACAAGTACTGCATTGTAATTATACAGCAATTTAAGCATACATATTCTTCAGCCTTTCTCCAGCCTGAAAAATAGGGCTTATATATAAAAAGCTTTTATTTTACTTGGCTTTACTATAAGTGCTGGGTTTTAGTGTTCAGCATTTTCTATTCCACACTTTTATACATATATATTTACAAGGGAATACATAATATTATAACATAATAAATATTAACAAGGGAATTTTTAATGAAGCTATAATAGTTTTTAAGAGAGAAAAATGGATAATGAATATGCTAGACACACTCCCTCTATTTGCTAAGGAATGCCAATGATCAATTGTCATGATCTGCATCTTCTATATTATACAAAAGACATGAACATACCAAATATGAAGTCATTGTACTTCTGAAAACACTCCTTGTAATCTTCCACAGACTCTGCCATTCAGTGAAAAATGTCAGCAGCTTTTCCTTTATTGTCAGGCTATGATATTTATTTACACATGTCGCTATACTGCTTGTTTTATTAAAGCAAGCAACAATGAATAGCAACCTATTAGAAAATAAGTCATGTGTTAACTTAAACTATCACTGTCTTGCCCTAAACTAAAACACATGCTGAGTGAGGATGTGCGCACATAGCAGCTTATCTCCTTGCTCATCTGCTTCTAATGACAGCTGATAAACTAGCCACAACTAATCCTTTTTTAGCTGCTGATCAAATAGACAATCCAGCATGGTGGAGCACTCGAAAATTCCTCTTGCTTCTGTTCTCCTGCTCCTCTAAAAGGCAGTTTCCTTTTCATTGAGATAATAGCCTTTTCTGCAGTCACATGACTCAGAACCTACATTAGCACAGCGTTATGATAATAGATCTCCCTCCCCCTTTCTACTGCTATTAAGAAGGGCATCTCTCTAAAACCCACTTAAACATTTTGCAGAGTAAAGTGCCAACATCGTATATCTCTTAGAAGGGGAAAAAAATGGGGAGATACAGAGACAGAAGAAAAAGAGAAAGCATTCTGATGCTATTCCTTTTCAATAATGCATATATCCTAGCAATAACCAATTAATGTAGAATGATAACAATATTATACATGATGTCTAGAAGATATAAGTAATTATTTGGTTTACATACTTTAGATTTTCAGCCTTAAGCTTATTTGAAGCTTTTTCTTTTTGGCTCCCTAATATTCTCCTTTGTCCTTGGTCACATATAGTAAAAATATGTGTATTATTTTGTTCTTAAATCTGATTTTTTTAAAATCTTTTTTGTGCAATGACTGTTCCAAAATCTTATACCAAAATCTTATTCTTAAATAATATATTATGTAAATATAATGTACATAGCAGATCCCTTTTTGATTAGAAGTATGTAAAATTCATTTTTCATGACAATGCATGCTTTAAATATAACTCACACAAAACATGCAAGCTTTAAATGGGTTAAACCCTTTCCTCAATTATTAACGCAAGATACAAGGTTTAATATATGGACTCCTAGGGTTCAGAATGTTAAATTTACACAGTCACAGAATTTAAGGGAGAACTTTTATAAAATGTTTTACAGATGGTATTTAGATCCTAAAAAATTATCATGCATGTACCCAAATGTTCAACCAAAATGTTGGAGATGCGGGTGTCTAGATGCTACCTTTTTTCATGTATGGTGGACTTGCAACAAGGTTAAAGCTTTTTGGATAAAAATATGGTGGGTTATGCAGAATGTATTTAAGAAAAGAATACAATTCACTCCGCAAATGTTTTTATTGGGTATAGCTAAGGATTTCTCCAAAGGGGAAATAAAATTGGCCTTGCATATGGTCACAGCAGCTAGGTTGTTGATTGCGCAACACTGGAAAAAAGATTTTTTACCGACAATTGATCAATGGATTCAGAAGGTGGCGGGGTTCGCCGAAATGGCAAAAATTTCAGCTTACTTAAAAGCTCAGAAACAGGAGGATTATACACAGGAATGGGTAAAATGGATTGATTATATAGAGAATAAATACCAGACTAGGAGTTATTATGTAGCCTTTAGGTAAGAATGTTTAGATTGATATATGATCAGAGTAAATAATATATGGGATGTTTGGAATTGTTAGAGTGGTATACAGCGGAAGTCAGGGGGGTGGGTTTGTGTGGGAGGTGGGGGAGGGTTAGGGCATTATATATGTATGAATAAATTAGAAGATGGGATTAACGAAACAATGTTATTTTAGGAGAAATTTATATTAAGAGTTATATATGTTAAATTAGCTTAGAAGATGGGATCAATGTACTATTATTAATCTAAGAGAAATTTACATTGTGTTTGTTGGGAGGAGAGGGGATACAATATGAGTAATTTACTTTAAGACGGGGGGAAGGGAGGGGGCAAAGTATTTGGTATAATATTTGAATGTGAATTTTTGTGGGGGGGTTGGGGGGGCATAGCATTTGTATGAGATTTACATTGTATGGCGGGGGGGGTGAAAAGGGGGAAAATCTGTTTGTACAAAACTCTTTTAATAAAAAAAAAAAATATGGACTCCTCTAAGTCTGATATTCTACTGTTTCAAAATGTCAGAGAGCCACTAGGATGAAAACTGACATTTTTGATTTTTGTTGTCAAACTGCTATAAAAAAACAATTCAATGAAATGCATTTGGTCTGTGATTAAATATGTGACGAAATATAATACACTAAGAAAACTTGATTTTATTTGCTGGCACAAAATAATGCTAAAACTTTAGTAAAGTTTATATTCAAACCATAATAATAGCAATAACATCTGCTTATCAACTCTATATTGTTTTGACCGTAAATATTACAATTTGCATGGATTTTACAAAACAGAATTGTAGAGTAATACTACAATGGTTTAAGACTCTGGATTAGAAAAAGGGTGACTATCAGCTTTAGTCCTTCCTTAGAAGGAAGCTGACTGGGTGACTTAGGGCCAACGCACCTCTCAACACAGCTGTGGTAGGGAACACAGGAGAAGGAAGCATTATGTACATAATGTACAAAATAAAAGGGGAAGTAAGGACCTTTACAAAATAAATCAATATAATTGAAATATCCAAATAATTTCATATATATTATCTTACTAATAACAATGCAGTAAAGTATATAAATATTATCGCTATCTTGCATGTGGTACACGAAGACTCAAGAGTACTATAGAAGATTCTTAAAAATCCATGGCATAGATACAGAACAGGATTTAAGATAAATAGCTTAGAAAACGATTATCTGAAGGATCGCCTATCTCAATTAGAATCAACCTGCATATTAATATCATTGGAAAGGCTGTCTGAAACTGGCTTCAAGATTTATTTCTTGGCCACCTAAGAGGAGGCCATTTTCCCTGTAGTTTCCAAGTGATGGAATGCAATGCTGAACGAGTTGCAATCAACCTCAAGTCCTGTAGGTCGTTTTAAATTTGAATTAGTTAATACAGGTAATCCTGATGACCAATGGAGCCCAAAATTTCTGTTGTTAACCGAGACATTTCTTAAGTGAGTTTTGCCCCATTTTATGATTTTTCTTGCCTCGGTTGTTAAGTGCATCACAGCAGTTGGTAAGTTAGCAACCCGGTTGTTAAGTGAATCTGGCTTCTCCATTGACTTTGCTTGTCAATTTATGCAGTCATGAATGTGAATCAATTGCCAAGCACCTGAATTTTGATCACATGATCGTGGGGATGCTGCAAAGGTCATAACTGTGAAAAAACGGTCGTAAGTCACTTTTTTCAGTGCTGTTATAACTTTGAACAGTCACTAAATGAACTGTTGTAAGTCAAGAACTACCTGTAATGCAACTTACTATTTTTTAATCTGTTTTAAAATAATTATTTTGCATTTATTTTTGTTAGCTGCTTTGGGTGGTTTCTGGGTGGAATTTTGAAATATAAATTTAATAGTAACATCTTAATACATAGCCCAGTTTCTTAACTATAGCCACTCTTTTTTATTTGGGGTGGGGATTGTTTCAAAATTTTCAATTAGGGATGCAAACTGTATCAAAATGATATATACCAGTAACAAATCTGAAGCTGATTTTACGCATTTTTTTGAAAATTATAACACAGAATCAAATTGTACAAAAAAATTATTATCAGATGTTACTTAAACATTGCACGTCTTAAAAAAAATCAATGCCAATATTATTTAAATGAAATTTAAATATTGCAATATATATGCTATTTAAAAAGAGGCAATTGTGAACAAGAAACCACAAAAGGCTATATTAGCCTAATTAGCAATATTAACTGTCATATTTCTTTATTCATGCAAAGCACTTCCTTTCCAGTCTAGCCCCTCCCCAATTAGACACACGTATTCAAGGGAATGGGTGGCAAGCCCACTGATTAAATTTGCAGACAATATGAACATAGGTGGAATAGTGAGCACTGCAGAAGAAGAAATAGACATGCAGTGAAAAATAAAATGAGCTTCTACAAGGACAAATACATAGTAACCCACTTGGGAAGTAAAATTAAAGGAGCATGTACAAAATAACAGCTTGCTGGCTAGACACTAGGTACTGAACTGCAGATCATATGAAATATATTACAATATAGTAGCAAAAGGCAATACTGCAATAGAAAAGAAGCAGAAATAATATAAAGAACTATAAGTACCAGCATTGTTAACAACTAGCACAAATAAAAACAGGTAGTATTCAACCATGTACAGCTGAGACTACAGCAGCAAATTGAATTAAAGGAAAAGGACCCCAGAAAAAATATTACTCTGTATCACTATCTGCCTAATTTGGCATACAAGTATATTAGCAAAATAATTTTTCATCCACACTTTAACATTTTCAGTGAACAGTTTCAGTCTCTGCCTAAAATTAGATTTGGAAATTAACAGCCCTAGGGCTGTATAGGACCCTCAACTCATTTTTTGAGGTGTCAAGATTTCTAAGAATATTTCATCTGAACTTTTGTTATTTCAAAATATGAATCTTTGTAATGCTAAGATTTAAAGGGGGAGAAAGCGTACTATCTTCTTTACAAGTCAGTGAAACAATGAAAATTATGACCCTGCTTCAGCCAGATTTTGTCCTTGATCCAATTATTTTGGTCCTTCTGCTTCCCTCCAAAAAGCCCAATCCTGTCTCAAATTATTAGAATTTGAGTATCTTATCTACTTCAAAGGTGTTCTAATTTATACATAATATATATTACAATGGACTATATTACACTTAAAGGAATCTCTAAAACAATGGCCCTATCTGTATATAATTTTAATAAGTTCAGACAGTAGATCACATGGTATTACATCTGCAATGATTTGCTGACACATTGTTTTGTCAACAAGATTGTTTCCTTAGGTAAGAAATAAAACAAGATGTCTGAGGATATAGCCCCTAATCACAACTAACATAACACAGATTGATGATTTCAAAGTTAACTATAAAATACATCCAGGCTGTACTTTGTAATTCCAGGATGTTTTGTGTTCTAGAACACCAATCATCTTTTTGTTCATAATCTTTCTGTTCATAAGTATGTATCAAACCAGAAAAATAAGGTTCCCATAAACGTCTTACTTAACATCCCTTGGTCTATATTGCACTGGTGAGGCCATTTTTGAAATAGAGATAGTTCTCGGCCACAATTGAGCCCAACCACAATCTTACAACCACAATTGAGCCCAAAATTTCTATTGCTAATGAAAGTGAACTTTGCCCTATTTTATGACTTTTCTTGCCACAAGTGCTAAGTGAATCACTGCAGTCATTAAGTTAGTAACATGGTTTTTAAGTGAATATGACTTCCTCATTGACTTTGCTTGTGACAAGATCACAAAAAGTAAACACATGACCTTGAGTTGCTGTAATGGTCATGAGCCAGTTGCCAAGCATCTGAATTTTGATTATCTGACCATGTGGATGCTACAATAGTCGTAAGTGGGGAAAAGGGTCATAACTCACTTTTTCTAGTGTCATTGTAACTTCCAATGGCATCCTGGAGGTCTTTTAATTCAACCACTGCTCAAGGCAGGAGTCCTTATACAATTCTTTTACAACTGTTGTGAATTGAGGGCTACCTGAACTGTCTCCAGTTCTGGTCACCATGGTGCAAAAGATTGCTGAGACCCTAGAAAGAGTACAGAGAGGAGCAAAGATGATAAGGTGTCTGGAGGCTAAATCATATGATGAACGGCTAAGGGAAATAGGTACGTTTTAGCCTAATGTAGAGAAGCTCAGGGGAGACATGATAGCAGTCTTCCAATACTTGAAGGGCTGTCACAGGGAAGAAGGTGTTGATTTATTTTCCATACCATCTGAGAGTAGACAAGAAGCAATGGATGGAAGCCTGTCAGAGGGAGATTCAGCCTTGAAATTAGGAGGAATTTCCTAACAGTGAAAACAATTAATCAATGGCACCAGCTTGCTCTGGAATTGTGGGTGGTTTCATCACAGGAGCGTTTAAAAAAAGGATTTTCGAGATTGATATAAGGATTCCTGCCTTGGCCAGGGGTTTGGACTAGAAAACCTCCAGGTCCATTTTAGCCTTATGGTTCTATGAAACTATATAGTAATTTCTGGGTTTAGGAATGCATGGATTTACACATCTATAAAATGTATTATTTGAAGTACATAGCTTTGCATTATTAACACATGAAGTGCTATACTGATAAGACTCTGAAATGTAGTCATTGGTTTTTAGCCCTTAAGTAGCCAGCAAGACTTGTATTAACTGTTAAAAAGGTTTTATACATGTCTTGGAGGCATCTTATCAGGATTCACCAGCTAAGCAGGATCTGGCTTAAAAATCTTCAAATCAGAAATTACTGGGAAATATCAAGGCTTGGTCTGGAATGCGATTTTTAAAACATTCTGTAAGAAGACAATGGCACAGCGTATCTAGACTGTTGATAAGAAAACTGCAGATTGTATCCATGCATTCATCATGTATCATGCTCAATAAAATATGCTTTTATTTTCTGGAACCTTGCTTTCTTTGTAAACACAATTGATAGTGTTTATCTGAATTTTCAAAAACTGAAAGATAATTTTATACTGCCACAGAATTTCTGTACATGGCTTAAATGAGATATTAGGTATTCCAGAATCTTTAAAAATTTTCCCTTTGAAAATTAATCTGATTGACATTCCCCCCAGAAAAATGATTTTAAAGAAAATTATATAAATTTTACAAAGGAAATTTGTACTTCTAAAATTCTAAACATTTATATTGTTTTGCCTAAGCATAGTGATTTGATACTAAAAATGTATTTTAGTATTGCTTTAAAAGAAAATTTGTCCTGCATTTCTAATTCTGTCCTAACCAGAATAGATCATAACACTATTTTGTTACTGAGTTCATTCTATACTATTATTTTCAACTCTGGATTTGAGCATATATACTACCAAATTGGGAACTCCTGAAATAACACATGCATAAGTATGTATATATGTATGTAACCAGCACAAGATGCTCTTAGAAGTCAATAGTCATAAAAACTAATAGTGTCATGAACTTAACATAAAGCAAATGGAGTTGTACAAGTGAAAACAAAAATGTTGACAAAGACACTCCTTTTTCTCTTCAAATATTCTATCAAAATATTTAGGTGTTGACCAACTATTGCAATAAGAACTTCAAGAGGTACATCCATAACTTTGAGGAAATGCAACACAGTAACGTAGATGAAACTGAGAAAGGCAAAATTTCTTTATGCATGAAGGCGAATATACATGTCCCAGGATAATGTTGCAGGATCCAATTTGGGTCAGTCACCAGGACCAAAGATTTTGTCTTCCAAGCTTTCGGACTTGTGTTAGCCTACACAGAAGTTCCCTAAAAATGGGCTCCAGCATGAGTCAGAAAACTCGGAAGACAAAACCTCTGGTCCCAGTGACTGACCCAGATTGGATCCTGCAAAATCTCTTTAATCCATGAAAAAAATTTGCTAGATTGTCCAATTTTTTATTTTGGATTTTGATAATAATGGCTTTTCAGAAATTGTGGATATTCAGAATCTGCCCAAAAGGTGATATACTCAGACTAAATGATGGAGTTTTTCAATTGCTGGTATCTGCCTGTCAGATGATATTCCTCAAATAATCCTTGTGTAAGAAATATCCAGCTCCTTGATGAAGCAATGTTGTTGAACCTATGGAACCTTATTAAAAATTTAAGTAGTTTTTAATATACATCTGTCTATCAATTTTAATAAATGTAATCTACTCGCATTTTCAAATAAACATTAAAATATAATATAAAAAATTAAAATCTTACATCATTACTGTGAAATTAAGGCTCACTAATTTTGAAAGACTTTCGCGAAAATATATACAGATAGTCTTCAATTTACAGCCATAACTGACCTTAGAATTATGGTTGCAAGTCAAGGTGATCAATAAGCAGATATGTGAGTTACCCAATTTAATCTTTTTTGTGATGGTCATTAAGCAAATGTGCTGGTTATTAAATGAACTCATTTTAGCCAATAGGCAACTTTTGACAGAAACTAGAAGTAAAAACCAGTTTCTGGCAAAAAAAAAAGGGGGGGGGAATTGTGGTCATGTGACAGTCAGATGCTGAAAATGGCTGCAAATATGGGCCGGTTGCAAACACCCAAAACGCAATCATGTGTCTGTCCCACTAGAACTTCAAAATTGGATCATAAGTAGCTATGGGGAGATCTATCATAACTTTCAAACTGTCCATAAGTGATCTGTCGTAAGTCAAGGAGTACTGGTAGTAATACTAGTAGCCTTTTGGCGACATCTGACAAAACAAGACAAAAGCTTTCCATAAAATAGATATCTATCACTTCTTTGATTTTATGAAAAACTACTTACAATTTTAATTGATTGGTAATCTATTAGAAAATGTTTGGTAACCAGTTTGGTTAAGGTGTTGGCTTAGAAAATAAAAGTAAGTCAAAATTGGCTGAATGATAGGCTCAGTCACTCTCTCTCACCTCACAGGGTTATTGTGTGGAAAATAGGAGCCAGATATTAGGTATGTCCATAGTTTTGTGTTGACAAAATATAAAAGCGAGATAAAAATTTAATAATAAAAATAAAAAATAGAAAATGTCTTCAACATTCTCAACTGTGTTGTTGAAAGCTATTAAGTAGTTAACAAAAATCTACAGACATGTCCATAATGGACTTTGTTCTTTGTTTTTGCTAAGTCAGAAGTTCTGTTTACTATGTTTTGAGTGGATGGGACTCTGATGTTGAAACTCTAATTAAGGCAAGGCTACTTCTGCAAAACAAGGGAAGTGTCAACTACTTGAAACAGTTTTCAAATCAAAACTGCCTTCACTGTAAAATGAATTTGCAAGAACATTTCACCTTTTTGGAATTTAATTCAACATGTAGGTTTACATAATTTCAGTTTTAGATGTATGTATGACTGCTGTATTTTAAACAGTTTTCTGGATTTTTCCTATCACTTGCAACAGATGTATTTGATTGCAATTTTTTTTTTGCTTTAAACACTGTTATAAAACAGAGATTTTGTAAAGGAACTGATTTTTCATCTCCAAAGTCCATCTAGAAGCATACATTAACGAATGGTTACCATCCTAATGTTCTAATAAAAATCACAGCAAAAGTTGAAAAGTAAGTTCACTTTCTAAAAGCAAAATAGCTTAGGGGACATGAATTGTTTACTGCAAACTTTTGTAGATCAGTTTTGTGGATTTCTCTTCACTGTGTATCTTCACTGACAAATGTTTTGGTGACATTTTGTTTGCACAAATCTGCACAAATCTGCCATTTTTAAACTAACAACTAATTTTATGCATCCATAAAATCCTATAGGCTGCCCACATCCTGTAGGCCGTCCCTTATGTGGGATACAGGATGCATTATTTTATGGAGTTTGTATAGGTTTACAAAATGCCACAATAAACTGCCTGAAATTTGAAATCATCTCATTTGAAAGAAGACTGGTCACATAGAAGCTCTTGAAAGGACATGCAGATCCTTATGCAGCTTTTAAATATTTTACATTTTAAATTTAAAAGCCTTTTAAGTTCTCCGACCTCACGTACTGATTTTCATGGCTACTGTCATACTGAAACTTTTTTCAGATACATTTGAGATTAGCTAATATATATCCCCCCCCCAAATATTAATCAAACTACACAAGTAGATTTATTCCCCAAAAGTAAACATGATTATATTCGATATATTTCTGTCAATGTACCTGCTGAATGAGAACATATTTATTTATTTAAATATACTATAAATATTTAAAATTTAAATATGTATTTAAAAATATGTAGAGTTTATTCAGAAAGTATTTAGACCTCCTTCACTTTTGTCAATTTTGTGATGCTGCAGAACCTGATATTGTAGTTGTTCAAATTCATTATTTCTCTCATTAAAATACATTCGGTACTCCCATAATGATAAAGTGAAAACAAAGGTGATCATTTTTTATCATCAAAGCTGAATGGGGCAAAAGTACAGGGATATTCTCAATGAAAACCTTCCACAGTTCAGACTGGGCTGAAGTTTCACCTTCCAACATGACGATGATCCAAAGCGCAAAGCCAAGACAACACAGAAGTGGCTTAGGGTCAACTCTATGAATGTCCTAGAGTGACTTATGCCGAGCCCTGACCTGAATCCTATTGAACATCTCTAGAGGGATCTCAAAATGGCTGCCCACCAATGGAAGAATGGCAGAAAATTTCCCCAATCCAGGTGTACAAAGCTTGTCATGTCATACCCAAAAAGACTCAAGGCTGTAATTGCTGCCAAAGGTGCTTCAACAAAGTACTTTTGTTCAGAAGGATCTGAATACTTATGGCAATGTGATATTTCAGTTTTTTTCTTTTTAATAAATTTACTGACATTTCTAAACATGTCTGGAAGTCTTTAAGAAGATGTTGGATAGCTATTTGTCTGAAACGATATAGGGTTTCCTGCCTAGGCAGGGGGTTGGACTAGAAGACCTCCAAGGTCCCTTCCAACTCTATTATTGCATTGCATTGTATGTTTTCATTTTATCATTATGGGATACTGAGTGTAAATTAATGAGAAAAAAATGAATTTCAACAACTGCAGAATCAGGAAGCAGCATAACAAATTTGACAAAATGAAGGTCTAAATACTTTCTGAATACACTGTGTGTGTGTGTGTGTGTGTACACACACACATAATTCAACTGCCCAGGTTTTGAAGGATGCTTTTTTTCGTAATCATGCTGTATATGTGAAAGATAAAATTATATTTCATCTGTTCACACTTTGAAAAAAGCCTTTCAAATAAGGCAGACACCCTTTTTCAATAAGAAAAAGGCATCTTAAATTTTCAACAGTGTAACTGAATATATAAAGAACTCTACTATAATTTTGCATTAAAAATTAAATTGAAAGCTACCCTGCCCTACCAAAACTGTACAGGCCGATATATACTTCTATTCTACTATCTTTCAACCTGGTAATTTCATCTTTTTTAACTGAAATAAGCGTCACCAAAATTCATGACTTTTAACTGGAGACTGTTTAGCATTATTGGTATTTGACAAAATCTGAGTTTATATTACATACCTAGGACTAGTATTTCTTTACATAAGTCTTTTAGCCACAATAAGTGGTTGTCTCATCAAGATTCTCTGGATAAGCTGTCCAGCTATTAAAACGTATATGTAACAAATAAAACATTCAATATAACAAACGTAATCAATAACATTTTGGGGGGGGATTATCACACTTCGATAATCATAGTTCCAACTATCTATCATAAGCACGATTTCTTACAGTTATTTACATTAAAAACACTAAAAAGAACATTCTATTTGTGTAACCTCACATACTTTTTTGAAAAAGTTATGATATTGCTATATTAAGTAGAAAACAGACCAGAATAAATGCAGCCATTTTACTTTTCATAGAAACATCTGAAAAAGACCTGAATGGTTGCACTCTTTGCGCTGTGGGAGAAACTTACATTTTTCTCTGAATCAGAAATATGAACCTGACATTTGACTTTCTCAGAGGCCAACACTAGTCTGTAAGGTGAACAAGCTGAGGCACAGATGAACTACTATCATATTTATTCGAAAGAGATTATTGCTATATAAAAAGGGCTTTCTTTTTCACGTGATATACAGGATTATTGAGGTGACATGACTGACTTCTCCTTGGGGCAATTATTTCAAGTACTGTGCCCTGGAAATGCATGGCTGCACATGAAATCACCAATCACTTAATGGCTACAACTTTTCACTGGGAGCTATCTTCCCTTGATTTTTTGGGGGGTGAAATACTCACGATGAACATATCAGAATGAGAAGTTTTAAAAGCCCTGTTTTGTGTAAGTATTATAGGATGTCATTTTTTTGTTTCAGGAGCAGAGAAAAAGTTAAATAATGGAGGGGTCAGAGTGACTCCAAAAAGCCCAGGCAAGGGAAGTCTAATGCCTCTTTGTATAAATGGGTGGGTTAGATGACAGGATTATGATATTACCACAATGACCTGGGGAAGTTAGATGACAGGGATATAATATCTCTACAATGACTTAATTTCCTCTTGACTTTAATATGTCACATGAACAGTGCGATGCAAGTCCAAAGGAACTTAGTGAAACAAAATCTGGAGTAGTCTTATATTGGACTATGCTGCAAATTAAGTATTTTTTAGTGCAAAGACATTAATAGTTTTAACCGTTATGTACTTTTGCTTAGATCATATTGTTATGGTACAGAATTAAATAATTTCCTAGAAAATCTTCAATATTTATAATGAATTAATAACACAAGTACAGTGTACACAAATGGGTTCTAAAAATGTTCAACTGAGAATTATTTGGTTTAGTTACCTTTTTTTAAAATCAGCCAATATGTCTCTGAAGGATGATCAGTTACAGAACTGAAATACTATACAAGATTAAGTTTTAATGGTCTCTCTCCAGGTAAGGGAAAATTGCTTTATCAGAGGGAAAATAACAAGCTGTTTTTAACTTTTAGGAAATCTTAGGCATGAAAGCCAGTTGGGTAACTTTGGGCTAGTCATTATCTCTCAGACGAACATCTTCACAGGCAGTGATAGGATTCAAATAATTTAACAACTGTTTCTCTGCTCTTTGCCCTATAATTTCTTTCAACAACCAGTTCACCAAACTGCTCAGAAAGTTAACAACCGCTTCTCCCGAAGTGGTGCGAACTGGCTGAATCCCACCAGTTCACAGGGTTGTTGTGGTGAAAATTGGAAGCATGAATATTAAATATGTTTGCCGCCTTGAGTTGATAAAAAATCTAACAGTCAAGATAAAAGAAACCTATTGTGAATAACAATACAGCAAAATAACAGCAAAAACTATAATAACAACTATGCACTCAGGTAATCCAAAGTACATGTACTTAATTAATCTGTAACTTTTCCTGAGATCAAACTTCCTCATAAATGCTGCCAAGCACTTGATAGAAAAATCAAAACATATATACTAAGATTTATAATTATCATTCCTTTTCACATTTAAAATTCTAGACTGAATTTTAGTTGAAAAATGATTCTACATTATAACTATTATCTCATTAGGAAATATAGCTAGCATAAGGCACCATTCCATATTAGAACATCTATAATTGCCTAAAAATGTTCTGATCTATTCTACCTAAAAGACTGCATAGAAACAGAATTATAAATGCAGACTCACAACACTGTTCTCATTTAAATATTTTCAAGCACTCCACCCAAAATAATCTTCTGCTAGCCAGACTGTGTATTCTCACACAGTTATAGAATACTGTCAAAGGTACATTTAATATAGAGATGCAGAGTTCTAAAAATATGTGCAAACGAAAAAAGACTACTACTGCCACTCCTATTTCTAAAGCATTTTCAAATAAATTTTTACTACTAGTGATCAGAAGCTTTCTCATATCGTATCTTTCTGCTATATATAACACTAATGCACTAAAGAACTTTCACAATATAGGTTTGTAAAGAGAAGTGACTACTTTTAATTGTTTTTTCAACTGTTCTCTATAAATTCACAACATTTGTTTCCCCAATTTATTTTGTGTAACTCCATTGTCTTTTTCCCAATCTTTCTGTGTATATTCACTGTCTTTCATGTTCTTTGTTTTGTATCTTCAGTACATTGTTTTGCATTTTTAGAACTTTCTTATGATATCACCATAAGGGCCTGGAAGTTTTCGGCTGCTCTCCTGGAACAGGTATGGACATGGCTACCATGCACTTAGGACAGATGCTTACAATAATTAAATTAAGTACAAGCTTCAGCATGTATTGTTCAGTGTGTTTACTCCACTAGCATCTGAAAGTAGTTCATCCAGTACACGTTAAGTTAATTTTATTAAACAATGTTTATTAGGAAGAATTAATGCACTGCATTTTTCTTATTCCCCAAAATCTGAGGAAAAAGTCTTGATTGCAAAACAACTGAGGTGGGGGGTGGGGTGAAACTAACTTAGTCACGAACAGAAAATAATGTATAACTTGACAGGTAAGTGAAACTATTACTGAGATAAATTTATCACACCTCTTGCTATATGAACAACAAAATAAAGTGAAACTCTTTGAAATCAGATAATCAATGTTTCTGAGTAGAATATACAAAAATAAATAAATATAAAGCAATTCACTATATTGAAAATGATTTGCTAAGCAAAAAAATCATCATTAATTAACTAAGAGCAAAAATACTTTTTTATTTGTACTTTTTCCTAGTTTCTTAGTATCTTAGTTACTAAGCATAGTAACTAGTACTTAGTTTCTTAGTATACAAAAAAATATAAGATGAAAATACAAACTCAGTATGTATGGTATTAATGATTTTTCTTCAGTGCTTCTGAGATCCAAAAGTACAGAAAGCTGATGATGTCTTAAGATCTGTAAGGACTGTATAGATTCAATTGCAGAAATGGTACAATTTTACTTTCTAGCATAAAAACCTGTTCCATGTATAATCTCTGACTATCCCTCAAAGTATATTGTCACAAAAATATTAGATAAATTCCATACAATTTTGAAATTGTATTTAGTGTATAATCAAATTAAATAAACTAGACAAAATAATTATTTTTATTTCTGCACTTAAGGGTCAATGCCACCATAGGTGGAATAATGAGTCAAGAGCTTCAAGCAACAGCTTTTGACAGGGAGTAATAGTGAGCTGTTAAAGGACATAGCTGTAGACACAAATGTCTGTTAGAAAAATTAAAAATGATACTATCATCTATCTATCTATCTATCTATCTATCTATCATCTATCTATCATCTATCTATCTATCATCTATCTATTTATCATCCATCTTTATCACACAACTACTGTATATTTAATATAAAATGATATAACATGTATAATTTGTATGACATGACACACATTGGCTCCTGTGCAGTTGTCTGTAGCTGCTGCCCCATGGCCTGACATGCTTAAACTGGCCTACAACTTTGATACAAGGCAATGACTTACTGCCCATGTTTAAATAAGACTGAGTACCCTTGAATCATTTTTTGGAATTGGGCTGTCACCATATTACAGGTACTCTTCCAGTTACGACCCTAATGGGTTTGCTCTTTGCTCCGCCATTGTTTGTGAAGCAAGAGGCTAGAGAATTTGCAGGGCTCCCCCGCTGGAGCTTCTGGAGGGGATGTCGTTTGTCCAAAAATTGTTCTGGCAAGACCAGGTGGCCCTCCACTTCCACACTACAGCACATACAGACAGGTGCCCAGACTGAAGTTGGATTGGATGGATGAATTTACAGGATTCTGGTGGAGCCACCTTCCTTCCGCTGACACCTGCCCATCATCTATTCTATATGCAATCTTCAGTAGCACACACTAATTCTCAAGGCAAAACAGTACAGGAGATTGCAGAGCCTTTTTCTGCAAGCAATCTCAAACTACATGCAAATATACAGGACAGTGAAGGATCTTTCTGGAAGTAAATTAAAACTACATGCAAACAAACAAACAGTACAATGTAATGCAAAGGAACTTTACAGTACTAAATCTGCTTTCTGTGGATGCTAGCTAGAAGTTCTGTCAGGCAAATGCAAATGCAGACAAACACACTAATGAAAAAAGGTTATCTTTGTAAATTACTTACAAACAAGCACAGTACTATAATGAAAAAGAAAATCTTAAAGTACTTACAAAGGCAACTACAGTACTCCAGTCCTCAAGGCAACAGCAACAAAAGAAGCAATAAGGGCAGCAATGAGTGATTTACTTCTCTAGTTGTCTACCCAGAAGCAATGGGGAAGGGGGAAAAAAGCTGGCTGGCTGCAGACTCCGATCTTGATTGGTCATGTGACCAGGAAGGGAAAAAGCAAGCTGACCATCTGAGATTCGGAAATTGCCTGTTGTAATACCAGAAGAAAAGGAGCAGTCAGAAAACTAAAAATGGCCACCACTTCAAATGAGATAAATCCAGGTCACATGACTGTAGAGGTGTCTTGTTGGTCACAATTATGTTATAAGTATATTTTTGAAATACATTCGTTACTTCGAATACATTTTAAACATATGTTGAAGGACTACCTATTCTCTCCATCAGATAGCAAGCATCTTCACCCAGTCCTATTCTCACTTTAACTAACTAAGTTCCTAGATTCCTGTGAATTCTATGGGATTTCTTTCTAAATAGACAAGAAGAGCATTGAGCTGTAAATTGACCTACATGAATGAGTATAGCTTATATTTTTATATTTCCTTTGAAAAGACATTGACTTTAGTAATTTAATATTAAGACGATGGACACCATGGTTCAATGGTTAAGATGCTGGGCTTGCCGGCTAGAAAGTTGACAATCCGGGATTCAGGTCCTAAATACTGTGAGACAGGGTGAGCTTCTGTTATCTACCCCAGTTCCTGCCCATCGAGCAATTTGAAAACATACAAATGTTGAGTAGATAAATAGGTACCATTTCGGTGGCAAGGAAACAGCATTCCATGCACCTTGGTATATAGTCATGCTGGCCAAATGACCACAAAATGTCTTCAGACAATGCTGGCTCCCTCGGGTAAGAAATGAAGATGAACATCGTCCACCCGAGTTGGACATGAGACTGGACAGGGGAAATCTTCACTATTAAGATGATAAATATTAGGCTGAATCCAGGTCTAAAACAACCTTGGACAGAAAGTCTTTTTATAGCTTTTGTATGTCAGTTCACAAATATGTATTTGAACCTGATCTACCACTGAAGTTCTCACAAGCTACACTGAGGCCACAGTAAGATATAAACAAAGGCTCAAATGAAACTATTAATGAAGAAAGTATTAATACCTAAAAAAGTTAGCATCTGTTCAAGAGAGATTTATACCGATACTTAGCCGGAAACATTCACTCAAGAAACACAGAAATACTTTGATATTAAATCAGGCAAATTACTTCAGGATTTATTTATATTTAGTCTATTTATATGGTGCTATATAAAAAACTCTGATAACCATATAATTAAAGTAATAGCACTAGTAAATAAACAATCATAAAATATAGTCAAACATAAGAAAAAATTATGCGAAAGCAATTCATCAGAACAATATAACCAGATGAGTTCAAAGGTCACCTTGACGCAATGGAAAAACAGGTCTTCAAAAGTAGGCAGGGTCAAGGCCATTTGGAACTCAGGAAGAATAATGTGTAAAGCTGGTATAACAATTATGCTTCCTGAGGCCTTTTATATGTTCTATCATGCTAAGTAATTCAATTTATCTCAGAAATAATAAGAATTACATTCCAGTAACATTTTATAAATTCCCAATATGCTAGACATTTCAATTAACTTTTGTTGATATAATTTGTGCATTGACTTGCATTCTTCAAAAGCAGTCTTATTTTAGAAGACACAAAGTTGAGCAGGATGCACTGGGGAGGAACTTTACCAGATTATTTCATCTAAATGGGTTGTTTAGAATTGGTCATATGCCATTTGGTAGCTATTTGATGTGACCACGTTTTCAATTTTCCAAATGTGTCCAACAACTTAAAGTTAGAGAGAACTTATGTCAAAGATGGTTTGAATTTTGTTTTTATATCAGTGACTGTCCAATGGACCAGAATGTGAGACATTTGGAAACCAGGTTGTAAATTTTCTTTGGAAATCTACTTAGTTTTACCACATATTTTTTTTTCATCACATGAAATAAATATTCTGGTTTGGTTATAGGGTACGACATAATAAACTTAACTGAACTTAATTAGGGGTCCTTGGTGCTCTCTGAGCTTGCTTGTTTTCTTACAGATGTTTCATTACCCTAACTAGGTAACATCATCATTCTCATTTCATGAGCTACAAATATTGAACTTAATTGTGAAAGTTGCAGTTCAAGCAAATCTATAAAGACTCAGATTGGGGAAGGTCAGTTCACACTTTTAAGAATCTTAGTTTCATTTTGGTGTTTAACCATGCTGAAATACTCATGGATCTATGTTGCAACATGTGGCAACACTTCTACTTTTCATTTCATAATACCTAATATTTTATATTAAGATATTATAAAATAAAATAATAAATATGGATTAATTTATGAATTTACCACCTATTGCAACACAGATCTTATAAGACATCTAATATCACATTTTAACATAATATTCTGTGAACTTAGATCAATAATCCCTCACAAGTAAGGGAGGACAGTCAACACTTCCTAAACATGTGATATTCATTGCAATCTATCAGTAACATATAACTTAAGAAAACAGCTAAAGAGTTAATGATGTAGACTTAAGAATAATTTAGAAACATTGTTCAAATAATAATAAGACCAATCACAATAATAATGACATATAAGTAAGGAAAATCATTTTGATAATAGTGTGTCCTTCATCTAGAAGGCATAAAAATGTCAAAGTTTAGTTTAGTTTAGTTTATTAAATTTATAAACCGCCCCCTCTCCCCAAAGGGACTCAGGGCGGTGTACAGACAATAAATATACAGTAAAACAACAAAGCAAAACACCAAACCCAGACAAACCAACTTAAACACACAGTCCGTACAATAACCAAACTAACAATAGTTAAAATAGTTCCAATTAAAACCAATTAAAACCCCAAAATTTAAAAATTTAAAATGCCATCCAGGAGGGTCAGGATTAGATTATACTGTATTTCTAATTACAATTGTGCTAGGCCAGCTAATTTGAACAAGTGGGTCTTGAGTTTCTTACGGAAGGAGCGGAGATCAACAGTAGTTCTAATATCGGGGGGGAGGTCGTTCCAGAGGGTTGGGCCCATCACAGAGAAGGCCCTACTCCTGGGCACCGCCCGCCCGCATTGCTTAGCGGATGGTACCCGGAGGAGTCCCTCTAAAGGTCGATTAGAATATTAGTAGTAGCAAAGAAAAGAACAATTGCCTTGATTTATGTTGGGCAATGAGTAAAGGAAGCTCCAGAATTATATTGTCAATCTACTGGACTAGATTTTATTCTTTCTAATAATAAAACAAGAATATTTATCTTGCTTCTTAACTGCTGAAAGAGATTGGGTGTCAAAACCTGTCTTGTCATAAATGTTCCAATACCAATAGCCGTAAGTGGGCAGAACATGTAGCAGTATCTTCCAAATAGCTTTCAACAGTACTAGCATCAAGTGTATTTCTTTCAGTAACATTCAAGTGAATTGTTCAAAACATTCAGCATACATCAGGGAGAAATCAATTGAATCAATTGAAGAAGACATGTATGTATGTATGTATGTATGCATGCATGCATGCATGAAATTTGTTGTCCATCTTATACATGGCTATGGGTGGCTTACAACATATACATCTTTTATGTATACAGACAATGTCTTACACAATTATACCGAAAACTAGTTATGTCAAAAATTACTACTGATGGTTCCTATTCATGCCATCTTACAGAACTCACTTCAAACCAAAATCGTACACTGAGAGCATATGCACCAAAAACAAATTACTTGTGTGTCCAATCACACTTGGCCAATAAAGAATTCTATTCTATTATAAGTTTTCTGGCTCAAAAAATAACTATTTCATAGAAAATGTTTTTGGACATTATATTTCTGAATTACTTGTAATATAATTTGGTGATATTCCACATATTTTATATATACCACAGTACAACAACAGTATAAGTTGTTTATTTTATAATTATGATATTATTGTTTTTAACTTTGTTCCCTGCCAAAAGTTGCTTTATTAGGATGGGCCATATAAATTGAATAAATAAATAATTACAGTAATAGAGATATTCTTGTTCAGAGAGATAACTATACTTCATTTTGATTTTTAAGTCAATATTCATCATTTGGCATATTGATTTTTAAGTCAATATTCATCATTTGGCATATATTTATTTTTAAAGGAAAAAAATATTAATACTCATTAAATATGAGAAAAAATAGGCATCTGATGCACAGATTTGCTCAATTTCTTTTCTCTAAAAATAAAATAGGCACGTCTTAAATAATAATTGTCCTGTTGTTCTTTAAGTAAACTTTGAAGTAAACTGGCTCTTTCCCAAACCTTGGAATGAGAAGTAATTTTATTTGACTTTCTTGTTTTTTTTAAATAATAATTTTATCAGTTGGGCTTTTTAATTTGATTTTTTTATTATAAGCCACCCAGAGTCAATTGATTTGGATAGTTGCATAAATTGATACAATTCATCAATCAATTAATCACATTTACTTTGGAAATACAGGTGTCTTGGTTCAAAAAAATACAAGCAAAAATACAAGCAACATAATTAAAGCAAGTTTGTTTCAACTTTCAGTACTAAAAGGGAATACTAAAAAGCAGTACATTATAATCAAGCAAGGAACAGTAAAATCAGGGAAAATAATGTTAACTTTTTTAAAAGTTTATTTTTCCAGTCAATGAATATATATTTCAAAGAAAATAAGATTAACAAGACCCTATATTGTAAAGGCTACCTAAACTGAATGAAAGGCTAAAAAAACCACAGTACTGTAAAAACAATAAAAAAGTAATTAATTCAACCCAAAATTTGATCAGGAGATAAAATCATGCTGATATTTGATAAAATGACAATCCTTGCAGTACAGGTTGTTATAGAATTCAGGCCAAATTATTAATCATAAGTAGGACATAAAGAAGAAAACTCTTCACAAACTATGTGAGGGGAAAAAAATCCACCAAGGGAATCCTTCTCTAGACCAAGAGAATGCTGTCCAACTAGATTCTATATAACAACATTTTGTTCACCCCACCCATGGTAGCAAACAGTAACAATTAGAGTCTAGAGCCACTACCCTGAAACTAGGACACCAGGCCATTTTGCAATTAGGGAATGGGGACACAACGTAAATACATTCCTCAGTAGTACAAATATAAGTTGTATTCAAAGCCCATATTACCTCAATATTATACCATGTCAAAAGAAATCAGGGAAAATGAAAGAAAGGGAAGAAACATTACTGGAGGGAGAGGGGATTCTTAATTAAAAGGCTATTCACCTTTTTATGAATACATTTTTGTTATTATTGCTTTTACTGACATGCAATGTTTTTTTTTTCCTGCGAGAAGGTTAATTATACTTATTTTCAATTAGATACATTCAGAATGACTATGACATTCACTGCTAATTCCCCCCACCAAAAAAAAATCTGTCTGAAAGTAAGGTTGACAATCATTCTGGGTATCCCATTCTCACAGCAGAATGAGCTACACAGATGACAGTCATCTTAAAAATACATTCCATTCAGAGGAAGGGCTATATATTTATTTGTTTGTTTATTTAGATATTTATAAATCTCATACAAATGAATACTAAAGAAACAATTGTAAAGAAAACAAACACCCACTGTTCCTCTAGTGACTGAATTTCATTCCAATGACTAGGTTGTTAACTAAAATGGTGAATATGTGAATGGGAAGAGCCCCCTAAGGATTGCTGATTGCTGCCATCATTCAGATACGTTTTCTTATTTGATTTCTCATCAAATAATACAGCTGCACAAGTATTATTCTCACTCCAGTATGTGTTCTTTGCAGAGACACAAAATTTGATCCTAAATGTGTACACTGGTCAGAAAATGACCAGTTTCATTATTGTTAATTATCATTATATTTGCAAATGGTTGCTAACTGAAATAGTAACTAACCCAGGAGGGATGTAGAATATCTGAAAATAATGAGAAGCAGTAACTAAATTTCAATAACGGAAAAATCCAATCAAATGCAATTATATAGTGATCAACCATTTCGATTGCAAAAAAAGGTATAATAGTTTGACCGATGGCTAGATAATTAAATGCATCTCAATTTGACGCAAGATTTTTTTTCTTCAAAATACAGATTGAAAATCTATTCTTGTCCTTTAATTCTTAGAACAGCAGTAATAATAGGTTTTTGATGTATAAATATGGTTCAAAATAGAATTTTTGGAATCATAAATTAAAAATTCAGAATATGTCCATTTAAAAAAAAAAACTTGTCATTAAAATTCAGGTATACTCTTATTTTCTACACTAATAAAACCTTACAATGGTAGCTAGAAATATAATGCCACTGAGAATAATAATTAAATTGGTTTTTCTTCCCATTACATTTATATAGACTAGTTTTTCAGCGGTAATCAGAGCTATCTAGGCCTAATGTGGGGAAAGTGTCTATCCAGCTTTTAACTTAAGCAAAAAGAAACATTCAATACAATACAATACAATACAATAGTAGAGTTGGAAGGGACCTTGGAGGTCTTCTAGTCCAACCCCCTGCCTAGGCAGGAAACCCTATACCATTTCAGACAAATAGCTATCCAACATCTTCTTAAAGACTTCCAGTGTTGGGGCATTCACAATTAAGCAATATTATTTATATTGAAATATGTTGGATTTTTTTGTTCATAGAAAGCTATGAAATCCAAATCAGAGAGGTAATGGTATGGCTAATAAAAACTCAATGCATAGTTTAAAGTTAACTCAATATTTGCCAAAGTACACCACTAATCACCAAAGCCACTTTGGGAGAGTACTGTATTGCCTTCCACACAATCATTGTGGATTGCCTCATCCATATTTGGCAGCAAACCCAACTATATAGCAGCCCAATCCTACTCACTATGCTTTAGTCTGGGAAAAATGTGTGTCGAATTAGTTCCTAGTTAGTCTCCGAAAATCACAGAGAACATTAAAAACACATTGATCATAATTAAATGAATGTATTCTCTTAAGAACTGTCTTAAAACTTGAAACCATAACTGCATCAGATTTCCACTGAGTCTCAAGGCTAACTGAACTGTACTCAAACAAGTTTCTCTATCTAGCCTACATCACAGTACTGATAAAAATATTCTTATCATCAGTTTACACCAAGATTTTCCTAAACGTATTACGTACGGATACTGTTACCAATACATTAAACTAATTGCTAACTCTGTGATTCAAGTTTCCCTGTTAGGTGGGAAGCTATCAGTCATAGAAACCTATCAAACTGTATTAAATAGGGATTTCTAATATACAATATTAAAATAGATAAGTAACAAAAAACTAAGATTTGATTGGATCATAATGGATAATAATTGACATAATTGGATTATAATTGACATTCAAAGGTTCAAAACTCAGGTTCAAAAAAAAAATGCAATCCCTGGTTCAATTTTTCTCTTTTTTACCTTAATAATATCACATATTGAAATACAGGCAATCCTCGACTTAAAACCACAACCGAACCCAAAATTTATGTTGCTAAGTGAAACATTTAAGTGAGTTTTGCCCCATTTTATAATCTTTCTTGTTAAGTGAATCACTGTAGTTATTAATACATGTTTGTTAAGGTTTCCCATTGACTTTTGTCAGAAATTTGCAAAAGGTGATCATATGACCCCGTCATAAATATGAGTCAGATGTCATAAATATGAGTCAGATGTCAAGTGTCTGAATTCTGATCTTGGAACCATGGGAATGCTACAATGATCATAATTGTAAAAAAACGGCATCCCTTTTTTCAGTGCCATTGTAACTTCAAACGATCACTAAGCGAACCGTTGTAAGTCAAAGACTACTTGTAATTTCTTCAATGTGATGGAAATTTACACTTCATAGTAATTGAATATTAGCATTAAATAATTGAAAAAAATGATAAAAGGAAAAGGATGGAGTCACAAGGAATATCTTTTACATAAACATTCAAGAATTTCAATTTGTATTTTTGAAAAAGTTTAAAAGATTGAAAATAAGAGCATATTTTTTCTACTTGATAACAGTTTTCTAAATCTGAGGAATGCCATCAGTTTTGCCAACTATTCCAAAAACACAAGAAATGCAATACCGGTCCCTTATCAGTATATTTTAAAAATATGTTTCTTTTCAGTGTCATTCATTTTATGCCATAATCAGAAGGTCAGAAAAGGAATAATTATAATGGACAGTGCCAATGCTCTTATTCATTTTGTTTAAGATAAATAGAAAAGAAGAATTCAAGAGTGTAAGTCTTCAATAACACAACTGCATCTTTGTCAAACTCAAATACAATAGCATTGGTTCTTTGGCTACAATCTGTTTCCATATCATTTTACTCTCTTAAGATCCACCTAGAGCTGGAAGTCCCATTTACGCCACCGAGTCAAATTCTTCTCCAAAGGCAAGAATCTAAAATAAAGAGTTCCAGAGTGTCTATCTTACATTTCAACACATTCAATGAAAAGGAGTCTACCTGGATGGCTCAGTAACTGATAGGATTCTATCAAAGGTATTTTTTTTTATAAATGGTAAACATTACTCTTGCAGAAAAACATAGGAAGGTTAGAATAACCATTTTCACCACAAGTTCAGCATGACCAATGGGTTAGAAGTCCATCTCTCGTCATGCTGTCAGGAAATGTTGACACCAGATAACAGTAAAAAAATCTAAACCCAGTTAACCACAGAATGAGAATTAGTGTGAAAGAAAAGTAAGTTATACTCCCATCTGTATCCTAAATGATATATATCTTTGCATGCAATTAAATCCAGTTTTTCTCAAATCTCAAAAGATTATTACCAGATATGGGGATTGTTCTTTGTAGTTTTAAAAACTTAAAAAGTGAGGGAGAATATCTGATAAGGTTCTAGGAAAAATAAAATGGAAATCACACAGGTAGCCTCAATTTACAGCAATTCGTTTGACAAATGTTTGAAAGTTACAATAATGCTGAAAGATTTGACTCTGAACTGGTCCTTGCACTTATGACTTTGCAATGTTCCTGCTGTCATATGGTCAAAATTTGAGAGCTTGGCAACCAGCACGTATTAACGATGATTGTAGTGTCCTGGGGTCCATGATCACATTTGCAACGAGATCCAAAACAAGATTTGAAAGCAGCTTTTAATATTAACCATAATTAAGACTAACAAAAACTGCACAGGTTAAATAAAATCAATTTAATGAAAACAGAAGGAAAAGCTTCCTATTTTATTCCTGCAATTAAATCACAGGAGGAAGAACACTCATTCTTAGCATAAGTCTTATAACATTTGTTTATGCATTGTTTAGTATTGTGTTTGCACTACCGCTGTGAATCACAAGGAAAACTGGCTAGCACAACTTGAAAGAATTGGCAACAGGAAGAAATAAGTGATACTTCCTTGGCTTCATTACTAAACGTTTAATAAAGGTTAAATATTATATGTTGTGTAGTAGAGAACAAGATTAAAATAAAGAGGCAAAACTTAATGACAAGTTCCACATAATACAATTTATATTATAGAAATAAAAATTGTATGGGGCATCTTTATTTCTTTCCATAGATAGACATACTAATGAAATATATGTTACGCTTAAAGTATATGCCAGATTTAAACTACCAAAAGTTACATCTAAAATGCACACCTGAACTTTCAAAACCATTTACTCCTTCACAAACACAAGTTAAAACAAGGCTTAATTCTCTTTCATACATTTCCTCCTCATTATATTGACTTTGCTTTTAAGCCTTTTGGCATTTTAGTTGTCATCATAATAGCAAACAATTAACTGATTTTCTCTAATCAGTCGTTTTTGTTTTCTTTCCAAATTAAAGCCTTTTAGGCATTTTTAGGCCACCTCCTTATTCAAACCTAAGGATTCTTTTCTTAAAGAAAGGCATATGGAGCATAAAACTCCAGAGATCACTTATATTACTGTTTTATCTATGTAAATCCTTTGAAAGAGTTGTTTCACAACACATAGCCGTACATACAAAGCATTGAAGCAGCCATCTCTCTTTTCCCAAGCTTTACAAGTGCTCCCATATGCATGTACAAAACACAGCAGCTCTGATGTCACTGCGTTATTGATCTGAAGAAGGGTGCTTTGTATATGCTCCTGTGTGTTGCAAAATACCTCTTTTCAAGATATTTGCACAAACCTAGTCACTGATGCTTTTGTTTGATAGCAGCAAATACTGTTTAAAGTTTAACTTTAAAATTATTCACTCCAGTGAGGCAGATTCTACAGGACACCTTGAAAAAAGTATCCATATGAAGGAGGAATCCTTCTTTGGAAAGACACATAGGCAGTTTAAAAAATCTAGATGAATACTTTTGACCACTTCAAGATGTATTAGGAATGAAGGCAGTAGATGGCAGGACAGGAGCTGCCACTTGACACAAGTTGAGTTATTGTTATTCATATATATATATGAATTATGTATATATATATAATTAAATTCTTGTCATCATGACCTTTAAATGGGTGAAATGCTGCATCATGGGGCAACAATTTTGAACCAAGATACCTCAAATGGGATAACTTACAAATGTGTCCCAAATCCAGGACTCATTACTCCAAGGGAATGAAATTTGGGAAAGCTTTGGTTGTATTAGTTTAATGGCTGTAGCTGCTAGGCTCTGGCTTCTTCGTTTTTAATATTCCGTGACAGTTTCCCAATCCCTTACTACTTCCCCACCCATTCCTTCCACTCACCAAAGGGGAGGGGGGAGGGGAAGGGAAGGTTTCCAATACTCCCTGCCAGATTCTCACAAGGAAACTCAATGAGGAAGCTGGAAGGAAGTTGGGAGTTGTTTTTGCTTTTTGGCTTGCCCTTGGTCATTCTGTTTACCTGTTTAGGTAATATGTCTGAAATGGTAACCCAATAGGTCTAGTATTTTTTTAAATCATTGTGCCACCGAAAAAAGCAAAACCATTGATTTTAACAACCTCACAGGTTGCTATTCTTTTCAACTATAATTATATTTCCCCTCCCTTTCACCATTTAATTTATCCACTGTCTGTGGATACATGGATGCTTTATGCATTCATGCAAACTTTGCTTATGCCTTGAAGATTTGATACTCTTTGCATTGTCTAATTTTTATTTTCTGCAAATCTAGAATATATAATACACATAAGTGGTATCTGTTTGGAAAAGAGCTAAAAAAACTGGTAAGCCTAGATACAAGTCAAATCTAAGCCACAGGAAAGATATCAGGGACACTTAATACTGAAGAATGGAAATGGACATGCTTTAAAGTATATCCATTTTAAAGTTTTGCTTTTCTTTTCAATGTAAGAATGCTCATGAAGGATAAAAATTAGACTTCCATGTAGTCTTCACTTTTTCTCCTCCTTCATTTTTCTTTGTACGAGTGTCTATTTTCTATGTAAACAAAAAAGCACAATAAAACCCATATTGAATTATGTACTTGATCAAAAAAAAAGCTGAATAAATTACAATCAATATTATTGCTCTGTGAGGAAAGTCACTGTGCCTCATTTCAAACTTCAGATGAGAAAAGAAGCTATATCTTAAAATGCTTGCACACAATTCTTTTCTTCTATATGGAAAACATAGCATAAATAAAAGGAATTCATTTCTAAATATAAACATTTTGTATATTATTACTAAGGCTATTGAGAAACTATTACAGTCAATGGGAACAAAACCTACTTCTCCCTCACTGAAGGAACAAATAAATAAGAAAGAGACATCACAAGATTCCTCTTTTCTATCCAATATTCTACTGATATATTCAAGCATATAAATTAAGGTAAACAGGAAGCAGTGGTGGGTTGCAGGCGGTACGCCCCGGTACGGGCGTACCAGAGCCTGCCCGGAGCACCGGCTACTGTTGCGGTGTTCCGGAGGGCCCGCCTGCCCGCCCTCCTTACCTGTCTTTAAACCCTTCGGCGCTTCTGTGCATGCACATGGTGCATACAGTGCTTGCGCGCCGCTCCGTCGAGCAGGTGGAATGTCGCAAAAGCTTGTGGAGGTGTTGCTGGATGGTAAGATGCATGCGTGCACTGCGCACATATGCGCACGCGCCGCCTGTGTTCAGGTGGAGGACACCGGGCCCCTTTGCAACCATACCGGTTGCAACAGGATCCAGAACCCACCACTGACAGGAAGGTGTTGACACGTAACTCTCTACCTTATTATTCTCATTCTGCAAAGACCTATACAACACAGTTACAATACATAATAATTTACTCTAATAGGACTTTATTCCTCATAAGTACTGGACTCATGAAATATATAAAGCCATAACAAATTAATACATGAATACATGAAACCAGCAGTTCACAATTTTTTACAGATAGTGACACTATTCCAATGTGAAGTTAGATTACAGTTTCTAGAATTCTCATCTAGTTAACAATGCAACATGAGGAAAAACTAAAGAAGGATATAGTTTTGGACTTATTTTATAATACTCTGATGGTATTGTCTGGGTAAGGGGAGAAATGACCATATCCTTTGCAAACACTCCATCTATGGTAAATTAAATGAACATTCATTTTTTACCAATCAATGCAGCATCTCTATTAATACAGAATTCTGTTCAATACTTTATTTTGCTGAATTATGCTATTGCTCAAATAAGACTAAGCTTGTTTCATATTTTCAGAAAGCTTTTATCATGTTTTTCATCAGTTTGATATTTAATAATTTTTTTGCATAGTGCAATAAAATACTTAAATGTTTATGAACAGGCAATTGAAATACTAACACATTTATCAAAAAGCATAAACTTGTGTGCACTACAGTTCACCAGATGTGATGGAATTGCTAGACTGATATAAAATTTAAATTGGGAGGAACAGGGCGAAAAGGAGGCTGAGAGAGAAGACAAGTTGGATAAGAAAATGTAGATTACCTGTGAAACATATTGTAACTGCCTTATCAATTAACAATTTCACTGTGTTAATCTATTGTATTTGTTCATGTCTCCTGAGACATATGCGGGCTCAACACTCTCTCGCTCTATTGTACTGTAAAAGTGTTTCTTCCCAAGATGGCTGCTCATAGGTCTGTAATGGAATGTCCTGGAAATTTGACATACAAACTAACCTGCGTTCTGTTTTCTCCGTCTATCCCCCCCAATTTAAATACTACTGTAAAAATTTCACTGCATCGGATGAGGTGAGTTATAACTCACAAAATTATATAATTTTTAATAAAATATGTTAGTCTGAAAATCTGCTGTTACTAAACTAAACATAACCATAGTTTTGGCTACATAAGCTACCATGGCTACAGTGATTGATTCTTTATGAATAGTCTCCCAATATCAGCCATCAGCCTGAGGTTCAATAACACAAAGATGTCTAAACATAGAGCTATTTTTCTATTAATTTTGCATTACTACTAACTTTAGTATTAGAGAACAATAATGCAAAAAATGTTTGAAAGGATATTGTTTGAGTATACTTTTGTGTATAGATCTTAATATGCCAGAAGTGATAAACATGACTTCTCTTAAGTGATGTTGAAAGTCTGAGTGGTTTGGTTTCAATTCCCATAGGCACACTGTAGTTGATTACAGTAGACACTCTTCATATACTTCTTGTGTTCAGAGGGAATATGTCAATTACCCACAGCAGAAATTAGGGCATACCATAGACCAGTGATGGCTAACCTTTTTTTTGGCTCCCGTGCCAAAAGCAGGGGCAATGCTGGGAGAGTAGTGTGCGGGCGTGGCACACCCATGCTGCTATCCGCGTGACACATCCCACGTGCATGCGCACTCTACCAGTGCCCCTCTCGCTTTTGGCACTAGGAGCCTGGGGAAGGTGAAAACAGCTTCCCCTGCCCCCCCAAGGCCCTCCGGATGCTTCAGGAGCTTCCCTGAAGCCTCCAGATGGTGAAAAATGGAGCTACAGGGAACCCTGAAGTTCAGGAATGGTTACTTCTGGTTTGGCTGTAGGGCCATTTTTCGCCCTCCGGAGCCTTCAGGAAGCCTCCTGAAGGCTCTGGAGGACGAAAAATGGTCCTATGAGCAAACTGGAAATCCATTCCTGAACTTCCAGATTGACCTTAGGGCAGGTTTTTCACGCTCTGGAGGCTTCAGGGAAGCCTCCAAAGGGAGAAAAACTGCTTCAAAATAAGGCCAAAGTCAGCTGGCCAGTACGTGCATGCATATTGGCCAGCTGACAGGGCAACGCCTTGCGTGCCCTAACAAATGGCTCCTGGTGCCATCTGTGGCACGCATACCATAGGTTCGCCATCATGGCCATAGACAACTCTCTATTCAGTTACATTAGTATATATCAAAAAATTAAACATTACTATTCATGTGTGGCACTCTACATATGAAAGTTTATTTTATTTTCATAAAATCTGGTTAGGTATTCCATCTGGAAGGAGAGATATTAGACTATACAAGCCTGATAACTCTAACACCAGCTTAAAATGAATTACTTAAGTGTAATTTGAAGCATTAAATACTGAAGTTAAAGAAACTATAAAACTGCTTAGAGTAGAGTGCAAAATGAATCTTCTAATTGGCTTAAGAATCTAATTGGCGAGAGTAGCTTTTGCTCTTAAACTAATGTAAATGCTTAGAGCCCTTAAAGAGCTGCAAAATTTGATTAATGATTAATATAAACAAATGAAATAATTCCAGTTTTGAAAGCTACAAGCAATATAATTTAAAGGTTATTCATTGAACCTACGTTAAGGGAATTGATGAACTTTATTAAACAATTACTACTGTATATTTAAACTAGTTCCTCAATATATCCCCACAGGAATTACAGGCTATATGAAATTCAAATATATGCTACGGTGCATTTTTGTTTAATGGGGATAGTGCTTGCTCTCTTTTGGGAAATAAACAGATTGCAATTTGTGTTTGAATAGATATAGTGGAAATAACAAGACTAAAACATTTTACTGAACAAATACATTTAACTGTTCTGGAAACCAGGACTGATTGATCACTGACTCAATAAATCACACAAAAATGCAAATATTGAATATTTTTGGATAACAATGTTATTAACCAAGAGAATGACAACCTGGTGTCTTTAGCTATATTGAGCTGCAATTTCTACTGTCACTTGTTATTACTCATGCTATCTGAATCTGATGATATCTGAAATCCAAAACATCTGGAGTGCACCAGAATGCCTAATTTAACGGACTGGAACTTCATATATCCATTTGGCATACAATGCAGATATACATTGCTTCAAGTTTACAATTAGTTTAAATATTTTCAAGGCATCAGCAGTATTGTCAAACATAGCTAAGTCTGTTTTACAGATGAAAGTTATACTGAAACTATTCTCCAAAGCACCTGAGGGTAGAACAAGAAGCAATGGGTGGAAACTAATCAAGGAGAGAAGCAACTTAGAACTGAGGAGAAATTTCCTGACAGTGAGAACAATTAATCAGTGGAACAGCTTGCCTCCAGAAGTTGTGAATGCCCCAACACTGGAAGTCTTTAAGAAGATGTTGGATAGCTATTTGTCTGAAACGGTATAGGGTTTCCTGCCTAGGCAGGGGGTTGGACTAGAAGACCTCCAAGGTCCCTTCCAACTCTACTATTGTATTATTGTATTATTGTATTATTGAATATTATTCTTAGTTAAAATCTCATGAGTTCAGTGGAATTCTATGAAAGTATATTATTTTATTTTATAAAAGTTATAAACACAGAAACCAAATGAATGTTTGTAAAGAATTTTGTACAGATGTGTCAAAAACAGGACTAATAGTATTGTTAGATTAGAATGAGAATGAAATATTTAAGTGTTTAAATTATCATTCTTAGGAAATATGACAATATCCCAGTATTTATCCATTCTTCTTGAATAATAAGCTATTATCAATTGTATTTTAACAAATTCACTAAGTAATTATGCACTATATAATTCTTTGTTATTCTTTTTATTGGCAATTTTAAACACATATTTTAGATGACTTTTACTTAATCCTAAAAGTTAAAGAATAGTTTGCAAAAATATGCTTTGAAACTGAAATATTTAACTGTTTAAAATTAAGTTTTTTTAACTATTACAGTTTGTCTTTGATGAAATTATCATGTTAATAAACTCTTTTGTCATTATGAGAAAATCTGCAATATATAATGAAACAAGATTTAAAAAGTATAACCCAAAAGTAAAAAAAAAACCTTTAAAATAAATATTTAAAACAACAGATTTCAACTTCATTTTGATCATCTGCTGGATAAAAATTAATATTCTAGACATTTGAAACTACAACTTCCTTCACTGACATTTGGCTGGGATTTAGGTAGATTAAATTAAGACACTGGAAGCCAACAACCCATCCTATGTTCTCAAAACACACTCTGATAAAGAAGTATCATATAGCATAACTTTAAAGTAATTTTGCTATTAAAACATCTATCAGTACTAACATATTAGAGTATTAATTATCCTAATGTTTTAACTACAATATTCAAAACTGAACAAGTTTGTGGAATTTTCTTAGCATTATTTTCAGTAGTAATTTGCCATTAGCTTCTTCCTAGATCTAAGAGAGTAAGTGATTAGCCCAAAGTCACTCAGTTTATTTCAAGTTAAGGCTGGGCTGGAACTCATGGTCTTCCAGCTTCTAGCCTTAGGCCTTTAATCAGTACCGTATGCCAAATTAGTTCCCTCTGGAAACTAGTTCAAACTGATTTTCTATTTAAGAGAAAAAATATTTTGCACATCTTGCACTGATAACCTTCACACTACTCAGATAGCTAACTGTTTTTGAAGGAAAGATGCTATGACGTATGGAAAGTAGTTCTCAGCAATCAGCCTTGCCACTATTGTTGCACTTAGTAATTAAATTACTACATTTGACAGTCCTCACAGGTCTACAATCAATCCTGACATCTCTAATGCAATGAACAAGATGAGGAGAGTTTCAAAAAACAGTTTTTGCTTATGCAGCCACAAGTATCAGATACATGACTAGATGAATTGATGCAAGATAGTTCAGTGTAAAAATATATTTTAAAATATTACTTTTAAAACCAAATGGGTATGTAAAATGTGGAAAAGGAGTTTGAAAAACATTAATATCAGTGTCAATTAAAGAATGTACTGAGAAAGTTAACTCATATTTTCTTTTTTGAAATCATATTGTTCTTTGTATCTTCTAGATCTGTGATGGCGAACCTATGGCACACATGCCCACGCATGTGGCACGCAAAGTCATGTCACCTGGCACCCATGGCCTTGTCTGTTTGTCTCTGGGTTTCTGGAGCACATGTGTGCGCAATGATCAGATGTCCTTTGCCTGTGCGGCAGTGCAAAATATTGGTATGCGCATGCGTGCCCACCAGCTGATTATTGGGTGTGCATGTGTGCCAGAACCCTGAAGTTCGACTTTTCCGGAGCGCGGCCCTGACGAGCGCATGCAACAAAGAGATGTTTCTGCGCATACAAGCTTTTTCCAATTGATTCTGAAAAGGTTTGCCCTCACTGTTCTAGGTCATATTTATTAAGCTTAAAATAACAAATAAATATGTATTTAAATATAAATTATATTGAATTTATATTATTGAATATTACAATATGCCAATATTTTCAACAGAAACACAAACATCTCTTCATTTCTGAGTTGCGCAGAGTAGAGGTACTATTTTAGATAATGATCTGAACCAAGGACATACTAAATGTTTCGTTCTTCCATTTTCATCCCAGTTGACTCGTTACTTATCTAAAAGACTAACAAGACAAAATAACTGCTGCACAGCTTTCAGAAGTGATCTAATTTCAGTCCTAAACATACTTTTAATATTCTTATTAACTTTTTTTACATATTACTATATAAGTAGATTTTCTTTTACTGGGGACAAATGTATGAAATCAAGTAGTATAACTATAAATGTAATGCCAATATTAGAAATGCGTTTGAAAAGTGTAATTTCTAGATGAAGTTTCTGAATATATTATTATTAAACCACCCCTTGTTATAGATTACCATATTCTTAAACTTTCCAGTATTTTTTTTAAAAGGTAGTGGGCTTATAAGTCATATAAATTCTCATTTAAGCCTGATTCAATATCTTTTAGGGTAGACACAGATTTGGATTTTCTTTAGCAAAAGAATCAGGATTTATTAATTACACTTCCAGTTTGACCAGTCTAAACAGTAAAATCTTGAATAACTCCTTATATTTAGCCTACATTTAATATATATTTAAGAATGAAAAATGGCCCATTCTCATTCATCTGTATGCTTTCTTTTAAAATCTTGTAGCATAAATCCTGCATGTTTTCAAATTTCAATATTCACACATCAGAATTTCTAGAGACAAATTCCATCCAAGTCCAAACCAGCATCATTATCTAAGTTCTAATAAAAAACTTTAGAGAGCTTTAAAACAAAAGCAAAGCTATGGAAAAATTTACAAAATTAAGATATTAGAGCATTGATACATATTGCTGAAACAGTATGACATACTTGATTTTAATTTAGAATGTTATCTATCTTATATTCAACAAACCATGATTATTTGCATAATATGAATCCAGACATTAAAATTGTATAGAAAAATGTTTAATAGGGAATTTTTTAGTCACAATTAGCTGTTAAAAAGTAGAGCAACATATAATAGGAATAAAATGTAGTCTGAAATATTAATCAGCTATTGTTTGTTCCAATAATCTGACTATGATTCTTACCAAATTTTTATACTGATGTACAATGACTTAAAAAGTCATTGTAAAATATATTAAAAATTAATTTCTCGTCTGAAATGTGAACAAAATGCCCTGAAAGGCTGATATAAACATGCCACCATTCTAGAAATATATTTTGGATATTGCTTTTATTAATTATCAGTATTTTTTTGAGTAAAGCAAATAAAATTAAAATAAAAAATGAGCAACAATGTAATTTCTAAAGTGTTTAATTTTGAAAATCGAGTAGGTAGCTAAAAAGCTATAAGTCATTAGTACGTAGCTGCATATATATTGCCAATAATGCTCGAGGCCCCCCCAGATATATGGAACTGAAAAACATTAAAATAATCAAAGCAAAATAGGTTTATTATCATTATTATATAGGAAGTCTTCAAACTATGACCATTTGTTTAATGACAGTTCAAAGTTACAATTGCCTCTGAAAAAGTATTTATGGCCTGCACTCACATCTATGAACGTCACACCACCCTCTGGTCACAGAATCATAAGTAGGGTACGTGGCAACTGGATTACAACCAGTTGCATATCCTGTAATTAAATGGATTTGCATTTTTTTTTACAATTTTTGGCCAACAATACCATAGGAGAAGATTAACTTAACTTTCTGATTCACTTAATGATCACTTTAAAAATAGTTGAGAAATCAAGCCTGACTCAACTTATGACCACAACAACTTATGACTGCAATTCTGGTCCCACTTGTGGTCATAAGTCAAGAAGCACTTCTATTTATGCACATCTGTATTTACTATTTTATATATATGCACCAAAGTAGCAAACACCTAAATTCATTCCCCTGGGATAGAATATGCAATTTCAAACAGGACAGTTATGTTGCAAATCTGTTGCAAAAATATGCATATTATTATTACAGTTTGTTATAAATTTTAGCACTGTAATCTACTTCAGAAGGTTTTGAAATGTTCACGATATGCTGTGTGATTGGCAATACATTAATTACAATAATTTATTCAATCTTATTTCACTTACCCTCTGAACTCCCTATTTCTTATTTCCTTTAATCATATATACTTATATATAATTCAGGCTAAGATATATGTTTATGATTAAAGAAAACTGAGCTACGAAAGCTTATATTATGAATTTGCTAGACTTTACCATACCACAAAATTCCGTTTTCTTAGGCATGCTGTTTGTGCTGAAACAACCCAAATGAAGAATTGCAACCCAAGGACTTGATGCAGAAAAGGGGAGCTTATAGGAGGAAGAAAGGGTTTTTTGCTTTTTGCTTTTTACTTTTCTTCCATTTTAAATCATCTGCTTGCAAGAAATACAATAGATTGATGGATTGGAGGGTGTATCATCTGTTTCCCAATTCAGAAAAGCCCTCTCTTCCTGAACCAATTTAGAATTTGGGGCACATTATGGCCACAACTTGAAGGTTGTTCCATTATTACTGAATGCAAAAGTATGAATTAGCAATTTGAAACAAATTAGAAACGAACCTTTTGATAAATTTCTTGGCGGCAAGGCCTTGCCTTTTAAAGATGCGCTGGCTTGTTTCTTGGCAAGTTTGTGAAACTTATTCAGATGAAATAAAGCAGCTCTATCCAAAATATGTATTAAACTTAAAAATCAAATCTTAATTTAGTGTTCCCTTTTTGTAGACAACTGAGTTTTAGGTATTTTGATTACCTTCATCAGATGTCTATGATATTCTCTATCAAGCTGTGAAAATGCAAAATAATTACCTATACTCAATGCATGAGTCGTGGTGGCACTGTGGATAGAATGCAGTACTACAGGAGTTCAATTCTGAGCAGTTCAAGATTGACTCAGCCTTCAATCCTTCCGAGGTTCCAGATTGTTGCGGGCAATATGCTGGCACTAAACTGCTGAGAGAGGGCTCTAAAGCACTATGAAGTGGTATATACCGTATTTTTCAGAGTAAAAGACACACCTTTTTTCTTCAAAAAAGAGGCTGAAAATCTGGGTGCGTCTTATACATTGAATACAGCACTTTTTGCCTCCCGAAGCCCCGCCCCCTTCACCAAAATTGCTGTGCATAGCCTTATGAAGAGCTCCGGGGGGGGGGGGGGGGTAGGGAGGGCAGAAATGAACAACAAATGGGCCATTTTTTGCCTCCCCAGCACCCAGCAGCACTCTATAAGCCTCCATAAGGCTACGCATGCAAAAAAATTTGACAAAAAACAGGTCCGTTTTCGCGAAAAACAGGCCATTTTTTGCTGGTTTTTGCCCCCCCAGAAGCATTCTGCAAGCCCCCCCCCAGGCTATTAACGCCTTTTATTTGAAAAAAAACAAGCCCGTTTTCACGAAAAATGGGCCATTTTTCAGAGGTTTGCAGAGTGCAAAAACTTTTTTTTCCCTTTTGGAAATCTCTTTAACTGATGAGAATTACATTCATCAAGTGCTGTGCCAGCAGAAACAAGTCTTAAGGTTTGTCAGCGATTTCCTTCTCCAGCACATGGATAAATACACCTGGAAACATCTACTTACCTACCTGCTCGCTCTCTCCCTACCTACCTACTGTATTTCTCTCTCTCTATCCTTCTATATACCTATCTACTCTCTCTCTCTCCCTACCCATCTACTGTATTTTTTCTCTCTCTCTTTCTATTTCTCTCTCTATCCCTCTAATTACCTATCTACCTACATACACACACTATCTCTCTTCCTACCTACCTACTGTATTTCCCTCCCTCCCTCCCCATCTACTGTATTTCTCTATCTATCTATCTCTATTTCTCTACCTACCTACCTACCTACTGTATTTCTTTTTCTTTCTCTCCCTCTCTATCCCTCTATCTTCCTACCTATTTTTTTAAAAAAATTGCCTCTTCAAAACCTTGGTGCGTCTTATACTCGGGTGCATCTTATACTCTGAAAGACGGTAAGTTTAAGTGCTATTGCTAACCTCAAGTCTCTGCTTTAGGCCCAGTACTCTTCAACATCTTCAGCAATGATTTGGATGAGGGAATAAATGGGGAACTCATCAAATTTGCAGATGACACCAAGCTGACAGGAATAGCTAACACTCCAGAAGACAGGCTTAAGATACAGGAGGATCTTGACAAACTTGAACATTGGGCACTATCTAATAAAATGAAATTCAATGGTGAAAAGAGTAATGTTCTACATTTAGGCAAGAAAAACGAAATGCACAGGTACAGTATAGGTGGTACCTTGCTCAGTAGTAGTAACTGTTAGAGGGATCTTTGAGTCCTAGTGGACAACCATTTAAATATGAGCCAGCAGTGTGCAGCAGCTGCCAAAAAAGCCAACACAGTTCTAGGCTACATAAACAGAGGGATAGAATCAAGATCATGTGAAGTGTTGATGCCGCTTTATAATGCCTTGGTGAGGCCACACTTGGAATACTGCATTCAGTTTTGGTCGCCACGATGTAGAAAAGATGTGGAGACTCTAGAAAGAGTGCAGAGAAGAGCAACAAAGATGATTAGGGGACTGGAGACTAAAACATGTGAAGAACGGTTGCAGGAACTGGGTATGTTTAGCTTAATGAAAAGAAGGATAAGGGAGACATGATAGCAGTGTTCCAATATCTCAGGGGTTGCCACAAAGAAGAGGGAGTCAAACTATTCTCCAAGGCACCTGAGGGCAGGACAAGAAGCAATGGGTGGAAATTAATCAAGGAGAGAAGCAATTTAGAACTGAGGAGAAATTTCCTGACAGTTAGAACAATTAATCAGTGGAACAGCTTGCCTCCAGAAGTTGTGAATGCCCCAACACTGGAAGTCTTTAAGAAGATGTTGGATAGCCATTTGTCTGAAACGGTATTGGGTTTCCTGCCTAGGCAGGGGGTTGGACTATAAGACCTCCAAGGTCCCTTCCATCTCTGCTATTGTATTGTATTGCTATTTTACTTATTTTACAGCCCACTCTTGAACTCTGGAGAGTGAACAGTGGAACAAAGACAATACAATTAATATAAATCTGTAACTTCTACAAAAAATCCTAATAAAACTATTTAAGAGATCCTATTAACTTGATCCAAACTTTGAACTTACCCTCCTCCAAAGCTTCCAGAAAAACGGGCTACTACACATGAATGTATTTCATGGACTTTTAAAGGAGGGTGAGGAGAAGAAAGACAGAGACTGAAATGGCATACAATGACCAAATTGAGAAGGGAAATTATATTCTGACAAGGTATTACTTGATATAAATTAGTGTTATACTATGTAGTGCTTTAAATACAACAATTCAGCACTCTGCATTGGGTCTGGAAACCTACTAGCAACTAATACAATACAATACAATACAATAGTAGAGTTGGAAGGGACCTTGGAGGTCTTCTAGTCCAACCCCCTGCCTAGGCAGGAAACCCAATACCGTTTCAGACAAATGGCTATCCAACATCTTCTTAAAGACTTCCAGTGTTGGGGCATTCACAACTTCTGGAGGCAAGCTGTTCCACTGATTAATTGTTCTAACTGTCAGGAAATTTCTCCTCAGTTCTAAGTTGCTTCTCTCCTTGATTAGTTTCCTCCCATTGCTTCTTGTTCTACCCTCAAGTGCCTTGGAGAATAGTTTGACTCCCTCTTCTTTGTGGCAACCCCTGAGATATTGGAACACTGCTATCATGTCTCCCCTAGTCCTTCTCTCTCTTAAGCTAAACATACCCAGTTCCTGCAACCGTTCTTCATATGTTTTAGTCTCCAGTCCCCTAATCGTCTTTGTTGCTCTTCTCTGCACTCTTTCTAGAGTCTCCACATCTTTTTTACATCGTGGCGACCAGAACTGAATGCAGTATTCCAAGTGTGGCCTTACCAAGGCATTATAAAGTGGTATTAACAGCAACTTATAAATAGGTGTCATCCTTCACTTGTTGGACTGATTCATCACCACTCTAGCTGATCCATTCCCTACCAGCTGTTACCTTCCATCTCTAGAGGCAACCCTGTGTAAGGTAGGACTATAGCTGGTGAACCAGCCAAACCTTCCATGTGCTGTTCAAAGTTGCCCAGGAGGAACACTTAGTCATGGACTAACTCATTCAGGAAGAGAACAACTCAATCCAAAATAATTACTGGAATCACTATTGTTAGGGTGCCATCTGAATAACAATTCCATCTTGAAGGGGTTTAAATAAGCTTATTTTACCCCATTTTGATCCTCATAGTTTCCAAGCATTGATTCAGTTCTTCAACAATATTCCTAGGGTTGGCAAGGTATGGCTAAATGTTATCAGAACATTCTTGTATGGTGAATGTAGACAGTCTATACACCTTTGTTGAAATGGCCAGTAAAAAATGTAAAAAAATCAGACCAAGATAAATCACTTCAGTTTTTTTTTTACCTTCAAGCTATAGAATTGCAAAACAAACTGAAATCTTTTCGAGGGGAAAAAATTAAAAATTGCATAAGTGTGCACTCCCTTAAATTACTATATTTTTCGGACTACAAGAGGCTCCAGACTATAAGATGCACCTAGCTTTTGAGGAGGAAAACAAGAAAAAAAAATCTGTCTCCGCCTTCCAGCAATTTGCCTCCTTAGAGCAAACATCAAGGTCAGCTTCAGCACAGCCTGATTTAGCATGAGCAGCTGATTGGCAATTGGATTTGCCACCCAGAATACTGCCTATCAGCTGTTCCAGGCTGTGGGGATCACCACCGTGCATCGCTGCTGCAACCTATCGCCGCCTCCACATGCCCCATATCTGGCTTCCGTATGTTCCATTTTCAACCTCTATGCATCCCATTTTTGGCCTGTTCCAGGTGGTGGGGATAGGCAGCGGTGGTGATCCCTGCCGCATAGAATGGGTCCCAAATGGGACATATGGAGGTCAAAAACGGGACGCACTGTGGCAGAAAATGGGCGTGCAGAGGCAATGATAGGTGGCAGCAGTGATGGGCGGTGATGGCGATCCCCGCAGCCTGGAACAGCTGATAGGTGGTATTCCAGGAGGCAGGTCCAACCACCAATCAGCTGTTCATGCAATCAGGCTGTGCTGAAGCTGACCAGGCTGTTTGCTGCAAGGAGGCACATTGCTAGGAGGCAGAGGATGAAGGGTGGAGCCAGTGGGTAGGTGGGACTTTGGCAACATTCGCTGTATAAAACGCAGGCATTTCCACTCACTTTTGGGGGGAGTAAAGTCCATCTTATACACTGAAAAATACGGTAATACTTTCTTGAAGCACATATTGATTTTATGATAGCATTCAGTCTTTTGGGGTAGGAGCCTTATCTGCGTGACACATTCCTTTCAAAAGCACTTCAAAACTGTTAGATTGCAAGGGCATCTCCTGTGCACAGTCCTCTTCAGCTCAGCCCAGATTTTCAGATGGATTCAAGTCTTGGCTCTGGCTAGGCCATTCCAAAACTTTGCTCATCTTCTAATAAGGGCATTCTTTTTTTTTTTGGGGGGGGGGGGGTTGGAGGTATGGCTTGAGTTGTTGTCATGTTGAAATTTCTCTTCATCTTCAGCATTTTAGCAACTTTTGTGCCAAAATTGAATGATACTTGGACTGTTCTACCCTTGACTAAAGGTTAAAGTGCTTTCTAGCTGAAGAAAAGCAGCCTCAAAGCATAATGCTGCCACCATGCTTCACTGTGGGTATGGCGTACTTTTAGTGATGCACAATGCTGTTTTATGTGCCATACTTTTTGGAATTATGTCGAAAAAGTTCAACCTTGGGCTCATCAGACTGTAACACATTTCCCCACCTGCTTTTGTCAGACTTGATGTAAGCATTTGCAAAATGTAGCTGAGCTTGGATATTTTGTTAGAAAATGCTTCCGTATTGACACCCCATAGTCCATTCATATGAAGGATACGGGAGATTATTGTCACATATAATACACAACCAGTACTCCTTTAGATAGTTGTAGGCCTCTTGGACCAGTTTTCTTCTTGTTTTTTTTAAAATCAATTTTGAAGGCATATCCAGTTCTTGCTAATATCACTGTTGTGCCATATTTTGTCCACTTATTGATGACCGACTTCACTGTGTTCCATGGTATATCCAATGCCTTGGAGCATTTTTGTACCCTTCTCCTGACTGGTATCTTACAAAAAGATCCCTTTGATGCTTTGTAAGCTCTTTACAGAAGATGGACTTTGCTGTAAGAGGCAACTGAGTAAATGCAAACAAAAAAAAACCCTTCTGAAACAGTTGAAATTCATATGGGCTTAATTAGAGTCACTTTAATTGATGGCAGGTGTTTAGCATCAATTTTAATATGACTGGTTAAAACTGAACATAGCCATATCCCCACTTATAAGAGGGTGTGAACACTTATGCAGCCACATTATTCTGCTTTTTTATTGTTATGTTCCCCCCCTAAAAGATTTCAGTTTCTTTTTCAATTGAACTGTAATTTATACATTATATTGAAGGTGGAAAGAATCCTGAAGTGATTTACCTTGATCTGATTTTTTTACATCTCAAAAAACTGGCATTTTAATAAGTGGGCAGACTTTGTATATCCACTATATGTTCTTCTGGAATTCACAACATATCCTCACTTGGCATACAAATGCAAATATTAAGCAAAATATATACAAAACTAAAACCCTTTCAGCAACTTGTATTGCTACCAATACAATACTAAGTTTATTGGAACAAGCATACCTCAAATACATGAAATAAAGCTGAATAGCAGCTGTTTCATACAGGTAGTCCTTAATGTACAGCTGGTCACATAACTATTAGAAGTTATGACAGACTTGAAAACATCACTTACACCTGTCCTTGAAGTTACTTCATCATCCCTACTGGTTATAGCATCCCACAATCACATTTTGAAACCTTTTGCTGTTTTTCAGCAAAAGAACATCCATTGAATGAATCGGATTTGGAGTTACCACCATGTGAATCCCTTAATGATGAAGTGACTTACTTAATGACCACAATGACTTTCTTAATAACATTGTGAACATGGTCATAAAATCAAATCCAGTCATCTGGTGACTTGACTTACAATTGCGACGCTGTACAACCAAATTTCTGGGCTAAATTGTGGCTGCATGTTAATGATTACCTGTAATGCTTTGTGTTACATTTGTGGTGCAATTCTTACACAAGTAAATTGTTTCAGCAGTGCAAACCACAAACCTGGAGACTTAATCTTGGGATTACAGTTGCACAGAAGTAATAGAACGTGTCAATTTGCAAACATTAGACAATATACATTTCAGAGAAATAAAATACTTTTGTATATGAACATAGCATAATCTCAACTGATGATTTCTAATCAAACTATTAACAAGCAGTGTAGAAGAAATATTGGATGGACTGGAGCACAATGATACATCATTATTTAAAAATATCAACAACTCTGCTCAATGCATTGTCAAATGCATAAATATTAAATTAACTAATTTCATAAAGAAGATACGCATTGTTTTCACTATGAATTCAACTCAGCTGCAATATCACACCAAGCTGACAGATAAACAGAGCTAGAAAATTAAGTTTTCTGAAAGCCAAACAAAATCTGGCCTTCATCCAGGAATCAGTGTCATTATCTGACTCTGTATTTAATTAGCACCAGTTACTGTCAAGCAGTCACTTGGGTAGCTCTTTCACTATCTTCATTCAGACACTGGAGACAAATCTGCCTTCATCTAGTCATTTGGAGATGGTAGAGATGATTGCCAGTTTTCGTTATCACCCGCTCTTCCAGGTAATATAATACCATACAGTAGAAAATAAGCAATAACAATCAGAATCCTGTATATCAAAACACATACTTGAAAAAAACTTTTTTAAAATTAATTTTTATTGAATGTTTTAATCTTTAAAAACAGTAAAAAAGACACAAGGAAAAAAACACAATAAAACAAAACAAAACACGGAACATACATAACCATATAGAGTAATTTTACAGCTTTCAATATCGGCTTTCCTACCTAGCTTTTATAATTCTCCCTTCTGCATTGCCTTCCTATTATTATAAACTTGTCCTATGATGTAACAAGCATAATATAAACACTTATAGTAATATTCATTATTTGTATCTCCATCTATTTGTATTCTCTATTTCCTGTTTTGGCTTCTGATTTCTAGCCACTTGTATATTTTATTCCATACATTATAGAAGTCCGATTCTTCTCTTTCTTTTAGTTCTATTGTCATTTTGTCTATTTCTGCACATTCAAGTATTTTCCTGATTGTAGTTTCGTCTGAGGGTGTATTAATTTTTTTCCAATTTTGTGCGAAGGCAATCCTGGCTGCAGTGAGTATATGTATGATTATGTATTGAGATTGTTTGTCCGTTTTTTGATCCAGTAGTCCTAATAAGAATGCTTCTGGTTTGAGTTCTATTTTTCGCTCAGTAATTTCTTCTAACCACTTTCGAATTTTGCACCAGTACTTCCTTGTGATGGGGCACATCCACCACATGTGATAAAATGTTCCAGGCTTGTGATTGCATTTCCAACAATTAGGGGATAAATTTGGTACATTTTGGCCAATCTCGCTGGAGGCAAATGCCATCTATAAAACATTTTATAGAGATTTTCTTTGTAAGCTGCTGCCTTCGTAAATTTATAATTTCTCTCCCACAGTTTATCCCATTTTCCTAACTCTATATTGTGGCCAACACTGTTATTATTCATAAAATTAAAGTTCATTTTCTAAAAATCCTAAGACGTGCAAAAAAAGGTGTAGGCTTTAAATATCTACTTTAGGGGGTTCAAGAGTTTGATCTTTCTTTTAATAGAATACTTTAAATATCAGAAAATTTCTGATTTTTTTTTTACACACCTCTTTTAATGCTACTTTCAGATTCAAAAATAATGGGAAACAGGCAAAACATAAGACTTATCCGTCCTGTGCTTTATACTATGTTTTATATATCATAGCTAATCATGTTTACATTTGATGGGAAGATGATGTTGGTTCAAATATAAAGGCTGAGTAACAATAGGACACATTAGAAGAAGAAGAAAGACTAATGGGAGGGGGAAAAAATCACTGATGGGATGAGAAAGCAGTGGGAAGCACTGTGCTTTGACAAGACAAAATCCTAACACAGCAACCTAGAAAAGGATTTATAGTAATTGTGAAAAGGACAAACAATTCTTGTATGCCTATGCTAACTCCTGAAACTTTTTGTTCAATCTTACCTTGTTTTCAAGTGGACCTGGTAAAAACAATAGTTTGGAAAAGTGATAGTAAATTCTATTCCAGGCATGCTGGTGGTAGACATTGGCCTCTAGTTATACAAGCAGTAATCTATTTGTAACTAAACCAAGTCATTCTCTCTCAAGCCACATAAATTTATGTAAAGGGAAATTGTGCAAATGTAAACAAAAATGATCTGATTATATTTATATTTAAATAGTTACTGTTTATTGTTTCTTCTATATTTTGTTCAGTGGTGAAATCTAAATTATTTTGCCACTGGTTCTGTGAGTGTGGCTTGATGTGGGGGTCAGGCGTGGCCAGCTTTTCCCCACTTTTTAAAGCATTTTTTTCTGCCGGTTCGGGTAAATAGATAGGAAAAAAAATGCTTTAAAGGGGGGGGGGAGATTCTGACGATCGCGCAGATCAGCTGTGAGCCGCACGATTGTTGGACCCTCCTTATTTCACTTTTTAAAGCATTCTTTTCCTACCGGTACGGACGAATAGGTAGGGAAAGAATAATTTTAAAAGAGAATAAAATGGTTCCGGCAATCGCACGGATTCGATGTGAGCTGTGCGATCGTCGGACCCTCTTTATTACACTTTTTAAAGCATTTATTTTCTGCCAGTTCGGGCGAACCTTAGCATATTTTGCTACCGGTTCTAGTGAACCGGTCAGAACCGGTAGCATTCTACCCCTGATTTTATCAGGGGTAGAATGCTGATTGAGCCATTAGAAAATCTTCTGACGGATTACTCTTAATCCATCAGATATAACCCCAAGACAAGGGCATTATCTTTGAAAACAAGGTGATACTTTTTTATTCATTTCATTGTCTGCCTGCAAAGTTTTAAAGATTTATAATTTTTTGAAAAAGGTCTGAAATGAAATTGAAATTGTAAAATTTTTACAATAAGGTGTCATTACATAAACTCAAAATACAACTTTGAGGAAGCCAATGCAAGCTTTTTAAAAAAGTGCCTCACTTCAACAAAGCTGCCAACAAAGCATACCTTGATGCTGTTGTCACACTTCCAGTCCAACAGGTAGGACTGGAACCAATTAGCCAAGCTCACATGATATAAGACTTTTTGATAAGTTACTTGTACTGAAAAAAAGACTCAAAGCCATAATGAAATATATCTAATGTTTTCTGTTTCAAGAGCAAGTTTTATGAAATAGGCTACCCATTTCCTCTCTTGTGTGAAAAGGTTGGTTTTCATCTGTCCCTTGTTTTTGCAATGGTCAGATTTGATTTCATGTTAAGAAATGTGTAAGAACTAACTTTTACACCTGCTTTGCAAAGCAACAGCAGGATTTTTTACTACTAAGGCCAAAACAAAATAATAGTAATATTTTGCTTTGGATTCTGTTTTAGCGTTCCTTCTTAGAACTTCCACTACAGAAAAAAACTGATAGGAACTTTCTTTGGCAAGAGTGGTAAGAGAAGAATAATGGAGCCAGATACTCCATCATTAGGGCCTGGATATCTCCACTTCAGGCTCCACAAGGTGAGGAAAGATGGCCAGTCCCAAGCACTCCAGGCATGAACCAAGAGGATTCCTAAGTGGGAGAGTCCAAACCTGTGGTAGGAAATCTGTTTCAAGGCCTGCTTTTCAATATGACTTAGCTAATAAGTCTTGTTATTGTGTGAACATATGAAACCTTTTTTTCAACAGAAAAAAATCTAGATGAGAATGAAAACACAACATGAACTATTTTTTGTGGAACACTTCATTCCATATGCTTCATTCCTGATAATGATAATTTAATAAAGATAACTTACCAAGATTCAATGAGGCAGTTAAATCAGTACTGGTTGTATATTTGAAAACTTCAATCTTCAGATACATCTCAAGCCTGCTATAAACAAACAAAGAAAAACACAATAAACATTCACACCAAATTCTATTGCTTATTTTATATTGCCACATTAATTTTTTGTCACTCTAAAGTAGCGATCCTCAACCTTTGTCACTTGCCGGCCTGGCGAAGGCCGGGCAGGAGAACCGGATTGTGAGAACGGTGGGCCGATGCCCGCGTACCTTGCACAGTCCGATTACAAATAGGCCATAGCCCAGTAGTAAACTGCGGTCCAGAGGCTGGGGACTCCTGCTCTAAAGTGCTATAAAATTACCCTTTTCTTTATAATTTAAGCCACCATTTGTAAAGGATATTATTCTCTTTTTTCCAGTGTTTTCTGTGTGGAAATCATTTACATGTAAAGAAATTTTAGCTTTAAAAAGCCAATCCAATGCAGGGTTCCATATTGCAAGCAACAAAGTCTCTTCAATAGAGCATTTAAAAGATTGATGTACAAGCATTACTTACATCCAACCAGCTACATTCTGCTCTAATAAGAGCAAGATATTGATGCAATTGAGCTTGCTTATCATATTTAACCTGCTTAAAATCAACTCAGAAAATAGACTTAATCAAATCATTCTCCAGATAAACATTTTATAACATCAAAAATTTAAATATCCTTCAGTACGGATATCTGGAAAATTTAGTATGATAAATATTGATAAAAACTAAGATCCTAGTTTCTGACTAATAAAGGCAAGTTCCTACAATTACAGCATTTAGTAACAATTTTTAGTATTCCAATCATCATTGCATGAAAAACCTACAGATTATTTTACTTTAACTGTTTCAGAACAAAACTGTGGCAAGTGATTTTTTAAAAGTTGGCTTATAGGCACTAAAGCTAAAACCATATATTAAAAATAGCCAAAAATTCATGAAATTTCAGTAATTTCATTACCAAATATTTCAAAAAATACTGGTGTCCTCTCCAATGTTTCAATAGAGAATACAAGTTATTATTATTTTTAATATGACTTTCTATAATTTATGGAATGGAGACTCTACAGACTATTAAGAGATGTTATATCGATAGTCCTCCCATGGCACAATGTTTGAACCCAAGTAACCAAGAAAAAACAAGTTGCATTCTGTTCCTCAAAGATATGGACAAGCGTATGAAAAGGTGTATAGTAAGACATGAACCGGAAAAAAAATTCCCTGTGCTAGTCTTCATGTGCAGAAATGTGAGATCTAACAAAACATTCGAATCAGTAAATAAATGACTGTAACTCATCTACACTTTAAGCATACGGTAAAAGTCTTATTGAAAAAAATAAGTATGCATAAGATTGCAGCCTTTTCTATACTCAGATCAATGGATTGCAAAAACTAACTATGTCTAAAACAGGCTGTCAAACTTACGGCCCACGGGCCAGATGCATGACACGCTGGCCACACCCACACCCAGTTTAGTAAAGGGGGGAGTTGATACATCACCTGATGCCGCAGTAACAATGCAAATTTGACACCACTTTCTAGAACTTTTCAGAATTCTTAATATATACAGCTCTCACATAAACAGAAAGTAAGAAGAATGAAAATATCTTTGGCCATTTCCACCATCAAGTTTTTAAAAATAAAGAAATAATATATGCATTATTGCCTCTCATTAATTTTTACAGCTCTCTTCCATAAGGTAACATATATTGGCATCAACAATCATTGTTGTTTTTTTAAAGTTGCCTGTGTGTTGAACTGTTCAACGTTCTGAAATATTTTAGTGTTATGTTATAGGTGGCAACGTGGTTACTTAATGGGAAACTACTAGGAAAGACCAAGGCAATACACTAGATATAGAATTTTAAATAAATGTCTTCAGCTGCTGTAGAAGTTTTGACTCTTCCAATATTGAACTTTTATGCATTTTATTGTTGTGGGGGTTTAGATCAGTTCCAAAAGAAAAATCAGAAGTCACCTACAACATGCAGTGAAAGGACTGCAACAATCACTATGTAGGACAAACAGGCAGAAGACTGGCAGAACACATCCATGAACACCAACTAGCAGTCAGAAGATATGATGAAAGCACTTTAATTTCACAACATATGGACATACTTAACTATAGTTTCAATTGGGAAACTGGAAAGTCCTAGACCAAGCCAAGTCCAAAAATGCTAGGGAATTTCTAGAAACCTGGCACTCTGACAAATCTGCCATCAATAGACACAGACATAAACAATATCTATAGAATATGCAAAAGAGACAACAAACCAAAAAGGGAACAAATAGACTTAAGCATCTCTCCACCAGCAATCAGCATCCAGATCAGCATAGATTAACCACAAGATTAACATCATACCAGTTATAACCTCTTCTATAGAAGAGGTTCCACAAATCTACAGTGCTGTTTAGAACCGGTTCCAGCTCCCTCCCTCTGCCCATCCACACATCATCAAGATGAAGAGCGAGAGGAGGAATTCTGGGAGTTGAAGTCCACAAGTCTTAAAGCTGTCAAATTTGAATGCCCCTGGGGTTTTTTTCCCCTAAAGGGTTAGGGGTGCAAGGGTCTTGTAACTTGACAGCTTTAAGACTTGCGTGCTTCAAATGCCAGAGCTTCTGAGCCAACATTTTGGTTGCTAAGCAAGAGCGTTAGTGAGTTTCACTACATTTTACAAGTTGGCCATGCTCACCCAGTCACATAACTGCCAAGCCACTCCCACTCGGTCATATGGTGGCAAGCCAGTCCTACCCAGTCACAAGGCCAGCAAGCCACTCCCACAAAGCAGGCCACACCCACAGAAGAGGTTCTAAAAATTTTTGAAACCCATCACTGCCTCAGACCAACAATCAAGTAAACAGTCTCTAGAGACTCTCAGTCATCCAGGTCATGGCTGTCCCAAAAGTGCTTTTTAAGGAAGCAACTGAACTTTCTTGTTTTTTTCTTTGAAGATGTTTAGCTTCTCATCCAAGAAGTTTCTTCAGCTCTAACAGGATGGGAATGGAAACATTTATATTCCTTGCAGACAGCTGGTCATTTGGATCCTTTTAGAGGATCCTTGAAGCACTTGGAAGTTTATCTGTGTCCTCAGGGTCACCTAAGTAATCCTCCTGGTTCTTGTAGTCTGCATTTTATTCTCTGAAAATCCATTCCTACTCCCACACCATTCAAAGGGTGTTCCATTCCTCACTATCCTGTCAGAACCGAAGAAGCTAAACATCTTCAAAGAAAAAAAAAGTCCAGATGCCTCCTGAAAAAGCACATTTGGGACAATCAAGTAAACAGTATCCTGATCAAGAAACTGCCAAATAAACTAACAGTAAACCACCCAACAAAAGTACTTCTAAGACACCCCCAACAATACTGACAAACCAAGCCATTAGAATATAAGCTGAGAGCGAACCTCACTCTTTAAGAGCATTTTACCCTAGTTTGGATAATCTGCAAGGAAAAAACCAATCTTAAAGACCACCTTCATTATAATGTCTACAATATGGAACTTTTATATTAAAACATTATTTAAAAGATAGGCTGATTACATGTCATAGTACATGAGAAAAATGTTATGTGTTTCCTAGTAGTCGGATGACATGAAAAGCAGAAGAAAACTTATCTGAATGGGAGAAGAAAGGAGATGGAACTGCAGTTGACTACGGGTGGTCCTCAAATTACAAGTTTGTTTAGTCACTGTTCAAAGTTACAAGGGCACTGAAAACATGACTTAAGACTGTTTTTCACACTTACAACTGTAGCAACATTCCCATGGTCACATGATCAAAATTTGGATGCTTGTGCAACTGATTAATATTTATGATGCTTGCAGTGTCCCGGGGTCATGTGATCTCCTTCTGACAAGCAAAGTCAATGGAGAAGCCAAATTCAGTTAACAACCATGTTACTAACTTAATAACTCCAATGATTCACTTAACGAGGGCGGCAAGAAAGGTGGTAAGATGGAGCAAAATTCACTTATCAAATATTTTGCTTAGCAACAGAAATTTTGGGCTCAATTGTGGTCGTAAATCAAGGATTACCTGTATATAAAAGTCTAGAATTGCCTGTTTCAACAACAACATTTGAAACTGCTCATCTGAATTTGCAACACAGTTTCTTTTGAACGTGGTGAATCTGGCACTGAACTGGACTTTACTTGGCTTACTCTTTTTGGTACCTCCAAAGTACCTGGAAATAATACAAGCACATTCACACTTTATTAACATGCGCTCAGAATACTTAGTAAAGATTTTTAAAATATTAGTGAGTTATATAAGAGGAAAATAATAAGTTTGTAAAATGTGACCAAAAGTAATATAATCAGCTCACCCACATAGTCAACTGTGGTTATAAAACAAGATACACCTTCAATGTTGAACAGGAAGCAGCTTTATGCAATATTGGTAGCATACAGGTGCACTTCCTCTTTCAAGTTCAGCTGAGAACAGAAGATTTTTCTGCAGTATTTTTAGGTGACCACTCATTCTATGCCTTCCTATGAAAATAAAGTAACAAAACAACTATATTTCCCCACAAAAGAGCCAATAGAATACATTCTATAGATGTACTGAAATGAAATAGATATTAGCCATACAATTCAGCAAAATTGTGTTGTTTTGATTCTCATGACATGCATCCACCTTGCATTATGAAAGGTCAAATACATGACAAGCAATTATTTTATTTCAGTTTGAACAGCTCTAATTTCAGTGGTTACTTATGAATCTGATATTTCAATGGTTACTCAAGTGTACTTACTACCTAACATTGTCCTGGAACCACTACAAATATTATGACAGAAAGAGAGAATCCTGAACTTATTTGAAATAATATTTGTACCACTTAAATGGCATAAGCTTCTAAATTGCAAAAGCAGTAACATATTAACAAGGCTTACTCTCCTCCCAAATGAGTAAGGCTATTTACAGTATCTTTTAATTTACATGTAGCTGCTAAGAGATTCACTTTCATTTCCTAAGTGAATAATATTTTGGAAGAATTAACAGGACATATTACTAGTAAGCTACACTTAAAATGTATTATCTTTATTTCCAAGTCAAAACATTTTTGGTAAAATTGAAATCGCCCACTGAAAAAGATAGTATGCACCTGAGAGCAAATTATAAAGCTATAATCAACCACACTCATTTTTCTATAGATACACATACGTTCAAGTAATTCCTTTGAACTGTAGCCATATTTCCTTCCACTGCCTAGTATTTGCAACTATCTAAGGTTGTCAAAGAATATAATCAGATAATGGATGTTCTGTTTCATACACATAGTTTTAACCTAGTAAGGTTTCATTTTATGGTGCAGATGAGGAAGCCTGACTTATCTCTCTCTCTCTCTCTCACTCACTCATTCACACACACATACATAGGCACTCACACGTATTGTACTATTGTACTAAATTTGTGTGCTGCTGCAATCACAGAAAAATCTTGGTGGGTCACAAAATTTTCCTATAATCATATTATTTTAAATATGAAAGCAATAAAATACTTATGAACCATAACTGGAAAACATACCTAGATTTTAATTCTTAAGAAAACGTTAGCACATCTTGTATTATTGGAATCTTTCTTTAATACAAGAACAAACAGAGAAAGGAACACCAAGGACTTGCCAAATAGACAAATGGATTTTGGACTGTTATGTAAAGAGGATTAAACATGTGTAAGTCAATTCATTTAGAGCACAATATTTATAAAATATTTCAGAACACCTACATTTTTCTTGTGGATCAAATCTCAAAATTTTTGCATTGTGAATCCACCCTGGGAGAGTTCATTATAGCTACAAACTACAACAGATGTCAACATGGAGGCAAGATCATCAACAAAAGGTGACAGAAGACAATGAACACTGTAGAATAGCTAGAACAAAGTCTATTTTAAACCCATTTTATCAACTTCATTTAGCATAACTATCACTTATATTATTTTTCCAACCAAACACTAGAATTATTGTCCCATCACAAAAAGCACGTTTTTAGCATTCTAGATTGTCAAACAGTTCACAATTATCTAAAGGTTAAAGTGAATAGTGACACAGCAAATGTTAAAGATGTTAGAAGCAACCTAAAGGTTATATAATAACTAAGCCTATAAATACAATATGTAAATTTGCAATATGTAAGTTAATTTATGGCAGGCTATGCAAAGTACTTAAAGTATTTAAAGAAGTGTTTTCTGAAACATTTGTGTAAAGAAACCTGCACTTCCTGAAGCTTTAAAGCAGCTGTGTTCTTTGAAAGGTTCAGCGTAGCTCTTCTGAAATCTTCCCCAATCATTCCCATATCGAAGTGCCTGTATAGCCACTTCACCAACATCCCACTGAAAATATTATCTGTGCATAGGGATATAAGAAACCAAGGAACACTTCTGAAGCAGCTGCACTAAGTCCTTGAGAGGGTTTGGCCTTTTTCAATACTTTGCACAGGGTTATTGTAGGTAAAAACTGGAGGAGGGAGCTCCTAAAGCAGTGATGGTGAACCTTTTCAGCAACGAGTGCCCAAACTGGAGCGGGCACTCTGGAGCACCAGAAACCCAAAGGCCACCTGGTCTCTGGGTTTCACGCACGAGCAAGTGCACTGGCCAGCTGGTCTTCAGGTTTCCGGCGCTCTGGCACGCACGAAGGCACCGGAACCAGAAGAGCAGCTGGCAATGGTGCACGTGCTGACAGAGAGGGGTCTGCATGCCATCTCTGGCATCTGTGCCATAGGTTCGCCCTCACGGTCCTAGAGGGAAGGCATGATATAAATTAATAAACAATAAATAGAAAGATATGACAGTATCATTTTCTTGGTCAGACCACAATGAATACAATCAAATTTAATTATTGATTCCATGTCAGCTATTCCCCACTGGAGTCCTCTTCTGAAATAAAAGATAGTATATACAGCAGGTTTGTCCAACCCACATATAACTTTGGACTGTTAGTAATGAGAGCCCAGTAGATCATAAACCTTTAAAGGAAGTTTGCTATTTACGTATGTTAACTATATTATATATTTTATATGTGTCCCATGACAATTCTTCACTCAATAAGACCCAGGCAAGCAAAAGGTTGGACACCCATGATATACAGTATCACAAAAATCCTAGAAACTGTTTTATTGAATGTATATGGCAACTTGTAACACTGAGCATGTTGGTTACCCAAGAGAAATTTAAGAATAAATGGGAGCATCCTTAGTAGGCCACAAAGAAGCAGTTTTTGCTTTGCAGTTTAATTGTCATTACTGAAGATGAGTTTTAATAATGAGATTCATGATTTAAATCTATAGATACTACCTATAAATCTATATACAAATAAAAAAGATAAATCTATCAACATAAAGGCCCCCAACAATTTAGAAGCCAGTAATTTTATTATGTAATAAACTGCACGCTTAAAACACAAATAACAAGGGATGTGATTGTTACTACCACAAAAATCCTTACTATACAAAAGCAACAACAACATCTGAACAAGAAAATCGGTACTTTGCAGCCACAAAAAGATTCTTACAGAGCAACGTTTTTATTAATCAGTTTTCTTAAATTTTGTCATTGTTTTAAGAAACACAGTAAATGACAATGGAACAAGTAACTAAGAATTGGTTATTCGGTAATCCAAGTATCAACAGTCTTGTATGCCACATAATATATTTGTATTGACTAAAGTTGAGCTACTGCCTTAGCCCAGTAGAGAGATTTAGTGTAGATAAGTAGCTTTTACATACACAAATTACAAATGAAGTTGTAAATCTTTTTTTATTTTTTTAAACACCTTTACTGTCCAGCTTTCCTTTTAAAAAAGGAAGTCAAAAGCATAATGAAACCAGAATTACTCAAACATTTATGCATAGTGTTCTATGTTTATTTTTAAAATCTGTACTCTTTTCTTCACATTCACTTAGAAATTAGTAATTCAGGATATTCAGAATTTTGACAAGAGACTGTCCCAGACAGATGAAATTCTAAATTTTTTACTATGCACATCAAGTCAGTGTAAACTCTTTAGTAACCAAACAGCTTTTCTTCATGAAAATTCTAAATTAGTGAACTGTTTTTAGTGCATGAATTTTTTAAAAGGAATTGGTCACATTATTATTTCATCAAAGTTTTGGAATTATATTCATAATATATTCATAGTAACATGTTTACAGTCCCCTAAACAAATCTGTCATTGAGAGAAGAAGTATACATATGTGATTTAAAGGTAAACAAGAATTTTGAATTTATTATTCCATTTTTATTATTCAACTTTGCTTTAGTCATCTACTTTCACACAATACAATGAGCCTAAGAAAGCCGCAGTATCAGGCCGATGACAACAATATGTGGAAAGTGGCATAGATGAAAAATAGATACTACAGAGGAACAAAGTCAAAGTTACCAAGACAACCAATAACCCTGGATGCCTTTGCAGCAGCAGGAGCAAGGAATAAAAAAGCTTCTGCCTATCAGGAAGCAAAAACGCCATCGTCGTGCTTCTTGAAATCAGGGCCTTGGGTACTGCGTGCACCTTCCATAGAAAGCTACAGCAAAAATGTGCTGTGTCCAACACCCTCCCTTGCACAAGGAAAGCTCAGGGAGCAGGTGGAAAAGGGATTAGGCGCACATCCTCGCCGCCACGGGAAAGGAGGAGGCGTACGCAATTCTCCAAATACAATTAAGAGGAGGGGAGGTCGAAATACGGTTCTCTCTTTGACCCATTAAACCAAATGCGTCCCAAATAGAAAGCAAGGTGACGCTTCTCTCCGCGCTTCCATCTCTATTCCCACATAATTGTACACAGCGCGATCAATTCCGCCCAGACGGACAGGGAAAGAGAAAGAGAGAGAGAGAGAGAAAGGGAGGAAAGAAGCGCCGAACACCCGGCTGTTCCGAAACCGAGGCGCCCAGGAAGCCTTCAACCCACCGGCCAGCAACCCGGCTGCTTAGGCCGCCCAGCGGAGAGGACGACAGCGCAGCCGGAGCCGCCTCCGCCACTACTACCGCCGTCCCCTTCCCCCACCCACCCAGGCACACGAAGCAGCAATGCGGCTCCCCAGGCTGCGCTCGCACCCAGCGGCGAGCAGGCAGGGCCTAGTCGGGTTCCGGGAAAGGGGGACTGCGAAGGCCGCGCCGCCGCGCACAAAGTTGGAGAAGTTAACCACAACAAAAGCTCGGGGAGGGAGCAGAGTTTTGTCGCCTCCACTCAATTTTACGCCGAGGCAACTTGCATCGCCACAGCCCGTCGCCGTCACCTCCCTTGCACGCCCCCCCTTCCTGGAGGGGCTCGGTCCCCCCCCCTCACACGGCAGGATGGGGGCTCCCCGGGGAAAGCCTTCGGAGAGAGGCGGGCGCGCTTTCAGCTGCCACCCCTAAAATCTCTTCTGCGCGGAACGACCCTCCCCCGAGAGGAGTAGGAGGAGAGGAGGAAGATGAGGAGGCGCAGCCAGCTCTTTCCCTGCCAGCGGCACCCCCGTTTCCCCAGGCGGCTCCCCTATTCTTCTCCCACCCCTTCGAGCCAGACGGCCGAGTCGCCCCCTTCTCTTTAAAGAGAAAGCAGGAGAGGAAGGTGTTAAAAGCCCAACTTCAGATCAGTTCGCTCCCCGCTTCCATTATTCATTCCCCGCTCCAGGGAACCGCACGCCCCTCATTAAGGAGCAGCAGACAACCAGGCGGACACCTCCCCCTTTCGGGTGCAGATCCCCCCAAGTTGCCTCTCGCGGAGGCTGGGGGGGTGGTGGTGGCAGGAGAAGGGGAAGCGGTCTGCCAGATCGTCTCCCCCGTTTGGTCTTCCCGGCATCAGCTCCGGCAGTTCCTTCGCTTTCCCCGGCAGCGTCGCGCGCAAGCTCGGGTTATCCGACAGCGCACAGCCGCGAGCGCCCAAACCCCCCACCCGCGCCTGTTCCGCAGAGAAGGGGGCCCCGCGGCCGGGGCGCACAAGCGCTTCCATTTACCGAGGTCAGTAAAGTCTCCGGCTCCTCTCGCTCAAGCTGCCGCCAGCGCTGACCTTTGCTTTGTAAGAGGAAGCTGGAGCTGCTGAGTCTTCCGCGGCCGCCATGTTCCCGTTTTAATCACTGGCTGCTTGTTTATTTCAATGGAGACCCTCCCACAGCTCACCCTCCTCCTCTCCGCAAAGCTCCCCAGCCAGAGAGGAGGGACTGGGAGGGCCGCCGCCGCCGCCACTCCCTGCGACGGAAAGAGGGCGCGCGCACCCTAGCCCGTCCGCGGCTGTCGTCTTGGCGGGGCGGTTCGCCGAGAGGAAACTTCCTTTGCGACTTAACGCTGGTTGCCGGGACGTAAACCGGTGTCTTGGAACAGGGAGGGGGGAAAAACCCGAAACGAGCCGTGACCTAAGCAAGAAGGCAGATAGGAAAGGATGCCATTGTACGCGTCGTTAACAAAAGAGAAATGGAAACCAATCGGTGTGATGCATCGATTTCCTTTTCTTGGACGACTAAAGAAAACAAGGGCGCTCTTTTGCCGAACCATTTAAAAGACCAGATGATCATAATAAGCACATTGGCGCTGTGTCTGTCTCCCTCCCTCTCCGTCTGTCTCAAGATGAAACGCTTTTCTAACTAAGGTTAACACGAGTTCTGTCACTATAAATCTGTGGAGGAATAACATTACGCCCCACCGCGTATAAGCTGGGTGAGAAGGCATGCCGCGCGGTTTGAAAGTAAATCCTTGCGGTTTTGAATACACAAAACAATGACACCTTTCAGCAGAGACACAGCTTTACTGATGTGTTATGTACTTTGGGGACTATTTGAAAGTTCAGGATGTTCCAGGCCTGTCAGGTATGACACCAAAACTGCATGATCTTAGGTCATGATCACTTCCATTTAGTTTTTTTTAAAACTGTTGCGCTATTGGCATTTGAACTAACATTTCCTGTTCATCTTGATATGCCTATAGGGTGGTGCATTTACTAAGATATGCTTTGAGTAAGTTGCCTTATGAAGGAATTGGTTGAATTCTCACCCAGAGCTTGTTGCATAAATCACAGATCTATACAAGCCTAAGCCAAGATCAATAATACAAAGATTTAACATCTGTGGACTGGAGTCATAGTAAACATAAAGTTTACGCAAGCTTAGGATAGAATGAGCATCAGCAATTTTTATCAAGTTTTTCCTGTTAAAAATTACACTGTAAAAATGCAGAAATGTGCAAAGAATATTCTAGTTTATCTGTAGAAATTGATAAATTGATATTTTTCATACTGGTTTGCAGTCACTGTGAATTTCAATAATTTGAGTTTATATTGCCTTAACACTCAGAACATAACAATAAAATTAAGATCAATTACATACCAGTAGATAATCTTGTTTCCACACTTTTGTATAGCATATTTCACTCAAGTGATACCATAGGCATTTCACACTAAAAGTGTTGCAAAAGGTTGTGTGTGTGTGTGTGTGTGTGTGTGTGTGTGTACAGATTTAAACAGTTTAAGGCTCAGAACATTAACAACCTAGAAAAAATGAGCCTTAGCCCAGCCTTCTCTAAATAATAATATGCTTCCCAAATGTGTAAGCTGCAATGTCCAGAATTCGCAAGCCAGTTATAACTCCTAGAATTCCCCAGCCAGCAAGTCTATTGCTGAAAGTACAGGTTCTCAATTTATGACCACAATTGAGCCCAAAATATATGTTGTTAAGTGAGACATTTGTTAAGTTAGTTTTGCTCCATTTTAGAACACAGTTGTTAAGTGAATCACTACAATTGTTAAGTTAACAATTGTTAAGTTAACAATTTAACACTGTTGTTAAATGAATCTGGCTTCCCCATTGACTTTTCTTGTCAGAAGTTTGCAAAAGGTGATCCCATCATCCCGGAACATTGCAGCGGTCATGAATATGAGTCAATTGCCAAGCATCTGAATTTTGATCCTCTGAACGGGGATGGTGCAATGGTCACAAGTGTGAAAAACGGTTGTAAGTCACTTTTTTCAGTGCTGTTATAATTTTGAACTGTCACTAAATGAATTGTTGTAAGTCGAAGACTACCTGTACTGGTCAGCATACTGTAACTGGAGAATACTGAGTTGGTGGAAAGCTGCTTGCAATGGGTGGAAACTAATCAAGGAGAGAAGCAACTTAGAACTGAGGAGAAATTTCCTGACAGTGAGGGCAATTAATCAGTGGAACAGCTTGCCTCCAGAAGTTGTGAAAGCCCCAACACTGGAAGTCTTTAAGAAGATGTTGGATAGCCATTTGCCTGAAATGGTATAGGGTTTCCTGCCTAGGCAGGGGGTTGGACTAGAAGACCTCCAAGGTCCCTTCCAACTCTACTATTGTATTGTATTGTATTGTATTGTATTGCTTTAACCTACACCAAAAAGGTTGTCCAGTGGAAATTAGTGGAAGAAAAGTCAGAGGCTAAGGTCTATTGTTTTTTTTAATGCCCCAGTTCTTCCTTTCATTTTGGGTAGTTCATAAACCTGCAGAAGATCCTTCTGTCATTGACTTCAATTAAATAGAATCAATTGTTTTTTACCTGCTTTTGTATGAGATACGTCATTTTAAAAGAGGTTTAAAATAGAACAAGGTAGTGTTTATTAATAGGTTTAAAGTGAAAATTAACATCTGAAGGAAGTCACTAGATTAAATTGCTATGTGCAATTTAATCTTGTCAAGGACCAATTTAATTTTCTACCTCTCCTTGTTCGCATGATAAATAATTTTATTTTAAACTTTGTACCTAATCTCATGTATATCACTTGATGGAAATAAATCTTCTTTAGTTCAGCTAGAAATCTTTCCAACAGAGTATGTTCAATGTAACATATCTGGTATGGTTGTGTTCATTTGGTTATTCTATTTTTACAAATGGAACTTGGTATAGAATGCTATAGTTATTTCACAAAGGTGTGAAATGTGTTGTTTACTGTGTTGTTTTTCAAACTATCTTCTAGATTCCATAATCACTGATCAGCTTACAGACAATGACTACACGAAACCAAGATTTTTTTTCTGTGCCTCTACAATGCCATTTGTCATTGTAGGTCTGTAGGCAGTTCAATTGCTGCTCTGGAATAAATGCTGTAAAAAAAGATATTTTACTGCAATTCATTCATTTCCCCTTCCCCCCCTCTTTCAATTTGTATAGCAACTCATCTCAACAGATTATTCTGGGCAGCAAACAAAATTAAAATAAAAGTAAAACAATGTGGGAATGACCTTGGGGAAAGGAGGAAAGACATGCTGCCTAGGAAACAATCAGACAAGAGAGGCAAAAGCCCCCAGTGACTTAATAATCAGGGGGAAAAAGTTATAAAGGACCCGCCCTAATGGATCAAGCAGTTAAAAATAACAGTGGGAAGTTTGTACTTTCAGACTTGCAAGTTTCTGTTAATGTGGCCTTACAATAAAGTAGATTTAGCTCATCAAGTCATGTTTCCTTTCTTGTTTACCCAGAGGGGGGTTGGGATAACATACAACAATGCAAAAATTAAAATACAGGTAGTCCTTGATTTACAACAGTTCGTTTAATGACTGTTCAAAGTTACAACAACACTGAAAAAATGATGTGTTTTTCACACTTAGGACCATTGCAGCAGCCTCATGGTTATAATGCAAAAATGCAGATGCTTGGCAACTGGTTCACATTTATGACGGTTGCAGTATCTTGGGGTCATCAGCTTTTGCGACCTTCTGATAAGCAAAGTCAATGGGGAATCTAGATTCACTTAACAACCATGTTACTAACTTGACAAATGCAATGATTCACTTAGCAACTGTGGCAAGAAAGGTCATAAAATAGGGCAAGCTCACTTAATAAATGTTTCACTTAACAAAATAAATTTTGGGCTCAATTGTGGTCGTAATTCGAGGATTACCTGTATATAGCAGCTAAGAAAAAAAATACTTGTTTTGAAAAACACTCGTGCCACAAGACAAACTGCTTTCAAAATTATCCATAGTTTCAACAGCAGTTTTTCATGATGGAAGGGCTGGTATTAAGAACCACGTTTGAAGATTTTATGGTGCAAGCAGACTGTTCTTTAGATCCTATCCATTGTATTTTAAAAATAGTATTTCGTTGCATAACATTTTGAACAGTGTTTAAAAAACCAATACGTTATTTCTTACAGTGCATTGAACTACTGTAATACTATAGGTTTTAGATGCTTTATGCTACCAGGTGATTTTTGTTTGCTAATGTTACCTGTAAATCAGATTCAGCTTAAACAATGCAAGCATGAAATCGGTGGTCCCCATGATGCCCCTATTGTAGCTTTTGGTTTCAGTCACTGTCAGTCTGTCATCTGACTTCCCTCAAAAGTATAGAAACAGATCCTTATCCACTTTGAAACTCTGATTGGATTCTGTCCGTGTAAGGGGGGAAATCTTGTTTCTGAATATTACTAACACATTTAAAATTTGTGTATAACTTGCAAGAGTGAAACTTACAGGGACTGCTGTGTGTCATACATTTAATATCTTCATTCAGAACATATTTGTGTTGATAGTCTACAGCAGGAAGTAGCAGAACATCCTGTTTCTGAAAGAGAAAAACAATTTTTCAGGCTTTAAAGTACTACATCTAAATCTTTAGATTCAATTGAATAGAATCAATTGACATATAGCATAACTAAAAGTAGAAGAAAAGTAGAGAACATAAAAATTTCATATGATGTTATTTGAAAGTGATAGGAAATACTGTTAGTGCAACTCAGTCTAATGCTATGTTCCTACTTAATATAACCACAGTAAAATTGTGCCTTGGCAACAGTTATTTCTCCTGATATTGCCTTTATTTCTTCTTCAGCCCAAGAAAAGTGAGAGAATCTACATTGTAAGCTGTACGGGTGAACATTTTGAAAATTATCCAGAAGTACTTTGTTCAAGCACAATGTCTCATTGCTATTTATTAAATCCCACTCCTGTTCATTAAGGTAGATTTTGTTTTGGGCTTCCATAGAAGCCTGAAAAAATGTAATAGGTTAAAGATGATGATTATGATTTATAAATTGGCCACAACTCATTTTAGATTTAAGCAGTAATCTGAAAAAAAGAGAGGCTACTGTAGAAGTGTGACATTTGCGTGAAACATTGAGGACCTTTTTTTAAAAAAATCATTTTAAAAAATTGCAGAGAAGTGACATTCTGAAGAAGCTTCAGCTCCAAATCTATTTGGAATAGTTTCCCTTACTGTAGACACCATGCTAGTTTGCATTTTAAAAAAGAACTATTAAAAAGTACAAATTACTACAGTAAAATTGGACTGCAAAGTATAGGCTGCCCTAAAGATGTATATCACACTCACTACTATATTTAGAGTTGGAATCAGAGTGATATGTGTGCTCTTGGACGAAGATATGCTGGATTTGAGTATTGACTTGGGCCAGGGAGCATTCATATCAGCTCCTCCGTAAAATATATCATATGGCCTTGACCAAATTAGCCTCTCTAATAACGCCAAATTATTAACGTAGAGGAGGAAAGTTTCATGCCTGTGACCTTAAACTTTTTAAGATAACGTAGTTAACCTTCAAACATCTGTGGGATGCTACATTATTTAACTGGATTGTATTTCAAGCAATTGGGAGAGGGTGGGAGAGAGACAGAAAGACAGAGTGATATTGGAATGTGTGATATTTTCAGTTAGTAGATTCTAATTATTTTGTACTCTGTAAATAATGGCAGAAATTGTAATCTTAAAAACAGTGCAATATTATTCTAAACAAATGTCCTGTATTTGAGGGCTATTTGTAATCCACCTGAATATCATGACAATCATGTCAGCATTCTTTTTTCTGGAGCAAAACACATTTGATTGGCTTCACCATGTGGTTATTTTAATTAGGCATTGCCAGATGTGGTTTCAGACCTATGCAGATAGCAAATTGAGTCCCCTGCCAATCAATTGATGATGTCATTGATACTTTCCATTGTGCCAGGTCCTAACTTGTCATGCTTTTTTACTTCTATTATTATGGGATAAAACTTTTATCATCCCAGAAGGAAGATAATATCTGGCATTACAAGAACTGGCTAGTGATGGCATTGAATAATCGACATGGGGCTCCATTTCTTTCTGGAGTGGTTTGAAGCTTGTTAGAGCCATGAATGCTATGAGCTATGAGACCTATTCATATATAAATGGATTTCATACAACTTAAGGCATGAACAATGTTGCTTCATCAATTGTTGCTATTCTTACCAACTGTACATTAAGAAGTTCATAGAAAAATATGATTGCAAGACTTAATTGGATTATTTTTTCTGGATAATGTTCACACAACTATAGTTAATGCTTTTATGTTTAATTAACAGAAGAAAATCATACATACATATAACAGAGCAAATGAAATAATATCGTTTCAGACTTACTATAGGAAGGCACCAAGGGAGGAGGGAATGTATATTAACAGAATTCCAAGAGCTTTGACCATATTGTTCAAAAGTCTTTCTCTTTTCCTTTGTCAAAAAAAACCTTCATAGGTGGATAAACACATATCAATGGGCCAGAACAGGTGTAGGTTTCCCTTTCTAGTGTTCTATGATAATTCCTGGCCCAAACATTAATACATTACACTAAACCACAATATGCTTTGTTGTTTAATATGTTTTGCTAAATGTAATGTGCAAACCTATCTCTTGTGTTTTGCAAATCACTGTTTATGGTTTAGCATGATATATGAGCCCAGCCAACTGTGTCTTAGAGAACAAACAATGGTTTAAAAATTGTACCTTAGTGTGATGTATGAATCGCCTCGTCAACTATGGTGATGTCTTGTACCCCCGATTCTCAACATTTTCTTTTCATTTACAAAATATTCTGTAAGCAAACATTTTTCATATAACACTAAATTGCTAGAAATCAAGCTTACATATCAAGAGGCGTTTAAAAAACAACTAATATTTTGCTTATAAACAAACACACTTTTTTCAAGAAATAATGTTAACACCAAATATGAGTTGCCATGACCGAGTTGAGGGCAATATATATTTTACATAAATAAATAAATGTAAGAGGTATATGGAATTATTTTACTATTTCAAAAAATCCCACTTATCGTCAAAGAATACCTGTTCCCTTAGGCCTCAGCTAAAATTTTGTGTGCAGGTAAAATCTCACTGATTTTAAAAGCAACAGGCTGGTGATTCAAAATTTAAACACACACAAACTTTGGAATTAAGACAGTTTAAGTTTTGGGGATGAAAGAGCAACAATGATTTGTGTTGGAAAGATCAGCCAAATACACTTAGCTCCTTGCTTTCAGACTAAGCCTTTGACACTGTGGAGTAGTGTTTCATATTTAATGAACTGCTTGTTCTCTACTTCAGAGCATACTCTAATTATCTCACTAGCTGCCGTCTCCTAAGGCTTCTTAATTATCAGGAGTATATATACTCAACCTTGTACTTTATGTAGATAGATGGTTCTCCCTTATTGTTTCTGCCTGGTATAGATCCCAGCTTGAGACAAATCAAAACATATATAAGTTTTTTTTTAAAAAAAACTAAGAATGAAAGAGCCATTGGCAAAAAAAATTCACAGCTGATGCGGATATTATCTTATTTTTTCAGACATTACTTCTCAGAACATTCTGAAGCATGGCTAAGCAAATAATTATTCTTACAAAGACAATGTCCACAAAGATTTTTTTCAAAAACAATTTCAAATCACTCTTGGTCTCATTAGCTAAAATAATGGAGGAAAGGGATAATGGATCTGAAACCATTTTTTTTTCTAATTCAGGAGTGGGGTGGTTGTTAAGAAGCATGACCATTAGCCAGGTTGATAGCAGTTGGTAGAAGCAAGAGTTCAATAATATCTGGAGAAACACCAATTTTTCATTTGCATTTTAGCTGCACGATTCTAAGAAAACTTAGTGTTTGTTTTTGAAAGGCAGTCCATCTTGACTTGATCCTTCCAAGGGTTACAGTTCAAACCAATACTTGCCTATTTATTCAGTTGTACTTATCCCAAATAAATGGCTATATAATGTGAAACATAGAGGAAGTTTAAGATTTGCATGGGATACAGTATTGAATAGATAATGTCCCACAAGGCGATATAGCAAATGTTCTAGAACAGCAAATCAGAAGAAATGAGTTAATTTTGTGTTTACTCTGGCTTTAAGTTGCTAAGATTAAGATCATAGTACATATTTATGACAGTTACAGTGTCCTGGGCTCATGTGATCATCTTTTGCAACCTTTGAACAAGTCAAGAGGGAAGCCATATTCACTTAATTGTGTTACTAACTTACCAGATGTAGTGATTCACAACAAATGTGGCACGAAAAGTTGTAAAAGTGGACAAAACTCACTTCACAAATTTCTCACTTAGCAACATAAATTTTGGATTCAATTGTGGTTATAAGTTGTGGGCTATCTATACAACCAGACTAACCTTACATCTAATCATTCAGTCTTCATGACAAAATAGATAGTGAAATAACATTGTGAATTTGTGGGAAACATCAATGTCATCTAAGCTGGACATCATCTATTTTCTATAATACAAATAAAACTTTCATTGTAATGTAACATGTTTCCTTTGGTTTCTCCTATGCTTTAGTGGTAGTTTAATTGGGTTCTTTTTGAAACTTTTAGACACACTGCTATTTATATGCAAAAACTATGTACAGTAAGTACTTTGGTTTTATTGTACATTTGTAATCTGCTAGGAAATAGTAAAAAGAAAATATGTAAAATAGAACATTACAAGAAGTAACTTCCTCCTTCCCTCCCATATACCCATTTATTATAAGTGTTGATTAAACAAGTCAAATAAACATACACTTCATTTTATTTTATTTTTCAACTATTACATACTTCTGAAATAATACAAAAGAAACAATCAAACTGCTCATAAAGGGAAAGATTTGAAAAAGTGTTTCTTGATTATTCAATAAAAATATTTTAAATTCTTCCTTAAGTTGTCCCAAAGTAATGCCAGGACAATATCTTCTCTCCTCACTGCCAATATTTATCCTACTTCTACTGCATCTCTCTTGAGCAACTGTTGAATTAAATTGCTTATTATCTAGCCTTTTGTCATCATAGCCATGCGGACTGGTATTGTCATCTGCCTTTTCAGCACATTATCAGCTACAAAGAAAACATCCTCAACCCAAAACTTTTCAGTATAAATTGGAAAGGACACATTTCTCAGGACTTTCATCTGTTTTCACCCGGCTGGTTGATTTGTTTCTCCTCCAAAACTTCATTGGAGATTAACCTCAAATTAAAATAATGTAAGATAGAACACCTGGGGAAAAAAACAGACAAGAGGGAGGCACAACCTACCATAATTGTGGAATCAACTATATCAAGTTGGTTGAGATAGTTATGGTTGACTAACTGTTGAGCAACGACCTCTCTTCAAGGAAAGGATGGAGAAAGGGACTGAAACTCTCTACTATAGGAAAATTGACAAAGAAGTAACAAAGGCCCAATTCAACATCCCACATTTTCTGGACACTTCATTGACGAAAAGATGGAATACAAAATGACAAAAAAATCACAGTGTCATGATACAAGCTCCATCCCTTTTGAACATGTGTATGATGTCATGATACTTGTATGAAAGGAGCGAGCCTTGTATCACAACACTGTTTTTATCAGTCCATCCTCCTTCCCCAACATATGCATTCTAAGTATATTAAAGTATAGTTAAGGGAGAATAGCATAAATATACCCCTTCTTTTCCAAATAAAATAATGGAAATCTGTTCTCTCTTCTGCTTTGTGAGAAATATGGAAAGAATAAAAAACGGAGTGATGCTGATGGTATGATATAAATAGAGGGAAAAGCGTCTCTCTCAAGGAGATAGCTGGTTCAAAAATGTGAAAGGTAATTATTTAAACTGGAGGAAAATTCCACATCATTAGATGACAATAGTATTATTAATTGAAATTGTGATAAGATAGTGTTAGCTTAAGGAAGAAAATATAATTGTTATGTTACCTTTAACAAAGTTTCTTTTGTGACTTCCAGAGGGTCCAGAAAATATGGAACAATACTTTCCATTCTATATGGCCCTCGTAGCCTTTTAAAATTGTGTGAGCAGGGGATGTGCTTTTGTCGGCTGTTGATGAATGCTGCCATGTCATCCAAACGTTGTGACATGCCACTTTTAATACGCATATTATGGGCTTACACTTTAGACTGTTCATTTACATTTGTGTGTTCATTCATAGGAAGGCAAGTGATGAAATGTCCATTATGACAGTGTGATTCAACCTCTGTCCCTTCATGCATGTACAAAAAAACCAGAGTGTCAACCCTGACACAAACCTGGCTCAATAAAAAAGGACAGGGAGGGGGGAATAGATAGTTGGGGTTTTATAGTCAAAAGAAAAAGGGTTTCTGTGGGAACCAAGGGCATTCCAACAGGTGCCTGCAGAGAGGAGGAGTGGAGTAACCAAACAACCAGCCAGCACCTCTATTGGGCAATATGACTGATAACTTGGGGAAAGGGGAAACGTTCACTTTTTAATGGAGTGAAAACCATGGGAACCTTAGAGTTGGTTTTCACCAGTTGTGCCAATAAATTGTCCTTTGAGGAATCTACCTGCCTCGGATTTCTGCTTTCCATGGGTGCATTACTTGGAATGCTGACACAGAAATTTCATAATTTTGGCTACATGCAGACATCTATGCAGATCATGACTAAATGAGGAGCTTTGTGTTAACAAAGGAATAAAGGACAAGATCTAAATCCAGTTCTCCAAATGTATTAGGGGAAATATTTCCTTATAATGTTGCTAGCCGAGTGTCTATGGAGATTCTCACTCATCCAGGTCGTGGATGTCCAAAGTGTTTTTCCAAAAGGCAAGTGGGCTTTCTTGATTTTATCCTTTAAAATGTTTTGCTTCTCAACCAAACATCAGAACTAAAGAAGCTTCTTGGATGATAAGCAAAACATTTTCAAGGAAAAAAATCAAGATAGCCAACTTGCCTTTTAGAAAAGCACCTTTGGGTTGCTAGTCAAGATGAAGTTACTGAATACAGAGTACATGGAGTAGACTTATGGCAATACAAGTCAATTGGCCTAAATGGAGAGAGAGGTAGACATGCTCAATGGCATTCAGCTGGATATCTAACCTTTTTTTCTTGTAGTAATGAGAATACAGTGCTAATGGAACACCAAGTAGGAAGGATTATTTAATTCACAAGCTACTGGGAAAAAACATCCACTTTGTACCAGAATCAAATTGTGCATTTTACTTGTGATAAACAGCAAACAGCCTGGCCAGCCTTATGTTATTATTTGTAAATATATATTGACTGTTGTTTGAATTGTGGAAAAAATGATAACTAGTGCTTATTCAGTAAACATTCTTTGCATACAGGGCTGTGTCTGAGTGAAAGAGAGAGGGAGAGAAAATGTGATTCATCATCAAGAACTTAATATACAATAAAGCTCAACCAATATGGACAATGATGAGGGATGGTGGGCACTTGAGATCCCAAAGGGCCCAATCAGCATAGTCAATGATCTAGGATGCAGTAACCTGTCATTCAACGATATATAGAAGTCTAATTTGAAAGGCTCCTCCCTGGAATTTAAAATGCTTGCCTTAACTAACAACAAATTTCTCACTTAGCAACATAAATTTTGGGCTCAATTGTGCTTCTAAGTCAAGGACTACATGTACTAGAAGTAATGTGGTAAAAATGTTGAAGAATTTAGAACAACTACCCTCTGAGTACATTTCAAACAATTGAATAGCCAGCTGCTGTACCTATTGCTTTAAAATCTGTGGATTAAAGCCCACCCATCTGGAAGATACTTGAAGAAGGTAAGGCTGAACAAGGATTTGTAGCAGAGTGAACATAATCAAAAATAAGTTATGTAATAATGTGGACTAAAAGAAAGTTGGAAACTGAAATGAATGTTTGTGGTGACATAAGAAGTGTTTTTGACAGGATGTGAATATATGTACATTTTGTATGCAGATGATGCTGTGTTATTGGTTGAGAAATGGAACAATATACCAGAGAGTTTATATGATGCTGGTGAACTCAATAAACAATTAACTTAAACATTAAATAATTGCTTAGTCATGAACAGTTAGATAAATTGCAGCCAGGATCGTAGCCACAACATACAAGAGATCTACTATTTCAGAACATTGAATTCAAGACTCCCAGTTTTAAATTCTGTTCTTAAATTTTTCCTTTCATTTTTTGAATCATCAGAAATGAGCCATGCCTATTCAATATTTATGTAAGAATTACACCAAGATGGAGAATTGCTGATTTGCAAGTTTTCTTCCCCATTTTCTTCTGCTCATCCATCTCTGACTCTGGAGGTGCCAGGGTATTTCACATACTTCCTTCCAGTAGTAAGTAACTGAAGGATATTAAACTTTTTCTTCCATTTTTGCTTCTTTGTTGGCTGGAACTGGTAAGTGGAAAAGTAAATTATAATTCAACACTGAAAGGATAAATCTGCTTGAATTTCAACAATGAATTGCTGTTAATTTTCCTACATTTCAAATGTTTCTTTTCCAAGAGAGAATAAGTAGATTTTCAATTTGATAAAATGTCTTCTTAATTTTCAGAAACTATGTTACTATCTTGCAAATTGAACTGTATTTGACACCAGCATTAGAAATGTCCTGAAATTGATAATTGCGTAATATTTTGCATTAGGTTATTGAGATTTTTTTGGTTTACAAAAATTACAGACCAAAAATCATGATTTATTCATTAAGCTACAATTAGAATAAATCATCTAATATATTAAATTATAGTTTACAAATTACAATGTGTAATTAATATTTAAGCTCAGACCAGATGCTTACATTATTATAGGTTAGTATGGTACATGAATCAGGCCAGGTTTTTTCATGTCTGTGTCATATCCCACAATTTCTCTTATTTGACAATGACTGTAAAATTAACAACAAAGAGAAATAGAGAAGCAAAATTATCAGACTTCATTAATAAATTAATGATACATCTGCTAATGAAAAGTAACAAACCAATCACTAGTACACCATGCTGAGTTAAATGATATAATAGTATTAGGTTGAAACAATTGTATGATATTCAATAAATAATCTTTAAGATGTTGAAGTGAGATCTATAACAAATCAATATTTATGTTGCCAGCATGCACAGGGTCAAACTGACAATGGATGCCTGATCAATAAAATCAGAAAATAATTTAAAACTTGCAGAAAAAATGAAATCGTACGTAACATTTATGTACTAAGATACAATGATTTTTCTTCTTGTTGTGCCATATCCGTCATTGGACATTGGCGATCATGTTGGCAATCTTATTTTTGTCAACAAGAGCATGAAAAAATTCTGCTGAGTTTTGTCCAAACCAATCCCTTAGGTTTTGAAGCCATGATGTTCTTCGGCCTGGACCTCGTTTGCCTTCAATCTTTCCCTGGAGGATTAAGTAAAGGATGCTGCATTTTTCTGGGTGTCACATCACATGTCCAAAATATTTATCACATGTCCAATAATCTTTAGAATTCCAAAATCTCGGCATGTTGTCAATTAGTAATTCTATTCCATATGTATTCATAGGCATCCTAAATCAATTCTATAAATACATCATGTTTTACTGAAGAAATATAATAATCATGTACCAACTGTCTTGCAACAACAAATCATTACATTAAACTCGATGTATTAAATCATAGATCATTTTTAAGGCACTGGACACTCTAAAACAGCAACAATAAAAGTAATAAGTTTTCATTCCATGATTGTGATTTGAACATTCTTTATATCCTCCTTCCATAAAGTTGAACATTCTGCAGAGATGTGCACATTTATTTTCCTGTTTAATGAAATAAACGGGAATATTTGCTTTGTTTGATAAACTGCCAACACATGTTCACAAAACATACATTTTCACAAAAGATGTAATGCTTGAAGTAAATGTTTCTAAACTCAGTTGGATTTACTTCAAAGTGTTCAATTGTTAAATACAAGAGCTTTTATAACATTTTTGGTCCATGAACTGACAGAAAATTCCCAGTAAAGAAATCATTTTTATTTGAAGGTCATTAAGAATTTTCATCAAGCAGTATGTTAAATTCAAGAATAAAGGGAGGCTGAAAGTGCCATCTTTGTTTTCAAAATCTGTAGTTTGCAATAGAATGCAGAAGTTCTACAAGTAAACTTAAAACTTATATACTGACGTAATATGGAAATATAATTTGATTAATAAATACAATTTATTTTGCAAGGTACATCTGGAGATATTGTCAGTTGCCCATCTCCATTTTAGGGAAATAAATATTTAGTAATTATTCAAATTCATTCCACATCCTGTACAATGTACAATGGATCCTTGTATATTATTAAAGGTTGGGTAATGTCACGTGGGGAATTACTCTGGAAGTCAGGAGGTAGAGCTTCGATAAAGGAGAATATTTTTATCTCAGGGTTGAAATGAGGTGTCCTTGCAGAAGTGGTATTGACAGGTTCTGACCAGTTCTGGAGAACCAGTAATGGAAATTTTGAGTAGTTTGGAGAACCGGTAAATACCACCTCTGACTGGCCCCACCACCATCTATCCACCCAAGTCCCAGCTGATCAGGAGGAAATGGGGATTTTGCAGTAACCTCCTGGAGTGGGGAGGGAATGGAGACTTTACAGTATCCTTCCCATGCCATGCCCACCATCCATGCCATGCCCACTAAGCCACGCCATGCCCATCAAGCCACACCCACAGAACTGGTAGTAAAAAATAAATAAATCCCACCACTGGGTCCTTAACACTTTCTGACCCTGATTGTTTTCTTTCAAACATTTCATTACCCTAAGTAAGTAACATCATCAGTGCAGGAAGAGCTTTAGTGTAAACAGTGGTCTGATAAAATCTGAGCATGAAGGAGAGATGAGGGTGGAGAAAGCATCTCAGAAAAGACATTCCCTAGTTTTTAGGAGATTAAAAGTAAGGGAGGGGAAATGTATTTTCAGGCTTGCAAGATTCTGTTACAGCAGGGGTGTCAAACTCATGGTCTGTGGGCCAGGCACATCACGTGCTGGCCATGCCCACCCCTGTTTTAGCAAAGGGGAAAGAAGTTGCGATACATCAATTGATGACAACGTGACAATGTGAGGTTGGCATCCCTATGTTACAGTAACATTACAATAAAGCTAGTATTACTAACGATTGGTGCTTGTCTGGACTACCTGAAAGGACAGACATCAGTTTTGCAAGTTACTATATTCCTGGAGTTTAATTAGACTGCACTAAAACACAATATTTTATATCAGTGTTACATTTTGTTTTCAGTTTTTTATGTAGGGCAAGTCAGACTTGAGTTTAAATTGCACATCTCAGAAACATAATAGTGATGTATAAAAATAAGTCAGAAGATAGCTATATTCCGTATAATACTGTGGAAAATGGCACAGAAATTGCAATAGCAGAACTTTCTTTTTAAAATACAACTAACCTGCAATCTGCAGTTCATTCTGTAGAAATGCAATACTACCTCCATTTTCTCTCTAGGAGAAAGTGGAAAATTGACTTTCTAGTTTATTTAAATATTTCCTGCCATCAAATTATACGGAGATGAAATCTGTTATATTTGAGGCACAAACGTATTTCCAACAAAAGGTCTATGGTACAAGAACAGTATAACACACCAGTCACCTCAGCTGCTCTGTGTCTCTTCATTGTATGCTGCCCATACTTTGACATATTTTCATGTAAACAAGATTTCCATCTCCCTTAACAAAATCATTAGGTGAATGTTGTTCCATGAAAAAAAAACCCAAATCTGTATTTAAAGATAACTAGATTAACGGATTATGAAGTTGTCATATGACAGGGATGCTCTTAAAATTCTATTAAGAAATGAAGAATAACACTGTACCAGAGGTGGTATTCAGCAGGCTCTGACCAGTTCTGGAGAATTGGTAGTGGAAATTTTGAGTAGTTCAGAGAAGCGGTAAGTATCACCTTTGACTGGCCCTGCCCTCATCTATTCTCTGCCTTCCGAGTCACAACTGAACGGGAGGGAATGGAGATTTTGCAGTAACCTTCTCCTGGAGAGGGGTGGGAATGGAGATTTTACAGTATCCATCCCCTGCCACACCCAGCAAGTCATGCTCACCAAGCCACGCCCACCAAGCCACAGCACACCCTCCACACCACGCCCACAGAACCGGTAGTAAAAATTTTTGAATCCCACCACTACACTGTACCTACAGTAACAGAGCAATGACACGTATTTACGTTCCCCCCCCCCCTTGCAATAATACATTATGTGTTCTGCTGTAGCTTAACTACTAATGTGACACAAAATGAAACTAGGAAAGAAATACTTTCAGTTCTGTGTATTTTTAGAATATTTGGATATTTCCTCCTTCCTGCTAATTACATGCTATGATACAAAATATAACTTGAGAAATCCTACATTCAGTGCTTTGTTAGTAAGCACTTAATTCTTAGTTAACAGATCTTAAACTCTTTGTTTTTTAGATGTATAAATATAAGTATAATCTTTATTGTCATTGTACTTAAATACAATGAAATTGGTTTTAACCTCACTGGTGCAAAATTATAACAGAAATGAAAAAAGAAATAAAAAGACTAGCATGTGCATGGAGTGATTGTGGTTGTATTTGAAAATCTCACAGCCCAAGGATAGAAACTTTAAACCTGTTTGTTCGGCTGGCTATACTTTGATGTCTTCTGCCTGATGGTAGAAGTGCAAAGAGACACTGACCAGGGTGTGAATCATGTCTGAGTATCTTCCTTACTCTGCTAAAGCAGCGAGATCTGGCGATGTCATCAAGTGGTGTCAGAGGGCAACCAATGGTTTCTTGTGCTGAATTGATCACTCTCTTAGTGCCTTCCTATCTGCAGCTGTTAAACCAGCATACCATGCTGTAATACAATATGTGAGGACACTTTCTGTGGTGGACCGATAGAAAGAGGTCATCAGCCGTTGTTCCATCTGATTTTTTCACAGGACTCTAAGGAAATGAAGTCTGTGTTGGGCCTTTCAATCACCAGAGACGTGTTGTTTTTCCAGGTGAGAATTTGACTAATAAGCACTCCCAAGAATTTAAAAGAGGACACCCTCTCCACACAGCTTCCCTCGATATACAGTGGGGTAGGTTCTTCTCTGTGCTTCTGGAAATCAAACACCATCTCCTTTGTCTTACTAGTATTTAGATGTAAGTTGTTTCTTGAGCACCATGCGGATACCTTCTGGACTTCTTCCCTGTGTGCTGATTCGTCCCCTCCAGTTATGACACCCAGTACTGTTGTGTCGTCTGCAAACTTTATTATGATGTTGGATGGAACGGAGGATATGCAGTCATATGTATACAGCGAGTACAGGTATGGGCTGAGCACACAGCCCTGAGGGGAGCCTGTGCTGAGCTTCAGCGTGGAAGATGTAAAGGACCCAACCCTTACTGTTTGTGGATGATCCGTCAGGAAGTCTTTGATCCATTCACAAGTGAGGGGAGGGAAATTCAGGTCAGTCAACGTTTCAATGAGAATTCCTGGTAAGATGGTGTTAAAAGCCGAGCTATAGTCTATAAAAAGCATTCTGACATAATTCCCAGATTTTTCAAGGTGGCTCAGTACAATATGTAGAGCAGTGGTGATGGCGTCCCCTGTTGACCTGTTGCTTCTATAAGCAAACTGGTGTTAATCAAAAGTTGGTGGAAGACAGGACCTGAAGTGTTGTAGGACCAGTCTCTCAAAGAACTTCATCACTATAGACGTCAGTGCAATGGGTCTATAGTCATTCAAGCTTTTTATGGCTGCTTTCTTTGGAACTGAGATAATTGTGGTTGCTTTCAAGCATGATGGGGCTCTAGCCTGTTGAAGGGAGAGGTTAAAAATCCTTGTCAGGACCCCTGTTAATTGGTCAGCACAGGTTTTTACCACTTTCCCCAACATCCCGTCTAGACCTGCAGCTTTGTTGGGATTTACAGCCTTCAGCTCAGCTCTCACTTGATGTTCATCCAGGTTGAGTGGCTGGAGGTCAGAGGGCCTTTGGGCTAGAGCCACAGAGACTGATTTTTTGACCTCAAAGCGGGTGAAGAAGCTATTTAGCTCCTCTACTAGCAGGGCATTAGCATTGGCTATTTTTTTCATATTGCTCTTAGAGTTGGTTAGGTGTTGTAACCCCTGCCATACCTGTTTTGAGTTATTATCTTCTAGATACTTCTCTACCTTTTGTTTGTATTTCTGTTTAGCCGCCTTAATGCCTCTTCTCGAGTTTGCCCTGGCTTCATTTTATTTGTCTTCGTTTCCTGCCTTGAAGGTAGGGCTCTCAGAAGTGATTGTACCTCTGCTGACATTGAGGGTTTACGATTACTGTAAACTCTGATGCGCTTATTCACTGTTATATTGTCTGTGTGTGTTTTAATGTATGAGAGCAGAGTGTCAGTGAATTCTTGCAGCTCCAAATGTTCAAATATACTCCACTCGATAGTCTCAAAGCAGTCCTGCAACTGGCAGAGTGCTCTCTCCGGACAGATTTTGACAGTTTTTAAGATTGGTCGTATCCTTTTCCTAAGGGAGATATACTTTGGGCACAGTAGAAGAGATATGTGGTCAGACGTACCCAGATGGGAGAGGGGGATTGTTCTATATGCCTGCCTTAAGTTTGAGTACATATGGTCTAGAGCAGTGTTTCTCAAACTTGGCGACTTTAAGTCCTGTGGACTTCAACTCCCAGAATTCCCCAGCCTGGCTGGGGAATTCTGGGAGTTGAAGTCCACAGGACTTAAAGTCGCCAAGTTTGAGAAACACTGGTCTAGAGTATTCTTACTTCTGGTGGTACACTGCACATACTGCACAAACCTAGGGAGAACAGACTTTAGACTGGCTTGATTAAAATCCCCAGCCACAATAAAAGGGCCCTCGGGGAAAGTTTGCTGCTGCCTCTTGATGGTGTCATGTAACTTAGAGAGCGCTGCGCTAACATTTGCATCAAATAGAATATAGACAGCAGTGATAACTATAACAGAAATCTCTCTAGGTAAATAAAATGGCCGACAAATGACAGCTAAGAATTCCACATCTGCGGAACAGTGAGTATAAGCAATTCTACTGTTAGTACACCAGTTATTAGGTGTGTAAATACAAAGTCCTCCACCTTTGCTTTTACTAGAGTTGCTGTTTCTGTCAAAGCAGTGTGTGGTGCGGTTAGTTAGCTCCACTGATGCATCCAGTACAAGTGGATGAAGCCAGGTCTTTGTGATGATCATCACACAGCAGTCACAAATGAGCTTATTCGCTGCCATCCATAGCTCTAGTTCATCAGTTTTGTGGACAAAGGATCTAAAATTGGTTAGAAAAATGCTTGGTAATGCTGGTCTGTGAGGCTGCTTCCATAACCGAACTAGCAAACCAGCTCTGCATCCCCGCTTCTGCTTTTGCTCTCTTCTCCACCTCCTAGGCCCAACAATGATCCATGGAGAGCCTGGCAGTCTTACTATGTCACTCGGTATATTATGAGACTGCTGGAAGTCGCTGGTAATATCTAATCGACTAGAAGATCCAATCTTTAATAACTCCCTGCGGGTATAGACTAGTTTTTGCCTAACTCTACTGTGGCACCAGAAGCTCAAAGCCGCAGTGTCTAAGTGTGCCACCATCTTGGGGAAACAAAAAAAAAAGATGAAACATTTTGAATATATACCCTCCCAAAGATAAATTAAAGGCGGCTTGTCATGTATTTGGCAAGGCAGGAAAAGAATGAAAACAGTGGTTGAAAAGAAGTGAGGCTTTTTCACATGTTTTTCTTTGTGCTTCATTAATAGCAGGATAGGGGAAAGCCTACATGAAAATTATTTTTCATTGATATATTATGCTTGAAATCTCTTTACTTCAATCTGGGTGAGAGTTTAAAACATCTGCTTCATAAAAGCTAAATGCATAAATGGTCTATAACTCTAAGCTTTCTAAATAGATGAGCTTGCAGACATTTTAGAAGAAAGCAATAATGAGAAAACTATCCAGATTGACAATTAAGGAAGGTTAAGGTTAAGTAAATTAACAGCTGCTCTATGTTATCTACATGCAAGTAAATCCAATCACCCTGAGGCATGCATATGGTTGGATATTCTCCTGTATGAAGCATTAATATGGCAGAACAGGATTCTTGCCAACTTCTGCAGGTCTCCATGAGGCACATATTGTATTATAATTTGCTGATTTCTGCAATCAAGAGATACCTGTTGACAAATGCTAACAAGCATATGAAAGAGATTTTTCCCTTCTCTGCCACCAAATATTCTCCAAAGTACAACTCTGAACAGATTAATACTGCCCTAAGGAGTGACTGTTAAGATGGCATAGAAGAGTAATTTAAGACTCATTCACCTTCTTTCCTTCTTTCCTTCTTTCCTTCCTTCCCTCCCTCTCTCCCTCCTTCCTTCCCTCCTTTCTTTCATGATGTTGTGGTACTTTTTTTAAAAATGACCAGCTATCCCTTCATACAAAATCTTATCTGAAATCATGACGGAGAAGAGCCAGACTGGGGATTCATCTAACCAAGTTTCCTAATTCTGGACACCTGCTGTTTAGTTGCATAACAAGGACAGCATAGGATTCCTTTGCTGTAGTGTTCATCCCTCAGCAGAAGCTTCCTTCTTAAGCGAGCCAAGGTAAAGTAAAATATTGTAACTTTCCAAACTAATGCTGAGGTTACATAATTGGCAATATCAATTATTATCTGGCCCCTATATACGGAATAGAGCGTATTTTTCAACCTGGCATTCTGCTAGGATAAAAATAGTACAGAAAATGATACTGTTTGGTTCTGATAAAATCAGTCATTTTAATTTATGCTGTAACAACTGTATGAAACCAGATTTTTCTATTCAAGAAAACCTTGCAGGAATATTTTCATTTCAAGTTTATGAAAAAAAATTAAAAATAATATGCTTTGAATCGTACATACCATATGCATGAAACGTGCCCTTCTTAGAGTTCCCGTTGAAGACAAAACTGTAAATAATACATAAGCTGCCCCAGTATGGCAGATGAGATCATTTCATCCACATATCTACATTCCAGATTTTGCAATGTCCTATGTACAATTTAAAAAGTGTTTTTGATTTTTAAAACTCCACATGATTTTGCCCTTACGTATTGCACCTTTTCAGATAAAACTGTCCTATCTAGTTGGGGATGTTGACGGAAACTTAGAGGCAAAGTTTCTTCACAATGGCTGCTTCTGAGGAAATGAAGCTGGAGTTGCTGTTTGCAGTTGGGAAAAGCAGCTGTAGTCAGTTTTCCACCATCACTTTCCTAAGGCTCAGCTCCTATCCCATTTCCCAAAGGAGTGTAAAAGTTTAGAGCGCCAGAAATACAAGCATTCATTCATTCATTCATGCATTCATTCATCTTCCCTCCCCCCTTACTCACAAGCACCCATGCTGGTGTTCAGGTGTCTGGCTAATGGAGCCACACCCTGGCAGTTTTCAGGAATGTGCCAACATAAGCAGCTTCACACAGCCTACAAACGTGTGGGTGTGCAGGAGAGAAAAAGAAGACGACAATAAGCAGATGAGAAAGCATAAAGTGATGTCTGTGATGTACAATTATTACAGGCAAGCAAGAGCTATCAGTCAATTGGCAGAATCACATGATACAGCAAGCAGCTCATTGTGCTGGGATTCTTGGTCTGGAGCTTGGTAGCAACTAGAAGAGCAACAACCACACTGAGGCAGCACCTAATCCCAACAATTGCAAGTAGGGAGGCAAAGGTTGTATGCCACTTGAAGTTTTAAAGACTTTTACTTGTTATAGTAAAACTTATTTATGTGGCTACATCAATTTATGCATCGAAGATTTATTTCTGTGACTACATCAATTTGCCTGGGAGGTTGAAGTTAACTCAAGGCAAGAGGAGAAGTGTGTGCTATAATAAGGTGTTTTGTACAATTATCTTCCTTGCCAACAATGGCAAACCTTTTGGGCTTGGTGAGCCAAAAATTATTCAGCCTCAATGCCATCATTGCTGCTCAAAAAACCCATCTTTGTCATTCCCCAAAGTTCATGAGCCTTGGAGACTTGTGTAATTGTCCCATATGGCCCTGAGCTCCCCAGGATTTCCTATGTGCTGCTAACCTCCAGGCAGTGTTCCTTTTCTGTTGATAGGCCCCTGTGGCCTACTCAAGGCTGCTGTGGGTTGGGACGATTTCATTCTTGAAGCAGATTCTGAGAATGCTCTTCTGCAACCTCTGCAGCCTCTGAAAGCCATGTACAACCCTTTATTGCATGATTTTTGGAGGCTCTGGAAACTACAGAAGATAATGGCCTCTTTATGCGACTTCTGAGCACACCTCATTCTTTATGCAACTTCTGAGCACACCTCATTCTTCAACGCTCTCCATTGTTGCCTCTAACAATCATGGGAGAAAAGGGAGTACTTTCAAAAATAGTTGTTGTTGTTGGATGTTGGTAAACACTGGAATACTAACCAAATATCATAGCATATCATCTTTGACACGCATGTCATATGTGCATAAGAGCCATGGTGGTGCAGTGATTAGAATGCAGCATTGCAGGCTAACTCTTACCACAGCCAGAGTTTGTTACAAACCAGCTCATGGTTGACTCAGCCTTCCATCCTTTGCAGGTCAGTAAAATGAGGCCCAGATTGTTGGAGGCAAATATGCTGACATTGTAATCCACTCAGAGTGTTGTAAAGCACTATGGGCAGGTCTAGAAGTCTAAGTGCTATTGTTATACATTTTCCATCACTTTTCTACACTGTGCTGTGTCCAATCTTTGGAAAATAAAGATCCCTCATATTCCTCAATGTTAGTCTGGTGCAGTGGTGTGTTTCAAAAATTTTTAGAACCTGTAGGTGTGGCCTGCTTTGTGGGAGTGGTTTGCCGGCCATGTGACTGGGTGGGAGTGGCCAGCCGGCCGTGTGACTGGGTGGGAGTGGCTTGCCAGCCATGTGACTGGGTGGGCGTGGCCAACTTGTAAAATGTGGTGAAAATCAACGCTTTTGCTTAGCAACCAAAATGTTGGCTCAGAAACTCTGGCATTTGAAGCACACAAGTCTTAAAGCTGTCAAGTTAGAAGACCCTTGCACCCCTAACCCTTTAGAAAAAAAACCTCAGGGGTGTTGAAACTTGACAGCTTTAAGACATGTGGACTTCAACTCCCAGAATTCCTCCTCTCGCTCTTCATCTTGATGATGTGCGGACGGGCGGCGGTGGAGGGGGGGAGAGCTGGAACCGGTTCTAAATGGCACTGTATATTTGTGGAACCTCTTCCATAGAAGAGGTTAGAACTGGCAGGAACCTACCCTTCGTCTGGTGCCCACCATCATATCTTTTGGCAAAGCAGTCAAAACTACTGGGTGTTCTTTAGGAATTAATGCTACAAATCTTGTTAGGCACCTGTTTGTTATGAGATATGATATTGACATTATTTTTATTTTAATTATATAATCTGTTGTTTCTGATTTTGTTGTTTTGTGATTTACATTCAACAGAATATAAATGGTATGCCTGAATAAAAATTTCACATGGAGGAAATAATCAAATAAAAGGCACCACATTAGATGCTTCTTATTAACGTCTCTTTGAAGCATTCTCTCTTCTGCCAAAATAACTCTGTCTATTTATACAAAATGTTGCCCATCACATTACCTCAATTCTCCCACTTTAAAATAATGCAGACAATAACAAATCTGAACTGAAACCTTCTTTAACTATCTTTCTGTGTTTTGAATTCAGTTATAAGGGCTAAAACATGACAGTGGACTTTAAAAAAAAACAATATAAAAATATACAATCTATTTTATTTTAAAACAAAACAAAGCATATATAAATAATATGCTAATAATTTATATAAATATAAAAACCTATCTCCTTTATTTTTATAAGACACTTCAACCAGGCATAGAATATGTTTCTAAAATTATAAGGGAGTCAGAAATATAAATAGGGAGGTGCAGATAACTTGCCAAGAACACCATTTGTTTTAAAAAAAGATAATCTTTGTTTATCTTGTATATTAAACTAATATCTAGTATATCCACAGTGTTGGAAAAATGGAGCCATTTAGAAGTGAATGGCTGAACACACCCATAGCAGAGGGTATAATTTTTAGCCATACTGAAGGCAAGAAAAAACAACCCAGTAGTTATTATGGCATATTATTTTCTCTGTAATCTGTCCAAGATTTCTAGTAAGATCATTTAATACCTAAAACATAGTTTGACTAGCAATTTTGCATCATGAAAGACAATTATGCTCATGTAAGCTTTCATCATTCAAACATAAAAATAGTTTGATTCTGAAGCAATTTAGCGATAAAAGTTCAAGAGGAATGTTTGTGGCTGGGGAGGTGCGTAGGTGCACTTTAGAGCTGCATAAAACAGAACTGGATTTTACTGTTACCTATCACTATATTAATATTATTATTACATATGCAGTAATATGAAATCACAGCTGCCAGTTCTTAATGTAGCTTATTTGTTTATTTGCTTGTTTGTTAAATAGATACCCAATCTTTCCCTTGAGAGTTCAGGACGGTATAGTTATGACTCCTTCATCCAGTTTTATTCTGACCATCACAAACTGGTGAGAGAGATTAGTCTGAGAGGTACAAGGAGAGATACAAGGAGAGTCCAGGGGTCTCCATTCATAGATAGGACCACAGTCAGCTTCCCAACTACTACAACCTAGTAATCACAATGGTCCTTCTTTGGGCTGAGAATGAATAAGACAAATAGACTACATTCACATCACAATGACCCATAATTAGGTTGTACAGATGGGGCTTACTCACAGTCATAGAGCTCCTGCAGAACACCTCCTCCTGCCAGATTCTACATAGTGAAAGCACAGGTTTTTGCAGTTTTCATTGTTGTGATTATAGGCTCCCATTTCCCTCATTACACACCAGATATTATTGAAGTAAAGCCAAAACAAGTTAGCAAGCCAGCAGGAGAACAAATTGATTACATTGGCAGTGAAGGAAAATCTGAGTTCGCTAAACTATAAATTTATTAACAGAAAATGAATCACAGCCAGTCTATGCTTCATCTCAACCCTTTCCACCCTCTAGTTATTTTCTTGGCTCTTTCATGGATTTTCCAGATGGTAGTTTCCTTCATGTTGAATTTCGGAATATAGTATTTAGCCAGAAAGATAATGCAGGAAGATACACAAATGGTTAAGACAGGGGTCATATTGCACTAAGTTTTTTGAACACTGCCATTACTCAGATTATTCTTGCTATACCAGAAAAGATCAGCAGAAAGAACTGGCACAGTAGCATATCTTAGACTGGCCTATACTTTAGAGTACTTGACATTACATTTGTTTTGTTTTGTTTGTTTTGTTTTTATTGGATTTATATGCCGCCCTTCTCCCAAAGGACCCAGGGCGGCGTACAACATTAAAAAACACACATCCCGAAAAGTTAAAAAGAAATTAAATATATATCCCAAAATAACCAAATCGAATTTATAGAACAATACATTTAAAAAATGAGTTAAAATTAACAAGCCAGGCCGGCTTGCTGGAAAAGCCAACTTTTTAGGGCACGTCGGAAGGACTGGAGGTCAGGGATTATACGAAGCTCCGGGGGCAGCTCATTCCAGAGAGAAGGCGCTCCCACAGAGAAGGGTCTCCCCCTGGGGGTCACCGGCCGACACTGTCTGGCCGACGGCACCCTAAGGGGGCCAACTCTGTAGGATCATACTGGACGGTGGGAGGCTACTGGTGGCAGTAGGTGGTCTCGCAGGTACCCTGGGCCTAAGCCATGGAGCGCTTTAAAGGTCATAATTAATACCTTGAATCGCACCCGGAAAACAACCGGCAACCAGTGCAGGACGCCTAAAAGGGGTGTAACATGGGAGCACCTAGGTACCCCCATGACAACCAGCGCGGCCGCATTCTGGACCAGCTGAAGCCTCCGGGTGCTCTTCAAGGGCAGCCCCATGTAGAGAGCATTGCAGTAGTCCAGGCGAGAAAGGACGAGGGCATGAGTGACTGTGCACAGAGCATCCCGATCCAGGAAGGGGCGCAACTGATGTACCAGGTGAACCTGGTAAAAGGCACCCCTGGTCACAGCCGTCAGATGTTCTTCTAAACTAAGCCGCGTATCCAGGAGGACTCCCAGATTGCGGGCCTTCTCTGAGGGGGCTAAAATTTCTCCCCCTGTCACCAAAGATGGAACAAGGTGTACAAATCGGAATGACGGAAACCACAGCCACTCAGTCTTGGAGGGATTGAGCTTAAGCCTGTTCCTCCCCATCCAGATCCGCACAGCCTCCAGGCATCGGAACATCACGTCGAAGGCATCGTTTGGGTGGTTTGGGGTAGAGATGAAAAGTTGGGTATCATCAGCATATTGATGATACCGTACCCCAAAACCATGGATGATCTCGCCCAACGGTTTCATATATATGTTGAACAGGAGGGGTGAGAGAACCGACCCCTGGGGCACCCCCCAAGTGACGCGCCTGGGGTCGATCTCTGCCCTCCAGTCAACACAAACTGTGACTGATCCGACAGGTAGGAGGAGAACCACCGTAAAACGGTGCCCCCCACTCTCAACCCCCCAAGTCGTCGCAGTAGGATACCATGGTCGATGGTATCGAAAGCTGCCGAGAGGTCTAATAGGACCAGGACAGAGGAGCAGCCCCTGTCCCGGGCCCGCCAGAGATCATCAACCAATGCAACCAATGCCATCTCCGTGCTGTACCCGGGCCTGAAACCCGACTGAAATGGATCCAGGTAGACCTAGGATCTCCTTGATTTATTGAAAGAGATCAAATGCCAGAAACGACACCTGGATAAAGAGTGAAACTTTTGCAGAAAGATAAAATGCTATTATTCTTTAAAAGGCCAGCTGGATGTCTGGTAACCTTCTGTTTCATCAATTATTTTACTTTTCTGGATTGTCAGTAAGGGTTGCCATTTGGGAGGTAATGGTTTATGGTGGTATTTTTCCTGAACTAGATAGTTCCAGTTGCATCTGTAAAAGAGGAGATATTTGGTCCTCAGGCACTTTAATATGGATGCCATGGGTCTTGATTTCCCCCCCCCCCCTCCTATTTAATTTAAAATTTATCTGAGACCCCTGGAGTTGGGTATGGTATTATTGATATATAATAACATCAAACTGTATCCCTCTACATATTTGTTTTTGTACCCCAGTCCCCAGGAACACTCTACAAGCCTCCCAAAGCTCTGCATGCCCCCTTTTTTTGCAAAAAATGAGGCATGCAGAGGGTTTGAGAGGCCTGCAGAGTGGAAACACTTTTTTTTCATATTTACCTCTTCAAAATCATGGTGTGTCTTATACTCTGGTGTGTCTCATAATCCGAAATATACGGTAGCTCTTTCAAGGCGCATTGGAGAATAAGGAATTACGGTAAATAAATGATTGTATTGGGGTGTGCTGGTCATAGTAATTACTGGGTTACATTGCATGATGGTTTTGAGTACATTTGTATTTTTTAAACATGTATTTACATTAAATTATGTTTTGTTACCATGGTGATATGTTGCCATAATTCCAACAGAGAATCTGTGAGCATCCTAGACCAAGCTAAATCCAAAAGTCATTGGGAATTCCTGGAAGTCTGGCACTCAGATACATCTTCCATCAATAGTCATATAAAGTTAAGCCACATTTGCACCCCATTTAAAATAGAGAATAAAAGAGCTAAGGAGGAAACAAAAAGACCAGAAAGATATCCTCTCCAGCAGCAACACCTAAATAAGCAGCGACTAACTCTAGACAAACAATCAGAAAGAAAACAACACCCTAATCAAGAAATTACCAAGGAGAAAACCACAACATCACCAACATTGGCAAGGTAAGCTACTGTGTATAAGCAGAGAGCAAACTTACAGTTACTTGCATAAACCACACTTACTTGCACTGATTATGTTACTTAGTTGAGCAACAAAATATCTGCAAGCAAACACTCAAGCTCAGAGAGCACCAAGGGATGCATAATTTTTATTGTTTTACATTATTACATTATATTATGTTATTTAAATATCCAGGTTATAATAAAACAACAAAAACCAAAACCACACATAAACATAAACAGTCAATGCAATAATGTTTCCATGGATTCTAATGTAATGACCACAAAATTTCTTTGCCCAGCTGGCTTTTAAAATGCTTTTAAAGGACTGTTTAAATGAAAACAAAATAAATGAGAAGCTGGCATGGGGCAAACTACTTGTAGAAGCTTTCAATATCATTTTTGTTTCCAAGATACGTAGCTCCATATCTTACAGGCATTCCTTGAAAACAAAAATAAGGATCTGGAAAGAAAGTATGCTTATGTACTCATAAAAAAAAGATAGTTAGAATAATAGAATCATTATTGGAAGGAAGATCAGTTAATCCAGCCGCTACTTGAGCACCTCCAATAGATGATCATGTAGCCTATTTTAAGAGCTTTAACAAAGAACAACTTAATATTTCATGGGGCAGCTGTTTGGTGGTCATATAGGTTATAAAGTCAGGACGTTCTTCCTGCTGTTTGCCCTGTATCTCAGGAGTGTCAAACTTGATTTCATTGAGGGCCGCATCAGAGTTGTATTTGACCTTGGGGGGGGGGGGCTGGAAGAAGCATGGCCAGGGTGGCCATGGCCAGTTCAAAATTATTCATGTTGGGGGTTCCTGTGGTGGCCCAAGTGCTCCTGAGCTCCATTTTCACTGGCAAAAGCACCAGTCCTTTGCTGTTTCCAGGGCAATCCTGCAGGCCAGATCTAAGTACTCCGCGGTCAGGATCCGGATCCTGGGCCTTGAGTTTGACACATCTGCTGTATCTGATTCTTTGTAGCTTTAACCAGATGTTAAACTAGGATAGGGAGTGCTAAGTCCTCGACTTACGACCTGGCAGCCAGCAACAGCCAAGCCATGCCTGATTGGTTAAGACGCGGCTTGGCTGAATGCGGGCTGCTTACGTCGTTCCTATTGGCTGCCCTGCTTGACAGCTCCGTATAAATAGCTGTCAAGCAGGGAAGGTGTTGAATCGCGTGTATATAGTTCCTACTGTCATTTTGTTGTCAATCAACGCTGTTCAATTACCTCAGCTGCCTCTCGCCTCATCCATTCGTCTAATCTTCTAAAGGGAGAAGCATCTTGGAGTGGTGGAACTTAGAGAAGCAGAGGGAACGTAGAGAGTTTTCCTTCTGCAAAAATGTAATGTCACTGGTTACACAATACTTTGCAGTCATTTAGTAAAAAAGCAAACAGCCCCTGAGCAACCATTTTCTGGAGATGCTTACAATTTGTTCTCTTAATGTAATTTGTGTGCAAAAGTGAGGGAGTTCTGATTCAGTGGCAATAATAAATAAATAAAGTGGAAAAGAACATAAAAGCTAGCTGGTGCAATTCAATACCTATGGGAGGCCATTATATTGAAGCAGCTTTTTATAATCTGATGACAAGTTATCTCATATCTGCATAATGTTTAACTTGTAATTCTTGCCCTTAATAGTCTCATAATGAATCATCATTACTAGGTAAATTTCAAAATAATGCCATTTTTTTTCACTTACAGAAAGGACAACAGTTCTTTCTTCTAAACCATCTTACTAGCCACTGATTCAGCAAATACATTAAGCACAATAACCATGGTGACTGCCTAATATCATACAATCTGATGTGTAGTGCGAGTACTTTTAGTTAGTATGACACAGATCTGTTTGATAATGTATCTATTTGTCAGCAGAACCCAGTTTCTGTTTCAAGGCAGAATATTCAAAACAAGATTAGCTGGAAATCTGTCTCTTATTTTTGTACATCTCAATGCATAGTACAGCCTTTACACAGTCCATGGGTATCTGTTCTTATGCTTGTCAGGTGCTACTCACCTGGTCTTCTTATAACCAGAGGCAGGGTATAGGTAGCCTGGTTGCAGTACACTACTGTACTATGTGATGCATCTTCCTTTCTAAGGTTGGGCTAAGTATATACAGTAACTATATGCCATATGTGTAAGATCCATTCTTCCTCTAGATCAGGGCTATCAAACTCGTGGCATGTGGTCTGGATGCGTCATGCGCTGGCCAGACCTGGTTTAACGTAGGGCAAAAAAGTCCCAAAACATCACATGATGCCACCATGATGACCCAAGTTTGACACTCCTGCTCTAGATCAAAGGGGAGCAGTTTGATTCTTGCCAGGTGTCTGGACTTCAATTGCCATCAGCCCCAACTAGTAAGGAAACTGTGAGAATTGTATTCCAAAACATCTGGAGGAGTCTGGAGTTATCTCATCCTTTACTGACTTCCTTCAGAACAAGTTGATATGTAAAGTATCATGTGTAAAGGCCTCTAATGGAGTTCAAACCAGATTGCCTGAGTCAGTTGCATCTTTTCATTTAGGCACGAAAGCTGGCAGAGTGACTCTAGACAAGACTGAATATACTGTACTACTTTCTGCAGTCCTGTGGGGCATTATAAAAGTATTCCTCTACATCACGTTATATGCCCATGCAGGGTTTTTTGCACCATACACACTAAAGTGACATCCTGAAAAATATGCTGGCAGAGAGTTCAAAGCTTTTTTTAATTGCTTTTCTTGTTTGATAAAGATTCTAATATTCTCAAAGGTTGGTAGATTTTGTGCTTCTATTTGTTCTGTTTGTCTTTTTACATGATGATGATGATGATGTTGATGATGATGATGATGAACAATTCAATCCTGTTGGACTCTCAGCAATTCTATGGATCATCTCTCTCCACGTTCTCTGATCTTCGATGGCTGCTTTCAGTGGCTTGATGTTCTGACTGGTGTCAGCTTTGATGGTGTTTAGCCACTAGGTTTTTAAGCAGCACCATTTTCTTTTACCACTGATCATTCCAAACGTGACTATAAACATCAAACAGTGAATCTGAGCATATGGCATGGGTGAAGTAAGTAAGGCAGAATTTTGTGATTTTGCCCTCCAGTGATATGTCAGGCTTTATACACTCCACTGCTTGCTTACTTGCCACCTTTGCAGTCCAAGGAATGTGCAGAACCCTTTTCCAACACCGCAACTCAAATGTTGCATGCCAATTCCAAGCCTGGATAAATCAGAAGGGTTGAGGTATGAACTAGCAACCCGCTTTGTAAAAACCTTGCCAAGAAAATGTTATTGAAACTGAATTATACTTATCTTAAGTATTACCACTCGCTTTTATGTTATTTAATTGTATTTTATGCTTACTTTTATCTTTTCATTATGACTATAGATTTTAGGTGCATGTGCTTCTATCTATCTATCTACTTTCTTTCTTTCTTTCTATCTATCTATCTATCTATCTATCTATCTATCTATCTATCTATCTCACATATTTGATGTATACAATATTATGCTTTCTGGCAAGTAGTCAGGATAGATAGAAAGAAAGGGAAAGAAGAAGTAGATTAATTAATTTAATTTCATGAAAAGGAAAATAATTTATTTCCATCATTGGCATCCTTTGCTGTTTATGCCAGACAATTTTTTACTTTTCTCAAGGCTATTGAATTACCCAGTCTGAGTTTTGCTCCCGGATCCTCAATACCTTTAGGGGGTAGTAATGAGTTAAGAGGGCTCATTGTCTCTTTGCTGGCACCTAGCAATTGTCTGGATTTCACAGTATAGGTCAGGTAGTTTTAGCTTGTTTTTATTTCTATTAATGCTACCATTTAACCTGCTGTGGCAGTAGGATAAAAATATATTAAAGGTGAATTAAACAGGTCATTCTGCATTAACGTAGCTCAGGTTGCAAAAAGTCTCGTCTTTTATTCTGGGGCAAAATGATCCAGATAATCTTATCAATGGAAAGCCTGCTCATCCCTCATGTTAGTAACATACTTGTGTATTGGCTAAATTTAAACCATGGTAATAACATTGCATAATAAGGTTAACATGGTAGGTATGCCAAGCTGAAAAGTTTAAGTACATGTTGTCTTTAAGTAGTACTTTTGTTCACTCTGCAGGGTGCTGAAATGAATGTTATCAGTGTCAGTCTAGGAGCTCAAGATATGCTGAGGTGGAGAACTGATCCTTTTAAAGGAGCCCTAAGGTCAGGAGTGAAATTCAGCAGGTTCTGGAGAACTGGTAGCAGAAATTTTGAGTAGTTTTGAATGGCCCTAGAGTGGAGTGGGAATGGAGATTTTGCAATATCCTTCTCCCAAGAGTGGGGAGGGAATGGAGATTTTGCAGTATCCTTCCCCTGGAGTGGGGAGGGAATGGGGAATTTGCAATATCCTTCCCCCAGGATTGGGGAGAGAATGGAGATTTTGCAGTATCCTTCCCCTGGCACACCCACCAAGCCATGCCTACAGAACCAGTAGTAAAAAAAATTGAATTTCACCACTGCCTAAGGTTAACTGAAATCATGGTGCCATGCAGTGCTGGGATTCAGCCAGCTTGCCCCTATTCGGGAGAAGCGGTTGTTATCTTTCTAAACAGTTAGGAGAACGGGTTGTTGGAAGAAATCTCATTTTGTTTTTTCCCACTTTACAGGGCTAATCCTGTAAGGAAGGTAGGAAGGAAACATTCTGGTGTTGTTTCTAGCCTAATCTTTATTACCCTGCTTACAGAAACTGCCTTTCCGTTTAACCCCTTATTACATTGTAACAGCTACGGTGAAGTGCCCATTGACATGCGTGACATTGAGTTGGCCACGCCCACCCAGTCACATGACCACTGAGCCACACCTACCCAGCTGGTCCTTAGGGCAGAGAACTGGTTGTTAAATTATTTGAATCCCACCACTGGTGCCATGCAAGTTCAGGCCGCTTGTCTGACACACGGGGAGTTGTCCGAGCAAAGACAACTGGGTTGGTGTGTGTGGCTGAATAATGAGAAAGAACTCTGAATGTAAAGCCAACTGAGTTTCCTAGAAGGAATACAGGAAATTCTACAAAAACAGGTATTCATGCAGGTGAAACAATGTGAGTTCACACCCTGTGGTTAATAGTGCTGGAAGCACTTCCAGAAAGGGCAGCTCTGTTCCCCTCTGTTTGTTTTCTTGCTTTTTAAAACTTTCAATTATATGTTGCTTTGTGGTAAGCATTTCTGTCTACTGCTTTCCTTTCATATCATTCAAGTGCATCTCATGTTATTTGGGAGCCATCCTTTAGCTCACTGGTTTTGGTGGGCAACTACTTCAAATCTGAGGTAGACAACTGAAAAACTGGCTTAGGGCTGTGTTTGAACAATCCATTACAGTTTGTTCAACTAACCATAGTTAAAATAAGCAAGAGCTTAGTGAGATTTATAAAACAAGCCAATATATAATTTGGAATTGTATAAATACATTTATTAAATACAAATGATGGATTATTTTAGGAAGCACACTGTTGTAATTTAGCAGTCAAAAGGAACAGAAACAGAGCAGAATACTTAGCTGGACATAATAAAACCAAACTTGGTTAGGGATGGCCCAAAATAAGGGAATAGTATGAATGGCCATACTAACTCAGAATGATTCACCTGCTACAATTAAAACCATTTCCTGTGTGTACCCAAAGAGATAAATGTCATGTCACAAATAGTCATCTGAATCATTAGCAATTTGTGAGCTCAGAAGGACTTAACTAGCCAGATGTTATGCTGTCATACATCTATAAAAATAATTAGCTGAGGAAAACAGTATTTAAAAAACATATTGTACACCCATAAATATACTTGCTTTTACACTGCTGCTTTATTCACTGAACACTAAACTCTGTTATAAGCTAAGGTGCTTATCCTAACACCTACAGGTGGTTTTTTCCCTTAATAGTATCAACTTTTTAACCTTAACCTGGTCACAGCGAGAATACATGGTATCTGGCTCAGAAGTTGTTGCACCAATTCTAGCAGTCTCCTCTCATTATATTTTTATGATAAGTCATTGCACAGTCAGCCAGATGTTGGGTCTGGATTTGGCATTTTTTGCACCTGTTATTAATTGTCAAACTGGTAAGGATAGTAGCTATTGTGTAAACAATATTTTCGATCAGGATTGTCAATCTTCTTCAAAGAGACAAACTTCTTCCCTTTTTCATCAAAAGGATGGCAGACATAAAGTTAGAATGGAATAGTTTTAAATTACAGATATAAAAGATTCACATCTGAAAGCAAAAGTACTGGTTGGAATTATTGTGCTATAACCTACTTGTGTGTGTGTGTGTGTGTGTGTGTGTGTGTGTGTGACAAATATTGTTCTTTCGTACAGAATGGAATGACATCCATTTTTCCAGACGATATCAACTATAGTTTTCAGGAATAAAATAGTAATAGAATTTCTTGTGGATAATAGGTGGAAGTGCATGTACTGCACAGTATTTAATATGTGTGCACAGCAGTGGAGCCAGGAAAGGACTATGGGAAAAGAGGCAAACATTTTCTAAATACTTTCCAAGTAAATACTGAGGGATTTCAGATCAGAACAGGAGAATTTGACTATCACAATTTGAGTCCAGTGCTCAAGCTTAAAGGGATTGAAAGCATTTAAATTCACTTTATATTTTTCTGAAAAAGCTTGGGCATCATACCAATCTTCTAATAGAAGGTCTGTCTGCATTTTGGTTTTAAACAAGTTTCAGAAAGCTCAGATAATAAACTAAGCAACTTGCTCTCTGGCATTGTCCTGACTCTAGGTGCTGTTGTGCTTTGGGATTACAATATCATCTGCTTCTGTCCCTCCTTGCTCATAGCAGCTCAAGGCTGTGCAGCTGTCACCAATACAATATTATACAATCTGTTAAATCTGGGCAACGAGAGAACAGACTGCGGACACGGAGTGACTTATCAGCTCTTTATTAATAGTAGTAGTGATCCAGCTTGCTCTGTGGTCGGAGGGTTCCCCTTTTATAGGGATCGGGTACGCCCCTCGACCAATCAGAACGATACCTGTTTCCCGATGTAGCAGCGGACCAGAGAGGAAACTTGCCCCGATATATGCTAATATCTAACACCCCTCCCCTCCTAGACGGAACGTTGCGGTTAGTAACATAGTCTTTTAGGTATGTTGGGTTTGCCTTACTCGGGAGGAGCGTCGCAGTTCGGGTTGGTTAGAAGTGGTTGCAGGATCGGATGCTTTTCCTGTTTCACGTTCGGGAGGTTTCGTGCCTTCGTTGTTAGGGCGTTCCGGAGTCTGCTCGGTTGCGTTGTCTGGGGTTTGCTCTGCTTCGTGCTCGATCTCTTGTTCCGACCTGGGTTCGCAGGTGTCGTAGTTCTCTATGATGGGGCTCTCGCGTGGCTGACTTTCCGTTGGCAGGAAACTCTCGTCTTCGTTTCGAAGGTCTGAGTGTGCTAGGCGACCCTGAAGTTGATCGATGTGCCTTTTCCAGTTCCGCCCATCTTCCAGCTCCAGCAGATACGATCGTGGACCCGTGATGCCAATGACCTTTGCCGGCATCCACAATGTTCCCCCTGCATAGTTGTGGGCGTATACTGAATCCCCTATGCTAAAAGACCGAATTTTGCTTGTGGAGTCTGGGGGAGCTGTGGCAGAGTAATTTGGGTGAAGACGGTCCAGGTGAGACCGTAGACGGCGGCCCATGAGTAGTTCAGCGGGGCTCCTACCCGTCGTTGCGCTTGGGGTGATATGCTGAATTAAGAGGTAATGGTCAATGCGTGTTTGCCAATCCCCTGGACCCATCCTAGCGAGGGCCTCTTTTGCGAATCGCACCATTCTCTCCGCCTGTCCATTTGATGCCGGATGGAATGGCGCGACGAGGGCTTGCCGAATCCCCTGTCCTGCTAGATATGTCTCAAATTGCATGGCCGTGAACTGGGGCCCGTTATCGGAGACCAGGAGGTCGGGCAGGCCATGAGTGGCGAAAAGTCGCTGTAGAACCTTAATGACTGCCTCTGCCGTGGTTGTAGTCATTAGGACTACTTCTAGCCATTTCGAGTATGCATCCACAACTATAAGGAAAGTCTGACCTTGGAATGGCCCTGCGAAGTCGATGTGTATTCGCGACCAGGTGCTTTAGGTTTCTCCCATTCTGTGGCGGGCGCTTCCGGGGGTGCTGGTCTCGATTCCTGGCATGGGTCGCAAGTGGCCACCCACTCCTCTATTTCTTTGTCCATGTTTGGCCACCAAACGTAACTTCTTGCTAACGCCTTCATCCTAACAATCCCCAGATGACCCACATGTAAAGCATCTAATACATTCCTACGTAAAACATACGGAATAACAACTCGATCCCCCCACAATAAGCAACCTTGTAACACTGAGAGTTCGTCCCGTTTTGACCAAAACACTTTGAATTCCGGGCCCACGTTTCCCTTCGGCCACCCCCTCCAAACCCAAGTTTGAACTTGCTTTATTAAATTGTCTTTAGAGGAGAATCTTGCAACGTCATATGAAGAAACCGGTCCAGAGTCCAAACAGTCAATGAGCAATACCGGTACTTCTGGAGTGGGGTCTGGCAGAATGTCGGGTAATGGGCAACGGCTGAGTGCGTCTGCGTGTCCGAGAGTGGAGCCCGGTCGATGAATTAACTTGTAGGAGTACGCAGCCAGGAAAACAGTCCACCTGGTCATGCGTGGAGAAAGGGAGACCGGAGTGGGGCGGTTTCCCACCAAAAGTCCCAACAGCGGTTTGTGATCTGTAATCAGTTCAAAATTGCAGCCGTAGAGGTATTCGTGGAAACGTTTTACTCCAGCTACAGCAGCTAGCGCTTCCCTGTAATTCCTCTCGGCCGATGAAAGAGTCCTGGAGTAGAAGGCGATGGGTGCTTCTTTTCCGTCGGGCATCCTGTGGCTGAGGACTGCTCCAACTCCGAAGGGTGATGCGTCGCAGGTCAATACCAGCGGTAGGGTCTGGCTGTATTGGACAAGCAGTGAGTCAGTGGTGAGCAGGCGCTTTACTCCGGCGAAAGCTGCAGCTTCGGATCGTCCCCATTTCCATGGTGCGTTCCTCTTGAGTAGACGGTGTAGTGGCTCAGCAACGGCCGCCTTCTGCCTCAGAAAAACGCTGTAGAAGTTAAGTAGTCCGAGGAAGGCCTGCAACTCGGTCTGATTTCGTGGTGTGGGGGCGTCCTGGATCGCCTTAATTTTCTTTGAAGTGGGGTGTATTCCCTGACCATCGATTCTATAACCCAGGAATTCTACGCTAGGCACGTTAATTTGGCATTTTTCCTTTTTGAGGCGGAGACCCTTTTCTCTGATTCTGGCCAAAACAGTTCTGACTCTTTTATTTAATTGCTCCTCGTTTGCAGCGGACACCAAGATGTCGTCAAAATAGGGGACGACTCCCGGTATCCCTTGCAAAAGTCGTTCCATGACGCTCTGGAACAATCCTGGGGCAATACTCACACCGAATTGTAGCCGGTTGCATTTGAATGCTCCTCTATGCGTCACTATAGTTTGGGCCTCCGCTGTGGCGCTATCAACTGGCAGTTGCTGGTAAGCTTGTGCCATGTCTAATTTAGCAAATACCTTTCCTGGCCCCAACGAGTGCAATAAGTGCTGTACTACAGGCACAGGATATGCGCTCTGTTGTAGCGCGACATTAATTGTGCATTTATAGTCCGCGCAGATGCGGACTGATCCGTCTGGTTTGACTGGGGTCACGATGGGTGTTTCCCAGCGCGTGTGATCCACCGGCTCAAGGATTCCTTGCTCCACTAACTTATCTATTTCCTTATCTATTTTTGGGCGGAGTGCAAAGGGCACTCGTCTCGGTTTAAGTCGGATTGGCGCCACTTTGGGGTCTAAATTGAATGATATCGGTTTACCCACATACTTACCAAGACTGGGGCTGAACACATCCTCGAACTCCTTAAAAATCTGCTCAGCGCTGCTGTTTTCCACGGCGTTGATTCCGGTGACTTCTAGCCCCAAGGATTCGAACCAATCCAGTCCTACGAGGTTTTGTAATGGTGCGCTGGCGATGGTCATGGGCAGCTGGGCTACGATGTCCTTGAAACGGATCTGGAACGTGCCTTGGCCTACGATGGGGACTCGGTTCCCCTGGTAGTCTCGTAGCAGGATGTCTGGAACGCGTAGTTGGCTCTTTTTGAGGCTAGGGATAGCCTGTTTCATGGATGCCCATGAAATGATCGTCAGGGATGATCCTGTGTCCACTTCCAGCTCGCAAGGTGAGCCCTCCAAGAGGACTGTGACTTTCAGCTTTTTAGGCCGCTTGGTGCGGACCTGGCTTATTGATGTGAGATACGTTCGCAATTCCTCTCTCTGGGTCAACTCTATCTCATCATCTGTATCCTGAAAATACTCTCGTTGAGCGTCTTGATAGAACGCTCTCTCAGCACTTTGTGTGTAGTCTCTCTGGGGATACGCTCGCTCAGCTCCTTGTGAGTAATCTCTCTGGGGATACGTTCGCTCAGCTCTTTGGGAATTTTCTCTCTGGGTAAACACTTGTGGATTTCTCTCTGGGCGCCCTTTTTGATTTCGCCAAGCCCCTGGGTTGGGCTTCTGTTGGCGGTACATGGGTGGCTGCCGTGAGGCATGGACTTCGCTCCGGCACACTCGTGCGATGTGCCCAAGTTTGTTGCAGTGCGAACAAACAACGTTCCTGAACCTACAGGTAGACCTGGGGTGATTCCCTCCGCAGCTTGCGCAGGGCGGCAAACGGGATCCGGGTCTCCCCCCAGGCCTCATGTGACTGCTTCGCATCAGGTGGCTGTCCTCGAACTCGGAATCCTCGTAGTCGGGGCTTGTGTCTTCGTAGTGAACTCTGGTTTGCCTTGGTACTGGCTGGTTTACGCTGAAACCTCGTTGTATGGTTACCGATGATTTCTCTGCTGACTCTGACGCTCTTGCTTCGTTTAGAGCTATCTGTAGGGTTAAATTCGGGTTTGCCAACAGCTTCTTTTGTAGTGAAATGTCTCTTAACCCACAGATGAGCTGCGCTAAGATATGCTCGTCCAGATCCCTGAACTCGCAGTGAGTTGCTGCTTTACGTAGGGCTGCAACATATTGATTGATTGATTCTCCCGCCTTCTGGTTCCGCGTGTTGAATTCCTTTCGGCAAACATGGCGGGAAGGTTTTGGCGCGTAACGGGTCTGTAGAGCCTGTTGCAACGCCGTCCATGTTACTGCCTGTATTGGAGTGGGCGCGGTGAGGTCTCTGGCCGTGTTGAAGACTTCTTTCCCGCAGTAGCCGAGGAAGATGTTTTTCTTCCGGGCGTCGGTGATCCCCGTGTATTCGTTCGCTTCGAGAAAACACTCGAAACGAATCATGAAGGCTTCCCATTCGTCGTTCGCTGGGTCGAATGGAGCGGGGGGAGTGTGCATCGCCATCTTCTTTCGTTTGAATCTGCCGCGCTGCGGTGACCTGAGATGGCTGCCGGAATTTCTGCCGAATTCCTGGGCTGGATCAAATCCGGAGATTCTGGAGGTAGCGTTCTTCGTCCTATCTGCCTCTCGATCCCACCTTCATCGCCAATGTTAAATCTGGGCAACGAGAGAACAGACTGCGGACACGGAGTGACTTATCAGCTCTTTATTAATAGTAGTAGTGATCCAGCTTGCTCTGTGGTCGGAGGGTTCCCCTTTTATAGGGATCGGGTACGCCCCTCGACCAATCAGAACGATACCTGTTTCCCACTGTAGCAGCGGACCAGAGAGGAGACTTGCCCCGATATATGCTAATATCTAACACAATCACTGTAAACCTCTGGTATTGCCTGCATGTGGCAGCTTGCCTGAAACTTCCTATGGTTTGGAAGATTGTGGAATCTGGAATAATAGATATTAAGATGTAAATAGAAACTGGCAGGAAAATCTAGCCTAGCATTTCTGGAAAAAGAGGATTCCTGTTTGCCTATGCATTGAAAAAGAAAAGCCATTTTCTGTAGTGTAGGGTTTTTTTTTTCTTTCCCTAACTCAAACCCTGACCCCAAAGCTTTAAGAATGAAGAAGTTCATAATATATAAAGATAGCAAATTTGGAAGTATTCAAGCTCCCATGTCTGTTAGCTATAATCAGCATTACAAGCAAACCATCTGAGATCCGGATGAGCTTGAGACTTTGCTCTTCCCCCAAGTACTGAGTCAATCTGAGCCAACTTTAGCTGAATACATTAATTATTTTTAGTTCAACATGCTCTACTTTTTTATTTATCATTGCTTGTTTTATATTTTTAGTTAATTACCCTCAATCACATGGTGAATGTCAGACAATTTCCATTGGTGGGAAGTCTTGCCTGTCCAATTCCTGCCTTTGGGCTTAATCTAATAATCATTTATAAGTATAATCTTTATTGTCATTGTACTTAAATACAACGAAATTGGTTTCAACCTCATTGGTGCAAAATTATAACAGAAACGAAAAAAGAAAAAAAAAAGAAAAAAAAATAGCAACCAACCCCCCCCAAATTGTGGAAGATTAATCTCCACAACATCTTACAAAGACATTATTATTTCACAGTTTTTTTATAATACCCAAAGACATAATGTCTTGGAAACTTTGTAGCCCCCACACCTCCATTGCTATAGTATTTCTTCAGGTTTTTAAGGTATCTTCTAACAGAAGCCATGCGAAATAAAAACATAGAGAGGGAGCATTCACTACATGTACTGTTTTTCAACCTCTGGCTGGTGAGTTGAAGGGAGCAATGATAGTTCATGGGTTTTTAATCTATGAGGTTGACAGCAGTGAAAACTATGAATCAGCTTCAAAATACTTTCACATAATTGAAGAGTGGAAATGATACTGGCATCAAAGTGCCCATCGATTATATTATATTGCTAGCTACAGTCTATGGAATGTAGGCAGTGCTGTGCTGAGAAAAATCTGAAGACTTACGATCAGCCAAAAAAAAACCCAAAAAACCCAAAAACCATGTAAAATAAGTGAAAAAAGATAATTTAATATTTGGTCTTCAAATTTGATCCCCGAAATTTATTGAGATAGTCTACAAGTAGGATACTTCACAGAATGTTACCAGGTAAATTACTTTTTCGGCCAATTTCATAACAATTGTTTTGCAATTTTGCTTCTGAGAAGAGCAAACAACAACACCACACAGACACAGACACAGACATACACACACACACACACCAAAAAACAATCATGGCAGATAAATGTAGGAATGTTCTTCAAAACTGTATATTCCTTGACCTACAGAATAATTTAAGCAACAAAGATATTGGTACATGTGATTGAGTACAGTACATGCAGGAATGGAAAATAAAAGGAAAAGAAAAGAAGCTAGGGCTAGACTGCAAGATGTCAAACACATTTTATTTTGTTTAAATCCTCAAGAATAAGGATTTCCTGTCATGTGATTGTGAATATTTCTTGCTTTTGCTGAAACTCCACTCTTTTACCCCACCTCCAGTGTGGGTGTTGGCAGCAGCTTTTACTGACTCCTTTGCTGAAGGCTGTGGTAAAGCAAGGAAACATTTTATAGAACACATTTTCCTCAGAATTCAAGGACAAGAGAAAGCACAGATGTGAGGGAGAGCTCTGTGTTAATGAAGGACTTCTGCATCCAAATTAATAGCATTCAAAACCACTATGAAGAAACCTTGTTTAAATAGAATGACATGCAAAGGAAGCTGGGTATTTGACCCAGTAACTTAACTTAACTTTATTGGATTTCTAGACCGCCCCTCTCTCAAAAGAGACTCGGGGCGGTATACAGTCATATTAAAATAGTTGAACAGTAAATATACATGTTATAAGTATACAATAAATAAATTAAAAATAGGACTGGAGGAGGTAGTAGAAGTTCCCTGTACAATTTAGTTAAGTTAGATTAAATTTTTTTAAAAATTTTTAAAAAGTTAAAAACATTAACCTTAAAAGCTATCCCAAATAAAATATCCGCCAGGAGGTAAGAGTAGAACTATAAGTGGGCCAGGCCGGCTAGTCGGAACAGGTGAGTCTTAAGTTTTTGTCGGAAGGAGCGGAAGTAGGTAGTAGTTCTAATATCGGGGGGGGAGGTCATTCCAGAGGGTTGGGCCCATCACAGAGAAGGCTCTACTCCTAGGCGCCGCCCGTTGGCATTGCTTGGTGGACGGCACCCGGAGGAATCCCTCCCTGTGTGAGCGAATTGGTCGCAGGGATGTATGTGGTAGAATGCGATCCTGCAGGTAACTAGGCCCTGTGCCATGGTACAGCTTTAAGTGTGGGCTCCTGTTTTGGAGAGAACTTAACTGGCAGAGATAATTTGGAACTGTAATCCTATACCACAATATGATTTATTTTTGTATTACTATGTTGCACAAAGGTGGCCAGTATGATTTATGAAAATTGTTTTGCAACTTAGCAGGATGCATGAAACCAGATAACAGGGTTTATTGAAACTATGGTTTAGCAAATTATCTTAACATGATCTGTGAACCTGATCACAATGTGCAGCTCACAAATTATCTCACATTTTCCTTGACATGGTTGGATGTGTCATAACGAAAAGAGGAAATGTGCTGCTCATTATTGAGTTGGTGGTACCAATAAAAAAAAATAAAGTTGCCTTGAATGTAGCTTGACGTCTGCTGTCTTACATATCCATGTTAGGGTGTTTTTCTGGATATGATAAAAAATGCTTGCTTGCTTGCTTTCATGGCCTTTCTCGGGATAGGAAGAATATCATATTTTTGGTATTGGAGAAAACTGTTGAGGATACCATGAATAGCCAAGAAAACAACCAAATGGATCATTAAGCAAATCAATCCAGATTTGTCACTTGAGGGACAAGTGATCAGGCTCAAATTATCCTATTTGTGTGCCTCATTATGTGAAGATTCAACGCTCTAAAGAACTCTAATGCTGGGAAAGGTGGAAGACTTAGTTACGGTGTTGATGAGTGTTGAAAGATAAATCAGGGACAGATTGCCATAGAAAATATCCATTGGTTGTTGAGAGCCAATACTGATTTGATGGCACATCAAGATGATCATTCTAATCAACACAGGTTGGCCAGGCCTTGGGAGTCCTTGACAAATTTTCCTGCTTGCCTTATATCTAGTACACTTTTTATCAATGGATGACAAATTCCTTCCTCTATATGTTTATTATAGGTATAAGTGTTCTCCCCTCTGGGCTACGGTGACAGGAAATAGGTTTCCTGTTCTCACATGTGATGCAGTTTTAAAAGACGTGTTGCACTTTGAGTGACCATTACAATTATATCCACGATCATGTTGTGGATATAATTCAGGCAGTTTAAAGAGTAACAGTCACAGGCCAGAATAGAAAACACCCTGATCCACAGGAGGTTGTAGTAGATCTGTGCTTTAAGCAGATATTTTCAGAAGGCAAATGTGGTTCAATTAGCAAGTTTAAAACCTGAACTAAGTTAAATGGAAAGTAGTGAGATTATTATGGAAAGTAATTGTTTCTCTTTACATTTACATTTAGGCTTTTAATCTTGGCTTTGTTGCTTCGTTATCAGTGGCCCATGGTTAGAACGGGGTCTTCTCTGTTCTGATTAGAAACTGTTTCCATTTGATTCATTGGAAGAATAAAACAAACCACATTGCAAAATTCTATTACAGCAGTTTGCAACCTGTGAGCTTTACAAAGTTGCTCAGATCCGGAAACTGACTTATCAAGAAGACTAGAAGTAAGTTTTATTGCAATAGGCAGGGGAGTCAAACTCATGTGGTCATGGCAGCGTCACATGATGTATTGGGACTTTTTCCCCTTTCGCTAAATCGGGCGTGGGCTTGGCCAGTGTGTGACGCATCCGCCCCTTGGGCCGGGAGTTTGACAGCCCTGCAATAGGCTATAGTAATAGAGTCTTGCAAGACTGACTGTTTCTCCTCCACTCCCTCTTATATATCTATGAGCCAGAGAAGAGCCAGCCTAAGTCTCTACCTAATACTATCTCCTTTCTCAGGACATGATTTTGTCTTTTTTAATTTTGTAATGGCTTTTGAATATTTCCCTCATCTCCATGGGGACCCAACCTATATGGCCAAAATATTAGTCCAGAGCTCCATAGAATCCAGTATCCTATTTCCTATAGTGACAAGTCTGAGGTTTTGGCCTTTCTCCTCTATTTTTCCAATTCCAGAGCTGAATTGGATGGTATTCACTCTGTGATATCTGTACCTGAAGTTTCTGTTTAACATCAAAAATATCAGTGCCCGTTTCACAACTATCAAGGAAACACATTGTAATTCTGAGTTCTATTGTTAAAAGAGCAGAATAAGTATTTTCTATTGCGTGTTTTAAACCTGTAGTTTGGACACCCACTCTTAATCCTGTAAAATGAATAGGTCAACCAAAAATGTGCCGTAATATTATCAGTATTAATATCCCTTTTGGTTTTCAGGAGAGAGATGGTGAACTGAAGACAGTTCTATGAAAGCGAAGCTAATGATCACAGCAAATACCAAGTAAGTAGACTAGTTCTTTGAAATGTCTCTGAAGAGAACAAAAGATCACCCTCATGTGCTCTGAATTCTGACAAGGAGGCTGCAGGACAGTGGATTTTTGCAGGTCGGAGTGACCAGGAGATGATGGGATTAGTGAGCTTGCTCATAACCATGGCTGAGTCTTTTAAAGGGCACTCAATTCCCAAACCTCACTCCCTAATCATTTTCAGAAATTGCTCATTAACTATTTCTAAGCTATTAGAGACTTAAAACAAGTTTGAAAGCACCAGGTGAGTCTGTCTTCAATTTTGAATGAAAGAAAAAATAATAATCATAAGCTTAAGAATGTAAAGAATCTTAAATAAACAGCAAAAAGCTAAATAAGATTTTGATCTTAGAAAGTGACAAATAGACTAAGGGTCCAAATAAAACTGAAACATTTATAATAGGATTGTGAAATTAATTATAAAGAAAACAGGTACTCATGGGAAATAGGTTCTGTTTTGGTTTTACAAAAAAAAATCAAAGATAAAAATGTCATCTTCTGGACTCTAGAATCTAGAGAATCTAAACCATTAGTGTCAAACTCAATTTCATTGAGAGCAGTATCAGGGTTGTGTTTGACCTCAGGGGGCCATGTGTGTGTGTGTGTATCTGGCCAAGGTTATGGCCAGCTTGACATCACTCATCAAGGCTCTGTTTTTGGTTGTGATGGCCTCCTGCAGCCCTCTGCCAGTGAAAATAGAGCTCAGGGAGGCTGCATGTAGCCCACCCGGGATCCATTTTCACTGGCAAAGGGCTACAGGACACTATTGCGGCTGCAAATGAAGCCTGGATGGATTACGTGCAGCCTCCCCAAGCTCCATTTTCGTTGGTAGAGGGCTACAGGAGGCTGTCGCAGTTGAAAATGGAGCCCAAGTGGGCCTTGCATGGCCCTTCCGAGCTCAATTTTTGCTGGCAGAGGCACTGCGGGCTGGTCCATTACTGTTTCCAGGGTGGGCCCGCAGGCCAATCTAAACACCTCGCAGGCCGGATCTGGATCCTGGGTCTTGAGTTTTACACCTCTGATCTAGACCATCCAAAAGATGTTATTGAATAAATTATAGATGTAGAAAAAAATTTATTTGACAAGATAGAGATGATATTGAAACTAGATTTATGACTGATAGACCAAGAGAATGATTTAGAAAAGGATGCTTCAGTGGATCTACAAATGAAATTAGCTAAGGTTTTAAAATTTAAAATGAAAATAAAATGACAAATCAAAAGAATGATTTGGATACTTTTTCTTCCTGGATTTACAAAAGAGACTGGCAAAAACTTTGAAGAATTTTAGCTGATGAGATAAAGAAGTAGTACAGAGAAATCAAATCCTATAGCAGTATTTGAATGAATTGAGTATTAAGATTATTAAAAGAAAAAAATATAAAGTTGCTTTACTTGATTAAGGTTACAATAAGAAATGTTGAACTTTTGGCAACTCTTTATGGACTTCTTTGACACAGGATGGAAAACATGATGCTTTATGGATTTGTTTATAGGTAAGGAATAGATTATGGAAGAGATACATTTTGTAACCTTAGAGGGGGTGAAAAGCGACTAAATTTGTTTATGCTTGCAATGAAGATTGGAAGCGACCTATTTATATTTTTCTTTTGTTTTTGTTATATTCTTATTTTTTCTTTCTTCTTCCTCTTTTTAATTGCACTTTTTACTCTTTTCTATTCTATTTTTTTTCTTTAAATTTAGTTTGAATTATACTTTACTATTATAATCAAAATTCCTAATAAAAATTGTACATGCTGCGGCACTGATACCCCTTTAGAGCCAAACTTCGGATTCCCTCTCTAGTGTTTAAAGAACTGCAATTTCTGTAGCTGGAATCCATTATGTGTAAATTTGATGAAAGACTAATGGTAAGTATTGTATCACTATAATAGTTGATACATGTCAATGCAAACTATTGTAAAACAGAAAATATCCTTCCAGTCAAGTTCAATTCCTAATTATTCAATGGACATAGAAATATACTTTTATTGGCAACAATTCTGAAATACCTTCTGTGATATTTGACTTCTCGGTTTAGCCTACAAACCTAGGGAAAACTGAAATTTCTGAGAAGTTTCTATCTAAATATTAACCAGTGTCATGCTGCCTACACTTTGTTGACCTAGTGCTGCCCCCTCCCTGCTGAAATAATCTGTGCTAACCTTGTCTCACTTGCCAGTCACACAGGAATTATCTTGTTAAACAAATATTTATCCAATATTGTTGAAGTTTTTTTCCCCAATCTTCTGATAAGTATTCTGCAGTAGACGTTTGGCTATAAATAACTCAAGTAAAATTCAACTTCTGCTCTTTGATTATTGCAATTTTAACCTGCCAGAGGGTCTTTTTGATGTTTCTCTCCAGATTTTGGATGATTAACTTTGAATAGCATTTGTTATAGAATAATATACAGTAATTGTCATAAAGTGCATAACTTTATGCAGACACAGCAGTAGGATTCGTCATAAATATATAGACAATTGTGTCAGGTGTATTCAAGTAGCAGATTCCAAAATAACAAGCAGAATTGTGTTACCCATGTGTACCTTAATGTGTAACTTTCTGGTTTTTCTTTGAAGACATTTTGCTTCTCATCCAAGAAGCCTCCCTAGCTCTGACTGGATGGATCCTTCCATTCACCAGCATCCAGTCAGAGCTGAAGAAGTTTCTTGGATGAGAAGTGAAAGACTAGTTGTTTTCTTGAAAAAAGCACCCTTGGAACAATCTCTTCTGTAACATTTGCCTCAGCATTGGAAGGAACAATAACTTCCACATTTCTTTCTTTCACTCCATTGATTACCTTTATAGATAGTTCATTGAGTCCTGGAGGGCCCAAAATTGTGACAGGCCTTCTTTACATAATATGAAAGTATAGGCAGAGAGAACATTTTAGCTTTTTGAAAGATCTATGTTTCATGGAAGCATGCTTTATTGAAAGAATATGAACTCAATTCACCAGCTATCAAAAAATATTACAGTACGACGCTAGAGATGAAATCCTATTTATTATAGCCAAACAAGAATATTTTCCACAAGGATAGGAAACTCAACCATGGATGGCTGAGTTGGAGGCATTTGGTTTAGGGTTAACAAAGAAAAGTTTAAATTTGTTTAGCCACAATTTCTAAAAGCCATTCCTCAGCTTGCTTCCTTTTAATGTTCTTATTGTATTCCTTCCTAGAAGTTTCTTAACACAGACTCCAGAGTAAGTAGTTACTTAAGTTTGACAGATACTCTGTTCTTGATTTTTGCGCCTCATCAGCAGCAGCTGGAGAAAAGATAGCGAAAGTCACTGAGAATGGTGGTACAAAGCAGTGATAAAGAGCAGGGCAGCCAAAAGGGCAGAGATGGGGCAAACATAAGTAAATGGAGGAAGGTGAAACACACACTGCGATCACAAATGTGGATGGACCTGAATTTTGATTATGTGAATGTAGTTCCCCAACTACAATGGACTTTAAGGGCCAACCTTTACCATTTATTCAGTATTGTTGTAACTTTGAATGGTCATTAAACAAATGGTTATTAAGCAAGGACAATTTGTAAACATGTCATGAAAACTAGAAGGTTTGATAAAAGTCCATCACTTCCAGCTGTCAATCCCCTAGGTGGATTAGCACTCCAGCTTTTCCTACTGATTTGCCCTTCCTGGCCCCAGCATTCTGAAGTATAGTAGTCACATCAGAAGTAGAATAGACTACTACTTCTCGGTATTCTAGTGGAAGTGCAATCTTTCTCAAACAGTTGACATTTCTAATTAAAGCACTATTGTAGTTGTGTCAATTAGTTCAAAGAAAAAAATCAGTTTAGAAAAATACCCTTTTCTAAATGTTAGGATATAAATGAATAAATTCTGCAACGGTTGGTAGTGTTTTGCAGTGCATAAAGCATAATTTCTGAGGCCATCATTAATTTGACTCATCCTTAAGCTGTTAACTGCCCTTTCTTCTCATTTTTACTTTGTGTTAAGTTTTTCTTAATTTTTGTGTTTTTAAAAACGTGTGTATATGTGTGTAGAAATTCTCTGAAGGATAATATAGTGAATATTATACACTGATTAAACATGATCACGTGGTCAGTTTTTAGCCACATATTCCAATAATTCCCAGTTTTAAAACTATGGTTTAATAGTAGCATGGTAACATAATATTTCTTTTAAAAGGGCTGATGATTTATTTGCTTTGTCACTGTCCCTTGTATATGATGGATTCGTAATTTATTAATAGCACAAATGGACATCCCCACAATATATGGAATTGTATAACTGTGTACATCCCAAGCTTCAGGCTTAATTTAGGAAAATCTTTGTTTCAGAAAAGAAAGCTCACATATGGAACAGGTTTCTTTGATCTGTCTATAGCCAAATGTAACCAAGTGCACAGGAGTGGCACTGGTTAACCACAAATGTTGATCTTTTCTGATTATACTAGACAATGTTTCTAAGTTAATGCATTTTGGTGCACTTAGCTGTTGTAAACTTGTGCCGATGGTCCTTTTTGTAGTTCGGAGGCATTTTCACTAAGATAAAGTATAGTCAGCAAGCACAGTGGCTCTCAAATATCTGCATAATTAGGGATACATTTCATAAGACAGACACAGGTAGCCAGGAAAACAATGCCGCTAATCCAGATTTTCAGGAGTTGCAACTTGTAGAACAGCTTCAACCTTCTTTGGCTCAAGTTTAATTCCTTCAGCCAAGACATGTGCTGATATAGCAATTTCTTCAAGACCAAAGTGGTATTTGCTTTCATTTGGTTTAAGTTCTCTTTAACGGCATCTGCCAAAAACTCCTGCCCGTCTATGGCAGAGCTCTTGAACAGTTGCTGTATAGCTAACAACATCAGCCATATGCCAACAAGAAGAGTCCTCAGGCTAAATTCTATTGCCTTTTGATAAGCTTCCAAAGTACTTGAGATAGGAAACAGTGAACTTTATAGAACCTCTGTTCATTACAATAGTTGTCAAATGGCAAGATTCTGCTGCCAAAATATTATGGAACATGTCCTTGGTTAACAACTGCCTTGTTTAGTGACCATTCAAAATGACAACAGTACTGAAAAAGTAATTTTACAACTGGTCCTTATTAACTTCTAACCATTACAGCACAATGATTGTAATATGGTTCGTAATCTTGCTTTACAGAATATAAAGTTTACGGGTACTTTTCAGCCAAATAATGGACCTTGATCTACATGAACATCAACCATATTATTGTTCCAAGCAAACCGCAATACAAAATAACCTAAACATATGAGTGAATGGCTCTGCTGAGAAAAAAAAAATGCTGGCAACAGTTTTATTCCTGATTTAAAAATACTGCCTAAAAATCCTGCAAATACATTTCTATACAATCCCACTATTTATCTTGAATTTCTGATGTTTCATGAACATGCTGTCATTTTTTTTCTTCAGCATTTATAAAATAAACTCTTCCTCCCCCCCAGGGGTGAAATGCTCTGAAGTCTGCTACTGGTTTGCTTCGTGTGTGCATGCGCACTTTGTGCACATGCGCACTGCAGGCGCTACCACACAGTGCTGAAAAAGGAGGATTAATAAGCCTTTTCTGAATTTGCAAAGGTAAGTAGAACAGTGAAGGAGGGGGGGGAAAAACAGCTGTGCCGCACGATTTATTTAAAGCAGGATTTCCTGCTTTCTAGCAAATTTAAATTGTGCGGTACAGCTGATTAGCTGCGCGACAATCAGCTGTAATCACATGGCACAGCTGATTGCCGCGTAGCTAATCATTGGAACCTGTAGTAAAAAAACGCTACTGGTTCACCCGAACCGGTAGCATTTTTTTTACTACTGGTTTGGGCAAACCGGTAGCATTTTTTCCTACCGGTTCGGGAGAACTGGCCCGAACCGGTAGCATTTCATCCCTGCTCCTCCCCATCTTCCCTTTTTTGTTGCACAAAAAAACTTACAAACTTTCTCCTTGAGAATGTTTATCACCTGGCTATCAAATTACTTCTGGCATTTTTGTAACAAATTTAAACTAAAAGACCCATTTGCAACATAAAGAAATAGTGCTCACTGCATTCCATTACAATAACCCACAATATCACCACCTTTTGCTGATAGATATGGTTAATGAAAGAGCCTACAGTTGCTATCAACCTGTTTCTAAATCCTTTTCATACGATCTGGTTATGATAAATGCTTTATCCAGTCAGATTTTCCTGCTGCAGATACATGTATGTATCATGCTGAGTGTGGTGCATGCATTTCCCCACAATATTTGGAGTTCTTTTGTACATATGGGTTTTGTTTTTGTGTCTGTTAATTTGTTGTCCCCCCCCCTTTGTTTTGTATTTTATCCTTCAAGATAAATAACACTTTCAGACAGTGTGTGCCCAATCTTTCTCCTCCTCCTTTCCTAAATCTTTCCTTTTCATTTCTGCCACAATGTTTTCTGGATTTTGTAATATTACACCCTAATAAACCTGTTGTTAACTTTTCTTAGTTTTAAAAGATGTATTATTCTGATTAGCTGCAGGATCTCCCTCTCCAAATGTTATCTAAGCATTTGTTAACCCTGAAATGAACCTGGCTGAAGCCATCTTTGCGGCCTCAGGGTTGCCACAAGTCAGAAGAGGGGGCAAGGAGGGGGGGATAGTTAACCGGGGCTTTGTAGTTAAAACAAAAAGTTTTCTGGTGGGAACCAAGGTCATTACAACTGGTGGCTGGGAAAGGAGGAATGAAGTAACCAAGTAATTGGCCAGCATCTCTATTGGACAATGTGATTGATGACTTGGGAGAAGGGGAAATCTTTCACCTTTTAATTCACAGGAACTTTCAGAGTTGGTTTTCACTAGTTGTGCCGATATGATGTAGCCAATAATAAACTGTTCTTTGAGGACTCTACCTGCCTCGGAGTTTTACTTTCAATGGGTGCATTACTTGGAATCCTGACAGCATTACTTTGTCTGCCAAATATCTAAATCTATGTCAAATCTAGCTGCCAGAGTTGACATAAAGTTGAAATTTCACTTCAATGTCTCTTAAAGTTATGGCTTTGATACCCATTACCACATCAAACCCATTCACCATATTCAAAGCTTTCCAAGTGTGACAGTTTCCTTATTAAGAAACAGAAGCAACTAGTTCCTTTAACGCTTTCTTAATCTCAGCTCAGCATGTAACTTTTTTTAACTTTTCCATTTCCGGGGGAAATATATAGCCGTGTGGCATAGAGTTAAATAGTAATCTGTGGATTTTCATTTCTTTGCTATTTGTCTGAAAGAAAAAGCTTGACTATAAACATCCATCACTCTATTCCTTTTCATGATAAACAATATCATGATAAATACAGAAAAGAAGAAAGAAATATTAAGCAAAATAAAGATCATAAGAGTAACAAAAATATAGCTAAAATTAGCTCCACCTTATTTCACCTCCACTTCAAGTAGAAAAGTTGAAACTACCTGGATACAAAGCTCACACATAATGCAAATCAGCAACATAATCCAATTATTCAAGGTAAGGACTTTTTCAAAAAATAGAGACACCTAACTCCAACAACAGGAAAGTACTGCTGTCAAAGCCCTTTGTATCTTGGTTACAAGGCAGGGAAATCTGGTTCAAAGGATTAGTATTGGATAAACAGACAGTAGTGTTAGAGAATAAATAGACAGAAGAGAAACCCTTCTAACAAGAGAATGCATTTTTAGCTGCTTAGAAAATTGTATATCCCAGAGTCATTTATATTAAATGCATAACTGTTGTACAGAAAAAGGGAAGGTTGTGATTCTTCCTTATTTTCATAAAGACATATTTTGATTAGTTAGGAATCAAGCAATTTATACTTATTTTAAGACAGCATGCCATTCTTTAAAAAAAAAAGGTTTTTGGGGCATTGTACAATATTTTGTCTTTTCTCCCCAAAATGAATCTAGTTAGATTAGATTGGATATATTTTTTATCATATTGTTAACAATCAGTCATAATCAAGAGCAGAATTACATGAAAAAGATAATTTTGAACATGTTTCAGAACTACTATACTATTGAATTCATATATTTTTCACACTTTCATTTAAGCAGCTACTTTTAAACTGTGAACTTGAATCTCATGTAGATCTACTACATTCTACCCAATAGCTATTCCAAAACTCAGCATTTCTGTTAATCCTGATCCATAAATAAGGTAGCAAAAATTGAAAAAAAGTACCAGACAGTAAGATGTTTGGCTTCTTTAACCATTTGGAAGCTAGAAATATATAACATAAATTAGTTGCAAAAAGGCTCTTCTTAGGCATTACTGGTGATTAGATGACTCATTTTGCTCCTTTTACATTTCTTGTTAAACTCAATAAATGCTGTAAAGATGATATAGGTGATGTTTGTTCAAGAATCCTGGCCCAATCGAGTAACATTGAATTGTTAACATTATATATATAGACTATGATTGAGTCTCATTAGTTTTTTTTTTAGGTTTGCCTTATTCAAGATAATTGTATAATATAGAAAATTAGAAGCAATTTTATAAATGATATAAATTTATCTAATTTGTAAACTTAGCATATTTGTGCCCAATATCCAGTAAGAACAACACTTTTTGGGCCAGCAAAAGTATTTTAGAGTATAGGGATAGGAACTTCAAGTAAGTTGTCCACATTGCTCATTTACAATTGAGAGCAAAGCTGTTTGAGGTTGCAAGTAGAAATGGATTTTTTTCATCAGTTTAGGAAGTTATCATTTTTTTAGCCACTCCTATTTCTGTCTGATCTCCTTCAATTATATTATATAATTAAGAAAGCTGAGAAACAATCATCATAATATAATATATTGTGGAATAGTAGTTTAAGTGTAATCATGGGTCTAGAGAAACCCAAGTTCAGATCACAAACAGATCATAATACTCGTGGGATAACTTCGGACCAGCCACATCACTAAATGTTGTCTATCTATCACTAAGGGCTGTTGTAAGGAGCACATGAGATTTTGAAATCAATGCCTCGAGCTCCAAAATGACAGGCTAAATTTGAATATAACAAAACAATAAAAGACTCAATACTATTTTGAATTCCATACAAGTTGTATTTGACTTAATTAAATATTCATATTCTTAGATTAGGATTGTGAATCAATGAACTTCATAAGGATAGTCAGCACCATTACATTTCTGAAATTCAAAGAAAAATGGCTGATATCCAGAAAACTTCTATTTTCTCTCTTAAAATCTCTCCTTCCACAAACTGCACTATTGAAGTGCTGTTACCTTGTAAAGGAATTTCAATAACAAGATTTTTACCAGTTTTCAGATCTTGTATAGATTTTAAAGGTGAGAGTAACAGCAGTCAGCTTCATGATCCATTTCCACCTTTAAACTTCGCAAAGTCTGAAAAATTCTGGCCATGTCATGGAATGTCTACTGTAACACTCAAACAGGCTGGGAGGTGGTAAGCCCTCACTGGCCTCAGTGGCTGGCCCCCCATTCAGTTAGTTCCTAAACAACTTCTTACTAAATCCAGAATTACACAAGAGATTCCTAGATAAATGCATACACAGCAACATTTTAATCAGTCAACTGTGTTTTAATAAGGAAATTTCTTGAATCAGTGTAGATATTATCTACAAAAAAATGATTGTTTTGGCAGTTTACAAATTTTGTTTCAAGCTATACTTCAAAATATAAACCTAAATATTAGAGAATGCCTAAAAATATAGAACAACTTTAACCTTGATTTAACATCTCCTTTAAAACAAAAAATGTCCTATCATATTCAAATGGATTAAATTCAACCATTATAAAACTATAAGGAATGGCAGACTGTATTACTGTACTGATTTTAGAAGTGAATTCTCATTAATACCCAAAAAGATGTTTATAGTTATTAAAAATAAAGTGGCCTTTTTCATTTAAACATTTAAAAGGTTGCACAAAACATTCTGATATCAATAATCAAAAAGGCATTAATTTTATTATATATTTTTTGTTAACAGTAGGAACTATGGCGTTGAAGGACTTTCCAAGTAAAAAGCAGTTCTCTTTGGGGATATTAGTCAATTAATTTAATAAAGTTCTGTTTTAAGACGATTTTTCTTTTCTGTTGCGAGGTGAGTCTGCTCCATTTGAGGTTAATGTTCCATTGATTCCATTTTCTAAAAAAAAAACACAACAAAAAAACATAATTAATTCTCTTCTCTGGATTCCAAGCCCATAGATTATGAAGATTTAAAGCATCTTAATAGAGAGCTTTAAAATTAATTCCGGGGAAGAAGCTTCAAGCACATCATAAATCAGAATATTTTTCACAGATGCTTTAGTTGTATAATGTCCAGAGATTTCAACTGGCCCATTTTAAAATCGTATTCATTTTCGCCTCTAACAAAAAATGACTGCTGAATCACGTTCTGCCACTTTAGAACATTAGGGAAATGGAGAAAGCAGGTCCTTCTGGGGAGAATACAGCTCATCAGTTTTCTCCCTCTTTGGGTATCATTCTCTCAGCAATTGTACCCAAAGCATGCAGGGCCATTACTCATATTTTCTGAGATAACAATGCATTTTTTCTTTTCTGACCCCTTATTCTATTTTAGCTTTCACTTGAAGAACTTAATAGTTTTGCCCAATTTTGCTCCTCTCTCCCCCTTTTCTTCATTCCCCAGACCAAATATGTAACAAAATTGGCCAAGCCATCTACTAGTACTCCAAGAAAAAATAAGCATAATAGTCTTATTGTGAGCTGCCAAGAAAATACGGGTAGTCCTTGGGTTATGATGGCAACTGGGATTGGAATTTCCACCATTAAGAGATGCAGTCATAAAGTGTAACATTCAGGTGATCACACTATTTACTGTTGGCAATCCTAACAGTCTTGGTTGCCATCATAACCCCAGAATCATGTGGGTTGTTAAGTGAGGACCTGACATGACGACATGGACAGGAATTCTAGGCAAGCCGGCTGGTGTGCGTATGTGGGAGGAAAGTGCTGCATGTTGTGCCGTGTGGAACAAGAGTAAGCACCATGGGGTGGGTGCTATGGAGAGCGAATGAGTGACTTACAACCTCCTGCTGGCTTTCCAATTCACTTTGCTTGTGGGAAGTCAGCAGGTAATTATGCCAATGGTGACCACGTGTCTGCAAGACTCTGCAACCATTCTAATTGCAAGCCAGTTGCCCAGTATCCATTCACATAACCCATAGGAATGGTGCAACAGTCACAACTTTGCAGGCTGGGTTGTTCAGTGAAGTTGTATCTTTGAACAGTCAATGAATGATTTTTAGCAACCCAAATAGCCTGTACTAGATGCCCAATGAGGTGTTGCAGATTTATATTAGAAAACTTGTTATCAGATTAAACCACATCATTTATAGTTTCCTAGCTGTGCAAAGCAACTACTTCCCTTTTGTACTTCTGCCAAAAGTATACAGAAATCATTAAAGCACAAACCTCTTTCTTTTTTCGAGGGCTTGCCTTTTGTTGTCATAAACTTCTTTTTCACTGGTTGAGGGGGTGAAGAATGTTCTCTCCACCGTCTTAATTGGAAATTAATAAACTTCCACATCATAAAAGCCTGTGTTAAACAGATTGACGCCAGCACACTGATTCTATAAAGACCAAATAGAATATTAGAATTAGAATATTAGATTAGAAAAACTGTTTCTTTTAGGAAGATGTTTCTGGAAAGCTACTAACTAATCTTTAATTTGCTTGTTACTGGTGTAAACAATTTGGTATATTGGTGGACTAGCAAAAGGAAGATCATAAATAGGAATACATATATTAAGAGAATCATTGTTTAAAAAGTCACATAGCAAATCCATGTTTCTATGCAGCAACTAAATTAGAATGCTATGGATCAGATATAATAGTTTAACCTAGGGCACATCTGTCCTGCATTCTGAAGACCATTTTTACTATATCTCCTGAAAGAGATCAAACCATATGGCTAGATAAATGCCAGCATAATAGTTGGAAGAATAGAAAATATTGTGATAGCATGCTTCCAAGAACTGCAAATACAGCCAGAGTCTTCTGTAATTAAAAATAAACAAGTTTATTCTGAAAGTGAGCATCACGCATCTTGCTATTATTTCTCCTCTTCCTCCTTTTTGTACTTTCTAATTATCAGACATCACTAAGTGGTTACTCTCACTCTACCATAAAACTATAATTGAGCTATTAAAACGTAACATTGAAGAACCTAGGAAGAGCTGCTGCCTCTGGGAAAGTTGTTAAAGGGGAAAACAGAATATGCCAAAAAATATATTTTCACACTGACATTTAACTTTAGTGCCATTCACTATTAAAACATTTTGGTAACCATGAACTTGCAAGTGGCCTTTGATTTACGACAATAATTTGTCATAAAGTGGTACAGTGACATGACTGCCCCCAATTTTATAACTTTTAGTCACTAAGCAACTTAACCATGGTCATTAAGTGAGACATTACATGACCCTGACTTGTGACCATCTGCTGGCTTTCCCATTGACTTTACTTGTCGGAAACCGGCTAGGAAAGTTACAAATGGTGATCATGTGACTGCATGATGCTGCAAGTGTTGTTAACTGGCTTCCAAGCACCCAGATTGCAATCAAGGAACTTCAAGAATGCTACGGTGAATGTAAGTGTGAAGATCAGTCTTATCGCATCTTTGAATAGTCATTAAAAAAATGGTCACAAGTCAAAGATTACCTGTATCATATAATTATTATCCTATGTATTCTAATTCAAAACAGATGGTACAATTAGCAAGCATCTGCTAATTTGGAGCATTACAATTTAGTTTGGCCCTGTAGATAATTCAAACAAGCCCAGGTTAGGAAAATCATGATTTTAAAGCATCATAAAAATGACAAAAGAATATAGTAAAAGGTATTTTAAATATTCATTTTATTTCTCCTAATAACATACCCAATATTCCTAACAAAGACAACAGCATTCTCAAGCAACTAGTTCAAGACAAATCTCTCTGAAAATAACTTTTGTTTTAGTATCATATGCTCCATGAACACATATCTGTATTATACCTGATTGGCAGCACATTAAAGTTTCCAGTACTAAAATCCAAAGTTTGATTCTCTGCTCTAGCAAGGCCAAATCCAACAGTAAGGACAGACAGAATTAAGGTCAGGAGTCTTCCCAAAACAAAAAGAACAGCCCACAATGTAAACCTAGCAGGAAGAAATAAAAGATACATGATTTATCAGAATTCATCCACTGACTGTGTTATTCACATCTCCACTTTCAGATATTTATACGCATTATGTACTAAGTTTTCTGGGCGAATAATTACGCTTGCTAAGATAAAACATTTTTGAAATGTATCAGGAAAGATTCTTCTGTATATGATGCTATTGAGCTCTGACATGGATTTGATACAACATTGCTAGCCCCCACTGATAAAGCACAAAAAACCTTCTGGAAAAGCTATTGTGTATTCTTCAGTTGAAGGATCTATTCTAGGCGAGTATTCCTAGGTATGGACATATCAAGACCATCCTTTAAAATTAACAAATTTGACATCCTTGCATGTAAATGAATATACCAATCATGTTTAATTCTATTTTGAACAAAAAGCTCATATAAGCACAGCTATTAATATATGACATACAGCGTATGCATCTTTGATTTATTTTAAAAGCCAGTAATATTCACTGTATTGTTATATACAATATATGTATGTATTTATGCATTCAGCAAGTATTAACTAATAGTTCTATACAACATTTATAATATGAAAGATAGCACATGTGAGATATGACAGTAGAAGCATATATACCCTTTCTGATGTTTTTCATCACTGAAGTAAAAAAGTCTGGAGATATGGAACAGAAACTCCACAAAGTAATGTAACACAAGAAGAACAAGACCAAGATGAGTCAAACTATAAAAAAAGAAAAAGAATACACCAGATGTTAATTGGCAAAGAAACAAAAGACCTTTAGAAATGTTTGTCATAAAAGTGGATCTTGAGAACATTTGGTACATCTAGGATAGAATACCAATCTCAAATTCTCAGCGCAACTAAAGGATGGAAACTGGTGTTGTCTCATCCTTCCTTTGAGTTGTGTAAAGAACAACACATATCTATTTGCATGGTAAACTTTTATTTATTACAAATTATTGGACTGTTATTGTACAAATTACCGGACTCCCTCCCCCAGCAAAATAACAATGCCACTCACTTTAACAGATAAGCTCCAGTGATATGGAAAAGATATAGTCCAATGTAAACAATCTGGCGAGGAATGTCTTCCTATGAAAGAGATGCAAGCTTATGAATTCTCCAAGAATTCTTATCATATTCAATTAGCTTTCATAGTTGTGTTTCTTATCTATAGTGGGCAAAAAAGTATTTAGTCAGTCACCAATTGTGCAAGTTCTCCCACTTAAAAAGATGAGAGAGGCCTGTAATTGGCATCATAGGTAGACCCCAACTATGAGGGGTAAAATGTTAAAAAAAAGCAAACAATCACATTGGCTGATTTGGAAATAATTTATTTGCAAATTATGGTGGAAAATAAGTATTTGGTCACCTACAAACAAGCAAGATTTGTGGCTCTCACAGACCTGTACCTTCTTCTTTAAGAGGCTCCTCTGTCCTGCACTCATCACCTGTATCAATGGCACCTGTTTGAACTTGTTATCAATATAAAAGACACCTGTCCACAACCACAAACAGTCACACTCCAAACTCCACTATGGTGAAGACCAAAGAGCTGTCAAAGGGCACCAGAAACAAAATTGTAGACCTGCACCAGGCTGGGAAGACTGAATCTACAATAGGCAAGCAGCTTGGTATGAACAAATCAACTGTGGGAGCAATAATTAGAAAATGGAAGACATATAAGACCACTGATAATCTCCCTCGATCTGGGGCTCCACACAAGATCTCACCCCGAGGGGTCAAAATGATCACAAGAACAGTGAGCAAAAATTCCAGGACCACACGGGGGGACCTAGTGAATGATCTGCAGAGCGCTGGGACCAACGTAACAAAGGCTACCATCAGTAACACACTATGTCGCAGGGACTCAGATCCTGCAGTGCCAGACGTCTCCCCCTGCTTAAGCCAGTACATGTCCGGGCCTGTCTGAAGTTTGCTAGAGAGCATTTGGATGATCCAGAAAAGGATTGGGAGAATGTCATATGGTCAGATGAAACCAAAATAGAACTGTTTAGTAGAAACACAACTCGTCATGTTTGGAGGAGAGAGAATGCTGAGTTGCATCCAAAGAACACCATACCTACTGTGAAGCATGGGGGTGGCAACATCATGCTTTGGGGCTGTTTCTCTGCAAAGGGACCAGGACGACTGATCCGTGTACAGGACAGAATGAATGGGGCCATGTATCGTGAGATTTTGAGTGCAAACCTCCTTCCATCAGCAAGGGCATTGAAGATGAAACGTGGCTGGGTCTTTCAACATGACAATGATCCCAAACATACCACCTGGGCAACGAAGGAGTGGCTTCATAAGAAGCATTTCAAGGTCCTGGAGTGGCTTAGCCAGTCTCCAGATCTCAACCCCATAGAAAACCTTTGGAGGGAGTTGAAAGTCTGTGTTGCCCAGTGACAGTCCCAAAGCATCACTGCTTTAGAGGAGATCTGCATGGAGGAATGGGTCAACATACCAGCAACAGTGTGTGCCAACCTTGTGAAGACTTACAGGAAACGTTTGACCTCTGTCATTGTCAACAAAGGATATATAACAAAGTATTGAGATAAACTTTTGATATTGACCAAATACTTATTTTCCACCATAATTTGCAAATAAATTCTTTCCCAATCAGCCAATGTGATTGTTTGGGGGTTTTTTTTTTTTACATTTTGTCTCTCATAGTTGAGGTCTACTTATGATGCCAATTACAGGCCTCTCTCACCTTTTTAAATGGGAGAACTTGCACAATTGGTAGCTGACTAAATACTTTTTTGCCCCACTGTATATCCCTCTCCAATTGTCAGCCCCAAATGTTGCAGAATATGCTGTCTGGGAATTATAGGAATTGTTGTCCATTATCTGACACTTAGAAAAAAATATTAAACTCATAAATTTACTGCAAAATTGTATGATCAATAAATCCTCTCTTTCTTGCTTACTTTTGTTTTTAATAGAAAATACCATGTTTGTTAGTGGTATAAAACACTTAAACTATTCCATTACTGCCTAAAAAGAATCTGTTTAATTTATGTAGTGATCTTAAAAAAGGACACTATAACAGGGTATATAACATGCTAAGCTGTAACAGTTTATTTATTCATGTCTCAGTGTACGGTAAGAAATAAGTTTTTATTAAAATAAATGATAATGTTGCTCACTCACAAAAGTTCCAGGATAGGTAAATTTATAACTTAAGTTCCACACTGTAACAGATCTTACTGCAACAGTCCAAAACTGAATATGGGGAATATTTGAGAGTGGGGAAGAGTCATAATGTTAAACCAGACTCTTAGAAGAAGAAACTATAGAAGCTTCATTTCTTGGTTTTTTTAAAACTAATCAAGAAGCTGTTTCTCAATTTGAGACGCTGCTCGAACTGGCTGCAAGAGCAGGGAAGAGAGAGGAAGATTTGGATTGGCTGAATCAGGAAACAAAATCTTCCATAAACGCAAGTAGGACAAGAGCACGAGAGTCTGAAGTTACATATCTAAACCTTACATATTCATTCTCTCTTGACATTTTTTTCAGATTACAAGCAAACTCCATTTTAAAGGTACCTTTCTTTGCAAATCCCATAAACAAAATACTGCTTCTTCTTGTCAGGATAACCATATTTATTATTTATGCATTTAATTTGTAAGCTCATGGACAAGGTATTACATGCAATCTTACTTTTTTTATCTTCTGAAAATAGAATTCTGGAAAGGCATGAAACCAGTATGCCATCTGTGAGATATAAAAGAACTTCATTTGAAACCTGCAGAATACAACATGCAAAAATCAAAATTAAAATGTACTGATTATTTCATATAAAAACCTTTATTGAGCTAAGTTTTTACAATGGAGTAATTGATATTTTTGGAGCACCTAAAAACTAATGACATAAGATTACGATAGATGCATTGCTAATAAAATAATTTATGTTATTTGCCTGAAAATACTAGATATCTTTATACATAATTAAGTAGATTATTATTTTAATAACTACTAAAGTCAGGTGGGATAAAATAAGAAATTATGAATTAAACTCTTAATTAAAATAACTCACGGCATTGATGTGTGTGGGTAGTCTCTCCAGAGTGATGTTGGATCTGATACATAGTTTTCCTGAAAATAAGAAATAGGAAATATTAATCCAATGCCCTGTGAAGTTGCTTAATCTCTTTCTAAGCATGGTTGATAGCATGGAAGGCTGACATAGAAATCTGTATTAAACGACTTAGCAAGCCTTAAACTGAACTGTGATCTCCTTGTTTTAAACAAAGTGCTCTAAATTCAAGAAAGAGAAGCAGCAGTTTTATATGAACTACATATTTCATAAAACTCAAATTAATGCCAGATGCTTATAAGACAACTTCAACGAAATGTGAACTCCTTGTTGTACCATACAACTATCTGAGAATCTTCCCTGGACACAAATGTATCTTGGCTGACAAGTCCACATAAATAAATGACTTGATAACTTATACAGCCCAAGTATCACTCCCGCTTAATAATTTCATTTAGCAGCATATTTTATAATATTTTTTTTGCATTCTAGGTTTAGCATTTTAAACTTCGGTATCTATTGTCCCAGGAAAGTATTGATCTTCCTTGGATCTTTTCACTTGTATACTGCAGCCAATAAGTGTAGCCATTATTAGTATATTATTTATCTTTGACTTTCCTTTCAAGCAATAAAATGAATGGCACTATCTGTGTATTTACAATTCTTCTGGAAAACTTAACATTACTTTGAGCATTCCATTACCATAGATCAGAACTAATGACTCAAAAGGGAATTATAAAAAAAATGAAAAACATTTTTGATGTGATGACTACTTTCAAGGCAACATAGTTGTGTGATCATAGTCAACTATTTTACTCCCCATTATATATTTTCCTCTAACTTACTCACCGACACAAGGATGCTTGTTCCCCAGACGCAAGAAAAAAGGTAAAATGCACTGAGTTGTCCAGATTCATTGAATTTACTGTGTTTTGTTTTGGAAAAGTGCATTCGCCTATTAATTTTCTAAAGAAAAAAGTTATCTCATTATTGATAGTTATGATAGTTTAGATAGTAAATTACTTGTCATATATATCAAAAGTCCATAATGCAAGTCTACAATGCATTCAATCAGTCAACTTCTACTGTGGTAGTGTCCGTTATTATTCTAACAAATAGTACTTACATCTAACACATATTCTTGAATAACAGCATGTATGATTATTGCCACTAGCATGTAGAAGAAAACAGTAGCCAGATCTTTGATACCGTAATGATATAATGTCACTGTTTCTGTAGGCTGGTTTTCTGAGAGGAAAAAAGAACAATATTTAAGAATGCATCTGTTTTAACCAGCCTCATCAAATTTATATCAGGAATCAAAACATATCTAATTTTATTTCTATATTCCAAGCCAATACAAAACAGTAGTAGTACAGGAAGAACCACCAAGGGAACAGTTTAAAATATTGACATTGATCAGATTTTCACTATCTTCCTGTCCAAATTTTAAATTTACAAGTTCATTAGCAAACATAAAGATTTAATTTAAGCTGTGATTTCTAAACTGATCTACAGATCACTGCTGGTTCATAGGGATCTCCATGTTGATTTGCCAACACCTATCCTCTGCCTTTGATCTGCCCTTCTCTTTTCACTGGCAATTAGCTGGCTGGCTGACCACTGATGCAAGAGGGAGGCTGAGGGAAAACAGAAAGTGGACTCTGGCTTGATTAGCTGGCTGTTGGTGCACTAAGGTCTCTAACAGGCAGTTGGCCAGAGTCTGCTCACTTCTTAGCTCAAGTAAACAAGTAAGTACTTCGACATACTTTTTTTGATACAAAAGTTATTTTAAAATGGAGGACATGACTATAAACAAACTCATCACAGAGTTTCTTTTGATATAAGAAGAAGAAGGGAAGCCCATGTCTTTTTGGAACATTTAGTAATTTGTGTTATAGAAAGTTCAAGCAATATTCCTTTAGGGGATGCAAAGCAGATGCCAAACCATAGTTTCAAACCATGTAAACAAGCTTTGCAAGATTTATTTCCTCTTCTAGAAAACTGATTCCTTTCTAGATCTGTAGTATACAAAATATGTCATTTTGTTGGAACTGGAAAAGATATGCTTGTCCATTAAGTACAAGTCAAAATTAGAAACTATAATAAAATAGTGGCTTTGAGCTTTATATTATCTATCTATCTATCTATCTATCTATCTATCTATCTATCTATCTATCTATCTATCTATCTATCTATCATCTATCTACCTACCTACCTACCTACCTACCTACCTACCTACCTACCTACCAACCAACCAACCAACCAACCAACCAACCAACCAACCAACCAAATAAATTTATTGGCTGCCCATCTTACTACAAGGTAAAAATATAGACAAATCATATTTTATTATTTTTATGAAAGAACTAATTCTGATTTTCTACAAAACAAGAAGAAAATATGAAATCTCCATCCCCAAGAGGAGGATTTAGCAAAGACTGGAAGATTCCAAATCTCAGAGCCTTTCAAACAGCACTGATAGAGAATTGAACCATATGATTATATATCTAAACCACTTCTGTGATCTTAAGTCACAACTGGAGCATTTTTCACAATGTTCACAAACATTTCACAATGTTCAGCAGCACTTCTGCTGCTATTTCGGTATGTCATTCACATTTGGTTATCATTCTCTTAAGATACAATATGTTCCTGGTATACAATAATATTGCAGACGAATACCCAAACTTTTATTAGAAGATTACCTGTAACAGGAATGGTAATATTGTACTGAAGAGTAACAAAGACAACAGCTGCTTTGGCTGTAACCTGCAATAAAACAATTTGTCTGAATAAAACTGTGTGATTGCATGGTAAATCATAGGAACATCAATATTCTTTCATATATCTGAAAAAATACATTTAACAGACTGAAAAATAATGAACTAGATCGAATTAAAAATAAAGGTCGACTGGCTAATTGCAAATAAGGATTCTGGAATTTTTTTTTTGTTAGCCTGCTGGCTATGGGAAGAACTGAATGTAAACTTCCTTGACCAGTTACTGTGTTTCCCCAAAAATAAGACCGGGTCTTATTTTCTTTTTACCCACAAAATATGGCTTGGGCCTTATTATCAGGGGAGGGCTTATTGTTTCGGGGTTGTCGGGTGGCTGCTCTCTTGCGAGCAGGCTCCCAAAGAGCTGGGCATGGCCTCAGGGGCGAACGGCTGTGTTGTGCTGTCACAGCAGCGCAGTACAGCAGCCATTAAGCGACCACACTCACGAGCAGCCACCCGGCAAACCCCCTTTCCAGTCGGGCACAGCGCGTGAGATCCTGTTCGCTGCTGCCTGGTTCTCAGGGCTTGGCGCCCTCAAAATGCCAGTGAATGACGCTCTGCATGGCTGGAGAGGGGGATTGCATGAGCGGCTGTTCTGCTCCTGCTTGCACGGCTCCCAGCCTCACGATGCCCTGGCCCACCTCTCCCTGCAGACCCAGAGCACCTCCGCTGCCGCCGCCATCCCAACATGACTTTTTCTGTGGCTTCCAAACTGAGTCTTCCAGCAGTGGCCGCTCTGGGTGTACACTCTATGATTGTATGCTCTGGGACTACGCTCTGCCGGCAGCTGGCCCTTAACCATAGAGTGTATGCCCAGAATGGCCACTGCCAGAAGACTCGGTTTGGAAGCCGCCGAAAAAGCCATGCTGGGATGATGGCGGCGGCAGCAGCGGAGGTGCTCTGGCTCTGCAGGGAGAGCTGGGCCAGGGCATCGTGAGGCTGGAAGGCGCGCGAGTGGGAGCAGAACAGCCGCTTGCGCAATCCCCCTCACCAGCCGTGCAGAGCGCCATTCACTGGAATTTCGAAGGCGCCAAGCCCTGAGAACCGGGTGGCAGAGAACAGGAGCTCACGCTGCTTGGTGATACCCCTAGGTCAGTGAATGGCGCTGTGCCCAACTGGAAAGGGGGTTTGCCGGGTGGCTGCTCGTGAGTGTGGTCGCTTCATGGCTACTGTGCTGCGCTGCTGCGACAGCCCCACAGAGCTGTTCGCCCCTGAGGCTGTGCCCGTCTCTTTGGGTCCGCTCGCAAGACAGCAGCCGCCCGGCAACCCCCCTCTTCAGCTGGGCACAGAGCCGCTCACCAACCTAGGGTATCCCGAAGGCGCCAAGCAACGCGATCACCTTCGCCCCTCTCGGTTCCCACGGCTTGGCACTTTTGGGATACCGCTAGGTTGGTGAGTGGTGCTCTGCCTGGCCAGAGGTGGGCGGTTGTCTAGGGGGCTTATTTGCGGGGGAGGCCTTATATTTTTGCCCACTAGAAAAATAAGGCAAGGCTTTAGTTTCAGGACATGTTGTATCTTCAGGGAAACACGGTAGTCACCTGGAAGGAAACTATATCTACAGCATGGCAAATGAACTATCACCTATAAACCACTGCTGTCCAAATAACGTAATTGTATTAATGGTAATTCTGCTATCAAATTATTATTTTTAACCACAAAAGCCTTATTTAAAGCGGTAATTAGCTAATTAGAAACTTATTCAGACATTACATTATGACATCACAAATTGGCAAAATAATACCGAACAGACTTCATCTTCTGCATTCTCTTCCACATTTGAAGAACTAAAGAGTATTATACTGATTAAGTACATTTTACACAGTAGTGGCTGAGTTCACACTGAACCATCACTGATTTAAAAATGGATTACTCAATTCAATTTCCTGGCTTTGCACAACACTAAGCCCTACATTAACGATACTGATTGCATTCAGAAAAAAAAAATCTGAATTGAAAGCCAATCCATAATCCACAGCATATTCAGCCTAGGAAGTGTGGAACCCCAGCCAATGATTATTCAGCACAAAAGACAGACTGCTATTCTTCCTTGAAATTCTAATTTCACACCTTTCAAGGCGGCCTATTTTCTCCATGGTAAAAGTGATCAGGACTAGAAATGTGAAAATTTACGCCATTTAAATCCTTGATTATCTTTTGGAGCAAATTTTCTAACGGTGGGTGAAGCTCCAAAGCTTTGGTGTCCCCCCCTCCCCCGAAAAGCAAGTTGTGAAACTGGGGCATGCTGCAGCCCTTCTTCCGGTACCCGTTTCTATACTCCAGCTGTAACAGGCAAAACTGGATACGTGTCATACCATCCTCAGGGGCGTGAACCAACCCCGCCCCTTCTGATGTGCACCGCGGACGGCTCTCCGTACACGTCACCAGCCATTTCTCCTTTTCCGAAGCGGCGGAGAGGAGTCGCTTGCCGCAACGCCCCATGGGGTTTGTAGTTCTCCGGCTGCACACAAAAGGCAGCGCGTCTTCTCTCCCCTCGCCACTCCTCCTCCCGCCAGCTTCGGCAATGGGAGACGCCTCGCCTTCCAGCCTCCCCACCCCCTCGCCCCAACCCTGCCGGCCTTTCCCGCCCCGAAATCACAGAGGCGGCCAACTCCCCCCGCCCCGACACCGAGCTCTTGCTCCGAGTGCCACGTAACCTATCCCGAGACCAGGAGCTCCCGCGCTGGAACGGAGCGTGCGGGGAGCAGCTCCGTCTCCCAAAAACACGCAACTCCCTTTTCTCTTTTCCTCTCCCCTGACAGTTTCGGGCAGCTCAGCATCGCCAGTCGCTGCTGCACACGCTTGCTTCGAAACCCGTTCGGTTCAATTTGATTTCCCAGGAAAGGGGCGTAAAATAGAAACAAGCGAGAACGGGCTTTCGCCAGGACGCTGCAGCTGCCCGAAGACGCTCCACTGAGACGATGCAATGGGTGGGAGACCCTCTTAGACGAGGGACTAACGGTCTGATGAGCCAACAGGGACAAGGACCCCACCGGCCGTATCCGTGGAGAAGGGACCAGCGCTCCCGCCGGCAGGTGGTTGCACCTTTGAGTTGCTAGACGCTCTTGGCATCACCTCGCTGCTGTCATTACTATGTACAGCTCTACCTGCCCGCCTTCTTTTCAGACAAGAACAGGCAATAATACAAGGTATTATAATACAATTGCAGCAGCGTGCTTAACGTCCCTGTCCTAAGGTCCCCATTTATTTGTGCCCGTTTCCTGTGTTCTTATTCATGCATATTCTTACTCCTGTTATCTTATCTTCCTCTGCACTAGCGACTAGGGTAGTTTTGCGAGCAAGAGACGATCGCTTTCCTCCTCCTAATCAGCCAAGCAGTTTGTAGTACGGGGCATCCATCCATATGTTCACAGACTTGGGTATCTTTAACACGTACACCGATTCCGGCACTGCATTTACCCCACCCCTACCCACTCCAGCAGCGGCAGGAGAAGCGGCAACCGAGGCATCAAAAGGCTCACGCCCTGCGACTAGAAATCAGTTCTGGCTTTCCTGGCGTTAACCATTCCTATTCGGTCCCCTTCGTCCGTGTCTCTCTAAAACACCATCCCCGCTACCCTCCGCGCGGCCCTTCCTATCGGGTGTCCGGCAGCCCCACGGAGGTCTTGCGGCTCCTTTGCCTTCTCCCGCCTCTCACCTCGAACATGAGCCCCAGCAGGAAGACCATGGCCATGCAGGAGACGATGTCCGCGTGGTTCTGCACGACGAACTCGTGGCTGAGCACGGGAGGGTTCTTGTTAGTCTTCTTGCGGATCGCCATGGCGAGACCCTCCTCGGCCCCTGCTCGGTGGCCTCTCGCTCCGTTCCCTCGTGTGTCCGCGGCGGGGCCCGACAAGAAGAAAGCTCAGGCAGCCGCTCCGCCCAACTTCGCCTCCGCCTTTTCGGGGTGACTCTCTAGCTCCAGCGTCGGGCAAAAAACCGCCACTCGTCGTTTCCTGCCCCTCAACGCGAACGGAGGGTCCTCGCTCCCTGTGGGTTAGTCGCAGGGAATGTGCGACAGCACCCCCTTTCGGATAGGCGGACCAAATCCGGAACTCGCAGCTGATTGGCGGTGGCAAAGACGCGACGAGGCAGCTGAGAAAGCTTGGGGGCGTAAAGGGTAGAGAAAGTGGGTGGCCCTTTGCCCGGCCCTTTCGCGCGTCACTTGAACATTCAGGACGAACGTTAGCCAATCACAAAAAGGCTGCGCTTGCGGAGAAGCGCGCGCCTCCGGAGTGGTTTTGATTGTCTCGTCTGCTGAAGGTGCAGTCTCCCCCATTGTCGTCCACCAGATGGAGGCTGTCCAAATAGGAATTATAGACCGTTGTTTTTTGAGAGTTGAGAGTTAATCCGGCTCTAATATTCACCTAACCCAATATGTTCTTCTCTTTTCCTTTTATTGAGCAAGAGGTTTTACAAAAAAAATGCCTACAATTCTTCTGTTAACTTTTTGTCGACTTAATATTGTTTGAAAGTGAATCTTACAGGAAAATTTCAAATAAAAATCCCTGCCTGCCTTACTTTGGGTTTCAGAAAAGATGCAAAAAGATCCAACTGAAAACACATGAATAGACTAGTCATTAGACTAGCATCCTTAGTGTGCAATAGTTTAAACTTAGAACTTGTGAAGCAAAACAGTTTGGGCTTATTCAGTTTCCAGCAGTGGGCCAACTTGAAAGGAGCTATATAGTAGCTTTCATTGCCCTCCAAATATGTGGACTTCGATCTACAGAATTGTCCGCAGTAACTACTAGCTTGGGAGCTGACGTGTACATATTTGGAAACTCTGATTAGAGGAGGTGATTTTAGAGGACAAACATTGACATTTTCCACTGATCTTTTCTCTCTATCTTTTCCTTGCTTGTTCTTTCAGATTATAAGCAATGATCTATTTTAGAAGTTGCACTCCAATAGGTCAGGATAACCTAGCACAGGGAAATTTATTTTATTGCAATGCCTGGTAGTCAATTAAAGAAATGTGGGAAATCTGTTCTTTGAAAATGCCCATAATGCCCAATATCTCTTTATTTTCTTTCAGTTAGCATTCTCCCACATTGCAGGAATATCAAATTGGTGTCATGCCAGCCGGATGCATCCTGCGCAGGCCACGCCCACCCCAGCTCCGCAAAGGCAAAAAACATCGCAATATGTTATGTGATATCACATGACGCAATTGAGTTTGACATCTGTGCCTTAGTAGCTACATATACTGTATATATTTATAGTACAGTTTTTCAAAATTTGTTTTAAAATGATCTCTTAGGTCAATTTTTCTAAAAAATTGACAGCATGTTACCATGGATTGAAATTCAATCCACTTCTGTGGCTCTTGGGAATCAAAGAACATGTAGCAACTTTGGATACCTTGACAGAATGTTATAAACATGTCTATTAATTCTAAACTCAAAATAGAATGTATTTTTCACTTAGAACTTTTAGTATTCTATTTTTTCATAGCTATTTTTTAAATTTCACAAGATACTATATATTTTATTTTTTTCTATTTGACATGGATATTGCTGATTTGCTGTCAGCAGTATAAGCATATAGGTCTCCTTTAGGGCTCAGATGAGATGCTTGGTGTAATCAATGTCAACTTTTCACAATGTTCAGTAGTATGCAACATCATTATTCAAAGCATTTATTTCTGCCACTCCACATATCTAGACTACACAGTTTGTTCTAATGCCTTACAGGCTTTTCCTAAGGCATTCACCAAATTTATTGAGCTACAATTTTCAGCATTTCTTATTACTAAGGAATGCTGAAAATTATAGATCAACACTTCAGAGACACATTTTCCCACATTGGTTAAAAAATGTGCCATTGTTATGAATGTAAAGGCTGCAAGATCAGGCATTCAACAATTTATCAGACTGTAGGCCAAACAGGCTCAGACAGACAGTTCACATTCATAAGGGAAAGATGTTTTCTGTGATATGAACATAGGGGCCCTTGCTCTGCTAGATATAACAAAAGGTTTGATCCTTTGTAATAATGGAAGCAGAGGTTACTGTCATGAAGATATAAAAGTGAGGGCTTTAACATTGCTCGATCATACCCTTTGATTAAATCTTGAAGTTTCCAAAAAGATAGGAATACAGGAAAATTGAAACGGGAAAAAAATGCTTCAGGGGAGGCTGATCTGAAGAAATGTCAAAAATTCTAGTTAGGAATATAAATTTTAATTCTTGTGCTTTTAATGTCATTTTTTCTTCCTTTATATAATTTTAGAATTTGATGATTTTATCTTTGCCTATATCCAGCCACCATGCTTTTTATGCTTTTTTTGAAGATGCACAGAATTTTATGATTACCGTAATACATTCAAAATTGGAATTTGCAGACAAATGTAGTTCAGATCTGAACATTTCATACTTTCATTCAACTGTATTTAAAATGAGATTAAATATTATATTGCCAGTGTTCACTAATATATAGAAATTCTATTTTATAGGATTTTAGTCTTTTTCCAGTCAAGTTAAAAAAGATTATGAAAAAGTATATGACGACAATATATAAAAAAGGAAGACAACACATGTGAACAAAATTGCTTAGTTATTATATTTATTATACAAATAACATAGTGGCAATGAAATTACAATGTTTAAATAAAGAAATAAGTTTAAGCCTTCATATTGCTGAGAATAATGCAGCTTACAAATTTAATTAATAATAACATTCCTTGAACCAAACTTCTTTACAAAAGTATTCAAGTATCCAAAGAAAATTTTGAATATTTTGCTTTGAAATAAATAATCCACTTGTTCCACCTTGAATGATTCTTCTAATCGCTCTCTGACAAATTATTATTTAATCAGATTAATAACAAAATACAGATCCATTTGTGTATTTGATTTATATGCAATTTTGATATTAAAAGTTAGTGCTTTTAGTTCAGAAAATAGAAGAGCATGTTTGTCAAACTTGTGTATCTGCCATATTTATAAAACACTTTTCCACTTGAAGTTAGGAGAATTTTCATATACTGTAACAGAAAGAAGGATCATATAAGTAACGTAATCAGAAAAAGTACTTTAATACCCTAAACGGTAATATCTAAAATATTTATTTTAAAACACCTAAATGCATATACATATTAACGACCGTATTTTTCGGCATATAAGCAGCACCTTTTTTCCTCAAAAAAGAGGCTGAAAATCTGGGTGCATCTTATACATCGAATACAGCATTTTTTTGCCTCCTGAAGCCCCGCCCCCTTCTCCAAAATGGCTGTGCATAGCCTTATGAAGCCTTTCAGAGAGCTCCTGGGGGTTGGGGAGGGCAGAAATAAGCAAAAAATGCGCCGTTTTTTGCCCCTCCAGCCCCCAGCAGCACTCTATAAGCCTCCATAAGGTTATGCATGCAGTTTTTTAAAACAAAAAACGGGCCGGTTTTTTGCTCGTTTCCCCCCCCCCCCAGGAGCACTCTGCAAGCCCTCCCAAGGCTATTGTTGCCTTTTATTTGAAAAAAACCAGGCCGTTTCTGCAAAAAACGGGCCATTTTGGGGAGGTTTGCAGAGTGCAAAAACTCCCCCCCCCTTGGAATTGATGAGAATTACATTGATCAAGTGCTGTGCCAGCAGGAACAAAGTTAGGTGCTGTAGATTGTCAGCAATTTCCTTCTCCAGCACATGGATAAATACACTTGGAAACATCTACCTACCTACCTACTCTCTCTCTCCCTACCTACCTACTGTATTTCTCTCTCTCTCTCTATCCCTCTATCTACCTACCTACCTACTCTCTCTCTCCCTACCTATCTACTGTATTTCTCTCTCTCTCTCACCTACTTACTCTCTCTCTACCTACCTACTGAATTTCTCTCTCTCCCCCTTTATCTACCTACCTACTCTCTCTCTCTCCCTATCTACCTACTGTGTTTCTCCCTCCCTCTCTATCCCTCTACCTACCTACCTACTCTCTCTCCCTACCTACCTACCTGCCTACTGTATTTCCCTCTATTTCCCTCTCTCTATCCCTCTACCTACATATCTACCTACCTACCTACACTTTCTCTCTCTCCCTACCTACCTATTGTATTTCTCCCTCCCTCTCTCTCTCTATCCCTCTATCTACCTACACACCTACTCTCTCTCCCTACCTATATACTGTATTTCTCTCTCTCTATTTCTCTCTCTCTATCCCTCTACCTACCTATCTACACACACTCTCTTCCTACCTACTGTATGTCTCTATCTCTATTTCTCTCTCTCTCCCTTTACCTACCTACCTAACTATTCTCTCTCTCTCCCTCCCTACCTACTGTATTTCTCTCTCTTTCTCTCCCTCTCTATCCCTCTATCTACCTACCTACTTTTTTAAAAAAATTGCCTCTTCAAAACCTTGGTGCGTCTTATACTCCGGTGCGTCTTATACTCCAAAAATACGGTACATTTTCAAAAAATACATTAAAAATCATAAAATCCATGTCATTTTCATACTTTCTGATGATGATATGTTGAGAAGCATTTTGTCAGGTAATTTTAATCATTCTTTTAATCACCTTTATAATATTTTTAACACGTTATTTTTTTCATCACATAAAAATATATAAATAACCTTAACCACCACAATTGGGACTGGCAAATTCCATTGCTAAGTTACAGAGTTATTAAGTGAGACATCATGTGAATTTGATTCGCAGGCTCCTCCATTGATTCTGCTTGTTGGTAGCTAGCTATGAAACGTGCAAATTAAATAAATAAGCAAAAATAAATGATGTTCATATGACCGAGAGATTTGTAAACATTCATTGATTGCGGAAAGCCCAAATCCTGACCACGTGACTGCGGGGAAGCTGTGATTATCTTAAGTGTGAGGACTTGTAATTTTATCTTCCTTTCATCATTCCGTATCCAACGATGTAATTGTTATATATAAACAGTGAAGTTACTTACCAACTTTCCCTTCTTTTTCTAGCTTCTTCAAGTGATGTGAGAGATTAATTTCCGCAGCTGAATGCAAATGAACAGGTGTGTCCTGGGATAAAGCATTCAAACAATGCATATTAATGGAACTTCATTTTTTTAAAAAGTAAAACAATTACCAGAACTCCTCAAATTTGGTACAGATTAAAACATTTTCAGGATTTTTATGCAAATAGCAGAAATTGACCAATCAATTCCTATTTTAATTGGGGGAGGGGGAATTGTTTAGCCCTATCATGAATCTTATACATTTTCTCTGAAGAACGTTTACTTTTTCTAGGTCAGTGATGGCTAACCTTTTCCAGTTGGCGTGCCCAGAGCGCCCAAACCCCCCAAATACAATGCGTGCACCCACACACGTGTGCGACCCCGTGCATGCACATGAGACCCCTCAACATGTCCCACCCCCGTGCAAGACCCTCCCGCATGTGCCCCACCCCCTGCATGTGCAGCAGAGACCTGAAGACTAGCTGGCCCGCGGGGGGCATGCGCACATGTGTGGTGGAGCTGAACTGAGGTGACAGCTTGCATACCATCAGATATGCTGTGTGCCACCATAGGTTTGCCATCACGGTTCTAGGTCATCTCATGATTTTTTATTAGACGTTTATCCTCAACTTTATAGTGCAGAGGAAAATTCGTAAAATTTGTTTCACAGATTTCTGAGTGGTAATTATTCTCCTAATACAATCTTACAACTAAACCCTGAAAACAACACAAATCAAAAGTTGATAGAGATAATACACCCAGATAGAAACAAAAAAAAGGGGGGGAGGTTTCATCACATGTTCGAAAGTCCTTGGCAATGAGCCAAGTCTTCAAGGCCCTTTGGAACATCAGTAAAATGGGGCAGGAATATTGATATATCGTAAAGGGAACCTCATTCCAGAGGACCAGTGTTGCTAGAGAAGGCGCTTCTCTTATTTTGAGTGATCCTTTGCAAAAAAGGTAACAGGGATATTGGGAACTCACTGACTCTGGGGCAGAACATTCTGTAGATCTTAGGAACATTTCATGCCCCACCCCCATGATCCCCTCCCCCATGGCCCTGGTGAACCTCCTCCTAGACCACAGTGAAATTGATTAATTTGATAGTGTCTGGAATAATTTCTTCAAGCTGGAAGCAATTTGAGGCATTCAAGAAATAGTGTTTTTGTTCTTGTTCTACTTTAGTTGAACTTATTATAAGAAAAAGGAAAACTAGTGGAAAAAACTCATTAGCGGATTTTACAAAAAAATGGTCCAATTTTGGAAGAGCTATTTAAAGTATGAAGAAAGCATGATAATCTTAATATTTTTGTATTAATACTATGTATTGTCCAGCATACAACCTGGTGCAATATGTATTTCTTTCTGGTTTCTGAAAGCAAGTACACATACATGGTGTTCTTTAGATAAATGTTGTTCTTGCTATGAATCATTAATTTCTTTTATATTGCATTGCGTTCTGCATAACTGAAATCTATTTTTAACCTAAACCAGATGCCATCTGTACCTTGTAAACGATTTTCACAAGTTCATTTGCTGTGAGAGATTTCCCAGCATTCTCATCCAGGACACGTAGGATTTGCTGCTCACGTGCATTTCTATGTAAAATATATTCTTGGATTTTAGCTCTTGCTTCTTTTATTACTGGTCCATGTCCTATAAAGACAACAACAGATGTTTCATTAACAAAAAATTCTGGGAGAACTTACTAATTAATAGTGTGTACAGGATACTTTTTAAGAAGAGATAATTCGTTCATATTGCAGAGTCAACATAGGACAGCCCAACAGCTTCTAATTTTGTAACATGTCTCTTTATTTGTTGCAGCATCTTTCCTCTGGAGTGGGACCCCTAGAGATCCAGATGTTCCCTCCTCCCCGACATTCAGGAACTTATTAAATGCTTTCTTCAAATTATGCCTTGATATTATAATTACAGCATAGTTCCAGGCTTTGAAGGAAGGTGAAGGATGAGACCTGCTAGATGGGGTCCCCCCGTCCCCCGATTCTATGTAATCTTTGGGCTATTCAAGAGACTTCTATCTAAAATCATTTTTAATTGTAAGCCACCCAGAGTTGTTGGGAATCTGGTGGCATATATATTATGTAAACAAGGAAATGAGAATTGTGATAAAAATACTGTATGGGATGAAAAAAGGACAAGTTCAAGTCTTTGATGAATATGAAGCCAATGCAGTTACCCAATGGCTTTGGTTCCATCTACATTTCATAATAATAGGTATGGGGATAGAATGGAGAACTTCTACTCCATCTGGACCATCTTGCATTCCCAGAGAAAAATACAGGATAAAGAAATACAGTAACTGTATGTATTGTAAAATGCGTTCAATTTGTTACACCCCTAACAGCAGGTTGAATCTGAGAAGACTTTTGGCTTAAGTATTATTGTGATATTCCAGTTCCATGATTTCTTTCATAGATTAGTTTGGAGGTGCTGAATTCTGAACTGTTGTCCTTATGGAGAATTGGGGAGGTGGGGAAAGACAGAGAGAATGAGTGTAAAAAACAGACATTTTAGCAGCCAAAGGACTTTTCACAAGTTAAGTAAATAGAGGATACATTTCATTTACTAGAAAGGAAACAACAAATTATATTACTATAGTCTAAAGCACAAGGGAACAAAAATAGTGTTTTATTTAAATAAAAAACATCTGAACTCTCCTCCCACAGTGACCACTTTCTATGAAGCTCCAGATGTAGATTTACAAGGTGAGAGACTCTGAAAGCTGGAACATTTTAGCATAGCATAGTCTCTTATGGAGAGAGAAAAAATACGAAATATTTTGCAAACAGGAATCAATAAGAGACACTCATTCCTATTTCCACAGTATCCGTGATTACAAAACATTGAGATAAAAAACCTCCAGGCCGCAACGCAGCGTTTGAGACACTTAAAATAATTATACTTGTGGCAAAGAGCTAATACAATTAATATCAAATGTATAACTTACCTGGGTATATTAAATCAGCTTTCATTCCCAGAAGTTTTTCCAATGACTTCATGTAGTCATAAAGATCTTCAAACACTGTTGTTCCTTCTCCTAAAATACAATCACCAGAAAATATTGCATTTTCTTCTAGCAGATGTAAAACCATGTGGTCATCCGTATGTCCTGGGGTATATAATACCCTGCAGTGTGACAAGAGAAGTGAAATGTGACTGTAATATTCAAGTTGTTCTTCAAGTTCTTCAAATTGAAGTAAGTTCTAAGAGTGGCAAATGAAGATACTTTTTAAAAGCTCAGATCCACAATTTAAATGAATGATCCTTATACTGTGTGGAAGCAGAGGTATGAGCAAATTTTTTCTCTGTAAAAGGATTTTTAAAATAAGGACAAACTTTAACTACTTCTAGCTTAAGATAAATTTCCTAAAGAAACCAAAGCAGATAAAGGCAGAAACAAGGCAGATAAAGTCATTCCAAAAAAATCAACCATGAATAATTTTATGCACATTGCCATCCACCAAAAGCACAGAAACCTGTGTAGCCCTATCATGTAGTCCTTGATTACAATAGCTCATTTAGTGATTGTTCGAAGTTACAACAGCACTGAAAAAAGTGACTTATGACCGTTTTTCACACTTCCGACCATTGTAGCCTCCCCCGTGGTCATGTGACCAAAATTCAGCCGCTTGGCAACTGACTCATGTTTATAACAGTTGCATTGTCCTGCAATGATTCATTTGTGGTCCTATGTCGCGGACTAATTGTACTGAGAAAAGAGCATCACTTAAAGATGTTGGAGCCTGAGCACACACACAGATGGAAACCCAACTTATTTAGGGTTTTGAAGAAATTTCTTTTGAAAGTTGTGCAGAAATTATCAGAAACCAGTAAGAATAGTCACATATTACAGAGATAAATATATGTACTGTATGCATTAAAGGTAAAGGTTTCCCCTGTACAATCATTTCCCACTCTATGGGGCACTGCTCATCTCCTAAAAGGGAACCACCACTGTCTGAAAACACTCTGTGGTCTTTTGGCCAGCATGACTATATGCCAAGGTTCACGGAATGCGGCTACCTTCCCACTGAAGTGGTAGCTATTTATCAACTTACATTTGCATGTTTTCAAATTGCTGGATGGGCAGAAGCTGGGGCAGATAATAGGAGCTCACCCATTCATGTGGTGTTCAGGTCTCAAACCTGGTCTCTTAGCTTTCCAGTTGACAGATTCAGCCTTTTTAATTGCTGAGCCATCGCACTCCCTTATCATTAAAGACTAGGCAAAACATCTAATCTATTTTAACTAATCTCACAAGCCCTTTTAGTTCTGAAATGATAAAAATGAACTGTAAATGAGCTGAAAAAAAAATTTGTACATGAAAAAGTTGCAAACAGCAATATGAAATGTTTACATTTACCTGAGAGTAGCTCCCTCTGTGTTTAAAACATCTCCATCTCTTAAGTACACATACTTCTGCTTTCCTTTTATTACTTCTTCTTGATGTGGGTTCCGTGGAAGCTTGCTTATGCAATATTCATAACCTAATTTTAAAATTAAACAATGTGCCATACCAGAATTTAGTTGGAAATTCATATACCCCTTTTTAAAAAAGATAGTATTTCTAGATCAGGGGTGTCCAAACTTGGGAACTTTAAGACTTGTGGACTTCAACTCCCAGAATTCCCCAGCCAGCTGACTATCTCTGATCTTAAACCGACATAAAATAGCTCCAAATGATTTCAAATTTTGGAAGCTGGTAATGCATTTACAAGGTTGCTTCATGTTATTAGTGTTTTCTTTTTAATGATTTTTTAAAAAAATAAAATGGATTTATGTTATTATACAAGTGCAGATTAATCAAGGCAGAATGTATGATCTATGCTATACATGCTGCCTATTATTCAAATAATTGTGGTAACAGCCTCACTAGTCTAGCAAGTTCTTTACTAGACAAACAAACAAACAAACAAAGAAAAAAACGTTTCTTTTTTGGAATATCAAATTCTACAACCTTACCTGGTTCTAATGAAACAACTGTTAAAATGCATATTAGCAAAATGCATACAAATATTAAAACAATCAATGTTCTTTATTTTGCAAAGAAGCTCCATTTCCTCCTCTCATGAAGAGATTTGAAAAGACCCATTTCTGCAGGATTTTTGAGTATCTTAACTTGAACAAATACAGTTGGGAAGAACACTTGTTTTGGTGTTTGGGAGATCATTCAGCTCACCCTAGTGATAATGTAATTTAGGTTGGTGCTTACTTTTAAAGAAAAATAGATCATACACATACTTTGAGATAAAAGCCCTTCTATTTAAAATAAATGTTTAAAAAAATCAGTGGAAGTTTTAACTAGTATTTATTTTAACTAATTTTTGTATACTTAAATCCACAAAACTGATGAAAATGGGTAATGAGATATGAGCTAGTGTATTTATCAGCCTCTTCCCAAATCAGCAAGAGAAAGAAGATGGCACCTTCAATTTTTATGAATAAATATGAAGAACTGATTTTGCAAGTGTCAGGCAAATTTATTTAAGATAAATTTCTCTGTTTAACAGAATGGCAAATGTTATATTTTTATAATACAGGTAGTCTCAATTTATTACCAAAATTGAGACCACAATTTATGTTGCTAACCAAAATGGTTGTTAAGTGAGTTGCACTTAATGTCCTTTTTTGCCACAGTTGTTAAGCAAAGCACTATAGTTGTTAATTGAAACACACAGTTGTTAAGCAAATCCTCAGTGTCACCTTTTCAGTGGTGTTTTAACTTTGAAAAGTTATTAAACAAATGGTTCTAAGTTGAAGATTACCTGTACCTGATTTTTTCCAGCTTTAATTTTGGCTAAGCATATTAACAACTGGTTAATTATTCCCCACCATGTCTATAGACAAGGGTCTGTAAGTCCAATGTTTCTGACGTCCTTCCTTCTTTGCCTGTCTATTATATAACATTTTCTATATAACTCTAACCTGCTTTGTATGCGAAGTTTGCAAATTTTAAAAACTGCAGAAAATACTTACTGGCTGGAATATTTTCACAAATATCGGATATGCCTCCAGTGTGATCATGGTGCCAATGAGTTACTAAAATTTCCTGGATAGAAATGTTGAATTCATGGAGTGTTTTTTTCAAACAGCTTATATATTCAGGTATAGATGGCTCTCCGGTATCTATTAGGATCCTTCTATAATAAAAACAGATTACGCCAAGAAAGGGTTAATTAATAAAAAAATGATGCTAGCAACTTTTTGATCCAGGTTAAAAAAGTATAATGTGACATGAAAAGAAATATAAGAGCAATTAATTAATGGAATACCCTGTCTCCTAGAGTTGTGCATACTCCATCACTGGAGGGTTTCAAAAATTGCTTGGATAACCATTTGCCTGAGGTGGTATAAGACTCTTGCCTTGAGAAGTGGGCTGAACTAGAAGACCTCCGAGGTCCCTTCCAGCCCTATGATTCTACGTTCTATTTCTATATCTCATTTCTTTTGTGTAATTCGTAATCCTAAAGAAAATTATAGGAGTTGCAAATCAATAAATCAGATTGGTCATATATGCCATTCCAGTTTTCACTGAGCAGCTTACATGCGTTATTTTATATGAAAAAAAATTACAATAGGCACCCAGTCACTTGATAGTGATATGGGTAGCATATAAATTTAATAAATAAAATTCTATATCAGGAAAAATAAGCCACGCTTTCAAATACCCAAAAGAAAAATATTTAAGGACATATCTACTCTTAAAGCAAGATTGCATTGCCTTTCTAAACCCAGTAAAACACATTTCAAGTGGGATGCTGTTGCAAAGTAGTCTTCAGAAGTTGTGAATGCTTCAACACTGGAAGTTTTTAAGAAGATGTTGGATAACCATTTGTCTAAAATGGTGTAGGGTTTCTTACCTAAGCAGGGGGTTGGACTAGAAGACCTCCAAGGTCCCTTCCAACTCTGTTATTCTATTCTATTCTATTATTCTATTCTACTCTATTCTAGTCTGTTCTAGTCTATTCTCATAATAAGACTATGAGAAAAGAGATAATAGTGAAAAAAATCATTTGGTCTATAAATCTAATCCAGTGAACAAAAGAAATGATACTTTATAACAAAATGGATCCAATATGATCCAATAAAAATGTAATAAAGAGAAATTTGTCCACAGAAGGGGAAAAGTATTGCAGTTAGAGGAGAGCAAGAGCAAAATAAAAAGTGACAAGCTGAATGAGATTCCAAGTAAGACTTATATTGCCTAAGAGGAGAACTAAATTGTAATAGCCAAGATTCCAGATTGGGCTCTGTAGACCACCCAGACATGTTCCCTAGATAGCAATCATCACGAGGTCTAGCGGCTTTAAAATAGCATATTGCCTGAGACTGCCTTTATTTCATTTATCCTGCAATAAAGGAAACTAAAATTTAGCTACAGTTATTCCAGTTTTAAATTGGACACAATTTTCGCTGTGAATATGACTTAGCATGCTTCATTGACTTTTTGATTGATCTGGGAAGGGATTAGTCCTTCCCTCGTGGGTTCACTCCCTCCCCTTGGCCATGGGGAATGGCCCTATTCCAGACACTTGATCAGCATTCTCCCATAAAATGGCTAACTTGCTCTTTCTAAAGTATTTGTCAGTGTTACCTAGGCTCCTTATTGTTACCTACTAACTAGTACAAGTTTACTAGTGCAATTCTGAAAGCACCAGGCTTTAGGTTTAGAGCAGGGGTCTACAACCTTAAACACTCAAAGAGACATTTGGACCCATTTCCCACGGGAAAAAAACCCACTGGGAGCCACAAAATCTGGATGGGGGTGGGTGGGCCAACTCAATGCCACACTCCTACCCAGTCAGATACACCCCCCCCCCCCGCCATGCCTATCCAGGTTTTGTGGCTCCCGGTGTTTTATTTTCTGAGGGAAAGGAGTATCTCTCTCTGTCTCTCTCGCTCTGTCTCATTCTCTCTCTCTTTCTCTCTCTCATCTATCTATCTGTCTGTCTCTGCTCTCCTGCCCAGCTTCACATGTCATGTGAATCCAACCACTTGGGCTAGGGGGAGTGGACGCTGGCAGGCAAAGCCAAGTCTTGCAGATCCATGTAAAATAAGGCAACTCCAATCCGGATCCTGTCAGGGAGCCACAGTTGTTAAGTGAATGACTGCAGTCGTTAAATTAGTAACAAAGTTGTTAAATGAATATGGCTTCCTCACTGACTTTGCCTGTCAGAAGATCGCAAAAGGTATCACATGACCCTGGAACACTGCAAATGTCATAAATATGAACCTGTTGCCAAGCATCCAAATTTTTTTTAAATAAAATTTTTTATTAGATAAACATTTAAAACATTGGACATAGTGGGACATTTCTGGCATAAACATTTCCATATAGTGATTAGAACTTATAACAATTACATTTTATACCCATTACATAGGTGTATGTAGTCGGTCAGATTACCAAGCATCCATATTTTGATCACAGAGTTGGGCAATGGATGTAAGACTGAAAAACACTCACAAGTTACCTTTTTCAGTGCTGACTTATAAGGGGCATTAAATAAATGATGACAAGTTGAAGACTACCTTTAATTTAGAGTCACTTTGGGTATTTCTAAACATGGCCTGTTCTCTACATCTGCAATCTCTGAACCATGGTATTTTCTGACACAAGGATTAGAACCCTTTAAAAAAACAGTGAGGTTCATATTCAGAAACAGCCCAACCAACTCCTCATAGATGTGCAGCTCTTCTGTGCCAATCTTTTAGTTGAGCAACTTGACTAAAGAATCTGCCTACACTTGTCCAGCCAGTCCCCACTAAGCATTAAGGAGACTCATTGGTGGTTTTCCCCCCTAAGGCAGTGCTGCTTCTTCTTCTTCTTTTTTTAAGTTACTAAATTTCGAAGTCAAACATTAAAACACCAACTAACCTACAAGGGAAAAGGGAAAGGGAATAGCAAAACAAATTAAAAGTGATTAAAAAACCACGCAAACATGTTTATGACAAAGCTGATCTCAACAATTGCAGCTAACAAATCTTAAAGGTTGTCACGTTTGAGACACTTTAATCTACTGGGAAGGCAAAAGTAAAGTCTTTTTCTTAACTTGTCCCGCAAACAGCACCACTTACAGGCTTTGTCAATGAAGCCGAATAGATGTTTACAAATTTCCTTGAGCTTAAAGACTGGAGAACAGCACTTTCAATACAGCAATGGAAAAGTCCCAAGCCTGCACTTCTAGGGGAGTAAGATCCTGGAGTTAAAATAGGATTTCTGAATAGAGAAAATTGCATTGCAACGCTCCTAGGTTGCATTCACGGCTTCTGCATTTATTTATTTACTAGATTTGTGTGCCGTTCACCTGCTCCAAAGGCGACTTTAATTACATGCATAGAATAATACGGTCAGCGATGTCTCCACCGCCCCCAAATGTTTATGGATTTGCCTTCTCCCGCCACCAAGCTAGGCCAGTACTACTTGTACAATAAAGAGGAATCGTATGAATTAATACTCAGAGCAGCGCGTGAAAAGCAGGAGGTCGCAATAGGAATTCCCGGGCAGCCGTCGAGTCTCGCTTTCCTAAACGGAACGGAAGGGCTCATGCGAAGATAGCGCTTTACCCACCGGAGCTAACAGATCCGAAGGAGCGGACCGGCGTCTATCCCTCCCCGAGGTGCTTCCCACCTACCTGGGCCCGGTTCCCACCAAGTAGGTGTTGGTCCCCTGGAGAGTCATAGGCCCCGGGTTACAGCCCAGGACGCGGATTACACGCGTCGACAGCTTCTCCACTTTGGGCAGCACCGACAACATCTTTGCAGCCACCTTCGCTCGCGGCCAGCCTGAAAAGTCGGGCAAAGAGAGAGCGAGCGAGTGAGCGAGAGCGCCAAGAATATAGAGATAGGAAAAAGGGTAGAGCGACAACTTTGGAGATTTTACTTGTTGGCTTTCTTTTAACGCACCACTGAGTATAATTTTATCTCCTGCGCTCTTCTTTGCCCTTCCCTGGTTAGAATAGGTTGGCGCACGAAGGAATCCAGAGTTTTTAAAGAGCGCGATTCTTCAGCGGTCCAGGTTCACACATTGTGCCGAACCTTGCAAGGAAACGGAAGATGGCTACAAATGCAAAGAAAGAGTTAACGCGATACTTCCTTAAAAGCAAAGTGGGCAGAACTTGGATAGAAATCGGGAATCCCGAGGAGGCGCCTCCCAGGCCAGCTGGGGAGAGAAGGGGAAGCAGATCCAGTATGTAGAAGAGATGAGAGAGAGCGCTTTTAGCAATCATAGGAGAAATTTGTTTCTAAAATATGTATGTCAGAAACAATAAATGTCCTACATTATCTATTCTATAATATTATTATTGAATAAATTTTTTAATTGTAATCAGCTGGTCCTCTGGCTAAATAAATATATGCTCCCCATAAGGTACTATGCAAACGTACTAAATCACTTTATAGTTGACATCTGTGTGGTTTGCCTGATAAAATAGAAGTGGTTTGCTCTATTTCAATCTTCTGTGCCATATGAAATGATGCCTTTCCTATTGTTAGCCAAGTGATGCCCAGCATATTATTATTATTATTATTATGTGGTCAATCTTTGGTGAGATTCACAGCCTTTGGGGCTGGTTGGTAGCTCAACAGCTTGAGTCCTAACTATGGACCTAGGAACTGTTAACGTAACGTCAGGATATAAGCTGTTCCAAGTAGGGTGGTTTTTTGTAGAGTCAGAATGTTCAGGTCAGGTAAATTTAGAATTTTCAAATAGCGAGGTAGCCCTTTAGGTATTGCTCCAAGGGCTCCAATTACAATTGGGACAACACATGATTTCTTTTTCCACAGTCGCTCAACCTCAATTTGCAAGTCCCGGTATTTTGTCATTTTTTCTTGCTGTTTATCTTCAATTCGTGCATCACCAGGTATTGCAATGTCAATGAACCATACTTTTTTCTTTTCAATTATTGTTATGTCAGGTGTGTTGTAGGCCAAGTGCCTGTCAGTCTGGATTCTGAAGTCCCACAAGATCTTGACTTTCTCATTCTCTAAAACCTTCTCAACCTGATGGTCCCAGTGGTTTTTGCTGTACTCAGATCCAAACTTTTGACACAATTTCCAGTGAATAATCTTAGCAACGCGATCATGGCGTTGTAGGTAGTCAGTTTGTGAAATTTTGCTGCACCCGCTGATCAAGTGGTTGACTGTCTCATCTTTCTCATTACAGAGGCGACATTTGCTGTTGGTGGTAAATGTTGAATTTTTGCCTTCATGCAGTTTGTGGCTAAGGCTTGTTCTTGAGCTGCCAAAATAAAGCCTTCTGTTTCTTTTTTCAGTACTCCTAATCTTAACCAGTTCCAAGTTAGTTTTTGGTCAGCTTTGCCTTCAATACTTTTCAAGTATTGGCCACGCATAGCTTTGCTTTTCCAATTTTCAGCTCGCTTCTCAATTACTTCTTTCTTATATTCAGCTTTTAACTTAGTTGTCTTCAAAAGGCCTCCTTTATTTACTTCCTTAATAATTGGTTCTTCACTTTTCTGGATTTAATCATTCAAGCTGTGTCTTTCTTCTTCCACAGTCTGCTTTACTTGTAGGAGTCCTCGACCACCCTCTGCTCTTGGTAGATACAATCGGTCAACATCACTTTTAGGGTGCAAAGCATGATTCATTGTCATAAGCTTCCTTGTTTTTCTGTCCAAATTGTCCAACTCCATCTGGGTCCAGTCAATTATTCCTGCAGTGTATCGAATTACAGGTATAGCCCACGTATTTATGGCTTTTATGATGTTTCCTCCACTCAGTTTGGACTTTAATATCTTGTTGTTGTTGTTGTTTTTAAAATTATAATAATATAGTATAATAAAAATTATACAATTATATATGTATGTGTGTGTGTATGTATGTGTGTATATGTAAGTAGAAAAATAGGAACCACCTTTGGTAGTGGGAAGGAGTGTGCCTTCGGCGTCTAGTCATGCCAGCTACATGACCACGGAGACGTCTTCGGACAGCGCTGGCTCTTTGCTTTGAAATGGAGATGAGCACCGTCCCCTAGAGTAGGGAATGACTAGCACATATGTGTGAGGGGAACCTTTACCTCTACATACATACTTACATGCATACACACATACAATTTTATTGCTATAATAAAAATTATATGCTCCCTATATTCTTCGCTCATTTCTTGCAGTATGAAGGGAAGCAGGGAGAGGGGGAGGGAGGGAGGAAGGGAGAGGAAAAGGGAGAGGGAGAGGGAGAGTGAGAGAGAGAGAGAGAGAGTGAGAGAGTGCCATAATGAGGCAACCTAGCATTTGATAGGGAGCTACTAGATAAAATTGAAACTACTGAATCTAAGGTACAAAAGCTACATATTCTTGTTGAAGGCAAAGCATTAAACTAATTGAATTCTAAAACATATGGATGGTGTTCCAATTTCCCACCCAGATGGAGATAGTTCATTTCCATATCTGATAGCCCTCAAAAAAGGAGTTTGTGGAGAATTTCATGGAAGGAATTCCTTTACCCTCGTCATTTCCATCTAGCTGGATATTTTGGGTACCCTCAAGTTGTTTTATAAATCAGTTACCATAAGATCCCATTTAATTCACCATAATCAATAAGGACTGCAAATGTTATGGGATTCAACACTTCAACAATTTCCAGTTTCTTTACTGTTTTTAATCTTTATTGCCTCGAATAGAGATTGGGGAAATGTCTAATCTCTGTAACTATTAAGGAATTTCAATTCCCAGAAGATCCTTAACTGGCAGAGGTAGAAGATACTGAGAGATACAGTTCCGTGATTTTTTTTTCAAGGATCTCTCACAGTTTATGGTGAGGATAAACTCACTGAGAGCAAAGGTGAAATATGTATGCTTCTTGGGTTTATGGTAATTAAATAATTTGCATAAATGAATAAAAATAATGTTTAGCTGTGCAAACATTATTGTGCAGGATATTGAAATAACATGTCCTTGAGAACACATTTTGTCTGTAGATGGCAGTAACAGCACTGAAGATTACAAACTGTCATAATAAAATTTGTAGGGAAAGTTAAATTGCAAAATTTCCCCAATATTGTATCTGTGCAAAGCAGATGATCAAATTTTCAAGGTATACTTAAGTATGTAATATTGTGTGTAGTTAAGTTTATATGACTCTTTTTGGGTTTTATAATACTGAAACATTAATTAATAGATTTGTAGTTTCCCCCCCCAAAGATCTACTGGCAATCTACCCACCCCAACTTTAAATAATACTATAGTCAGCAAAGGCATTATTACTTTTTCACTGCATAGTGAGATGGCTACCTTACAGTGCAATCCATCCTTGAACTAAGAAATAAATTATTTTGCCCTATTGGGCAAGCCCTATTTTCTCTGAAGAATGGAACAGGAGACTGTTGTTATTCTTGCATTTTTAAATCCTGGACAAATTAAGGAAATTGACTGATGGGTTTTTCTTGAGTTTGTTTCCACTAAAAGTTATCTTGCCAGGAAGGAAGAAAACACCAAACTAAATCCTTAAAAATGGGTGAGATGGGCCTAGCTGTTTTCCTGATTAGGTAGAACAATCAATCAGTTTCCAGAAGTTGTGGATGCTCTGCATTGGAGGTTTTCAAGAAGAGATTGGACAGCCAATGTCTTGGACAGTATATCTGAAATGGTTTCCTGTCTGAGTAGGGGGTTGGATTAGAAGACCTCCAAGGTGCCTTCCAACTTTGTTATTCCGTTAGGTATGTATGACCAAGTAAATCTACCTGTAAAGTTGACTGGTGTCAGGTATGGAATGTTCTATGCATGTAATTGGTCAGCAGGGCATTTCTGAACATAACCTGTTTTGAAATAATAGTAAATCCATGTTAAATAATAATTTGATGATAGGTCATGAGGTTGGAGGAAGGATAATAAGAATGAGGTGCCTTCTCTCATGTCACTCTGCCCCATGCCTCTGACTTATCAACCTGGCTAACAGCTGTGGAAAAGAGAGATTATGTGGGGTGAAAAGATGGAAGCTCTGTCCTTTAATGGCAGGGAAAATTTATTAATTATATGACTTCTACACTGTACCATCTTTAGCCAACTGACTCTAAATCATCTCTAGCCACAAATATAAAAATCAGTAAATACAAATAATATTTAATATATAAATCTAACATGAACATAGCAATACACATCTCACTTACTTTGGCTATGTCATGTGGAGAAAGCAATTATGTTCAATTATGTTTGGAAGTGTTAGCAATAAAAGGAAACCAGGTCATCAAAGAACACAGGGCTGGACAATATAAGAAAGAACACAGTGGCTGGACACCAGTCAGAACATAGAGAACTCAAAGAAATAATGAAAGACAGAAGACGTGGTGATACCTGGCCCATAGAATTGCCAATATTCGTCGATGACTGAATGCATAACATTAGCAGCAGCAGCAATATATATTTATACTATAATATACATACTAAATATAAGGTAATCCATCATTCATGATCTCAGCATGTACCTGTCTAGTGAGCAGACTTCAAGACCTTCTGGAAAAGAAAAAACAGGATTTATTTATTGGAAAAGGGCTATTCTTGCTTTGGGTAGAAAACTAAACCAATAAAAGGGAAGACGCCAAGAAAAGTTATTTGCCCCCTCTGGTTGAATGTCTTATAAGTGTGTACCTTCAGAAGATATTCTGTATGTATTGAACAGACAGGTTCTGGGCAGAAAAAAACAATCTTGAAGATAGCAGATTCCCAGTCATATAGGGATTTATGGTAAGAACCAGCATATTAAAATACATTTGAAAACAAACTTGAAGTTAGTGTAGCGCCTAGGTATATTGCAAAAATAAGAAGTTCAGTTCATAACAGGGGTGGGCTCCTGCCAGTTCTAATCTCTTCTATAGAAGAGGTTCCACAAGTGCCGTTTAGAACCAGTTCCAGCTCCCCCCCTCCCCGCCTGTCCACACACCATCAAGATGAAGAGCGAGAGGAGGAATTCTGGGAGTTGAAGTCCACAAGTTTTAAAGCTGTCAAGTTTGAACACCCCTGGTTTTTTTTTTCTAAAGGGTTAGGGCTGCAAAGGTCTTGTAACTTGACAGCTTTAAGACTTGCACACTTCAATGCCAGAGTTCCTGAGCCAACGTTTTGGTTGCTAAGCAAGAGCGTTGTTAAGTGAGTTTCACCACATTTTACAAGTTGGCCACGCCCACCCAGCCACATGCCTGGCAAGCCCACCCGGTCACATGGCCAGCAAGCCACTCCCACAAAGCAGGCCACACCTACAGAAGAGGTTCTAAAAATTTTTGAAACCCACCACTAGGTGGGTTTTGTCAGGGGAAAAACGCCTGATATCTGAGATCAATGGACCGTGGCTGATTCCCTTCCGCATATCTTTTGAGATATTGAGAAAAAATAAAAGTCTTTGAAAGTATTCTAATTAATAAACAAACTTTAATAATAAAATAATAAAAGTAAATGAAACAGAAAATAACTAATGGTTACATTTTGATAATGAAAGCTACGTCTGCCAAGTTAGCAGGCGAACAAAGAAGAAAAAGGATTTTTGGAATGTGTAACCGCATGCGCAATAAATCACTTTCAGATAACATTTTGTTTTATGACCTGCGCAATAAAGCTTTCTTAGTTTAACTCTTGAGTGTCAATTCATTCAGTTCAGGCCTAGCAAACTTTTTAACATCGTGACACCCCTTCTTTTGCTAGTCTGGGCTGACGTCATCAAATCATCAATTAAGGCACATCTTCTTTCGCAGATATTCGTGTTGATTTGCAGCAAGTGGTTTGTTAAGCATGTCTGCAATCTGATCATGTGTAGAAACATATTGCAATTTAACAAAACCTTGCTTAACTAATTGCTTTGTGTTTTGATAACGAATGTCAATGTGTCTGGACCTAGAACCTGTGAAATGTGACTCAGAAATATAAACAACAGATACATTATCTTCCATCACGGTGATTGGTCGAATCGGACGTGTCCAGATATCTGTGATCAAAGCATCAAACCACGTTAGAGAATTACAAGCATCTGAAACACAAGCATATTCAGCTTCAGTAGATGAACATGAAACAAAACTCTGTTTTCTCACTTGCCAGTAAACAGGACAACCATTTAGGAACATCATGTAACCAGAAGTGCTTTTGCGTGACTTCTTGTCGCTCGCCCAGTCGGCGTCAGCAAAACAAATCAACTTTGGTTGATCAGTGTGTGTTGGTTCTAGCAATAACTTCATGTGCTTAGTGTGTTTCAGGTATTTCAACAACTTCTTAATGCATGACCAATGAAATTGTGTTGCCTTACCTACGTGTCGTGATAAAAGATTAACACTAAGTGCGATGTCAGGTCTGGTCCAACTACTAATGTATAATAGTGAACCAATGACTGAACGATAAAGTGTTTGATCCTCGAACTCAGGACTTGGTTCATGTGTTAAGTTGTGAAAATCTGTTTGCATGGGTGTCTTTGTTGTGCTAGCATCTTTCATGTTGCAATGATGTAGAATGTGGTCAATTTTCTCTTCTTGTGAAAGACTAAACCCCTTCTGTGTCTTTTCAATTTGAACACCTAAATAAGTGCTAATGTGTCCTAAAGATTTTAGTGTGAAGTATCTCTGCAAACTTTTAGCAAAAATCTCACTCATTTTCTTATTTGGACCAATATAAACAATATCATCAACATAAACAAGAATTATCTCATATGCATTGTTAGATCTTTTTGTGAACACGCATTCATCAGTTTCGGACTTAATAAAGCCCATTGAATTTAGTTTGTCAGTAAGACATAAATACCACATTAAACCTGACTGTTTCAGACCATAAAGACTTTTGTTCAGGAACCAGGTATCCCCTTCTTGCTTTCGGAATCCTGGAGGGCTTCTCACGTAGATCTCTTCATCTAGGTCTGCATGTAGATAAGCTGTGTCCACATCAAATTGGAAAACTTCTAAACCAAGAATAGTTGCAGTGGTTAAAGCAATTTTTACACTTTCAGTTCTGACTGTTGGTGAGTAAGTGTTTGTGTAGTCCTCAGGATAACGTTGAGCGAAACCCTGAGCTACAAGTCTGGCTTTGTATAAAGACTCACCATTTGGTTTCTTCTTGATTCTGTAGACCCATCGGGTGCCAATGACTTTCTTGTTTGCTAGAGGTTTTGCAGGTGTGAATACATTAAGTTTCTTTAAACTGTCCATTTCATCTTGCATTGCATCATACCATTTGTCTTGTTCTGAATCAGGAAGCTGTTTGATTTGTGTGAATGTCTCTGGAGGAAGAGTAACGTTGCAAATCAAAGGTAATGGTGACTTTGTCAGTTGCCATGAATAACGTTGTGGAGGGATTCCTTTTGTGGCCCTCTTGGAGCGTCTAGGAGCAACAGACCAGTCTTCTTCTTCTTCATCATCATCATCCTCGTCCTCACGTTCGTCGCTAGCATCAGCATCCGCGGCTTGCGAAGACGGAACATCAGTTTGTGAAGAGCTGGTAGAAGGAATATCTGCCTGCGAATTGTCATCAGGCTGCGTGGCATCTGGAACACCATCTCTAGGAAAATAAACTTCAGGATCATTGGAATGAATCCTGGACCAGTCAATATCTTCCTCAAAATTAGCAGATTGTGAAATGACAATCACATGTTTAGTATCAATGAATTTGTACCATTTTGAATTATCATCAATACCCATAAATCTCAGTCTCTTTGCTACTGTACCTCCCTTTCTTCTTTGACTTAAGGGAGTGTTCACCATAGCATATGAACCAAAAATATGGAGGTTCTTGAGATCGGGCTTGTAGCCATACAGCATGTAGAAAGGAGTTTGATTGATTACACTGCTCCAAGTACGGTTGACAATGTAATTTGCATATTTGATTGCTTCACCCCAGTATGCGTTACTGAGATTGGCATCTTCTAGAAGACAACGCATCATGGTTTGTAGAACCCCTTGTCTTCTTTCTACGACTCCGTTATGAGCCGGTGTATATGGAGCAGATGTCTGATGAAGAATTCCATTCTTACGCATCCAGTCCTGGAAACGCTGAGACATGAATTCTGCACCATGGTCACTCTGGATTCTGGCGATGCGAACTTGGTATTGTGTAGAAACAAACGCTGCAAAGTCTTTAAAGATCTGAAAGGTCTCAGATTTCTCTCTCATAGGATATACAAATCCATATCTAGAATGATTATCTACAATTGTTAAAAAATACTTTCTGCCACCAACTGTTGGTGGGAAAGGACCAACTATGTCAGTGTGTACCAAATCAAAAATGCGTGTTGACAGGCGTGTAGCGTGTTTGGGAATTGCAGCCGCCTTGGATTTAGCCTTTTTGCAAACCGCACAATCCAAAAACACCTTACACCCCTTTAGATCCAAACCTTTTGCGAACTCCGGCATCTTTCTAAGAACACGGAAACTGGCATGCCCCAATCTTCTGTGCCACTTGTGAATACACCTGGAATGTAAAGGTTTACCAGTTAGTGAATTCTCAACATTAACAGTTTCATGAGGACCCTCAGGCTTGCTCTGAGCAATCTGTTTTTGTTTTCTCTGTTTGTTGGCTTTAGGAGCCTTTGGCACAGTAACGTTTTCTCTCTCTGGGACAACTCTCTCTGGGTCTGCGTTGTGCCTTTTTGGAGTTTGCATACTTGCCTGTGCTTGCCCTTTAGGCTTTGGCTTTAAGTAATAAACACCACCAATCAGCATGGTTTCAGCAATAATATCTCCATCTTTAACTAAGTAACTTGCTTTTTCGAGGTGGTGAACCTGGAACTTTAACTCTCTAGACAAGTGACTTTGGCTAAGCAAGTTACTGGTTGCTGAAGGTATGTAATAAACATCAGGGATGTGTGTATCGAGTTCTTCAATGTAAACAGTTCCTTTTCCCATAACCTTGCAAGTGTGGTTGGTGAAGGAATACAGTTCTCGATACTCGGGCTCTGGTTCGCCCATCTCTGTGAAAAGTTCCCTTCTGTGGGTAACGTGCACAGCTGCTCCACTATCTAAAGTCCACAAAAGACGTCTGTCGAACTTTGGATCAGGTTGTGGAACGTTGGTTATGGCCAGTGTCACAAGTGGAGCTTGTGAATCACGCCTTGGACCACGACGACCTTGTCTTCCGCCTCTACCTCTGCCTCTGGAATCTGTTCCTCTGGGCTGGTACGTGGCGGGAGCTGGAACTCGTTGGGGACAATCCCGGGTGTCATGCCCCACACGGTTGCAGGTGTAGCATTTTGGCATCCTTGGAGCGTAGCCTCTTCCTCGGAAGGGACGTCTGGCTGGAGCCTTTGATGCTGGAGGCCGTTGCAGATGTGGTGTAGCTAATCTGATAGCTTCGTCTTCCGCTAAAAGTCTGCAAACGTGGTTAACTGTGCGTTGAGCAATAGGCACGTAGTTAATCTTTGCAACAGCATCTTTCCATTCATAATTCAATGAGTTAATGATGATGCTAATCATTTGGATATCATCGATTACATGGCCATTTTGTCTCAATTCACTTCTCATTCTTTTCAGTTTGGTCAAATGTCCACCAATTCGTTCACCAGGTTTCAACTTCGAACCATGGAACTCGGACATGAGCATACATGAGGATTCAATTGAAACGGGCCTGTAGCAATCTTCCAAAATAGCCCATATTTCTTGGGCAGTTGCATCAGGTGGAAAGATACCTTGGATCTCAATTTCCATTGACATGAGTAAAGTCGTGATTGCTCTGTTTTCGAGGTCTCTCATTGCAGGTGTCCAGGGTTGACGGGGAGGATTAAAAACCATGGAATATGTGCCTTCTCTTCGAAGCAAGAGCACAATTTCACTGACCCAGGCTTTATAATTCTCTCCTGACTCCTTTAATTTGGACTCACCAGTCAAGGGGGTGACTGTGAATACCTGCTGAGGAACAATTTGTTGCTCTGGTTGCAAATCTGGTTGTTGAACCAGGGGATGCTGGGGTTGCATCATTGGCCTTTGCGTGGCAACATCAAATTGGCTTCCTCGAATTCGCCTTTGGCTTTGCCTTTTTCCACCTAGGGAGGATTCAACGCCGCCAGGGGGTGTTGAAGACTTAACCTTTGAGGGCAAAGTTTGGGCTTCTGTAAAACTCATAGACAGATCTCTAAAAATCTGGTCCAACTGCTTCATCTTTTGCTGTAATAATTTTTCTCCGCCAGCAGATGGCAGTGCAGCTTCACTTTTTGGCTGCCTCACCTTTCTATACGTATGCGGAAGTTCAGTTGACTCAAAGGGACCACGTGACCTCGGTGACGTGTACATGTCTCTTTGTTCTAATTGACCAATGAACTCTGTGGGGTGTGTCTTAGGCTGTTGTTTTGAAGACAAGATGGCGTCCTCAGACATTTTGGGAGTGGGGGAGCTCCTCCTACTTCGCTTTATTTCGTTAAAGCACTCTCTCACGTCCCTAGTATATTTTTCAAACAGCTTTAATCGATATAGATAGCTTTGCATTTCTTGCTTATCATCTGGGGAGATTTCATAAACTTTGCTTTCTGCGTGGGAGGATTTTTTTTCTGCCGGCAGTTGCCGTTTAGACTTTTGCCGTTCATTAATTGTATCTTGATAATGAGGGACATTTACTGACCTCAGTCCGTAGATCTTGCCTTCTGTAGCTCCTTCCCCCATATCTGGCTCGGCACCTGAAGAATCTTGCTCCTCTGTGTCCGAGGGAATGGATTCTTTCGAGCGCTTTCCATGTCCGTGTTTTTTTCTTTTCTTTCTCTTCTTTGACATGGCTAATTAGCCTTAGTCGGTTATCTTAAGATAGCGCGAAGAGAAAATACAGCCATAAATTGTAACCATCTCAGCTGGTATCATCAAAACCAAACTCTGCAACCAAGTTGTCAGGGGAAAAACGCCTGATATCTGAGATCAATGGACCGTGGCTGATTCCCTTCCGCATATCTTTTGAGATATTGAGAAAAAATAAAAGTCTTTGAAAGTATTCTAATTAATAAACAAACTTTAATAATAAAATAATAAAAGTAAATGAAACAGAAAATAACTAATGGTTACATTTTGATAATGAAAGCTACGTCTGCCAAGTTAGCAGGCGAACAAAGAAGAAAAAGGATTTTTGGAATGTGTAACCGCATGCGCAATAAATCACTTTCAGATAACATTTTGTTTTATGACCTGCGCAATAAAGCTTTCTTAGTTTAACTCTTGAGTGTCAATTCATTCAGTTCAGGCCTAGCAAACTTTTTAACATCGTGACAGGTTTAACATGTACATTAATCTGAAATTTCTGAGTGACTTCAAGGTAGTCCACTTAGGGAACATTACAGTAATTCAGGAGAGAGTTGACAAGAATGATTAGGGGTCTGGAGGCTAAAACATATGAACGGTTGTGGGAACTGAGTATGTCTAGTTTAATGAAAAGAAAGACTAGGGGTGACATGATAGCAGATATCTCAGGGGTTGCCACAAAGAAGAGGGAGTCAAACTATTCTCCAAAGCACCTGAGGGTAGAACAAGAAGCAATGGGTGGAAATTAATCAAGGAGGGAAGCAACTTAGAAATAAGGAGAAATTTTCTGACAGTTGGAAGAATTAATCAATTGAACAACTTGCCTCCAGAAGTTGTGAATGCTCCAACATTGGACGTTTTTAAGAAGATGTTGGATATCCATTTGTCTGAAGTGGTGTAGGGATCTTAACCAGATAGATGGGGCACAGATGAATCTTCTGGGTGGCCAGGCTGGATCACAAAGGATCTATTTTTGGTATGCATAGACTTACAGACACTTCTATAAAACATTGCAAGGTGCTGGCCCCCCTCCCAATCTATTGGATTTTGACTATCTGGCTTTCAGTCTGGAGCTATAGGTATGATTTTATCCATGAAATGACAAGAGTGCTGATCATAAAGAAATCACAGTATTTTGTTTCATCCTTTCCTGATAATTCTGAATAGTGCTGCTGCCTGGCATTTCACAAATGGAAGTACACAAAGTTGTTAGTAGATCTGAGTTCAGAACCATGTCTGATTATTTCATTCCAGTGACGCTACAAAGATTTTATTATTTGCAACTCCTCACTATATCAATGAATGAACCTTCCTCCATTATCAGATAAGGGCAGGAATCTCAGGAACAATCCCATCTAATATCTTTATTGCTTCCTGTATTCCAGAGCTTCAGTTCCATCCTAACCCTATCCTACCAGTTTAAAATTCTACTTTTTATTTTCCAAGAAAATAAGGTGCAATTAATCCAGCAGTAGGCTAGAAGGGAGAGGACACTTTATATATATTTGCAGAATCCCAAGCCCCTTTATCCAAAGCATCTCTTTGGATTTTTTGAGTCAGATGGGATCCTGAGTGAAACACATAATTTAATGAAGGAAACGTTTTACAGGAAAGATTGATTAGCTCTCACTTTTGGCTCATTTTTCTCTTCATGTCACTTCCTACTCAGGGCACTAGACATATGGAGACTTAGTTGTGAGGGACTAATGTTTGGTTTAGCTTCTAAGTGGAGATTTTGCTGGACACTTGCAAGCCTTGGGGATCTAATTAGTGTTCTAAAAATTGCAGCCAAAGCACAGCTGAGTTCCTTCATGGAGCAGAGAGGGCACATTTTAGGGAATTGGGGACCATAAGAATAAAGGCTGTTCCATCATCGAAGTACAAGCCAAACAAAAATAGAGCTCGAGATAAAATTATTGCACCATCAGCAGCAATTTGGAGGATTTAAATACATGATTACCCTCATATTTCCAGTGTCACAGATCAGATTAATTTTAGTATCAGGTAATTTCACACCCCAACTACATCTGGGTAGTGCATGTGGAATTGAGCATTGTCAGTTTTTAGGATATTCACAATGCCTATCTTGAATGGTTCAACTAGAATACCACTGCCATTAAAAGAAATCTAGTTTGCAGAAAAATCAAGAAAAAGGCTTAATTCAATTTTCACAATATAAAAGAGATGTTGAGACACAGAAAGAGTTTAGAGAACAACAACAAAGGTGATTAGAGGATAAGGGAGGATAAAAAATACGAAAGGTTGCAGGAATTAGGTACAGTATGTCTAGTTTAATGAAAAGAAGGACTAGCATTCCAATATCCAAGAGGATGCCACAAAGAAGAAAACCTATTCTCCAAAGCACCTGAAGGCATGACAAGAAGCAATGGATAAATTTAACAAGGAGAGAACCAATGTAGAACTAACAGTGAAAACAATTAATCAGTGGAATGACTTGCCTCAAGAAGTTGCGGGTACTCCAACACTGGAGGTTTTTAAGAAGAGATTGGACAACTATTTGACTGAAATTGTATAGTTTCCTCTTGAGCAGGGGATTGGACTAGAAGATCTCCAAGGTCCCTCCTAACTCTGTTATTCCATTATTAAGTTATCATAGACAGCTGGAATCAGATAAAAAGATGAACAATTCAAGTCAACTAAAGAAATGATTATCCAAACAAATTTTCTATGGTGTCTTTGAGCTGGTGTTGACTCTTGGCAACTGCCTGGACTAGTTCCTGCTGTTTTCAGAAGTTGTTTGCCATTACTTTCTTCCTAGAGAAGAGGGAGGGAGAGAGAGAGAGTCTTAGTATCTAAGTATCTAAGGCGGAACTAAAACTCACAGTCTCCTGGTTTCTAGACTGATGCCTTAGCCACTATATCTAAATACCAAAAGATTTATTTAGATTTTTGTACCTCCCATTTTGTCTACAGTATCACATAGCTTGTGAATGAAAGCAGTTTCACTTTATATGTTGTCCACACCCAAACCTCTTCTTGGTACAGACTACAAAGTTCAACTATACAAGACATGCAGTGTTTCCTTTTACCGAGGATATAGAGTTTTCTACTGAAAATGTATATCTACCTGGCAAGTTTTAAGGTAAAACTTTTTTTTATTAAAGTATTGTTGAGATTAATTAATTCCCTTAGTGGTATCTAAAGACTTTATGCTATGATAGTATAGAAAATACTCCATGCTATTAAGAGGCCTAATGACTTGACTTCACTGAATTTAAGGCAGGTTAAAAAAAAGTATTAATTGACCAAAAGGAAAATTACGTTTATGTTATCCAGAATATTTATTTGTGGTTGTATCATCAGGCCAACAATGTATATTTGCTTGATCCCTGATGAAGCCCACCGATGATTTCTCCTACCGGTTTGGGCGAACCAAACTGAATTGGCAGAATGCAACCTCTGATTTTTATGCAATTGTTGGCATTCAAGTTAAATAATGTCAGGCAGATATTATTAGAATATCATAATAACCCAACCCTCTAAGAAAAGAGTGAGTCAGATAGTATGAAGTAGTAGGCCATATTGTTAAGTTGCAGCGAGACATGAAATTTTCTGGGCCTTTCCACATAAAATGTAGCTTTCTTGGAGGAAAGGCCCAGCTTGCGGGAATCATAAAGACAAGATTGCCCTTCCTATTGTGTGAGAAAGATATTGTCTCCCAACAGCAGGTGTGTTCTATCATGCATTTTATTTTTAACCTGGAATGTTTTTTTTAAATTTTTATTTGCAGAATGTAGACCCTTTTGGAATAAAATTATATAACCATGGGCTAAAATGCCTTAGGGAATTATGAGAAGAAAGAAAAAAGATGATTTCCACTGGGGCTTTAAAAAGTCTCTAATGTTTCTTTTTTTCATCTATTCAGTTAGTGTATTTCCTCCTGAGGAAATATCTTCTTGAACTCAATTAAAACATGCACATTATAACACATCGTCATAAACTTTCTTTACATAAGTTTTTTCTTTTATAGTTATTGAGATTGATAATTTGTTTTTATAAACTTCTGAATTACTTAGATACTCATTATTTTTTCTTTTCAGGGCTCGTAAGGAAGCATTAACCTTGACCGCATCTTTTAAACTGCATGCTGTTATTTTCTCCATGGCACTTAATGGTCAAATCCATTTCATAATATACTTGTGGACCTAACTTTTTAGTTTAACCTGCTGTTTTGACCAACATAAACTCCCCCATGTTGCATTCTACTAAGATATACATTTTGAATTGTTTTACCTGCAATGAAGCAGTCAGTCGTAAATAACAACAACAAAAGCTTTTCTAAAGTAGATTTTTTTATTATTCTTTTGGGGCTTCTGGTTTATATATTTGATATTGGAACAGATCTCTGGATGGCAAAGAACTTTTTGTGTGAAGGCGAGTACTTGAAAGGTATTCTAATATTGTCCACGGGACTGCTTTCATCAATAATTATTCAGTTTTTCAGTTGTGCCTGGTTTAAAGAAGATGAGACTGAAAAGCTTCCTTGGATGTTTTATCTATTACATTCTTTATATGGTGGATTATTTACAAGGTAAGTGCCAAATTTTAATTAGATCAGCTACACTATATGTATAAGGGCATTAAATGAATTTTTAAAGATAGTGATGATGTTAACACATAATGTGACTGCTTGTTGACTTTTTTCCCTCATATTTCAAACTATTATTCTTACTTGTAGAAACTAGGTTTCTATAAATAATTGTTTCATTGAGTTTATAGTAGATTTGCATAAAGGAAGCACAATACATTTGGCACTTCAGTTTGACATCCAGGACAATGATCTACATTGGGAGTAAAAATGAAGATGACATGCTTGATTTCTCAAAGTGTGGGGGCAAAACTAATCCGTTTCAGCTGGTTTCTTTGCTTAAAGGTAACTGTCTTCTATGCATTATGTGCTTGAAACCATCAAAGGGCTAATAAAATAGATTACAGTGGAAGACAAAAGTGTTTGTTGCATTAATACACAAGTAGAGGATATTAGGTGTTACTACACAGTACCAGAAATCAGGTGAGCAATATCTTGAAGACCAAAAAACTACACATTTCTTTCATTTGTTTATTTTGTTTTTATTATTATCCACCCAGTTCTTACATTATTCTTATTAGAGTTCACCCAAAGGTACTTTTATAAGAGGCAATTGAACTTTCTCATTTTTCTTTGAAGAAAATTTTGATTCTCATCCAAGAAGCTTTTTCAGCTCTGACTGGATGGTGGGGAATGGAAGACCTTTGGAATGGCGTCTGACCACCCAGTGAGAACTGAAGAAGTTTCTTGGATAAGAAGCGAAACATCTTCAAAGAAAAATGAGAAAGTCCACTTGCCTCCTGAAAAAGCACATTTGGGACAACCTGACTTGGATGACTGATACCTCCATAGATATTAGAATTCACCTATTCCAGGCCTGTCAAACTAGCAGCCCATGGGCCAGATATGTCACGCACAGGCCATAGCCACTTCAGCTCTACAAAGGCAAAAAACATCATGGTATGTCATGATCCCACCTGTGATGCGATCGAATTTGACACCCATGACCTATTCTGTAAGCTGATAAAAAATTTTTAAAGGTAAACAATCAAAACCTATATATTCATACAATATCTATAAGCCAATTTATATTTATCTGGCTTTCAAGAAGTAGAATCAAATGTAACTCATCAACATCTCCTTAAAAGGTACAATAAATACATTACTTTATGACGTTCAATGCAAGGCAAAGTCCAAAAGTAATTTCTAAGCTGTGAACTTATCAGCAATTCTGTAAAGTAGTCAGTCTGATTACAACACAGCTTGGAAAACAACAGGCTCATATGAATGAATATAACAGCCGGATTTACTTGACTTGTTTTTCTGGATTTCACAGTGCTTAGATACTAGAACCAGATGGTTAATGTTCTTGATTGTTTTATTTAAAAAATCCTGCAGGGTTATTCTGAAGGATAAATATATATCCATATAACATAAGAAAGCAATGTTATCTTGACAGACGATACACTTACCTTTCTTCCTGCACAGGAGGCATTCTTAAAGGAACAGAAATCGGTTCCTTGATATTATTTCACAGCTGCATTCTTGCTTTTTGGTAATACTTTCTGTTGAAGGAACATTGTTTCTATGGTGGAGGAAAAAGGCACTTTCATCTGGTGCAATATAGCATTTCAGATAAATTGTCTTTATCTTTGTTTATCTGCTATTGCCTCTCCACTTCTACCTTTCCATTCTAGAAATACTCAGAGAATAAGAACTGTATTTCTCAATGTAGTTAATTAAAGCCAATTGTTGAAAATTCATAAAATATACAGTCAACACTCTGGCAGCTGCAAAGAGATACTATAGCCCTATTTTTCGGTAGGACGAAAGGCATTGAACTCAATAGTGCAGCTGTCTTAGGACTGAGTAAAACAATGAAAAGCTGGTCATTTCTTGGAATTATATAGTTTTAAAGTATGTGAATGGAGGTGTCAGGGCAGCCTCCATCAGTAACCAAGAAAGAAACCACTCAACTCCATTTTTCAGAATTAAGAGTACTTTTACTGGTTATGAGTAGATAACAGCTAGCAAAGCAAGATCTGAGGCAAAAGTGCGCGTAATCATAGATATCAATATGTGACCCAGCTCCCTCCTCCTAGTAACCAATGTTCCCTCTAATTTTTTTTCAGTGTGAGCAGAAAAGTATAGTGTTTGAGCGGCACATTTTCATGCCTGAGCAGCACCTGAATTTTTTTTCACAGGTGTCATCTAAGACAACAACGAAATCTGTATTATTTAAAACTCAAAGTTATGTTTATTCAAGGTACCCGCTTAATTAAAAGTGTTATATAGTATCACTTAACAACGCTCCTGCTTAGCAACCAAAATGTTTGGTCAGAAACTCTGGCATTGAAGCATGTAAGTCTTAAAGCTGTCAAGTTGCAAGATCCTGGCACCACTAACCCTTTAGAAAAAAAAACTCAGGGGTCTTCAAACCTGACAGCTTGAAGACTTGTGGACTTCAACTCCCAGAATTCCTCCTCCAGTCATGTTTCGGCGACGTCATCTGCGTGGATCTGCTCCATCTTTGGGTTTTTTCACAGGGGGCAGGGCTGCTGCTGAAGATGCCGACAAGCCCCTGCGGCCCTGCTGCCACCAGAATAGCAGCTGCCTCCTCTTCCTCCTCCTCCTCCTCCTCCAACAGCACCACCACATTTGCTGCCCGGCGCTGCGGCTGAGGTGAAGCCAAAGCTCCCGCTGGCACCCCTGTTTGTGGCAGCGGCGGCAGCGCGTCCCCCTCCACTCGGAGCACCTGAGCTGGGCACCGCGTTACCCGTGCTGCCTTCTCCTCCTCCGCCGTGCTTTTGAGAAGCCATGAGGCCATTTTCCCCTGCTGCGCCCCCTCCGCCACCTTCCTACTGGCTCCTGCGGCCTCATGGCTCCTCAAAAGCACAGCAGAGGAGGAGGGGGCAGGGGTAGCGCGGGGCTCAGCTCAGGTGCTCTGAATGGAGGGGGAGGTGCCGCTGCCACAGGCGGGGGCGCCGGCGGGAGCTTCGGTGGCTTCACTTCGGCCGAGCGTTGGGCAGAATATGTGGTGGTGCTGTTAGAGGAGGAGGAGGCGGCAGCAGATATTCCGGTAGCGGCAGGGGCTTTGGGGGTTTACTTTAGCCGCAGCGCCGGGCGCAAGCAGCTAGGATTGGCCGCCCACAAAGGACCTCTCTGGGCTTACTTTCCTGAACTCAGTCACCCCGCGCTCATCAAAACAAGTCTGGGGAGGTCCTTTGCGGGCGGCCAGTTCTAGCTGCTTGCGGTAGATGGTGAGAAAATCACTCCCTTCTTCATTCACTCCTGTGCTTACGCTTCCCCTCCCAAATACCAAGTTATCTCCCCCTCTCCCCATTTCAATGGCAGCCGAAAGCAAGCAGCAAAGCAGAGGCTGACAGGAGGAAAGGCCCCTATGCTGATTTAATGCTCTTATTCCTACTTTATGTAGTAATAGCAATAGCACCTAGGCAAGAGCTGAAAAGAGCTGATGTGGTTCCCATCTTCAAAAAAGGAAAAAAAAACAGATCCAGGAAACAATATAGACCTATCAGCCTGACCTCAACACCAGGAAAGATTCTGGAAAAGATAATCAAGCAACAAATTAGTGAATACCTAGAAGCAAACAAAGTAATAGCCAAAAGTCAAAATGGGTTTGTCAAAAACAGATCATGCCAGACTGATCTTATTGCATTCTTTGATAATGTGACAAAATTAATGGACCAGAGGAATGCCGTCGATATAATTTACTTGGACTTCAGTAAGGCATTTGATAAGGTAGACCATAACCTACTACTAAATAAAGTAGAAGAATGTGGGTTAGACAGCATCATCACCAGATGGATTTGTAACTGGCTGACCAACTGCACTCAACGTGTAGTCCTCAATGGAACTGCATCTACATGGAGGGAAGTATGCAGTGGAGTACCCCAAGGCTCTGTTTTGGGCCCAGTACTCTTCAACATCTTCATCAATGATTTGGATGAGGGAATAAATAGGGAACTCATCAAATTTGCAGATGACACCAAGCTGGCAGGAATAGCCAACACTCCAGAAGATAGGCTAAAGATACAGAAGGATCTTGACAAACTTGAACATTGGGCACTATCTAATACAATGAAATTCAATGGTGAAAAGAGTAAGGTTTTACATTTAGGCAACAAAAACGAAATGCACAGGTACAGTGTAGGTGGTACCTTGCTCAACAGTAGTAACTGTGAAAGGGATCTTGGAATCCTAGTGGACAACCATTTAAACATGAGCCAGCAGTGTGCAGCAGCTGCCAAAAAAGCCAACACAGTTCTAGGCTGCATCAACAGGGGATAGAATCAAGATCACGTGAAGTGTTAATACCACTTTCTGACTTGGTTTAGTAACGTCAACCATCTTTTTTGGTACTTATAACCACAGAGCAAAGCAGCATTTTTCAGTCTGATGCCATGCAAACAAGTTGGTGAATTATGAAAGAGTCTCACTGCTCTAAGAATTTAAAAATGAATTGACTAGAATGTAAACAACATTCTCATGGTCAAACATTCTCAGTTTTCAAATATTTTGGAATGCCTTTACAGTCTTGTGGGTGAATATATGAATATTTTTTCATTTCTTCCTGCATGCCCCTGTTTCCCCAAATTTGGTCAGGAGAATTCTAATCCTCTGAGCAGATTTGGAATTAGACTGGCAACAGGGAAAAGGAAAGTATTTTTTGACTGCATTCTTCTAGAAAACAAATACAGTTGTATAAAACTTAAAACTTTCAGGATTTGCATATATTGAACTTATGGAACCTTCCATATGTAAGTATGAATTAATAGTAGTTGAGTATGCTTATACCCAGGTGAAAAAGTTATTTTTATGCTACAAACTTTACTGGGAGTAACTGATTGACGTCAATGAGGTGTATTTCTAAAATTGGTATAGGTTATAGCAGCATAGTGATGGACAAAAGGTATGGAATAACTGTTCTAAGAGAAAATCTTGAAATAATGACAAAGGGATATTGGAACACACTGCAAAATTATTGTTTTGTCATGCAATTCTAATCCCTTGATGTGATATAATTTGACAATATAAATAATTTCTGTAGCTCCCAATACCAAATACTCAAGATTTGAATTGCAAAAGTTGTATAGGAGACAAGAATTAATCTGTCTTGAAATATTTAATATATTATTTGTTTTAAGTTTTATTCTGGAGGATATTATGTCTTAGCCTTAAGGATACTTAGAAAACTGGGGAATATATCTGGTGTCACGGTACTATGGAAAATGCTGCTGGGTAGGTTCCAGCAGGCACTACCGGTTCGCTCATGCGCTCGCTGTTCATGTGCGTGCTTGATGCGCTCTGTGCACGCATGTGCAATACAATTAAAATTGTTCTGCGCATGCGCAGAACTGTAAAACAAGATGGAGGCACCTATGGTGCCGCCCGGAGAACTGGTTCAGGGGCATGGCAGGCCTGGGTCACTGCCACTTCCAGCAACCCACACCGCCAAACCACTACCAGTTCGGCCGAACTGGTCCGAACCAGTAGGAACCCACCACTGTAGCATACACTTAGTACATTGTCAGATTTGAAAATTCACGTATGCTAAAAATTAATCAGAATGTTAAACTACTATGAGCCCTACTTTCAATATTAATATATAAAGAATTCAGGCATATTTTCCAAGTAAACATGTACATGCTGAGTACTTTGCATCACACAGCTTCCCTAAGCTGTACATAATAGATGAGAACTATTTGACAGAAATAATTTCAGTCTGCCATTACCAATAAATGAAGGGCCTTTTGTATGCAGAGGGAATTATCATGTTTATATCCCAACAGGAAAAGAGGGACAATATGCTTTTAGCAGATGGATTGTAAAAACAAAAAATTGAATCTCAAGTCTTGTGATGTAAGATGTATGAAAGTATATGTGTGGATGGTTGGATGGATGGATTGATTCAGTGGGAAGACTCCTTCAGCAGTCAAAAGTGCACTCATGGACCACTGTTTAAAGCAGACAATTAAATACTTACTGCAGGCTGTCATTTCACAAACAACAGCAATACGGGAGTTTCCCCCCCCCCCCCATAGCAAGTTCCTACGTTTTGAAGTGGAAGAAAAGATCCTAAACATCATGTCTGATCATCTATCTAGCACTTCAGTATTGCCACCTATTGGTGATTATATCAATAAAAGCAGTATTTTTTATTCAGCTTTCAGCATCAAGCAAATATCATCTTCCTTTTAATAAAATAGGAGAGAAGCAACTTAGAACTGAGGAGAAACTTCCTGACAGTTAGAACAATTAATCAGTGGAACAGCTTTCCTCCAGAAGTTGTGAATGCCCCAACACTGGAAGTCTTTAAGAAGATGTTGGATAGCCATTTGCATGAAACGGTATAGGCAGGGGGTTGGACTAGAAGACCTCCAAGGTCCCTTCCAACTCTGCTATTGTAAAATGTTTGGGATGGGGCAGGGAGGAGTGGTGCAATGATTGATCTATGTCTAATTTTCTATCTATCTAGCTTTTTACTTTAATGAGAGTTATTTTTTTCTCATTATAGATACTATTTAGCATTAAAACATGGATATGAGGCTGTATATATACCAAACAGTTCCACCAGCAGCAAGTTATGTTTGGGGGAAATGACTGATATAAGTATGCTTCAGCTATTTAAAGCCATCTTGGAAAGCACCCCCCAGCTTATCCTTCAGATCTACATTGTGATGGCATCTGACGACTCTACGTTTTCTCAATGTAAGTCTAATCTGTATTAAAAATGCAAAGGTGCAGTGTACTTGTAAAAATAGTTTTCTGCAATATACAGTGAAGATCAAGATTAAGGTTTGCAAAGTGTAATCAATTATTACCTTTAACAGTAATTAAAATATTTAAGTATATTAATCCTTGCATAATTAAGTATTAAAATATAATATAAAGCCTTAGTCAATTTTAAAAAGACTTTATCTAGAATAAACACTTCCACCAATTTGGGTACCTTTACAGAAGGAGATTATTGGCCTGGTAGCTGATTCGTAGTTTATTTTGCTTTTACTTTTATATTGGCTATAAACTGCTTTGGGAATATTGTCATCCCAGAAGGCTGCCAATAAATTTTAATAATCATAAACATCAATTCTCAAATCAAGGCAACATGAATTATGGCTGAAGATCTATGCCCTTTGGGGAATCCCATTAGTGCAGGTGGGTTAGTAGAAATTTTAGACCAAGTTGTTCATCTTCCTATGTTATCCACCCTTTTTTTTAAAAAAACTGTTTAATATAAAAATTGGCAACTTTTTTTGGCCTGAACTAACACTCCCTATTTTTGCTTTCGTTTAAAGATCTTTCCATCGCTTTGTCTTTCTGCAGCATTTCCTGTGCAACAGTGAACTTTCAGATAATTTTGCGAAAATCTCGGCCTGATAAAAATGAATTCAGTAGGGTATTTTGCAAACTTATATATCTTTTCTATAAACTCATGACATTAACTTCTTGGATACTTACCATTGTCTTACTCTCAATGTTGAACATTATAGGTTCTATTGTGCTGCTAATTTTTCTTTGGTTTGGAAATCTAATCTGGGTGATAAAGCAAAACACTGATTTTTGTAAATCTAAAGCAACAGAATATGTTTACAGAATGATTGTGGCAATCATTCTCATTTTTACCTTTTTTAATATCAAGGGAGAAAACACGGCAATTGTCCAGAGGGTTTATTATGTTTTTCGAATAATTGTAACTGTAATTATACTGTGCATATGCGGGTCCTGGAAATCATTACTTGATGAAAAAATATATTTGTCAACATTGATCATTATAGTTGTGATCTTCCTAATATTAGGTATTATTTCTCTTATTATATATTATATTCATTTTCATCCTAATATTTATTGCACACAAGATGAAATTGATGGACTAGGAGAAGAAAGAGAAGAACCCTGCAGATTTAGTAAATTTCTGATACAATAAAGGATGCTAGATTTGGTCTGCAAAAATATTTATGATTGTTAGATGGCAGTATATCATTTTGGAAACTTTTACTTCTTTGCTTCCACTAACCTTTGCAACCCCGAGCTAACAGTCCTAGTTGTACATATATAAACTAAGACTGAAATATATACATTTATAACAAAACTTGGAACAGTGTTTATAAGTCTGATTTTCAAGACATTCAAACCTATTTTGCTCCTTGACATTCAGGTAGGATCAGTGTGGTTTCATCAATTTATTTTCACCAAATCGTTTCCCTCACTCTCCGCTGACAATCCTTGTTATGGCGAAAACAAAAGAAGGAAGTATTATGCATCCTACCTTGATCGATGCAAAGTATTAATCTAATCAATAAATAATGGGAGGATAGTATATAGTCCTTTTAATACTGTCACAAGTAATCTTTGCCTTTTAATTGTGAAGTCTGAAAGAATGAGTACAGATAGTCCTTGACATAACAGCAGCTCATTTAGTGACCCATCAAAGCGGCACTGAAAAAGTGACTATGACCATTTTTCACATGGCCATTGCAACATTCCCATAGTCACATAATAATAATAATAATAATAATAATAATAATAATAATAATAATAATAATAATAATAATAATAATAATAATAATAATAATAATTATTAGATTTCTAGACCGCCCCCTCTCCCATGATCAAAGTTCAGATGCTTGGCAACAGAGTCATATTTATGATGGTTGGAATGTGCCTCAGGTCATGTGATCACCTTTTATGATCTTCTGACAAGCAAAATCAATGGGGAAGCCAGATTCATTTAACAACTGTGTAACTAACTTTACAAGTACAGTGATTCACTTAACAGCTGTTATAAGAAAGGTCATAAAATGGTGCAAAATTCATTTAACAATTTAATTAGTAACACGAATTTGGGGCTAATTGCTGTCATAAGTTGAGGACTAAATTGGGGACTAAAATATGGACTTAGGGCTCTTGAATGGCCCCGAGACCCTTTCAGGGACCACAAAATCATTATTTGCCTGTTTATGTTGAAAAATAATACAATTTTAAAATCCCATCAACAAACGTGACAAGTAATAGTGCTGGCTTATTCACCATTTTTAATTTTTACAGAAATATAGATAAATATAACCCATACAAACAAAATGTCTTTTGGGTCTTTCATAAAAATGGGAAGGGGTCCTGAATGGAAAAAAAAAGTTTACGAAAGACTGATCTATGACTTTCTCTAGGACAGGGGTGTCAAACTTGATTTCATTGAGGGCCACTTCAGGGTTGTGTTTGACCTTGGGGGCCTAGGTTGGGCATGACTAGGGTGGCATGACTTAGGTGGATGTGATTGAGGTAGGGTGGGCGTGGCTCAATGTTACCCCTGTGAGGGGCACCTGTGGTGGCTAAGTGCTAAAGCGGGACTTCCCTCAGACCCTCCCTTACTCTCATTATAATCTCCTTCCTTCCTTCGTTCCATTTCTTCTTTTCCCTTCCCTCTTCATTCTCCTTTCTTCTTCCTTTCCCTCTTTCCTTATTTTTCCTTCTTTGCTCTCTTACCATCTTTACATCTTTTTCTTTGTTTTTCCTCATTCCCTTTTCTCCTTTCCTGTCCCTTCTTGCATGCTCAAATGCAAAAGTGGAAACGTTTCATTTTGTTTTGTTTTTAATTTGCTTTGCTAGCGCTCTGCCAGCAAAAATGGAGCCTGGTGGGGCCCCTCTGGGCCCCATTTTTGGCTTCAACAAAGCCTTCTGCTTCCTGCGGCCCTTTGCCAGAGAAAATGTAGTTTGGGGAGGGGACTGTGCTTAGGCCCCGGGCCCTGTTTTTGGCCACCACAGCCTCCTGCAGCGCTCTGCCAGTGAAAATGGAGCTCATTTTCATTGGCAGTGGGCTGCAGGAAGCTATGGTGACCGAAAACAGGGCCTGTGTGTGTGTGCACAGCACCCCCAAGCTCCATTTTCACTGGCAGAGGCAAAGCAGGCCAGTCTTTTGCTCTTTCCAGGCGGCCCTGTGGGCGAGATCTAAGCACCCCATGGGACAGATCTGGCCTGCAGGCCTTGAGTTTGACACCCCTGCTCTAGGAACTCAAGAAGAAGTTTTGCACATCAAAATCTACTATATTATATGATTTACAAAATGTAAATGTTTCACAAGATATAGGAACTAATGTTGAACTAATGTTGTAGCATTGCATTAATAAGTATTCAATTAGAGGGAATAATATGTAAGTATGTGTTTTTTCTGATGCACCTTTTTAATGTTTTGATTGTTTTTTGGTTTTTTTTTTTTGGTCTTCTTTTGGAACTTTGTATTTTAACCTTGTTTTGAATAAAATAACATGTAATTGTGAACCAAGCCCACTCTTATTTATTTAATAAACTGTTATTCAATAATGATCTAGCTTACTGCAGAAATTTTCTACCTCTCCCTATTGCCTGCTTTATGATGATCACAAAAATGAATTTAGTGAAAGAAACAAAGTTTTCTCTTATGCTCATCAGGATGGAAGATTCCTGAGAATCATTAAAGTATTTTAAAACCTATCTGTGGTTTAGTCCATTCAACTCAAAGATAGGCTTTCTTCCATGTAATTTCTTGATTTCACCACGCGAGGGCTCATTTATTGGAACAAGATACAGATAAATACAGCACAGAGCAAAATTTACAAGCATTTCTTGCAAATAAACAATAAACCCAAGGTTGTACCGGTTAGGTGTGTTTAAAAAGAACATTCTAATATTTACTGATCATTTTCAATTAATATAAATCTACTTAAATAGTAACTGTTGCATTTCAAATATAAGTTTCCCTTTGCAAAATTAAAATGGTAAAAGAATTAGGAGGCCTTACTCAGCTGTATGCACACAATAGTGTCCACCTTAAAATTTAGCTGCCAATCTGCCAGTGGATTGTGCTTGACCTTGTCATTTTAATCTATCTGCAAATTGAAAACAAATGCATTCCCCCTTTCCCCCACAACTCCAGGTTGGCCATGACATCCTGCAACAAGTATTTTAATAAGTTAAATGAAAGATAATAAACCATTTTCTTCCTGTTTTGACTACTGTCAGTGCTATGGATGAGGGACAGGATTCCATGGTATTATTTGAATTACCCTGCTGGGCTCAGTTGTGACATCTGGTGGTACTTGTGAGTTTACCCTATCTGTGTCAGAGGGCCTTGATTTATGAAGCTGTAATTGGCTTGCCAATAAACATTTGTCAGTGTAATGTACCCATTCAAACCAAAGCCTGCTTTATATGATCATATAAAAGAGCACTTAACTTTCAGCAAACAATTGCCTGCCATCAAAAACACTCTATAAAGGATGGAAATTTATGAAGACTTAAGTACTAAAGAGTGATCACTGGGAGGCCAAAGTTCATTCTGAATGGTTAAGGCGTTGAGTTCTTCTGTGCATTGGTTATTCATACTATATGTATCCCTCTTCCCTTTTTTAACGTGTTGTACTCTAAATCCTGGATTTGTTTCTTTTTCTTTTCCTTGGCATGAATGTGACCCTATATTTTTTTTACATAAGTTACTAACCAATTACTTTATGGGTAATTAAGATAACAAGGGTAAGATGAGAGAAAGTATATACATACATACATACATACATACATACATAAAATTCAATGAAAATAGATTTATTTACAATTGCAGTTTGGCTTTCATAGACCTACATTGCAATTCTTGAAGGTGAAGGGTTGTATGATTCAAAGCTTACTAGTAGCTACAGCTGTTGACACTATTGTAGTATTGGAAGACCCTGATTAGGAATAAACATCAAATTAGACCTAGTCCATGACATGCTCCGAGGCAGTTCTAGGATAATCTTAGATGAGTTAGTTAATGACTTAGATGAGGGAATAGAAGGGGTACTCATCAAATTTGCAGATGACACTAAGCTGGCAGGAATAGCCAACACCCCAAAAGACAAGCTCAGGATCCAACTGACAGATTTGAACAATGGCCCTATCCAACAACATGAGATTTAATATGGAGAAAAGCAAGGTTTTCAGGAAAAACCAAAGGTACAAGTACAGATTAGATGCAACCTGGCTCAAAAACAGTAACTGTGAGAGGGACCTTGGAGTCCTAGTGCACGAACATGTGTCAGCAACAACCAAAAATGCTAACCCAATCCTTAATTGCATAAACTGAGGGATAGAGTCAAGATCGTGTGAAGTATTCACTTTATAAAGCCTTAGCAAGAAACTGGAATACTACATTCAGTTTTGGTCACCACATTACAAAAAAGATGTTGAAACTTTGCAAAAAGTGCCAACAAGAGCAACTAAGATGATTAAGGGCCTTGAGACAAAGTAACATATGAAGAACAGTTTCAGAAATTAGGTATGGCCAGTATAGAGAAAAGAAGGTCTAGAAGTGACATGATGGCAGTATCCCAGTACGTGAGGGGCTGCCATAAAGAAGAAGGGGTCAACTTATTTTCCAAAGCACCATAAGGCAAGACAAGAAACAATGGATGGAAACTAATCAAGGCGAGAAACAACCTGAAATTAAGGAGAAACTTTCTAACAGTGAGGACAATTAACTAGTGGGTAGTCAGAAGTTGTGGATGCTTAATCACTGGAGGTTTTTAAGAAAAGACTGGGCAGCCACCTATCTGAAATGGTACAGGTCTTCTCTGAGAAGGGAATTGGACTAGAAGACCTCCAAGGTTCCTTCCAGCTTTATTCTGATTGTTATCTTAATCATTGCCTAGTAATTTGAACAAGGACCCATGTTTTGTCATTAAAAGTACTGATACATTATTCAAATAATACTAGAACAAGTCATCTAATCTAAGTTCTAACTAATCTAGAATATTTAGACCAGTCTTTTACCAGAAAAGTGCAGATGGCAATATCCAGATGTGGCAGAGGCTGCGAATTCCAGAATTCCAGGTTAGCATGGTCAACTGTTGAGGACTGAATAGCACTCCCTAAAATATCAGGAGATCTCAAGATTTTGTCAACTGGTTAAGATGTCATATTGAGAAAGGTTACTTTAGAAATAGCCATACTCTATAGCTTTACATTAAAAGTAGAGAGAACCAACATTCACCAGGAGCTTTATTTAACAATTAAAAAATCAATTCTATAGGTTCATCTAGAAAAATATGGAACTCAGAGTGCAGAGAAGAGCAGCAAAGATGATTAGGGGACTGGAGGCTAAAATGTATGCTGAACTGTTGGAGGAACTTGGTATGTCTAGTTTAATGAAAGGAAGGATTACGGGTAACATGATAGCACTCTCCCAATATTTGAGGGACTGGCACAGAGAAGAAGGGGGTCAACCCAAGACACCGGAGAGCAGGACAATAAGTAATGGATAGAAACCTATCAAGAAGAGATCCAACCCAGAACGAAGGAGAAATTTTTTGTCAGTGAGAACAATTAATCAGGAAAATGGCTTGAAGTTGAGGGTGTTCCATCACTGAAGAATTTTAAGAAAGGATTGGACAGCTATTTGTCCAGATTAGTATAGGGTCTCTTGCTTGAGTAGGAGTTGGACTAGAAGACCTTCAAGGTCCCTTCCAACCCTACTATTCTGTTACAAGAAGGGACTCTATTATCTGTTTAACAGTATTTCAGAGACATATTATCAATAATAATGCTAATTATTTCAAGAGTACAGTATTTGAATATACAATTGTGCTAAGCATCATAGGCAGTGCAGTGTATGTATATGTATCTATGTACGTATATATGTGTGTGTGTGTAATTATAACATTCAAAGTTTTGAGGAGAGATGAGGCTCTTCCAGATATCACTGTGTCAGTGGAGAAATGTATACGCCTGTTCCATTAACAATGCAGTCAGGAATACCAATTGGGCAGAATTATATGGAAGAGCACAATATGTTTGTCCAAATACAGATTCTCTTTGTTATCAGACCTTCCCGTCAGTGCTGGGAGACAGTAGCCCTGTGTCCTCACTTCCCCTCCATGCTTAAGGATTAAAGGGTCTGTAATAACAGGACTCTGGCCAGAGCCTACACGGTGACACACAGGATATGAAATATAGCTGCTTCAATTATCCCAAATAGGCATTAAAGCATATCCTTGGGGAATTTTAATTTACAAAGAAAATTGAATGTTCACCCAGTTATATGCAAACTAATCTTTTTTTACCCCCTGGCAGAGGAGCTGCCATAAGGAAAATCTCTCTTGTTCCCTAATTTGAGATGAATGTTTATCCAGACTGCCAGTGGAACTGACCTTGCTTTCAGGATTACTTATTCAGTTATATAACACCGAACACAACAGCCAGGTAGGGCACAGTTGTGAGAAACAATTCCCCGAACAGCATGTAGAACATTGTTTGGGTTGGCCTTTCCAAATTTCCAGTCACATTATATGGGTTATATTTGAGCATATAGCATGGAAGCATTGTTTCTGCGGATTGTATTCACCGTGGAATCGACTCGCAAAGAGAGCGTTGAGCTAAACACAGAAATACTTAAGGGGAAAAAAAATTCCTAACTGACAATTATGATTAGGCCCCTCTTACATAAAATATGATTCAGTGTATTTTGAAACTTTTAAATTGCCTTCACACAAGTATGAGCAAAATTCCAAATTGCACAAAATCTGACCCATCACAACAGGATCTGCCATGGTGTGAAATGCCCAGTCATCTCTTGGATGAATCAGGAAGGGCACCATTGCTTTCAAAGCTGATTTGAACCAAATTATCATGAATTTTTACTGTTATTTTATAGCGGATGATTTCATCTTCCCTTTTGAATCTGCTTTGATCTCCTTCTACTATCCATTTCTAATGCATTGTAGTAGTTTTTTTTTTTAAATAATGCAAATATGAAATAAGTTATAGCTTTTACACTTAGGCAGGAAAAAACAAAGGTACAAGTACAGATTAGGTGCAGCCTGGCTCAAAATCAGTAACTGTGAGAGGGATCTTGGAGCCCTTGGAATTTTCTAGTCTCTAACGCAACACAATCAGTACATTTCCCAGAACTTCTAAGAGACCCAAAATAGATATTTTATTTCTCAGATTCCTGAGCCACGATATCTGAACTGCAGGCTGTTCACTTTCTGCCTGTCTCATGCCAGCCTTGCTTTGCATGCTCTAGAGATACTAAGATGCATTGAAGCTACAATTACACTGTGTAATGAGTTGTAATTACGCTGCAATTCCCAACACAATGTTTTGTGTCATGTAGGAAGGGAAATACTTACACTGTTCACTGACAAATGATACTAGAACACTTTTTTCTCATAACAAAGAAATGTGTCGTGTGGTGTGTTTAATGTTTCCAATGGTGGTACCTGGATCACACCATCTTTGTGTGTGTGCATGTGTGCATGTGTGTGTGTATGTGTATGTATACATAATTATGCATTGTTCACCAGATAGTTGTTTTTATATGTTAATGAATTCTTAATTATCTAAATTTGTGATATAAATTTTCTCATATTTTTTTACTTTAATTTTCCTTTATACCCCGAATAATTTACTTACCACCTAGTGCCTGGGGCTCTATTCTTCACTTTATAATTGTTTTCATTTTATTCAGGGGTGGAATTTGCTTACCGTCCTTACCATTTTGCAAATGTGAGCACGGGCGCTAAGCCTTCTGCGCATGTGCTTTTTGCTAAAAAGGTCCATAGAGCCACCCGCGATTTCTGCTACTGGTTCAGGCGAACCGGTTTGAACCGGTAGAATACCACCTTTGATTTTATTTTACTTTATTGTATTTATTAGATTACTTTGTGGGTAACTAAAGGTAGTGAATATACCTAATGCTTTTTTCTCCTCATATTTTCCCCACTGCAACCCTTTGAGGTAGGTTGGGCTGTGAGAGTGTGACAGACCTAAAGTCATTGACTGGTTTCTCTTCCAACATTTTTCTTGCAAATCTAATTTTAATCTGTTTCTTTCAGTGGATCCTGTCTGCATTTGGGTGGGGGTGGGGCTACTTTGGTGTGCAACTTCAATCGGTCACTAAATGAACTGTTGTAAGTTAAGGATTACCTGTAACATATCAAAATAAACAAAAACATTACAATTGGTTTGAAAAACACCATTGGCTATCAGCTTATGATGAGAATTGGTGTCCATATCTAGTGCTATACAATATATGTGTTGTACAAGCAAAGATAAAACTGACTTGCTGACTGAAGCTTCTTTTAACATTTATTCTCCCCCCCCCTATTTTTTTTTAAGTTGATGCATGCAGGAAGGAACAATGATTTATTCATTTATTGAGTAGTTGTGTACTCACCAGAATATCTAAAAAGCTTTGGTATTGTAAAAAAGTACTTTGTAGAAAAAAGATCACTCAGAATTTAGTTATAACAAACACTTATTGGAATGATTTTGCTTATACGTGCAAGTTTGATGCAAGGACTTTTATCAGAAAATGCTTGAACTAAGCAACTGTATCATTAGCTATGTTGAGCCAGACCTTTTAATGTGCAGTGGGCATGGTTAATTGTAGTAGTTATACACAGTTTCTATATGATGTCATTTTCCCATAGTGGACAGTTCATGCTCTTCCTCCCTTCCATCCATAGTTCATTTCAATGGGTCATTTGTTCAATACCGTCAGGTATCAGGTTTGAGGGGAAATGGGTTCTACACCAGCAGTGATTCTCCTTTTCTCTTTTTGGGCTAAACTTATCCCATATTGTTTCCTTTCATGGAACTGAGCATCTGCACTGGTATTGCATTTCTTTCTGTAGTCTGAGAAATACTAGCTTTGGGATTTTTGGGTATAAATCAAATAAATTTTCTGCAAAAGACAATTAATTAATTAACCAACTCTTGCATATTTATAAGGGTGATAGGTTGGGGGAAGTGAAAAAAGGAGGGACAAGAGATTAAACAGTGGAACAATGTGCTTCTTGAAGTCATGGGTGCTGTATCATTAGAGATTTTAAGGCAAGGGTTGATAGCATTTTATCTGAGTTGGAATGAGGACCTTGGGTAAGAGAGTTGGACTAGAGGAACTTCAAGGCCCTTTCCAACATGATGATTTTATAATTCTATCAGAAAAACTATGAAACGAACACTTCCTTATGATCCAACCATAGAGCATTTCTTTACAACAGGGGTGTCCAAACTTGGCAACTTTAAGACTTGTGGACTTCAACTCCCAGAATTCCCCAGCCAGTCACACGCTGGCCATGGCCACCCCCAGTTTAGTGAAGGGGAAAAAAGTCGCAATACATCACATAATGACATGACACCCCAGGTTTGACAGCCCTATACTATAGAGTGCTTTGATAAAAAACATTTTGCATCCAAATGTACAGTACATTTTACTGTGTCTACAGTGTAATTAAGGCGTCTCTGTTGGGTTTCTTTCTGCATCTGAAAAAATTTCACCACTAAAATTGATTTGAGGGATTTAGAAATGTCTGGATGTCACTGGGATGTGGTTCATCTACTAAGTAAAGCCCAACATTTCTACAATCTTCCAACGTTCTCCATAGCTCTGTAGATCTTTGGCTTAATTTCTATCTTTGGGGAGAATTAATGCTCCATGCTGGGCAGAATAACACTCTTTCATTCTGGTAATATTTTTCTCTCCATTAATTTCCAGGTTTCACCATAAAAGTTTTGGAAGCTATGAGCTTTCCTTCTTCCTCTGACAGTCGAGTTGCTCTGATTTAAAAGGCCTTGGGTTGTATTGGCATCAAACAAACAAGCAAATTGTGGGGAGGTGGGAGCAGTAGAATAAAACCACTAGCTTTTATTTTCTTTCTGTGGAGGATGTCCTTTTCGAAAGCTAGCTATGCATGCACACCCTGTCATCTTGTTCAAATAGTACAAAGAGTGGAATGACGGTTTTAAGGTTGTGGATACAGTGATGGGATCCTGCTGGTTTGATTGCATGTTTCATGTGTGCCCATGCCTGACATGCACTGTACGCATGTACACAGTTTTACCAAAACTTACCTTCCATGTTACTTCTTGGGGAGTAACACAGCTGAGGCATGGACATCCGCTCTGCTGTGCTAATCATCTTAGAGGATATATGTAAATAAAGTGCAAGGTGGGTGAGTGGGCCAACCTGATTGTCGGACCGAACCGGTTCACTCCCAGCTGATCGTTGGAGCTACCGGTTCGCCCAAACCGGTCCAAACTGGCTGAATCCCAGCCTTGTGTGGATATCTGTCTCTGGTTGGAATAAAACAAAGACAATGACAGTGCACACTGATAATGAAGGGGCAGATATATTGTCCCCAAATCACTTTTTTAATGTGCCATAGAAAAGCTAGGTATTGCTTGAGACATTCCTTAAGAAGAATCATACGTGGCTTTTCAACAGTAAAATGTTGAACAGAAGTGAAATGTACAAACACCTGAGAGCAACAAAGAACAGGAAATAAGTGACATTGGCAAAAGATGATGGCTTGCAGCTGGTCGACCTGAATATTAGAATTCTCCCAGTGCTGTTTGCTCTTTATTCAGAATATAGTATAATTGAGGTGGGGAGTGGGGAGAAAGGGCCTCATATTTCCTTGGTAGTTGACTCTGTAGGGTTAGTCTAACTTACCATTAATTATTTTTAGAAAGCAAATTTCAAAGACAGACAGTTAAAAACAATGGTTGGTTTTCCACACAACTTCCTTAATGACTTGTCGGATACAAAAGCAGTACTAATCTGATTAGTAACTGCGATTGAGAAAATCTACTGTAAAAATGAATCGTGCCCCAAGGTTTTGAACATGATAGCAGGCAAAGACATTTGAGACTGGCCACTGTGAGACATAAAAGTGTCTTTGATGGAATATTTATTTCAGAAGATTTTTTTTTTAAAAAGCCATAAGAAATAATATTGTTTGTGTTTGCTTGTAAAATTGTATAGGCAGAGGAAGTGGTGCCCCACATGTAAATCAGTAAAATCTGCTATAGCATGGAAAAGGAGAGGAAAACTCAACAAAACAATTCACACACTAAGATAAATTTTGCAACATTTTGGCAGCAGCTGCATAGGAGTTAAGGGGAGGAGAATTCTGTATTTTGGAATCTTTGCTAAGCAGAAAAATCAGCAAACTTTTTTACATGGAACTTGGACATTTTCTACAGTATCTCTCCCCCCCTTCTTATATTTCTGCTTGTCACATTCTGGCACTCACAACTACTCATTTTAAAGCAGTGAAACCTCTTCATTTCTCAAACCATGTAGACACTTCTCTGAGATTTATTAGAAAATGACAAAAATTCTCTGGCAACTGAAGTCAGGGCCAGAGATATGTCACTATCAATGATGAATGGCTCCCTGAGAGGAAATGGAGAAAGGCCTGAGTAGTAAAACATAGCTCTGGCCTTTGTGTTGAAAACTCCAGGCTGATATGTTCTTTGGACAACTGGAGCACAATGCTGAATGGCTTAAATGTAGTCACATTTATATTTATCTGGAGGGAAAGGGACAAGCTATATTACGTTTTCTGGGACATTTATTAATCGGTAATGGTGAAAGAGATCAAATAGTTTCATAGATTCAGTTTATGATCTTTCTGATGCTAGGAAAGGAAGAACACAAGTTAAAAAAAGATTTTAAGAAATCACATTTAATTCAAATAGATCCTATAATACAGTATTTGTCTGGTAACCTTTGACTGAGTAAATGGATAAAATTGTCTGATATCAGACCACCTATTCTAGTGATAAGTTGAATCCCTCCTTGTGATAGTTTATTTTTTTAGTAGTTCTTCACTCTTAATTGATACATAAATTATATATTTGTACAGTTCTATATTAATTCTAAGGTGAGGAAGTAGTACCGCAAGATCATTATGTTGGTGTCTTTTCAGAAAAAAATTAATTCCTACTGTGTTTCCCCAAAAATAAGGCAGGGTCTTATTTTCTTTTGACCCCCAAAATAAGCACTTGGCCTTATTTTTGGGAAGGTCTTATTATTTTTGAGGTGCAGGAGGCGGCAAGCATAGTCACCTCATGGCTGCTGCTGTTTTGCAATATTTTCAGGGACGGCTTATTTTCGGGAGAGGACTTATTTTAGCGCATGCACTGAAAAGCCCGATTGGGCTTATTATTCGGGGAGGTCTTACTTTCGGGGAAACAGGGTACTTTAACCTTTAGTTCAGTTGAAAATGAGATTGAAAAGTAATTATTTCAGTTATAACTGCTGGTAAATAATTGGGAACAGGAAATCCTTGCTGATCTACTGTGAATCATCCATAGATCTACTTTTAGAGCTAATCTATTTTTTACCCACTCCTAGTAGCCTGTCCAAAATTACAGGCAAAGAACTTGCCAAGCAAAGAACTTGGCAGCTCTACAACTAAGTGTGTTTAAACTAGAAAAAGCAATAGATTGAAAATTGGACCTTCATTTTTAAAATACATTGTCCTATCACTCAGGTAAGACTCTTCCACATAAGGATTTATAGCCGTCATGGTTATATGAGGAATGTATAAAGTATGTTTTGGAAAAAACATAAACCAACTTCACAACTTGATGCTATTTTCTTTACCCGATTTGCATCACCTTCTACATCCAAGCTGCTTAATACCAAGCCAACAACAAGAATAATATTTATTTCCTGGATTTAAGCAGCTCTGTATTTGTGGGTTTTGTGTTTCCATACACAGTTTATGCTTGAACTAACAAAGATGCAATTTGCCAAAAGTGCACATGAGGGCATACATGCATCATTGTGGGTGGTTAGATGCAGAAACAAGATAGGAAGATGTTCAAGGATCCTGCAGCTGAGATTGTTGAAAAACTGTCTTAAACAATGCTGTGAATGAAGGAAAGTCACAGTTCAGGTAGCTAAAAAGAAAGGAAAAAACATCATCAAATTCATTTCCCAGAGAGTTACAGCTAAACTTTGGCTAGAATCTACTGTTCTGTGGTTAACATTTTTATTTCTCTGCCAACCATCCATATGTGATGAGAACAGAAAAAATGTTATATAAATCATGTGCAGAACCCCCTTCTCTCCTTTGTGGTTCCATTCTTAAGGCATATATCACTGGAGGCGGATCTAATTTTACCATTGAAGTAGCAAATCTAAGTTAGACGTGATATAGTAACAGTCTTAATGGAAAGAATAAAAGAAACTTCAGCAACCCCTCTTGTCCACCAAAAGATCATCATAGCAAAGTGCAGTTGATGGGGATATTAGGGGTTGTGGGGTTTTCTTAGAGAAGAGATCAGCGGATAACATCTAGAAGATCATTGCAAGAAGCTGCCCAGCATGTCTTCACATCTCAAATGATATTAAGAGCCAGTCAAGGAGAGAGAATTTCTCTTCTGTCAACTGAAAAAATGGAAGCATAAAGTGAAACTTTTCTTGTAAGGAAGAACCACAGCACAAATCATCCCCAATATTCTAGTACACAATTGCTTGTAATTTTGAACAGCACAGTAAACAGAGTTGAAAGAATACAGTTCAGCTTGCCAGCTAGGTGATTCTCCATGGTTCCTCTGGTCCTCTCTCCCAGTTGACAGGAGAGGGTACATCTGTTTCTGCAAAAACCAGTGATTTGCACACTAATTTGTGTTTTCCCTAAACTTGGTTGGCTTAAAGCATTCTTTGCATAATAACGCTTGCGTGCAATTAAAAGTTCATTTTAAAAATGACTAAGCCTGCCTTCCTTCCTTCCTTCCTTCCTTCCTTCCTTCCTTCCTTCCTTCCTTCCTTCCTTCCTTCCTTCTTTCCATCCATCCATCCATCCTTCCGTTGGAAGAAATGTCCATCTGGGTTTAGTTTCAAGTGGGGAGAAAGACACTCGAAACATGGAGACTGCTTGGAAAGATGGTTTTTAATGGTGGACAGGACCATATGGTTTGAGGTCCTGGGGGAAAGGAGCAGAGATACTGAGAGTACCCTGGTTTTATGCCCTCTCTGGGCTTTTGAATTTGAGCTTATATTCTGATTGGTTGCCAGACTCCCATGGGACCATACAGGGGCAACTTTCCAGGTTGTCCTGAGTCCCAGTCTTGGTTGAGTCTTGCTGGATGATGTAATCTTCCCAGGTGCCATGTGGTAAGATGGGTAGAGGGCTTTGGGCAATTCCTACTATGGCTCTGCCTGAAGGAGGTAGATCTTTGTTATGTAGAATAGACTGGCTCAGGCCTTAATGCTCCATTGATAATGGTGGGGGAGCTGAGTTTCTGCCTCTCTTTTGGGGGAAATATTCTGCCATTTTAATATTTCCTAAAAGATCTCATTTTTCTAGGACAGGATTGGGTGCTGTCTTTCTACCCTCCCTCCCTCCCTCCCTCCCTTCCTCCCTTCCTTCTTTCCTTTTTTCACCTCAGAAGCATCTGTGATGAATGGAATTGGAGGAATTGGATACTTAGTGATGTCATTAATGCCATTCAGTATTTTGCTCAAAGCTCTTCCTGCTTCAGGACAATAAAACTTATTCCTCCTGCATTCAATCCTTAACAAAGGATGCCTGTGTAGCAGCAGCAACAAGGGCAGGCTTCCCACTTCCTCTTAAGGCAACAGGAACAGGAATGATGTACACCAGCATTATATGAGTCAAATTAAATAACAACAAGCATAACCCTGCAGCATAAATACTATAGACAGATTTCAGGTTTGTCCATCTTAAAGAATGGAGTCTTCAAATGACTCAGTACAGTGCAGTTTGTTTCAAGAACAAACAAGAGACGAGAACAAAGATTCTGATGAACAAGAGCTGAAGTTCATAGATAAAACCATTACTTTGAGCACATGGACTATTTCTGGCATCGAAAGAGCCAACAAGTTGGTCTCCTGCCATTCAAAGCTTTTGCAGCAGGTGGCGCTATGCCTGCGTGGGTGTCAAATCCCGAAACAAACAACACTGGGCACAAAAGAAACTGATATCCCAGTGAGGTCACATGCCATTTCAAAGAAACCCGATCATTTTAGCATACTGGAACCCATTTAACATTATCTCTCTGACTATTATCTCATCTCTATATTTTATCTGACAGTTTTCTAACTCAGCATTTTATATGCACACACTATGCCATCTGAAAGGTCAAATGCTGCTGTGAGTATCGGTGGCTTTCTTTATAATATACCAAGCTGAACAAACCACACCAGTTTTAGCAGTGGGGTTTGCTGTTTGTTGCTTTTCTACACCGACCTTGACAAGGCAGGTTGCATTTATCATTATTTTTAATGTCCTCCTACTTTCTAGTTCACGCTCACCTACTAGTAAGCTAAAACTGAATACCCTAAATGCAAGCACTGCATTCCATTTTAGTAATAGCTATTGAGAAAAGGAACTAGATTCAGGGAGCATTCACAAAAGCTGAATAATGGGTGTCTTTTTTAAATGTTTAAGCACCAAGAAAAAGCAAATGAAGCGGCACCCAGTGTATGAAAGCGATCCTATTAGACCCCACAATTCTACTATTATGGAAACTTTTTTCAATGCTTTGAAAAAAGGTTTTTTTTAACCCTTGATACTTCGAAAACACTAAACAGAAACAAAAGAATTAATTATCTGAATCAGCCAGTGTTTCATCTAATTATTTAGAATGACTGCTTCAAAGGAGGTAATCAACGCTGTACTACGCTGGAGGGCTGTGCTTCATCTTTCTTCAACTTAGTGCTCTCCAGATGTGTCGGCTTAAACTCCCAATAATTTCCAATCAGCTGGCTGAGAATCATGGAAGATGAAATCCAACACGTCTGGAAGGCCCTAGTTTAGTAAAGTAGAGATTAAAATGGGGAAACTCAAGCTATGTAACCAAATCGTATATTCCACAATGAAATCATTTATATAATCTAGCTTCTGGGGCAGCAGTGATCATATTCTATCAGGAGACAGCAACATCTTCATTTCATGGCCTCTATTTTCTCTCTGCTGGGAAGAAGCGGGGAAACAACCCCAAAGTTTTACCATTTATTAATGCTGTGTAGAAATATATAATTCAATATCTTAAAAAGGACTCTTGGATGATTACCTTCCTGATGTCTTCTTTTGAGATTTAATTGATGCATGGGAAGGCAGAGGCATCTCTGCAAGGATAAAAGACAAGATTTCCCTCCTCCCTTTGTAATTAAGGTAAGCACAGGAACTCTGCACTCCATCCCTGGGAATTGCACTGATGTGTTTTTTTTTTTTTGAAAAAAACCAAGTCAGTATTAACTCCTGGCGACTGCCTGGATAAGTGCTTGCAATCTTCTTACCAAGGTTTTTTTCAGAAGTAATTTGCCATTGTTTCCTTCTAGGGCTGAGAGAAAGATCATCCTGTAATTTTGTTTGGTCAAAGGTGGGACTAGAACTCACAATCACCTGTTTTCTGGCTTTATGTCTTTATATCCTAATAAAGATGACAGCGTTAGCAGGAATAGCCAACTCTCCATGACATCAAACTGTATTTTAATTCAAAAGAGTAGAATATAACAGCACAATACATTTTAAAATGACCTTTAAAAGGCAGCCACAGTGATACACTCTATTTCCCGGAATTCACACTTAGGTATATGTAACCATTTATGGTTTGTAGGTAACCCTTCTTGACTTAACGAAGACCAATGAAGCGAATGTTTTATGTACTTCCTAGGAGTTGGGCATTCATAAAATGGAAAAGGACACTCCTCTTAAACTCCCAGTCTGAGAGTCAATTATTGGAAAATTAGAATTCAGAACAAAAATGCTGATCTCAGGTTGGCTAACAATCTTACAGAGGTCCCAGAACAATCTCGGTCTAAACTTTTAGGGCTCTAAAAGTCAGCATCTTAATGTCCCAGAAATGAAGCCTAGAACAGCTGCCTTTTTAGTGGTCATATATGACCATAGGGAGCAAGGATAAGCAAGTGACAAAACGTGTTTTGCACTTCCCAAAAGGGCAGTGTCCCTATGAAGTTGTGATATAGATCATCACTGGGCATTATAACAGTTCCTACAAGTGTTCTTCCTATTATGTTCTATCCCTTTGTAATTTTTTAGACCTTCTTCTAATAATCAGGATGGTGTGGTGGCTCAGAGTTAAGATGCTAGGCTCATTGTCTGGAAAACTGACATCCCAGGTTCGAGACCTGAACTCCATGCAGCAGGATGAGATCCCATTCTTGCCCCAACCCTGCCAACTTAGCAGTTTAAAAGCATGTAAATATGAGTATATTACAGGAGTGGGATTCTACCGATTCAGACGGGTTCAGGTGAATCAGTAGCTCTGACTATCAGCTGAGAGCAAACCAGTTCATTCCAACTTTGAAGTGGGCCCGCCCGCCTGCCCCTGCACTATACTCACCTATATTTCTTTTTCCAAAGCCCAGCTGATCGGAGAGGCAGAGTGGATTGCTGTGCCTCAGCCATTTTCCTTGCTAGCAGTAATGTGGAAGGTGTGTTTTCTGTAAACTGCGCACCCGCGCTCAGCAAATCGATTGTTAAACTGGCAGGATCCCACCCCTGAGTATATAAATAGGTACCACTTCGGTGTGAAGGTAACGATGCTTTGTGACATCATGCTGACCACATGACTGAAATGTCTTTGGACAGTGCTGGCTCAATGGCCTCAAAATGAGATGAGCACTGCCCCCTATAGTTGGCAGTGACCTGCAGAGTAAAATCCACAAGGACTCCTGTTCTGACCCCCCCCCCCACCAACACACACACACTCCGAGCCACAGATAAGGTACTGGATTTATTTACAGAGAGACAGGTCCTTGGCAGCAATCCAACACAAATAAGCCTTCATAACAACTCGGCACTGATAACACTGGCAGCAATCCAGCTTGCCACACTCACAAGACTGTTCTCCCACATTAGTTCATGCGTTGACTTCTGCAAAAGGGCATGCGCACAAGCAGTCCTTTTATAGTCTGGAGAGGAGTCTAATTATCAGCAACTGAGAGCAATTACCTCCTGTAACTGCGCAATTGCTTCTGACGCCTGTTAGCGTGCCGGTAACGAGCATCTAACAACTCACTGCTGATGTCTGACTCACTGTCCCTTGTCTCCTCCCCACTGCTCCAAGGCATGACATCAGGAGCACACTCCCTTTGGCTTTCACCACTGCTCCATGCCTCAGGCACCTCCTGGTGGCCAACCAGCCTCTCTGATCCCTGCTCGGAGTCAGAACCCTGTCCAGGGTCCTCCACATCCTCCAGAGCCGACTCATAGGGACCCTCGCTGTCGGAGTCTGGTGGCAGCTCCAACGGCTTCTGCTGGGCCACAACAGACTCCTATTCTAATAATCAGGCCTGGATAAAACCTGGGACTGTGGTAGAGTGTATGGTTGATTTTTCAATACTATAACATTATGTCGAACTATTCCACAACTGGAGAGCTAAAGAGTATGATTTAATGTCTCTTCCGCTTTCAGAAAGAAACTTGTCCAAACTTGTCTACTAATATCAGAGAAGAAATAGTTTCTGCCTGCTTGCCAGATAAACCATAAAAAATGGTAATTGCCCTAGGAGAGCTGAAATGAAATGTCAAAGCATTGGGTATATGCTATGATGATTTCAATAAAGGAGTATATTTGTAACTCAGGGTTGGAATGAGGGGTCTTTGATGCTTTCTGAGCTTGGTTGTTTTCTTGTAGACCATTTATTACCTAAACTAGGTAATTTCTTCAGTGCTCATCTGACGAGGTTACCTAACTGGGGTAATGAAACATCTGCAAGAAAACAACTAAGCTCAGAGAGCATCAAAGACATCTTTTTATGACTTCACCTGCCTCATGGTGTCACCTGTCTCATGTTGCAGATGCCCATGAGTAATGCATGCCGGTCTCATTCATCCCTCAGGGTACAAAAAAGTCCACAGTGGCAATGCCAGTAAGAACAATAGAAATGGAAAGTAAGTCCAGACTGAACTGGGGTATATATGGCAACTAATTGCTCAATCAGTCAAATGATCAAGTAAATTTAAACTTTGGACCAAATAGTCTTATTTTTCCCCCTGAACTACTAATGTATATTACTTGTTGCTTCAAAATATTTCAGTCAGTCAGATGTGTTTGCTATCTATGGAGTGAGGTCTAGGATTTGTATTGCCATAGTCCTGCCCAGGTAACACCAGTGACCTTCCCACATAATTTCAGGCTGAAATAACTAATTCTTCTCCCATTTTTTGCCACAACTGTCCAATGGCATCGGTAACAAACCCCAAAAAATAAACCATGATGGCATGTACACGGTGATGACTTCTGATACAAGTATAGGCTCTCTCACTTCCATGATTATGACCCAATACCATCATCACACACCCCTCCCTTGTTGTCTTGCTGTTTTATTTTAAAAGTGACACCAGCCCTTCAAGATAGGTCATAATAGGAAACCAATGCCATATAGATCAGAACTGCTTTTATTGTAAAGCTGTAGTATTGTTTCTCTTCATAATCTTCGTGTGAAAAATTGTCATAGACTACTTTCTTGGCCTGCAATCAGCCCTCCTTTATCTGGCCTTTGCTTCAGTAGCAGCTCTTTTCCCTGTCCTTCTTGCCACCACCTATGCCTCTGCAGGCAGATGGAGAATGAGTTGTCTGTCTCTTTTATTTCTTTATATATACTGGTTTGGCATATAATGATTGCTTGAAAATAAACACACACACACACACACACACATCTTATTTGTAGAGTCTCTTCATTCTGTCCTTTTAAAATTGAAATATACTTTGTATTAAAATATGCTTTGTGAGTATTTTTATCCCAAAAATCAGGCTTTTGAGTTGATTAAAAAGTGTTTAATGTTAGAAAGAATTGAAAACAACTGTCATAGTTCAGAAGCAGAAGCATTTGATGGCAGAACACAGTGTCATTCCTTTGAACTGAACATGAATCATAGAACAGCTATGGAGAAGGTCCTCAGTTCCCACAGCACATACCTTGAGTGATGGAAAAACCAAGAATAGAACTTTTGTGCAGATGAGAAAACCCAGACTGAATCACATAAGGGAGTACACGTTCCAGATAGACGTACCCTAACATAGAGTGTTTTGGTCACCACCAACACTTGTGTACACAAATAGAACAGTAGCCATTGAGGAAGGGTTATCAAATCTGGACTTCAAAATACAGATTGTCAGTAGATGGCAAACATTTGTAGAGTGTTCTGCATTTCCTTTCTGCCTCTAATGTGAATCCTGAGTTATGCAACCAAGTTATAGTAACTCTAGCTGAATTATGGAATTGTATGACTCTCTCCAATCTGGCTTGCTAATTACCTGAAGTTAATAAATGTTATCCAAAAACAGTGCCATATAGAAGTAACTTTGATATCATCCCCAGTTCTACTTCAAGATCTACAAAAGCAACTGGACATTATCTGGGAATATCTTCCTGGCCATTCATCTAGCAATGCATTGCACGAGGAGCAATAAACCCCAAGCTGCAGTAGATCCTACAAAAACCATCCTCTTGGTGTTAAATGTGTTAAATGTATATAAAATAAATTAATCTCCCAATTCTCCTGGAAACCATGTTCTTTTTTTGATATGCTTTATTTGCCTGGCTGTCTGAAAAAAAACAATCTCAGCAATATGTGAGACAACTGAAAAGCCATTAAGGATCCATAATAGATCAGCTGCCATAGTAGCAGACCAGGAAGTGGAGAGAAGCAAAAGAATTTGTGAAAGTTCGGTGATTCTATATCATTTCCTGATGGAGGGAACACTATGGAACACATGGAAGAATATTGTGGGAATGCATAGCCAATCTTGGAACAGCACAAAGACCCTTATGAAGATGTCCAAAAGTTAAGCTACTTAAAATACTGTCATAATACTGATAAGAGCTATTTTTAAGATGATTAACTCCAACATTACTTTCCAAAGATAGTACTGTATAGTCTAGCACAGTGTTTCTCAAACTTGGTGACTTTAAGTCCTGTGGACTTCAACTCCCAGAATCCCCCAGCCAGCACAGCTGGCTGGGGGATTCTGGGAGTTGAAGTCCATAGGACTTAAAGTCACCAAGTTTGAGAAACACTGGTCTAGCACAACAATTTCAGGAAAACAAATGAATAGATAGAAAACCAAGAGACCTCTTGATTTTCAATAAAATAGTATAGATCAGTGATTTTCAAACTTGGTGGCACTGTGATTCCCTAAAATTATACATAACATACACTCTCTCTCCCTCTCTCTCTCTCTCTCTCTCTCTCTCTCTCTCTCTTTCAGGAAGACTTTTGCTTCTCATTCAGGACTTTTGCTTCTTCTTCAGTGCCGAAGAAGCTTCTTGAATGAGAAGCAAAACGTCTTCAAAGAAAAACCAGAAAGTCCAGTTGCCTCTTGAAAAAGCACCTTTGGGACCCTGAACTATATCTTTCAAAAATTCCCGAGCACCAGGAAACCATTAGAGGACCGGAGAAGAACTGATGTGGTTCCCATCTTCAAAAAAAGGGGGAAAGTGACTTCAGGAAACTACATACCAATCAGCTTGACATCAATACCTGGGGAAATCTTGGAAAAGATAACCAATCAATGGATTGCAAACATCTAGGAAGGATGGAAGAGTGAATCAATCAATTTGAGCCCATCAGAATTGAACTCCAGGTTGTGGGAAGAGTTGGTTGCAATACTGCATTCTAACCATTGGGCAAATCCAAGGCTGCATCATCAACAGAGGGACAGTATTAAGATCATATGAAGTATTAGTACTTTATACTGCACAGGTAAGACCGTGCTTGGAATACTGCATCCAGTTTTGGTGACCATGATAGGAAAAAAAAATGTGGGATTCTAGAAAGAGTGCAGAGAAGAACAGCAAAGATGATTAAGAGACCGGAGGCTAAACCACATAAATGGTTGTGAGAATTAGGAATGTCTAGTCTAACAAAGAGAAGGACAGGTGCAGTATAAAGTACTAACACTTCATATGATCTTAATACTGTCCCTCTGTTGATGCAATCTTTCAAAATTTGACAGACTATCTTGAAGTGAAAACGTCAATCTATTCTACAAAGCACCTAAGGGAAAGATAAGTAATGAATGGAAGCTTAACATAAAGAGATCCAACCTAGAATTGAGAATAAATTGCCTGTCAATGAGAAGAATTAATCATTGGAATTGCTTTCCCCCAGAAGTTGTGGGTGCTCCATCAGTGGAGTTTTTAAGATGAGATTGGACAGCCATTTGTATGGAATAGTATGGAGTGTCCTGACTGAGCAGGAAATTGATCTAGAAGATCTCCAAGGTCCCTCCCAACTCTGTTTTTTTGTATACTGGTGTTAAGGTAGAGAAGATCAATTTGTATCTGTATCTGAGTTCATTCTGTATCTCTTCTTTGTTTTCCATTGTCTTGCTATTGCCATGACCCCAAATTAAAATAGACATTTTAAAATAGAACAACTGACCTTCATTATTACATGATTTACAGAAAAGAATGTGCAAAAAATAAGGTATTAATGCTATTAATCTGGTACCAATTCCCCCCTTTCCCTCCGTCCGTCCCTTCGTCCCCTCCCTCTCATAATTTCAATTTCTTCTATATAGTGCAGGGTTTCCGACCAGGATTGATAAATGCAAGTGTGGACTACAGCTTTATAATGGTAAAATTAGGAGCTAAGATTTTTAAAAACCTAAATGTTGAAAAAATATATATGAACATTTGAAAACAATCTCAAATCATGGGTGGTTTTAGGCAAGAATGTTAAAATAAGATGTGATTGGAGTGTTCTCACAAGCTCTGGATTGCCCGATCATTGAAATCTTCTGAGATTTAGGTATGCATCCCTCTCTTATCTCTCCTGCTGCTGCTGTTTAAAAAAAAGGCTATAGATGCTTGGTTCAGGCCCTAACACTAGGAAGAAGATTAATGTTAAGAGCAATTGATTCTTCTCCTGTCCCAAACAGAAAAAACATAATCAGACATTTTACACTTATGGGTAAATCAGGTTTTTGATTAAAGTCTCTTTCTATTTGTTGTCAAGATCATCATATTCTGAGAATTATGAACCTGTTTATCAAGAGGGCTGAGATGTAAACATGTTTAGTTTGTTCTGGCGTGAATGTTTCTTTATGATAAATCCTTTCAGGTCCTTAAAAGAATAATTATTCAGATAACTAGTGGATCACAAATAGAAGTGTAATGTTCCAAAAACAAATCCTTGCTGTCTTTTTTTCTGAGATCGCAGTGTTCACATATCTGGGATTGTTTTGTTTGATGAGATCCACTGTAGGACAGTTTGACCAGTAACTTGTTCCAGTGTCAATCGTGCCCCATAACTCACTATGGGGAGACGGACAACTTCACCTATAAAATGATGTCTTCGCCTCTCCTGGGTTTTCTGGATTAGTCTCCCTGCAAATGCTAACAAAAGCAAAGCGTATCAGATCACTGCTTGGGACACCAGCAGTGATGTTTGTGGAACCATGCACTGTCTCAGAGTTAATCTCCAGGATAATTTAGATTAACCTTTACGGTCTCCAAAAACCACATTGCTTCTCTCTCTCTTTGTCTCTCTGTCTCTCTTCCCCTCCCATCCTCACCCCTGGCAAGTTATTGGACTGTAAGCATTTCGGACCATTGAAATTTAACTCAGACCTGAGATTAAATCACTCCAACCAAGCTAAAAGCAGACCTGCATCAGAAACATTCCAAAGTGGACTTGCCTCCCTTTTCAGTCAAAAAGCATATGTTTAAAAATGCCCCCCACCCCACCTCCAAACTGCCGAATCTACTGTGAATAATTCTAATCAGGAAAACGTAGAACTCCCTGGACATTGTGTCACTTTGTGTTTACTTTTTCACAAGATAGATCACTGTGACAAATGCTTTGTATCAAAGGGCCTACCCCCTTCTTCATTTTGGATGGTTTATAAGTTGAATTGCCCGGTGGGTGCCCTTCGCTAGGGGGTGGCAGATGCACCACTGGAGACCCTCAAGAAGGCATGAGCCTGAGGAGAGAGAGAGGCCAGGGTTGATCTGTTTCAGTTGCTGAGCTACTCGCCCATTTGTTCCTGCTTTTCATAACTGTAATTCCTGCTGCTCATGGCTATAATTAGGCCTTTAAATTTATAGCACATGCCTGAAGGCCTCGAGATGCTTGGGGAGAATTTAACTGAATTCATGATTTCTCCAGCAGCACAGCTGCTGCTACTGCAGTGGAAAAGACTGTAGACTGAGAGATAAACAGATTATCATGTTAAATGCTAACTGTAGAGAGTGTGGGGAGAAGGAGAGGAGGAAAAAAAGATTTTGTTTATTATATGTTTGAATATTTCGACACTCTTACTAACAGCTAAATACGGTGAAAACAAAATGCAACTCAGAATGGCTTCTAGGCACAAAACAAGGGAAGAAAGAAATGAGGAGGTAAATTGCTTTCAGGAACACTGGTGTGGCCATGGATGACCACTGATGGGAGAAAGGATCAAAATGAAGGAAATTGTTGGTTGGTTGATTAGATGTTTATCCTACTTTTATTATTTTTACAAATAACTCCAGCTGGTCTCTTATGGAATAGTTCATAGTCACCCTGAACATCAGTATGTACACTTCTATAGGCAAGGGATTATGTCTCCAAAAAATTATCAATCCTTAGCCTGCATGTACAATATATTTTCTGATTTCAGTGAAGGAAATGTGGAAATTGCTACATAGGGAACATGCAAGAACTGCAGAATTCAAAGTTCACTTGGTTTACTATTCAGTAAGATTACAACTTGTCTACTTTCTCTTTCTGTATCTCTCCTTTCTCCTCTCTTTCTTTCTCTCATATGCATTTACATTGAGCCAATTACTACATAGTGACACATCAAATTTGTCATAAACCCCAAAAAACCACAATATAAGAGCTTCAGAGAAATGGGACATTTGTGAGGACCATTGGCACAATGGTCAGATGACCAGAAGATGCTCTTTTCAGGGCTCCACCCAAAGAAACATAAGCTAGAAGAACAGAAGAGAGGCCCTTTGGGTTTTCTCTTTAAACTGAGGCCAGACAGAAGCAGTTCAGAAGTGCAAGAACTTCCTCCCCTGAAACATTTTTCAGCAGTTAGTATTGAAAAGTTTAAGTTTGACTTGAATAGAATAGAATATAATTCTTTATTGGCAAAGTGTGATTGGACGCACAAAGAATTTGTCTTTGGTGCATATGGTCTCAGTATACATAAAGAAAAACAAAATAGAATACATTCATCAAGAATCATAAGATACAACATAGTCATAAGTTACTAATAAGTAATCCAATTATATTAGAAAACAAAACAATATAAATTTTAAAGATACAGACAACATGGTTATAGTCATAAGTGGGAAGAGATAGGTACTAGGGTGGAAGAGAAGAATAATAGTAATACAGTCTTAGTAGGTAATATGACAGTGTTGTGGGAATTAGTTGTTTAGCAGAGTGATGGCATTCGGGAAAAAAAACCTGTCCTTGTGTCTAGTTGTTCTGGTGTGCAGTGCCCTATAACATTGTTTTGAGGGTAGAAGTTGAAACAATTTATGTCCAGGATATGAGGGGTCTATAGATATTTTCACAGCCCTCTTTTTGACTTGTGCAATATACGGGTCCTCAATGGAAGGCAGGTTGGTAGCAATTGTTTTTTCTGAAGTTCTAATTATCCGTTGAAGTCTGTGTCTGTCTTGTTTGGTTGCAGAGCCAAACCAGACAGCTGTAGAATTGCAGATGACAGACTCAATATTAGTTAATCAATTAATTAATATCAAAAAATGCTGCAAAAGTGATTTGGACCTATGGGCAGGCACCTTATAGCATAAACCTGAATTGCTACCTTGAAATGGGACTAGCCCCTAACAATAGATGCTGTCCACCTTTGGTGTAAAATAACAGGCACTTATTGGTGTACTGATGCATGATCGGATGTTCAGTAGACTGGAAAGATGCACTCACATTGAAATTATTTCAGTCCCTGAAGTTGCAAAAGCAGGATTTTCTCTACGTATCTTTTTCTCGGTTCCTGGATTTGCAAACTACTTTGTTATGACCTGAGTTTCTTGGAAGACTGTTTCTTTCTACTCACCTTGTGTGGCATGCAAAAACAATAGTGGCAAGTGAGTGATCAGGAGTTATTGACATTTATCAGCTTTCTGTGTTTTGTAGTGGGAAAACAGATATGGCAGCAATCATGCCTAATTTAGCTTCCCATGATGTCAGGGCTTTGTGGACGCCCACTCATTTCAAGAAGCACCTAGAAAAGGTTACAGATGTGTAGGGGGCAGGCAGCTATGACAGTGATGTTGCCAACATTGCACACGGAGCAGCTAATGATTAACCTATCACAAGAAATCACTAGAACTTACTGACAGCTGGTTGAATTGTTTGCACCTGTTTCCCCCCCATCCCCAAATCTCCTGCATTACACATATATCTGGAATGGATTACCTCCTTTCTGTATCCTCAAGTGCCAGAACAATATCTTTGTGGAAGATCACAAGACCCCTTTTTACCAGAGAGATTTCCAAGAAAAAATATATTAGAAACTTCTGTGTTTTCTTCTAGGAAGGATTCACTGACAGATATCATAACGAATGACTACGAATCTTTCTGAGATTCTTTTATCAGTCCCCCTTGTCAGAGTTTTGGCAGCGTGACTATCTCTTCCACCGCCCACACAGATGTATACAGGGATGCCTCTGGTAAAGAGAAAGAGGTTTTCTTATTGCCTCAGACAAGGAGTCTTTTAGCATGGTCAGTTACTGCAGTTTACCTATCTCCCATTCAACTGGCCTAAACATCACTACCCCAGTAGCTGATCCTCATCTTGTCTCTTCTACCACTGTTCTTATTTGTAGACAAAAGGTAGTGTCCTGATATCCTGCGTGCTGCATATTCTATTTCATATCATTAGTGGATATGTCTGGCATTAGGATATGTCTGGCATTCCTGTCCTTCCTTTTTCAATATACAAAAGAACCTCTGGTCATGAACGCTTCTGAGCACAACCAAACTGGTTTTTTTTTTGTAAGGGCCAAAATTCCCATGTGTGCCTGCTGCATTAATTTTGCGCTAATTTTAGTTAGGTTCGGGTCACGACCAAATTGGGTGGCGACCAAAGTTATGGAATGAATTATGGTCTGACCAGAGGCTCTACTGTGTTGTGGAAGTAGAATTGGGTTTGATGTTGTAACTATGACATCTATCATTTTCTCCACACGGGGACAGAAAATTATGTTAAATGAATTTACACCAAGGCTAGTCAATCTGACTACAAAAATTGAGATTACTAGATGGAAGCAATTTTTTTTTAAAAAACTAAATTGTCGGGATTTTTGCAGCCCAGATCTAATTGCCTTACTTTATAGTTGTCCAAACGTAAAGATTCATTGCCAACTCTCCATCTCGCTTTAGCTGCCAAATCCCCTTATTAACGCCACATCCTCCAACCTCTGCCCAGAACAGTGTGTTTTAATCTACGGCTGGCTCAAGGTTTTTGTGGTCTGAGCCTTGTCTGGACCAAACACATGGGTGTTGGACAGCTACCCAAAAGTAGCTGTTCTGGCAACATGGCAAAATCAAGATGTTACTGCAATGTTTATACTGCTTCAGTATGCAAATGGCAAAACCTTTTATTTTAATGCAGATATTTAGGCAAATGTATACTTAATGAGAATTAAATGTGTAAACATTAGTTTAATCTTTTAATTCATTTTCATATCAGAAAATTATGATGTATGTGCAGTATAATAGTCTTGCCTACATAATGGTATTCTGTATTTTGTCTCACACTACATAATCATATTCCATATTTTCCAAGACCTCTTGGGAAACACAAAGCAACAGACTATAAGTAGCAAAAAACAGAGAATAGGACATTTATATTTTAAATAGTTTAAACAGAAGGTTATTTTTCAATGAGTATTAAATCCTCATTTTTTAAACCTACTTTCCCTTTTTTCTTAATATAAGGCATATGAATCCTGACTCAAAATAATACATTGAATGTCTTTTTATTTATTTTTTAATTATAAAATAACACTAAACTTCAGTGAATATTTTCCGTGCTGCCAGCTAGTTCAGAATGCGGCCGTGCGGGCCATCATGGGAGGGACAAGATACTCCCATATAACACCACTCCTGCGCGAGCTGCACTGGCTGCCTGTGGTTTTTCGGGTGCGTTTCAAGGTGTTGGTTACTATCTTCAAAGCGCTCCAGGGCATGGGACCTAGTTACCTGCGGGATCGCATCTCACCTCATACATCCTTACGACCAATCCGCTCTCACAGAGAGGGACTCCTCCAGGTGCCATCTGCCAAGCAGTGCCAGCGGGTGGCGCCTAGGAGTAGAGCCTTCTCTGTGATGGGCCCAACCCTCTGGAATGACCTCCCCCCCGATATTAGAACTACTAACGACCTCCGCTCCTTCCGACAGAAGCTTAAGACCCACCTGTTCCAATTAGCTGGCTTGACTGATGTATAGTCCCATCTTTAACCTCCTGGCAAACATCTTACTGTGTAATTTTTAAGGGAAATTTTTAAGGGAAATTTTAATTATATTTGTATTTTAATTTAAATTTGGTACAGCACATTCTACCTCCTCCGTTTATATGTTTATATATTTATGCACATTTATATTTTGTATCTATATGATTTTTAATATGTCTGTACACCGCCCCGAGTCCTGTTTAGGAAAGGGTGCGGTTTATAAATAAAAGTTTACTTACTTACTTACTTGCCAGAATGACATCTTTCCTTAGTTGCTGGCTTGCTTTTAACTTCCTTTTCCCCACTCTAAACACACAGAAAGCCATAGCACACATCAGAATCCAGAAAAGAGGTGATGTTAATTCCTATTGTTCTTGTGTAACTTCTAGTAAAATATTAAAAAACTAGCACAAAGAGCAATTAAATCATTATGATTGATAAAGTTATAAAACAGTGGGTACAAAGTTTTGCCCAAGGAGAATCGAAATGCTGAATTAATATTTATGTATGGTGGACATACATTTTTTTTATTGTTTGCACTGAGAGTGAAATGGTACCTTTCGGTGCAATTGACTTACTCAAATTTCACCAACTTAAATAGTTTATGTGTATATTTTAATTTTTTTAAAAAAAGGATAGATTTAGTCAAGATGAATATCAGAGTATAAGCAAGTCCTCATCAAAGGTTAAAGACAAAGTATAAATTGATTAAATAAGTAAAATATGTTACAGTAGTTAGTGTTTCTACCAAGAGTAAGTAATGTCAAAAAGCCATTCCCATGAATGTCTCCTCAAATGTCATATCTATTAGATTCAATGGAGCTTACCTCCTGGTATGTGTGTATGGAGTTGCAATTTTAATTCTCTGTTTTCATTAAGTTACAATTTCTTTCTGTGTCATTTACCACTATAAAAACTACTGTGACTGAAGTGTGCCAATGATTTCCCCAGAGTTTTAAATAAACTCTGAAAAAGTATCACAAACATCTCTTTTCTATTTTGAAAAAAGTCTCCTTGGGTTAAATTAATGAAATATTAGCTCCTAAGAACTCAAAATATAGTAAAGTTTGGTATTTGTTCAACCCACATCTTCTCACGTAGACAGAATTACAGTATTACAGTATTACAGAAACCTATCAGTGTAGAACAGGGGTGTCCATAGGCTAAAGTAGAAAAATAAAAAATGTCAATGGTCAATGGTGAGATCAAAGCTCTACCTGTATTTTTGTGCACAAAAATAGGTGGAGCTTTGATCCCACCACTATACCTGCCATTTTGATTTATTTTCATCATATCCTCCAGAACTCCAGAAATAGCTGATTCAACAGTAAGTAAGTAGAAGGTAGTTGCCTTAGATTTGCTTATCCTTACTTCCAGATAGATGCGTAAAATTATACAAGTATTATCAAACCGAGACTGCAAATATTTCATTAGATGGTGGCATCAAGGTGGAGAAAATGTTTTGCTGCAGTGATGAAACAGATTTTTGCAACTAATATCTGTTAGCCCTCTCTGCATTTCTCTTTGTCTGGAACTTAATTTAACTTCTGAACTCAGAAGTTAAAAAAGAAGAAACTGTTTAGTATTTGGAAGGGAGATCCAACCTCCAAGCAGAATGCAAGGGAAGACCACCTCACAGGGCTGTCTCAAAGATGCTTCCCCCCAAAAAAAGAAACAGGACTGTCTTTGTTTTTCCTTGAAGACATTTTGCTTTTCATCCAAGAAGTTTCTTTAGTTCTGATTGAATAATGGAGAATGGAAAGATTTAAATTCCTTGCAGTCATCATGTTGTTATCAATCTCTCACAGGTTTGTTTTGGCAAAAATAGGAGGAAGAAGGAGTATTATGTATATTTGCCATCTTGAGCTGACTATAATGTAATAAAGGTGAGATTAAAACAAGTTTAAATAAATGAATAATTGAAACTACATGGATATGGATGTGCATACTGTTAACAAAAAAAAAAAAAAGGGTTTGACTGAAATGGAATTACCCTGAATAAAATTATCTGAAAATGTCTATAAACTATGTAGATATACTTTAAAAGGTCTCATTATCTTTAAAAGGTGATATTTTTAAAGAAATGGAAGTGTCAGCAAATGGAACCTTTCAATAATCATGCCAATAAACATTTACAATAAAATATTTATATTTATCAAATGTAATATAATGAATAGCAAATGGTTTGCATTTGAATTATTAAGTTTGCACCAGACTGTGGATCTAGCTGTAGATTATGGACACATAATTTCCACCATTAAACAACATTTGCTTATCACAGAGCCATGGGAAGGACTCAATAAGTGGGTAAAAATACTAAATATAATTAAACACATGACTGACTGTGTGACCAACCATAATAATATCATCTATACAAAGCACAATGGAAGAAAATATAAGACTAAAATCCACCAGATTCAATGGGAAGAAATGGAAAAGAAAAAGATTTTGGCTCGACATTGGAAGAAATATCCTGATTTACAGACTAACATGAAATATGGTAGTCCCTGCCCTACTTGAAGTTATCTTTGAAGCTGCACTGAACAGTGGCTTGAACTGGATTATTTCTAAAACAAGTCCTACCACACTTCAATCATTCAATAACTGTACCAGTGAAGCTAGCAATGCAGATTCCGCCACCTCCGTGTCCACTTAAGGAGAAATAGTAAGCACGTGTCTTTGGGCACATTTATAGTAGTTACTGAGGTTGAGAAACACTGGATTAAGCAATATGCATAAATGAGTTCTTTGAAAAATGCATGAAGGATTTAGAGCAGCATTGCTACAAAAGCGTTTAACCATAGTATAAAAAAAATATTGGGAAGGGTAGTAACAGCTTTACTGCAGCTCCATTTCTTATTTAATAATATGTGGCCCTTTCATGACCAACTGACTCCAGCTGGCCATCTTGGCTCTGTTTAGTTCATCTCACCTGCTCTGCACAACAAACAAGAGCTCTGAAAAAAATAATGGAGGGAGGGCAGGATTCTCTCAACCTGTCTCTGGCTGTGCGTGGGGAGGAGAATTTTGGCTCAATCACATCACATTTGTTTGGTGTGTGTGTGTGTGTGTGTGTGTGTGTGTGTTTCATTTTGATCTTTTCTCAGAATTAGAAAAAAATGAAGCTGGAGATGAAGAGGAGGGGGAAAAAACCAATCCAACGAGATTTTTTTTCTTCCATACTTTGGTTTTTATCCTTCTCATGGCTCTGTTACTTTACTCTCTTTAATACAACTGTTTCATTATTTCTTCTCTTCTCTTGCTGGATCGGTTTTGTGTTCCTCAAAACTCCCTTTTTCCCCTTGAAGCATGCTGTGACAGGAGCACACTTGCCCCTTGGAGCTGGTTTATTGTTCAGCATTAAGAAATGGCAGAATTGCTCATGAAAGATTAATGACTTCCTGCAAGCATCTTTGTACCTGAGGAGAAGCAATTACAAAAATATGTCCAAAAGGTGTGGGGGGAGGGGGAGGAAGGGGAGAAGATGGGAGGGGAAGCAAGAAAGGATATTGAGAGTACATCACCCAGGTATTGTGTAGCTGGGCAGGTAAGCCCTTTTTTCTGAGGAAAGCGCCAAACGTATCCTTTGAAAACAGAACTTTCTTTGTAACGGTACCTATGACTAATATCGCACAATTAGTGCTTTTTGCAGTGTGCCGGACCTGCCTTTATAGGTGCTTGACACTACTGTTCCGAAAAGATCAGGAAGGACTAGGAGACAGTGGAGAAGCTGTCATCGGTGCTTGCACATGGAGGGTGATAAAGCCTTTGCAATATGTGCAATTGTACATGCTACCATATCTCAATCTCTTAAACATATCAGAGGCAATTATATTTCATAGGTTGGCCAGTAAATGAAAACACAAGAATGATCTGTAATATCAATGATACATATATGTTATAAAACACGTCTCAACCAGATTCCTGCTTTAAAGTTTTTAGAAACATAGGCTCCTTTTAACTCCTTTTTTGCTGCCCCTTTCAGGCTTCCTGAGTACATTGCTAAATGGATAAATGCTAAAAACTAGAAGACATTTTCTTACTGTATAAAACAGTTGTATGAGTTTTAATTTTTTTAAAAATACATTTAAGAAATAACAAAAAATCATGGACATGTAATATAAGTCTCCCTTTGAATCTTCCCACTATGATTCTTCGTCATTAACAAATACTGCGTGGTCTACATTCTCTTCAGGTTTAGGGTAGGTCTTCAGGAAAGTATGGACAAGTCTGAGTTCACAGCAGAACAATTTGGCCAAAAGGAATCAAACTTGTCTTCTGCTTTTGTGCCCAAACAAAATGATAGTTCCATGGGTGTGCAGAATTAATGCTTCTTGCAGAACAAAACTTCAGATTTGAAATCTAGAACCATACAGAATTGTACAAATCTAGAACATTGCAGAATTTGCAAGAAAATTCTATGAGATGCATTCCAGGAAATCATCCATAGCCATGGACGTCCATGGGGAAGACAACAAGGGGCAAATGGGAAAATGAGCAAACACAGTATCACAATATAAACTCCATTCCTTGAAAATTTGCAGGGAATATTACATTTTATTATTTTGGCTTCATTGCAGGGAATATAACATTTTATTATTTTGGCGGCAGTGATCATGGCATGTTTTATTTATGCCTTTCTAAACTAAGTATCTTCCAAATATCTTTGGACTGCAGTTTTCATGATTCTGGGTCAGCATGTCTGAAAACACCTTAAACACCCAGGTTTAAGGAAAGGTAAGGTGTTGCAGATAGATGTATAAACCGAAAGGTTTAAAAAAAAATTCCAGATGGATTCTTCATGAAAACAACTAACAGATCATGTTCAAGGGTAGGATTCAGCCGGTTCAGACCGGTTCTGATGAACTGGATGCTAATTTTACATCTGGTTCGCCAAACTGGTAGTTGCAAGGACTGGTCCCCTCACCTCCCGCAGGAATCTCCACGCAGCCCATTTTGGATGCCAGGAAAATCAGGGCCCATGTGGATGCTCTGGGAGGGTGAAAAATGGCCTTCCCGGAAGTTCCTTAAATCCGGAAATGGGCCCGTTTCTAGCCTCTGGAGGGCCTCTGGAGCCAGGGGAGGGCAAAAACACCCCCCCCAACATGGTGCAGGAGGCTGAGTAAACCACACTTACCATGACCATGCCCACCCAGCAGCCAGGCAGAGAACCGGTTGTTAAATTTTTTGTATTCCATCCCTGGTCATGTTCCGTATAACTTCCGGGTTAAATGACTGAATTTCTCAGTATTTTTCCCCTAAAGAAAAGCAGGAACAGATTCTTGTTTGAAATGGCTCCTAAAGCAAGAGTAAGAAAAGTTCCACTCTGCTTTTCCTTCCGTGGCCCATGGAGAATGAGCTTAGTCCGCTTCTGCCCTACAGCTCTCATCCGTATTGCCTACCAACAAAGCTGCTTTTCATATATATATTTTTTAAAAAGCCGAATCATAGATTTCACTGGTGTCATATGCAGTTTGGCCCTGCTTTCAGACCCTCAGATTAAAAATGATAGTTCACAATATATAGCTTCCTTCCTTTGTTTTTAATGGAATCATCCTGAGTTCTTGTAAAGGTTCATTTTCTGCTTGATTTCCTAGCATTTGCTTTGGGTTCCCAGAGAGACTGCAGGTATGAGTCTGAGAAGAAACCCAATATACTGAGTACTTTAAAGTGAACATTCATCATTTAACTTGCCTTCTGTCACTGCCTTCAAGGGAGATGGGGGAAACTAAAAACAATCTCCTGTTTCCTTCTAAAAAGCACCAAAGTTGCACACAGATAAAATGGACTGGAACTCATTTATATTCAAAGAAAGTATACAGCTATTATTCAGCCGAGAATTCTTTTTTTTTAAGCTCTCCTAATGTGAAACTATAACATGGAGGCAATCAAATTTAACCTAAGAAAATGCCACACAAATATTTTCATCGCTAGTCATACGAAGTAAAATAACAGATTTTGCAGTCTTACAGCATAGTGTTGAATATAATTATGTAGAAGGAAATTCCACACATGTTTCAGGGAGCTTCTTTTGAGTTTAATTGATCCTTTCATTCAAAATCTGAGTTTTAATTGGTTTTAGGCTGTTTTTTTTGTTTTGCTTTTATTGCTGGATATTATCTTTTAAACTTATACTGTTGGATTGAGAGATAAATTGCCTAAGTATTTTATAGATGTATACAAGTATAGTTATTGAGAAAGTTACTGAGAGTATTGAAAATCTGGTCTCCAAGTTATTGAGAAGCAGCATATAATATAGGAATAGAGTAGACACATCTTTTTTAAAAAAATCTCCTTTTATAATAAATCTATTTGCAATTACATACTACTTAAATATGGAAAACGTGTAACATTTTCTTCGGTTAAATATATGCTTTGTGATAGTCAAGGGATGCAATGTCCCACTATGCCTCTACAGTAGGTGCATTAGAAACCCTTCCTACTGTTGAGGGAGTCTGGTGCCTCTGTGTATATGTGTGTATACACATAAAAACAACATCCTCACACATCATCCCCACTCATACTGCCATCCCCATCATTCCTTTAAATTGTTCATGGTAGCCTGTACAAGGACACCTTGTTTAATTGGAGTTTGACTCTGGATCTCTCTAACTGTAACCTACGCTTTAATCATTATGGCATTGTCTGATTCGGAAAAAGAAAGCTATGTATGGCTCAGTGGAGAATTGAGGACAGATTATTCACTGGGATCACAAGGTACAATTTCTTTTCACTATAACCTACTGCAGGTCAAACAATATTGTTTCTTCGTTGTTAGCCGAAGTCAGGGATTCCATAAGTAAAATAGACCATTACCTTTAAAATCGCTTTGACAAAACATCTTCCCATTTTAAAAACAAAATAAAAACAAGTTTATTTATTTTGCCATTTAGGAGAGCAGTGAATTGGCTGAATACTTCCCTTATACCTAAGTATTTTGCAAAATAGTCTCCAAATGACTCCAATGGGTGCTTTTTTTCAAGCTTAGTTCTATGTGGAAGTCCATCACAGTTATCCAAGCTTATGTTGGAATCAGTTGCATAAATATCATAGTTCTGAGCAGCAATAGATTCAGTATGCAGCAGGGATGGCTTCTGGCCGGCACTACTGCCGGTTTACTCATGTGTGCACTTTGCGCATGCACAGTGCAATTAAAATTGTTCTGCACATGCACAGAACTGAAAAACAAGATGGTGCCACCAACAGTTGATTGAAGTCCTAGTCCTTTTTTACACGCATTGTATGCATGACATAGGAAGCAGTTATTAGATGATATCTTGTTATGTAATTATAGACAGAATCTATAATACTATGCAGTAGATTTTCTGCATCAGCAAGTGATTGATTTTCTTTCCATTCTATGATTTATCAGTTAAACACTATTCACGCCACCCATCTTTAGACAACTTTGGGCAACTCCTAATCAAATCACTTTAAAAACAGTGAAACATATTCAATTAAAACATAAAACATTAGAAACAATAAAAACAAAATCCTGGTGCTAATTCACACAAATGTTCTTTAAACTCCCAAAGCCTGGAGGAAAAGCCGGGTCTTTATGGCTTTCTGAAAGGCTAAAAGGCTAAAAGCATGTCAAACTTCATTTCATGACTGCCATGACTTACAATCGTGATGGGCAGGCGCCATTAAGATAATAAGTCAAGGACTATATATGTACACCCATGTCTATACATAGATACCTATAAGGCACATAATAGTTACATTGTAATGGAAATTAAATGGCAGGCCCTTGATGATAGATCACAGGGACCTAAATATGTAGATTTCTGATTACTCATATTTTAGAATAGGTAAGATAAAAGTAAGTTGCATATACTGAGGATAGAGTATTCAATGTGGTAATGCAATGTTTTGCACTTCACTAATTTTAAATTGTGTAACTTTCATTCCCAGAATTCCTCTGACAATGGTAGCAGAGCGTTCTACAGGGCAGGGGCTGCCACAGAAAAAGCACTTCCTTTTTCTAGCTCCCATTAGATGACAACTTTGGGATCAGGAATGTGCCCACCCTATCTGTTCAGGCAGCACAGGTAGATGTCCTTAGGGAAAGGTATTCCCAAAGATAACCTTTAGGACTTCAAAGATGAGGGCCAATACCCTGATGTGCACCCAGAAAGAAACAGGAATTTCAGCTCATGCAACAACAGTGTTACATGGGCAGGTATCCCATTTACTGTCCATGCTGCCATGTCCTGAACCAGCTGAACTTTATGGGTAGTCTTCAAAGACAATCTGATATAGAGTGCATTGTAGTAAGCCAGACCTAGGCATTGGTGAATGTGAGCAGGGTCTCCCAGTCCAAAAAAGGGCATAATTAGCACACCAGATGAATCTGTGCAAAACCCTCCCACAGCCACGGCCAGTCAGCAATAGCCAAAAAGTGTGCAAAATGTATGCTTCATGACCCTTTACATCAAATAAGTGATGGAATGTGGGAATAAAGTGCAATTTCCTTGCAAGGAGTTATCTGGAGCACTTTTGCATGATCTCAAGTCATCTCCTTATCTGGAAAGGAATTACAAAGAGCCAGTCTATCGCCAGCTCTTCATTCTATCCTGATCATTGCTTCTATTGTTCTTAGTTTGCCATTTCTTTCCCCAAACCCCTTTGTTCAGAGAGAGAGAGAGAGAGAGAGAGAGAGAGAGAGAGAGAGAGAGAGAGAGAGAGAGAGAGAGAGAGAGAGAGAGAGAGAGAGAGAGAGAGAGAGATGCAACAGCACAGGAGTAACAACCCCGCCCCACCCTAAATTTGTAACTTAAAATACTCCATGTACAAAAATTGTCAGTTTGAAAGGTGCTAATCCTGACATTCCAAGGATCTCACACAACTTAAGGAGAAACTGGCAATGGTTTTGACACATCAGTAGATAGTGTGTGGTAAGAGGAGAAAAGAAAGTGGGGAATCCATCAAACACTGTCCTACTTCTGCATTAAATGAGATTTCTTAGTCTCTCTGTTGAAGCAGAATGATTGGTAGTGAGGGCAGCACAATTTGTGCTGGGACTTTAACTAGAAGCTCCAGCCTCAGACCCCTTTGTACATTGCTGCCTTCACACAGAATGTGCATCAGGTAAGAAAACCGTCTCTGTCTCTTTCTGAAAAATAATAATTAAAATAAGATGGTCACCCTACAACCTATGTTTTCCCATTGATACATGATTACTGCTTCTTTGAACTTCTAAAGTGAAAATAAATTGGCAAATTCTTGTAGTACTAGCTTCTGAAAAGATACCATGCACTGTAGCTTCTATGATCTGTTTTATTGCAGCATCCTGTCAATTTAATAAATTTATTGTGGGTTTTTCATGCTGGCAAGTGTCTCAAGTCTTCTCTGCAACTGCAGTATTTTCTGCAGCATTTAAAATGCTGCCACTGTCATTGATATCTATGTCTTTGTACTCAAATTTCCTGAATAACAGAGGAGATGTGCGTTCTCAAAGACTAGGTTTATAGGGTAGGGAAAGGAACACAGGGCTAAGGGTGGACATGGTCCAGTGAGATCTCACAAATACTTGCTTAGAAGACATTTCCACTTGTGGCTCATTCCCAAGGCAATTATAATAAGATTGCTGTCTTAATCTCTTAATGAAAATAGGTGTATAAAATACTACCTAGAAACATAGAAAATTACACAAGTGCACACAGGAAAGGGAAATATAGATATGGAAAATTTGTAGTGATTGTGACTTTGCAGAAAAACAAGAGTGAAATAGCTGGCTACATATGTATATCCCCCATCTGGTGCTGTTTCCATGTGTTGTCATCCCTAGACTATAATGCCTATCCTAGCTAAGATGGAATTTGGAAGATTTTATAGTCAACAAATGATCTGGAATAACATTTGAAATAAAATTTCCCTTGTCTGGCAGAAATATTCAAGAGAATGAAAAAAACAAAACAAGGAACTATCAATTATCTTTGCCACCATGGTATCTGCAAAATAATAAACCCAAAATAAATCATGAAACAGCCAGCTAACCTGCAGTTTGTAATAGTTATAAACATATCTTTTCATGTTTATTTTTTCCGTTGAAAAGAGACATTTTTAGTATTTGTTTTTGTTTGGACTAAAGATGCATCCATAATTAACTTAATGTGAATTACCTGTTTGCATTATGCTCTGACTTAGTGCATGTAGATCTTTCAGCAGTAAAACTTAACATTCTGACCTACCATTTAATGCACTAATACTAATTTTATCTTGATACTAAGGCTCTGTGTTGCATTAAATCAATTCAGGTTAATTCAGAATTATGTCTCTCCCACCCACTATCAATAGCAGCACTGTTGATTTTCCCCTAAGCTGACCACCCACTTTTCTGAGAATCTGTAGCAAATTAGAAAATCTGTCATTGCTGAAGAAGCTGGACAGCTAGGATATGGCTTGTCATTCCACCTACACAATACTCAGTCTTTGTCTGCTATCTCTTAAACTAACCTGACATAGCTTAGCCTCCTGGTCAATGGCAGCTTTATTCTCTTGGAAGGAATGCAGCACTCACCGGCATTATTAAGAAATTTCTGGACAATGTTTCGTGGCTGAGCAATAATCCAAGGTTCTATTAAAAAGCCATCTGGGTAATTAATAGCACATTTGTTCTCAGCCTCCTCCCAATTTGTCCATTAGTGGAATAAAAGCACAGGACAAAGGCTAATGTGGTTAAGTTATATTTTACAAGAATTCTTCAGGAAGTTAAAAACACATGATAGTTTTCCAAAGATGTATAGGTTTATGAGCACTCTGTGAGATCAGCAACATAGAAAACCCCAGAGGCTTTTAATCAGCTCTTTCCACTGTCAATAGTTGACGAGTGACATATAGTATAGACTCTATCTTCCTTTGCATTGACAAGGCTCAGCATGAGAGGAGGTGGTGGGGATGGTAACATGTGATTCACAAGTACAATCCCCATTATTAAACTTATTCCAAGACTCCACATCAAACAGGGCAGAAATGACTTTTATACCTTGTCACCTGAGAGATGAAGATTTGGTTGAGGTTTCCCTTTAATGCTGTCTCTTGAAAGCAGGATTCCAGCCTCCGGCTGCAGAAGTTTTCTCTCTGTTTTCAAAACACCCCTCCACCTCCTCTCCCCATTTTTTTCTGCTCTAAAAGCAGTTTGAAAGATTTTTACAAATTGAGATCATTGTTAAGAAACAAGGGTCCAATGGATTAGATACTTCTCCTCTCCCACATTAATCCTACACTAAATAATGAAAATCCACTGTATTTAAAATTCACATTTTTCTCCCCCCCTCCGTGTGTGTGTGTGTGTGTGTGTGTGTGTGTGTGTGTGTTACCATCTAGTGTCTGTCTGGACTTTTGCAGCCTCATACCTGGTGGTCCTAAGTCATCTTTAGGTAAATGCATAGGTAAGGACTGGTATGATCAAAGCACATGTAAAGAAATAGTCACCTAAACCCATCCTGGGTTTGTAGATTTAAGACTTTTACATTAGCATACTTCAATTCGCAGAAAGACCATAATATCAAACTTAAAACAGTCACTGCTTGGAAAAATGCTTAAATATTAGATGTTAAATTTATGACAAAAAAACAAATTGGTTTAAATAAGACAGTTTTGGCAAAGCAATATGAAATAAAATACATTTCTGATCTTCTGAAATAGGTAAAATATTTGTGATGGAAGAGAACAAGAGGGCCTACAGCAAACTTCTGGGTGGCAATATAAAGCACAGATTTTTAACCTAAAAAGCCCTAGATGGCTTAATGCCAAAAACCTGCAGGACCAGCTCTTCTTTCAACCAGAACCAACCCATCTGATTAAAGAATCTGAAGGAAAAGTGTTAAGGCCCCCTCCTTTCCAGGAAAGTAGAAGAGCCAAGAATAGAAAAAGATTTTTTTTTCTGTTTTGGTCCCGTTGCTGTGGAAGAATTTACTACTATAGTAATTTTTGTGAAGATAAGATAGGAATGAGTTAAGGCCATGTATATCAGTTTTCCTCTTAGAAGAAATGTAGGATATACGTGCTGAATAAATAACTAAATAAATGAGGGCCTTTTGCAGGATAATCCATTCAATTTCATACTGTAGCCCAATTTTACATTCTCTTTCTCCTGTTCCACAGTTCAGTTCTCATTACCCACTGGATTTTTCCTAATGATTTTTCCAGCAGAACCTGAAGTTTCCCTAAACTCGTGGAATGAAGTTTGCCTAAACTTGTGGAAATTCTTCAGTACATGAATGGTGTTTTGGGAACACAGTGAATAACAATTGGAAAGCCAAATTTGTGATTAGTAGATACAATTAGTGAGAATAAAGTTATTTCTAGTTTCTAGGTAGCATTTTATTGAACAGTAATTAGCATGTAGTTTAATTTGATAAGTGAACTGTAGATTCATTAAGCATTTTGTTTTAGTTCCAGTCTACAATATAGCCCATTTTTGCATGTTTACTTGGAAGTAAATCTCTTGAGGTTCTTGTTCTATGATAAATATACTGTATATAATTCATTGAAATTGAACATCTCATCTTATATGCACATGTACTTTTTATGTATTAATTCCAGTTGATTTCCAAGCTTACATATTGATTTAGAACAATATTTAGCCCCATTTCAATCTTCATAGGATTGACTCCTTAGCATCATTTGTCAGATAAAACTTAATGCACATTTATTGTATTATTCTCATAGAAATAAAATATCCATTCAAATAATCTCCCCCCCCCCCCATTAGAATGTATTACACACAGTTCCATTCATAATGGTGAATGAGTCTACAAGACTGTCTCAATGCAGAAATAATTTCAAAAACATATGTGCTTGTGTGCTGCATGGTATGCTTTTACTGCTGTATAAAACATATAAATGCCCTTAGGAGCGCTTAATTTATGTTTTAATTTAATAAAATATATGGAAAATGAGTTCAATCTGAAGCCAAATGGAGCAGAAAGACACTTTAGGATATCTATGAGGATGCTTTCATTTCTCTAGGTATTTAGGTATTCACTGCACTCTTTTCATAAACACCTAAATGCTTGTTGAATTTTTACTGCAAGAAAAGACACAATAGTAAGTAATAATACACAAAATTATTTGTAGGCCTTCAGAGTTGATTGCAACCAAATGCTTAGTATGCTGCCATATAGCATGATCATATCTGAAACTTTTTTAAGCATCAGAATGTTCTATCTTGATCTATCACCCGATAAAATGATATTATGCATATTTCAATAAACAGCAAGCCATTTCACAATGAAACTTTAAAGAATAGAGTTACAATGGCCTTACTACAGATCCCAATAATTGGAAATAAGTGTTAATAATCTGAATAATGATTATAGTATACAAGGAAGAGGAATTTAGAACTCTTTCTTTTTCACCAGTAACCTAGAGCTGGAGAATACAAAGCTCTCTGGATGTTTTCAAACTATGGTTCTCAGCACCCATGTCATTTGTCTATTTTTGCCTAAGTTGATGGGAATTATAGTTCATCAACTTATGGGTTCCAAGGTAAGGCTGAGGACATTAAATCATCTCTAAAATGTAAACTTGGCAACATTCATTTTAAAGCAACACAAGCATATATCAATTCTATACCATAATAACCTGACTCATACATTTTAAAGCAACACAAGCATATATCAATTCTATACCATAATAACCTGACTCATACCCACTTACTTCATCCATATCAACATGATTGCCCCATTAGATCTATTTACAGAGGCTTCATTTTTTATTTGTAGTAGCATTGTATAGTGGATTTGTATTCCATTTAAAAATACACAACAAATATAAAAGATACACAATTATTAGTCAATTTATCAATAACACCATGGTGTTATTCAATAGGGACACAGTGGCCTAGTGGTTAAAATTCTGGGCATATAGACTGGAAGGATGGCAATTTGAGACCCAAGTACAATGTGACAGGGTAAGCCCCCATTCTTGCCTCAGCTCCTGCCAACCTAGCAGTTCAAAAGCCTGAAAGTGCAAATAGATAAATAGGTACCATTTCAGCGGAAAGATAACAGTGTTCCATGTGTTGAGCATATAGTCATGCTGGTGACATGACCATGGAAATATCTTCAGATAATGCTGGCTCCCTTGGCTAAGAAATGGAGATGAGCACCACTGGGACACAACTGGACAGGGGAAACATTTACATTTACCTTTTAACAATGATATTTAAAAAAAAAATCATTAAAACATTCAAAATGAGTTTAAAGCAATGTAACTTAACAATACAAAATAAATGATATGGGGAGAGTCCCAACAGTGGAAGAATTCATTTCATATTTTGGGAATAAGAAAGGACAGGGCTATCTCAAGCAAAATCAGACAAGCCAATGTGTCTCCAAAAAAGACCCTTTTGCAGTATATAAATGAATATTTATCTACTAGAAATGATCAAACATCTACTTCATTTAGAAAAATCTGTAAATGACATATACACATTTACATTTTTATTGCATTGTATATTACAGAATACAAATTTTTCAACTAACAGGCTTCTGCCTTATTAAGAAAATGGTAAGCTTTATTTACTTAGGAGTTGCCAAGCCAAGACAATGCTAATTAACTATAGAATCAGTAAAAAGGTAGGTTCAAATATTTGCCCTATATAGCTGTTCTATAAATTGAACAGATTAAATATTGCATAGTTTCAGTTGAAGCTTATCCATCTTAAACTCTGTATATAGCAATCTCTATTCCATCAGTATGGGGAATAGTGGAATAATTTGACCTGGGCTCAAAGGACAGCTCAGTTTTGCTATTTTGTTTAAGATGTAATTTACAACTTGTTTGTTTTGTTGCCTTACTCTGTTTGCATGCCATCATTTTACACTTTCATTATAACAAAGGGTTATCAAATATACAAAGAATCCTGGATTCTAGAGGTCTTTGAGAGTTCTCTGTCTATATTGGCTTACCATGTTGAGTTAAACTACAAAAGGCATTTGCAGTGAGGCCCCTCCGACCATTTGAGAAAGTTAAATTTCACATGTTTTTGGAATAATGAAAATCAAACAGATTGCCCATGGAACTAGAGTGGTCTAGGATGATTACCGTTAAATTGTTTATGCATTAGGCTTCTTGTGCAATGTTTTTGGCACAATGCTGCCAAGGCCTTCAGAAGCACTTAAGGTGATGCAGATTGAATTGGAGATGACCCTTGCGTTACCTTGTCAGCTTCATCAGTGCCTGATGGTCCATTTCAACAGCACACTCATTAAACTCTGTATTTTCAGGACTCTAAACTCTGGAGATCTTGTTTTGTTCCTTTATGGGCCGTAGCTTTGCCTGTACTGGAGACTAATTTGCTTCTGTTTGGTGTGATATGTGGTTCACTACCTTTCTTAGTGCTTTGTTGCCTCCATCATCTGGTCCCTGTTAAGATTTGTATGCAAGGCGAGGCACACGTTCTAGTTTTCATGTACCTTAATGTAGTTACATGCAAAAATGCTTGACGAAATTAAAAAAATTAATGTGTAAAAACATATACACAATTGAAATTTGTTTCTTGCAATCCCTCTACCAAACAAAAGAAATAATTTTAAATTTACAAATCAAAGACTTTGTCAAGCTAAAATAACATCCTTATGGTAGCAACAAGGTACGATAATCTTTATCTGAATGCCTGAAATGATCCAAGATATTGCTAGCAGAGATATTTTTTCTTCAACTTTATTCATATTTTCCCAGAAATCTAGACAGTTTACAAACAATAAGGTAAGCTGCACAAAGTAAAGAATCGAAACAGCATGTGCTACATTGTCATATTTATTATCTTTTACTACAAGAAATATTCTAAACTGTAATATGTTTCCCATAGTCATATTGGCCAGGTGTTCCTTGCAGAAAATCTTATTCTACTCCGATTCTTATAGAATAAACATGTGATATTATAAAATAGAATACAGAAGATTCTAAACCACCACATAGATTCAAAGGTTATATTCCACTTCTTCATTTCCCATTGCAGATTTCTCCTCTGGCAAATATAAATTTCTTTCCTGGTACAAATAGTTCTCATTTATCAACTGCCTCATATAGTGACTACTCAAATTTACAACAGTGTAAAAAACAGTTTTTCACCAATCCTTACATTTATGACTGTCACAGTATCCTATGATCATATTCTTGTGCTTTGCAACTGGTTTATGAAGAACAGGATTAATAGAAAATGCAGAAGTAAAATTGTAAATTGTGGTCAACAAAGTTTTGCTTAACAATACGGCACTTTGTTTAATGACCAAATGGGAAGTAAGGATTCAAGCCCATTGTGGTCATATGATTTTCTACTTAGCAACTTGTGAGTTGTCAGCCCCAATTGTGGTCACTAAATAAGTAGCATTATCTCTCATAGATTTGCTGTGTGTGATATTCATAAATTCACTACCACCAGAATTCATCATAGCATTCTTCTTTTTAACTTTAGTGTGGTGAAAATTAAATTGAAAACAGGAATCTTAAAACTGCTTTTTTGATAATTAGCATCTAGATTGTCATTGCCTCAGGAGAGTAATTCTCTTAGGACAAAAAAAAAATGAGGAGAACATTTATGAAATCGGTGAATACTTAGAAAGTGCCTCCAGCACAACATTGGAGCTTCAGGTGTTCATGTAAGTCTTAGATACCTTTTTGAGAATGTCAGTCCCTTAGCTGGGGGGAGGGGCAAGATAAGAGCCGTGGTGGTGCAGTGGTTAAAATGCAGTATTGCAGGCTAATTCAGCAGTTTGAGTCTGACTGGCTCAAGGTTGACTCAGCTTTCCAGCCTTCCAAGGGCGGTAAAATGAAGACCCAGATTGTTGAGGTAAATAAGCTGACACGTAAACCCCTTAGAGAGGACTGTAAAGCACTATGAAGAGGTATATAAGTATAAGTGCTATTGCTCTATATCAGGGGTGGCGAACACGCGGCTCTCGAGCCGCATGCGGCTCCCGGCCAAAATGAATGCGGCTCTTTGCCTCTTATCATTATTTTGTATACTGTGGCTCTTTGCCAAGTTTGGATTTTGTCCCTTTCGGCGCTAAACCCGGATCGCGCGCTCCCTTTCGGCGCTAAACCTGGAAGTACGGTCTTGCCCCACCCCTGGCGACGCGACGACGCTTGCCTGTGCTCCACCAGCTCGGCTGGGAACGGAGACGTTTCTCTGCTCAGCAATGTCTTCAGTGGAGTGGTGGCAGCCTGGCAGGCTGAGCCTGCGTCCCTTTCAGGCGCTCCGCTCCGCTGAGGAAACGTCTGCGTTCCCAGCCGAGCTGGTGGAGCACAGGCAAGCGTCGTCACGTCGCCAGGGGCGGGGCAAGACCGTACTTCCGGGTTTAGTGCCGAAAGGGAGCACGTGGTGTGGCTCTCTGACTCTCACAGTTTAAAATTTTGGCTCTTTTTGTCGAACTTGTTCACCCCCCCTCTCTATATCAAAGCAAGCTTCTGAGTAAGTCTGCAGTCTAAATGAAGTTATGCAACTCAACTTTGCAGCTTCTGGGATAAAAATCATCAGTGGAAAGTTCTAAATATTGCCATGAGTGGTTGTTTGAAACCTTGCTTTGTGCTAGTAGGATCCGGATCCAGTTGTACCTTGCTTTCTTGCACTCTCTGGCAGTTTGAACACTATAGATTTAGATAAAGGTTCCCCGTACACATATGTGCTAGTTGTTCCTGACTCTAGGGGGCGGTGCTCATCTCCGTTTCAAAGCCAAAGAGCTAGCGTTGTCTGAAGACGTCTCTCTAGTCATGTGGCCGGCATGACTAAATGCTGAAGCCGCACGGAATGCTGTTGGCTTCCCACCAAAGGTGGTTCCTATTTTTTCTACTTGCGTTTTCACATGCTTTCGAACTGCTAGTTTAGCAGAACTGGGACAAGTAATGGGAGCTCACTCTGTTACGTGGCGCTAGGGATTCAAATAGCTGAACTGCCGACCTTTCTGATCGACAAGCTCAGCGTCTTAGCCACTGAGCTACCATTTTATTATTGTTATTGTTGTTAGATCTTATCTAATAACCAGTTTCTCCAAACTATCTGTTTGGCTAGTTGACTTAAGCTTGCAACTCCTGTCAGAATGTGAAGGAACATCACGTTTTGTGAACAGAATATGAATAGCAAACTAAGCAAGGCACAATTTAAGTTTTTTTTTCTGTTATATTTATTGTGCTTTGCTTCATTGTGCTTCATAAAGATTGCAGTTTTTACAAATTGAAGGTTTGGGTCAATCCTGCACCAAGCAAGTCCATTGGTATCATTTTTTCCAATGCATTTGCTCACTAGCAATAGAATAGACTTTTAGACATAATACAATCATGGTTAATAGACCACAGAACAAACATAACTTTTATAAGCACTGGAAACTAAAACATTAATGTGACTGACTTGATTGCAGTAGTCAATTGCAGTGGTGGTCTGGACCCAAACCCATAATATCTCTCATGCTTGTAATTATTTGTGCCTTTATACTTACATATTTAATGTGTCATGAAGTGATTTTATGGATGTGTTTCTCTTCTGTCCTTGTAGTATAGTAATGTAGAGCCTACAAGAAGACTTCTTATCATCCACCTATATTGAAACCTATAGCTGACTATGCCTGCTCTTGGTCTCACATATTTAGCCATCAGTTAGGAGTAAAGCCTCTCCATATGATTCCTCCTGCACATTTGCCCTCCACCAGCATATGTTTTCTAGGATATCATAACGCAACAAATAAATTGTTACTGTCTTGAAAACATACATCCAAAACACATCACATCAGAACAGAAATAGCTGATTCAAACTCCAAGCCAGAGCTGGATTCTCTAAAGTTATTCTTCCCACACCCGATTTCCTTATATTGTGGACTGTTACCTCATTAGTGCTTGGAAGCAATTTCATAGGTATCCATCTGGCATACTAATTCAGCCTGCAGGACATTTGTAGTACAAATCTTTCTATTTTGCAATAGCTCTCTCCCTTTAGTTCTTTGTAAGATATATGTCATATACCTCATGCTGCATTCCTGTGACCTGTAACTACACTACTACCAAACACATTCCTTAACACATTCCTGCCTTCTATCGAGGACCTTTCCACTGCACGAGTCAAAAAGACAGAACATATTTACAGACCCCCCCCCCTTGCATCCTGGACATAAATTGTTTCAACTCCTACCCTCAAACGATGCTATAGAGCACTGCACACCAAGAAAACTAGACACAAGAACAGTTTTTTCCCGAACGCCATCACTCTGCTAAGCAAATAATTCCCTCACCAATGTCAAACTATTCACTAAGGCTGCATTACTATTACTATTAGTCTTCCCATCATTCCTATCACCCATCTCCTCCCACTTATGACTGCATGACTGTAACTTTGTTGCTTATATCCTTATGATTTATATTGATATTGTTTCCTGATTGCCTATTGTACCCCATGCCTATCATTAAGTCTTGCACCTTATTATTCTTGACGAATGTATCTTGTCTTTTCATGTGCACCAAAAAACATGAGCACCAAAGACAAATTCCTTGTGTGTCCAATCACACTTGCCCAATGAAGCATTCTATTCTATTCTAATGGAAAGGATAGGGGTAACTGAGCAACACTAAGATACATAGTTTTTCCAGGATAGAGGCTGTACTCAGTCTTTGAATGATGTACTGGAGTATGCATCTGGTCACAAATCTTGATATTTCTGTTTCCTTACTAATAACAGTGGGAAAACAACCAACTTTGATCAGTATTGCTGGAATGGCTTCAGCCACACCTCAAACACTTGTTGACCACTGCTGTGGGGGGAAAAATTCTTGATGGCAAGAGCTGTCTTGAAAAAGATATTGGGATAAATGTAAACTTAAAGCCCAATATATGTTAAAAATTAATCTATACATCATTACCACCATTCACAAGCAGCCATCCATATGTAAATAAGATGTCTGCCTGTGGCCATTTCTCTCCCCTCACTCTTCCCGAATCATTATTCCAATCAAACAGATGAGTCAATGTTTGAACTGAAGAGTGACTTGCTGTTCCTGTCATAAGAACTGTTGTGAATGACTTTGTTCAATTTCAAGCCTATTGCTCTGGCTTGTGAGTTATAGCAGTTATATCACAGCCACAGAATCTTTCAGAAATGACCTTGGCTCTTTTTCAGAGCAATCTGTTGTTGTATAAAACAGATGCTGCTCGACTTTAGAATTCTGAAACAATGACAAAAGAAATCCCTTTAGAATCAAGTAAATTAAGAAAAAGCATGCTATGCAATTGCTGTACAAAGTGTGTCCAGTTGTATTTGAACAGTACCATATGGGAAGTTTCACACTAGATTTCCTTAAAAAGCTTCCCTTTGAAACAACTATCAGCCCTAAAGACAACAGCAGAATCTGACAAAGTGTTAATGGGGATAGAATACACTCCCATACCATTGAACACAAATTTGCATTTTGTTGGCCTGGTAGAAAACAAACATGTCCCAAAACCTTGTCAATATTCTCCCCCCCCCCCAAATGTCTTCATAAGCATGTGGTTATCACAAATTCACATTGTCTTTTTCAAACTTTTGCAGAAGTAAAGGCAATTATGGTATTTGATCTTTAATCATCGAATGGGTTTCCAACAGGTTTTCTTATTTATTCTTCCCCAATTTTTACTTGGGAAGTACCTGAAGTTGCACTGCTTAGTGGCCTATAGCTCCAGAAGTATTTTATGAAAAGAGTACTTCACTCCTCTGCTCATAGAATCCCTTATGCCACCAGGCTCAAAATTTTGGGCTTGGATAAGTTGGAACTATGCCGCCTACGGTGTGACCTAAGCATAGTACACAAAATTGTCTGCTACAACATCCTACCTGTCAATAACTACTTCAGCTTCAACCTCAATAATACATGGGCAAACAATAAATACAAATTTAAGGTAAATTTAAGGTAAATTGCTCCAAACTCTATTGCAGAAAAGACTTCAGCAACAGAGTGGTCAACGCCTGGAATTCTCTACCTGACTCCGTTGTTACATCCTCAAACCCCCACAGCTTCAACCTTAAACTGTCTACCGTGGACCTCACCCCATTCCTAAGAGATCCCTAAAGAGGGCGTGCATAAGTGCGTCAGCGTGCCTACCTTCTGTCCCCATTTCTTTGTACTCATTTCCTTTGTTCATGTCCATGGTTATATTTATACCTGTTATCTTGTACATGTTTGACAAACTAAATAAATAAAATTAAAAAATACAGCTGATTTGTGAAAGGTGAAAGGGCAATTGAAGAAAACAGTGATGGAGCCATGGCTATTATTGTATTTATCCAGAAGGATCTACAGCAGGGGTGCATCGCATGATGTATTGCAAAGTTTTTTGCCTTTGTGAAGCCAGGACAGGTGTGGCTTATGTAGGCCGTATCCAGCCCATTGGCCACTAGTTTGGCAGGCTTGGTCCACAGGTTATGCTAAAAAACGTCAAGTTGGTAGTTGCAATGGTGCAATTGAAGGACTGCATTTTAAAAAGCATGGTACTTTGGTCCCATTATTGTGGCTGCTAACTTCACTTTTTTCACAACATCTTGTTGACACCCTGACTGTATCTGAGGGTAAACTTGGCAGCCTAACATTTTTTAGACAGCAGCCTAAACAAACAACGACAACAAAATACCCCGAACTTTTTACTTTCCCAGATGTCCATTGCCTAGGGCTTAGCACATTTCAAATACATTTTCAAAGCAGCGATTCTGCTTGAAAAAAGTTGTGTCTGCTTTAAAGAGTCAATTTATGAAAGTTATTTGACTCTTGTGGCATCTTAACTTTTTTTCTAGGCTCCTTCCTGAAGAAAGAGAAGCTGTTTTAATGAATAGTAAAGTAAAGGTTTAAGTTCCTCTCGCACATATGTGCTAGTCGTTCCTGACTCTAGGGGGTGGTGCTCATCTCCATTTCTAAGCCGAAGAGCCAGCACTGTTCGAAGATGTCTCTGTGGTCATGTGCCTGGCATGACTAAATGCCGAAGGCTCAAGGAACACTGTTACCTTCCTACAAAGATGGTTCCTATTTTTCTACTTGTATTTTTACATGCTTTTGAACTGCTAGGTTTGCAGAAGCTGGGGCAAGTAATGGGAGCTCAGTCTGTTACATGGTGCTAGGGATCCGAACTGCCAAACTGCTGACCTTTCTGATCGACAAGCTCAGTGTGTTAGCCACTGAGCCACCACATACCTAATGAATAGTAGCAAGGTGCTATGTTTGTATTAGAACTAAAGCACATCAAGTCCCAGAATCCCACAGTCATTCATAAAGTCCACCATGTTGAAGTCCACTCATTTTAAAGTTGCTGAGGTTGAGAAACACTGTATTAAAAAGCAATTACTCCTATAGTATTCCCTTCTATTCTTCAGAATAGTTGATATTCAATGGTAGAATATAATTGTCCTGGATACTGAAGGTGGATTATACATATAACTAGTAGCAGTTGTTATCCCTTTAATCTCTATGACTTTATTGAATTCACTGTCCATTGTGGTTGGCCTGATTTGCAACTGTTAATTAAACAATTTAACAAGATACTGGATGAAGGTGATTGGCAAAAAGGCATTTCATATTTCACGTGATTTACTTTCTGTTCAGATAAAATGGGAAGAGAACATCATTCAGGTTTGTCTGCCAAGCTTTTACAAAAGTGGAAAAGACTAGTCTGCAGTCTTTGGCAAGGGAAGATCATGTCTCTCCTATCCCCCAAGACACGCTTGGTTGGTTTCTTTGTAATTTACAAGCAAATATGTTACACTGCAGCCCCCTATGACATGAGGCATGCTAGTCTACAGTTTCCACTGTATTAATGACAGTAGCTGTAATGTTTCTAATATATTTTATTGGTCTAACATAAAAGGGAATTTCCACAAACAATTGAGAAGCCTGGATTCCCCGTTGCTCCAGGTGTGAAATATGAACGTAAAGCATATGATCTTTACAGCCACAGCAAGGCAGCTACATAATGTCTTCCTTTGTTGCAAAGCAAGCTAAAATTATTATATCTTGAAAATCTGCCATCTTTATGATCTTAATCAAACCAACAGATGTTAATCAGCTGCCAGTGCTTTGTTCACTCATTGTGTTATGTTTGGCTTCTGCAGGAAAGAATGTAAAGGGGAAAGCTGAATACAGATGTCTTTGGCTTAAAATCTTCACACCAGATGATGGCCTAAATATGGGTGGCTGCTGTTGACTTTCACAAATCTTTCAGGACAGAATTTATTTACTTTATTAAATGTATTTGCAGGCCATTGCATCAAAAAATGACTGTTGGTGGTTCACATTAAAATACAACGAATAACAATACCTATACAAAAATAAAAACACAACACTACCAATATAGAACATATGCATACATTAATGATGGCAATAATAAACTCGCAGAGCTTCTGCTCTGCTCTTAACTGATAGCTCTGTGGCTGTCCCCATAGTCCAGTTAAACCCAAAGTTCACTTTCTTCAAATGTCCAGTTTTCAGTTGTGCAAGTATTTCTAATTTAAATTTGCAGAGTCTTTGAAAGATGGTGCTTATCAAACCAATAAAATTAAGATCATGGGTATGATTAGGGCTTCCATTAATTTAATAGCTTTGGTTTTTAAAAAAGCAAAATGTCATGTGTCTATGGAGATTCTCAGTCATCCAGGTCACGGTTCTCCCAAAGGTGCTTTTTCAAAAGGCAACTGGACTTTCTGTGTTTTTCGTTGAAGACGTTTCGCTTGTCACCCAAGAAGCTTCTTTAGTTCTGAAGAAGCTTCTTGGACGAGAAGCGAAACATCTTCAAGGAAAAACAAAGGAAGTCCAGTTGCCTTTTGAAAAAGCTCTTTTGGGACAACATCAGAGGTGGTATTCAGCAGGTTCTGATCAGTTCTGGAGAACCGGTAGCGGAAATTTTGAGTAGTTTGGAGAACTAGTAAATACCACCTCTGACTGGCCCCACCCCCATCTATTCTCTGCCTTTTGAGTCCCAGCTGATTGGGAGGAAATGGAGATTTTACAGTATCCTTCCCCTGGCACGCCCACCAAGCCACGCCCACCAAGCCACGTCATGCCCACCAAGCCACGCCCACAGAACCAGTAGTAAATTTTTTTGAATCCCACCACTGGACAAAATGTCAAGTGGTACAGTAAAGACTGCTATCAATTAATAATGATGACAATTATGGAAAAAAGTGTTCCATGCAGATGTAATATTAGCAAGGCATTCTCAGGAAAAATGTTGATGTTCGATGCTAGGAAACTCTAGTACAAGCTGATTTCCTTCTCAAATGTGTTCTGCTGATCCTGATGCTGATGGCTGCTAATCCATCCATTGCCCATTCTTTTGCCAATCTCTGTAGACCCAATTTGTGCATAAAAGTATGCAACTGTAATTTATTTTCTTATTCATATTGCTATTCCATTTATAACATTAACTCATACCTTCTCAATAAGGCATAGAGAAAAATACTTGCAGTTAGGTATATGTCAGATCATAAAACTGTACCACTGCAGCAGAGGTAGTATTCAGTAGGTTCTGACCAGTTCTGGAGAACCGGTAGCGAAATTTTGAGTAGTTCTGGTAAATATCACCTCTGACTGGCCCCACCCCCAACTATTCTCTGCCTCCCGAGTCCAAGCAGATGGGGAGGAAATGGGGATTTTGCAGTAACCTTCCCCTGGAGTGGGGAGGGAATGGAGATTTTACATATCCTTCCCCTTCCACACCCACCAAGCCACGCCCACCAAGCCACACCACACCCACCAAGCCATGCCAGGAGAACTGGTAGTAAAAAATGTTGAATCCCATCACTGCACTGCAGGCTAAGGAGCAAAGGTGAAAAAGCACCAGGGCCAGAAAGCCTCAGGACAAATGGCTGACCATTTTTTTAAAAAAAAGAAAAGTACAGTAAAAATAAAAAAGTTCAGAGAAATAATTTCTCCATGTTTGAATCAATAATCATTTGTTTTACAAGGCAGGTGGTAACTATTATGTCTAAATGACATTCCATTTTTAAAAAAGTTCTGGTGACAGTATGTGCAATTTTTATGCTTTAATTTTGCATATATAAATTTATGTAAGTGTGCGTGGGAATGCCTACAGAGGACTGGGCCAATAAGAAAATGTGGTGGGCTACATTGCAGACTGAATATTTTGTAAACTGTCTCAATCCAGGGAGAATTTTCTTAAACTGGCTTAGATTCAAGCTGACATGAGCACAGGACAGGAATAGCTTAAACGGTAAGTGTGAACGTGACCTTAATTTGCACACTTGGTTTATGAGGTTTGAAATGTTTCAAAACTAAGGTCCAGGGTTTTTTTGTACTATATGCCAAACTTTGCAGCCAAAAGGAAAACATGAATTCTACGCATTCGGTATAAATTATGTATTCTCTGCAGTAGTTCTTAATATACTTAACCCTCTAATTCAATCCTGATGCACAGCCTTAGTTTTGGAAAAAGTAGGGAAAATTCCCCCCGCCCCCAATCCTGGAACACCGGATATGCAGGGCAAAAAGGGATTAAGGAGAAATAGGCAGTTGTTTGATATACATCCCCCCACCTCCCCAGACATTGTTGCCCAGGCACACATTTTCAAATTTTATGAAAATAAATTTACAATAAAATATGCCTTACTAGTTTTAAAGAAAACTATGAAACAAGCTGTTTTGTAAGAAAACAAAGCTGTATTTTTAGAGATCTCTTACTTGTAAATTACTTGTTTGAGTTATGGTGCTGTAGAACACTCCTGAGTATTTCTTGGACAGCAAAGGTGACTAACAAGAAGTACTGGAGCGCATACTGGAGACATGTCAACAGAAGGCAAAATCATGAAATTGCGTCTCACTTACTTTGGCCATGTCCTGTGAGGGAATTCACTAGAGACAGCAATTATGTTTGGTAGAGTTAGTGGTAAAAGGAAACCAGGCTATCAAGATGGTGGCTCAGTACCCTCAAAAAGGTGACAACAGCCAGAGCATAGAAAAAATAAATAGTGCAAGATCAGAAGTTGTAGAGAGACCTGGCCATTAGAATTGCCAAGAGTCAGACTTGAATGAATGGATAACATCAATCAATCAATCAATCATCATCATCACATACAATTTCCTAGGACTCACATTTGAGGTGCGTTGGGCTAAGAAAAAAAGGGATGTCCCCCAAGTCACTCAGCTGGCTTTCACGCCTAAGGGAGGATTAGAACACACTGTGTCCTGACTTCTAGACCAACACATTACACCACATTGGCTCTTCACACTTTTTGAAGAATGAAATCTCGAAAGCTATTCATTCTTCAGTGAATGAATGGTTTTCATGATTCATTTCCTAAACTTATTTTCAATTATTTTTTATAAATGATATCTAATTTCAACAATTTCAAAACATAATGAACAATTGATCTGATTACAAAGAAAAATGAATAAACAAAAGCTTCTTTTTCAAGTATAATAGCTAAGTAATGAAGTACAATTTAGGAACTCTAGAATCATAGAAAATGAATAAAGTATCAATGGTTGCTTTAAATGCCCTTTAAAGGCAACAGAAAGCCACTACTAAAAGGTACAGTAGCTGATGAATCACATCCTCCTGCTTCCATACACATCTAAGAGGCAATGAAAACTAAGTTTGCACATTGGGGTTGAAATATGAATAAAACATCTGGCCTGCTACACTTCGAAGGTAAATACCACCAACATACTTCTCAGGAGCCAAAACATGTCTGGCCAGGGTATTCCACTCACAATTTGGAACTTTTCCTCAGTCACTGGCCAATCTTTTTTATTCGTATGAAAATAACTGTCTTCCTTTTACCCTTAGCAAATAGTATCCCATAGTTTTTCAGTATTGCTTACTTTTAAATAAATGCGACTCTGCTAATGATCTTGAACACTTTCTGCCAGAACTAAATCAGAAAGAGAAAATTAAGCAAGAAAACTGTAGAAATAGAAATACTGGTATTTCATATAACCTCAAAGTAATGACACAAGTCTTATGACATTTCATAAGAGCAACAGCTTGTCCTTCCAAAGCAACCCCCCAAAACCCAACAACAACAACAACAAACCAAAATGGGGGAGGGGGAGTATTTCAATTGTTGGCAGAATCACTTGCCTTTTTACCTTCTTGATTTTAATATTTATGCTTTGGCAGCATAGGGCTAAAAGAATGAGCAACAGATGTCTTTTTCAATCTGCAAAGCATATAATGTGCTGTCGTCTCCTTTTGATTCATGTTCCTAGAAAAAAAAAACACAACAGAACTTCCAATGTATGGATCCTGCACTGACACAAGCATATATGTACATAAGATAGGTTTATGCCCATGTAATTGTGCCCACATGTAAACTGTAGGGAAGACTACTATCTAAGTGGTCTGGATTCAATCACATGTTTAATTGCTACAACTCCTTTCTTTTTGTCAGCATGAATGACTGGTAGCTATTATGTCAAAATATTGAGACTGTACATGAAGAATAGTCGCACTAAAGCAGTTTCTGTGTATGATCACTAGATCAAAGACCTACAGCACAATTGGCCTGACATTTACAAAATATAATTTGTATAACCAGAAATAGATTTGGAACTTTAGGGTTCCGTATGTTTTTTATATTCTTTCCCCTTCCCCTCTTTGAGAAAAATGAAATATATAGTTAGGGAAGCAGTGGCTCAGTAGCTAAGATGTTGAGCTTGTTGATCTGAAAGCTTGGCAGTTTGGTGGCTCGGACCCTAGCGCCGCATAATGGAGTGAGCTCCCATTACTTGTCCCAGCTTCTGCCAACCAAGCAGTTCGAAAGCATGTAAAAATGCAAGTATAAAAATAGGAACCACCTTTGGTGGGAAGGTAACAGCATTCCGTGCGCCTTTGGCATTTAGTCATGCCATCCACATGGTCACAGAGACATCTTCAGACAGCGCTGGCTCTTCAGCTTTGAAACGGAGATGAACACTGTCCCTAGAGTCGGGAACCACTAGCACATATGTGCAAGGGGAACCTTTACCTAAATCTATAGTGTTCAAACTGCCTTCATTCAGAATGCCAAGTGGATCTATATTTCCAGAACAGAAAATCCATGGAATGGATTAAACCTTGGGAATTAATTAAAAAGATTCCAAGATCATCAGAGAGGCAGTCAAAGACTGACCTGGGAGATAGTCTACAGCTCTGCAGTGTTCCTGGCTCATTTTAAAACCTCCTCCTGTACCAAAAGGAATCCAGATTACTTTAGAGGTCTCTGGAGCATAGATTCCTGAAGGAACAGGTCATGAAGCCCACTAGCAAAGGAAGGTGTGCCCAATAGTTCAAAGCAGCAGTGGCATGTATAAGCAGAGGTTTCCTTGTGACTAAGTCTCAAAAGTACATTAAACATTTTGCAGTTGGAACGAGACATGGGTCGAGAGGCCAAACTTTTAAAATCCCAGTTAAATTCTGGTGGTTGATATGGTTTAATAATTTCTTTAACCAATTCTGGAACTTGAAGTCTGTACATCTTAAAATTGCCACGCTTAAGAAACTGTATGTTATTATTTCTCTATCCAGGATCTTTAGAGAAAAACCCTGCAGCCATTTTTCAGACCTACATTACTACTAATTTGTTAACAAAGTATAAGGAGACTCTAGAAAGAGTGCAGAGAAGAGCAACAAAGATGATTAGGGGACTGGAGACTAAAACATATGAAGAACGGTTGCAGGAACTGGGTATGTTTAGCTTAAGAGAAAGAAGGACTAGGGGAGACATGATAGCATTATTCCAATATCTCAGAGGTTGCCACAAAGAAGAGGGAGTCAAACTATTCTCCAAAGCACCTGAGGGTAGAACAAGAAGCAATGGGTGGAAACTAATCAAGGAGAGAAGCAATTTAGAACTGAGGAGGAATTTCCTGACAGTGAGAACAATTAATCAGTGGAACAGCTTGCCTCCAGAAGTTGTGAATGCCCCAACACTGGAAGTCTTTAAGAAGATGTTGGATAGCTATTTGTCTGAAACGGTATAGGGTTTCCTGCCTAGGCAGGGGGTTGGACTAGAAGACCTCCAAGGTCCCTTCCAACTCTACTATTGTATTGTATTGTATTGATTATGGTATTTTTAGTACTTTATTATACTTTTGTCAGAAATGTTTAAAATAATGGGAACTGGTACAGGTTAAATTTTATAATGTGAGATCCTTGTGCTCTCTGAGCTTGGTGGTTTTATTGCAGACTACGTAACATGATCAGATTTTATAACATCTGAAATAACCCTTTTCTTTTTAATGGTTTTCAGTATGGTGCATGGCCATTGCATATCAAGGCAACATGAATCATGCATTGCTGTCCCTCCATCAAAATAATAAAATCCCTGAATTAATATTGTGTGTGAATCCTTCTTTGATGAATTTATTTCCTTGGTTTTCTTCACAATTAATTTAATGTTGCTGGGCAAATTCATATAGATATTCCTGAATTCATATGTTTAAAAAACTCATTTGAAGAAAAGTATAAATATTAATTCTGACTCCTTATCCTTATCTAACTTATTGTTTAATTCTGCATAGAAAGATTTGTTCTGCTGATCTGTCTTTCAACTGCAGGTAGGAAGAAGATGTTCCATCAGAATGTTATTAAAGAAACTGATAGAAAGCAAAAGTTCATCAACCTGATCATATACATTTGGCTCTTATTCTCTGTTACTAAATTTTGTTAGATGCATTGAACAATTGCTACAATAGAAAAATGGGATATAGCTGAATCAAGGGAGCAACTGATAATCAAGAACAACTTTGTAACTTTTATAATTAGTGACTGAAATGGTCCTTAAGAATATGTCAGAAAACTAAGTCAGTAAATAAATTGCTGGGACAATGTATTAGATAGATCACTCAAAGTGATTTCATGAAAAATAATACAATTGCTTGTTCCACCATTTATCCAATGCTTGTTCTATCCATTTGATTGTAGAAATGCAACTTAGCACATATTTTCTAATTCCCAGAAAGAAACAACAATCAGGAACAATATAAAAGATATATCTGACTTCTAGAAATGTCTCTCTCTTATATTTATGTGGAAAATGTTAGTTTGCATATTAACTTACAGAAAACTTTCTAAATTATGTCAGAGGTTATTAATGTGATGAAGTAACCACTTCAGACTGTAAAATGAGGCTATCAGAAAAGAATAGGAAACTACTGATTATTTCATTTGTTTTTACTTCCAGAGTTGGAGAAACACTAGAAATACTTCCCGCCTCAGTGTCCAATACATGTTCTGTATCTTTGCTATAAAATAAGTGCAATTTGCTTATCCAGCTGAAGTGATAAAATGCCTTCACCAAACTATTTGCTGGTCTACTCTACAATTGTTTTGGCTATGATTCTTTCGAGTAGAGATTACCAGTTTATGTGATCAAGTATGTAAAGATATGTTTCTCATTTTTAATGTGATTCTAACTATTTGACATGCCATAGATTGAGGTGTCACTCTACATACAAAGTGCCATTGGTCTTTCTTTATTTGAGTCAATTATTTTTGATGGGGGATTAACGAAAACTGAACTCATCTGAGTAGAATCCATTTCTGAGTTGTCAGTCTCTGTTTGTGTTGAAATACAAAATAGCTGACGTCTTGAGCAAAATACCTAAAGTCCTTCCCAGATGGATTTAGATTGTTTAGCATACTATCAACACTACAAATAATATGGTATGTAAATTTTATTTTCATAATCAGCATACTTTCCTAACAATTAGGTCAGTGCTATTTTTGAAATTATCTATTATAGATTAGGATCCAGTCCCAATCTACATATATTGTCAATTTATTTGATAAGGCTCAGTTTTTGTAACCCTAATAAATATTGGATGGTATATGAATAATTCTTGCTAGTCCTTTAGAGTGGTATTCCTGTGTTCATTTTACAGTGACAAAAGATAGTCTCCACATAGACTGATGACTGAGGCCTTCCAACAGGCACCGTTCACATCGCTCTAAGGCACCACTAACTGCTGTCAGAAGGCCAAAACACTATTTCTGCACTTTTTTTATAGTCAGCAATTGAAAACACCTGATATGCAGCTGAGACAGCAAACCAGATCCTCTCTGAAGCAACTGAATGCTTTACAGAAATTAAAGGCTAATTTTTATTCAGGAACCTTCATTCATCTTCTGCAAGAATAACTTCTGGCATAGTGTCAGCAGTGGAAACAAGGGTTTCTATCTGCATGTCTTTTCAGTGATTCTTACCTAGTTCTCTAAATGCAAAGGCAAAGCTGTCACAAATGCAAAGATTTATCTGTGTTATAAAGTCCCCTAAAATAAATAGCACTGACTGAGATGAAGAAGCAGTTGAGTTTTTATCTTACGGCCAAAAGTGTAATATCCTTTCAAGTATACTGATTTCCCTATAGAATAGAATAGATTAGAATAGAATAGAATTCTTTATTGGCCAAGTGTGATTGGACACACAAGGAATTTGTCTTTGGTGCATATACTCTCAGTGTACATAAAGAAAAATAAAATAGAATACATTCATCAAGAATCATAAGATACAACACTTAGTGATAATCACAGGGTACTAATAAGCAATCAAATTATACTAGGAAATAAATAAAACAATATAAATTTTAAAGATACAAGCAACATGGTTATAGTCATAAGTGGGAAGAGAAGAATAATAGTAATACAGTCTTAGTAGGTAATATGACAGTGTTGTGGGAATTAGTTGTTTAGCAGAGTTATGGAATTTGGGGTAAAAACTGTCCGTGTGTCTAGTTGTTCTGGTGTGTAGTACCCTATAGCGTTGTTTTGAGGGTAGAAGTTGAAACAATTTATGTCCTGAATGTGAGGAGTCTCTAGTTATTTTCACAGCCCTCTTCTTGTGCAGTATACAGGTCTTCGATGGATATATCAGACAGAGGTCCTTTGTATACACTCCCACATATTGATCAACTCTTTTGAAGAGTTTGCATTTCTCTAATTTGCCCCCGCTTCAGGTTATGGATGTCTCCAGTTATGCTATCAGGTCTATCAAGAAGACAGCCACTGAATAAGACTGCAGCATTGTGTTCTGTAACCTGGTGATAGATCTTGTCGAACACCCAATGTCTTTTTTTCTGGATTACATATGAATGTTGATATAAACATCACACAATCCCAGAGGAAACATTTGGAAAAACTAGCCCTGAGAGTGGCACTCTCCAAATCTTTGATGTTGGCAATAGTACATACATTTGTTCTACTTTGTAGTACTAGCAGTGAAATGAAGGAATGTAGAGTGATATACCAAGGAAGACAAAACATGCCAATGGGGTTAGCTCAATTAGTGTATTTTAACATTCTGTCCTGATTAAAGCTTAATTGGCTAAAATGCTGATTCTACAGACTCCTTGTCTGCAATGAATACAAACATTTAAACTGCCTTACTCTTGAAAAGAGATTCTGTGCATCCTTTGCAGCAGTAATAGAGAACTTAAAAAAGGACTGCATAACAACGCAGTGTTCTCACATTGCAAAAATAGAACTGTAGCCAATCTGAGGTTACCTTTACCAGAAGGTGTACAAGCTTCTTTGTCTTGAAGTTCTTTATTTAGAGGTTTTATGCCCTACATCTTGAAAGCTTGGGCTTGCTTATAGTATTTCCCATATCACTAAATACAGACATATCAGAATAAAATTCCGAGAAGTCATTATTACTTTCTCAACCTCTCCCAAGATCCTGTCTTTATTGTTCTCTTTAATACTAAAAACATTTTTCCTCTAAACTTCTGATGTCTTCCCCCTCCCCCCCAGGATATCCCTGTGTGTTTGTTGTCCTTTACTTTCATGAGCACAGAAGAAATCTTCTTTTTCAACAATAATACCCCATTTCAGGAGCTTCCCATCTCTATTGTATTCTTTAATATTAAAAAAAACATTATTTTTTTTACACTCTTGTTCTTTTGCTTTTCACATCTGGGGTTCACTTGTGATGCAATGTTTTTAATGTGACCTTATGTTACCCAGTCTTATTGGGAGAGACAAGTAACTATTAGAAGTATAAAGCTCAAGGGTGAACTGTAGAATCCCAGTTACCCTCCAAGTTTGGTTGCTTGTGGATATTTCATTACCCGACTAGATGACATCATCAGTGTCGGAATAAGATAATACTGATGGTGCTACATAGCTGGGTAATGAAGTGTCTGCAAGGAAACGTAAGTTCAGAGAGAAACAGGGATTCCAAAGGCATAGGACGTATCCAAAGATGTAAATTTTTAACTTTTTGAAATATGAAGTTATTTCATGAATGATTTATTCAAAGTTCTAAATTGGCTTATACTATTTTGGTTCAAGGGCTGGTCCAGAATTTTATAGTGAGAAAGTTCCTTCAGAAAGGGAAGGCAGTTAGTGGGTATTCTTATGCTGCAGCATGAAGGATAACATTGCCAATTTTAAGATAAGGCTTGCCAACTTTAAAATGTATAGACTTCAATTCCCAGAATTCCCAGTTAGGGGTGTCAAACTCACGTTGTCACAGTGGCATCATGTGACATATCAAGACTTTTCCCTCCCTTCACTAAACTGGGAGGGGGTGTGGCCAATGCATGATGCATCCGGCCTGCAGGCCAGGCGTTTGACAGTCCTGTTTTAGACAATGTCATGGCTATGATTGGTTGCAATATGAAACATTGGAATGGTCTGTGTGCCTATTGCTCTTGAGTAAATCCCTGATTGACACACTACAAATGCAACTGAAAAGCAAAAGAATGGGCAACTTTGAACAAAGAACAGGAAGTGAGGAAGCAGAATTGTGAGGTATTAGAGAGACAAAGACGTTCTTGTAATTGTTCTATAGGAAATTGCCTTGAAAAACATTGCTCTTTGTGAGTTGCTTTGTTTAACTATCAAAACAGATTCACTTGGAACATTCCCCATAAGGAAGTATGACTTGGCTCTTCTTACTGGCAAATAAGTTTTGAAATAAACTAAATGAGTTTTGCATAAAATCAGGAATTTGCTGTGGCATCTGATGATTCAGAGGCTATAATTGGGAAGTCAGACATATGAATGTAAACCCAGTACTGAAATGCTGCAACTGGATTAAAAATGTAACTTTCAGCAGGAGGAAGAAGTCTTCACTGGATTATAGCAAAAGTAATAAAGTTTCAAAGTATGGTGCAAGAAATAATGCTAAATTCATAACTCTGAGTTGCAAATCTTATTCTTTAATTACAAACAGAACTTCCGGTTAAGTTCTTCCTACTACTCATAACAATAATATCTGAAGTAATATTAATGGTAATAAATCTGATACAAGCTCTTGCAACTCATTTATAATTCATACAGAAAGTATGGTAGCTATAACAAAAGAAATGCTATGACCTCATTTGAGAAAGAGAAGTAAGATAGCAATAACAATAGCACTTAGACTTAGATATTACTTCATAGTGTCTTACAGCCCTCTATAAGCTGTTTACAGAGTCAGTATATTGCCAGCAACAATCTGGGTCCTCATTTAACTGACCCCTGAAAGGTGAAAGGATGAGTTAACCTTGATCCACTCAGGATCAAATTGATTTGCAGTCAGCAGAATTAGCCTGCAATACTGCATTCTAACCACTGTTCACCAGGGCTCTTCAGATGGGTTAGGTCAGGGGTGTCCAAACTTGGGAACTTTAAGACTTGTGGACTTCAACTCCCAGAATTCCCCAGCCAGCATAGCTGGCTGGGGAATTCTGGGAGTTGAAGTCCACAAGTCTTAAAGTTCCCAAGTTTGGACACCCCTGGGTTAGGTTATGTCATTAAGTCCTATGTACCGAATGAATCAGGTCCTACTACAGGAAAGGGTAGTGGGTTACAAGGCAACTGACACAGCCAGGTTCTAGCTTGCATGTCAAGCACCAAACAACCGCTTGGTACTGAGACAATTTTTTTTGCCACGAAATGTGTTGAATACCAAATTTGACAAGTTTCAAAGCAGGCAAGTACTGAGGTACCTCTGTACTTTAACATTATTTGTAAAACTATTGTGCAAACAACTTTTCAGCTTTTTAAAAATGCAAATCTAACTCTATAGACGAGAACTTCCTGTTAAAGTAATACCAACTACTGAATGAAAAATGCTTTTGGCTACATGTAGCCATCTGTTACACTATTTTTGTCAGTTTTTTTTTCCCTTTTAAGACGGTAGTCCGATAATATTCCATATATTTGTCTCTCTTCCTTTTGCTATGCACATATTTTAATTGTGCTGGATAGCTTAAAGGCTTTACAATCCTACACTGTGATAATGTCTAATGAACAAACAGAAAAGCAAAAGAAAAACGTTGTACTGTGTTCAAGTGACAATTAAGTGATGCCCCTCACAATGAAAGATCAAAGCAAAATCAGGGTTACTTTGTAGCAAGTTTAAACTTCTATGGGTAATCATGTCCAGGTGATGTTTTCCTGAACATCATATGGGAAAGGTTTCATTGCAAGACAGATCCAGCCAAACACACCTGGCTATGAGCTAAACATCTGGATCTGCTTTTGTTTTCTCAATCATGGTCCTCAAACTGTCCCTAAACAAATGGCTCTTTAAAACAGAAAGGCATTGTTGTTTTGTACTTCTGAGATTCTTGCCAAATAATGGTTGATAGTAAACACAGATCTTTTAAGATAAAATATCTTTTTGATTATTTATTCCAGTAATATATTTCAATTAAGAAAAAAAATGCAAAATTTTATCAATAACTTTTCCAGTAACAGTTATATAGCTTGCATGTTCCAAGACTTAAAAAAAATATTTTGAAAAATGAATAGCATCTTCTGTGGCATAAAATATTTGCCATTGCCCAGAACAATCTTTATGAATTGCACATAATTGGGATTTTAATGAAGAAAAGAAAAAAAGAAAAGCCAAAGACCAAAGTAAACAATAGCTGCTTTGAAAAGTGATATAAAAATGCAACAGGCAAGCTGTATGTTATTAGATTCTAAATGTAAAGTCTCTTTCTACTTGATCATGATTCCCAGGGACTTAATGAACTCATGCAAGTTTTGAGGGAGAGGATGTTTATTGCCTATGTAATCTAGTTTATTGAGTGTGTGGGTCTCTTAGATCAGAATCTAAGAACTGACAAGATTCAATCTGCTTCGGTTTTCAAGATCGCACAAAATTGCCTAGTTGCAGCCATGTCCTATAATCATACGAGTGGTGACTGTAGCCATGAAAGGAGAATCCAGCTATAGGAGAAAATATTAAGGACAGAGACTCAGATAAATCAATGTATTGTTAGGACTACAAAAAAGTTAAAAAGGGATGTCCTTGATTTGTGGTCCTGGAGAACATGATGGAAAATAGCTTGAAATACCAAAAGTATATTCGCTATTAAATGAAGTAAAACCAGACAACCTACCAGAAACATTAATAATGAAGCTAAAACCTAACTATTGTGGACACATAATGATAAGGCAAGAGTTTTTATAGAAGACATTGATGCTTGAAAAATCATAGTTACTTAAAAAGTATCAAAAATAAATGACAAGATGGTTAGACATTTTATCATTGATACAAGCATGAATTTAGAGGAACTCAAGGGGATAGTTACTATCAGACAATCCTGGTAGACTAATATTTATCATGTCAAGAGACAGAAATCATTAATTAACTGAAGAAAAACAATAGTAAAAGTTCATTTCTGGATGAAATGTCCAGTCAAAAGAGAGATATAAGTTTGGAAGCTAAATTGCATTTCAAATTTAGAAAGGTGAATTTATGATTGTGGCATAGAATTTTGTTTTCTTATGTAAACATATTTTAAATATATTTTAATACTATGAAGAAAATAAGCGGTGTCTGAGTTTGAGATTTTCTACTACCTAGTTAAGTAATGAAACACCTGCAAGAAAACAACCAAATTCAAAAAGAGCATCAAGGACTCCAGGTACAACCCTGGGCTACTTATATTGTCATCTATGATATTTGGTGTTATCGCAAACTAAATTTACAAGGTAACTGCAAATTACATATTATATCACCATGTAAGTTATATAATATTTTGCAGAGATAAAAACAATTGCTCTTTAGTTTTAATTCTATATTTCAATAACATGTTGCTCTGTGAAATTCCATGGTAAAGTTGAATGAACCTACATGAAAAGATTTAAGAAAAAAAGGATTGTTGATTCTGCTTTTAATGCTTCTATGCATTTTTTCCACCTGTGGAATTTCCATCAGACATTCAATAAAATGCTTGCTAAAAAATTGAATCTCAACTGCCCACGTTCTACATTTATTGAATTTTAATTTTGAATGACTGCAGAGTGGCTTGGATAGCACATCAAAACATAACTTAGTCAAGCCAATTATAACTCTAATATCAGAGCCAAAATATTAAATTGAGCATGGGAAATAGTTGGAAGTGCAAATGTTACAAGAGAGGCATTGTGTTATGTTGCACTGGTAAGCAAAGTGGCTGTCCTATTTTGCATTAGTTGAATTTTCCAGATATCCCTGAAGGGTAAGCTTCCATCCTTCATGTATTGTTCCAACCAAGTCTGACCTGTTCTTCAATGGTTACAACTGAAGAAGTGGATTTCTTGACATTGTTTGCACTCAAATTTAGAGATAAATGGTAGTCAAGAAGAACTCCCAATACTAAATTGACTTTTTCATTGAGAATGTAACTCAACCAATAAATGGGCTTTTTCAAAAACCCAATTATGCAAGTTACTCAAGATGGATATTATGGTTTTTGATACCCAAAGAACTGCAAGATAACTAATATGGCTGTATAAGACTTCTGCATATACAGTATTACATTGAACATTTTGAAAACCAGGAGCAGGGCTGGCATGTGTGATCCTGTTCAACATCTTGGGGCTTTCTATAGAACCTTTTTCCAATTTATATCTGGCAAGTGAAAATAGGACTGATGGCTTCTGCTATTAACCTAACCCCTCCCCTTCTTTTTCCCTGATGTTTTCATGAAAACAGAGGTAGAATAACCTGGCTCTTTCTAGGGTATAGTGGGCAATAAGATTAGCATCTGCCTTGTTCCCATCTCAAGAGCATGATTGGTTGTCTGATTAACTGACTGACTTTGTACTACTGCAGTGAAAAAAACCAATTCATAGCTGTTTAAAATGTAAAACATAAAAACCAATAAAAACACAAAACTGTATAATAACCATAGAGCTGTGGTGGCGCAGTGGTTAGAATGCAGTACTGCAGGCTACTTCTGCCGGCTGCCAGCAGTTCGATTGTCAGCGGCTCAAGGTTTAACTCAGACTTCCATCCTTCTAAATTTGGTAAAATGTCGACCCAAATTGTTGTTGGAAGAAATATGCTGTTTCTGTAAACCACTTAGAGAGGTCTGTAAAGCACTGTGAAGCAGTATATAAGTCTAAGTGCTATTGAATTGCTATTACAGATTCTACAGTCCATTTCTAATGATTGTTTGCTTGCCAATTGTGTCCATTTGAAACTAATCAAGAAAGGCAGAGCATGAGCAGGAGGTATGTTTCAGATCTGCTTCATGTCAGTATCACATAATATTAGGGTATGCCTAATTGTTTCATCATATATTTTTGAGTAAAATAATGCAGCTGGAAAATGTGCTTGCCCCTTTCTCTGAGAAATATAGTTCTATGTACCTCTTTCTCCTAGACATAATTTTATATGCATGTTTCTCTAAAATACAGTTCATAACAGATATAACCATGACAAATACTACAAGTTTTCAATATGTCCTTTTAGGAATGCATCAAAATATGTCCTTGTATTAAGGATTCAGCACTGAATGATAGATGCTGGCTGATTCCTTTCACTGCTACCTTTCATGTTGGAATAAACTCATTTTGATGGATTTACAAAATCTATGCTACCTTTGATTCAGGTGGGCTTCAAAATTTTTAGCAAGGGGTTCTCTGCCCGTTTGCTGGGTGGGCATGGCCACGGTGGGCGTGGCCTAGTTGGCTTCCTGCACCACAGCAGGGGAGCATTTTTGCCCTCCCTAGACTTCAGAGGCTTTCCTTAAGCCTGGGGGGGGGGGGGGAGACAGCCTCCCCAGGCTCTGGAGGTCAGAAACAGGCACGTTTCCAGCCTTCCTGAACTTCCGGTAGGACCATTTTTCACTTTCTTGAGCCTCCATGCATGTACTTACCTGTATCCAAAATGGGCTGTGTGGGGACTCCTGGGAAGAGTGGGTGGGGCTATCCAGGAGTGGGATTTGGGGGTTATCTGAACTACACAGAATCTTAGGTAGAGATTCTCCCAAACCCCTGCAAACCCCCAGCAGCCCAGCCCTGCTTTGATTAGTTTCTAACCCTTCAGTGTTAAGATCCATCAAGTTTTGAATTCGCCCTGATGCACATGTGCTTCTGCAGACCAATTGTTGCATCTGTAGTATATAAAAAACAATGATAAGAAGCAACAGAACTTTAGTGTAAAATATGGAAATCAATCAAACAACGTTTGATTGCAATGCTCTGATTTAAAGAATATTCAGCAATTGTAGTTGTGATAGAATACAGCAACCCATTTATTGGTGAATGAGAATCTCTGCAGGTATATAACATCAGTATATTGATTTATTAATTTTATTAATATATTTTTTTGTTTAGATTTTGTTATAAAGATGTAATCTCTCCTGGGTACTTATAAATTCTAGTAATAAATTTTTGTCTAGATTTATTATAATATAAATATAAATGATTCTAGACAAAAGCACATTTAAACAAATATAGTTAAATGAGAATGATGGTATATTGATGGTATAAAGATTTTTGATTTAAAATGTACAATTCAATATGAATGAAGTATAAAGAATGATTGTAGTAACGCATGAAATTTATTTGTAACCAATCGACATGCTTTCTGGAAGATGTAATGAAGAATGTTTTTGTGTGTGTTTTTTGTTTAATTAAAACAATTAAAAAAACATCAGTATATTGAGGCTTGCTGTGGTTGCCAGAAAGTTTCCAGATGCAATTCATTGTGCTGGCTTTAGTCTAGTTTACTGTTTCTCAACCTCAACAATTATCAGCTGCGTGGACTTCAACTCCAGTTTGAAGTTGAAATTGAGGTTAAATGGACTAGCCTCATTATAGCTTTCTATGTTGCATTAAGTAGCCACTATGGATTATAAACAATTTTTGTGCCATAATATAGCTATTTTTGGATTATGCCACGATTAAGCAAACCAAAAGTTAACATAGTGTGTGAACCAGGGCGCAGAAATGTAGATATAGCCACAGGCTGCTATTGATTAAGACTATCTGCCAAACGAGTTCTAGAGCATATGTTTAAGGAAGATTGTTAATTTTCATCGATGTTTATACACTCATCAGGACATTGGAATCTCTAGTTTATCATGAACTTAATGAGAATTGATACATTCAGATTCAAAGATACCACACAATTTGCTATGCTTAAGAGAACATTGCACAGCTGTACTGATCTGTGTATTAGCTGTTTATCTGTAAGCCTTTGTCTCTCAGTTTCCATATAGATCCCAAGGGAGAATGAGTAACGTTAGCAGGAATAGATTTGAATAATCTACATGAATTACAAGGAGGAATTTATGTATTTTATCCAGAAAACAATTGTAAAAAGGCCACTTTCCCCATCATGTGTTGCTTTAATTTTCTCAGCAAGTTTTAGATAGCAAATATTTACTAAATGGCACACTAAAAACTTTTCTCTACCCTCCATTCTACAAACACTGAGGCTGAAAGCTTGGATTTTTATTATGTATGAACTCACCATTGCTGAGTATTATGTGGTGTCTCTAACATAAAGAAATCCATCTATGGACTTAGCCATTACTGATGCATATCTTAGGTACATATAGCATAGATATGTTTCCTTTGTAGCCTGACATTGTTTGAGAAGTAGAAATTGTTGTGGTTCCATCTTTTTTGATGCCTCTGTGTGCACTCCAAAAAGCATCAAGTGTCCTTTCATCTGATTCATTTAATTTGTTTACAGTAGGTGGATTGTCTGAATCTTCTCCTAGCTTTTTCAGATTGAAACAACAGAGCAGGAGGAAAAGCCCACTAAAAACATACCTTATGACATAAGCTTTAATTCTAAACCTCACACTAGGAACATATGGTTAAGCATATTCCCAAATGGAGAGGCATATGTGACCTCTTCTTAATGTAAGCAGCTGGTTTTGATCAGATGGTTGATAAGTAGAATGAAGGAGACCAGTGTGGCTATACAAGTATTCTCTCCAGTAAGACTGTTACACAAAGCAGTCCAAGCCACAGTGACTCAGAAGCAATGCCCATTTATGCCAGAAGTACAAGTAAATTGTTATTGTTGTTTTATTTCTTTAAACTATATTCATACTGCTTCTTATTATAACAATCCCTTCAAATTTAAAACAGTTATAACAACATTACGAAATAAGAACATTCAACAGAGTGATTTTAGGAACATTCAGTGGCTAGGGAAGACCAAAAAAGAAAGAAAGAAATCTACATGTTGAAAATATGACTAATCCTGTCAACCATCTGAAACTGGTTGGGTACTCACTAGTTAGAGAGTGAAGAGAGAAAAATATGCCCCAGTAAAATCCTGGATTCTGCCAGAGATGATCACAATTGAAGACTGTTATGATGGCAACTGGGACATTGTGCTTTATGATCGTATTACTTAGCGATGGCAGTCTTAGTCCCAATTGGCATCATAACATGACAACTATCTAATACAGCGATGGTGAACCTTTTTTGGCTCGTGTGCCACAAGTGGGAGAAGCGCAGGGGGGTCATGTGTGGGCGTGCCGCACTCATAATTCAATGCGCGACCCCCCAGTGTGCATGCATGCACAACAGGCACGACCCCCCAATTTTTACATGCTTTTTTCGCCCTCCCCAGGCTCCAGAGACTTTATAGGAGCCTGGGGAGGGCGAAAAGAGTCTCCCCAGCCCCCCCAGAAGCCCTCCAGAGGCTTCAGGGATCGTCCAGAGGCTTCCCTAAAGCCTTTGGAATGCTTTAATTGACCCTCCGAGCAAACCGGAAGTGACTTCCAGTATGCTCAGAGGGTCGTTTTAAGCATTCCAAAGGCTTCATGGACCATCCGGAGGCTTCCCTGACGCTTTCGGAGCACTTAAAACGACCCTCCAAGAAAACTGGAAGTCACTTCCAGTTTGCTCAGAGGGTTGTTTTAAGCATTCTGAAGGCTTCAGGGAAGCCTCTGGATGGTCCCTGAAGCCTCCGGAAGGCCTCCGGGGGGCGGGGAGGGCTCTTTTTGCCCTCCTCAGGCTCCTATAAAGCCTCTGGAGCCTGGGGAGGGCGAAAAATGGCTTTTAAAAATGGTGAACTCAGCTGGCCATACATGTGTTAGGGAAATACTAGGCAATCAATCAATCAATCTTCAACTGTACACAAGGAACCACAATGGAGAGAGAACACGAGGAGAGAGAGACTCCTTAACATGGTATCCCTTATATATACAGCTTCTTAAAGTGGCAGTAACCCTGCTGACTCATTCCTCATGTCATCATCTTGGTTTACAGACTTATAACAGCTGGTCAGCTATTAAATCGGCATTACCCTGACAATTATGTACTTTTTAGCTGCATGGTATCCATAGGGCAGATGAACTTGCTGGCTCCATAGCAAAACTACCATGCATTCAACAGATTTGAAAACCAAATGAATATAATGCATATATTTCCCATAAGATGGACTACATGATCAGATATCCTTTCCAGTGGTGGGATTTTTTACTACAGGTTCTGTGGGTGTGGCTTTGTGGCATGGCAAGGGAAGGATACTGCAAAATCCCCATTCCCACTCTCAAAATTTCCACTACCTGGCTGAATACCACCTCTGATACTTTCCTACTTATTTTCTAGATTGTCATTTCATTCTTCCTTCTTCCTATTACAGTTTGAAAAAGCAATGCGAAGAAAAATATGTGAAATGTTGAGACATCTATTCCCCAAAAGTTACATTATTGCTTAGAGTCTTTGACAGGCAGATGTTTAAAATGTTTTGGCATAACTGACTTCTAGTGGACAACGGACAAATCATGAAAACTATCAACTATTGGACCATGATAGAAATCAGCACCCATTTGTAGGGGTCAGCTAGGAATATGTAACCAAAAGCCATCCCATCTGAAAGATTTAATAGCTTCATTGAGGAGGATGAAGGATAGAATCAATTAATTATCAGAATTCATATGATAATTTAATTTTTAAAGCATGGGGAGGAGTCATAACCATGCTAAAAATTCTGTCAGTGAGACAATCCCAAGACTTTTAGACAAAGCTAACTCTGATTCACACAGAGGCATAACTATATTTCTTTATACAGTTCAAAGTTATACAATTCATTTTCAAGTATATACTATCAAACCTGGTTAATATTATTAAATAGAATGATATATATATTGGAATAAACCTATACAAGTAAATTTTATTAATTTATTTCACTTTGCACACCATAAAAATCAGTCCATCTGCTTCTCCCATTAAAATCAGCTAAAGGTTCATGTGTGTATGTGCTACTAAAATTATATTTTATGTACAGCAAATAAGATATTTCAGGAATTGCTTCATAAATCATAAAGGACTGCTGGAGTTTAAATTACAAAAGCAAGCTCAAAGTAAAGGATAAGAGTTTGGCCTATATGGCATCTTTATTGTCTTTTGTAATACCCTGTCCAATTCTTCCACAGCTCCTTAATGGTGCTCTAAGGTGGGTATCAGTCTCCTTATGTGTGTGAATGGATGGGGAAGGAAACACCAACTAGTTACCATATATAAATATGTTGCCCAAAATATTTGGATGACAAATACGATAACAGAAATTGCTTGAAAAACATGTGAATTTTTGTTGTTTAAAGAGATATAAAGGAACGATTTCTTGAATTGGAGATGGATTTCTTCCAAGTCTTTTTTTGTGCAGAAAGCTTGCAATGCGTGAATAATTCATCTAGAAATTCTATAGTGAAGTTGTATCAGTTTCCACAATAAAACCTGGCCTGCAAAGGAGGGAAAATACATCAACATCTGTGACAAGCCTTATGAAAGGATCGTTACAAAGCCTTTCAGGCACCAGAAGCAAAGCAAAATATAATAAATTCACCAAGTGTCAAATTTGTGTTGGTTGAATAATGACACCATATGGTTAGACTGCTGTGTCACTGTAGGATCTATTTTTTATTTTTAAAAAATGCCCCAACAACTTTGAAACTTCCTCACAAATATTGCAAATAGAGACTTCAGCTTTGTCAATCTATGGTCATTTTAACTACCATCTTAATACATAGCCTTTTCCGGTTAGTGACAGAGCAGTAAAAAAGCAGTAGAGAAATTGTGATTTCTCTCAATGTATATTTAATTGACCTTAACTTCTGCCAACTTATGTTTAATGGGTCATTCCTAAAACATTTTAAACTGGATTTTGATAATCTTGCTTTTAGAAAAGATTGAAAACAGTGAGAGTGATTAATCAGCTTGACTTGTGGGTGCTCCATTGCTGTAGGGATCAAAACAATATTGGACAATCATTTGTCCGGGATTGTATAAAGACTCCTGTCTTGAGCAGAGATTAGACTAGAAGACCTCCAAGGTCCCTTCCAGCCCTATGATTCTATAATTCCCCAAAACCGTTGCTTTACATATATTAACATTAGTCTCCAAGTCAACTTTGACTTCATGGATGCATCCATGTAGGTGTTTTGGTAATAAGATAAAAATATTTTGTTCTTCTTTCTTCCAACATATTGAAAAAAATACCAGTCAATCTTAATAGATCTAAACTAGGGGTGCTAAACTTGATTTCCTTGAGGGCTGGACCAGCATTTTGGTTGTCATCGAAGGGCCGGGGGGTGGGACATAGCTGGGGTGGCCGTGGCTGACTGAGCATGGCCAGGGGGAGCAGCTCTATGTCACTCATGTGGGAGGCACCTTTGAAGGCCAGATGGGGTTGGGGAGGGAATCCAGGGGTCTCTGGCAGGTGGGGTATATAAAGCTGGCCATGGTCCGGCTGAGAGGGGACACCACCAGATTGCAGATCAGCGTCTGGTTCAGCGTCTGGTCAGCTTGGATCAGGCTGAGGCCCCACGGGCCAGTCCGTCACTGTTTCTTGAGCAACCCCGCAGGCCAGATCTAACCATCTCATGGGCTGAACCCAGCCCACGGGCCTTGAGATTTGATACCCCTAGTCTAAACCTTTGTTTTGAAATGGTTAGCTTTAAACAAAATTGGCTAATTTTGGTCACTAAGGTAGGCTGAATTTTTGTAATAGACTTTCACAGAATTACAGTTTCAAAAGCTTGTCATTGATTGGAAACCCTGACAGAAAACAGGTTTGAAATCTATGATTTATGTGTACTGGAAAAAAGAATAATTAGGAATGAGAGATGACAAACTAAAGATTCCTATGGCATTATTAAAATCAAACAACAATGCTTATTATGTGTGTAATTTGTGCATTTATTGCACACTGTTGAAAACAGCAAAATAGTTTTGAATGTGAAATCTGTCTCAGTCAATGGATTATGTATATAGAAGTATGGGGTTGTTTTGGGTCAAAATGAGGAAAGAGATAATAGGAGAGTTAGGCAGCTGCGTTCATTGTAATAATATAGTTAATGAATATTAATTATTTTATTTATAGCATTCATTTTTATTGCAGTGTAGCAAATAGTGCTGAAATTCTAAAAGATGCCCTTTGCTTCTTAGTATCTTAATACATGAAAGTAAACAAAGGGAGATATTCAAAAGAAAAGGAAAGAGGGAGAGAATTTGGATATGATTAAGAAACCAGACACCGTAATTTTATTATGTTAGGTAGTCAGGTAGCATAAGAATAATGTAAAAACACTCCATGAAATGAAGTAGAAACATTAAATAAAACAAGTGATCCTCACCTCTTAGGTTATACTATCGCAGGCATTTACTTGTCATCACATCTTTTATGTAGGAATGACAGGTCTATCCATAAAAATAGGAGCAACTGAAACCTCTGCTTTGAAATAGGAAGGAAATGCAAGAGATATACAGTAAATGTTTCTGCAAGATGTCAAACTGAAAGGCAACAGGACAAAAAAATGCTGCAGTATAACAGGCTTATGGACAGGGAAGAAAAGAAATAACAGTTGTCCAGACCGAAGAGAAAGATGGGAGGTCTGTAGACCTTTTAAAATTAAAGGAGCACTACTTTTTAAAAAAATTTCAATGTCCCATTTACAATGGTTGAAATTCATTTGCAGCTGTGCCTATTATTAATTTGAGGAGCCCAAGACTGTCTAAAGCAAAAGCCAAGCAGTGCTCATTTCTCAGTCTGTCTTCCAAATCAACTGGACTGGCCAGATTCTTACATGTTAACTCTGGGCAGTGCAACAGCACTTGAGATGGAGATAGTGAGAGTGGTTCAAGGACAACTGGACGGACAGCGGTTATTGCTTTGTAATATACATTTGCTTTCAAAAGTTGAGTTAAAGCTGGGTTTTCACTGGGTTGTTTGGAAACTTAGAATAATGGAGAATATTATCAAGATAAGGAACCCACTGGATTGAAGCAGCCACCTTAGCTGTGGCAAATTAATTAAAGGTGATAGTTTGCATGCCCTTCTGTTGAAGTGAAGAGGCTGATCAAATCAGATAAAGCCAATCTCACAACTTTATTTATAGGGAGCACATGCCTTGTCAAGAGAAAGTGTTTTATCTTTGTGGAGTGAAGTTCCTCCATAAAATGGAGGGTGAACATTAGTTTTCCGAGCTTGTGGGTTGGTTTCCGAATATTTTGTTACCAGGCTAGGTAACATCTTCAGCAAAGTTTAGGGAATGTCAGTGTTGGTGTTCTTCTGTTTATAAGGGCTTCAAGTGTGGGTGTGTCAAGTGAGGGTCTTGTTTGGGTTATTTAAATGACTATATGGTGTCTTCCAATTCAAACCAGACTTTTGAGATCATTAAAAGTTGGGAAATGGAAAACAATTTGAGAGAATGTCCTTTTATCTTAGATTTCAAACTGTCATAGAAGCAGATGGGGAAAATATAAGGGACATTATGACTAACTTTTTGGCTGAATACATACACAAAGAAAAACAACAGATGGAATGGGAGATAGATCTGGTTTACAGAGTGAACTCAGCTTATGCCAGAACACACAATGTATCTAGGGAGGTCCATATTAAATTTCTTAGAAAAAGCACAAGAGACGAAATTCTGGGTGTACAAAGGGGGCAGGCACTGACATACCACGACAGGGAAATAACCATCTTGAAGCAGATTCCCAAGAAAATTAGGGAAAAAAGGAAAAACTATTCGCAATTGGCGAATAAATTATACCAGAAGGGGGTGTGGTTCAGATGGTTGATGCCTGAAGGTATGCTGATATTCTGGGAGGAGACAAGAATTAGAATTAACACACCCATAGAGGCACAGGCCTTTATGGAAAAAAACAAAACAAACCTAGAAAAAACAGAAGATCCTACAACGGACATGCAGGACACGGGAGGGGCCGGAGCTCTGCCAGCGGGGGGAGAAGGGGCAATACCAAGAAAGCTTAGATCACAAAAATGAATAAGAAAATCTCATTGTTATAAACTGACCGAAAGTAGTAATGGAATTATATGTGGATTATATACTATAAGGTATAAACTGATTGAAAATATCAATAGAATTAATATGCTGATTATATATGATTATGTATTAATGTTTTATACTCAGATGTATTTTATGAGTTTGGAGGGAGGGGGCGCCTGCCACACTTTGCAACTGCCAAAATTTGTATACCTTTCCATTTACCTTTTCCCTTATAAATGTAAAAAAAAACCAATAAAATTCTTAATAAAAAAAAAAGTTGGGAAATGGCAGTCTGAATTTTTTAGACTCACTACTGTACATAGGAATGTGATTATCAAACAGTGACATTGTGGGATACTGTTTTACTGTGCATAGTTTTTAAACTTTAAGGACTGCCATGAAAACATTACTGAGATAGTAATGGAACTGTAAACCAGGAAAGTTTAAGAATTCTGACATAAAAGATTGGCACTGAGCCACCTAATCATTACCTTAAGACAGGGGTGTCCAAACTTGGGAACTTTAAGACTTGTGGACTTCAACTCCCAGAATTCCCCAGCCAGGCTGGGGAATTCTGGGAGTTGAAGTCCACAAGTCTTAAAGTTCCCAAGTTGGACACCTCTGCCTTAAGATGTGTGTGGCCCCAATTCAGTCAAAACACCATCAAAGAAGCACTGAACCCTGCATGAAAAAAATGTGGCATGTTTGAGTTTGTCCAATTGTTAGAAATGCTAAAGAGATGACTTAATTTGAAAAAGAAAACCAACTGAATCAGGTCTTCAAATTGAATCTTTGAATTGAATAATCAAATTTACTTGAGGTGTCAAGTATCAAATATTGAGACTACTTGGAAATTTTGCTCTGCAGTCTCAGATTCTGTTGCAAGCTTTCCTTCCGTATATAGACAAAAGTGTGTGTGTGTGTGTGTGTGAGAGAGAGATTTAGTCAGTATGATGGGCACCCAGATTTTCACATGAAAAACTGGCCCATGAGTTTGATCACTCAACAAGCTCTGTTGTCAGAGCACTAGTAGGAATGCTGTTCTACAGGTTTGTATCATACTCTTTTGCTATTTATAAAATTTACTTGGAGGAAAAAAAGAGAAAATGAAATAGAAGCTCAAATGTGTTTAGTGGCTGTTTTCTTACACTTGATTTGTTCTGATTACTTTCTTAAGTAATGTTTTCTGAAATCTATAATGTTTTATCATTATTGTTCCTTGTTTTTTGCCGGACTTTTAATGTGGATGTCATTAGCCTCTATCCCAGACTCGATCGTTAGTCTGTCAGCTCTTTCTTTCCTTCTTCATTCTACCTACCCATCCCCCATATTTGTCAGCCCTTTGTGCTGTTTGTATATCTCTTGTCCTGACTTAGATTTTTGCATGAAGATAGAGTGTTTGGTGTATAAAGAACAATTTCTCTATATTGCGATATATTTTATATGCAATTGGCTTTTTATTTATATAGTATAGGCAGCCCAGAAAAACAAGTGCTCAGAGAGAAGGGGCTGCAGCAGATCTTTTAAAATAGTTATTTTAAAAGCTTTTTTCAAATGACGTTTCTTGTTGTCCTGTCTCTGTTTGCATTTTTGCATTGTTGTTACTATAGTACAAAAGGGGGAGGGGGTTCATCAACAACAGAAATCTCCGCTTGTAATTATGGCATATTAGGAGCTGCTTGTTGTCAAGGAAAGACTCGCAGATTCATATCCTCATAAATCTCACTCCGTTTCTATTATTAGGAAAAAAAACCCAGGGGTGTTCAAACTTGACAGCTTTAAGACTTGTGGACTTCAACTCCCAGAATTCCTCCTTTCGTTCTTCATCTTGATGATGTGCGGATGGGCGGGGTGTGTATGTGTGAGGGAGCTGGAACTGGTTCTAAATGGCACTGTAGATTTGTGGAACCTCTTCTATAGAAGAGGTTAGAACTGGCAGGAACCCACCACTGGAGTAAGAACTAAAAATCAATGCCAATTCTTGTTTCAAGCACATTATTGTTCAGTGTGGACCAGTAGCAGACAGAATGGCAAACCTGGAATAAATAGAAGTAGGTGACAATTAGTACCCTCTACAGAATTTAGGAGTTTTATAGGATAGGTACCTTCTGTGTCCTTTCTTTAACTTAAGCAAAAGATAACGCATTCCTGCATTCCTGCTTTTGATCTGTTAGAGTCCTCTAGGCCCATGATGGTGAACCTATGGAATGCATGCCAGAGGTGGCACGCAGACCCCTCTCTGTGGGTATGTGCGCCATTGCCAGCTCTACCAGAGAGTTGGAAACTCAAAGACCAGGTGGCCAGCATGCACTTGCGCATCGGCCAGCTGGTATTCGTGTGCGCTGGAGTGACGGAAACCCAAAGACTAGCTGGCCAGTGCGCATGTGTGCGCTGCCACCTGGTCTTTGAGTTTATGGCTCTCCAGTGCGTGTGAAGACCAGCTGGCTGGTATGCATGCATATGCAAAGACCAGCTGGCAGGTGAATGCACATGTGACACATTTTGGTTTGGGCACTCAGTGCTGATAAGGTTCACCATCATTGCTCTAGGCAAATCATTGTTGCTGTAATGTATATTCTCTTCTTGTTTTATGACTTTACATAAAACAAGACTTTACAAGAAATATTCAAAAGTGACACTGTAGGAAGCTGTCTTGAAACAAGTGTCTTCTAACTGGATAACTTTGGAGCAAGCAATAAATATAGTGTTACCTGGCTCACAGAATTTGGTGTGAGGAGGAGAATGCAAATGTGCTACTGTTGTGTGTGTGGGACAGGAAGAAGAACTGCATCATTTTCCTATATAACAGATTCATAGACTTGAAAACACTATCATCTAGTGTTTTCTTCCCAGGCTGGCTATCTTCCAGGTATGCTAGACGTTTCCAACTAAACTTGCTGAAACTGCGGGAAATTCCCAGGATCATTGTCTCAACACAACCACAAGTGACGCTACAAACACCATTTGAAAAAGTACCTACAGTGCAATTTTTTTTAAAAAAAATCAAGATAACTGAACCAAGTGCTACAAGCTGCATATTTCAGCAAACAAAAAAAAGCACACAATGACTATCTATTCTATTCCCATTGCCCTAAAATATGAAAATTACCCTCTCTTAATCTCCTAGTTTGGTTGCCTTATTTCTCACTAAGAGGACAATGACATTCAGTCTAATCTATCATCCCCACAGCACCTCTGTCATTTGGCATTTTGGGCTTAATGCAGAGAAAAATAGACTTTTTAAGTTAACTTAGTTTAAACAAGTCACAAAGTTAAGGATTTTAACTTGGAAAGAAAGTTTCCTCCAGATAAGCTAACTTTAATTCCAATGGAAATTATGTCAACAGGATTTATATTTGCTTAGTTCCCCCCTCCCCAAATTACCCCAACTACATTTTTAACAATCACTGATATGCCAAGACCTGGAAAACCATTTATACATACATACCCATCTTGGTAATCCCTTGTGGGGTAAACAACATTATGGAAACTAGTTTGGAATGTCATGGGTAATTATTTGGGAAAACAAAACACGAATTGATAAAAATTAATAAGATGTGCAGTACCTGCCGTACATATAAACATTTGCCAAGATTCTAATATCCTTCTAAGAATAGCATTTTCCAAGTATTGACTGAAGACTTTAAGAAATCCAGGAGCTTTAAAGGATCTGTTTAATTACTTGCTTCTTTCTATGCCTTTTATGGTTTATAAGTCTTCCAACTCTGATGAAGAGCTGTCCCCTGATTTACCTGTGGCACTAATAGCAAACCTGTGCAGACCGGAAAACTGCCGGAGGCATCAAACCTGCAGCCTCAGAAACCACTAACAAGTCTCTTTCTCTCTTGTACATCTCTTTCACCTCACAAAATATTTCAACTCCTGCCAGAGACACTGAAAGAAAAAAAAAAGATAAACTCTTCCAGCTCTTGGCTGACTCTGCTCCCCTCAAGTCATGAGTTCATTGTCTCCCTGTTCTTTTGAAGCCTGGGAAAGTACATATCAAAGTGTTCTAACTGCCAGAACTTCACACCATTAGACACTGCTGCTGTCACAGAAAATGCAGACAAGTGGAAAGATGTCTGGGGCACCATTCCTTGAGCCTTTCTGGGGACATGAAAAGTAGCCTATGTTACTGTAGTGGTTACAAGCCCCAACCCTTCCAAATAAAGAGATTCAGAGGGGAAAGAAAATAGTAATCTCTTTGACTTTGGTCCCTATTCTCTTTCACAAAGAACTCAGAAACCCTCAGGTAACATGTGACACTTTATTGTAAATACAGGAAACACAAGAGACTTGTTATGGGAACCACTTCATTTCCTTGCCAAGGGTTGTATTGTCCTGATGAAGAGTGACAGTTTAGATGGTTTAGCCTAAAATCACATTGCTGCTGAGAAGTTAGCAATATTCTGGTGCCATTTATTTGGTTTAAGAAGAAACAATAGCAACCACAACAGCAGGAAAGGATTTCTAATCAGTGCAAATTTTCTTGCGGTTAAATCCCACTGAAACGGGACAATTTCAGAATGAATTCATTGGGATGGGAACAAAAACAAAGGTTTGGTTAAATACAGATATTCCTGGGCTGAAAATTAAAGGAGCATATGGAATAACCCACAAAAAACATTTCAGAATTATCTGTTACTATTTTTCATAATGTGAGTGCTTATTAGACAAGCTATATTATCAGGTGTACAGACTACTGTTAATATGTACGAATGATTTTATCTCTAATTATAGTAACTGGCTTCAATGAATTAGTTGATTAGGAGTGGATTCAACCAACATGGATCCACTCCATCCTGGATGAGCTTTCTGAATCCTAGTGTGAATTATGCTTAGCCCTCCATCGCCAAGGGAAAAAAACAAAGATCCAGAGAAGTACCCAATATCTACTTTGGATACTTCTCTGGTGCTCTTTGATAGACACTAAAGACAGTGTATAAACTGTGATTGTGCAAAGTGGCATTAAAAATTATCCAAAAAGCGGACCCTGCAGGAATACGAGGAGGAGGAGGGGGAGCGGGAGCAGTGGAAGAAGAAGAAGAAGAAGAAGAAGAAGAAGAAGAAGAAGAAGAAGAAGAAGAAGAAGAAGAAGAAATAATAATAATGAACATATTTCATGAATTTGACTAGACCAGTTGTTTTGTTGAATTGATAGGAACCGATTGGCTGGATATAATTGTTCCTCCAGTTAGAGACCCAACTGGTATTTACATAATATCAACCATATCATCCACCTTCCTACTTTGGAACTTGATGTTCTTGTACTAACTTTGGATTCTTGTGATGTAATCTGGGTATCCATATCAATGCCTATTTGTGCAATTACACAATTCTTTTAAGGAAACAAACAAACCAGAGAATAAGCTGAAAAGCTTATAGGATTCAACTATTCTTCCTTGGATGATATAATCATGTTGCCTGTAACTTTGGAGGCATTTTCTATATTTTACTGTAAAGTATGTATTATAGCATAATATAATGTGTTATGCAGGCCTGTCAAGACAGAAGTATTCCATTTAGTCTATTTATACAGTATATGATTAACTGTGTGTGTCAAACTGAAGCCATTAAAAAATCCAGAAAAAAGGTAATCAAATACAAAAGGAAAAAAGAGAAATATAGGACAGAAGGCAAAGAAGTAACTATTAAATATGCATAAACATCATTGCAGGAAATTTTTCTAATAAGAGATTCTTTCTTTTAATTTATATTCTCAACCGCCAACTATTCTAGATATTTGTATTTTACATCGAACATTAAGGAATGTTGTTCTAGTTTTTCTTTAGGCACTTTCATTTGTTAATTTTAATTGGTTCATAATTTGTTTTCTTGAAATCATATTCCAAATGTCTAAATCTGCCTTCTTTATAATGTGTGCTGTATGTTAGGGAATCATCCCTGTTTAAATTTGGTTAAACACCTGTTAGGCATATACTGATAAATTTGCTCTCCAATTTTGGTTTCCCAATGTGATATTGTCAGCAAGACTTCTCTTTTCCAATGTTGTGCTAAATTTGTTCTTGCAGCTGTCAGCATATGGCTTAGAAAAACAGGTTGCTTTAATGCAGTGTTCCCCATGCTGGGCATTCTGCAGATAAATTTCTATTCCCAGAATCATCAGAAATAATCATTAGGAAACTGGGCAATTATATGACTTGAGGGTGAGAAATGTCCAACATGGAGAGTGATGTACATTGGTTATTAATGCTGCCCTGTGCCAGTATGATGATGTCTTTCTTCACTTGGAGAGATCAGCCACTTAGGTTGCTGTCTTTCTAAAATATATTTTATTAAATTTCAATAAAAAACAAAATATAAAAACAAAGTATCACGAGTCCTTTCATTAGGTCATCTTGCTATCGGATGAGAATTCATTGAAATGCAAAGGGAAGCTAACCCTTGAATACCGCACAGGGCTTTTAAATGAGTTCAAAATTCTACATTTTATTTAGTAACTACCTAGAATGTCCTGTCCTTTTTACATCTGCTGTAATTGTTTTTGTCCCTCGGCTAACCACAGAATCTTGAGTTTGATGCATGACAAAACCATACAAAATTGTGTATGTTGCTGTTGGTAGTTGAGGCATCTGCCAATCCCTTTTTCTTCTCAATGAAAATTTTCTATGGCATAATTGGTTCCTGCTCTCCTCCCACCACCACCAGAAGACCTCACTATACAGTGGTGGGTTTCAAATTTTTTTAGAACCTCTTCTGTAGGTGTGGCTTGCTTTTGGGGAGTGGCTTGCTAGCCATGTGACTCAGTGGGAGTGGCTTGGCAGTCATGTGACTGGGTGAGCAGGGCCAACTTGTAAAATGTGGTGAAACTCACTTAACAATGTTCTTGCTTAGCAACCAAAATGTTGGCTCAGAAACTCTGGCATTTGAAGCACACAAGTCTTAAAGCTGTCAAGTTACAAGACCCATACACCTCTAACCCTTTAGAAAAAACCCCCACAGGGGTGTTCAAACTTGACAGCTTTAAGACTTGTGCACTTCAACTCCCAGAATTCATCCTCCAGTCATGTTGGCTCAGGAACTCTGGCATTGAAGTGTGCACGTCTTAAACATGTCAAGTTACAAGACCCTTGTACCCATACCCTTTAGAAAAAAAAACCCAGGGGTGCTCAAACTTGACAGCTTTAAGACTTGTGGACTTCAACTCCCAGAATTCCTCCTCCAGTCATGTTGACTCAGGAACGCTGGCTTTGAAGTGTGCAAGTTTTAAAGCTGTCAAGTTACAAGACCCTTGCACCCCTAACACTTTAGGAAAAAAAACCAGGGGTGTTCAAACTTGACAGCTTTAAGACTTTAACATTTAGATAGGACTCTTAGAGGTGGGCGGGGTGATTGGTGAGCCAGCAAATCAGTTAGTGGTGGGCGGGGCAAGCGTGGTGCGGACGGGTGGATGGAGGGAGCTGGAACCAGTTCTAAATGGCACAGTAGATTTCTGGAACCTCTTCTATAGAAGAGGTTAGAACTGGCAGGAAAACACCCCTGTCACTATACCACTGAGTTAGTTTCCTATTGACACTGCTCAGTTTATCACAAGCCATCTGTGCAAGTAACAGTTCATGCTGAAATGGAAACAAAATAAAAAGGCGAATTTGGTGGGCTTAAAATGATCAGCAGGGCATAACAGAGACGAACAGAAAGAAATAAGGAAGGCAAGACAATTTTTGAAACGATAGCAGCAACATGACAAAGTAAAAAAATAATTAATTGCCCTTATCACTGTGAGCTGAAACAACTATATTTCTCATTTTAATTCTATGAAGAAACAGGTTTGACATGTATACCAAATTTAGGTGGCAGAATTCATACTAGGAGGAATGGATATTCCATCTCAAGCAGAATGTTCTCCTTCAAAAATCTCTTCCTTGTAAGTAGAAATCTAGCCATGCAAGAAAAGGATGGGGTAAAATTAACCTTTATAACCCTAAGAAATTTAGAGCCAGGTTATCAGGAGGACTTCCTCCTGACATACATTTCTACTCTGCATAAAATCTTCATGACATTTTTCTTAAGTTCTGCTCCTGCTTAAGATGGGGCAACAGCACTACAGAAGATCCATTTGGTTGACCTCGATCTAGATAAGGGCTGTAGTAAAGGGCGAGCAGTTTTTAAAATAATTCTTTATGCAAAGGGTCAGAGGCGTCCAGTTGTGCTCATTGGATGCACTGACTCACCTGATGTCACTTGTTGTCCTTGTATCCCTGCACAAATTCTGATCCAGATTGATATGTGCGCTTAAAGGAAGTAGATGAATTTGATGGGATTTTTTTGGGTGGTGGATGGGATTTGTATTCAAAGTCTAAACTATCCTGCTAAAGCAGTGATTCTCAGACTGGGAGTAATTATCTGCAAGGAACCAAGGCGGTAATTTGGGCTTATCCTGGGGATAATAGAACAATTTGCAATTGCTTGTTTGTGACTCAAGATTCCAGTTTGAGACTGCTGCCACCAAGCCACTTGTGTAAGAGTATTTGGGACTGAAAGTATTTGGGACTGACAGTATTTGGGACTGAAAAAAGGGAGAATTGAATCAGTTTAAGAAGCACTGAGTTAAAGTAACATGGATATCAATCATCTTTAATCTATTACAAGTTTATCTTGTTTTAATTTGCAAATCTTCATTGACATTTACTTGGATAACCTCAGGTCACTGAACTGACTGAGATCCTCTAACAATGTGGCAGTGTAATATACTACCATTCTCAGGACTCAATTTTGTCCAGATAGCAAAAGTTCTGACAGGTGTCCTTTGCTATAGCTTTGCATCTGGACTTGTGTAAGTAACTGTTACTCCCCAGAGAGGTTGCTATTATGATTTGATTCACTGGAGACCCACAATACAGTACGCTTCCTAACAGTTTTGAGCAAAACGTATATTTCATCAAGACACGATCTGGATTCTGACTGGCTAAAGTTCTTCATCCTCTTTGTTAGTCTTTGTTACAGATCCTTTTACCACAATCAATTATATGCATTTTGAAAACAGTGGTTGATTCCAATCCATTCAATTCATTCCTGAACTCCAAGAAATCCAAGAAATAAATAAATAAAATAAAAACTCCAGTTTTAAGTCCTAACCGTTTTGAACACTTAAACTTGGATTTCCTCTTTTCTTTCTCCACTAACAACTCAACAATACTTAATTTTTGTTGCTGTTTCATATTTTTTTCATAAATGTAATTCTAGGGCTGTCTGCACATTCATCATAGTTGTTGCACAACAAGAAATGTATGCGTGTGCTGTGTTATACAAAAGCGACAACACAGAGTTGAAATAACATTTCTTTTGGTTTTGGATAATTTGTGAATGCCAGTGTATTGGGCCCAGGATAGGGTTTCCAGGTTATATTAAATAACTTAACAATAGTGTTTTTATATTTAGAACATCTGGGTTAACCCTAGATGAATCTTTTGGTGTTATAGGACACAAAGTTGTATTTAAAATATTTACCCCACCTCTTCAAATATGCTTCCTCTTATTCCTCAGCTTGAGATAGGTGTAAACTATTTGCATAGACAACCAATTATTATTGTTAGTGAGCTAACACATGATGAAATAAAATCTCAAAGTGTTGCAAGGAGGCCTCTATGATATGAAGGTTTAAAAAAAAAGATAAATGTTTCCCCTGTCCAGTCCTGTCTGACTTTCGACTAGAAAATAATGTTCATCTCTGTTTCATAGCTGAGGGAGCCAGCATTATCTGAAGACTCTACCGTGTTCATGTAGCTGACATGACTATACACTGAAGTGCACGGAACTCTTACCTTTCTACCAAAGTACCTACTTATCTACTTGCATTTGCATGCTTTCAAACTGTTAGGTTGGCAGGGGCTGGGGCAAGAACAGGAGCTCATCCCATCATGCTGTGCTTGGTTCTTGAGCTGCCTATCTTCTGATCAACAAGCCCAGCATCTTAATCACTAGGCCACTGCATCCCCTCTTGAACATTTCTTAAACTATTTATGGTAAATGATACAGGTCATAAGATTTCATGCAAGATTGTCAGAACTTTCTGAAATTTCTTATCAGATTTTGGCCTTCTTATCTTCATGAGGTTTGTTAATTTTAAGAGGTTTGAGCTATTTTTATGATAAGTTTACAATTGTTAAAATTGTAGCTTAAGTTTAGGGGATGATAGGTATTCTAAATCCTGAATGGGTCAGGTAGTTGATGCCTAGTTAAAGACACTTACTTTTTTTTTTCTTTTAAAAGTGCCTGTATATACGACTTCCGGTTCTGGCGGCCACCAGCGACGAGCAAGTGTTTGCTCGCTCTGGCTCCTCGGTGGGCTTCCCCACTCCTTGGGGGGCACAGGACGCCCCGCAGAGGCGTCCTGCCGGAGGGGCGGCATCACGGGGGATCCCTGGATTGGCGGCAGCCGGCGGGGGCCCCCCCGCTTCGCCCAAGGCACCGGGGAGCAAATCGGAGGACGCGTGGGCGTCTTCGCTGAATGCTGTGCGGAGAATGAACAAGCAGAAGGAAGCAGCGGCGGTGCGGTGAGGCGCATACCCCCTCCACTCCCTTTATTGAATTGAAGAACTTTTCAGCAGTTTAAAACTTTTCCTTTCGGCTAACTTGGGAGGTGCGGCTGGAGGGAGGGGGATTTCCCCCCCCTCGGACAGGCGGCTTGGAACAATCGCGCTCTCAGCCCCAGGGGAAGGAGGAGGGGGGAGAGCCAACCAATGATGCCACACCCTTGCTTAAAGTGACTTTCTTTGAACTTAACCCCATAATGTACTGATGATCTGAAAACTTTGGGAACTTTGAAAACTTTGTTATGCCTCTAAACCTGAAGCTGGCAGGGCAAGATGGCACACTTCCGTTGTCTTCATGAACTGTGAAACCTGACTCCACCTTTAAAAATTCAGGCTTCCGGTCTTTGTCTCTGTGCTACTCAGATAAATCTCTTGTGGATTGCTACTCTTTGAACTCCCTGGAGTGAAAATTTTTGCTCTACTGCCAGGGTGATTAGAGAAACTCTCTTCTGCCTGGACCTTCTGCCTCCTGGACTCATCTGGCTGCTCTGCCGTTCTAACTGTCCATTCTCTATACTGACTGAGCTCTTTATTTTATAAACAATGGCTCCTAAAAGACCACCTCCTGGAAAGCCTGGCTTTACTACCTCTGCCCCGACATCAGCAACTTCCAGCCCTGCTACACAATCAAAGATAACAGACCTGATCCAACCTAAAAGTACAGAGATGGATTTGCAACAAATGCTTCAGCAACTTTTACAGGGACAAGAGGAAATTAAGAAACAATTAAAGGAAATGAAAGAAGAAATTAAAGAGAATCAAGCCCAAATTTATAAGAACTCACAGAGACTGGACCTTTTGGAGGATGGGGCGGCTGAGATGAGGGAGGGGGTGGAGGCGGTGCAAAAGGGAAACAAAGAACTTGATACCCAACAAATGAAAACAGAATTTGAGAGAATGTCCTTTTATCTTAGATTTCAAAACGTGATGGAAGCAGATGATGAAAACATAAGGGACATCATGATAAATATTTTGGCCGAATATATCCATAAAGAAAAACAACAGATGGAATGGGAGATAGATCTGGTTTATAGAGTGAATTCAGCTTATGCCAGAACACACAACGTACCCAGGGAGGTACATATTAAATTCCTCAGAAAAAGCACAAGAGACAAAATTCTGGGTGCACAAAGGGGGCAAGCCCTGACATACCATGATAGGGAAATAACCATTCTGAAGCAGATCCCCAAGAAAGTGAGGGAAAAAAGAAAAAATTATTCGCAATTAGCGAATAAATTATACCAGAAGGGGGTGTGGTTCAGATGGTTGATGCCTGAAGGTATGTTAATATTCTGGGAGGAGACAAGAATTAGAATCAACACACCCATAGAGGCACAGGCCTTTATGGAAAAAAACAAAACACACCTAGAAAAAACAGAAGATCCTACAACAGATATGCAGGACACGGGAGGGGCCGGAGCTCTGCCGGCGGGGGGAGATGGGGCAATTCCAAGAAAGCTCAGATCACAAAAATGAATAAGAAAATCTTTTTGACATAAACTGATCGAAAGTACTAATTGAAAGTATTAACAGAATTAATATGCTGACTATATATGACTATGTATTAATGACTTTTACCTAGATGTATACTGTGAGTTTGGAGGGAGGGGGCGCCTACCACACTTTGCAACTGCCAAAATTTGTATACTTTTTCCACTACCTTTTCCCTTGTAAATTTTATAAAAAAACCAATAAAACTTTGTTTAAAAAAAAAAGTGTCTGTATATAATCAGGATAGAGACATGGTGGCTCAGTGACTAAAATGCTGAGCTTATCGATCAGAAGGTCGACAGTTCAGCGGTTCGAATCCCTAGTGCCACGTAAAAGAGTGAGCTCCTGTTACTTGACCCAGCTTTTGCCAACCTAGCAGTTTGAAAGCATGAAAAAAATGCAGGTAGAAAAATAGGGATCACTTTGGTGGGAAGGTAATAGCGTTCCGTGCGCCTTCGTCGTTTAGTCATGCCAACCACATGACCATGGAGACGTCTTCAGACAGCGCTGGCTCTTCGGCTTAGAAATGGAGATGGGCACCACCCCCTAGAGCCGGAAATAACTAGCATCCATGTGAGGGAGAACCTTTACCCGAATCTTTATAATCAGGATATTCTGTCCTAACAGATAATGAAAAGGTAATTTTAATTGTTAATTACAATCTTTTCACATATTATTAGAAATTGATTATACTATTTCCAAAATGAGCTACTCTTTCACATACCTAATTCTGTGTTTTAATTCTGTAAACACCCAGAGACACTAAGGATTTACGATACTATCTCTGCAAATCATATCACTGGATGTTACATGATATTTCACCCATAGGAAATGGAAGCATGATCCATTGAACACAGCTGGATTTGTGTAATTATTACATAGGAAAAATAAGATATTATACTGAAAAAATAATGTGTCTTACGCATATCTCATCTGACAACAGATTTGGATGGTCACTAATATCTGAATCAAAGCTAAGGAAATTTGAGCAGCCTAGTTGTGTATTATGAGGTATCCTGTCACTTTTCTCAGCTTAAGTCACATAATAAACAAAAGGTTGTTGTGTGTTTGCATATGTACAGGACGAAGCTCAAATCCAGCACAAATGCAATTCAAAATTAAATTCAAAACTATTTTTAAAAATGTAATGAAAGATGACAAAAGTGTAAAGGAATTGTTTGGGCCGCTTGATTTAATAGCTCACAATGACTGAGTTGAAGCAAAACCGCTTTATCCCCAAGACAAGAGAAGTCATGAAAGAAACTCTGGAAAGAACCCAAGAATTTTTGTGGGGAAATTCATGAGGTCCCACAGAGCTCAGGATCTTGTAGGAAATGTCTTTGAAATAAAATTTTATAAATCACTAGTGCCTAAAAAAAAATTGTCTGCAGATGTTCTAAACTGCCCCTTTGGTAACAATTGCCAAAAAGGTAAGCTAAGGGTGGAATACAGTAGATGTAAAATGAAAATCTGTAAGAATGATCAGTTTTATGAGTGTTGCATGGAAGCATGTTTTTCTTTTCCTTCCTGCTTCCTGTTTTACAAAATGAATATAAAATGATGTATGCTCCATTGAAATTACTGTAAGCTGTTCATTGGTATGCAAGAGTGATAAGTCCCACAGTAAGCAGAAGCTAGTTCCCAAAGCCAGATTCAACCAATCTTTTCTTGAAGAATCCATAGATTATATATACAAAGAAATATACGACAAACATAAAACAGGGGCAGAATTATGACCTAGCTGTTATGTTGACTTTTTTTTAACAACACCTTGTGGACAGCCCTGGTGAGGTCACTGGAGTTGAACAGTCTTCTACCTAATGTCATAAAAGCTTCCCTCAGATCTTTGTTAATTTGGCCCTCTTTTAAAGCCTGCCTAAAAGGGGAAAATGAAACAAATGAATTAAGAAAACAATTAAAGATATAAAAAGATTGGCCACGTAAGCAATGTGGGTATCAGAAAGGTAAAGTATGCCTTTTATGTTCTGAGGTAATAAGGACGAGGAGGCTGCTGAACCATCAACTGTTTATTAACTCAACTCTGACAAGAACAGAACAACAACAGACCGGCTGACAGCTATTTATACTGACAGTTGTCAGACCGGTAACCAATAGGAGGGCAAGGATTATCCCGCCAAGAATTTAGCTCAGCTGGACCAATCAGGGGGAATCGGGCCAGCACCACCTGCTGGTGGACGCTCTTGGTACACAACAATGCCCACATCCATTTTTCTCTACGGCTGCCCCAACTGCTTGTTTTGGCTCTGCTGAAGATATACAGAACCTGAGAAAATCATTTTCTTGACAGAAAAGAACCTACCATCTTCTTAGGAAAAAAAGAGTCTACGTGTTAGAGATAGGACTGGACTCTTTTGTGATAACAGAATAACAGAGTTTGAATGGCCCCCTGCTTAAGCAGCAGGCTCTCTATACCATTTCAGACAAGTGATTGTCCAGTATCTTCTTAAAAGTGATGGAGCACCACACCGACAACGTCTGATAGCAAAATCTTCTACCAATGAAGAGTTCTGTCAAGAAATTTCTCCTTGATTGATTTCCATCCATTACTTCTTGTTATGTCTTCAGGTTTGCAGTACTATACAATTCTGAATCACTAGTCAATAAATGTTAAATTGTGATTTAATTTTCATTGAGAATTTTCATGTATCTTTCATGAAAGATACATATCATTTATGAATTTTTTCCATTAAATTTCCAGGCAGAACCAAGAAACAAACAGAAAGAAAAAGCACCTTTGATAAATTCAAAGAACCAAGTATGCGAAAAACATTTGGTTAAAATTGGCTTAAATGAAAATTATTACACATTTGCATCACCTAAAGTTTTATAGACCTTTGCCAAATTACTTTTAAAACAATTAACAGAAGAAAGAAAAGCATTTTAATTGTTTTGTGTGAATGATGCAAAAAAGACAGGCAAGAGACAAATGTTTCCTTTGTACTGATGGGAATGGATGGTTCCTTGTACATCTGGAACCAAACCTTTCCTGAGGAAATTATTCACTAAGCATAAGTGAGTGATGAAATAGCATGATGTAAAATCTTAATCAAATTGATGAAGCATGTGCATATGACAGTGCAGCTATGCAACAGGAATCCAGATCAGTTGAAGGATTAGAAAACATAGGGTGGGAAACCACATGTGAACGAATACTGCCTTCAGCAGATTTCCTCTGTCTCCAGATGTTGGGTTTACACTTCAGCTCTTAATATTCTGGAAGTTGTGGATTGGCAGTATGGCGGGCACTTAGAGAAGCTGTCTTTGAACATCCAAATCAAAGGCATTGATTTTTTTGATAGAATGTCTTTCCAAAAGACATTATTTTTTATCTGTCATACCAAAGAAGAGAGACAGATAAAATAAAATGTTTCTAGAATTCATTCAAACATTTTACTGTATTTGTACTGTAGAACAAGAATTGTAATGCTGAGAGAGAGGAGAGACATAGCATAATGATCATAGGGTTTCCCAATATCTACAAGCTATTTGCTAATGACTGAGCCCATCACAGTTAATGACAATTAATTACAGTAATATAAATACTTTATAAAAATTATTTCAGTGTCTTAGTTTCTTAATAAAGGTATTAAGAACAAAGAACCAATTTCCAGATCATTGATACCATAATAAGATTAGAAAGGAAGCCTAATTCATGCCCTAGTCACTTCCTGACTTGACTATTGCAACATGCTCTACATGGGGCTGCCCTTGAAGAACATTCAGAAGCTCCAGTTGGTGCAAAATGCAGTGGCCCACATGGTTTTGTGCAGACTCTGGTGTACACATGTATCACCTTTCCTGTGGAAGCTGCATTGGCTGCTGATTTGCTTCCAGGTGTAATTCAAGGTGCTGGTTGTTACCTTTAAAGCCCTTCATGGCTTGGGATCAGGTTATCTGAGGGATTGTCTCTTTCCAGTCAATCTACCTGACCTATCAGAGAGGGGAGGCAGGGAATGCTGCGAGTCCCATCCCCTAGACACACCTGGTTGGACCCAGAAGGCCCTTTTCCATGGTGGCCCCCTCCGCCTGGAACATCATCTGCCCAGAGATTAGAATGACCCCCACTCTAGCACTCTTCAAAGAAGGCAGCGGGCCTGGGGAACCCAGCGTGGGATAGAGCCCATTAAATGCCTCGTGTGAGGTGCTGTCCCCGGGGCCGGGGTGTGGGTGTGATTTTATTATATTAATTTATTATATGACTCTTATTAGTTTTATTATTTTTATATGAGGTTTTATATACAATAATACAATAGTAGAGTTGGAAGGGACCTTGGAGGTCTTCTAGTCCAACCCCCTGCCTAGGCAGGAAACCCTATACTGTTTCAGACAAATAGCTATCCAACATCTTCTTAAAGACTTCCAGTGTTGGGGCATCCACAACTTCTGGAGGCAAGCTGTTCCACTGATTAATTGTTCTAACTGTCAGGAAATTTCTCCTCAGTTCTAAGTTGCTTCTCTCCTTGATTAGTTTCCACCCATTGCTTCTTGTTCTACCCTCAGGTGCCTTGGAGAATAGTTTGACTCCCTCTTCTTTGTGGCAACTCCTGAGATATTGGAACACAGCTATCATGTCTCCCCTAGTCCTTCTCTCTCTTAAGCTAAATATAACCAGTTCCTGCAACCGTTCTTCATATGTTTTAGTCTCCAGTCCCCTAATCATCTTTGTTGCTCTTCTCTGCACTCTTTCTAGAGTCTCCACATCTTTTTTACATCGTGGCGACCAGAACTGAATGCAGTATTCCAAGTGTGGCCTTACCAAGGCATTATAAAGTGGTATTAACACTTCACGTGATCTTGATTCTATCCCTCTGTTGATGCAGCCTAGGACTGTGTTGGCTTTTTGGGCAGCTGCGGCACTCTGCTGGCTCATATTTAAATGGTTGTCTACTAGGACTCCAAGATCCCTTTCACAGTTACTACTACTGACCAAAGTATCATCTATACTGTACCTGTGCATTCCGTTTTTGTTGCCTAAATGTAGAACCTTACTCTTTTCACCATTGAATTTCATTTTATTAGATAGTGCCCAATGTTCAAGTTTGTCAAGTTTGTCAATATTCTGTAAAAGGCCTGGAGTCACCATGTGCGAATAGGTGGCAATATAAATTCCCTAAATAAAATAAAATAAATAAACAAGGAAGACTCAGATGAGGCAAGGAATGCATTGGCTGTGCTTTCATTTTCCTACTTTTTAAAAAGAAATGCAGTAAGCTTTTGCATAATGTACAATACAGTATACACCCTTTATTACACCACCAAAATTATATAATAAGGGGACAACCTAACTGCCTATTTTCTTTTTTTCTGAGACAACTCCCCCCCCCCCCCGAATACTTTAGTTTGTAATGAAAATAGATTTTGGTGGCCTATTGGTCCTAGTACAGTTGAATTGTCTAGCATAGTTGAAAACTAGACTATCTTTTGTTTTATTTTGCACAATTTCACTTTTATGCTATGTTCATTGAAACGTGCAATTTGGAGGCTTGGGATTAGCGTCACATTTGGAATGGAATTCAAAATGTTAGGACAAAAGTGAATATGAAGATAATTCCTCCAGTATATACAGGTTGGCGGCAAACAAATTTAATAATACATAAATAATAAAATAAAATAAAGTTCAGTTAATAAATGTCTAGCTATGTATTATAGGCCTCTCTATTTTATCAAATGAAAAATTACAGTTTGGTAACATTTGGGGAGATCTTTGCAGTGCAAGATTAAAAATGTAGATTCCTGTACCCAGTTGTACACTATATCTTAGCAGTGTCCAAACAGGTTGAGATTTTAGTTCCTAAATGGAAAGTGAGAATTTTGAAAGTTGTACACATTTGTAGTTTACAGGTTAAAGAAAACTACAAATGAAATATTTCTTTACATTCTGTAGCTTCTCTTTCATTCTTGCAACACAACGCTATCCTGAGTTAGCTGCAGCTTCCATATTATCAAGAAATGAATATTTATCTTGGATTATTCCCCTGTAAACTATTGGAGAGCCATTTTGAACTCCTCTTTATTTGAACTCTTGGCTGCTTCACAAAATTACACACAAAGCATAGGCCTACATTTATTTTCCAAATCTTTGCACTTTAGTTAAATGTCATTCAATCAACATTTGAATGATAGCTATTCAAAAGGAACTGGTGCAAACTAATTAATGGGTAATCCCCAATTCAGAGTGTGGGAAATTAAGTTGAAAATAGCTATTGATTCTTCTAATCCACCCTTTTTTTTTTAAAAAAAAAAGCAGACTTTCTTCCATGCCTTAAAGCATTTTCTTGTTTGTAGTTTTACCTTTGTAAGAGAGCTTCATTTCCTAATTATAGTTTTGGTAAATAAATAAATCTTCAACTAATATCCAACCTAATCCTTTGGCTACCCTTTTTTCTTCATTCACTTCCTGGTACCATTGAAATCTTATGCATCAGACAATGGTAGTTATAGAAGTTTTTCCTCCCATTGATTTACCTTGCTAAAATGAACGATTCAGTCTGGCAGAAATATGAAGATCAGATTTCCCAAAGCTCTTAGTACAAAACATTAATTACTGCAATTAACAAGCTATATAGATATAATGGAAGTTAAACATATTGATATTTCAAAATTGCACTTTCCACATTCCAGATTCACAAGCCTGTTTACACATTATGAAGAGACAACCTGTAGTTGACAGAGGGCAATTATGTTTTCTTGCTGGCTAAAGATATGACAAACTGTAGCTCCCTGGTTATTGAACTGTGAAGCAGTAAATTGCCAATAGATTGTCACTTTTATATCTTGAACCAAACTTGATGTAAGCAGCTTGTGCTTCCAAAGTTACTTATTATTAGCAGTTTCACCATCCATTATTTGGTACATGGGAAAATCTCTTAGAAGAATAGTTTCCAGGTCATCAAATAGGTGACAATGTTACTTGAGGCAGATTTGTCATAAGCAGCTCTATTACCTCTGTAAACACATCTGGATAAGCATATGCACTTTTTAAAAAAAATAGTTTTGCATTATGCTCCACTAGAAAATTACACTGTCATCAGATAAAATCCAGAGGTTGAGATGTTTGATGGAATAAATTAGATTTTGCCTCAATTAGCATTGTGAGTGCTAATGTCTCCAAATATCTACAGAGGTCAGTTTGGGGATGCTAAGTAAGATGGAAATAAGAGGAAAATATTTTGCTTGTTTCAATGGCAGGAAACTATTCAGATGATATAATGATTAATGCTGGATTAGGACAGGGAGAATTTAAATCTCCAGTTAACCAGTAAGATCAGTGTCTGGCTTTGAATCTGTCACCACCACTCACCTTAGTATTTCCCAGAGGATTATTGTGGAAATAAGCTGGAAAGGAAGAGAAGTTTGGATGGTAATAAACTTTAAATATCTGGAATAGGAAAAGGGAATATTTTTCAGTTAGGCACTGCCTGTTCTTCTTGGAATAGTAATATCATCTTTATAACGTCATCATAAGTGAAAAGGGCAACATAACTTGCTGTTTTGCTTCTGCTAAAACCATCTGAAGTCTCAACAGATTTGATTTAGCTTTTCCCCATAAACAGGTAGAATACTGTTTTATGCTTCAATGGTCCCTGTGTCAGTGTTCCAAATATCATCCAAAATTAAATCAGAGTCCAAGGCAGAGCTTTCGTCAAAATTCCAATCTATTAAGATAGACATGTTGGTACATCTGTGGAAAACCCGAATCTGAAAGCTTCCTGGGTTTTCCACCCTGTTGAAAGTTCATGATCTTGTCCCCATACCCACAAGCCCATCACATGGTCCAATCCTCCTCTGCCATGCTGGCATTTCCACCCATCCACTTCCGGTCAGGTGCAGAGGTGCAGAGACAAAGAAACAACACATTCTGCACCTTACTATTCCCCCTCCCAATTCCCCACTAATGAAACAGCATAGTAAAGAAAGAGAGAGAGTGTGTGGCAGGCCAAAGATCCTAAAAGGAACCGACTGCAGGCCCTGACACCCTGTGCATTTCAATGGAATATCTAGGCCTGTGATGGTGAACCTATGGCACGCCTGCCACAGGTGGCACATGGAGCCATTTGTTAGGGCATGCGAGGCATTGCACTGTCAGATACAGCCTGATTTCAGCCTTCTTTAAGGCTGTTTTTCTCCCTCTGGAAACTTCCTTGAACTCTGTTCCTGAACGTCCGGTTTGCCCATAGGGCTGGTTTTTCATGCTCGGGAGGCTTCAGGGAAGGCTGTTTTCACCCTCCCCAGGCTCTTAGAAAGCCTTTGGAGCCTGAGGAGGGTGAAAAATGGGTCCATCATGTGCCAAAAGCAGGGGGAGGGAGGTTCATGCGTGCATGCACACAGCGGGGATCACGTGCATAGCATTATGGGTGTGGGGATGCCTGTCCACGACCCCCCTGCACTCCCCCTGCTTTCGGCACGCAATGGGAAAAAGGTTAGCCATCACTGATCTAGGTCCTAGGGCAGTGATGGCTAACCTTTTTGTTGTTGGGTGCCAAAAATGTGAGAGAGTGCACAAAATGGCATGCGCACGTGCTGGCATCCATAATGCAAAGCACACCCCACATGCATGCACAACCCCCCACGCTCCCCCCACATGTGCGCTGCACTACTCACCTCCAAGCCGAGCTTGGTATTTCCTCCAGGGGGGGTCTGTGGGAGGCTGTTTTTGCCCTCCCCAGGCTCCAAGAAAGCCACTGGAGCCTGGGGAGGGTGAAAATGCCCCCGTTCTCTAGAAGGCTGAAAGTCAGCTGGCCAGTGCGCGCATGCGTGCTGAAGCTGATAGCTCGTGTTCCATCAGATATGGCTCTGCATGCCACCTGTGGCACGCTTGCTTGGCACGCGTGTTTGGCATCACGGCCCTAGGGTAATTCTGGAAGCAGCACAATGGTGAATACATGTCATCCATGGATGTGTGGATAGTCCTTCCTCATCTTAGACAATAGTAATAATAAATAGCAATTACATTTTTAACTTAGAAAAAAGTTTCTGACAATCTGCCCTGATTAAAGACAAGGTTGCGTTCTCAAGATATGTATGTGTGCATGTATATATATATTTATATTCACACAGTTGTTTTCAATTATCCTAAGAAATTTGATGTATGTTATCATAAGACATTAATGCAAGGTCAGTGCAGAGTATCTGTCTAATCTTTCAATAGTATTTTGTTCATAACAAAACATCTCTTCATTAAAGTGATTCCCAGAAGTATACAGGCTCCATGTAATGAACTGAAAAGCCTGCATTATACATTGAGTTAGGGCTTCCATTATTAATAGGCCCTTCTCATGCTCTCAGCAGTTGATTGACATCTAGAAGCCTGTGACAATTAGATGACTTTAAATTGCCCTAGTTAGTATCATTATTTTAACAAGCACAAATGTGAGGATATCTTAAAGGGCCGGCAGCAGAAGTGTATCAGCAAAACAGGTGCCAAAACAGTCCCATTACTGTCAATGGGATTAAAATGAAGCTAAATCTAAATACAAGCTTAAAGTATACAACTTTATTGTTCTATGCTATGGTGTCAGTCCTAAGATACAAATAGTCTTTGGCTAAATTCATGTGAATTCAGCCTTATTCAAAGTTCTTTGAATGAAATCAGGTTGTGCCTTTAGCAGATCTATCTACCACTCCTTTGTAGTCAGCTGATTGGAAGAGAAAGATGTCAGAAAAAAATGGAGTATTAGACAGTTAATAGTCAACTCCAAACTCTTAGAGCTATCTCTACCCTCTGTTTGCTGGTTTTAATCCTACCATGTGGTATTCAATAGATTATTCATGGAATGTGGCCCTTGTTACGAACATTTATGCCTATGTGATATATAAATAAAGGATTCACATTTGTAACATTTGCAAGAGTAAACTAAGTAATATAAAACAAAAATGCGTAGACAATGTTTTATTATTGCAGCAGTTGTCATGTTATTTTACATCTGAAAAGAAACTTCCTAATACTTTAAAGATGAAACAAAGATTCTCACTGTTAGTACAGAAAACATGTATATTGCATTGAACACCGATGCACACATCCTTATACCTTTGTCACCATTGATGGGATGTCATAATATGTCTCTCCACATAGCTGAAATCTGAGAAGCTTCAGGGGAATTCATCCCTCCAACAGCTTGTGACAAAAGCTCTCTGTCTCAGATTTCACTATTATCCTTCAAGGTGCTGCCGCCCTTCACTTCCTTCTAACTTAGAAACAAGCAGGTCAACTCGGAAATTTGTGAAAGCAGCAGAGGGAAGATCAAGAGGTGGAGGGGAAGGGAGTAACAATTTGGCACTGTATAAAGAAGGTTTTATGTAGGAACACAGGAAACTGCCTTATGTTAAGTCACGCTCTTGGCTTGTATATAGCATTGGGGGGGGGATTTAGTGATCTAAATTGTCCCTTCCTATTGTTGGAAGAAATGCCCTTCTGGGTTCGCCCCCAAGTGGCGAAAAATACACTGGAGGCATGGAGGCTGCTTACAAAGATGGTTTAATGTTTTAATGGAGGACAGGACCGCATGGCTGGAGGTTCTGGGGAAAAAGGTGATCACATGCTTCCAGGTGTTGGGTGAAGAAGAAGAAAAAGGAAGAAGAAGGGCCGAAGAAGGGCTTGCAGGGCTTTTTATAATCTGTTCGGCCCCACCTATCTGTTTCCTGTTCCTGTGTAAGAAATGTATTCTGATTGGAGGGGCAAATGTATTCTGATTGCAGGGGCAATCCTCTAGACTGAGTTTTGAATCCAGGTTTGAGTTCAGATGCCATGTGGTCAGTTGAGTAAAGGCTTATATTACCATGCCTTCATTCCCATCACTCTGGCGCTGAAGAGGAGAACTCTTTATTATGTAAAGTGGACTAGCTTGACCTTCTTAATGGCTCATGGACAAAAGGTAGGGGCAGGAAGCTGCAGGGAGAGTTACCTTGTCTTTTTGAAACATGTTTCTTTTCACATCCAGAGAAATATTCTGCCTTTTCAATATTTCCTAGGATATTTCATTTTTCTGGGAGAGGGCTGGGTGATAACTTCCAACACTATCTATGTCTATTATTACAGTCCAATATTGAGACCACATGACAAAAAAGAGAGGCAACAAATAAAAGTAAGGTGGATAAAAAATACCCAAACAAGAATCTGATGTTATGAACATAGAGTGGTTATACTGATATAATGAATAAACTGAACAAGATACTCAGTTTGCCATCTTGAAGCCCTAGCCATATGTACTATCAGGTGTCTTCCTAGCACTTCAATCCTTCTATAGTAAAACCAAAGTTTGGACCATAACCAGGTTCTTTTTTTTTTCCAAGTCCCAAAGTGTCTCTTTTGTTCTGTTATTCATTGTACAATTGTTTTCCTCGCCCAAATGTTTGTTGTTCTTCTGTCCTTTCGTATTTCAAATGAATTTCAAAGTAAGCCACTATATAGAAATCCTTTCACAGCGATTTTCAGATTAGGAAAAAATGGGTGGGCTAGAGGTCTTCAAAGTGAGGGAAAGAAAAATATCTGAAAATAAAACCTCCCACAATTAGGACTATATTATGTGTTCATTTACACCACCTATCGATTAAGTGTTTAAGAATAAAATCTCAACTATGTTATATAAGAAATGCTGTAAAAGTTTATTCTAACACCAGTAGTTCCATAGACATTTACATCCTTGCTACTGGGGTTCTGAAGAAAATAACAATAAAACAGACAATGCCTTTAAGTAAATAATTTTCAAAAAATTCCCATAGTTGAAAATGGGAGGAATTTTTTTAAAGAACTTATAGCATCATGTTGATAAAATATTACTGAACTACATTTTCATCTATGCACCTAAAAACATATAGTTTGTAGACAATGTATTTGGATTTGGGTAGAAAAATGTACTGTTATTCATCAAATATGATACAACTTTGCTAGTAGGTCAACTTGAGATCTGACACTTTAGTAATAACAAAGCCTCAAAACATCATTTTTTTAGATAGATATGCAGTTATCACAAATAATGTAGTACAATGTCAAACATGATTATTTGGTAGTTATTTAATTGGGGTAACTTATCTTAACTTATCATAAAATGTACATACTATGTTTCCCCAAAATAAGACAGGGTCTTTTTTGCTTTTGAATCCGAAATAAGTAACTTATTTTCAGGGAAGTCTTATTATTTTTGAGGTGCAGGAGGCGGTGAGCGTGGTCACCCCATGGCTGCTGCTGTGTTGCAATATTTTCGGGCAGGGCTTATTTTGGGGGGATGGCTTATTTTAGCACATGCACTCAAAAGCTTGATTGGGCTTATTATCCGTGGAGGTCTTATTTTCAGGGAGACAGGGTAACAACCTTAAATGTATGTCAATAATAAAGGCAACAGGTATTGTGAGTGAGAGCTGTAAGACAGAGAAGCCTTTAGAGCTGCTTTAGCGGTTGCTAAGGAGATCTGTTTCTGCCTGTGTTCTCAGAAAGGAGTTTTCAGTTTGTAGTTTGAATCTGCTTCTGATAATGTCAAGATCAGTGAAGAAGAAAGAAAAGACTCAGAAAGTCCTCAATGTTTTTGCCTGAGCTTGAGCAGAATGATTAAGGAAGGACAGTGTTAGAGTTCGGAAAACTTTAAGAGGCCATGTCCTACTGCCATATGTTTACATCAGTAGCAGAAAATGCAATGCAGAGAAACAATCAGCAAAACAGGCTAGATATTGTCCAGCCCTTTACCATTCCTCAGTTGCAAATCATAGCTTCCTTAGATTGCTTTTTAAGGAAAAATAATTGGTATTTCCAACAATTTACTTGCTATTTAAGTAAGTCTGCCAGAACCTGTCTCCCGTCTCTTTCTCTCCTCACATATCCATATATTTTTCAAGAAGTTGGTATATTTGTATATCCTCAATATATTCAGCATGCACACCATGACATCTTAATGGAATAATGTTTTATTGCTTCCCACTATAAATGCCAATTTGGGAACTTTTGGGTTCTGCATGGGATAAAGAGGAGGAAAGGGTATCTTATATTGGCAGCAGAGAAATAACTCGGAAAATATCACCAAAGAGCTACTCAAAAGTAGCCCTTATATAATTCCACACATACTTTTATAGGATTTAACATAAGTTCATAATTTGGCAATTCAGTAAAAGCAGTTCAGTAGCTGCTGGGGTTCTCCTGTTAGGGAGTTTTGCAGAGCAGATACATTCTCACCCTCATGCAGCAGTCCTTTCAGACATTAGCCGACCAAGACTAATGGCTCCACAGCACAGCCTTGTAATGTAGGCTTTGTGCCAGACAATAGGGACAGTGAGATGAGGAGACATCCACTCCTCCGTTCTCAGCTATTCTGCAGCTGCCGCTGCTTCCTCAGAGCTGTCACAGCCCTGCTGCTTCTGCATATGCACTCTCTGAGCCAGAACAACAGGTGAAACCACATAGCTGACGGTCCATTACCCTTGCCAAATGCCACAAACAAATTTTACTTCATGCTGGACCGCCTTGCTGTCTCTCCAAACTCATTGTCCAGACTTTACTCCCAGGGCATAGAAAAGTTTCTGTGGAAATTTATGTTTCTCTTTCAAGTGTTGAACATTTATTTTTTAACCTGTTGAAACTGCAGCACAAGCCACATTGAAGAGTATTTGGGATAAAAAGCAGCAACAGTTACTATCATGTTTTTTGCGAAGGCCTTTATTACCTCCAAGGTCCCTTCCAACTCTGCTATTGTATTGTAATGTATTGTGTTTTTGTATTTGTTAAATGTATATTCTGCCTTTCCCTAATATACAATACAATACAATAGCAGAGTTGGAAGGGATCTTGGAGGTCTTCTAGTCCAATCCCCTGCCTAGGCAGAAAACCCTATATCAGCGATAGTGAACTTTTTTTGGCTCGCGTACCTTAAGTGGGGGGAGCGCTGGGGGGGGTCGTGTGCAGGTGTGCCGCACCAATAATGCAATGCACAACCCCCCCAGTGTGCATGCGCGCACTACAGGCACGACCCCCCCGTTTTTGCATTCTTTTTTCGCCCTCTCCAGGCTCCCGAGGCTTTATAGGAGCATGGGGAGGGCGAAAACAGCTTCCCCCGCCCCCCGGAAGCCCTCTGGAGGCATCAGGAACCTTCAGGAGGCTTCCCTGAAGCCTCTGAAGCAGTCAAAATGACCCTCTGAGCAAACCAGAAGTCACTTCTGGTTTGCTCGGAGGGTCGTTTTAAGCGCTCTGAAGGCTTCAGGGACCTTCAAGAGGTCACTGAACCCTCTGGAGCAGTCAAAATGACTGTCCAAGCAAACAGGAAGTCCGTTCCCGAACTTCCGGTTTGCCTGTAGGGCCGGGTTTTTGCGCTCCAGAGGCTTCAGGGAAGCTCATGAAGCCTCTGGAGGGCCTCCGGGGTGGGTGGGTGGGAGTGGGTGGGGGAGGCTCTTTTCGCCCTCCCCAGGCCCCTATAAAGCCTCTGGAGCCTGGGGAGGGCGAAAAATGGCTTTAAAAAAGGGTGACAACACTGGCTTTTCTCAAAACTGCTTGACTACCTCTACAAATAGCTTTTCTAAATGCTATCATCACCTTTTCATCAAGTCCAGTATATTTTTGAAATGTATCCATTAGACTAAACTCCCTTCCCCCTTTTATTATCTCCTTTTCCTAAGTGTTGTAATTGATTGATTACATAATAAATGAGATAATGCAGTAGCCCAAGCCAGCAGTAGGCAGCCTTTTGCTAGCTTAAAGCCTCCCTTAGAGGCTTTAGAGTTGCAAAAATGGTGGAATTATATCACACAGGTACCTCTGATAAGCTTCCAGACACTCGCAGGTGATGAAGGAAATAGAAAACAAGCCCAGTGCTGATCTTTGAAGCATGTTATGGATATTCATTTTGTTATTTTATTTTTTAAAAGCATTTTGAACTTTTTTTTTTGCCACAGTATATTGTTCATACCTGTTGTGGCCCAGCAGCTGTCGGCTGAGCTGTTGGTGGACTCTGACAGCTCAGACCATTATGGGACTGTTCTGGAGGATAAGGAAGACTCTGGAGAGTGTTTGGAGTCAGAGCAGGAACTAGAGAAGCCTGTTGGCCACCAGGTGGCATCTGAGTGAGGGAGCAGTGAGGAGGAACAGAGGGAGGTTGTCCCTGATGTGCGTAGGCGCCGAATTGATAGGAGAAAGGAACACCTGTGGAGAAGACATCATAGAAGAAAGTAAGGACAGCTGGTTAAGGGTGTAGCCCCTCCCAAAGAGTTTATAGTGGAGCGATGGGAGGGGAATCTTTGCAGGAAACAACAGTCCATATTCGAGCCGTTGCGAAAGCCTTCTGTAAGTGTTATCTTGGGTTTATGATGATAACTTTCTAGGCTCCCAGCCAAGAGGTGGCTTTATCTATGTAATTAGTCATGGCAGACAGCCAAGCCTTGGTCTGCATATTCATTGGAATCGCGGGACAGAACAATACCAAAATCATCTTCATGTACCCTGTTTCCTCGGATCATTTGAATTTTCTAGCTATAATACCACTTCTGTGCTTTTCCATTTCTTTTAATCTGTGCATGTGCAGACAAATATTTCCTTAGAATTTAGACCAGCTCTAAAGTTAATTTATTTTAAAATGTAAGATAAAGACTGTATCACAAAAAGCTTGATCCCTAGTTCCTATATAAGGATGCCCATGTAATTTTCACTGCATCTGTAAGGAAGGGTGTTGGTATTGCCTTCTTGTGAGACATTTTTTCAATCCAGCCTCATATGTTTTCGATCTCCAAGTTGTCGCACATTCAAGTAGTAATGGGGCCCAACTCCTCTTGGTTTTATTTAAAATCAGTAGGTTTCAACTAAATGAAGAAATTACAATTCTCTAATCTACAGCAAGAAGTATAAGTTTTCAGGCAGTTTCTCAAGATTCCAAATTGAGTAAGTGATTTTGTAGGTTTTTTCAATAGTGGGTCAGTTAGGGCAGTGATGGCGAACCTTTTCGGCACAAAGTGCACAAACCGGCACGCATGCGCACCAGAGCCCTGGAAACTTGAAGACCAGCTGGCTGATGTACATGTGCACTTCAGGTTTCCGGGGCTCTGGCACACATGAAGTTCAGCTGGTCCAGAAGAGCAGCTGGCAATGGCACAGTTGCCCACAGAGAGGGCTCTGCATGCCACAGGTTTGCCATCACAGAGTTAGGGTATATAAATGAAAAACAGGGTTAGTTAGAAAAGGACATTGAAACCACTGAGCCAAATTGCCTGACCATCAATACAAATTAAGCATGCTATCAAATAAATTGTATTTAGCTCAGTATCCTGTAAATGTAAGATTTGGAAAAAAATATTCACATTGTAATAAAACAAAACCTTAATGGATCATTTTTCTCTTCTGAGAACATCAATGTGTGTCTTGTTTCTTATTTTGTTTAGTGAAAGAATTAGCCACATCTTCTAACTAAATATGCATTTTGCTGCTTAGATCAAGATTATTATGATATTAAATTTGTGTCACCCCTTTCACCAATAAGATGATTCTGGTCGGCAATACAAGATTTCAACAACAGAAAAATGTAATATAGAATTGGTCAGATTCATAAATTGTACATAATCACAGAGACCTATGCTTCTCATTGATTTTAGGGCAGCAGCAATTGCAGATAGCTGATTTGGGGTATCTGGATCAGCAAATATCTTATTTTCACTGTATTTTTATTTTCAGATAGAGACCTGTGGCATTTTTCTACCTTAAGCACAAGATATAACTTGAGAATAATTAGACACCTGTTTTCCGATGGTCACTTCCTGATCCATCTCAATCTGCAAACTCTTTTGACAAGAGTATTTGCAGGGCTGAATGTCAATATATGCAAGATGGAAGATGCAATGAAAGACTTACCTATCATGTACAAAAATGGCATATGCAACTTTTGGTCCTGACACCTTTTTGTAGGAGAAGTACGGTTCAGAAAATGGAGCTTTTCTAAAAATCTGTTTCTGGTCATTGGTAATCTTTTTGCCGATTTTCAGGGAATAGTGGTTTATAGCTGAGTTTACAGTAAACAATGTAGCTTGTTTGATCTTAGTTTAGCATGATGAATATTCACTCACTATAAATTATATACCATGATTAAACCATGGCATAGGTTTAAACCAGGTTTATTTAATCAAATAAATTATGTTACAGCATGGTATGAAAACTCTAGCACTAGTTTCTGGAGAGAATAAGACTGGAAGGACAAATGTTGCAAACTTTGACTGACCTTGAGACAATGATTATATCTCAGTCAGTTTACTTCTGGAGGATGTCATGAAGATAAAGCAGATGTGTGTGAGAGAGACAAGAATATTGTCTTAATCTTCTTGTTATAAGTGACATTGAATGAATGAAGGAAAATAAATAAATATAACAAGTTTACTCTCCTACTTGTTTGAATGTCCTGGTCAAAAAATCCATCTCAAATGCCTGTAAGAAACAAAAGAAAAGAGTGGGAATTTTAGGATTGCCCTCCCTTAGATTCTATTGATAACTGCAGATCATCAACATAAATCCTACTCTAAATGTTCCCTTGACTGAAAATTTGGCAATGCAAGAATAGGTCATAGAATTACCTTTTTAAAGAATAGAGTAGCGTAGAGACGAGTTGAGTCGAATCGAGTAGACGAGAAGAGAAGAGAAGTGAAGAGAATAACAGAGTTGGAAGGGAACTTGGAGGCCTTCTAGTCCAACCCCCTGCTTAGACAGGAAATTGTATACCATTTCAGACAAATGTTATTCAATCTCTTCTTAAAAACTTCCAGTGTTGGAGCATTCACAACTTTAGGAGGCAACGTGGTCCACTGATTAGCTGTTCTAACAGGAAATTTCCTCCTTAGTTCTAGGTTGCTTCTGTCCTTGATTAGTTTTCATCCATTGCTTCTTGTCCTGTCCTCAGGTGCTTCTGAGAATAGCTTGACTCCCTCTTCTTTGTGGCAGACCCTAGAACACTGCTGTTTTATCGGAAAACTGCTATCATGTCATCTTTAGTCCTTCATTTCATTAAACTGAAACATACCCAATTCCTGCAACCATTTCTTATGTTTTAGCCTCCAGTTCCCTAATCATCTTTGTTGCTTTTCTCTGCGCTCTTTCTAGAGTCTCAATATCTTTTTAAAATTGTGACGACCAGAACTGGATGCAGTATTCCAAGTGTGATCTTACCAAGGCATTATAGAATGGTATTAACACTTCATGTGATCTTGACTCTATACCTGTTCTTTATTTTTCCATCATTGTAACTGCAAAGATCACTAAATGAGGACTACTTATATCTTTCCTGTGATCAGCTGGTCTCATTCTGACTAGCAAATGTTAGTTAGAGACATATAAGCTTTCATGAACTGTAGCTCACTAGAAGTATCTGAGGAAGTGATTTACACTCACAAAAGTTTAGACCTTTTGATAAAAATATATTAGAAATGTTGCTATCAACTTCTTGTACAATCTCCCCTCTGTTATATACACATCTCCCTGGCACCAGACACATTTATTTATTTTCCCAAAGAGAATTTAAACAAGACAAAACAAAAACTTCTTTGGCATTATATGTATTAATTGTTATAATATTTGAATTCAGTTTTATCTTTCACATAAATACATTAGCATTTTCTGCATTGGGATTTTCTTTTTATTTCCTCATTCTAAAGTTTCAATGATTAAATTAACTGTATGCTTGACTTTGGTTTGTTGCTTTGGGAATAGTTGATAAGTGCAGTTAATCACTGTCCATAGTTGAATTCTTCTACTAGAGTTTAAGAGGCTCCCTGTAATAGTAAAAACATAATCTTTGAAAGCTTAGTATGAAATAAGCCTTTTTATTTATCAGATCTTTCAGGTTGGACAGATATTTGTCTGGCATGGCTTGACAATTTCTATCCTGGACAGAAGTTGGATCTACAAAGTCTTCTCCCACTCTGATTCTATGATTCTTGTGAATATAATTATTGCAACTGAATGCTCTTTTTAGATCCCTGACATTTATTCTCTCTATATAAAGACATTAAAGTAACATCTTCTGGAGTTACTTATCTATGTTAAGTTATTGGCTAGGATTGAATTTTTTCCTTTTTCTTTTTTTTCTATGGTTACACCCCCTCCTCCAAACTTCAATAAACTTGTATGAAACTCAGTGTTACTAATACAGATTTGAAATAAGTAAAATGATTTCATGCAGCTGAATGAAAAACTAATAAGCTGCAGTAGTGTATAAAATTACAAGTGATAATCATTTTCACATTATCTGTCATTCAGCTTTGCTGTGATATATTTGCTGTCTTTTTGGCATAGGTACAACAATTTTCTGTGGGCAAGCACATGGCTGACATTCCACTGTTTGTAATTATGGTTGCATGCACATTCCATAATGGGTAAATTCCAAAATACATGGCACAAATGCCCATAAATTTATACATCTGTACATTTGAAATGTTTGGATATTCATGACACATTTGCAACACAAAAAAGCAAAAGAAATTAAGAAACATAGCTTGTGCACGTTCACATGCACGCACGCACACACACACACACGGCATATACACAACAGTGTGTGGTAAATGGATATCATTTGTCCCAGTATCTGTTTGACATTTGTACATTTCTGTCTTTACATTTAAACAACTGAATCTAGTGACAAAATCCTGTGTGAAGTTTGAGCCATCAGCATGGTTTTAAGTGCTATTATGGTACCATAAAAGCTTGATAGTGGTGACACCACATGTGGTACACACCAGCAATGCCATTCCCTTCCATGGATATTGCTATAATTGGCAAAATGGCATAATGACTTGTTTTTGATAAAAGCCATAGCAGAGTATTCCCATGGCCGAATAGGAAGCAAATAATTTTAATAATGATAATATCTTCTAACCCATCCGCTGTGCCTACTTGAGTTGTGTTTTATTCCAACCAAAAGACATGGATATTGCACTCTGTCAGGGAAAAAAAAATGCCCTGGGGAAATCTGAGATCAATGGACCGTGGCTGTTTCCCTTCCGCGTATCTTTTGAGATATTGAGAAAAATAAAAATCTTCAAAAGTATTCTAATTAATAAACAAACTTTAATACGAAAATAATAAAAGTAAATGAAACAGAAATAACTAATTGGTTACATTTTGATAATGAAAGCTACGTCTGCCAAAGTTGGCTGCCGAACAAAGAAGAGAAGAATTTTGGAATGTGTAAACGCATGCGCAATAAATCACTTTCAGATAACATTTTGTTTTATGACCTGCGCAATAAAGCTTTCTTAGTTTAACTCTTGAATGTCAATTCAGGCAGTTCAGGCCTAGCAAACTTTTTAACATCGTGACACCCCTTCTTTTGCTAGTCTGGGCTGACATCATCAAATCATCAATTAAGGCACATCTTCTTTCGCAGATACTCGTGTTGATTTGCGGCAAGTGGTTTGTTAAGCATGTCTGCGATCTGATCATGTGTAGAAACATATTGCAATTTAACAAAACCTTGCTTAACTAATTGCTTTGTGTTTTGATAACGAATGTCAATGTGTCTGGACCTAGAACCTGTAAAATGTGACTCAGAAATATAGACAACAGATACATTATCTTCCATCATGGTGATTGGTCGAATCGGACGTGTCCAGATATCTGTGATCAAAGCATCAAACCACGTTAGAGAATTACAAGCATCTGAAACACAAGCATATTCAGCTTCAGTAGATGAACATGAAACAAAACTCTGTTTTCTCACTTGCCAGTAAACAGGACAACCATTTAGGAACATCATGTAACCAGAAGTGCTTTTGCGTGACTTCTTGTCGCTCGCCCAGTCGGAATCAACAAAACAAATCAACTTTGGTTGATCAGTGTGTGTTGGTTCTAGCAATAACTTCATGTGTTTAGTGTGTTTCAGGTATTTCAACAACTTCTTAATGCATGACCAATGAAATTGTGTTGCCTTACCTACGTGTCGTGATAAAAGATTAACACTAAGTGCGATGTCAGGTCTGGTCCAACTACTAATGTATAATAGTGAACCAATGACTGAACGATAGAGTGTTTGATCCTCGAACTCAGGACTTGGTTCATGTGTTAAGTTGTGAAAATCTGTTTGCATGGGTGTCTTTGTTGTGCTAGCATCTTTCATGTTGCAATGATGTAGAATGTGGTCAATTTTCTCTTCTTGTGAAAGACTAAACCCCTTCTGTGTCTTTTCAATTTGAACACCTAAATAAGTGCTAATGTGTCCTAAAGATTTTAGTGTGAAGTATCTCTGCAAACTTTTAGCAAAAATCTCACTCATTTTCTTATTTGGACCAATATAAACAATATCATCAACATAAACAAGAATTATCTCATATGCATTGTTAGATCTTTTTGTGAACACGCATTCATCAGTTTCGGACTTAATAAAGCCCATTGAATTTAGTTTGTCAGTAAGACATAAATACCACATTAAACCTGACTGTTTCAGACCATAAAGACTTTTGTTCAGGAACCAGGTATCCCCTTCTTGCTTTCGGAATCCTGGAGGGCTTCTCACGTAGATCTCTTCATCTAGGTCTGCATGTAGATAAGCTGTGTCCACATCAAATTGGAAAACTTCTAAACCAAGAATAGTTGCAGTGGTTAAAGCAATTTTTACACTTTCAGTTCTGACTGTTGGTGAGTAAATGTTTGTGTAGTCCTCAGGATAACGTTGAGCGAAACCCTGAGCTACCAGTCTGGCTTTGTATAAAGACTCACCATTTGGTTTCTTCTTGATTCTGTAGACCCATCGGGTGCCAATGACTTTCTTGTTTGCTGGAGGTTTTGCAGGTGTGAATACATTAAGTTTCTTTAAACTGTCCATTTCATCCTGCATTGCATCATACCACTTGTCTTGTTCTGAATCAGGAAGCTGTTTGATTTGTGTGAATGTCTCTGGAGGAAGAGTAACGTTGCAAATCAAAGGTACTGGTGTTTTTGTCAGTTGCCATGAATAACGTTGTGGAGGGATTCCTTTTGTGGCCCTCTTGGAGCGTCTAGGAACAACAGACCAGTCTTCTTCTTCTTCTTCTTCTTCATCATCCTCGTCCTCACGTTCGTCGCTAGCATCAGCATCCGCGGCTTGCAAAGACGGAACATCAGGTTGTGAAGAACTGGTAGAAGGAATATCTGCCTGCAAATTGTCATCAGGCTGCGTGGCATCTGGAACACCATCTCTAGGAAAATAAACTTCAGGATCATTGGAATGAATCCTGGACCAGCCAATGTCTTCCTCAAAATTAGCAGATTGTGAAATGACAATCACATGTTTAGTATCAATGAATTTGTACCATTTTGAATTATCATCAATACCCATAAATCTCAGTCTCTTTGCTACTGTACCTCCCTTTCTTCTTTGACTTAAGGGAGTGTTCACCATAGCATATGAACCAAAAATATGGAGGTTCTTGAGATCAGGCTTGTAGCCATACAGCATGTAGAAAGGAGTTTGATTGATTACACTGCTCCAAGTACGGTTGACAATGTAATTTGCATATTTGATTGCTTCACCCCAGTATGCGTTACTGAGATTGGCATCTTCTAGAAGACAACGCATCATGGTTTGTAGAACCCCTTGTCTTCTTTCTACGACTCCGTTATGAGCCGGTGTATATGGAGCAGATGTCTGATGAAGAATTCCATTCTTACGCATCCAGTCCTGGAAACGCTGAGACATGAATTCTGCACCACGGTCACTCTGGATTCTGGCGATGCGAACTTGGTATTGTGTAGAAACAAACACTGCAAAGTCTTTAAAGATCTGAAAGGTCTCAGATTTCTCTCTCATAGGATATACAAATCCATATTTAGAATGATTATCTACAATTGTTAAAAAATACTTTCTGCCACCAAGTGTTGGTGGGAAAGGACCCAATATGTCAGTGTGTACCAAATCAAAAATGCGTGTTGACCGGCGTGTAGCGTGTTTGGGAATTGCAGCCGCCTTGGATATAGCCTTTTTGCAAACCGCACAATCCAAAAACACCTTACACCCCTTTAGATCCAAACCTTTTGCGAACTCCGGCATCTTTCTAAGAACACGGAAACTGGCATGCCCCAATCTTCTGTGCCACTTGTGAATACACCTGGAATGCAAAGGTTTACCAGTTAGTGAATTCTCAACATTAACAGTTTCATGAGGACCCTCAGGCTTGCTCTGAGCAATCTGTTTTTGTTTTCTCTGTTTGTTGGCTTTAGGAGCCTTTGGCACAGTAACGCTTTCTCTCTCTGGGACAACTCTCTTTGGGTTCACGTTGTGCCTTTTTGGAGTTTGCATACTTGCCTGTGCTTGCCCTTTAGGCTTTGGCTTTAAGTAATAAACACCACCAATCAGTATGGTTTCAGCAACAATATCTCCATCTTTAACTAAGTAACTTGCTTTTTCGAGGTGGTGAACCTGGAACTTTAACTCTCTAGACAAGTGACTTTGACTAAGCAAATTACTGGTTGCTGAAGGTATGTAATAAACATCAGGGATGTGTGTATCGAGCTCTTCAATGTAAACAGTTCCTTTTCCCATAACCTTGCAAGTGTGGTTGGTGAAGGAATACAGTTCTCGATACTCGGGCTCTGGTTCGCCCATCTCTGTGAAAAGTTCCCTTCTGTGGGTAACGTGCACAGCTGCTCCACTATCTAAAGTCCACAAAAGACGTCTGTCGAACTTTGGATCAGGTTGTGGAACGTTGGTTATGGCCAGTGTCACAAGTGGAGCTTGTGAATCATGCCTTGGACCACGACGGCCTTGTCTTCCGCCTCTACCTCTGCCTCTGGAATCTGTTCCTCTGGGCTGGTACGTGACGGGAGCTGGAACTCGTTGGGGACAATCCCGGGTGTCATGTCCCACACGGTTGCAGGTGTAGCGCTTTGGCATCCTTGGAGCGTAGCCTCTTCCTCGGAAGGGACATCTGGCTGGAGCCTTTGATGCTGGAGGCCATTGCAGATGTGGGGTAGCTAACCTGATAGCTTCGTCTTCCACTAAAAGTCTGCAAACGTGGTTAACTGTGCGTTGAGCAATAGGCACGTAGTTAATCTTTGCAACAGCATCTTTCCATTCATAATTCAATGAGTTAATGATGATGCTAATCATTTGGATATCATCGATTACATGGCCATTTTGTCTCAATTCACTTCTCATTCTTTTCAGTTTGGTCAAATGTCCACCAATTCGTTCACCAGGTTTCAACTTCGAACCATGGAACTCGGACATGAGCAAACATGAAGATTCAATTGAAACGGGCCTGTAGCAATCTTCCAAAATAGCCCATATTTCTTGGGCAGTTGCATCAGGTGGAAAGATACCTTGGATCTCAATTTCCATTGACATGAGTAAAGTCGTGATTGCTCTGTTTTCGAGGTGTCTCATTGCAGGTGTCCAGGGTTGACGGGGAGGATCAAAAACCATGGAATGTGTGCCTTCTCTTCGAAGCAAGAGCGCAATTTCACTGACCCAGGCTTTATAATTCTCTCCTGACTCCTTTAATTTGGACTCACCAGTCAAGGGGGTGACTGTGAATACCTGCTGAGGAACAATTTGTTGCTCTGGTTGCAAATCTGGTTGTTGAACCAGGGGATGCTGGGGTTGCATCATTGGCCTTTGCGTGGCAACATCAAATTGGCTTCCTCGAATTCGCCTTTCGCTTTGCCTTTTTCCATCTAGGGAGGATTCGACACCGCCAGGGGGTGGGGGCAAAGTTTGGGCTTCTGTAAAATTCATAGACAGATCTCTAAAAATCTGGTCCAATTGCTTTATCTTTTGCTGTAATAATTTTTCTCCGCCAGCAGATGGCAGTGCAGCTTCACTTTTTGGCTGCCTCTCCTTTCTATACGTATGCGGAAGTTCAGTTGACTCAAAGGGACCACGTGACCTCGGTGACGTGTACATGTCTCTTTGTTCTAATTGACCAATGAACTCTGTGGGGTGTGTCTTAGGCTGTTGTTTTGAAGACAAGATGGCGTCCTCAGACATTTTGGGAGTGGGGGAGCTTCTCCTACTTCGCCTTATCTCTTCAAAACACACTCTCGCCTCCCTAGCATATTTTTCAAACAGTTCTATTTGATCAAGATAGCTTTGCATTTCTTGCTCATCATCTGGGGGGATTTCATAAAATCTGCTTTCTGCGTGGGAGGATTTTTTTTGTGCCGGCAGTTGCCATTCATCAATCGTTTGATAATCTGCGAGGGTCTGGGAATGGAGTGGCTCTGGCAGAGTGGGAAGTTTTGGCTTGGCCCCCAAAAATTCATAATCTCCTGGAGATATTTTAGAAGGAGGAACCACTGACCTCGTTTCGTGGATGTCACGTCCTGTAGCTCCTTCCCCCACATTTGGCTCGGCACTTTGTTGCTCCTGAAGCACGTTTTGATCTTGCTTCTCTGTGTCCGAGGGGGCCTCCTTGTCAGAAAAAGCTCTTTCCATTTTTCTTCTTTTTTCTTTTTCTCCGACATTGCTAATTAGCGTAGTCGGTTATCTTTAGATAGCATGAAGGAAAAATACAGCCATAAATTGTAGCCATCTCAGCTTGTATCATCGGACCAACTCTGCTACCAAGTTGTCAGGGAAAAAAAAATGCCCTGGGGAAATCTGAGCTCAATGGACCGTGGCTGTTTCCCTTCCGCATATCTTTTGAGATATTGAGAAAAATAAAAATCTTCAAAAGTATTCTAATTAATAAACAAACTTTAATACGAAAATAATAAAAGTAAATAAAACAGAAATAACTAATTGGTTACATTTTGATAATGAAAGCTACGTCTGCCAAAGTTGGCTGCCGAACAAAGAAGAGAAGAATTTTGGAATGTGTAACGCGTGCGCAATAAATCACTTTCAGATAACATTTTGTTTTATGACCTGCGCAATAAAGCTTTCTTAGTTTAACTCTTGAATGTCAATTCAGGCAGTTCAGGCCTAGCAAACTTTTTAACATCGTGACACACTCATCCAAATATTTTCTCAGGCCATTTATAATCTTCCATTATTTTAATATTTTCTAACTGAACTGATATACACCATTCTTTGATTACTATACATATTGTCTTTTAGGCTGATTTGAAGCATGAGTGGGTTAGCCTTCCTTCCTCCTGCTACCCTTTAAAAAAATACTACTAGAACTTTCAGGATTCCTTAAAAACATTTTTATAATTTGTTTTCTGTTTTTCACTGTTCCTGGTTTGGCTCTATTTCTATTACCTAAATAAGGCATATATATGTGTGTGTGTGTGCGTGTGTGTGCGTGTGTTGTATTTGTGCTGATAAATAAATAATCAGCACAAATACAACACAAACATAGCAAAGGAAACATTAAAAATAAAAATATGGTTTTCTGCCTGGATGGTCTTCTGTAATGACCTGAAGGACAGATAGGGGGAGTAGTGAGCTCCCTCCCATATTTGGGCATACCAGGAGTTGTAACACAAATACATACATATATATATATATATATGCCAACCTAGCAGTTTGAAAGCATGTAAAAATGGAAGTAGAAACATAGGGACCACTTTGGTGGGAAGGTAAGAATGTTCGGTGTGCCTTCAGCATTTAGTCATGCTGGCCACATGACCACGGTGACATCTTTGGATAGTGCTGGTTCTTCGGCTTTGAAACGGAGATGAGCACTGCCCCCTAGAGTCGGGAATGACTAGCACATATGTGTGAGGTGAAACTTTACCATATCTATATCTATATCTATATCTATATCTATATCTATATCTATATCTATATCTATATCTATATCTATATCTATATCTATATCTATATCTATATCTATATCTATATCTATCTATCTATCTATCTATCTATCTATCTATCATCTATCTATCATCTATCTATCTATCTATCATCTATCTATCTATCTATCTATCTATCTATCTATCTATCTATCTATCTATATATATATATATATATATATATCAATATATCTATCTGTATAAACCATGAGGTGAAATAAAGAGCTGATGTCCTTTTGGAGAGTATATTGGACTTGCTTTCTTTGATTGTAGGGAATCTCTCTGATATAAAACTACCAACTGGACTGCCTCTCTGCACTATAAAAAGTATAGGTAGCAGAGTTTAAAAATTCAATTGATATTCAAGTGAAAGAATGCCCATACAAGGAATAGAAGTTCTTATAAGTAAATAAACTAAATTGTTCTTATGTTGAAGACTCTAGGCTACAAACCAGGAGATTGTGAGTTCTAGTCCTGCCATAGACTTGAAGTCCAGACGACCTTGGGCCAGTCACTCTCTCTCATCCCAGCTCATCTCACAGGAATGTTGTGGGAAAATAGGACAGAAAAAGAGTACTGGGTACGTTTTCTGCCTTGTGTTATTTATTTTTAAAAAATCTTAAAAATAAATAATTGACTCTTCTTGAATAATGCTGCCTTCAAGAACGTGGGCATTGCAAAGCAGACTCTTATGGCTTAGCCTTGGGAAAAGTTCTAAGAATTCAGGGCAGAAAAACAGCAGTCTTGATGTGGTGCATTACATACTTTTATTAGCGGTTGCTAGAATTCTTCATTCATAAACACATATTTAGATTTGGTAGACCCACCAATTACCACTGGTGTGATGATTAGACGCCTGCCCAATTAAGATGGCACTTAATGAAATTGACTGAGGTTGCTGTTCTAAATTACATGTTGCTCTTTTTATTCCCAGGAAGGCATTTTGAAAGCTATAGGCAATAGAATTTTTCCTAGTCGTAATTTCTACATACAGAGATGGCCTATGAATGTATTCAGAAAAATAGTGGTTTTTGTGGTTATATGCTACAGGTTATACTTATGAAAGCTTTGGTTTTGATTTCATGGGGATATCTGACAGAAACAAAGCAGCTGTTTTGCATATAAAAATGCATTTTTCATCATTGTTGGCAATAATTATAGTGATATAAGAAATCTGATAAACAGCTGCTATTTATGATCAGCACCAATTCCCCCCCTTCCCATTTTTTTGTGTAGGCATTTGGGCTAGCCATAATAAAGGTTCATATGATGATTCCCATTCCCTGTCCAATGTGGGGGAGCAGTTATTTGTATGTTTATTGTGACCTTTTATGGTTGAGCCAGACACTTTTCCTCTTTGTCTACAACAGTGTTTTCCAAAATTTGTAACTTTAAGATGTGTGGATATGTAAGATATAAGTTCACACATTGTAAAATTGCCAAGTTTGAAAAATAATATGCGATAATAGAAATTGTTGAGAATATTCATAGCTCAGTTGTAGGTTTTGGCAGAGATCTGTTCTATGAGATTGCTCTTTAGCTCCAAGACATTTTACAAGCAAACTAGTAACATCTTCAAATGCCACTGAAGAGGTTACCTACTTTGGTAACAAAACATCTGGGAACTGAACAGCAAGCTTGAAGAACAGACTCGTGCCCAAATATGTGATATTGTTCAGATGTATTAATTTGGAACTTCTTCCTACCTCATTCAGATTGAGAGATTTCTGTTGGGGTAAGAATAAAGTGATAGTTGAGGACAATACTCAGTATTCATTTGTAAAGGTAAATGTAAAGGTAAAGGTTCCTCTCGCACATATGTGCTAGTCGTTCCCAACTCTAGGGGGTGGTGCTCATCTCTGTCTCAAAGCCAAAGAGCTAGTAACATCCAAAGACGTCTCCGTGGTTCATGTGGCTGGTATGACTAAACGCCGAAGGTACACGGAATGCTGTTACCTTTCCACCAAAGTGGTCCCCATTTTTCTACTTGCATTATTACATGCTTTCGAACTGCTAGTTTGGCAGAAGCTGGGACAAGTAATGGGAGTTCATTTTATTTTGAAGCACTAGGAATTTGAGCCACTGAACTGCTGACCTTTCTGATCGTGTTAGCCGCTGTAACACCCCGTCCCTCGTATTCATGTGTATACATACTTAATGTTCTCACACTACAGTACATTTTATTCAGTTTAGTTTTAAGTAAATATATACATGTGCATACTTACTTAAAACTAAACTGTATAAAATGTACTATAATGTGAAAACAATGCTTAAAATGTCTCTCTCTTTTTGCTGAAATTAACTAGCCCAAGCTGGCATTTTTATTTTCACTTGCTCCAGAAAGAAGGGCCGATACAAATAACTTTCAATTTTAGGGATGATGATGATCAGGTTACTGGGATATAAAGAAACATAAAATGGACTGTTATGCATCAGTTCAAAACGAAAGGAAGAGAAAAGAAACAGCACGCCAGCAGTCCAATTAACATGTTAGCAATTGCAAGGAAAATGAAGAATTATAATTAAATTTTCTTTGAGATGATATGGTTGCATTGACAATTGTGAAGAACTGGCAAAATGAGCAAGATCCAACATAATCAAGGAATATGGAGTTAGTAATGACTAGCACATACAGTGTGTGCAAGAGGAACCTTTACCTTTAATCAAAGAATATAACTGATTTTGAATAAATTTAGATTACCCAAGTGCAGATAGACCACATTTTGTGGCAACCCAAAAATTTACTGATTAGATTGGTGTGAAGGGACACTACTTCACCTCACCTGTCATTGCAGAAGTCTATTTCAAAGAAGTAGTTCAAGTCCAAATAGTAAAGGACTATATCTCAATGCTTCCAACAGAGGCATTCAAATAGGATGCCACTGGACTGGCTGTTTCACTTTAAAGGATATTTTGATGGAAACAAGCATAGAATATCAGAACAGGGCCAACAAAATGACCCTTGATAACATCCATAGTGAGAAAGCTCAAAGAGACATCTGGAGTATTGCTTTAGTGAAAGTAAAATACCCTTTCAATGTTTCATAGAGACTTGCTGGACTGCCAGCACAGTATAAATACAGGTTTAATGCCAATATGTTAGGTGAATCCAATTTTTCACTTAAAAATCTGCTCAAAGGATACTAATCAATAGTTAGCACTAACTACAATATTTAAATTTCAGTAATTATTTCTAAATTTGCGTTGTCTTTTCTCCCTCTCTTTTTAGCATTCTGATTTGTTGCCTTTTTTTTCTTTTTACAGGTCATACATGGCTACTGTTCTATTTAGATTCAATTAACTGCAGAAGGAAGCTTTTTCAGTCCCCTCACCATTAAATTTGGATTGTTTTGTGTATTTTTGAAAAAAGGCCCATGTAATCATTAGATGTTAAGGTACCTTACTATGTGCACCTGTTCTGTTATCTATTTCTGACACTGCCTAAATTGTTGATGGATGTTTGGCAAGGCAGCTTGTGAGACAACTCCCTGGAAGCTTGGAGGTTTGGAGGCTGAATGGAGAACAAATGGGAAGAAGAATCAGATTACCAACCAGAAGAGTGTGTTAAGGCTCAAGCAATGACAGAATCATATTAGCCTAACACAGCTCCAACAGGGATGGGGTAACCTATCCTTTAAAAGTCATGTGAAATAAATTGCAAGATCTAATCTGGGTCAGTCAATGGCACCAGAAGTTTAGGCTTCCCAGCTTTCAAACTCCTGTGGGAGCCTAACCTTAAGGAACTGTGCTCCACCAGAACATGTGCTTTGGGCTATTCCATGCATCTACTTATGTCATACCTTCATATTGGTTGATTGGTGTGTTGATGGCTGGCTATTGGCTGTTGTTTGCTTGTGTTGTCAAGGCCCCATCTCCAGACAAGTCCGAAAACTCAGAAGACTAAATCTCTGGTCTCTGTGATTGATCCAGATTGGATCTTGAAACATTATCCTTGGACAAGTATACTTGCCTTCATTCATGAAACAAATTGGTTTGGGATTTTTATTACCTTAGTGTTGAAATACTGATAGCTGAGAAATCAGAACTTAGAATTGTCTTAATGCTATGAAGAAATGGGTTCTAGATTATCCAGAGATGGCCAATGCACACTGATAAGTAACTTACAGTATGGTAATGCATATTTTATAGCATTAATGGATAGATTGGACTTTTCTCATTGGACTTGAAATCTTCAATAGGCTAATTATTTTAAGACGACTTGAAATCCGTTTTCAACTTATTTTTCTCCAAGTCCTTCCCTCTGCCCTTTAATCAGAAGTGTTCAGGCATGTATTTCCTGCAGTACATACTGGAACATTGCATGCTTTTCTGGCTTTAAGAAGAAGCTGAGGTGGGATGCAAAGCTTACATGGTTGACATTTGATTTGTGTGTGCAAATATCCAACAGGAAAATGGAATGTCCCAATCGAAGGCCTGCATGGGAAGCTGATAGATGTATCTTCTCCTGTCACTCCAGAGACTCCAGTGTTCTGAGATTCTTGTGTTAAAAAGACCACCACACAAAGTCAGAATTGAAACCAATGCTGATGTTCTCCCATTTGTCTACTCAGTGTTTTTTTAGATCCAGAAGGGGAAAAAAAGAGGTCCTTTCTTAAAGCTGTTGTACCTTCATCCAATCTTCCGACTAGCCGGCCTGGCCCATTTGTAATCATAAGTAACATCTATTACTGACCTTCCTGGATGGCTTTTTAAATTTTAAATTTTGGGGTTTTAATTGGTTTTAGATTGGTTTTAACTATTAATTAGTTTGGGCTAATATACAGACTGTATGTTTACATTGTTTGTCTGGGTTTTCGTGTTGTGCTTTGTTGTTTTTATATATGCGATGTCTGTACACCGCCCCGAGTCCCTGCAGGGAGAGGGGGCGGTTTATAAATTTAATAAACTCAAACTCAAACTCAATCTGCATATTACTTATTTTCACACCACCGAGTTGTGACAATTTAGTTTTTGTGCCAAGATTTTTCATTCTCACAAATAAAACAAACTTTGTGTGGGAAAGTAACACATCTAACGGAATGATAATATAGGTGGTCCTCAAATGGTACTGGATTTTCTATCACTAAGCGAAGCAGTTGTTAACTGAATCTGGCCTGATTTTATGACCTTTTTTGTTGAGATTATGAAGCAAATCTGTTGTTAAGCAAATCTGGCTTCCCCCATTGACTTTGCTAATTGAAAGGTGCCTGGGAAGGTTTCAAATGGTGATGACGTGACTCCAAGACACTCTACTGTTGTTAATACATGCCGGTTGCTAGGCACTTGAATTTTGATCACATGACTGCGGGTACAATATCACTGCAATAGTTACATGCACTAGGACCAGTTCTAAATAGCTTTTTAAAAGCACTGGTGCAACTTTGAATGGTTATTAAATGAATAGTTGTAAGTGGAGATTCTAGAAAGAGTGCAGAGAAGAGCAACAAAGATGATTAGGGGACTGGAGACTAAAACATATGAAGAACGGTTGCAGGAACTGGGTATGTCTAGTTTAATGAAAAGAAGGACTAGGGGAGACATGATAGCAGTGTTCCAATATCTCAGGGGTTGGCACAAAGAAGAGGGAGTCAAGCTATTCTCCAAAGCACCTGAGGGCAGAATAAGAAGCAATTGGTGGAAACTAATCAAGGAGAGAAGCAACTTAGAACTAAGGAGAACTTCCCTGACAGTTAGAATAATTAATCAGTGGAACAACTTGCTTCAGAACTTGTGAATGCTCCAACACTGGAAATTTTTAAGAAGAAGTTGGATAACCATTTGTATGAAGTGGTGTAGGTTTTCCTGCCTAGGCAGGGGTTTAGACTAGAAGACCTCCAAGGTCTCTTCCAACTCTGTTATTCTATTCTAAGTCAAGGACTACCTGTATCTGCACTGACAATACATAAGAATACATGGGGTCTTAACAGTGCAGTTCTGTGCATGTTTACTTATATGTAAGATTCTTTATGTTAGTAAGGCTTATTTCCAGGAAGGTACGGGTAAGATTGCCGCCTAACTAAATCAAGCAATTTGGTAACATTGAAGGATGGCAGCAGAAACAAATCAGCTCTGAAATTTGAGTAGGCAAGTGGATTTTCAATGGGAATTTGTTGGTTGTGGTCAAGAAAACTGATCTGAAAGCAGAATTCCACCTGTGGGTTTTACATGTGCCTAATATTAAATAGTGGCCTTCAGCATTGTAAGTATATATAATGAAATTATTCCACGAACTAAATTTGATGCATTCTAAGGCATTTGTAGTTTCCCAATATTTACAAGCATGAGACGGCTGGATTTTTTTTTCTTTTGAAAGACAGCTTTAGAAAATGTTTTCCCTCTAAAACGTCTCCTAGTCTAAACAAATGATATTTACTGAAAAGTACCAACTCTGACAAGGAGTGTATCTGATAGTATAAACAAAATGCAAACATCTGACACTCATTTGTACAAAATGGTTTTGATTTTACTATATCAAAATAAAGAGACTTTTTTATATTTTTATTTTCCAGCCCAACTCATGTGGTTTTTACATATGTAGCTTTGGAAATCAAGCACCATTAGTAAAATGCAAAAGGCATGTTGACAAGATTACTGTTCAATCACATAGTGGAAAAATAGTGTCAGAGTATGTGAATTTTTTAAAAAACCCAATCCCTTCTGTTACCATAGCATGTGATGGGAACAAAATCTGATAGTTCTGAAACTATGAGGAATATGAAATAGAACATGATATTACTTCTCTTATGAGTCTCATTGGTCAACAATGCTTCTTGTTGTTAGTTGCGAAGTCATCTCTGACCCATCACGATCCCATGGACAATGTTCCTCTAGGCCTTCCTGTCCTTACCATCCTCTGGAGTCCATTTATTTAAGCTCATGCCTACTGCTTCAGTGACTCCATCCCGCTACCTTATTCTCTGTGATCTCCCTCTTCTTTTGCCCTCAGCCTCCCAGCATTAGGCTATTCTCCAGTAAGTCTTCTTTCTCATTAAGTGGCCAAAGTATTTGAGTTTCATCTTCAGGATGTAGCCTTCTAAAGAGCAGTCAGGGTTGATCTCCTCTAGGACTGATCGGTTTGATTGCCTTGCAGTTCAAGGGACTCGCAGGAGTAAACAATGCTTATTTTCCTATAATAGCAATAGATCTTATTTATCCAGCATTTTAGGATGGTCAGAAAGCTGCATATTAGAGGTACTTGTATCTGAAACATCTATTGTCTGTTCCAACTTTCCCTAGCTAGTGCCACTAAAATATGTGAGATTTAAACTATTACAATGCATAGCCAACATACCCAATTTGCTCTGCTAATTTGGAATTGAGTAACTATGGTTCTACACACAGGCAGGAGACAAGGTAAAGAAGGCTATCTTTTTTTGAATGGCAGCAATTCTTTTTTTGCAAGCATAAATCTTCCACACTAACTGCTAACTTTGAACCAAAGATACCACAAATGAATTCATGCTGGATATGACACATCTTCCTGACCCCTCAAGTAGTCTTCTTACTTTCCCCCCTTCTCATATATTTCTTGTATCCCAGCTTACCCACCTCAAGTCTGCATTTTTAAATTCTATGGATTGGTTTTAGGCCGAGTTTTAATTTTTATCAATTTGTACAGGGTTTAAGGTTTAATTTGATTTTAAGGGTATTTATTCTATGTATATGGTTTTCTAATGTGGTGCCTGTACACCGCCCCGAGTCCCTTCGGGGAGAGGGGGCGGTCTAGAAATCAAATAAAATTGAATTGAAATTGAATTGTGAAAAGTTATCCCAAACACTCAGAATGTGTTATACAATATTTTACAGAATAAAAAAAATGTGGTCTTGATAGTCCGTTTCAAAGGTACTGTATTTTCTGGTACTTCAAGTCAAGCTTGATTCTTGGAAACTTATCCATTGTTATTTTCTTGGAAACATAGAGAAGTACTTGGTACTTCCGTCCTGGTTCTTGTTTTAAGCTTTCTTATGGCCTTGATATTTTTGGTAATCTCCCAGTGTTGTGGCTCAACAGCGGCCGGCTGAGCTGTTGGTGGAATCTGACAGCGATGAACACTATGGAACTGCCCTGGAAGCTGAGGAAGACTCTGGGGGGTGTTCCGAGTCAGAGCAGGGACTAGAGAGGCCTATTGGCCACCAGGTGGCATCTGAGTCAGGGAGCAGTGAGGAAGAACAGAGGGAGGCTGTCCCTGACGTATGTTGCGTAGGGCTGCGAGGAGGATGAAGCAGCTTTGGAAAAAGGGTCACAGAAGGAAATAGGAACAGGTGGCTACTGATTGGCCCCTCCCGGAGAGCTTATAGGTGGGGCAACAGGAAGAGAATTTTGCAGGAAACAACAATTTACTGATCCAGCCATAGAGAAATATTGGGAAAATTTCGTGAGTTCAAGCCTTGTTCCATAGAGATAGCTTTCTGGGCTTCCAGCCAAGGGGTTGCTTATCTCCCTCCTTAGTTGTGGCCAAGTCTACATCCATATATAGTGTAGAGGCTTGGGACAGAACACTCAGAAAAATACCACCTAAATCTGAATATTTTAGCTGCAAGGCTAGATAAAGTTGGCCAGGTGCTCCTAAATAATAAGCTCAAATGAGATCTAAAACATAGGTGGGCAACCCATGGATGCAAACAGTCCCCGTACTCAAAGTAGCCTTCAAGTCCATTCTGACACTTGACAAACATTAGAGACATTTTCCTCATCATATTGAAGTAGAAAACTTCAGAAACTGATAAAAGGCTTAGTATAATTTTAAAAAATGAACTTATCTATCAACAAAAGAAAGGGAGGAAAATCACTTTATGTTTTTGCTCCATCAAGCTGCAGCCTTTAATAATAATAAATAAATTTAAATTTATTAGCCGCTCCCTTTCCAGACAGGACTTGGGGCGGCGTACAGTGGAGCATATAAAACATATACAACACATAAACATACATATATACAGGACATACATACACGGAGGAGGTAACAAATTTCATCACATTGGACAATTAAAAGTCACCATTAAAAATACCCCAATTGTAAAACACAATTTAAAATTTAAGGTTTTTAAAATTTAAAAGAACTGTCAGGAGGAGTAAGAAAAGTTTACGGTTGAGCCAGGCCAGATAATTGAAAGAGGTGGGTCTTCAGCTGTACACGGAAGGAGCGGAGATCGGAAGTAGTCCTGATGTCATGGGGGAGGTCATTCCACAGGGCTTTGCTTTCTCAAAATGCCATCAAATTCCTGATTTCATGTAGAACACAAAAAAAGGATTCAAAACCATCTCAGATGCTTACTAGTACAGAAAGATTTTGGAGAAGTATTTTTCCCACTGTTAATTATTCTTCTGTAAAAGTTTTGTTTTGAACTTTCTACTATGCATCTTGTGCAACAATTTGTTTGTATATATATATTTATATATTTGTATATATATTATATATATTGGTTTTGTCGTATTCGGGTCTTTTCCCATGTAGGATTGAGATTGTCTTGGCAATGTTTCGGCAAGATCTCACTTGCCATCTTCAGGCTTGGGCTTAAAATGCGATCGGAGCTGCCGTCTTTCTGTAAATCTTGGTGGGAGGGGATGGGGTGTTGGCTTTGGTTCAGTAAGTGGAATGATTGGTTGTGTGGTTGTATCATGATTGGTAGATTGGTGCTGATTGGTGCTGGCTGTGTGTGCATTGTTGTTTTGTATTGTAATGGCTTGGGTGGTGGGTGGTGTTCGTTTGTTGACTAGGGCTGGTTTCCAGATGTTTGGTAGGCGGGAGGTATCATCACGTTATCATCACCACCTCCCGCCTACCAAAAGCATCTGGAAACCAGCCCTATATATATATATATGTTGTATTTGTGCTGATAAATAAATATGTTGTATTTGTGCTGATAAATAAATACCCATATTTGAGCATACCAGGGGTTGTAATACAAATACATACATACATACATACATACATACATACATGTGTGTGTGTGTGTGTGTGTGTTGTATTTGTGCTGATAAATAAATAAAGGGAGACTAGTATAGATCTATTTCAAGCTATTTAGCTCTCATCAGCTAGCCATACCCTTACTGGGATTCGAACCTGGGCTGTATTACATATTAGGCAGATGTATTAGCCACTAATCCACAGGCTCTCCTCCTTATCAGCCGAGCCAGGGAAATAGGTATGTATTTGTGTTACAACCCCTGGTATGCCCAAATATGGGAGAGAACTCACTACTCCCCCTTTCTGTCTATCGGCTCACTTCAGGAGACCATCAAGGCAGAAAACCATATTTTTAATGTTGCCTTTTTATATTTGTATTTGTGCTGATAAATAAATAAAGGGAGACTAGTATAGATCTATTTCAAGCTATTTAGCTCTCATCAGCTAGCCATACCCTTACTGGGATTTGAACCTGGACTGTATTACATATTAGGCAGATGTATTAGCCACTAAGCCACAGGGTCTCCTCCTTATCATATATAATTTGATATTATCAAATAAAAGTATATATATATATATCACACACACACACACACACACACACACACACACACATATACATACATATACATATGCTTACATATATATACACACACAGAGTATGTATGTGTGAAGCAGGACAAAATTACTGTTTTAAAAAGAAGCATATATCTTGCCATACTATAGTGTGAAAGACTAATTTTAGCTAAAAACACAAAATATTCAACTACTAATATTACTCACCCTTTGATGTAGTCATAATGGAATAAAAATGCTATTGATTTTTTTAAAGCCCCAAACCCAATTTTATGTCTATCTGCCATCTTAGGAGTTGTTTAATTCACAGTTGTCTTTGTTCCATAATAAATCTTTATTTGTTTCAACACCTCAAAATGATTTGCTCTCTCAAGGAGTAGTAACAAATTCCTTATGTGAGAAGTTTACTGCTTGGAAACGCTAAAGGGGTCATTGGTTGTGTAGAGTGATTAGTCAGTCCTTACAACTCTTGGTTGGAGAAAACCAGTCACAGTTCTGGAGATGTAACTTGATATACAGTTTATTTTTCTCCGCTCCTAATTACTTAGGAGAATTGTCTTATATTATTAGTTGTTTTGCAAATCCCTTTTTAATAAGAGAAGGTGGTGAATTAGGACCACAGTGAGTACTTAGGAATGTAGAATATGCATCCTGAGCCAGCAATAAATCTGAACGATAGAGCTTTGGCCTATGCCCTTCTTTTGAAAGTGCTGGCTGAGACTTCTGGGAGATGCTGTCCCAATACGTCAAGCTGTTGAAGATTGCCACAGAAAAAGAGAAGTAGAAAGCCATTTAAGGAAGAATGATAAACACTATTTAAGCAATTAGATCAGCTATAAGAAGGAGGGAAAGGAAGAAAGATGGCAGCAAATCTCTTCAACCAGATTCAGTTGGAATTCTGCAATGGAGGATAATTTGTGAATCAACTGCACCTCTGAGAATGTCTCACTCATCTGTAAACTTTGGAAACACTCTTGCAGAATATTGTAGATGTAGGTATTCTGCTATATGTGCTGGTCATTCAAGTTTTTGTTGCTTGAACATCTGTTCTGAACTGACAAGGCCACATTCTCTTCAACTGATCTTTATTTATTTTAAAAAGCAGTGTTTTTCCCTGAGGTCAAAATTATTAAAATATCTAAAACAACTCTCTGTATACTTTTTCTTTAAAAAGAAGGTTCCTTAAATTAGTTCCCACATCTTTTCTTCATTTTCCATTGATCTTTCCCTTTACAACCTGTTGAGCCTTTCCCCCTTTTCTCTTGTCTCTTTCTCTTCCTTTACCTGTTGAGTATGTCCCTAAACAAACCAGTTGATGGTTTATCATGTATGCACCTCCACTGTAAACATTGGTCTCAAGTATTGTGAACAATATGCCTGACTGTTTTAGTAGAAATTAAAATGAAAAAGCATTTGCTTGAGAAAGACTGTAATAAGAAAAACAATTGTCTACCTATTGCCAGTTAAAATCATTTTGTTACAATCATGTTTGCTTAAAATCGCAGTAGATGTATCTTTTAATTGTATGTGATAATTTAACAATAAATAATTAACTATTGTTCTTCTTCTGTACTTCTCTGTCACCCAGAGTAGTTCACGAGTGAAAAATAAATTATTAAATTGCAATAAAGTAATCACAAAAACTCCAACAATTTTAAAAAGCAAAAATATAGCAAATGAAAAAGCAGAATGAAAAAGAAAAGCAACATAACAGACACAGTCATAGAAGACTTTGCCAATAGGATTTATGCTTAGCATGCTGCTGTTTATTTTAATTATCGTAAGGAAGGAGAAGGAGGCAGCAATCCAACATTATTTCTAAAGTGAATATTTTTGGAATTTCACATTGTCAGGATGTTATGCAGTCTGATCTGCCAGATTTTGCTATAATCCCAGATTGGTTTAGGAGGAAAAGCATTCTTGTTCCTATTCAGAAGCTAATAGCGTTTTTTGTATGAGTGAAACATAAAGGTTTCCTTCGCTTATATATGCTAGTCGTTCCCGATGCTCATCTCCGTTTCAAAGTGCTGTCCGAAGACATCTCCGTGGTCATGTGGCCAGTATGACTAAATACTGAAAGCTCACGGAACGTTACCTTCCCACAAAGGTGATTCTTATTTTTCTACTTGTATTTTTCCATGCTTTTGAACTGCTAGGTTGGCAGAAGCTGGGACAAGTAATGGGAGCTCACTCCATTACACGGCGCTAAGGATTCAAACCGCCAAATGGCCAATCTTTCTGATCGACAAGCTCAGCATCTTAGCCACTGAGCCACTGTGTCCCTTCCTTGTACGGGTTAGTAGTTCTATCATGAATTCTGGTGGTGGCTTAATCAAGCTATTCTCCTTAGAAGTGGGTGGCTACAAGAGACCAAAGCTGAATGGGGAAAAGCTGATTTAAATTATTAGGTTGCTTAATCCTTAAATATATTTTGGCAAGGAAGCAGCAAATTTCACAAACAAAAGGAAGAGTAAAACCATTTCATCATCGCTGGAAATTTATCAGACCGCATGCTGAGATCAGGTTTCAGGAGAGCTTGATTAGCATATCCCCATCATTCTTAAGAAAAGAAGAGTTAGCCACTTTATCTGTGTGTGTTTGCGTTTGTGCATAGGCTTTCACACATGCACAAGGATTTACCATTTTGGGTGTCCTGTCTACATTTGTGCAGCTAAAGTGAGGCTGCTTTACTTTTAATAACATTTTGTCCCTTGGGTCAGCATAATTTTTGGGCTAAAAATATAATGGACATAACCAAAGCCATTGTGTATTTCACATAGGATTATAGGATCATAAAAAGAGAGCTACGTATAAGAAATATGATTTTAGATGTTTGATTGAAAGAGGAGATGATAGAAGAAGTCTTGATTTTTAAAATTTCTACTTTTCTGCCCATGAAGGAAGAAATACTTGGTATATGTCCAGCAATAAATATCTGATTATAGTAGCTATGGCAACTATTTTGGTATTAAGTTCCACTTAATAGTGAAATGAATAGTGCATGCCTATTTCTCTCTGTGATAACCACTTTTTGAATACGGATTTATGAATATGATGTAATTCTATAATTATTAGATTTTTTTAAATTCTCCTAATTCCCCTAACGAAAAACATTGCTTGCATTTTTTTTACCATAATGAAGATAATATTGTACAAGGAGAAATCTCTTTTAGTTTCCTATAGTTTTAAATACCTTTGGGAAATGCAGCTGCTACGATTAATTGAACTACTCATGCACAAATTAAATTGATTTGCATAACCTGAATCAGCTGGTCTCAGCAATTATTTTGTTGCAAATATCAAAATGCATCCTTGTTGGTGGCACTTCTATGTGAAAAGTTAGTTACATTTTTGAATTGTTTTAGTAGTTATATCACTCCAAAACTCACATGTAGCATGTATAAAAGTAGAACTATCACATGTGGTACCCATACCTCTTCCGTTACCTGCAGAATTATTCTATTGTCAGATGAGCATATATGTCACAGAAGCAAATTCAGAAAATGTGACTATTCCATTTCATGACACCTATGAATTTCTAGTATTTATATTGCCTTGTCTAATGTATAAGGTTATGAGAAAACTGAATCTTCGAATGGATTTTTGCACAAATTCATTGAATTGAGAGGGATAAGACACACTCCCAGAAGTTCTATTAATTTTTTTTTCAAAATAGATAGCAAAGGGTTTTGGTTTTTTTGGCAACAATTTCAATATAAAAAGGAAAGTGTTTTTATGAAATCAGATGATTATGTGAATTATGTTATGCTCACCACAAATTTGTAAAAATATTGATAGTAGCATTGCAGAAAACAGAAATAAGTAACCTCATGAACTCTAGGTGTTTTGGACCCAAATATAAACCTCTCCCATTCATCATTTCATTTATTGTTTCCTGCCTTTATTGTCTTTATAAATAACTCAAGGTACCATCATACCTAATACAAATAATTAATGTAAGGGGCCTAGAAAAAGCTTAGTGCTCGAGGTATATATATATGGAAAATGGCTTTTCTCATTCATCATGAAGTGATAGATATTACATTCACAGACATAATATACAAAAGGAAACTTCTGAGTAGTTTCCCCTCCATTTTTGAAAAACTGCCTTCAAAGGTATACCTGGCATTTATTTTTGACACCCAGTGAAATAACTTGAGATGATGCTATAATATTTTCAAATTTGTTCTGAAGAGGACATTTATTGATCTTTTTCTTTATTTATGGTGTTCCTTTGATGTAAGTAAAATTTAATTTTAAATTATATTTTTACAATGGGGCAAACCACACTGGGAAAATTTTGCTTTGAACAATAGTCTATACAATTTAAAATGAATAAACATGTTTTTTTTTTTAAAAATCTATGCTTTAATTATTTATATTGTATTAGCCATATTAAAAATTCATCTTCTGGACAGTTAAGAAAATGGTTACTCTGGGTGTTCGGCTCAAACCCTAGGGAGCTTCTTGTAAAAGTTTTAATTATCACAGTAAATGAAACATCAATTATCCTTTTATAGGGGTATCAGTATAAGCCCTTTCTCCTGGGTTTTAAAAGGATAATAAAGTGACTGGTAATAGAGAATTAGATTCTTTATATGATGGTGTTTAATTAGTGTTGGGAAAGTGCCTTGCAGTTTTCTATGTAGAAAATGTATTTATTTGGTTTGCTTTTTAAACATTACTTGAAGTAAATGAGGAAGTAAAATATAGATATTCCTTGACTTACGACAACAGTTGGGACCATAATTTTTATTGCTAAATTGTTAAGTGAATCACACTCAATTTTATAACTTTTTTGGCCATGGTTGTTACTGAATCACTGAATTTGTTAATTTACTCAGGGGTGTCAAATTGGCAGCCTATGGGCTGGATGAGTCACACATAGGCCATGCCTAGCCCAGCTCCACGAATGGGAAAAACATCATGAAACATCACGTGATGGCAACATGATGTGATGAGTTTGACACCCATGATCTACATACTCATCGAGGGAATCCAGTTTCCTCCACTGATTTTGCTTGCTGGAAGCAGCTGAGAAGATTGCAAATAACAATCACATGACCCCAGGATGTTGAAGTCATTGTAAATACCTCTGGTTGCCAAGTGCTCAAATGTTGATCATCTGACGTAGCAATGCTGTAACAGTTGTAATGAAAATATTTTTTTCCATGCTGCTGTGACTTTGAATAGTTTCTAAATGAATGGTGTAAATCAAGGATTGCTTCTATGTCCTTTAGCACTTGATTCTTACCCAGATCATGGAGCTATAACTTGTGAAATTTCTAGCCAGGATAGCGATTGGCTATGATGGATGGAAGATTATGGGAATTGTAGTTTATCACTTCTGTATTTGCATCATTATATTTATCTGTAGTTCAGCAACTCTACCATACAGAGGAAGGCTGAAGTTATAGAAATTCCTTATGTATTTATGTATTTGGCTGTGTATTTCATATGATGTTTAAGCTGGTAAGTACAATATGAGCCAGCAAGTTGTTAAAAGTTAAGCAAATTTCTTTAGTTTTGACGCACAATTTTAGTGCTGCAGATGAATGTAAATTGGATGGAAAATATTTAAAAATTCTATTTTTTATATAAGATATATTTTTTATTAAAGCATTTTTACTCTATTATTCATTGGAAATACCTTAGGAAACAGAAACTTGCACAAATGTCTTTAGAGAGTTCTGCTAGTTTAACACATGAAATATCTTTATGAGATTTTTAAAAAAATGAAGTGGTCAAAGGACAGACCATTGTGTATTGTGTATGTAATTTAAGAATGGTTGAATAAGGAAGGTTTTTCAAAACCAAATTGTTAAGCACGAATGGAATTTTATTTAGGTCTCTATTGTTTGTTTAAATGTGTAATGTTTTCAAATGAAAATCTGAATGATGGTACAGAAGAAAACAAATGATTTCATAAAATGTGGTCTGGCCAAGAAAAAAGTAATGAAAATAATTCTAAATGCATCACACACTCAGTAAGAAAAAAAACAATTTAAAGCAGAAAAGGAATTAAAAGAAGTTTGCATTAAAGTTCAGATTACAATTGGAGAATTTCAGTACAAATAAGGTACATACTGTAGCTTTCTACTGCTGCACAATGAGGTCAGCTGAGAAAAAGGGAACTTGACAGGAAGCCAGTAATTGAGTGAAAGCTACATGTTCTGGTAAGACGGTATTCTAGTATTCTTTAGAATACATTGTTCTGATCATTTGGAGACAGACCATCATTTTCAGAAGTAGTATTCCCAAACAGGAAGTGATTTATGTTTTTCCAGATGGAAACTGGTCTTGAAATAGGTCTGCTTGGGCAGTTTGAGGAACAGGGAGAGGGTGAGCACATAGAGAGAAATATGCCATCCACAAATAGTGCAGGGTTCTACCACTGCAAAAACAATGACTACATTTTTGGTAATATGGATCAGTATTGATAGCTGGATGTAAAGCATCTCAAATATTGAAGTTAGCTAATATCGGGCTAATATAACAAGTTAGCAATACCAAGTTTCTTATAAACTGTCAGTGTATGTTTGTGGAGAAGTATTCACATTGTACTTCTAAGAGGTTTTTTAGGATGGGCTTCTTGCCAATTGCTATGTGCTGAAATATTATCCATATATTTGAATCTAAAGTTGATTTAAATTGTAAAAATTGCCTGGATATAAGCATTTGATATTGCTTTGATTAATGCTTGATTTCAACCTTTCTATTACATTCTAAAATGTAATTTCATCTATTTTTTAAATGGATATTAGATTTCAGGTAGAAGAACCTACCGACTTCTATTTTGTGATCGTTTGCAAGTAGAAATTCTCTGTGGTGTCACCTGATCTTTGCCTTGTTTCTCGGGCCAAAATTGAGGAGCACTTACTGTTACATATTTTTTTCCTTTTGAGAAAAGGAAAAAAATCTTTTTTTATTCTTTTTTTTCTTTCTTTTCATTAAGAAATTAGAAATTTAATTTGTTAGCCGCACCCTCTCCGCAAGGGACTCGGGGCGGCGTACAATAAAATATACATACATACATATAAACATAAAAATACACACATATACATACATATACATACATGCATGGAGGAGGTAATAATTAAAAATACATTACATTAATAATAATAAAAATTAAATTAGTCATTAAAATACTCCGAAATAATAATACAATTTAAAAAAGGACTGTCAGGAGGAAAAGGATAAACTACGGTTGAGCCAGGCCAGACAGTTAAAAGAGGTGGGTCTTGAGCTTTACACGGAAGGAGCGGAGATCGGAAGTAATCCTGATATCAAGGGGGAGGTCATTCCACAGGGCTGGGCCCATCACAGAGAAGGCCCTGCTCCTGGGTGTCGCCCCCCGACACTGTTTAGCGGACGGCACCCGGAGAAGTCCCTCTCTGTGTGAGCGGATTGGTCGTAGGGATGTATGGGGCAGGATGCGATCCCGCAAGTAATTAGGTCCTGTGCCATGGAGCGCTTTAAAGATCATAATCAGAACCTTGAAATGCACCCGATAGACCACAGGAAGCCAGTGCAGCTCGCGCAGGAGAGGTTAAGATCTTCCTTGTGTAAAAAAGATGTATTTTCTCTTTGATTTCTCCCACCTATAGGATGTAAGAATATACATGCTTTAGAAGAAATGATTTGGTCATTGTGCAAAAATCCTCTGCTATTAATTAAAAAGTCTGCATTTTTCAAGTTTCTGTGGCAGCTAAAAAAAAGAGATGCAACAGCTTTAAGAGTTCCATTTCTTAAGATGTTGGCATGTTCTTTCATCTTCAAGTGGAAGTTTGAAAAGAAAGGCTGCTTTGGATGTTGCTCCAATTTGAAGCATTCTTCCAAATAATTTTCAAACTCTGCATACATTGCTTTACATGGAGTGTTCTATTTTACCTATAGTTCTCAATTTACAATCATTCATTTATTGTTCAAAGTTTCAACAGCACTGGAAAAATGATTTACCATTAGTCCTTGCACTTACGACCACTGTCATGCGATCAAAATTTGGGAGCTTGGTGACCGCCATGTATCCCCAATGGTTCCCGTCCACTACGTTCATGTGGTCATCATTTCTGACTTTTCCATCAGCTTCTGATAAGCAAAATCAATGGGGAAAACAGCATGATTTACTTAAAACTGTGGTAAAAAAAATGCAAATTAGGCATAACTCACTAACAACCACCCTGTTTAGCAGTGGGAATTCTGGTCTCATTTGTTGCATAAATTAAGGACTATCTATACTGTTGTTTGGAAACTTGACTCTTGATCCCTTTGAAATAGTTTATGTAAAATAGAATATGAATGATTTAAACAAATAAAAAAATATACTAGTGTTTCCTTGGATAGTAAGAATTCAATTTTGTCCATGCAATAGAACAAACATTCACCTAAATTGAGAATTTATACTTTATATTTGTTTTACTATATAAACGTCTGACTTTATGATATTATAGCTAGGTTTCCCTTGACTTGGGAATCCCCTTGAGACTTCAATAATCTAATCTATATTTTAAATATCTTCCAATATTGATATTTGATACCATAGGAATATAATGCTTCAGTCAGTTTGCAGGGTAATACCTTTTATTCCATTCTGGCTGTATATGAATTGGAATACCTGAAATAAAGGGGAACAATAGTTAAGTCTGGATTTTCCCCAAAGCAGCTCAAACACTGTTTGATCTGGCTCAGAATGAAGCTTAAGCTTTAAAACCTTTTTGATTGGCAGGATTTTAAACTCTTTAAATGGTCTACAATCAATGTTTTTTTAAACCTGACCATGAGAGCTATGCTAGTCAACATGTTAGCCAACAGAAAATGTTCTACAGGATATGCAGCCTGAATTCTTGGACTGTGGTTTTCTGCAGTATTTGTTGGCTGTATTTTTTCTGAAGAGTGTAAGGACATGATATTTGTAGGCCTTTGGTTTTGGGGTGATAATCCTCCTGAGTGCATGGTTTTGTAAATACAGATGGCAAACCAATTAGTGATGCTGATATATAAATATGGATTTGTTATGTAAAACGTTATCCACATATTTTAAAGTTATGAACGGTTTAATTGATTCATTCATTTGTTGCTTCACAATCATTGCCACCAGCTACAACCAAAGCTATGTCATTACAGCTGGGTTGCTCAGTTAAATTAGGTTGCGATGTTGCTTCCTTTGTTTTGGCATTGATCTGTATCCAATTAACATATGGAATAGGAATACTTCATTAGTGAGGTGACATATCGTGACATTACGAAGGCACTTTGGCTAATATGAAACAAGTCATGCCATTATTGTACTAACATATTACATTAAAGCATAATTTAATCCTGGTTTCTTTAAAACTGACTGGATTTGCAAAACATAATTAATCACAGTTACAAAACACATCACATTACATCCAGGGTAAAGAAATTGCTTGTCTGACCATAATAAGTGCACTAAACTTACTATGGTTCCAAGTTTAGTATTAGAAACACTTTAAGAATATAACCGTTTATTTTGGTAGTGTATGAACTAAATAGAAGTTCAGAGCAGCTTGTTAATTTTTACAGGCATTATTAAGTTATTTTCTCCTGATAATATAGCTATTAGAAATGGTTCAAAATGTAAGTATTTGTGAAAATATTTAGTGAACATCCAGATATATGATTCAACTATATATTAATAAAGGAATACAGTGGTTTATCAATGACCATACAAATGGATATTTTATGGATTTCATATTAGTCAAATTATAACCTCTATAATTCAATTGCTTCTAAGTCATCATGAACCATTTCTTACGAAAATGTCTGTCAGACTTTCAGGGAAGGTACGTATGTCAAACTAAAGATAGCTCTGTTAAAGGAAATTAGACAACTATGGCAAAGACAAAACTTGTTGATTTGGCAATTCTTGTATTCTCTATAATTAGAGATTACAGATTATAGTTTATAAAATCTTTAGTATTTTACTAACCATTGAGGCAAGTTTAATTGATTGACAAATACTACACGTTTGAACATTATTTAGTATCATTCTTTTTGGTAGTGGAGTATAAATTGATCCAGGGGTGAAATTCAGCAGGTTCTGACATGTTCTGGAGAACTGGTAGCAGACATTTTGAGTACTTCGGAGAACCAGCAAATACCACCTCTGGCTGGCCCCAGAGTTGGTGGGAAAGGAGATTTTGCAATATCCTTCCCCCAGGAGTGGGGAGGGTATGGGGATTTTGCAGTATCCTTCTCCTGGAGTAAGGTGGGAATGGAGATGTTGCAGTATCCATCCCCTGCTACGTCCACCAAGTAGTAAAAAAAATCAATTTCACCACTGAATTGATTTTGTCTAGTTCTTTGGCCATTGTTGTGTTTTCTATGCTATTTGCAAACCATATGCCACCTTCAAGTGTAGCATTTTGTAGGCTTTTAAATAGTTCTGCTGATATTTCATCAAACATTGCAGCCTTAATTCAAGTATAATTTTTCTGGGGGTCATTGAACCTTACTTTCCAGAATGTCTGGTTCTGCTTTAGTGATTAAGCTTTTGTATGTATATTCTCGATTTGTCTACTTTCTTATTTTTATCTGTATCCAAGAGTTCTTTTGTCTTCTTTGTCTTATATTTTGCCCATCTTTGTATAAAGATTTCCCTTGAATCCTGTAATTTTCTAAAAGTAATACATTGTCCATTCTCACTTGATTATCGTTAACTTATTTGCACTACTTATTTAACTACAACTTTTTATTTTATTTTCTTGCTCTTATGTAGAGCTTGACCTTGGGAAAATTGATCTCTGTTCTTTTTGACTATTTTTATTCAGCACCTGTCAGTATGTTCGCATATAGCTCTTTTCTCCCAAATTTATTTTTGTTTGCTTTAATAATGTTATAAGTTTCATTGAGTTATTCTTTATTTATCGAATCTACCTTTACCACATAATCATATTGAATACTGCAGAAATTTCATCCTGTTGGTTTTATGATTTTGTTTATTCTAGCTTAAGATGTAATTTTGCAATGAATTTATGATCTGAATTGCAGTCACCTAGTCTTGTTTTATTGGTTATAGAATGTAGAACCATTCAATTTCAGTGTTATTTATATGGTAGTGTCTATGTCCAGATGTCTTTGAGATTGTTAAGAGGATTCATTTGTTATAACCATTGAATTTTCTTGGCATAAATATATTAGTCTGTCTCCTGCTTTGGTTCAGAATCAAGGGCAAATATTCCTATTATTCCAGATGCTATATTACTTTCAACTTTAACATTTCAGTCACTTACAAATAGTATACCTTTTTCGTTATTCTGTCAACAGGGTATTTCAAGTCATCATAAAAGTGTTGTACTTCCTCTGAATTTCTGGTATACATTTGTATCATAGTATTGATTTGTTTGCTTTGAACTTGAACTGAAATCATTATATCATATTTTTATTTGCATCTTCATCTTTTGCTTAGAATGATGACTATTTCATTTATTCTATGATCTTGTCCTCAGCATATCTTAATATTCTTCTCATAGTAACACATTTTGATAATTTTGAATGTTTTGTTGTTCATTGATACATCTATGTTCCATCTTGATTTCCTCTTAACAATACAATTATCTTGGTTTACGATTTTGACATTTTGTATATGGATTATATACATATCCTGCAGCATCAAACTTTTATTTTAATTCTGGGCATATTTGTACTGGATATACAAATATGTACTTACACTTACTTTCCATTCTTTCTCAGTAGCTTTTGGGATATCTTCAATATGAGGCTAATCCTACAGTATCATATTGATCTTTTTCTGGTTATGAATGTTCATTTTGCTTTCATAGTAGAATAATGGAATAAGTTGCTATTTAGTGGAATAAATTGCTATTTTCTAATGAACATTAGGTGATAAATTATATATTATCTCCATGCCAGTGGTGTGCCGCTGGTGGTACGCCCCGGTACAGGCGTACCGGAGTCTGCCGGGAGCACTGGGTACCGTTCCGGTATGGTGCTCTGGAGGGCCCACCCGCCCGCCCCTGCTCCTTACCTGTCTTTAAAGTCTTCGGCGCTTCCATGCACGGTGTCTACAGTGCCTGCGCGACGTTCCGTTCATGTGAAGGATGCTGGGCTCCGTTGCAACTGTAGCGGTTGCAGAGGGATCTGGAACCCACCACTGCTCCATGCCATTCATATACTTCCAAAGGTATATTTCATATTGTTGCAAGCCCCCCTCACCAATACAAGGTGATGGTCAATGATAAGGCTTAAATATACCGATTGAAATAAGTAAGATTTTTATATTAATTTTAATACATCTGATCTGGGCTAGACTCAATCCAATGTACTTTTTCTCAAGAAATATGGATTAAAATATATCCTTATGAACATCTTTTAACCACAACATGCTTGAATACAAGCCCAAGTGTCACTCACCAAAAAAATAAATAAAAATACTTGCATACATTAATATAAAGTAGCCCCCTTTCTAGAAACATAAATAATAGTAAAATGTTTATATTCTTTATATCTAATTTGGATCATTATCATGGCATTCCTTTTTTCTAAAAGCTCTTTGGTTTTGACCATACATTTTGTAGAGCAGAGAAGTGTGTGAACACATGAAATTATAACTGAAAGGGTGAGTTTTTAGTGGAAAATATATAATATTTAAAAAGTTATTATCCATTTCATTTCAATATTAAGGTTAAAGACTGAGTTTTTAGTTTTCAAATAGTAAATAAATAAAAATGATGTGCACTACAAAATAATGTCATTTTTTAAAAAAGATATTATCATTCATTAAACAGAATGTAGTTTTGTGAATTTCTAGTAGACAAATTAAACTGGCAAACAGACAATCAGATTTAGACAGCACTAATTTTTCTGGACTCCTCAATGCTTTATCAATGACCACATCATCTTTGGATTTTTTTTTAATGGGATTATGTTCTGCTGTAAAGGCTTCATCTGTGACTAGATGTATTCATCATGCTATCTCAAAACTAAACCATTATATTATGCAATGGGAACACATCTTTGAAGATAGTTTGGAAATTAAACCAAAATGAATATAGATGATTATATCACCTGATTGTTTAAAAAAATCCTAAATAGTAAACCTATGCAATGGTTTAGATTTGACGGCTGCAAACAGCTGCCATACGTACATAGTAACAGATGTGCCTGCTTTTAAGAAGTATATTTATTTAAATGGGCAGCCTAACTCTTATATGACTCTTTGGCAGCTTACAGCTAAAAAAGCCCCCAGCATATAAAATAAATGCAAGAGACCAGAAGAGCAAAAAAGAAAGACAAACTGAAACACATCATACCAATTCCAAATGGGATGTAAAAGAGTTGCAGATAGGTGCTATCAACAAAGGACAATATTTGTAGCTCAGGGTTGAAATGTGCACTGATAATATTACCTAGTTAGGATAATAAAATTTCTGCAAGAAAACAACCAAGTGTTCTGACTTAGGCTTCCTGATACAGTAAAAAGCACACACTTAGTCCCAAAAATCCTCTTTTTATTTCAAAGGCTGTAAATTATTTTCATTCACAGCCCTTAATGAGTCCCAAATAGTTGTAAAGAGTACTACAGGAGGCTGCCAAAGTCTTTTGGGATAAGGCTCATATGCCTTTGCTCCTCCTTTATATCCAATGGGAGAGGCCAATTACCCCCAAGCCTTACTCCTGAGTCGTCCCTTCTGTCTTAACTGTTCTTGTCTTCTGGAAGCTCTGTGCATGCACACACTGGGAACAGGGGAAGCATGTTTCTCTGCCTCACTGCTGTCCAACTCTGGAGACTCCCAGATGACCCTGGCCCCCTCTCTGCCTCCGATGCAGAGCCCTCATCCAAGTCTTCCCCAGACTCCAGGACAGGACCATCTTCCTCCCCAACCTCCTTGCTGTCCGACTCTTCTGCCAGTGTTGTGGTATGCCGCAGGCCGCTAGCAGACCACAACACCAAGCTCAGAGAGCACCAATGACCCTCAGATAGATGGTATATTCCCATATATTCCAAAGCATCATTTTGGAATTAAATACCAGCCTGGCAAAAAACTCAAAAATACTTTGAATCTATGTAGATCTATTTAATGATCTGTTTCTATTGCCCTCATATCTTCACTTGAATTCTTTGGGTAAGGCCTGATGCAACATAGGTAACATATAGCTTTCTACTGTAGAATTTTCTACTAAGAAACCCATATAATATGCTATTCGATTTCTGAAAAGGAGATGACTAAGGCATTATATGTTAAGGGATGGGAAAATTCAAATACATTCAAAATGACTATATGTCACAAATCAATTTTATTAATTTAAACGCAAAGTGAATGGAGGAAAGTTTCTGTACATAATGGTTGACACAACACACTGTTTGTACAACAAGGGCCAAACATACTTTTAGTCAGCATACAGACTAATCCCCTCCCCCAAAAAGGGAGCAGTGGCAGGAAAAAAAAACCTTATTTTGCCTAAAACAAAAACCAGCTTCGCAATTAAAAGACTTACATGTCTGTTTAACCACAGACTTTAAGTAGTCCTAGCATTGGCTTATTTTTGGTAGATCAAGTTACTGAAGATGAAGGGCTATATTTACAATCAAATAGTTTGAAATAAGCCACAAAATAACGTAAACTTCAGCAGCAATATGCATCCCCCACAAAAAGAAGAGTTGCCCCAATAAGGCTATGTGAAGTTTTGATTCAAATTGAGGGCGAATCATCAGGTGCTTCTTTGGATTTATTCAACTAAACCTACCGATTATGAATGTGAATTGAATTTTTAAATCAAATTACAAGTTCAGGTTGGATCTTCGCTGAATCACATATACATATTGCCTAATAGCTACTTTTGCTACTAGCTGGCTTAAAAGCTTGTTTATTCCACAAAAATAAAAATCTAGAAAGTGGTAAAATATAAGTAAAATATGTATTTCTAGGTAAGCCAGCTGTGCCTAGTATCAAAACTTAGGCCAAGAATTTATACTCATGCATAGATTCAGGCAGGTTTTGGTGTAAAAAAGACTTTGTTTAGCCATGGTTATAAACATGGATGCTTACAGGATATTACTTATACTTTCTCAACCTATGCCAATTCTTCCTTCCCTTTTATTAACAGTTAAGAATCCTGATTAAATATGATTTAAGCCTGAATAAAAAACACACCGGTGTTGGTATAATATAGTAGGAAATAATTTTTTGAGGAAGATACAAGATGCATTTGTTATTAACTCTGGCCAAGAAAGCCACACTGGTTTATATAGGTCAGCTCAAAATAAAACTGTCAGGATTGTTGCAGGTTAGTAAGAAAGGGTAGAATTAATTAAACAACTACAAACAATAAAACAAAATTGGCAATAACAATTTTACTGTGTCCATTGCCAGCAATGGACCAATACAAAAATCTGATTGTTAGGTTGAAACGGTCAAAATTAAGGATCTACCAGACATTTGCAATTCTTAATGTCATTTCAAAGTATGGGTTTACAAACAAAATAATTTCAAAATGCTTGTAGGTTTTATGCATTTTAATGCTTAAAGAAATATGCATTGCCATTTTTCCAATCTATGCTATAGCTTCTTATTTTAAGTAAACATCATGTGGTTAGGGACATAATTTGCTCTCATGTAGAGTTAGAAAAGATTTGGGATTTCTGTTTCTGAATTACCCATATTAAAAATCTTAACTCCTACTGTGCCTGGCCTTTTCTATAACAGGTATTAATGAGACTTAGACTGCAATCATTGACATGCTTACTTTCGAATTAAGCTCACTGAATTTGATACTGGCAAGACATATAGAAAATGGTTGTTAAAGTATGTGAATTTTTTTTTTGCAACAAACTGGTTATTTTAAAAAAAGCAAAACTAATTTTCATACCCAGTATGCATTGACTGAATCCCCAAAAGCATTCCCTGTTTTATTTTAAGATAGGATGGTACATCTCATGTTTAGGTTTTGAGTGCAAAAACATATTTTTTACTTTATTACATCATGATACATTACACAAGGTTATCTTTTTAAAAAGTTCTCTATATTTCTGACAAAAAGAATAGATTCCACATTCAATATTTGCACGAGAAGACAATGACTTGAATGCAAATATTTTTTCATTGGCATAATTCCAGTAATATTGCTCCTGAAAGTAAAAATAGAAGTAGGGAGAGGCAATTTTTGTCACTATCTCATTTCTCCTAAAATCCTGTTCTGGAAACATATCCCATTTCTTTGCAACATATTTCTGCGAATTCCTGGGAGAAAAATAATCAATAAAATTGATTTTATCCATTAGGAAGAGTCTTCTATTGTATCAACATTCTTCCATGGACAGGAGTTGTTCAATTTATGATTCAAACCAGTTAAATAAAGAAACAGAACACTGTGCTCAGTTTGCAAGCAGTACTAATACATACGCTTCATATCAGTTAGGAATACATGTTCATGTGTAAACTGCTACTTTTCTTGGCAAAGTACACATAAACAATGCCAAATCAGGCTTCCATATGTACTTTAACAGAAAAGTGACAATTTAACTATGCAATTTTTTCTCATCTGATTTGAATGAAGTATATTTTACACTTGAACTTATACATTCAAGTACAAAGTGTAAATGAGAGGATAGCCTATTATAGGCAAGGTAAAATTAGGGAGTTGATACTGTGATATAATAGATTTGCAAAGAAAAAAAAACCAGAAGAATGAATTAAAAGTAATTCCTCATTGACACTTGACAACCATGGTTTTGGTCTTGACAAACTGATCTTAAAAATTTCAATTTACACATTATACACAATTCTTTTATAAGGCACAGCACAATAGTTTGTGCACATACTGCCTCATTCTTCACCAAAAATCCATTACTACTATTCAATAATATTTGCCTAAACAATATGTAAAACATTGTCCATTGGAAATTTACACAAAAACATTCTTCCTATACACGATTGTCTCAGTGATGTACTTATTTGCTTAAATTAGAAATACTTCTACTTTGCAATGTGCTAAAACCAAAATCTTTTTTGTGAGCAGAAGGCAATGACAAGTTATAGCCTTCCCACATATTGTACATATCCACATTTAAATGATGTCAAAACAGAATCTGTTCATAAATAAGTAAAGATTTACAGAGTACCCTGGATCTGAGGAAAAAGCAAGAAAAAAAAGTAAACCTTTAAAAATGTGTCCATTTTTTTTTAAATTTCAGTCTTAGTTGTGCAATCAGGTTTGCTGTTTTTAAGATGTGTTCATACCACACTGGAGATTCTAGAAATCACAAAGCACTTCTCAGTTTCTTCACAGGTATGAACATTTAAATGTAGTGAAGGTGGTAAGAAGACATTGCTAAAACATTCTCATCATGGCTTGTTCTCATTGGATTCACAGTACTAGAATGAACAGCTGTTTCTGAAGAAAAAGATGCGTTCCTCCATTTATTGAAAGGGCAAGGGTTAAGACCATCTGCAGCTGCACATCAACATGATGAAATCACAAAATTCTGTAGGCCAGTGCTGAAACAAGACTCAGGAACACCGTCCACGGATGTGAGGGAGGTTCCGAAGTTACAAAGTGCTACTATAAGTACTCCAGTTCCAAGGCATGATGAAGGGCCATAAGGTCAGAGTGACTTGAGATCCTCCAGAATGGCATGGCATGCTGTGAGCAATATAAACACATTATAGGGAGACAATGTTACATGTTGTTTTATTAGCACAGTAGTATTTAGCTATTCTATATTGCAAACCAAGTCAACAAGAATGCAAGAACACTGTCAAAATTCATCAACCCCATAAGAAAATCATACTTAAATGTAAGCAAAAAAAAAAAACCCATATAAAGGCAGACCACATTGAAAGAAAGTATGTTAAATGAACGCAAATCAACTGTGTTAAAGACCTGTCTATTTTAGTTTTTTTGCAAGTATTATTGCAAATATACCTTGAAATAGATTCTATTCAGGATAATGCTTTCCATTAAGAATTCTAACTTTTCACAAACAAAGTTGCTGGAGTCACGTGCCCTATGGCCAATACCCAGAAGCTGTAATGTCTAAAGCCATCATTTTATTCTCTAACCTAGTAACATTTGAAAAAATAATAATTATGTATTTACTCTGAAGTGTGAAATGCAATGAAGTACTCCATTAATGCAAAGTCATTATAGAATAATAATTTACTCTGTATCTATGGGGATTCTCATTCAGAACTGAAGAAGCTTCTTGGATGAGAAAGAAAACATCTTCAAGGAAAAATAAGAAAGTCTAATTGCCTTTAAAAAAACACCTTTGAGACAATTTGGTATGTACTTCATTATGTATTCAAATTCAGGCAGAATATTCTGAGATTCTTTTGTGAAGTGACTCTAAGTCAGGCCTAGCATATCTCATGTTTCAGAACACAGCAATCTCAAAATAAAACAAAGTGCAAAATAAAATAATATTCATAGTTGGAATCCAAAGAATAAATTACTAATTGCTGCTATTTACAGTATGTACATGGATTGCCAAATGTCCTTTTAAGCCACAACACTTTATACTCCATTTAAATTCCACTCCAGAAGTTTCCATAACCATCATGACCAACCATAAAACGGCAACAGGTTAAAATAAGACAGGACAAATAGCCTTTATTCTTCATTTGGAAATCCATGTGCATCCCCAGAATCTTAGCAAAGGATTCATAAAATCCCATAAAATCCCTAATATGCAGCTTAGTTTCTTTATCTGAACTACTAACTTCTTAGACTGCATTTTTAAAAAATCCTCATCAATCTGTATGTCAATAGTTGAATTTGAGAAACAGTTTGGAAACTCTTTTTCACACTAGTCAAGTAGACCGGTTTGATAGGGTTTGGGGAGACAGGGTTAGGGGAGACAAACAAAATAAAGAGAAACAGTCTAAAATGATTAATTTGGTTACATATTTGTTGGAATGATTAATGTTCATTACCAAACATTTTCTTTCAGCCTTTCTGTTGACAAATAAGTAGTCTAAGTAAAAATCCTATAATTTCATTGTTTAACTTAATGCTTTCATATTGGCATTGATAATGTTGACCTTCCAACAAGAAAATTCAATATACAAGAAAGTATGAATATAAAATGTAAACTTATTTGTAAATTGTTAAGTCTCGAATGAGGAGACTGAGACGGGTTTAAGGCAACTGTGTTTATTGCAACAAGCACTGACAGGAACAACAAAACTAGTCGTCTGACAGCTATTTATACCAGGAGCTGTCAGACGACGAACCAATAGGAATAAAGTATTTCTCCCGCCGGCTGGCCGGTGCGCCTGGGCCAATCAGAGGAGCCCTATTCTCGGCTGCCCTCTGCTGGCCAGGCTCACCGGTACACAACACCCCTTTCCCCTGGATTGCGCAGGCGTACTCGTCTAAGTACGACGGACGCCTGCGCACGCGCTGGGAGCGTCTCAAAGAAGATGGCGCCTCGCCCGGGGGAGGTGGAGTGTCGGCTCCGCTCTTGTGGCGAACAGGCCTGGCAGCGTCCTGGATGGGTCTTCCTCCTGGCAATGCACCGACGGCCAATGGTAAGTGAGCCAGCGCACCGGGGGGGGCTGTGGCGAGGTCGGGGCTAGTGGTGTGTGGACGGTCGAGCCGGCAGGCGGCGTCGTTAGGGCCTGGTTGCTTTTCTGCAGGTGTGTTGTGTCCTGGTCCCTCTGGTCGCCGACGCAACTGGCTTATATGCCGCCGCCAATGTCTGCCATCATCGAGGAGGACCCTGTAAGAACAGGGCCCCGTGATGTCAGTCACTTTGCCAGGTAGCCACTTCGGCTCGCCGGTGTAGTTGCGAGCGAATACCCCCTCACCCACCAGAAAGGACCTGGGAGGGGAAGGAATGACAGGAAAAGAAGGGTGGTAGAGAGGGTGGAAACGGTCTAGCAGGGAACGAATACGGCGACCCAGCAATAGTTCTGCTGGGCTTTTGCCCGTGGCGGGGCAAGGGGTGGAGTGCTGGGAACGGAGGTAGGTGGAGATGCGGAGCGGCCAGGGAAGGGTGGCCATACGGGCCAGGGCTTCTTTAGCAGAGCGAACCGCTCGTTCGGCCAGGCCATTGGCCGCAGGGTGGTAGGGGGCAATCGGGGCATGTCGGATGCCCAGGGAGGCAAGGTAGGACTGGAATTCGGTAGAGGAAAATTGGGGACCGTTATCGGAAACGATAACGTCCGGAAGGCCATGGGTATTAAATAGGGAGTCAAGGATGCGGATAGTGGCCGAAGAGGTTGAGCTGGGCATAGGGAACAGCTCAACCCACTTCGACCAGGCATCCACCAGAAGGAAGAATAGGCGGCCCTCAATGGGCCCCATGAAGTCGACGTGGAGTCGGCTCCACGGGCCCATGGGGAGTTCCCACTCCCTAGGTGGGGAAGAAGGTGGCGCAGAGCGCACCTGCTGGCAAGGGGTGCAGCGTTGGACGTAGGCGGCGATGTCCGCATCCATGGACGGCCACCAGACATAGCCGCGGCCGAGGCTTTTCATCCTGACTATGCCAGGGTGGCCGTCATGGAGGCGAGACAGGACAGCTGGCCGCAGGGAAGAGGGAACAACCACGCGGTTTCCCCACAGGAGGCAATCCTGCATGATGGAAAGCTCCAGGCGGCGGCGGAAAAAAGGGGAGAGTAGGGGATCATTGGAGACTGCAGACCAGCCCCGGGAGACAGCGGTCATTGCACGGTGCAGGATGGGGTCAGTTCGGGAGGCCTGCGCGATGTCCAAAACGGACATCGGTAGGGAGAGATCGGCCAGAAGGTTAATAGAGTGGACAGGGGCTGGATCAGTGACAGGAAGAGGCAGAGGGCACCGGCTCAACGCGTCAGCGTGAGCAATGTGGCCGCCAGGCCGGTAGGACAATGTGTAGGAGTAGGACGATAGGAATTCTGCCCAACGGGACATGCGGGGGGATAGAATGGGGGGTGTGGGACGGTCCCCTGCAATAATGCCCAGTAGGGGCTTGTGATCGGTGATCAGGGAGAAGGGGCGGCCATATAAGTAGTAATGAAAACGTTTTACTCCCGCAACGGCAGCAAGAGCCTCCTTATCCAGCTGGCTGTAATTTCGCTCAGTTCTGGATAAGGTGCGGGAGTAAAAAGCTATGGGCGCTTCAGAGCCATCAGGGTACGAATGGCTAAGAACAGCCCCGACCCCAAAGGGGGAAGCGTCACAGGCCAGGGTTAGAGGTAAACGCTCGTCATACTGGGCAAGGACTGGTGGGGCAGTGAGTGAGCGCTTGACAGCCGCGAGCGCATGCGCTTCGCGGCTGGTCCAGACCCATGGGTTGGAAGAGTCTAGTAAACGGTGAAGGGGTTCGGCCAGGGAAGCTTTGTGGGGAATAAAAGAGGAATAGAAATTAAGGAGGCCAAGGAAGGCTTGGAGCTCCACTTTGTTGGAAGGAGTGGGGGCGGAGAGAATGGCTTCGACCTTGGATGGGTCAGGGTGGATGCCGTTGGCATCGATGAGGAAGCCGAGGAAGGTGACAGAGGGAACGCCGAGCTGGCATTTTGAAGGTTTGAGGTGCAAACCGGCGGAACGGAATTTTTGTAGGACCAGACGTAGGGTTTTGATGAGTTCTGATTGGTTGGGGGCGGCAATCAGAACATCATCAAAATAGGGGGTGACCCCGGGAATGCCATGGAGCAACCGCTCCATGAGTCCCTGGAAAATGCCGGGGGCCACGCTTACGCCAAACTGAAGGCGGCGACATTTGAAAGCGCCGCGGTGTGTGACGATTGTTTGCGCAAGCGCGGTCGACTCGTCGACAGGCAGTTGCTGGTACGCCTGCGCGAGGTCCAGTTTTGCGAATATGCGACCCTGGCCCAGAGTGTGCAGGACGTGCTGCACCACCGGCACAGGGTAGGGGTGTGATTGGAGGGCTTTGTTAAGTGTTGATTTGAAGTCCGCGCAGATCCTAATAGATCCGTCGGACTTCAAAGGCACGACTATGGGAGTCTCCCAGGGGGAGAAATCAACGGGTTCTAAAATGCCCTGGCCGATTAGTTTGTCCAGTTCGGCGTCGACTTTTGCTTTTAAAGCAAAGGGAAGTCGGCGGGCCTTCAAGCGGATTGGAGGAACTGACGGGTCGAGGTTGAGTGAGATAGGAGAGCCGGTATAGCAGCCTAAAGAGGGGGAGAAAACATCGGAGAAGTCGGAAAGGAGGGAGGAGATAGAGGGCGGGGTAACAGGAGGGAGGGGTGAAAGTGAGTTAACCCCAGCAATAGAAAGGCCGAGGGCCTTAAACCAGTCCAGTCCTAGAAGGGAAGCGAGGGGGTTTTTTACAATTAGCAAGGGAAGCTTAGCCTTGCGAGAACCCAAAGAGACGTTAAAGGGTCGGCAGCCCAATAGGTCTATGACATTTCCCTGATAGTCGCGTAAGCGGCAATCAGGGGGTTGTAGATGGTGGAGTTTAACCCAAGGCAGTAAGGAGTTAAGGGTGGCCCATGACATAACGGATCGGGCCGACCCTGTGTCCACTTCCATAGGGCAGGGCACCCCCTCAATGGAGATTAGGAGGTGCAGCTTACCTCGGCCCTCCAAAGTTGAGGAGGCCGAGTCTACAAGCCATTCAGGGTAGGCTTCAGCTGGGTCCCCCACGGAGAGGGAGTGCTGACGTCGGGAAGACATAGAAGGTTGCTGACGTCGGGAAGACATAGAAGGTTGCTGACGGGCCGGAGAAGGTTGCGGCAGAGGGTTGCGGCGGTTCTGTTGGCCGGAACGGCAAACTGCAGCGAGGTGGCCTTTTCTGCCGCATTGGTGGCAAAGGGCTTGCCGGAACCTGCACTGGGAGCGTTGGTGGCGGCCGCCACAACTGAGGCACTGACGTCCATCCCGGGTGGAGAGGGTTTGAAGGCGATCGGCAGTTTGGTCTACCTCAGCATGAAAGGTAGAAGCGGTAGATGGAGCGTAGGCAGAAGAAGGTGCCGCGTAGGGAGATGGCGGCAAGTAAGCGGCATGCGGGTGCTGACTGAGGTGGCTGAAATCCGGTGTGGATTGATCAGCCATTTCATAAGCCCTGGCATCATCTACCGCAATCTTTAGAGTTAACTCAGGGCGAGCTAGGATGCGGCGATGGAGTTTTATGTCTCGTAGCCCATAGATAAATTGTTCAAGCAGCGCGTCTTCCAAGTCACTAAATTCACAGAGACTTGCCTCAGCGCGGAGAGCGGCCACGTACTGGGCAATGGTTTGGCCCTCCTTTTGAATGCACCGGCGGAAATATTGCCGCCGGGCAAAACGAGACGGGGCGGGCTCGTAGTGTTGCTTGAGGCGAGCCAGGAGTTCGTCCCAGGGCAGCGAATTGGCAGGATCGGGAGCAGCGAGAGCCCTCGCAGTGGCGAACATCTCCCTCCCGCAGTAGTTCAGGAAGATTCCGCGCTTTCGTTCCTGGGTGAGGCTGACGAGATCGTGTGCTACGAGGAAGCAGTCGAACCTCTCGAGGAACGCTTCCCAAGCCTCAGCCTCTGGCCGGAACGGCGAAAAGGCAGCATTTGAAGCCATTTGCGGCACTGCGTAGGGTTCCACGTCGCCCACCTTCGTCGCCAGTGTTAAGTCTCGAATGAGGAGACTGAGACGGGTTTAAGGCAACTGTGTTTATTGCAACAAGCACTGACAGGAACAACAAAACTAGTCGTCTGACAGCTATTTATACCAGGAGCTGTCAGACGACGAACCAATAGGAATAAAGTATTTCTCCCGCCGGCTGGCCGGTGCGCCTGGGCCAATCAGAGGAGCCCTATTCTCGGCTGCCCTCTGCTGGCCAGGCTCACCGGTACACAACATAAATAATGCGAATACTGTCAATGACTGTACAGATATCCTCAACAAGTTCTTATACTTTTTTTCATTACAGATTTTGTTCAAGGAACTGTTTCTTTATATGGTATCAGCAAGAAAGTTGTTCAAAATAAGAACCATCACAACACGGGCTACAGCTTGGACAGACTTACAAGTATCTATAAATATTTTAATGTTATTAAGGTTACTACATTTTTAGCTACAGCAATTACTTTGAAAGGAAAATTAGGAATGAATGTAAAACAACTCTTCATCATACCCGTCAGCCCCATTAGCTAGACCAGGCCAATAAATGAACTCCATTGGAAGATCAGACATTAGCTACAATAATGGGAGCTTGCAGGTGCTGTTCCTCCTCCTCATCTCCAACGAATCAAAGCAGAACTTGTTAAGCTGCTTCTAAATTTTCTCTTATTTCTAAGACTTTAAAAGGGTTTTAACCCCCTTTGTTTAGGTAATAGTTTTTGCCTGATTTTCTATAGCGCTTCACACCTCCAGTATCGATAGCATACTGATCTTACATACTACAAGCTCAAACTGAAAAAACAACAACCCACCTTTATTTTCATGAATGAAAAATCTCAATGAGGCAATTTGGAAAGGCTCGGTAAATAACCAAGCATTACAATGAATATTGGTAATATTCAGAAGGAAATATTTTCTAGTATGGTAAGCATGTGCATATACATACACACATACACACACACACACACACACACACACACACCATGTTTTCCCAAAATAAGACCTCCCCAGATAATAGGCCCAATTGGGGTTTTGACTGCAGGCACTAAAATAAGCCCTCCCCTGAAAATAAGCCCTCCCCTGAAAATATTGCAACATAGCAGCAGCCATGAGGTGACCACACTTGCCACCTCCTGCACCTCAAAAATAATAAGACCACCTCAAAAATAAGGCCAAGTGCTTATTTTAGGAGGGAAAAAAAAAGAAAATAAGACCCTGTCTTATTTTCAAAGAAACACGGTACACACACAGACATGTGTATGTATATGTATAAATTTCATACATCATGATCCTTATCTGCATCAGTTATCCTGAGAATTAGTCCAGATAGTTTTTCTCAATTATTGTTACATGGACAAATATTTTAATTATCCAACTGCCATATATCAGCCTTGCATACAATACTGATTCTGAATACCATTCATCTATTCTCCAATACAGAATATTCTAGGCTCTAAGCCATAATATTTTAACACCATACTTGAATTAGTTTATTGGCAGCAGAGATGACTAGACGCATCCAGTTGAAGAGCAGCTGGCAAGATAGCAGCTTGTTTTTTTGACTGTCAGCTGGTAGGCAGGGTGGAACTCTGACTTGGCCACTTGAGACAAATAGCAACTGAGATTGAATAAAATTAGTTTGTGTGGTATGTAAGAGTACCTAACTTAAATCCTTTTATTTTAGTTTCTGTTCTGACTATTCATACAGCAACGGAAGGAACATTTGCAATCTTTGGTTATATAACACCACCCATGTGCTGTACATATGTTATAAAGAGTTTTGCCCTGGCTCCAGTTCACATCTTCCTGCAATTTCATCCACAAGGCCGAAGGAATAGAGAAGGTACATTTGCTATGATGGGCAAAGAGCCAGCACAGTTTGTTCCTTTCCCCAAAAGATCAGGCTGAACGGGAGGAAAATCTCCCTGCTGGCAGCATTGGCAGAAAGAGATCCACAGGGTTTCCTTTATTATTCTGGCTTCAGGAAAAACCACAATTGAGACCTTTACGTTGAAGGCATATAAATATAGTCACAGACAGCTTGAAAAGCAGTGTTTTTGAGGCGAGGTAAGCATCTGAATGGTCACAGACTCAGGAGGATGTTTTTCTTAGGCATGAATACATATGAATTCATTGTTGATATAATCCCATTTAATTCACTGTTGTTTTGCCAGGCGAAAATGTGGCTGCTGCCTTGTGTCCTAGGCTGGAAAGTCCTTCCGGCAACAAAGAACACATGAAAGCAATGTTTCCTGAGGATGGTTCATATCCATTTATTTATTGCACAAGCATAGTAGCTTTATTAGCTTACAATCCTACATTCAGTTATATGAGAAAAATATAAATTTAGGAGAAAACAAAATCAGGATTTGCACCGTAAGTTGTACTTTGCATTTAGAAAACTGCATATGAAATGTTGGCACAAATTTAAGTGCACAATTCTTTTACCAAGTGCAGTATACTTTTCAATTATCACAACACAAAATAAATAATGTTTAGATTAAATATAGAAACAGATTGCGAGATAAATATTTGCAATGGAAAGACCTTGGGGGATCAGACAAAAAGACACTGCCAAGGAATGGTCAGATAAGAGACAGCATAGCCTACAGATGGATAGTGGGTAAAGCAAGAGGTTCAGAAGAGACCCTCCCAGTTTCTCAGGTGTTAAAGGAGATGGACAGGTGGGGATTGTATTTTCAGACTTGCAAAATTCTGTTACTATAGCATTACAATAAAGTAGAATTATCTTATTTAATTGTGAGTCTTATCTGGCTTACTCCATCAGGCCAACATCAATCTTGCTGGACTGAAAGTATAATCCCCCCACACCTTTGCCCAAGGTCTTTCCTGCATTTCATTACAATATTTGATTTAAAAATTTATCATTAAGACTTAAAATAATTTTATTTCCCACAGTTCTTCTCCAACGTTTTTCCTTAAACAGTAGCTATAACAGTTACAATACAAAGGCAAATATATCAAGTGTTGCTTTAAGAACTTACTTCTTTCTTCAACAAAGTTTTCCTAGTTAAAATTACCCAACCAAGTTCATCTAATGAGAACAAAAAACTAAGTATTTATTAAATACTTAGTCACAGATAGAAAACAGCATGGGAATGCATTTAAGAAATAGAAGTGCTAGACCACGGAGAGTTGCAAGCTATGGAAAGAATTTAAAGCCTGCAATGACTCAATATTTTAACTGTTCTAAGTTTGAAAGAAAGCCTGTAATGACTCAATATTTTGACTGTTCTAAGCTTGAAAGAAAGCATGTATGTTCTTTATTATAACAAATATTTTCTTTCAAATGGCATTTTTTAAATTGTGGGAGCAACATGGATTTTAGTAGGGCTCTCATTCCAAGTCTTTTGAATACAACCAACCAAGTGTGCCACTATGGGCTGTCCTTCATGTAATTACGGGGCTTATAGCTACAGTAATAATCAGCACTTGGAATTGCATCTGGAAGCAAACATTGCAGTTTGGAGAATAGAAGTGTGCCATATCTACATGTTCTAGACCAGCTGAAGCTTCTAAGTAGTTTTCAAGGGTAGCATTTTGAAGTAGTTGAGTATGACTAGGACATGAATGATTATCTAAGGAACCACCTAGTACAGGAAAGGCACAGTTGGTGCATAGAGGTTGCTCAGTAAAGGCTACCTGGCTGTAGTTGCCACTTGCTTTTTAAGCAGAAGTTGTGAGCCCAATGGGACCTCCATCCAAGGATATGGATGGAAAGTCCTCAGATCCAGGGGCCCTAATATCTACAGCCCAATATCAATGTTGGTAGGATTGAGTTAGAACCAATTTATTCCCACATTCAGGTCCACTCAGCGATCAGGCCCTGGGACAAGTCTTGAGTTTCCTCACTTAGCCAACCTGAGGTATAATTAGGTATCAGCTGGTACAGCTGGTATATTGATGGTACAGCATCTGCTACTTCTGGGCAAAGACAAAACCACTGCTTGCACTTTGATTTCAAAAAATCAGTTATGCAATTTCAAAAGTCTGTTTTGAAAAAATTAAAGTTGATTTCAGTAAATACCATGCATGAAGGCAGGGATTACAAGAATACAGGTTGTGTATTGTAAATGTAAACAGAAAATCTAATATTATTAATGATTGCCTTGGTACATGTCTCTATTCTTTGAATGATATTATGCTCTATTGTAGTTGAATTTAAGGATGATTTAAAATTTAATTGAAGTTTTTGCTGGTTTTACACTGATTTGTTGAACTTTGCTATATAGATACTGACTTTGCTCTTGTGTTCTGATCCTCTTGAGCTTCATGAGCACTACTATAAAGTTAAAGTTATAAAGTGAGTAGAACATTAATATTAGAATTTTTGAAGCTGTAATATGCAAACTGCACAAAAGGTGCTGCATATATTTTGCATGTAACTATGCAGGCTGCAAAATCAAATGTGTTGTTTGAACTTGCACACATGAATATGTACATGTATGAGGTGGTAATCTAAACCGACTGCTATCTGCTATCCAAGCTACATTATAAAAGAGCTAAAAAAATGTTTCTCATTTTGTTTAAATGTTTAATAAAGAAGCTTTTTCTCCCTCAATATCTTCTGGTCCAGGCATCAGCCTTTATGATTGCTTTTCAGGAAAATTAGAGAGAAAGTATTAGTGAAGTCAAATATGTATATTACCAGAGATAGCTTGGTCCTAAGAGAGAATGAAAATTGTTCAGTGCAGTGTGACTAAAAGATCATTATTTTCAAAGGAGCGAAGAATAATAGACTGCATACTAGTTCACCACTACAAATGCATAGTCCTTGGAACAAGGCTGAAGCCACCTGTACATGATCTTGAGGTTGATTATTAACATAAAATTTTATGTTATTTGTTGAACTATAATTAGTTCACAAGTTCTGAGTGTTTTTTTAAATGCACAACTTAGAAGACCTTGGCCACTAAGTGGCTAAAATATTATTTGAGGCAACATATTAATTTGGCAGGGGAGGGGTGGAGCTGGTAATTTATTTTAAAATCTTTGGAGAAGTGACTTTATTTTCTATTTTTAGCTTGTAAGTGTAAAACATTTTTATTTTGTTAACAAGGTTTGTTTATTTACTAGATTTATGATTTGAAGAAACTTAAAATCAATAATTATGGATAAAAGTGTAAGCTATACTGAGCACCATAGGGTCTACTTCTGAGGAATATACATAGCAACATTCTCTGATTTGATAGCTTCCAGATATCTTGGACTGTTCTTCCCATCAGCCCCAGTCACTATGGTCATGCTTGCGGGGAGACACCGAAGACTTTAATTAAAATAAAGTATAATTTATTTGATTAAATTATAATTTTTTTAAAAAAATGTGTCATTACCTTCTTTGATCCTTGTTCTTCCTCCACACCATCTCCTATGACAACGTAAACTACTTTTCTTCCAAATCTTTGAATTATGCGCTCAAAACAGCTTTCTTTTCCTGGAAAAGTCAAGCATATCATCAAGTCTCAATCTGAGAAAGAGTAGTGTAGTTTATTTCAGTTTAGGAAGCAGTAAGATGGGTGGTCACATTTGCTTTCTAGTATAAAATAATTATTCCTGAACTCCTGTACGTAGTAGATAAAATTAATTTAACTTGATGCTAACATCATTAAATTATAAACAAGCAATTGAAATAAATGTTCAAATAACAAAACCACAGATAATAAATGAAAGCATAACAAACCATTTAATGATCCAGATCAGAATTATAAATAACAATTAGTTCTAAATAATTATATGACCTGTTTTAACTGCTCAATGACATTTTGGATTTGGAATTTGAAAAGTATGAACTTGAAAATGCATAACAGATTCTGTTCATTGTAAACTCTCACCTATTTTTGTTGCACTGTAAATATTTTCTATTGGAAATACCACACCTAAACCATACAGCAAGACTTTGGCAAGAGCTGGGATAAGCTGAGTAGTCGTTACTAAAATATTGACACAATTTGTCCTAGAAGAATATAAAGAAGTATGTTATAATAATCAAATAAATACTGAAACACCATAAGCAAATTATTAGTTGCATTTAAAAACCTTAATTTACTCTGCAATTAAGACTAGAAAGGGTTCATCGATGGAGAAATGATATTCATATGGAATCCAATATACAGTAACTACAAATTCTCTGGTGTCTGCTCTTTTTCTGGCTTTTGGTTCTTAAGAAGACTGATACTAAGAGGTACCAATTTCGTTGTATTTAAGTACAATGACAATAAAGATTATACTTATCAGACCATCAGTGATACGATATTTAAAGGTAGGGATTGTTCTCAAGAATTGATGGAGAATATTTAGTCCCTATAGTATTAATGCAGATTCTATGTTTATTATACCATTGCTGCCCTCTCTCAAAAAATACCATAAGAAGGTTTATTCTGCTTCAATAAATTTCCCATAATGTCCCAGGAAAGAGACTCATTTGGTGATGCTGGTAAACTGCATGAATTTAGTTGGAGTGCTGGTATTCCTGCTAGCTAGTCTGGAAATGCCATTTTTCATAGCACAGAAACACTGTGTCCCAAGAGTGAACATTTTGTAGTTGGTTGTACACAGCACAAGTTAGACATTTGTGGAATGCGGGTGTAGTGCTACCTGGGAACCGGGAAACTGTGGATCAGACTGGGAAGGGACTATGTGACTGAGCAGAGTCGTAAAAGTGGAGTCATACATTCCTTATGCAAAAAGAGGAAGAAAAGGACAAGCACCATTTATGAAGAAAGAGTGCATATGTCTACATGCCAACTACCTACTGTGAATCTCTGGAATTTGAATTCCAACAAATTCCATTAATGGAAGAATAGACTGGTGGAAGGAAAGCTTGAAAGTCTGCATACATTCCTAGCTTGTCCCTTTTTAAAAAAATATATATAGGGCTTATTAGAAAAGCTTATTAGAACACAAAAAGCTCCTCTTGCTAGAAGAGGAGCTTTTTGTGTTCTAATAAGCTTTTTGTGTCATACAGATCCTTTGAAAAAAGGATACAAACTTTACTGGATTGCTTGATAGGATATAATATAACAACAGCAGAGAAATCTTGTCCTTATGCTCCATGTTTCAAATGCTTGGAAATTAGCACTCATGTTTTCCTTTCTCATGTTTCAAATGCATGGAAAGTAGCACTCATATTTTACTCTTTTTTGTCCCTTGAAGAAAGCTGGATTCTTTGTAAAGCAATGGTGTTTTTCTGACATTGTGTAATTACAGTTAAGAATTATTCTGTATCTTATATTATAGAACTATAAGACAGAAACTAAACAGTTATAGGATGCAGTGCAATTGAAAGTGTGAAGATTTATGAAAGAGTGAAGATTTATGAAATGTATGGATGAAAAGATAGTAATTGGCCAAATAGGGCTATTACTGTGAGGTAAAACTGTTGTATGTGGGAAGGGCTCTGTATACTTTCTTGACTTTGCTGGAAAGACAAGCTATGAACCCAAAATACATTTAATAAATGAAAGTTAAATTTTATTGCTATCTAGCCTGGGATATGTAGAAATAATTCAATATAATCAATTAAATGATTCTATATAATCAATTAACTCTGCCATCACTATCAACTAATCTACTACAGCATGATGCAATAGGGGCAAAATATGAAACAATTCATGTCCACTTTTATAACAACACTGCACATCAATTCATCAAATTTTAAAATGCCATATTTTAGAAAGCTATAATTTTCATTAAACCAGCTATTCCTAGAAGTGCATAATGTGTTAATTGTAACTTACAGAATTGTGAAATGTATGTTTATATCTCCAGTTAGTTTGCATTACTACCTATGTGAAATTTACTTACCTAGAGTGAATTAGTGTGAGTGCTTTCAGTGCAAGTGTTAACCACGAATCCGTAAGGGCTTCAATTTCTGCTCTAAGCTGCAACCAAGCTTCCCTCTTTGCTGGGCCCAGAAGACCTGCCAGGGGATGAGTGAGGGAGAACAAGCACTGTAGCATTTACATGTCAACTATAATCCCTTACCATGTTTTACGGTTCTATAGAATTTACAGCTGTTAAATAGGTGGGGAAACATAGCCACAAGATTCAAGATTCAAAAACTTCACACAGTAATGAGACAGTAGTTATATGGACTGGGATATTATGGGTACTTGCCTCCAACATTATTTTTATAGGTGTTATAGATTTCTTTTACTCGTCTGTATCGGAAAGCTAGCTTTCTCATCCAGTCCACTCCTCCACGCACCCCTGTTGCTAAGCATAGATTAGCACTGGTAGCTGCTGCAGGGAATCCATCGGTCCCGAAGTTATAGGTGCTGTTTTAGAAGTAAGAAAGTTTAAAAAAATTATGTTATACTGACAATTTAGATGAATTGAAAAAGAATAGAAATAACAGTATTCCAAAGTTATTATAAACAAGCAGCAAACAAGCAAGCAAACAAAAACTTCTACTTTTTCAATCACAGTCCTATATTAATTTAAATCAGTGGTGAGTTTCAAAAATTGTTAGAACCTCTTCTGTAGGTGTGGCCTGCTTTGTGGGAGTGGCTTGTCAGCCATGTGATTGAGTGGGAGTGGCTTGGCAGTCACGTGACTGGGTGGGCATGGCCAACTTGTAAAATGTGGTGAAACTCACTTAACAACGCTCTTGCTTAGCAACCAAAATGTTGGCTCAGAAACTCTGGCATTTGAAGCATGCAAGTCTTAAAGCTGTCAAGTTACAAGACCCTTGCACCCCTAACCCTTTAGAAAACAAACCCCCAGGGGTGTTCAAACTTGACAGCTTTAAGACTTGTGGACTTCAACTCCCAGAATTCCTCCTCCAGTCATGTTGGCTCAGGAACTCTGGCATTTAAGTGTGCAAGTCTTAAAGTTGTCAAGTTACAGGACCCTTGCACCCCTAACCCTTTAGAAAACAAACCCCCAGGGGTGTTCAAACTTGACAGCTTTAAGACTTGTGGACTTCAACTCCCAGAATTCCTCCTCCAGTCATGTTGGCTCAGGAACTCTGGCATTTAAGTGTGCAAGTCTTAAAGTTGTCAAGTTACAGGACCCTTGCACCCCTAACCCTTTAGGAAAAAAACCCCAGGGATGTTCAGACTTTAAGGTTTAGATAGGACTCTTAGAGGCGGGCGGGGCAATTGGTGAGCCAGCCAATCAGTGAGCGGCGGGTGGGGCAAGCGTGGTGTGGACGGGTGGGGGGAGGGAGCTGGAACCGGTTCTAAATGGCACGGTAGATTTGTGGAACCTTTTCTATAGAAGAGGTTAGAACTGGCAGGAATCCCCCCTGGTTTAAAAGTACCTTAAATCCTGGCCATTATCATCTGATGAAACATCATCAATATGAACTTGGTCACATTCCTAGAATGGAGGAAAATACACTATATTTACTTTAATTTGCCAATTGCAATACAAGAAATACTAACATTTTTTTAAAGTCAGGCAAATCAACAATCATATTTACTTTTTATATTGCTATAGGTGAATTCATAAAAGTATTTTTAGACACTATTCTTACAATTTAAGAAAAAAACTGCATTTGGAAGGAAAGTTGTTAAAATAATTATGTACATTCTTATACATTTTCAGCCGCCCTCAAGTTTTAAGTTATTCCAAAGGATTTTCAGGCAGTGCGTGTATATAACTCAAACCAGACTTCTTGGTAAATGTAGCTTATTAGAAAAATTAAATCTGATGCTAACCACCAATGAAACTATGACCTCTGATTGCTGTTGAGCCACACACTAACACAGCCTGAGGCAAACATTTTAGAAGAGTACAGACAAAAAAGAAAAAGTTATTTGTTTTCCACTATTTTTGCATTTTCTAAAAAGCACAAACCCAGAGTAAAGTAGAAACACTTTGAAGATTTTCAGAATGCTTTAATTTACTTCTTAAAGCCACTGAATAGAAAAAGTTTTTCATATGTATAATATTGATTTATCTGCCTATAATTGGACAAATGAATATACATTATTATCTCAACATTAAACAACAGAATCACTACTACTGTTTGTACTTATATTTTACTGCTGTTTTATTTATAAATAAAACACCGCTCAGGATTGTGTTTAACTCCAAAGTCTATTGATTCTTTGTTTTAAAAGTTATAACGTGAATAGCAATAGCAAAGATGATCAATTTGTAAAGCTGTAATACTCCAGAGCTGCATATTTCTGTGTTACTGGTTCTCTCTGAACACTTTTTTTCAATCTCTCTATGGGCTTGGACGGAGGGAGGGGAGCTAGAAGTGAAAAGAAACTCAAAACAGCTGTTCTCTAACAGAATTAAAATCATGACCCTTAACCTTTGTTTTAAAAAAATATCTATTTCTCAGCCAACCCTCTCCCAGCAAGCAGTGAGTTCCAAGGAGGAAAAGACTTTGACCCCATAACCTTCTTCACCTCTCCTGAGGTCAACAACCTCAGATAAGAAAAAAAAGAAGAAGAATGGCCTCCCATGATGACTATGAGTATAAGTCTTTTAAATAGAGAAAACACAAGATACCTTTAAAATAGCTGAAACAGCATTAGGACTTAAATACTGAACAGGTAGGATGAGAAGAGAGAGATTGGATAAAACAAAACAAAACTGCTACAATCTGTCTGAAGTTTAGTAAAACCAAAATTACAACTTAAAAAATAAAATAAAAATAATTATTTCAAAATTTACACATTTTTCATACAAAGTTTGCTGCTACAATTCCATACATTTATTCTGATTAAAATTCTGTTCCATTGTTGAAACAGAAATCAGAAACAAATAGAACAAAACACTCTCTAAGACATACCGTATTTTTGTTTCATTGCAAACAACTCTGCACTGAACTAACACTGTATTTAATGCAAATAGATATTTCCATCACCAATAAAATTGGTAAAGTACAGTTGTTTGATCTTAACAGGCAATCCTTAATTTATGACTGTTCATTTAACAATATTTCAAAGCTACAATGGCCATGGACAAACTGACATGACCTGCACTTGAACTCATGACTGTCCCATCATCCCTATTGTCATGTAATATTAATTATGGTGATTAACAATTGGTTTGCATTTACCAGTGGTCATGTGATCATGATTTCAGTTTTTTTGTTGATTTGGGGCAAAATAACCGCCATAAAGAAAATTGGATTCACTTACAAGCATCACAAAATTGTCATAAAATCAGATCTTATTCAACTTATGACTGCAATTACTAATGATTGAAATTCTGGTCCCAACTGTGGTTGTAAGTAAGAGCCTATCTGTACATTTACATTTTTTAGTGTGCCCAAACAAACATACACACTTTGCTTATTCATCGTAATTTATATTCAAATTTGAAAGCAGAATAGTTATTTTAGAACAGGGATGTCCAAACTTGGGAACTTTAAGACTTGTGGACTTCAACTCCCAGAATTCCCCAGCCACCATTGAAGTCCACAAGTCTTAAAGTTCCCAAGTTTGGACACCCCTGTTTTAGAACAACATAAAAAATTCAAGAATAAAGTTTCTTTTGTTGATATTTTCAGGATTTGGCAAGTGAAGAAGAAAATAATTATATTATATATAAAACATAATCAGCTTTTTATGGAAAAGAAATATTAATTTAAATTCAAAAATTCCTTCTGTAAAAGTAGTGGAATGGAAGCAGGGAAAGAAAATGGATAGGGTACAGTTTTGTTGGTTTTTTCCTTATCCTTGGAGCTTCTGGATCATATCCTACACTGTTTTGGACAGGTCTCAAAGTCTCTAAGGAAAAGTTCTTTACACTGAAGCAAATGAAAGAAGAAAGGTGACTCAAGAACAGTTGAGTCCAGTTGATTCAGTTGATTTTTCTTCTTCTCTTCCTTTCTCACAGAAATTTAAAAAATAGCTTTAAAAAAAGAGAATTGCTATTTTAAAAGATAGTTATATTATATTAGTATTATATTATAATCTTTATTATAATAGTCATTCTGTTGTTTAAATTATTGATAATGCTATTATAGTTCTTATCTTTTTTAAAAACAATGAGTGAAACTAAATTTAAAACTAATCACAGCAAATATATTCCTTAGGGTCAAGTTACAAATAGCTTATTTTTTTTGGCTGCTTAGGGAGGTCTGCTACTAAACTACTAAACTTTTCTAGGCCCTATTATAATAGTAATGAAAATATTCCAGGTCAACTAGATGATATCTATCTAACTATCTATACTAGCTAGCTAGCTAGCTAGATTTTAAAAGTATACCTAAAATTCTAGGCAATATCTATTCCACTATTTGCTAGTAATGAGTGTGAGATTTTTAGAAACGTTCTTTGACTAAATTTGAGGTGTTAAAAAAAAGCAAACATTATTGGAGCACTGCTTTGGGTAAGAGAGTTATCTTGATGGAAAAGAAATAATAGGGAAAACAATTCAAAACAAACATACATAAAAAGGCCGAAAGAAGAATGATTGTGACAGAAAAGGGGAGAAAATGTAAAGGGAAGCCATTCTCAATTAAGAAGATAAAAGTAAAAATCAAAGCAGGAAAATTAGTCAGCAGGATCAATGTTTAGAATCCACTACAAAAGACAGGTAGAAAAGGAAACAAAGCTTCTTTTACTCTGAGAATGATGAATAAATAAATACAGAAATAATTGCACAAGAAATTGAACTGACAGAATCCATTTAAATCTTCATTAATCTATTGTATTTTTTTTCTAAATATCCTGTGCTTGGATTATTATTATTTAAATAGAAAGAGGAATTTGTAGTATTGTTCAGTACCTAGATTAAGTACAATTTTCACTTTCAATAGATTTCAAGACTTAACTTTTGCAAACCTTAATTTGCTAAACTGGGACAACTGAGATTTGATTCAAATCAAATTCACAGGCTGACAACTAGACAATCCTTTTATTTTCATCAGTATACTTTTAGAAATTGACTGACTGACAATTTCAAAGGCTTTTAGAAAGTTCTGATGCATTTTAAATTACCAAACACATTTGTAAAAGGAATTAAATAACAATAAGGTTATGTGTATATTTATAACTAAAGCAAATAGCTACTTTTAACATAAAAGTCTTAGACTCTATCTAGAATTCTAAACATAGAAAAAAATAATATCTAAGAAAAGTGTGAAACTTTTGTAGAAATACCATTATTTCTTGTTTTTATGTATTTTTTTAAAATCAATATTCTGAATTTAAACTATTTCAATACAAGGATCCCTCATTTCAACCTTGAGCTACAAATATTCTCCTTTATTGGAATGTCAATAGAGTATGCCAAGTCTATAATTTAACTATAATTTGTTAAATGTCAATAAGCTATTACAGTCCCCTAAAACTAAACTACAATAAGAGATAGAAAGTATCCAAAACTGATACAGGAACACTTTGTGAACACTGTTGGAAACAAATTTAAATGAATAAAAGATACTACTAATTGATGTGAGAAACTGAAGTCACTGAATTAGTAAAAGAAAAGATGAAGATTCTGAAAGAAGGCCCAAATTAGAAAGGACCACATTTTGCAAAAGTAAATACAAAATGTGTCAATAAGCAAGTGATAAGTGCATGTATGTTGGTCTCCAGAAACCATATTTCCTTCATGAACATTTGGTTCCTTAGTAATTAGTAGATAGTATTTATCTCTAAATTATGTTACACAGAATGAAGGGAAGACTAAAACATCTTCAGATAGGAAAAACTGTGACTTACTTTTGCAAGAATCTAACTAACTATACAAAACAATTAGTTTACATTTTTACAAATTTAAAATAAAAGCTAAACATTATCTCAATATTTGCTTATAAATATATAACTAAATACAAAATAGGAAGTGGAATTTCATAGCTGACTTTCTCATGAAGTAGGATCATATGGTACATATATTTACATCATTTTATTAATTTATATGTTCTTCAAATGTCTAGTGACACAGGATTACAAACTCTATTTTATTCTTCACTGTACTTCATTATACTAGGAAAAGTAATACAACAAAAAAATCTTGCAACTTCCAAAATCATGTTATCTGATTTGATTAAATGATACACATGTGCTTCAAATAGATACATAAAATAAATGTAAAGCAAAGACATTCTCAGGCAAAATGAAATGAAGGACATAGAAAGTCACTAAATACCTCTATACTTGATTAAAAAGGATAATACGAATATTACCACCAATGGAACCACTTCTGAGAATTGGAAATCATTACAGACTACAGATCCAAACATGCTGATCATAGTTAAAATGCAGTCTTGTGTTTGCTTAATCTTCCTAATTTACCATGAGAAAACTAACACCATGCTGTCAACTAATTGTTTCAGTGATTTGCTTTACAAAGTAAAACGAGCTGACAGGGAAATGCTCCATCAAAACTAGCTCTTTTCCTCTATCCTTTACACATCACAGTGTCCTTTGAGACTTGCTGGAGTTTGGCCAACTCATAGGAAATGATCAGTGGATTCTCTGTTCCCCTCCTATCTGTCATTATGCAATTATCCTCCTGTTTCATTTTTCTCTATTGAACGAACAGTAGAGAAATTTGGTCCAAGTATGTGTGAGAACAAAATGTTTAAAACGGCAAAAGTTACATATCTGCAAAAATCTCTGCTTAGTAAACAAAAAACCAAATTAAATCCCAGCACCTTAAATTCAGAACACATATTTCAAAGAATGAGCCTTAAATTCAGAATACACATTTCACTTAAATTCAAACAACCATTTCAAAGAAAGAGCTACATTTTGTTTCCAATGTCATAATCATTTCTCAAACCTACTAAAGTAAATTGATTGTTTCCAATTGAAACAATAGCAGGTATGTGAAATGAGTAGAGTTTATTCCATTTCTTTCCAGTTTTTCTTTTTCCTTGTTGTCTTACCTACTGACCCATTTGAAAGGTGTAAACCTACAGATATGTATTTTGTTGTTAATATTTGCTTTCTAAATTGCATGGGGTTTTCATCTGACAAAAACTCTTTCTGTTTCAGAAAGCACATTCAAATTTGTATAATGTCTATTGATTGAAACACCAGTAATTGATAGTATTTTGAAGAATACATTTTTCTTCATACTAGAAAAAGAACAGGAATATTCACACAAGGATAACACTGAATCAATTTTCAAATACTCAAGTGCATAGATTTGTAATTTGCACAATACCCTTAACACACTACTTTTAGGCTATAGTTCTATATTTATTAGTCTGGACATAAAATCCATATTTAATTTGCACTTGAGCAACATGTATTGTTGGTAGTGGTGGGCAGAAGACAGATGTGGATCCATCCATAGATATCTTGATAAAATGCAGTAGTTTGACAAGGATTTTTCATTTCCAATAGTTTAACAGCAGCAGTAAATATCCAAAATTATAATATTGGAATGAAAAAAATGTGTAATGAGTAGATTTTTGTGTTCATAATAGATTCATAATAAAACTTCTATGCTCAGGATTAATACCTTTTAATTTTGATTCTTCAATCTTGGTGAGCTAGCTAAAGAATCCACAAGTTATCAAAATACAAAGGTACATATTTCTAAATAAAAAATGAAGTCATATTTGTCTTTGCAAAATGGCCAGATAAACAATATCACTGGATCAATAACCCCACTTTTTAAAGCGTTCAGAGCTGCCACTATGTATGAAGTTCTGCCTAAAACTGACTCAAATTTTACAAAATGGTTGCAAGTTAGTAAATCCTAAAGAGTTCTTGAAAGTTTTTAAAAAATAAGCAGATGGATTACATCTATTATTTACTTTTATAATTGAAATATCCAATTCAGTTTGGGTACCATTTGTTCTAATGGTCAGTCCCATGTTCTGGAACTGCAGCTAAAAGCTGTTTCAAAGGTTGTTCGAAAATTAACATTTTAACATTTCTCTTCTCACATTTTGCAGATATAAATTCCAGTGCTTAGAATTAATGTATTTCTATAGTACCTAACATAGATCCCTTGTGGAAACTAGGAGAGATATCAACATAGACAATCATATGAACAAGATTAGAAATTATTTCAGCTGCTTTGCTAAATTATGTAAGTGAGAAGGAATGTGTCTCTATTTAATATTATCTTACAATGAGGATTTAAAATTTCTTTCTAAATAGAATATTAACATTGAATTGCAATTATAGCCATTCTGGGCTCTTTTTCTCATGGCCAACATACTGTAGCTATTATTATTTTCATACATAAAGAATTATTACAAAAATTTGGTTTCTATTTTCATGATATTAAATATTAATTACATATCAAAAGTGTGCTATTATTAATATACTTTTCTAGATGGTTATTTTTGTAAGAATTAAATGTAGTTTATTGCACCTTTTATATATTTATATGTAAGGTAGTTCCTGCCTTATAACTGGTTGTTTATAGTGGCCCATAAGATTTCCAAACATTGTAAAATGTCATGCTGCCCTCTTCCCCATAGTCATATGACTCTCTTTGAGGTGCTTAACAACCAGCTCACAGTTATGACTGGTTGCAACATCCCACAATCATGATCTGCAATATTTTTTGCTGGTTTCCAACAAAATTGGAATTTGAGAGAATGGATTTGGATTTACGTCCATATTTGTTTAAAAACTGTCATAACATTGGGTCTGGTCATGTGGGGCCTTGTGTTTCAAGACATTTATGATGATAATTCTAATCCCAATTACAGTCATAAATCAAGGATTATCTGTATGTGCAAGTTCGAACAATAAGCAAAAGTGAAAACTTCAGTTCTTATAAAGTCATAAAACATAAATTTGAAAAAAGTATATATCTTCATATGCAACCATAATGCTGATGTGGGGAAAAAATATCAGAAAAAACCCATTATCTTTTTTTTTCAGACCTGTGCTCATTGTCTCTCAGTTGAGAACAATAAAAGCTTAAGATATGTTGTGAACTGCATAACCTGCGTAATCTTTTTAAAATACAACATAAAACCATGTGAAAAAGGAACTACTATTGGTGAACCTGTCATCTTTGTCTGGTCTGTATTTTGCAGTCATTTTCCCACAATAATTATTCTGTTCAGAGTAGAGAAAAGGTACAGATTACCTGTGGGATAGACACAGATATAGAGAACAAAGAGAACTCTTGAAATCCAATTCACTGAATTTGACAATTTGTGGATTAACAGTGAAGAATTAAAATTGACCTTGAAGAATTTCCTTTAACAAAAATGGAATGAAGTTATACAACTTTAATTCCTTCAAAATAAAAATGATAATAAAAATACAGTGAGGACAAAGACTAAGGTGAAAATTCTGAGAGAGGAAATTAAAATACAGGAAAATGCTTGATTTTCTGCTTCTAAAATCTGAATGTGTACACTTGCGAACATAATTTCTTCATATAATATAGAAGATATTTAGATTATCACTTAGAAACCTAATTTATTTATACTATATATTAAATATGAACCTAATATTTTTATGAATTTTCTGTAGTAAAAATTAATCTGCTCAAATAAGAAAACTATATGCACAAAAAGAAAAATTAAAATGCACTGGTAAATAAGAATTAGTCATGCTTATGTAACAATGAGGGCATTCTGAAACATAGCAGTCTATCAATACAGTTTAGCTCCTCCTGTTAGTAGACACTGCCAACAAGCCAGATGTCCATGATCCATGTTCCAGATCCATGTTCATTGTGATGTGTGGCGCAAAAATATACCAAAGTCAGAAATAATGATTCTTGCCCTTTTATTTTTATTCTAAGACAAAAAACAAAGATGCCTCAAAAGACAATTCTGACAAATGTCTGTGTTTGTAAGATTTGCTTTACTCACTAGTCAAAGATCCCAAGTAGGCCCAATGGAACTCCAGTAGGATGACCATTCCTGGTCTTCCATAATTCTTTAGAATTGTACTTCAGCAGTGAGTGTGAATACTTCCACTGTATTGATCAATATTCCAGGTACTTCTTTAACTCTTAGCAGTGGTATTTGTAGCTTGTTTTAACAATAGGCTTAAATTGTGAATCAGAATTCACATGTTTTTTATTACCCACAAAAAGCCAAATTATACAATTTGCACAAACATACCTTTCAAAAGAATATTTTTTCAGTGAAAAGGTCCAAGGGAAAAAAATCAAATGCAACAACATTAAAAATAGCCTCTCCAATTTCTTCTACACAATAAATATATTTTTTCTCAATGTAAACAGATATTGATAAAAATATTATATATTCTAATCTGAATAAATAATCACACTGAATAAAATGTATCTCAAAATAATATACATAATACCCTGTTTTCCCAAAAATAAGACTTTGCTGGATAATAATCCCAATTAGGCTTTTGAGCGCATGTGCTAAAATAAGCCCTCCCCAAAAATAAGCCCTCCATGAAAATATTGCAATACAACAGCAGCCATGAGGTGACCACGCTTGCCGCCTCCTGCACCTCAAAAATAATAAGACGTCTCAAAAAATAAGGTCAAGTGCTTATTTAGGGGGTCAAAAGAAAATAAGACCTGGTCTTATTTTTGGGAAAACATGGTAGTATTAACCATCACATGGTTTATTTTTTACAAGATCAAAAGGAGTATAAATTGGAAAGAAAATAGCTAACAGAGTTTTAATTACAGGTAACAATATTTCAGAGTGCACATTCTTTAATTCTATACAATTCCTACATTTAGTATAATTGCAAAATACAGATTACAAAGTCCTTAGCAGGTCACAGAGAAGATGCTACTTTGTGGACAACCATATAGTAAGAATTATCCTAGATGCAATGCTGGGAAACTAAGCAGGATAAAATCATGTCTTCGTTTAATAACCATAATTGGGATTAGGAAACCTGTTGATAAATGAAGATGTCGTTGAGACTTTATGTGATTACAACAGACTTATAGCCTCACTTCCATGGTCATTAAGTGAGTCATCATAGGTCATTAAGTAAGGCGTCACATGAATGCAACTTGCATTTTACTGGCTTCTCCATTGTCTGCCTGTGGGAAGCTGGCTGTGAAGCATGCCGATGACAACCACATGACCATGAGATGCTGCAATGATAATCAATGTCTGCTGGTTGTGAAACACCTGAATCTTAAACATATGACTGCAGGGACACTTCAGTAACAGTAAGTGCATGGACAAGTTGGAAAGTTACTTTTTCAGTTACATCATAATTTTGAATGGCACTAAATTGGACAGCCATTAAGATGTCTGTAGAATTTGCTTTTAAGAAACTAAGGCCACAATATTTCAACCCTTCTTTCAATGTTAACATATTTTAAAATATATAAATAAGTTGGATGCATTATTATTTTAAATCCTCTTGTAAAAGTTTTTCATATAAAGCAATGTATATTTAATCTTAGGACACTTAAAAATTAGAAAAATACAGACACAAAGGGACCTCTGAATAAACAGGCATAGTTACAAAACTCTGCCTCTAATCCACCTTCATACTATTATAAAATGCAGATTTAATTGTAGCTAGTAAAAGGTTTTAATCATTTTGTTCTTGCTCTTGAGAATGTTCCTTTATAACACTTCTAAACATTCTGATGTAAAAATTGAATGAAATAGAAATTCCCACCACAAATATTAAACACCTTGCAGTAATTTGTCCTGAGAATACTGATTCCTACTCAAGTTCCTCCCCTCTTCATTCTGTTGCCTTGAAATATGTAGTTGAAATCTGGCAACATCAAGTAATTGACTCAGATCTAATAATTTATCCTGGTGTCTGTCTACTTACTGTTCATAAAACTGTAGATGTTTACCTAGATTACCTTATTCAGCAACATTGATAGATCAAAAGCAAACTGCTGCTAAATCTGATCAATGTGACTATCAGATAACAAGTCCAGGCAGTAGCATCTCCTTGATTACTAGACTTTTGTGTGCTTATGAGCCACTATTAACTATGGTAGCTTTATATAGTAGTCCTTGTATAGCTGTTTCTTTCTAGCGTTACTGTCTTCTGGGAATACAGAACAAATAATTACTTATCTACCTCTTTCATTATTATGCTAATGTCACCATACAAATCTCTGCTAGTCAGAGTCAGGTAAGGGCTTTGGTGGGAGGAGGCTGTGTGGGACTTCAGACTTGCAATTATCCCTTCATTCAAATGGACTGTAAAAAATCTTGCCTGCCTAGCTGAAAATGCATTGTGGACACTTTTTCCACCATATCCAGAATAGGAACAGCTGTAAGGAAGCCAATTTATCCTACAAACAAAAGTCTTTAAGAACCAGTACCGTAGTCTGTTCTTTGATCCTCCTTTCTATTCTTTTCCTTTTATGTTGCAGCTTTCAGATTGTAAAGGACAGAAGTTGTTTTATTAATCTTATAAAATGGATTATGATCCATTAAGGATAAGAACAAATCACTCATGTTTACAGTAAATATCCATCAAATTATTTTACAAACCTCACGTCTTTTTTTAAAAAAAATCTATATTTTCCATCATTTTAATATGCATTGTTTCTATGTAAAAATATGCATTTTAGACCTATCTCTGTTAACCTTTCGCTGCCTCTTTATATTTTCTAAATTTGTAATCTTTACGAATATTGTAATGTAAAAGCACATAGTCCAAAGGAACTAATCATGCTTATCGGTACCTAGTTATAACATTGCCAAAAATGAGTACATATGCAATAATATCAGCATTTTTTAAGTGATGGCAGACTATGAAAACTAGCATTTAAGAAAACTTTCATTCCTTGTTTTAACACATTGGATTTAGGAATGAAAACATTGAGTGTTATAAATAATCAATTTTCAGAATTATAATGCTGTTCTTAAGAGAAAACATGATACAGTAGAACCCAAAATGTGGTATCTCACACCATAATTATTTTGTAATGACTTGAAAGGCAAAACAATTTATTTTTACAGTGAACATTATTTTGTTTCTAGGTCATTAATCTAAGCTTTGAACAGATGTTTTTCATTTACTGCCATCTAAAATCCACATAAAATCATGCATATTCATAGTGACGTGAAAAAATGAACATCCCATTTAAGTTATTCTTCCAACTGTGGGAATATTCATATACAAATAACAATCCCAGAGAAACTGTATTTACATGAATGTACTGAATACTAGGGCCTGCTGAAATGGGTGAATAATTATAATACTAAATAGTATCTGATTCCAGGATTTTAATGTTTCACACATTAAAATGACCAAAATAACAATCTTGGAAGAATGCCATTCTTCTGAGCAAGTTTTAGTTATACCATAACAATTTGTGTAATCTCATTTTATGTTAACAATAGTTCCAGGTTAGAAAAATAACAACTTTTGCAGGAAGCAATGTGATTTAAGATGGTTACTGACAAACTAGAAAATATTGTAAGAATTATAGAGATAATATAAATTGAAAAAAATGTAATTGGGAAAGCTATAACATACTATTTAAAGTAATTTCATTTCAATTTGCACTAAGAAAATTCATACAAATTGACAAGATCGTGCAACCAAGCATATATTTTTGAAGGCCTCATAATTGTAAACTATAGAAAAACTTAATTTTTCATTTTTTTGCAACAACAAACAATAATTATCTATTGGAAAACTTCAGTAGACTTATCTTTATTAGCTTTATTATTATGGTTTATCAGAGAGCCAACCAGATGTTCAGATTGGATTCCCCCCTCCCTTATCTTTATTATCTTTTAAGGTAATGAAAGGATTGTGACTTTTGACCATTTATTAAGAGTCCACTCGGGACATATAATCATAGGGTAAATTTAAACAAAAGGTTGTACACACATCCAGAACCATCTCTAGAAGAACATTTGACCTAAGAAGGGAAATTAAATACTCCTTTTGGTTTCTGGATTTTATTACTGGATCATTTGTGCTTGATGATTTTTTAAAGCATTATAATGATATGTTTAGTTCAGGCTTGCCGATTTAAAAATGTTTTAAGATCTCAGAATCATTATGGAGGACAGGAGCCTAACTATATGATCATGTAAATACTATGTCTTTTATCGTTTGACTTGCAAAGTCAGCATTTGACTGATAATATCACCATATCCATATCCTTTTTTTGTCACCATTTGTGGTGAATGCTAAGTTATTTCCTCTACTTTTACATTTACTTTTCAAAAGTTTGCTTGACTTTTTCATTAAAATGTTCAGTATAGCTTAACGTCTAGTAATAAAATAGCAATAGTATTATTATCTAATGGGGGTAATGGTAATGGAAAGGACAAAATTAATAAATATTTCAGGGTAAAGTAGGATTTTTACAGATTTATAGTTTGCCACTGGAGATCAGAAAAGAGAAAACAATTCAAATAATATCATTAGGGCGATATCAGTAGTGGGATTTAAATTTTTTTTACTACCGGTTCTATGGGCATGGCTTGGTGGATGTGGATGGCTTGGTGGGCATTGCAGGGGAAGGATACTGTAAAATCTCCACTCCCACTGCACTTCAGGGGAAGAACACTATAAAATCACCATTCCGTCCCCACTCCAGGGGAAGGTAACTGCAAAATCCCCATTTCTTCAGATCAGCTGGGACTCAGGAGGCAGAGAATGGATGGGGTGGGGCCAATCAGAGGTGGTATTTACCAGTTCTCCGAACTACTCAAAATTTCCGCTACCGGTTCTTGAGAACTGGTCAGAAGTTGCTGAATACCATCTGTGGGTGATATGTATTAAGAATTAATTTGCAGTTCTAAAATATAATATGTTTAAATAAACCTTTTATTTTACTTACAATTGTGTAGAGTATTAAATGTATCTGTGTAATACATTTATCCAGAACTGATTCTGAAAAGGGAGTTTTCTGTACATCCCTAAATTTCTGGGAGTTGGGGTGAGAGGAAAAATAATCTACTATTTATGGCTCAAAGCAAGATTAGATCTACAGAAATGCTGTCCCTTTATCATTAATAATGTGGCCTATATACTAATGGGATATAAAAGAAAGTCCCTGAAGAAATCCTTAATGAAGCAAGCAGTTTTACTTGAAATAAACATGTTAGCTTTTTCAGTTTTAAAGATGCTTAATGCTTTAAAAGTTGTATAGAACCATTTTATCTGATCTGAAAATGAATTGAATTCAGTGGAGCTTTTATAAGCTCCCAATATCCAGTTTCTGTCAACAGCTTAGAAAAATCTTTTGGAGCAGGTGAATTTTCAGACACCTGTCAAGTACAGTACCACGCAAAGAACTTGGCAGCAGTACAATTATGATGTAACTGCACCACCTGGCCACCTTGAAATTAGGTTTTCAGGTAATAACTGAAAACACTGAGATTTATATGCCATTCTAACAAAAAAGGTAAAAGCTTGTGCATAAAATGAAATTGGATAAAGGTACACTTTTGGCCATGGCTGCTGCCTGAATGTTCATAACTCAGATTCAGAATTATATCCTGCAGCAATACTGTATTATGCTATAATTTTGTGATAATATGCTGACACTTAATCTAAGGAAAGTTAAATATTTATGTCAGAATCAGTAGTTTCATCAGCCTGGGGCACCTAACTGCTTTATGGATTACATTCCAAATTCTTATCAATTCAACCTCAAAAAGTTCAGCACAGAAATAATAGAGTTGCTATTATGATGATGAAACTATTCCCTTAATACCAAGGTTACTTGATTAAGACAAAGAGGAAAAAGACTGCATCAGGAAACCATATTGAAATAGTTGGACCCCTCAATAGCAATAACTAATGTCAGTAGGAGTCACTATTTTCTGAAACTATTTTGTTTAGGATGCTGTAACCAAACTAACAAGCTATGCATTAAAATATAAAATGAGGATTTGTGAACATTAAACAAATAATCTGATGAATTTGTATTTTATTTCCTCTCTAAACTCTATATTGCATTAGCATGCATTTTAAGATAATTACAGAAACTTTTTGAAGAAAGACTTTTCTAAAAAGGGATTTTAAAACAAAAATTGTAAGGCAGAGAAATTGAAGAAATAAGAAAATATTTTTCTTTGCAATAAATTATAAAATGAATAATAATGTCTTATATTTCTGCAACAGAATGCATATTATATTTTTATATCAATGGCAGCCACCACACTATTCCTTTCAAGCAACACAGAGATTAATTTAATGTATTTTTCATAGTAGAAAAATAAATAAACAGTTTAAGGAAAATAAGCAAGTGCCTCAGTTGTAATTTAATGATAAACTTTGCTAAATATTTTTTTACTGTTAGCAGATATTGTGAACATTTCTTAGATCATGAACTGCAATATTGTTTATTTTTTCATCTACATTTGAAACAGTTACAGTTAAGGTAATCATAGCTTTATCAATAAGACATTTCAATTTAAATCCTAATGTCAATAACACTACCTTGCATGCTAATAGGTTCATAAAAATAAGAAACCCATAAATTTAAACTTGTGGTTGGAATATATATGATTTCTCCCTAAATTATAATCAGTATTAATGTTATCATTTTGAGATTCTCTAATTAAATGGATGACTTTAAGAGAATTGTTGAATTCTTTTTCAGCCTTAAAATGAGCATCAAACATAAAAGGTATATGCTATTTCAATTAATCTTAAATACACTTTCACTTAAAAAACAATTTTAAGTGAACCCTAGAAAGTTTTCTAGGGAAAACTACTTCCAAAATGTTGCCAAGAAAACTGCATGGACTTTTCTACACATTTGCTAGAAATTCAGATTAACTGAAAGGCATGTGCATACAGGCACACAGAAAGTATTTTAAGGAATAAGTCACATTACTTTAAAACTTAACTCAGTAAGAAAATGTTTATGGTGCCAATGTATTCAGCATCTGTCTGTTCCATTATAAATAAAATATAAACACTGGCGTGTAGAAACCCCTAGATATCACACTGTTTTTTTTCAATCCTGTAGGACATTACAGAAAAATCATTTAGATGAAAAAATTGAAAATGATATTGCTGCAATTCTATAGCGTCATACTTTTGTTTCAGAAATAATTATTAGAGCATATAATTTAGACTATATAATTATACTCTAAAACCCTATGCTTGCAACAACTTGCTGTCACTATTTGAAAGTGTAGGTGTGCAGACCTAGTAAGTTTGTTTGCAATTTCCACAAACCTGCCGGCATAATACCAATTGTGTGTGAGGTCAAATTAGAACTATTTACAAGTTGGCCAGTGAAGAAAAGAAGGAAAGGAACAAATTATTTTTAGGACAAGAAGCATTTCAGCTCATGTCATACCATACAAACTAAAATGCTATGTACAGGTAATACCTGACGCAAGCATAGATGTATATGGATAGATACTGTTTTTACCCAATAGATATAACAAACCAAAAGGTCAAATATATTGTATTGCAAGCCTATGCATAATTCAGTGTTTTCAGATAGGCGAATAAGCTGCTGTTGAAAACACCACAGGAGCTACAGTGTTTATTCATTGCTGTTTCATGTTCAGTTTATCTATAATGAAAGAAACCTATGACCTTACCATTGGTCTACCTCATAGAAAAAGTAGGTGCCAAAAATCAGGAAGATCCAGAACCAAAGGCATCACACTACTAAACTTACAATGGTTTATCTATTGCTGATTAAATGAAAAGAGACTCAAAGCTCAATGCAGAGGGAAACAAATCTTTTTAAAGATTTGAAAGTCTCAGATAACTGCCCTGCCATTGTTTTACATTTTTTCATGCCTCTACACTTCCTGGTTCTGCCTGAGACCAGATGTGCCAAAACACTTTAATAAAGAGTGCTATCATAGCTCAGCAAGAAGCAGGAAACACAGGTAATCTTGTAAGCAGAAATAAAATCCTCAAATTTAAAACATCTGCATATATTTTCATTAGAACTAACATCTCTAATATAGTCACTTTGCCTATTAATCCATCTATCTAATATCTATCTATCTATGACCTATCATGAATAAAACAGATGATTTCACTAGCAAAACATGCCTGCAATTTCAGTATTTATTACAGTGTGCTGTTTTTCCAAAGCTATGTTAAAGAGTATGTGCAAAAAAAGTCCCACACATTTCCCCTGTTTTCAACACAAGATAGATAGATAGTATAGACAAATTATTTATTCTGACCTATTTATGTACAAAATTATGGAATAGGGATAGCCTGTTTTGGGGAGGGATGAAATACAATACAAAAGAAATCTCTAGATCAAATAAAAAGTCTCTGTAATCCAGTATTCTGTGTCATAGAGACAACAAGATGTTTTACAATGATACTTAAGCAGAACATAAAGATGTAGCTAATGTTCTTCTTGACCATGAATTTATTGGCTGTAGCTACAGTTAGCCAGTAAGCACTAATACCTCTATTTTTCATGAATCTGTTGAACTCATCCTAAAGTCAGCTAAGCTAGTGATTATCACCAAATTACAAGTAGTGAAATCTATAGGTTATATTGCTTAGCTAAAACTTTGCTCAGAATAATACTCCTTGTAATATATCCTAATTAAAGGGATATATGACACATAGCATTAGTTAAGACACGTTGAATTGGAATCATAATCCTTGATGCTATACCAGAAACTGCTTTTTGTACAATCCCTATTTCAAAATCAATTTTATGGGTCGAGTGAGGAACTACTGCTCAAAATAATGAAACTTAAAAGTCACACTTGATACACAGTGTAACTGACCAAATCCATGGAATGTTGACATTTAACAATTAAATTAAGACATTTATGGTCAATTATAATGGCATGCAACTATTAAAAACATATGGATATATATTCCATTTTGATTAGGAAAAACTATAGCCTATTTGGCACAGGATCAAGATAGAATACTCTTTCAGTGAAACTTGGACTCAGTTATGTATTGTATAATCAGAACACAGAATCTCATATATGCACTTGGTTACGTTATCTCATATTGAAACATGTTTATGCTTGTGTGTACAACATGAAATTGCCATACTGGCAACACTTGAAATAGTGTTTATTTTACATATTTAAGATACAAAGTAATAATTTTTATGTTAACTTGTTAAGATATCATTGAGTAGTTTCTTTCATAAATGAAATTGAAATATAGGACAGATGTTTGAGAAACCGCATTTAGTGGTTGCACACACTAATTTCAAGTAATATCAGCTCATCTATTAAATAAGGTACATTTTGTTAGATTTTGGGAAAAAGAAACATCAGGAAATATTTAAAGGGCAATTGTTGCCAATTAACTTTGATAAACAAAAGTTGTATGTGAATCTTCAGGATTCTTTTGCCTGCCTAGAATAATGTATATTTATACTTTCTAACAAAATAATACTGTGATGATTAATGCTTATTGGCAATGCTCCTCAAGCTTGTTTAGTGGTTTAGTTTTAAATAAACCACTGCCTTTATTATGATAGAAGCAAAATTTGACTTTGTCTGTATTTGAAATGTTAATGACAATACCCCAAAGTCTGTTTTTCCATTGTTAAATGAAAGAAACACAAGAGTTGGAAATACTATTCATAACCAGGGACATTCTTTTGGGGGGGGTGGAGGTATTAAGACAAAAGATTTTAAGCTTTTGATATGGTTCTAGAAAGTTTGACATTACAACTAACCGCTAGAATTTTCTACAGTTCATGCAAAAGGTCTACTTATGTTTTTATTATTCACATAAACATTGTGACCTGAAACATTTATCATATTAACTATAAAGGTATGAACCAGTTACTCGGGTTTCATTGTGCTATTACTATGCTATCAATAACAAATATGTTCTTGTTTTGTTGATATTTTAATCTTGTGTTAGCAGCCCAGACTCACAATTGTGAGATTGAATATAAACCAATGTAATAAATACAATAAATTTCACAACAAAAACACCATCCACAAGATGCATAGCAAAAAATAATAGCATAATGTAGTATTGGGGAAGACAGAAATTCAGTTTCTAAAAGGCATTTAACATATGCAAGATTACTGAATTCACTTAATTTCAACACAGTTCCTCACTCTGATTCATATTAGAGCAAATGACCTAAGCAATTTAATTTAAGTAATTTTTAGGAAGATAGCATGCTTTCTTAGTCAGTAACCATATGATCGTATTTTAATGTTTCAAAATTAGTCAAAATATTAATATCTTAATAACACCAAAGAAAATTATGATGACTATTAAAATGTCCAACAGATATTATAAGCATTAAACCCAGAAGTAACAAATGATAATTTATATTTTTGGAATAATATATATACATATAACAGTAGATAAAGATTAAGTTTCCTTAAGTGGATAACACAATAGGTTGAGTCCTTTGGGTAGAAATCTGAGAAAGAGGAACCACAGGAACAAACTGGGTAAATATTGTAGGGAAAGAATTATTTGTGAAGAGATGCCAATAGCAAGGAACAGAAGAAATGTTCCTATCTCAACCTATGCCAGGAATCCAGTAGACAGCTACTTGGAACCAATGACAAACAGTGGCTTGAATATTAGTTAGCTATACCTAGAAGCAGACAGCTGATTACCATGAAATTAGTATAAATAAACTGATAAAGAAGGACTCCAGAGCACTAATTTTGCCAGTGTAAATCCTCTCTTATGGCATAGTACTTATTTAGTCTTTAAAAAATTCGGTGTGCCATTCAAATAATAATTACTTACTTCTAAATCATTAAAGAACAGATGCGTATCTGCCAAGTTGAAAATCATCTCCTCCATCCTTAGTCCCAGTGAAACAGAAGTAGGGGGATCCTCGTAAAAGAAAAGAGGAAAAAAAGGAAAAAAATTAGACTTATCAGAGAAAAGAAGATAAAATGTTATGGTTAAATTGCCTTGGGGAGGAGGACTTATATGGGCTCAAAACAGTGTTCTAATTACAAATTATGCAACAACAAAAAACAAAAAAGGATAAATAATAAAACAATTACCATGTACTAGGATAAGGAAAGGCAACAGGTCACTAGAGGTAAACTTTATTCCATTGTATTTCTATTCTACTTTGTTCTGTTCTATTTTGTTCCTCCACTCATTATTTTATAATTGTTGAGGTAAATATTTAAAGATTTTTCTTAACAATGGGTATCTGGACAGGAGCTGTGGTAGTACATTGGTTAGAATGCAGTATCACAGGCTAACTTTGTCCACAGCCAGAGTTACAAACAGTTGTTTCATCCTTCGGAGGTCAGTAAAAACCCAGATTGTTGGGGGCAATATGCTGACATTATATAAACTGGTCACAGTGCTGTAAAGATCTATGGAACTGTAAATAAGTCTAAATGCTATTGCTGTTTCTCTGTAATAGTTCAGGATTATATTATTGTTATGGAATCAGTGGTGGATTTCCAATTTTTTTTACTACTGGTTTGCTGATGCGTGCGTGCCTCTGCAACACTTCTGTGCATGCACAGAAGCATCCGGGTGGGGTGGTAGAGCCTCCCATCGCTGCTACTATTGGTTCACCCGATCTGGGCTGAACTACTAGAAACCCACCTCTGTATGGAATCTTTATAAAAATATATACTCTGGTATATATTGTATTTCATTTATTATATAAGTAGTAGCACCACATTTAATTTTAAAAATTTTTTAATTAAAATATTAAAACTTTAATATTTTAACTTTAATTTTATATACTCTTTTATATGCTGATATTTTACTATACGCAACCCAGAGCCCCTCTTTAAGGGAGATGGTGGTCTAGAAATACAAAACATAACATTAAATAAATGTAAAGTATGCATGCTATATACTTCCTTAACAAATTGGCTTCTTAAAAACAAAAGAGTTTTTACAGCTTTAAAAAAGAGTCAATACTATACAGTTTCCTTGTGGATGCCTGACTAAGTTACTCTGATTATACAGAGCACCAGCTTATATAAACGTCTACTTAATGTATAAAACCACCTACTTTTAAGGCATGCCCTAAGTTCCTGTCAAAATATGAAAATCAGTGAAGTCACCGTAAAGCATTTTTTCCTTTTTATAAAAGTTGTTTTCTCTGGGTAGGCCAACAAAAATACTCATCTGGAAGCTCTTAACTTGGAAATTTATATTGTTATATCGGAAACATATTTTATGTAATAGGCCTTAAGATACAGCAATTTCAAGGCCTCTTGTTTGGAACTATGCAAGTGGCACAGATTGTTAAACTGCTATATGCAACTTCCTGAAGCTACACAAAATGAATGGCACATCAATCAATCAAGCAAATAAATATTTTTTGTTCCTATTATCCCTTTCTTACCTAATACGTATACACCAGTGGTGGGTTCCTGCCGGATCGCACCGGATCGCGCGCTCCCTTTCGGCGCTAAACCCGGAAGTACGGTCTTGCCCCGCCCCTGGCGACGCGACAACGCTTGCCTGCGCTCCACCAGCTTGGCTGGGAACGGAGACATTTCCTCAGCGGAGCGGAGCGCCTGAAAGGGACGCAGGCTCAGCCTGCCAGGCTGCCACCACTCCACTGAAGACATTGCTGAGCAGAGAAACGTCTCTGTTCCCAGCCAAGCTGGTGGAGCGCAGGCAAGCGTCGTCGCGTCGCCAGGGGCGGGGCAAGACCGTACTTCCGGGTTTAGCGCCGAAAGGGAGCGCGCGATCCGGTGCGATCCGGCAGGAACCCACCACTGGTATACACTTATATATACATACATAAGAATCAGGGGTGGGTTCCAGCTGCTGCTACTGCTGGTTTGCTCAGGGATGCTCTGTGCATGCTTGATGCACGCTATACATGCATGTGCAGTACTTAAAAATGCTTCTGTGCATTCGCAGAAGCAAAAAACAAGATGGCGGTGCCTATGGTGCTGCCAAGAGAACTAGTTCAGGGGAATGGCAGGCCAAGTTACTACCCATTTGGCTGAACCGGTCCAAACTGGTAGGAACCCACCACTGATAAGAATGCTCACATATGGAAGGAACAATTAAATTCTTACTGGAAAAAAGAATTGAAGATATAACATTTTATTACATCTGAAGATAAAGATGGAATAGAAACCAAAAGCAAAAGTTGAAGGGAGCTACACTTTTATTTTCTTGGATTAAATCCCAGTGAATTCAGTGAGAAGACAAAAAAGATATTATACTATAATAAATATTATGCATCAGTCCTTCCAGTATTGTTTTTTATTCCAAGTTAAATGTATTACTGCCTAATCAATATTAGGATAACTACTGTACATATAGAGATACAGCCTAATATTTCATTGTAGTCTTTTCTTAGGGAAAAAATCCCTTCTTGACTTTTAAATAAAATGCACAGTGGTGACCTGCATTTAAACCTTCCAGTTGACTATGGCTCTATTAATTCATCAGCCCAAAATGGAAATAAAATGAAGGACTAGGAAAAAGAAGAGAAAGAAGAAAGCAACCAACAGCAAATGCCATTTCTGCAAAGAAGCTGAAGAAAGAATGGACCACCTACTTAGTTGCTGCAAGAATATCGCCCAGACTCATTAAAAACAATGGCATGACAAAGTAGCAACAATATCTGCAAGAAATACCACTTGCCTACAATGAAGAATTGGTGGGGCCACAAGACAGACATGGTAATATAAAATGAAAAAAAAACCTGAAGTGCTATGGGGTTTACAATTCAAACAGACAAGCTCCTTCCATATAACACTCCAGGCTTAATAACTGTCAATAAGAAAGGCAAAAAAGTTGGAATGGTGCATGTGAGAAAGAATGCCCAAATTTATAAAACACAAAGACCTAGAAGTAGAATGACTATGTCAAAAGAAATATAGTACCAATAATAATAACTGCCTTAGGTACAATTCCAAAACATCTGGAGTACCAGCAGAATACCATCAGCATTGACAAAATCACTATCAGTCAATTGGAAAAGGCAGCTTTACTTGGAAGCTTACATCCTATTATGATACCTTAAAACATTATTAAACAAAATCAGCTTATCCCAGATCCCTGGGAGGGACAAAGATGTCTAAACATTTGGATGACTATGTAATAAATCACAACACAATAACAATAATAATTTCCCCCATGGACACCCATTGTCAGGGGGATGGGGTTTTAATACTCGGTTGAGGTTGACAGCTCTGCTGGCATTAGTGTATTTTATCAGAAGAGTCATTCAGGCCAGAGATGTCTCAAAGAGTCTGACTATGTGTATCTGTCAGTCCATTAACTATAATGAGTAAATAGAAAAAGAATCCTGTACCAGATTCAATGACCTGATCAGTCAATGACCTGGTTCAGCAAGGACCGCCTCAGGTGTTAGAGTTCCTGGATAGCTAATGGCAAGTGGGCATCAGGACTCAGGATGTCTGGGTAACCAGAACTTAGCCATGTAGTATTATTGGAAGAAGAAGAACGACAAAAAGGGCAACAATATACTGTGATTCAAAAACCAAGCTATTATAAAATTGGAACCAAAAATATGAAGCTACTTAAAATGAATGTTTGAATTTTAAAAAGAATTTATTCAAACTCAAATATTGCTGAACAACTATTAGCTGATAAAAGGAGATTATTAGAAATAAACTATTCAGGAATTCAGAATTGGAAGAAGTTCAGAAAAAAAGTTGACAATAGAACACCCAAAAACAATTTAGACAGTCCATACTCGATGTCTATTCGTTTAGTCACTGTTTGAAGTAAAAATGGTACTGAAAAAAAAAAGTAAGACCAGTCCTTGCACTGACTGTCACAATATCCCTACAAATAATGTGATTGTGATTTAAGTGCTTGGTACTTGTCATGCATTTATGATGGTAGCAGCATCTGTGGTCATGTGATTACCATTTGTGATCTTTCCAGACAGTTTCCAACAAACAAAGTCAATTGGGAAGCCAATAGAAAAGGCTGCAAGTTGCAGTCATGTGATGTTGAGTTTAACAACCATAGTGATTCACTTAATGACTGTGTCAAAAAAGATCATAAAATTTAATAACCATATCACTTAATGATGGATTTTCTGGTCCCTATTGTGGTCATACGTCAAGGGCTACCTACGGTAGAGCAATACAAAACACTGAAATAAAAATTGGAAAAATAGAAGGAACGTCTGATATAAATGATAATTTATAAAATGATTGTTCAATCTTTGGCTTGCCTGGGCCACATAAAGTGCAGAGGAATTGCTTTGGGTTGCATTTTAATATATAATATATACTATATATAAAGAACAAACTTTTATTTGTTTATTTTTTATGAACTTATGGAGCCACACTATAGTTGTCCAGGGCTACAAGACTTAGTACAAGTAATAACAAAAGAACTGATAGCACAGGTCAGCTCTGTAACAACCTATGAACTGACTCTCTGACAAGAAGAATCAAAATAAAAATATATAGCATATGCACAATCGCCAGTAGGAAGATAAAGACTGCCAACACATTAAAGTAGTGCCCCGTTCCCAATTTTGTGGCAGCTATAATGAAAGATGAGAACAAGATGCTTGCAAGTGTCAAAATAACAACTATCAAACAAACCAATCAGCTTCCCTATAGTATAGCAGTGGTAGTTACAAAAAACTGAGTACCAAAATTAGAAAACAAAAAATAAACATATTCAATTTCAAAGTGAAGATAAGTTTGGGGGCCAAGATAAAGAAATAAAGATCAGATGCAAGTAATTTAAAGAACATGAAAGAGTTAAGTGAGATAAAGTTAAAATGCTAGCTATTCATGGACCATCTTGCAAGTAGCTTTTTTTTTAAATTCAATAGGATCATTAAAAACAGGTAATCATTATTGTAAAGTTATATCATATTATTTTACTTATTATTTAAACTTAAATAAAATGAAAAGACAATCTACATAAATTCCTATTTGTAGGGTTTCAAGAGATAACTAATTCAGCTATTGCTAAATTAAATGCTAGACACGTACAAGTTTACAGTAATTGAGAAATCTTATATTCACAACTTCTCAGTCCAATGGTGAACAAAGCTTGTAGTCCTGAATTCTTCTCTAAATCTAAGCTATTGTCCACACAATTACCATTGATTCAATTACCTTCATTTCTCCCACATTCAAAGTGACAGAACCCTATTATTATGATCATTATCAGTTTTCTACTACAAACTCTCATATACATTCAACTAGAAGAAAAAAAATATCTTATTTAGAGCTGATTTAGAGCTGATTGTGTTTTAACCCTCTACGTGTCTTTGGAGATAAAATCTCTTTGCTCACTTAGACCTTGTCTATAGGATAAATATCCTGACAGAGAATCTAAATATTAAATAGCGCAACATTGTTTTAAAGATTCTATACTTCAACACTATTCAAAACAATAGTGGCCAGAACTGGCATGTAGACTGAGATAAAATAATGGAAAACTAGATTCTCAATTTTTGTTATTTTAATTCTTTTTTGAATAATTATTGCAAAATTAAATGTTTGAAAAGTGCAATGAACCATTTAAAAAGTACCATTTATAAATACAAATGGCATATTTATTAGGATTTATTACTGCCCATATTAGCATGTCATCTTAAAATTCTTGCTCCCTTTGTTTTCTGGTGAAATAAGAGTTGAAAAACAGGAAAGTTCAGGTTTTTTCCCTGCCTCAGCTTATTTTCTAGTTAGCTGGAAAGTCAGAATTGAATACTTCTATGAATGAAGTTGGGCTTTCCCCTTCTTTTTATGTAGCATGTTATAACATATATCTCTTACAATTAAATCAAAGAAAAAATAACTTCATATTAATATTACAAAACTTCAAATGATAAGTGTTGAACCATAAGTACCGCTACATAAACAAATTATCAGAATTTTAGCTAAGTTCCAGTCTTTTTTAATGGTCTTCTGCACAGTGATTTCCTACCGCTTTCTTGATCTGAATCAACTTAGTTTCCATTTAATCTAAACTGGAAAACAATCACTTTTCTCTTTGAAGAATAAAAAAAACAGTATTTGACAATGAGAACACAAAAAAGTCATTACATAAGCCTGACATTCATGTACATAATACCAATATATAACTTGATGTTTTATTTGAATTATTTTACTTTTTCTACTTTCTAATTCTTTCTCCATGTTTTGCAGGGAAAATTTGGGCTGTCAGGCAGGAGGACCTGTCCACTTCATAATGCATCCCAGCTGGTCACTGGTGAACTAATAAGTAGTAAACTACTTATAGTAGTAAACCAATAGCTACAGATGCACAGAAGACATCACTGCATATATTCAAAGAACATATCCCACTACTTCTATACTTTCTTTTCAGCATAATATGTACACAGCTGTTAGTTATTTATATTCAAGGTAATGCTCATAGAAAACTGTTTTTCAACAGCATTCAAATTATATACTTTATTCCTGAGAAAATATAATAATTCTATCCTCTAGGACTTTTACTGCTATCATGATTAATGTGAAAAAAATTGATTAAATGAGTGTCACAAACAACCATTTGTTCATGTCCATATCAATAATTAAATCCAATGTTATGCTTTCTGTTAATGTAGGCTTCCTACTTTCTGCTCCCCTCACCAAGCTTTATTCAAGGCTATTGCTGAAAAATCTGAAACTACACTTTTCTTTTAGGACTAATGGATAAATAACTGGAAAAAATATAATTTATATTATAGTAACATGTAAGTAATGGTCTAACCACAGAGTAAGAGTTTAAATTTCACTTGTCCTTATAAAAGAAAATTGGAAGTCACTTCTTTATATTTTTTTCATTTTTCCTGCACTTTTGGCTTTGTTCTTTTATTTCATTTTTCCTCATTTCCTTCATTCTAAATATTACTTATTATTAGTTCCTATCTTCTTTCTTAAATTATTAAAGTTAAATATGTATATCATATGCTGACTTTTAGTACGTAAAAAGTACATTTAAAATAATAATATAGAATTTTACTGTAGTAAAAAAGGGGATAGCAATGTATCTTCTATATAGTTAATTTTTAACTCTATCGCCTACTTCAGGCTATACATATCTGCACCATTTTTTAAAAAAGAGATGCAATCCTAAATTGAATCATTTATTTGTCTGAATTTCATTTCTACAATAGTCCTTAGTTCTGATCATTCATTCAGCAACCATTTGAACCTACAACAGTGTTGAAAAATTAGCTTCATGGCCCAATTATGATCTTTGCAGTGTGCCTCAGTAGTGATTGCCATTACAGGTAGTCCTTGACTTACCACCAGTGATTTGTAGTCATGATGGTTTTTGAATGGGTGCTTTATCGTGTGTGGAGTACTTCCAGATGCTGTAAAATAGTGCACTATCCTACAGTCACAAGACAACATTTTGAATACATGGCAAGCTGTTCACAACTGGTTGCCAAGTGCCCTAATCATCGCAGCTTTGAACAGCCACATGATCACTGTTTGCACACTTCATAACCATTTTCTGACAATCAAGAGTCAATGGAGAAGCCAGCAATAAAATTTCATGTTGTGGTCATGTGATGTATCAATTACTGTGACACTAACTGGCAGAACTGCTGGTCCCAGCTGTTAGTTAGGTGAAGACTATCTATAACAGGTACAACAACCAGCCTTAAAATGACTATAAAAATGTTGAAACAGAAGATGGTTTGACAGGATCAACTATCAACAGGGAATGGTGAGGGAGACCAGCTTTCAAGAAATATGCTGCAAATTAGCACTTTGTAGAAACAACAAAGGCCTAGGAAAAGATATTCAGATGCCCTGATGGGTCTATATAGGTCAGAATTGTGCAGGCAAATTTAAAGTTGGACAGAGAGAACCTTTACTTTTGAAATATGATGTTTAAAAAGTTTCCTATAGAGTTTCCTGAACTCTATAGATAGGCAAAATAAACAATTGGGTCAAAGTCAAATCAATCTAAAGTTTTCACCAGAGGTACATCCAGCCATCCTCAAATTATTCTACTTGGACAAATTATGCAAAGACCTAGCCCTCTGAAGAAGGCTTTGTTCAGAGGGCTTTCTGCCATAAAATCATGGAGCTGGAAGGGAGAGATTGTCATGGAGAAAATCTAGCTATTTGATCACCAAAACTTGATGTCACATAATCCATTCACCAATGAAATATTTTATCCTTTTATAACCCTGTACCATGTAACCAATTTTCATCAGCCCATTTATTTAATATCAAGATTTATTTTTCATTACAGTCACATTGTATCAGTACAGTTTGTGATATACTAATCTTTAAAAAAAACAGATAATACTGACAGGATATATAGAAAGTTCTTTATGTAATTCCCATTGCATATTTTATTTGTCTAGTATTAAAAAGCTGAAACTGAACATTTTTATCTGTATCATAAGTTGGATTTACTTCATTTTACAATTCTAACATTACAAATTTCATTTAATAATTTTGTACCTTTTTTCTTTTATCCAGTGGAAAAATGGACATTTTATGTATTTAAAAATATGCTATTTTTTAGAGTGGCAAACATTTTCTCATCTAGAATTCAGTAGGGAATTTATATACCAGTAATAAAGAAAAGTTATTCATAATTTTAATTATGTCAACAGAAAGACATTGAACCATGGATTCCTAGTGTATTGTTATAGAGACACTACAACTAAAATACAAATATGTATTTATTTGTTTGAAAAGCAACTTAAGTTTATAAATGACTTTACTTTTAAAATTATTTGTTAAAAGTTTTCTGAAATCACTATCAGCTCCTGATGAACTACACAGAAACATTTGTATTGATTTCTTTACAATATGGATGTTTCCAGGGTGTTATTTCTTTTCAGATTTCCAGATGATCTCCAGAATTGACCATTTACTTTCAATGCTTCGTAAGAACTGAAACCTAAATGACATTTTTTTTATTTTACTTTTAGCTTCAATCATTACTTTTTTCTATAGATTGCTTCTGCATGCACGCATATACAAATGTTGTATTTCATACTTACTCTCCCATATCTATTAGCATATGATCCTGTGAGAAGTGAATGGAAAATGATGATTGTCTCATCCAAATCCCAAATGAAAACTCTCTATAAAAATAAAATAAAAATATTTACTCTTGTCATGTTTTAAAAAGTATAGTAGAATTACCTAAAATAATTGTTCTGAAAGTTGTATTTATTATAAACGTATCTATTTTTATTCAATTTTAGATCAATGTCCATACTATAATAGAATGTCAACAATGATGACATATTATAAAATTTCTAAAGATATAAAGTGGTTGCTTATTAAAGCAGCCATATCTTTTTCATGTTTATGCAAAGTTCTAAAAATAATTCAGGTACTGGGACATACTATGCTCATATTCCTCTGCTTTTCAAAATATATCTTCCAAATAATTTTTGAAGTAAGCATAGCTTTAGTCCATGCATATATCTGTCATAAAATATATCTGTCATAAAGCTAGATATAAATATTTATAGCAATAAGGGTATAGTCAATTAATTGTTGAATGTTATAAATTCAAACACAAATTATACAATAAAAGTTTTTTTTAATGGAAACACACACTCTTAGTTCATTAGTTGTTTGTCATATCCATCAATACAATCAACTTACTAGAATATTAATTATAATTTAGTTACCAATTTTTCAGAGTATAAGACGCACCTTCTCTCCCCCCCCCCCCAAGAAATGTTGCTTCATCTTATACACCAAATACAGCCTATTTTGGGCTCCTGAAGCCCCGCCGCCACATCCCATTTTTGCAAAAATCGGCTGTTTTTTTGCAAAAACTGAGGCTTTTGTGCCTTCCCTCAACCCCCAGCAGCCCTCTGCAGGCTTCAGCAGGGGTGGGCAAAGCAAAAATGCCCCCTTTTGGCAAAAAATGGGTGAAAAATGGTTCATTTTTCGCAAAAACTGAGGCTTTTTGCCTTTTCTGAGCCCCCAGCAGCACTCTGCAGGCAAAAACGGGGATGTTTTTGCCTTGCTCTAGCCCTGCTGAAGCCTGCAGAGGGCTGTTGGGGGCTGAGAGAAGGCAAAAAATTTTTTTCTTACTTACGTCTTAGAAATCTTGGTGTGTCTTATACACCAGTGCGTCTTATAGTCAGAAAAATATGGTATTTCTTTTGAAAATGCAAGGTTTGAAAAGATTATGTAACTTTTACCTTGAGAAAGAAACAATAGGAGTTTATCTACAGATGAATAATTTTATAGAAGAAAACTCACTTGTAAAAATACAAGTGTTGCTAAGTGTTGTTTCATCTAATTTTCAAGAGTTTTCATGAAATCACCTTGCTTTTCTTACCAACTCTCCCTAATGCTGCTGAAAAGGATGAATCAATATACAAATAAAATAGCTGTTTTGTACCTCAAGGTCAGAGTCAGGTGGTGGTGAAGGATTGTTATTCCTTCTGCCTCGGCCACGTGATTTGCCATCCGAGCTGCGACGCAACCTATCTGCCTCTGAATCTTTAACTGGTGTTGTAGGAATTGTACTGTACTCTGCTGGAAAAGAGAAGAGAAAATTGCTCATATTTTAATTCAATTGCAGTTTTCTGAATTTCATAATTTTAAGTAGACTGTACAGATTTCGCCAATACAATTATCTTGTGTTCACTGTAGCATTTATTTTGGGTTAATATTAGCATACCTGAAAGAGCTCTTTCTAATCTTAACCACAACAATCAATAGATAACGGAAGTTCACTTCTTGCCTATTATCAAATGCTTATTGCTTCAAAAAAATGACTTCTAATTTTTAAGAATTCAAAATATGTTCCATCTAAAGTTAAGAATGCCTAAATTTCAACAATCTCAATTAAGAATACTTTTTTGTTTCCCATGTTTTAAAAATTATCATCATAACACTTTTACTTTAAGTTGAGCTAATGATGAATGAGGGGCTAAATTGGTATGTCAATTTTTATAAAGACAAAAAAATAAATTTTGAGAGTTTGTTGGGAGAGATTTATTTGAAAAGATCCTTCCAATTATTCTTTTTTTCTGAAAAAACATCATGGTGTTTTTCAGTAGCCAAAACAACTGTTCTTTGTACAAAAGAAATTTTGGACAGAATTTGGTTTCAGTACTTATCAAAATAAGCACATGTGTGCCTAATTTTACATTCTTACTCATGGTTTAAGCTCATGATCAATTTTAACTATATTATAGGGTTAATGAAAATAATATGAATTAAGATTCCCATAGAGATTTTTCAGGAAGGTCAGGGTTCATAATATGATAGACTTACAATAATAGTTTCGGTTTTCCTTTGTATAATTAATTCAATTTCTTCAAAAAATTGAATGTATATATATTTATTTATCTTATATTTATTCCTGAGAAGGTCCATGAGTACTTTACTATAAGGACCCTTCCTCAATCTATTGCATTACAACCTAAAGTCAATCTATATTGAAGTAGCAATATTTTCCTTTGGAAAAGGAGAGAAAAGTCTCTGATGGTTTTATGACAATTTTCAGGTGAATACTAGAGTGCTTGTTCATTTGGAAGTATTGATATCTAAAGATGTAAGCCAATAACAGCTATTTGATAACTTAATAAGAGAAGAATACTAGTTCATGTATTCACCGAATTAAATCAGCTTAGTGCCTGAAACTCTTATCTGAATATGCAAATTTTTATTTCTGCCTCTAATTCTAATCATATATAAGCACATTCAGCTACTAAAATCAATGAAATGAATTTTCAAACATTTCCTTCTCCACTTTGCCAGTCAGAACAAAAATTCTTCAGAGGGGTATAACCCCGCTATGTTGTCTAAGTCCTTTTTTAGTATAAGCAAAATACAACAGGGAATAGAGAAAGAAGATGTTCAACACATTGAACTTTCTATAGACAAGTTGTTTTGGGATTGAACCTTAGGTGCCTGTTACTATTGGTACTATCTTTGCTTTAGTACATAGAATAAAGAATAATAAGGTTGGAAAGTATCTTGGAGGATTTCTAGTCCAACCCCCTTGCCATAGCCATTCTACTTCTATTTATAGGTCTTTGTACAGTATTTTGTGGTTTGCTCTAGTTCTTTTTCTTCTCATCTGTTGTTTCCAGGAGAACAAGTAAAAATAATAATCTTTTGATCCTAACTTGTTGTAATTTAATTTACTTTAAAGTTAATACATATTCTAGTTTGAAATTTTGGTTGTGCCGTAAATAATTCTAAATTATTGTAATAATTCTAAATTGTATCAGAAATACAATTCTACATGTCCTTCCTCTCTACCCGCCACTGGGAAAACCTGCACTTAATGTTTTGTGGCTAAATAATTTGTTTTTCTCAAAAAAATTTCAAACTATTTTTATGAACTTATTCTGAAGCAAATCTCACTGAGTTTGTTTGAGCATACTCACATACAATATAACCAGCTACAAAACTTCACTCTTACTCTTAGCCCAGCACCTAAAATAGTTTCGGTAAGGAAATCAGATTCTTTAAATACTATTCCTCTTCTTGCAATTTTTATTACTGCAAACTTTGACTATTTTGCAAAAACCGTAGAAAATCTTGCACCTGAAAATTCATTGCTGTACAATTTACCTTCCACCCATCTTTTCTGTACTGTACTTTTCTGTAACATAAATGTATCTTTATGCATCTGATATGTTTATTGAGGTAATACAATAGTACAATTACCTGCTGTAGGATCTGTTATAGCTTGATTTGTGATGCCAGTTGGTGGTTCTTGAAGTTGGTAAGTTGCATTGGAGGAAGGAGTTGTTGGGCTGGTGTTGCTGCTTGTCATATAATGTGGGGGATATGGAGAACTATTATAATACTGTGCATACTGACCCTGGCCAAAGGTGGGATAAGATGGATATTCCTATCAGAGGCAAGAGAAATGCTGAATTACACTTTCCATCAGCATGCAATTACATTTTATTTACTTCTAATATAAATTGAAATTCTGTATCCATTTTCTGTTACCTTAGCCTTAAATAAATTATTGTTCTAGCACTTATTTTTAAAGCACAGATAATTATAGAAACTGTTTCTACAAAAATGGAATTAAATTTGGAAAATGAAAGTTATAAACTGAATTTTTAAAAAGCTTTAAAATTCTCTTACTAAAGTAAAAATAAACCACAAAGTTCCAGATACCATAATATCAAATTGTCTTTTTCTGGGTGAAGTACAAGTAGTCCTTGATTAATCCACCACAGGATCACGTGATGATCTTTTGCAACCTTCTGACCAGCAAAGTCTATAAACCAGATTAGCTTGACATCTGTGTTCCTAATTTAACAACGTTGGTGATTCATTTAACAAATGTGGCAAGAAAGGTTGTAAAATGGGGCAAAACTCACTTAGCAACTATCTCACTCAGCAAAAGAAATTTGGGGCTCAATGGAAGTCATAAGTTGAAGACTACCTGTATTTGCTTTGTAATGTTTTTTTTAAAAGGTGGCTCTGGCACCCTTTGATGATGGAAGGTGATAGAAGGAGAGCAATTCCATTAGCACACTGAAAAATCAATTTTTTCCAGGCTGTTTCTCTCTCTTAATGCAGCTGATCATTATATAGGAACTACTACATTGATAAAAGAGATTAATTATAGCTCAGGGTTGAAATTGGAGGTACTTGTTGCTTCCAAAACTTGGTTGTGCTCACTGATGATGCTACTTGGTTTTGGTAATGAAATGTCTACAAGAAAAAAACCAAGCTCAGAGAACACCAAGGACATTCACTCCTCACTAGTACAATTCTATGCATAGAATGATTTATACATTTTCAGGTATGTGTCAAACTAAAAGGGAAATACACAATAGTGTCGAAGATAATTGAGGAAAAGGAATAATACAATACAATACAATACAATAGTAGAGTTGGAAGGGACCTTGGAGGTCTTCTAGTCCAACCCCCTGCCTAGGCAGGAAACCCTATACCGTTTCAGACAAATAGCTATCCAACATCTTCTTAAAGACTGCAAGTGTTGGGGCATTCACAACTTCTGGAGGCAAGAGGTACCAATGATTAATTGTTCTAACTGTCAGGAAATTTCTCCTCAGTTCTAAGTTGCTTCTTTCCTTGATTAGTTTCCACCCATTGCTTCTTGTTCTACCCTCAGGTGCTTTGGAGAATAGTTTGACTCCCTCTTCTTTGTGGCAACCCCTGAGATATTGGAACACTGCTATCATGTCTCCCCTAGTCCTTCTTTCTCTTAAGCTAAACATACCTAGTTCCTGCAACCGTTCTTCATATGTTTTAGTCTCCAGTCCCCTATCTTTGTTGCTCTTCTCTGCACTCTTTCTAGAGTCTCCACATCTGTTTTACATCGTGGCGACCAGAACTGAATGCAGTATTCCAAGTGTGGCCTTACCAAGGCATTATAAAGTGGTATTAACACTTCACGTAATGATTGCTGTAAGACAGTTAACTAATAAGTTTTCAAGTAAAAGTGGTATAAATGAGGGAATTTTAATGTATGCTAATGATTTCTTTTTGAGTGGTAGTACAACTTGTTTAACATGTATGTGAAGACTGCATCCATTACACGTCATTGGAAGAATATTGTACTGCATCCTTGTGAAAATAAAATATAACAAAAATAAATACAAAAATATACATATTTTGTTTGTTACAGTAAGTGTGCTTTGGAAGGTGTTGTACTTTAATTATGAGTACTAGAAGTGAGCATCTGGGAAATTCAATTAGGTTTCATGCTGGGCATGAAATGGGTAGACTAGATATTTATTGTTCAAGTATACAATTCAGAAATGTACAAAGGTGAGAAATAATATTTATTTCATTGAATAAAAATATATATAGTAGAGTAAATAGTCTTTAATTTGAAATGTTTTGAATGAACATATCAGCTAAAAGTTGATTGCCAAAAGCAGTAATGTGGTATATAATAGAAATAAAGGAAATGTAAGAATGAATAAAATGGTTTAATGTCAAATGAAAAGTGAGTACGATGTCCTCTTGGTGGTTTATATTTGGATAAGTCTATAAGGTCTTGTGGCAACATTAGAGGTGTGGATTAAATACAAAAGTGAGTGATTCATGTGAAGAAAATACACTGACATGGTTTGATCACAGAGAAACTAGATAAAGATCAAATTAAAATGGCAAGCAAGAGTAAGTGGGTCAAGAAAAAGTTGTAGGTACTGATATTGCTGTGATGTTTAAAAAGAGACAGGTGAACTTTTAAAGAACAAATGACAATTTAGGAAATGGGATAAACTCACAGGGGAAGAAAATATGTTTTGTAAGATATTAATATGTATAGAAGTATATCAAGTGAAAAAGATTAAGGGTATAAACACTGAAAATATTCAGAAATGCTTCAGAGCTCATCAAACCATACCATTTCTCTGGCATTAATTAAAGCAACCCAACTACTTCAACTGCTCATTAAAATTAAGGCAACTCATAATGTAATGGCATTTTCTTTATGATTTGCTTTAAAAAGGTTGAGCTACTTCACGGAATGGCAGGGAGAGGCTGTACTCATGCTTGCAGGCCATCTAAAACACTTTTTCAATTAATTTCCACAATCCTACCAAGTGTTTCTTTTTCTGCTTTTGTCTATCCATTGCATATTCTTTTTGTGTCATGTATTTAAGATTATAAACAAAGGGCAGGAAGTCAATGTTCATTCTTATAGAAAAGGTACACTGATACTTCAATAAAAAGTGAGAAAAATGTTTCAAATAACCCCACCTCTCATATTTACCTGCTGCGAACCATTGAATCCAGTAGAATTTGTAAGTGAATTGTTTCCAGCATATATTCCAGACGATGTTGTGAAACCGCTTCCTGAAATAAAACATTAAAGAGAAAGTATATAAATCTTTAGTATAACTACATTCAATTAGACTAAAACATGTCTTGCAGGGATCTGAAACATATTTTGAATTTGAAATGTTCTATTTCAAGATTGAAAAACAATCTTAAGATAAACATGGTTGTTCCAATCTTAATGGAAGTGTTGCAGTGCTGTTTTGACAACTCCGTTTTGTGCTCAACATATTAGCCCCATTTGAACTAAAAAAAAAGCAGTTGCAAATCAGAAACAGAACTGTTCAAAGCGCAGAACAGTAAAGTGAGAACAATCTGTTTTGAACTCAAGATTAAAAAAAATATTTATAATGCTTTGAATTTAAAATATAATGCACATTCCTAATATTTAGTTCAACATTCTGTTCCCATCATGGCTAACAATTCAAGGACAGGAGATAAACTATGTTAAAATTAATTTCTATTGATCCTGGAAGAAACTAGATATTCAGAGTTTTCAGTTTAAGCAGTTTAATATCACTACATATACCTTCTTGCTATAGAAAGAAACAGTTTTAGTTAAAGGCAAACCTGTGTTATGTCTAATAGTGGCACAGATAATTATAAATTATTTTAGTGTGATTCACTATAAAGCCTTGGGCAGCACTTTTCTCTTTCTTGAGAAATTACTGTTTCTCCTGATACACAAAGTATTATTACATGGCATTTCAAGTAGAAAGATCAATGACTAAAAGGGTCTAGATACTGCAATTCACTGTCAATTTCATTTCCCAAATAGACAGATGGTCTTCTTGTTTTAATGTTTTTATCTACAAAGCTGTACTTCCTTTTATGCCCAAAAGCTAATTTGAACATATGGATACTTAGAAGGAAAACATGTGAAGGATGGATTTTTTAAAAAAGCAATAAAGAAAAAAATCAGTAATTGATAGAAATACAGAAAAATTGAAGTAAATAACCCTTTTACTGTTTTACTCATTTGATAATGGGATTATGAAAAAGAAGAAAAACTCATTCTCTGTTGCAGCAATGTTATATAGTTTTGTAACTATTTTTAAAGCAAACTGAACTTATACCCAAAAATGAAAAGAAAGAGATATGCTAAATAGGATGACACTGATCTATAATTCTTTATGCTTCTTATATATACTTTTATGTTCTCCCAATTCTGAATAGGCATTATAAGACTTGTAATCTGTAAAACACCAGTGTTGGGTTGGCTGACATGTTTTAAATAATAAAAAGTTTATATAGCGTTGAAAATGTTTGCTAGTTATACAAATTTTATTTAGCATTCAGAAAAAAAATATTCATATATTAAGAATAAAAACAGTATGTCACATTCATTAGTACCTACACTGACTGTTACTCTCAATCATGTTATTATTTAGCAAATATAGAATAACTATATGATAAAGTCATTGTTACCAGCAAGTGGTAATTTTAGACCACAGATTAAATATATACTTTAACCTTAATTCTTAATTGTGGATTCTGTGTATGTTTTCTAAAAAGTAATCTCGACCTAGTTAATTCGTTAACATTTCTGTTCTTCATAACACTTCTGTAAACTGAGGGGAGGATTCATTCTCTGAGCTTGTGAGTTGGTTTCCAACATTTCATCACTGGGATAGGTAACATCTTCAGCAGAGTTTAGGGATGTCAATGTCAGTGTTTTTCTGTGTATAAGGGCTTCAGGTGTGGGTGTGTCAAGGGAGGATCTTGTGATTGGTTAGCTGTGAATAATTAGTGAGTCTTGTGATGGGTCTTGTTATGGGTTTTATGATGCGTCTTATGATAAGGAGATTATATCAGGTCAGGGTCATTAGGAGGTGAACTGCTGGTCGGGGGTTGTGTGGGTTGGTTGAGGGTCAGTACTGTCTCTACTTGGCTGTGTGGTTGATTTGGATTTTGAGGGGTTAATAGGCTGGTTGTAGGTCAGTGTGTCTGTTGTTGGAATTGCTTATGGAGTGCCAGGCTTCAATGAACTCACAAGTTTATGTGGCGGCTGGGAGTGTGACCGATGACTTTTGTATTGCTCCAATTGAATTGGTGTTGTTTGGTGTCAGTGTGGGTAGAAATTAAGGATTTGGAATTGTGGTGTTTGACTGCTCGTGGATCTTGGTTTTAATTGATGTGATGTTTGTCCCATGTACACCCAAGCTACAGATATTCACAACCATTACGTCTTTAAGTGCTAAACCTGACACTTTAAATTTAGAGATTGTTTCTTTTCATTCCATTTCAATTCTCATTTCAAAAGAGTACTCTTTTTTAAAAATAGTGGCATAAAAATATAGTTTATTAGAAAAAAATCTACACTATTGAAGACACATTTAATCTGCAATTGGTAATTTCTTATACTTAAACAAATTCCAAATGTTGTCTTCCAACATTAACTAAATTGTACCGACAAGTTAATTTGAGAGATCATTTTAAATTTTCAGATTAAAAAACCCATACTTATGGATATAACTGTCTCAATTTAGATTTATATTTTTGTCATTTTCCCCACACTACCGTATTTTATTGTGATTAAGATTTAGACTTTAAGAAATGGAATTCTAAAAGCAGTAACAATTTTGAACATGTTGATACTGCAAAATCATTAAAACTGGTGGCTTGAATGAAAAATGCTTATTCGCACACTGTATTCAGATGTTCAAACACAAGAACAATTAACTTGCAATAAATCCTGCCCCACCTAACTACAATTTATATGAATATGTACAGATGGTGTAGCAGTGAAACATGTATAAAAATGTTTGTTTTGATTTCCAGACAATAAAAAAACTTGTACTGTCACTGTTTCCACTTCCGAGGCTAGAATATTTATAATCCAAAATACATTAATGGTGTTTTCATTGTAAATATAAATCTTGTATTCATGTAATAATTTATGTTGGCATATTCAGGGCTTCTGTGGAATGACCCAAATACAAAATATTTAAATTATATAACTGTCACCAAATGGTTCACTGAATGAATTAAAGTTTGAATTTAATATATCAAAACAATATGTTAAAACCAAATGAATTATAATCATTTATACATACCTTGCATCTGGTAACTGTATGGAGCCTGTCCTGGTTGAGGAGTGCTAAAGCTTGCACTGTAGCTCAGAAAGCCTGTCTGACCAGGTGACTGTGTTTGCGTCAATCCACCTTCTGTCTTGATGCCTGCCCACAATGCACCTAAATCAGTTAGTGATAGCAAAGCTATTTGTTCATGATCAACACTTAGAGGGCATTAATAAATCACACAATGATCCATGCATTGAACTGGAATGGCATACTAAACCACAAAGGAAAGGCATACTAAACCACAATTAATTATCTCTTTCAAAAGAATGTAATCATTATAATTTAAATATTTAACCTAGATAAACTAGGTTAATTTGTAGATATATTATAAAACTAGATAAACTAGATAATTTGTAATATATTATAAAGCAATGTAATGTAATATGATATAATATAATTTGTTGATCAACAAATTCTAGGTTATATTATATAGAGTGCAACTGTATGAATGTCTACTAAGAAGCAACTTCAATTGAGTTCAGTGGGGCTAGTCTAAAAAATAAATTTCAGAATAGAATATTACATTTATGTCCTTTAAAATTTGGTGGTTTTAACTGTTGAGTAAATATAAAATAAGGGCCTTGTGAATGCAAATCTTCCTCCAAAATTTCTCTATATAGAGAGAAACATGATGGACAGCATGAAGTATCAATAATAAAGCATCATTCTAGTTTGAAGGCATGAAGTATCTGATAATACTTTTAACAAATACGAAGTCATTAATATATTTTTTCTGGATGTTTCCTATTAAATATTTTATGACTAGAAACTGATAAACACCAAGTAGTAGTAAAAAAGAAGGAAGAAGGAAGATATGTGGTTCTAAACTGCAACTCATAAAAAGGGATTTATCTTGAATGAAAATTGATTTTTCTAAAACTTAAATATCATAAATATTTGAATTACCTATTTTTGCCCTACTAAAAGAAATACATTCAACATTTTGATTTAGTCTATGAACTTTGATAAAGTATATCAACTTTAATATGATTAACATAGATTAATTAAACAATGTTTTATATTTATCAGTTGCTAGGACCAATGCATATCCACTTAGGTTTTCTGTAGTTAGCATTGCTCCAAACCCGAATTATGACAAAAAGCCATTTAAAAAGAGAAAATTGTCTTTTTCAGCACTGATTGGATTTAAGAATACATGTCCATTGAGGCTGTGCCAGGAATCCACAATAACTGCGGATTACTGTTTATATAATCTTCATTATATGCTTCAAAACCATTTCTGCTGTTCATTAAAGCAATTCATGTTTTCTCAACTTTACAGTCCTTTCTTCAGATTCTTCAGGAATAGATTAAAATAGGTATAAATCAAATAGGTTTAAATACTTGCTAAAATTAAAATCCATATCATTACCCAAAGATGTTGAGCTTTATTAAATTAATAAAATTCTTTGTGAATATAGAATTGCAATCTAGAAACTTTTTTCTCCAACATAACAATATAAACAGACTTTTTAAAAAAATGTCAGAGGTAGTCTAGAGAAAGTTAAGATGTACCAAACAACTAGCCATAAGATTTGGCTATTTTTTCCAACTTTAAGGATTGCCAGAAAAATCTGTACTGGAAAGTATTTACACCATCTTGAGACTTCTTGGAAATGCTTCATGAATGTGTATTGCAGCCTTGTAAATGAGTTTCACTTTGTGGTTGGTTTCCATACCACAAGTCATTGCATTGCATTGAAAAAACAATCTGTTTGGAGTAAATAAATATAATGACTTGACATACAAAGGAAACTCATCAAGTGGATCATGCCAATATTGTTTAAAGCTATACATTCAAGTTATGAATAGCTTGAAAGCTAAGACCTTCTTCGTGCTAATCATCTTCTCCTTGAGGTTTATTGAAAAAGGAAATCAGACATTATATAAATATTATTTACAGCTTTGGTTTAAATTTTTATTTGATCCTGTTATTCTGTGGGATGGCTTTATTTAAAAAAGATTTTCCTAATATTTTACTCTCTTCTCTATCTTTAGGGGAAAAATATAAATGATATTATTAGAATTTTGGTAATGATAGTAATGAGAATTATGAGGATCTACACATGCATATTGAACCCTAATACAAATAAAATAAAATTCCATTAAAAATGTCGAAGCTAGGATATAATGAGAAAAAAAAACCTGTGGAAACATCATAGACCAGAATGTTACGCACTTTAATCATATCTACTACCTTTCCCCATTTAACAACACTATATTGTTTAATGGAAAATGGAAAAGGGTCCATTCAAGAATGCACCACACTAAGAATGCTGATATATATGTAATGTAAGATTTAAGAGTGGTTACTATTAACTCTGTGATAATTCTTACATTTTAAAGGGCCTTTCTGCTTTTAGAGCCTTTTAGCTTCTAAAATTTATGCTTTTAGGGATAGAAGAGCTTATTGCATTTTGCTATTTTATGTTAATTTAATTAATTTTATGTTTGAATCTAATCTTTTTAAACATTTTTACCTAGACTCTTAGATAAAATTTATATATTGCAAAACTGAACAAATGACCAAATAAGAAAATTATCTATAAATTTATACTCATCTTATTTTGTATTCAAAAATATATATTAAAAAAACCCAGTTTTATTCATTTATTGAATTGTATACAATTTGCTTTTATCCAGAGGTAATATGATATCTACCGTAGAACCATTGGCAATTTTTATTACCCAAGGTACTTTACGTGACTCAGCTGTCTTTCAATGTATTTAGGTCATAGATCAATTCCAATTAATTGAGATGATAATGATGCTTAAATAAAGCTGTTAAAGCCTTTGTCACTTATTGGAGGTCAGTTGCAAAAAACGTTTGCAGTTCAAGATTAACTAGGAAAAATCTGTTTTGCAATTATTACATTTTAAAATATGAAAACCTTTCTATCATTTAAAAAAAGAAATCTGAATTTCAGTAAACTATTTAGAAAAGAGGTAGCAATGATCCAGGATATATATATATATATATATATATATATATATATATATATATATATATATATATATATATATATATATATATATATATATATATATATATATATATATATATATATATATATATATATATATATATATATATATATATATATATATATATATATATATACACATACATACATACATACATACATACATACATACATACATATTACTTTGTACTTCTATTATTGCATATTATTGATGTTCTTCTATTGAAGGTAGCTTTTGTTCACCATTCTCACAGCCTTGGCTGTAGCAAATTATAAATTTACAACTAAACAAATAGAATTGGGGCTGTATAAACCTTTCAGATGTACAAACCCCTCTTCTTGAAATGTTAAAACAGTTGCAACTTTTGACAGGTTTGCACAACTGGGCTGTCATATGCATCCTTATCTCTATGTATGCAAAAAGAACTGGAATCAACTTCCTAGAAAGAGATGCAGCTGCTTTAAGAATAAAAAAATGCCTGTATCTGCACCTGTTTCTTCCAAACCACATCTTTTGAACAATGTACACAGCTCTAGTGATTACTTAAATTTACCACCATAACTTGATTCAATGTACAGGTTTCAAATACTCAAGCCTAATTAAAATCTTTTAAAATCTGTAAAATATTTACAGTTTTATATATATATATTTAATGTCAAATTCTTTTTGCACTTAAAAATAATTGAAAATTCTGTTAGCTGCATAAATAACATTTTTGCTTATCCCTCTGTAACAAGGAAACCTGTTGCCATTTTCCACTTTCACTCACCATATGATGGGATTCCATAGTGTTGACCAGGCTGTGGGTATGCTGAATAAGCAGAAGCTTGCTGCATTCCGGTGGTAAACTGTGTCTGCCCATATGCAGCCATAGTTTGTGAAGAAGGGGTAGGGAGAATATGTGGGTATGGTCTGCTGTTACATGCAAAATGATAGAAAATAGAAAAAATATTTGCATTAAAACAATAGCATGACATATTGGTAAAAGTGCATGGCACAATCTAAACATTTTAGTGATATGCAAGTACATTAATATAGTTCTATAGCTAAAGATGTATTTTATTATTTTGAAGTTTATTCTTTTGCAACAGGAAACTGATTTTAATTACAATTTAACAGATGGAATCAATGACAGTGGTAAAAAGCTGGGTATAACTTTTCTTCTTTTCTCTCTTTACAGTAAAGATATCTTACTTGGAAGGATATATCTGAGGTGGGGAAAACGTGTGAGTTTGTCTTGGGCTGAAGCCACTGCTCCCAATTGCTGTGGGAAAGGGGAGAGAAAGCACATGGAAGTATAAGCACAAACACGGAACACATCTAACCTAAATATTAGGAAATTTAACATAGTTATTAAACTAATGTCAAGTAATAATTTATTAAAGTCAGACTAGCACGATAACTCCCTGTATCTTAATTACAAATTACATTTTTTTCAATTGCTCCTAAGGGATCACTCATAACTTTTACTTCCTTGGCTCTATTAATGTTGAAGTTACTTTTTTTTCCTTTCAACTTCGCTCTCCTTAATATTCCACATTTTATATGAGTGATATTTCAATCAGAAGCTAATGATATTTAACTAACAATCTATCTTCCACTTTCTCCCTCACACACTGAAAACTGAAATTAAACACTTATTCATGTAAATAAAGGATATCTTTAAAATTTTGACTTCAACAAATTTATAAAACTCAGATGTTCTTTAATATCACTGCAGATATGTAATCCATTACTATAAACCAAAGCTGAGGAATATTTTTCACCTAAGGGCCATGTTTGTTGTGTTTAAATCTTCTTCAGATGGATCATAGAACTCATCAGTCAGGGTTCCCATTCAAAGCACAAATGACTAGGTTCAAATTACTTTATTTTAGGCACAATATATGAGACTCAGTTCTCCTAGCAAGTCTGTAATGCTGTGAAAGGATAGAGAAGAAGATGACAACCAGCAGCAGGATAGGTGCAATTGATTATACCAGCAAACAGCGCACCTCTGGAAAACCTGAAGGGTTTGGCTGGAGACATATCATCCTGGTGAAATACATACATCTATGTATTTACTGACACCAGCTTCATAGCACATACTCAAATTTTCTTTGAATCACAAATTGGCAGCACTGGTTTTTATATAAACTTAGATTCGCACACAGTGCAGAAATTCTTATAGAGGACTGGACAGCAACAAAGTAACACAAGTTTCTAAAAGTGCAAATTCAGTTATGAATATAGCAGTATTTCAGTTTCCTGCATCTTCTATCTAGCTTTTGAGATAGAAAGAAAATGGATGAATTAAATTCCCAAGCAGGATCTCTATTCATACTTTGCTGGTTTACTACCGAAGAACTAATGAATTAGAAGCCTAGCAAACAGTATTTGAGGTTTTTCATTTCTATTGCACACTATTTGACAGTAGCCTCCCAGGATGACAATGTTTCTTTTCAATGACATGTAAGGATCTAAAGATTAAACATGAATCCAGTCTCTACACATTTTCCACTGAAATACAGAAAGATATGCAGACTATCAAGAAGCTACACATATTATCTTCAAAGAAAGTTCAGTATCAACAGAATCTTAAAATGTAAGAATATTGATGTAAACAATATATTTTCAAACGAAGATTACTATGTTTTCCCCAAAATAAGACAGGGTCTTATTTCATTTTGCTCCATGAAATATGGCCTTGGGCTTATTATACAGGGAGGGCTTATTATTTTCTGGGACAGGCGAGAAGCGAGGTGCACCTTTTACCTTTCCAGCTCCATCGCGTTCCCCGCCTTCCTTCTGGAATGAGCTGCCCACGGAGCTCCGCATAATCCCTGACCTCCGGTTCTTCCGACGCGGCCTAAAAAGTTGGCTTTTCCAGCAAGCCGGCCTGGCCTGTTAATTTTAATTTTAACTTATTTTAAATGTATTGTTTTTTAAAAAAAATCGGTTTGCTTTTTTGGAAAAGGATTTAATCTTTTTTAACTTTTGAGATGTGTGTTTTTTAATGTTGTACGCCGCCCTGAGTCCCTTTGGAGAAGGGCGGCATATAAATCCAAATAAACCAAACCAAACCAAACCATTGTGTCCAGGGAAGCCGCTGGTAAAAAAAAAAACCCTTCTCACAAGTTCAATCAAACTTCTTGAACTCGCGAGAAGGTTTTTTTTTTACCAGAGGCTTCCCTGGACACAATGGTGAGGACCGCGATGGACCTGGAAAGGTAAGAGGTGGGCCTCATGGCCCAACACCATCCACCTCGCCCCAATGGTAAAGGCAGCCTGCCTGGTTTCCTTCCTCACCTTCCGTTTAGCAAGAGGTGGCAGGTGGGGGGGGGGAGAAGCAAGATGCGCCTCTTACCAGTCCAGTCCCACTGCGTTCCTTGCTAGTGTGTCCAGGGAAGCCGCTGGTAAAAAAGAAACCCTTCTCGTGAGTTCTATCAAATTTCTTGAACTCGCGAGAAGGTTTTTTTTTTACTAGGGACTTCCCTGGACACAATGGCGAGGACCGCAATGGAGCCAGAAAGGTAAGAGGTGTGACTCGCTGCTCAAAATGTCCCACCCCAATGGTAAAGGCAGCCTGCCTTGTTCCCTTCCATGCTGTCCCTTTAGTGAGAGGTGGCAGGTTGGGGGGGAGAATGTGAGGTGCGTGTCCTACTGCTACCAGAGGCTGACAGCTTTGCTGTATTCCTTGCCCTTTCCTCCAGGAAAGCTCCTTGTAAAAAAAAACCTCATTAGTTGAACTCATGTTTTTTTTTTACAAGGGGCATCCCTGGACGAAGGGGCAAGGAAAGCAGCGGAGCTGTCAGTCTCTAGTAGCGCTAGGACACACATCTTGCTTCCTGCCGCTATGCCTCACCTTTTAAAGGGATGGCGAGCAAGGTAAGAAGGCAGTCAGCCGTTATCATTGGGGGTGGGGTGGGAGGTGTTGTGCTGCAAGGCGCACTTCTTACCTTTCTGGCTCCATCACATTCCTCACTATTGTGTCCAGGGAAGCTGCTGATAAAAAAAACACCCTTCTCACGATTTCAATCAAACTTCTCGAACTCGAGAGAAAGGTTTTTTTTTAACCCAGGGTATTCCCTGGACACAATAGCGAGGAACGCGATGGAGCCGGAAAGGTAAGAGGCATGCCTCAAGGCCCAACACCTTCCACCCCACTCCTATTGGTAACGGCTGCCTGCCTGCTTCCCTTCCCCGCCGTCTCTTTAAAAGGCGAGGGGTAGCTGTGGGAAGTGAGATGCGTGTCCTAGCGCTACTGACAGCTCTGCTGAATTCCTTCTTTCATCCAGAGACGCCCCTTGTAAAAAAAAAACCCTCATGAGTTCAACTGGTGAGATGTTTTTACAAGGGGCTTCCCTGGATGAAAAAGCAAGGAATGCAGTGGACCTCTGCCAGGGCATTGTGAGGCTGGGAGAGGCACAATTGGGGAGCAGAACAGCCGCCGAGAACACCCCCTCTCCAGCTGGGCACAACGCCGCTCACTGACCTAGCGGTATCCCAAAGGCACCAAGCAACACAAGTGCCTTTGCCCTCCGGTTCCTGCAGCTTGGCGCCTTCGGGATACCGCTAGCTTGGTGAGCGGCACTCTGCCTGGCCAGGGGTGGGGGTTGTCTAGGGGAAATATTTTTTTGGGGGGGTATATTTTTGTCAACCTGAAAAATGTGGCATGGCCTTAGTTTTCAGGATATGTCATATTTTCGGGGAAACTAGGTAATAAGTCCTCCCAAAATATGCAGAGGCAGCAGACTATACAAGTTGCTTGGTTATTATTCATGAAATTAAGAAATTATTCACTGAAATATCTGGAGCTCAACTATTTTATTCTTTATTCTATGAATATCAAAATGTTCAGGAAAACAATTTCCATATTATGAATTAGACTGGCAGGTGATTACTTCATAATTTCTGTCATGGAAGATTCAGTGTTAAGCTAGATCAAATGAAAACTTTTTCTATTCCAGTATTCTGCTCCTACTATTCTATGGATAAATAAATGCTTATGAGAGATTCCTAAGTGAGATAAACAAATAATACCATCTTATCTTAACAGCAACTAACGTTAAAAAAACATAACCCTTTTCATACTAGACCTAATCTATATTAAAAATAATGGTCATTAATATATTTATCTTCTATAAATTTGTATAGTAAATGTTTAGGACTGTCCATGTTGGTGAAACTTATTAAATTTTCTAGAATTAGATAGAGTTTAGCTATACTGTATATTTCATTATGTAAAAACAAATCCAAATGTTATTTGCTCTAAAAATATTACGAGAAAGGGTGTGAGATTCTTTTCATATTATACACAAAAGATGTCCTACGTGCTTTTCTCGTACTTTCCTTACTTCTAATTCTATTCTGCAATTCTATTTCCGGTTCTGTGTTAATCTTTTTCAATAGCAATGGTTAGTGCATCAGTATGATTAAAAACTATTACAAAACTGGCAGATTTGGTTTTGATTCTTTTCCTAAAGTTACGCAGTAATACATCTGTTTTTATAGCAGTCATGCCATGGAATATTTGCAACCTCCAAACTGTATTCCTTGCCAATTACTACATATCCCAAGAAAGAAATATATTACACACACACACACACACACACACACGCTAGAATGCAGTATTGCAGACTAACTCTGCCCACAGTCTGAAGTTCGATCCTAATTGACTTAGATTTCTATCCTTCGAGGTTGGTAAAATGAAGACCCAGATTGTTGGGAGCAATATGTTAAAACTGCTCAGAAATGCTGTAAGGCACTATGGAGTGGTATATAAGTTTAAGTGCTATTGCTATTTCTATATAATCTTCTGCTATGGAGACAAGTTGTTAAGTATTAAAACCATTTTTTAAATTTATGACACAGACATTTAGATATGGTGAAAATATTTTATTTGTTACCTGATCCTGAGAAATTCTCTAAAGACCCTTCTGTTGTTGTAGTAGCAATTTCACTGCTGCTCATTGGTTCTGTTTTAACTAAAAAGAAAAAAGAAACCACAAATAACATGTGCTCTATATACCCTATTATTTGTGCACAAACTCATGCATACATGCAAAACACATATATACTATAAGCATCCAGTGGGATCATATATAAAAATGCAACACATCACAAATCTCAACAAGTGCATTTATAGAATACAACTTCAGAAGTGCTTAAGTTAAAAATGAGTAAATAATTCATTAATAACCAGTTAAATGATATATTATTTTTCTAAGGAAATATCAAAAGTGATTAAATAAAAGATTTTTTTCAAATCTGAACAATATTAATAAATCCATCCAGTTGTTTAATTTTATTTTTCATCCTTCTAATCTCTTTGCCATGTTTTTACCATATCGAAGATACATTACATTGTAATTAAAAACCAGACTACTTTAATTCTTTATATGCTGCAGGCATCTTCTTATATGCTCCCCTTGATGAATACAAGCAATTTCATACTATTTGTCTATTCAATATTATCTACACTGATCAACAGGTGCTTTTAAGGATTTCAGACAAGAACTTTCTCTATTCTATGAAGTGAAAGCATAAGTTAAAGAAGGGACCTTGGAAGATTAGAAGACCTCCAAAGTCCCTTCCAACTGTTCTGTTCTATTTTTTTTCATATGGTATAATTTTATAAAGAACTGGCGGAAAAGTCTGGAGGCATCTGGGCTTCCCTCAGCATCGTAGGCAGTACCCATCACTTTCCATATCTACTGGGAAAATGTTGCTGTTATTGTTAATTGTGAAGTCGTGTCTGATCCATCGTGACCTCATGGACAAAGTTCCTCCAGGCCTTCCTGTCCTCTACCATCCTCTGGAGTCCATTTAAGCTCAGGCCTACTGCTTCGGTGACTCCAACCAGCCACCTCATTCTCTGTCATCCCATTCTTCTTTTACCCTCAATCTGTTCCTTTCTGGGACAATAAAGTGTTCCAAATGGAAAAAGCATGGGGAGGACCTGGTACACGTGTGTATATTCTGCATGCAGAAGTACATATATTTGTCAGACTGTTGGGCTCAGTTCCATAATGTTCATGAGCAACCTAGCCAATCCTTGACTTCACTGTAGCTCCAGCACCCTACATTCCTTGTTTAGATGAACCATGATGAAGGCAATAATGGCAATTAAATACGGTCTAGAAATTCTCCATGGCCCAGTGTCAAAAGGAGGTCACACTTCCAAACTTTTCTATTCCATTCTTTATTCCTGTTTTAAAGTTCTGCTAATTGTAGAGTAGCGTGGCAAGACAAGCTCATTTATTTAGTTATTAAAACTAAAATACATTAAAACATAGATGTTGTCATTATCTTACATTAAAAGTTGTTGCATATATAAATAAAATATTCAAAAAAGCCAATTGGATAGTTAACACAGGATGTGTTATCAATGTGGAATATAATAAATCAGTATGATAGTAAGAATTTATAAAGATGCCTTTTTTAAAGAGAAAAGCTGTAGTTACTTTCTCTGTACCTAAGTAATGTTAACTATAGTTATATTTCTCTCCTTTTTGAGTTACTAAAGTATATAGAATGAAATATCCTATTTCTACTGGCTGGTTAGAAAATGTTTTATTCAATCCTGAGTAATCATTTTTATAGCTTTATTGACTGTCAAGGACCCAAATCCTTATGGGAACTGACAAATGAAGCCAATTACCATAAGAATTTAACTTATTTAGAAGAGTTTTCCTCCATCACATTGCATGATATGATAAAAGTTCTTTTATAGGCTTCAAGTGCCTATAAAATATTAAACAATTTGCACTGTTTTTGATAGTACATAATATAGAAGACACAGTAGTTACTTTATTTCTACAAATGCCAAACTGAGCAAAGAAAGTGAAGGAAACTTTACTTTGTAAAATATGAAGCTGGGCTTTTCTATAGTCAACGTTTCCTACTATTAAGGAAAGCCTTAACCACCAAACATCATGAAGGCAAATGGGGAAAAAATCAAATTCAATTAAACAAACACAATATACATGTATACATTATTGCTTTCATAGATTGTTTGGCATACACAAACATTAAGAAACAGAGAAAAATTGTTTTGCTGCAATTAAAAGTATATGATACAGGAGTAAGAGCTTGGAAGAATTTTCTATAGAGTTTGGCAGCAAAATGACATACACTCAAAGCAGTCTCAAGAGTTAAAACAGAAATATATTGTAAGTTGTTTCAACATGCATTCTTTAAAGAAAAATATGCTTTGGAATGCAGCAAATGTGTACAAAAACCACTTGTACCACATTTAAAAAACTCCACTATTTGAGCAAATGGAAACCTTATTCAATCACTGCAGGAATTTTGCCTAGCTTTGACTATATTTTCCCTATATTGCCAATTATTCCCCTTTCCAAATCTAACATGATCTTAAATATGATATATGCTTTATCTTAATTTTATCCCTTTTATCCTGATCTCGTTCCAACAGTTACTAGACCAGACACTTACAAACACACACACAAACAAACATTTGATAAAGATCAAGCTATGCTGTATGCTAATTATATATTCAACAGTTTTCTTAAGCAAACAGGATCTAAATCAGACTAGGGTCAGAGCAAATACACACAATTTCCTCCAGTATAGGATACTTTAATACAAAATAAAATGCTCCTTTCCCCAGAACAAACTGTCAGGCATAGTTTCTGCTTGTTTTTAAGATATATGTGTGGCTTAATCTAAATCTAGACTATCATATACAAGAGATGCATAAAAATGGAAGTCATGAAGATTGGGCACATGCTGCACAATGATGTAACACATAGTTAAGCACCAAGATAGCAACCAGATGTCTTTAAAGCAGGTGTGTGGGTGAGTTCTATATGTAGCCACCTAAAAAGTTATGCAAGTTATTTTATGAAAATAGAAAATTGTATCCAAGGCACATCTGTTACATTTATTTCATTTATATACAGAATTCTGTAAATGTAGTAAAATATATAGAATTTGTTTTCGAATTATACACACTTATAAAATGTACAGCTACCTTCTTTTGAGTGCCAATATGTAATGTAATGTAATGTAATGCAATGTAATGACAAAATTGAGATCCTTCCTTCCTTCCTTCCTTCCTTCCTTCCTTCCTTCCTTCCTTCCTTCCTTCCTTCGCCTGTATTTTTTCCTTCTTTGTCCCAATATTAACAAATAGACTTATAGAGACACATAAAATAATGAAGAACTAGGCAGTTAAAATTAGCTATTTTAGATTTGAATTAATAAAAATCATTTAGTTATCAGGAAGTTCACAAATCAGTACTGCAAAATAGCGCATATAATGCCAACAGAAGTGTTTTCTGATGCATGTGCTACATTTTTGTTTGTTTTCCCTTTCTTATAACTTTAAAAAGAAATGAAGTTCTTACATATAATTTGTCAAATTCATATCTAAAAAACATCTACGATTAGTAATTTGAGCCAGAAATAGAAAGGTATATGTATATGTATATGTATGTGTATGTATGTATGTATGTATGTATGTATGTATGTATGTATACACACACACACACACACACACACACACACACAAAATAAAAATTCCCTGAAAGATATATATAGTATGGTCCCCACATTCCTTTCAGGTTTGGATTTTGAACAGTTTTCGTAAACCTTTGCTTTAGTCTCTTTCCCTATCTATTTAAAACATTAACTACAGTACTAACAATAGGAAGAATGAACAAAAACATCTTTCCAGTATCAACTATTTTACATACAGACAAGAAGATATTAAAAATAGCAGCAGTGAAGCGATTCTTCCAAGGTACTATTACAATTCCCAGAGGACAGCACTATAGGGCATGGGGATGAGATCTCTTTCTGTCTGTCTGTCTCTTTCTTTTTTGCTTTTAATTCTTGATTGAGGATTTACATATGCATTAAATGCACTGCTTGAATGATAGAAAGCTGTATATCCCATAATTTAATCTTTTGATCAGCTCTAACATGAAGATAAATTCTATGTAAGGGCAAATTCCATAATAGTTAATCCAATTAATTATTTTTAAAAGTACTACAAAGCACATTTAAAACTAATAAACTCTAAAATTCTATGAATACAGCAGTGCTAGCCAGACGGAAGATAGAAGAGTTAACCGAAAGTTCTGGAATAGAGGCTTCCATGGCCAGTATTAGATAATCGTAAGGGTTAGCATCAACTATATTTGAACAGAAACAGTATTTTATAATTACAGAAATCAAAACAATTTAATCAAGATTTGGACTACAGCATGAGGGAAGAGGAAATTAACCCTTTAATTTTTCTGTAACTATATGTGTGTATGTACACACACAAAAATAGTATTAAAAATAGGTTGTGGTGGCATGGTATCTGATTGTATGCCTTGTCTATTAATATAATATGTGAAGGTCATCAAAATAAGTAAATTATATTTTTAAATTCAAGATCAATCCACCACAATGTATATGGAGTACCATGTCTAACCCCACCAGATGACTCTTCATAAAAAGTATTGAATGTGTCCAGATTGAAATATATAGATTGTAATGATGTCCATTTCACTGTGTGAATATCACATTTATTTTGTTTTGGTGGCACTAGTAATTTTTTTCCTGTTTCAGAATGAATTATTCATCACTTAATCTAACAGATAAGAGCAAATATTTCTTTAATCCACTTAATTTGTTAAATTTAGAATATTGTTATATTTTAATATATAGAAAACAAAATGTGTGAATATTCGTAAACATTGATGGAATAAGTTGAAGCTTAGTGAAACTGAAAAATTCAGTCCGCTTTGAAGTTAGAGAGCCAGGGAGAAATGCAGTTCTTGCTTTTGCCATTAGACAGTTACACAAAGTCTAAAACTTAATCAGAATTTTTTCAATGCTATCATAATCCTCCCTAAGTATCATTTTTATTAATGGTAAAAGCAAAAGAATATGGTATCATAGACATTTATTACTTTTATTAAAGGCAAAAGGTCCTTCATCATTTTAAAAAGTAACATATCTGACATGGAATATCTCAAGATAGTTATCTGCTACATACGTAAAGCATTGAAATGCTGTGAATTATTGAATAAGATTTCAATAATTTCAAAGGTAAAAACAATGCTCTAGTATCAGTATCTTATAATTTTATCTTATAGTTTTAAATTAGGGAGAAGATATAAAGCAAATGGCTTTAAATTCCAGAAGACACAGGTCTGTAGTGGGCAATACCTATTGTAAATAGGCAATGTTTTTCCTTGTCAAAACCTGTGAATCCTAGCAGACAACTGTCACTGAATCATATTAGATATGCAAGTGAATCTATTTATTTATATTCCATCCCAATCTCTGTCCCTCCCTTCCTTCCTTCCTTCCTTCCTTCCTTCCTTCCTTCCTTCCTTCCTCCCTTCCTCCCTAAAGATTAACCATCACTGTTCTAGCTTATTAAACATACCTTAAACGATAGAATTTTATTTTATTTCTGCAGTTAGGTTCTTGAAGAGGACCAGAGACACATCATTTTAACATTACTTGATTTGTGCAGGGCAAAGGCTATGTAGCATTTTCACAGAGCTGTTATTATTATTATTATTTATTATTTATTCACATTTCTAAACCGCCCCCTCTCCCAAAAAGGGACTCGGGGCGGTGTACAGTCCACAATAAATCACAGATAAAATACAAATATAAATAGGGTTATAAATATATGTATGTATGTATGTGTGTGGAGGAGGTTAAAATGAAGAGTCCTGTACAGAAGAATAAATAAATATGAAGCTAAAAGCCCTAAAAACAATTAAAACTAAAACATTACCCTTAAAATAACCAGATGAGAATATACTACCAGGAGTTCATAGATGTAACATTTATAATCATGCCAGGCCAGCTAGTCGGAACAGGTGAGTCTTCAATTTTTGACGGAAGGAGCGGAAGTCCGAGGTGGTTCTAATGTCGGGGGGGAGGTCATTCTAGAGGGTTGGGCCCATCACAGAGAAGGCTCTACTCCTCAGCGCCGCCCGCTGGCATTGCCTAGTGGACGGCACCTGGAGAAGGCCCTCTCTGTGAGAGCGGATTGGCCGCAGGGATGTATGTGGGAGGATGCGATCCCGCAAGTAACTAGGTCCTGAGCCATGGAGCGCTTTAAAGATAGTAATCAGGACCTTGAAACGCACCCGAAAAACCACAGGTAGCCAGTGCAGCTCGCGCAGGAGCGGTGTTACGTGGGAGTATCTAGACATCCCCATGATAACCCACGCGGCCGCGTTCTGGACTAGCTGCAGTCTCCGGGCGCGTCCCAAGGGAAGCCCCATGTAGAGAGCATTACAGTAATCTAGGCGAGACGTCACCAGCGCATGAGTGACTGTGCGTAGGGCATCTCGGTCCAGTAGGGGGCGCAATTGGCGCACCAGGCGAACCTGGTGGAATGCCCCCCTTGCCACGGCTGCCACATGGTCATCCATTGACAGCCGGGCATCAAGGAGGATGCCCAAATTGCGCGCCCGTTCCACAGGGGGCAGTAGCTCGTCCCCTATGGCCAGCGATGGAGTCAGCTGGCTGAACCGAGGTGCCGGAAGCCACAGCCACTCGGTCTTGGAGGGGTTGAGTTTGAGTCTGTTGTCCCCCATCCAGACCCTGACGGCTTCCAGACACCGGGACATCACTGCAACAGCCTCGTTGGGGTGGTTTGGGGTTGAAATGTACAGCTGCGTATCATCAGCGTACAGATGGTATTCAACCCCAAAACCACGGATGATCTTGCCCAGCGGCTTCACGTATGCATTGAACAGAAGGGGCGAGAGAACCGACCCCTGCGGCACCCCACAAGAGAGTGGCCTCGGGGTCGATCTCTGCCCCCCTGTCAACACATATTGCATCCGGCCGGAGAGGTAAGAGTCGAACCACCGTAACACGGTGCCTCCGACTCCCATCCCCTCCAGCTGGCGCAGAAGGATACCATGGTCGATGGTATCAAAAGCCGCTGAGAGATCTAATAGGACCAGGATAGAGGAACAACCTCTATCTCTGGCCCTCCAGAGATCATCAACCAACGCGACCAAGGCTGTCTCAGTGCTGTGCCCAGGTCGGAAGCCGGACTGGCGTGGGTCTAGATAATCGGATTCATCGAGGTGACGCGGAAACTGCTGTGCCACCACATTCTCAACAACCTTCGCCAAAAAAGGGAGGTTGGAGACTGGACGATAATTAGCTAGCTCCATTTGGTCGAGTGAAGGCCTCTTGAGTAAGGGCCTCACCACCGCCTCTTTCAAGACGGTAGGTAAGGATCCCTCACCCAACGAGGCATTCACCAGGCCCAGAAGCCAGCCTCGTGTCACCTCCCAGGATGTCAGTACCAGCCAGGAGGGACACAGGGAGCCCGGGTGGGTCGCTGCCGTAGGAGAGGTCGCAAAGGCGCAACCCGGTCCAAGGCCCCAGCCGTCGCCCTATTCCAGGCGGCCACTAGGTCCTCCGACCGAGCGCGGGTCAGGGCTACAGGTAGCGGCCCAAGCTCCGACTGGAACCTATCAGGTTCCATCAGATGCTTGGGGCGGTACCAGCTTGGACAAACTGGTTCCGCCTCCTCGCGGTGGGGGGTGGCGCCAGGGAAGTCTAGCCGGAGACAAGAGTGATCTGACCATGACAGGGGAGTAATGTCTAAGTCCCCTATTCCCAGATCACTCGTCCACTGCTCAGATACAAAAACAAGGTCCAGTGTGTGGCCACCTTCATGTGTGGGGCCCTGAATTAGTTGGGTCAGGCCCATGGCTGTCATGGAAGCCATGAACTCCCGAGCCACCTCGGATGCTGCTCCCGTCGACGGCAGGTTGAAATCCCCCATAACCAAAAGTTTGGGGATCTCCACCGCCGTCTCCGAGATCAGCTCGAGGAGCTCGGGCAGGGCTGCTGACGTATAGCGAGGAGCCAAGTATACAATCAGCAGACCCCACTGCCTCCCTGGGCCCCATTTCACACCAAGTGACTCACACCCGGGTATCTGAGAAACAGTGAACTCCCTCGGCTCTAGACCATCCCGTATAACCACCGCCACCCCTCCACCCTTACCCAGGGCCCGGGGCTGATGAAATGCATGGAAACCTGGTGGGCACATTTCCACGAGGGGCAAACCACCCTCGTGACCCAACCAGGTCTCTGTTATTCCTGCAAGGTCCAGCTCCCCCTCAGAGATCAGCTCATTAATGAGGGGGGCCTTGTTAGTCACGGACCTTGCATTGCAAAGCATCAGCCGCAGGCCCTGTCTCTGTAGATCCCGACCACCTAGGTTGCGGGGGTTGGTACAAACGACCGGGCGTAGCCAGCAGCCACGGTCTCCCAACCGACCTTGTGATCTTCTCTTGTCCTCGCATCCCCCCCTCCCCGCGACCGTTGTAATAAAACAACCCTCTACTGGAATAGTTTGTTCCCTCTCCCCCCCCACTCCGCTCACTTCCCTCCTGGACTCACCTGTTCGTGTGGCACTGGCTTCCCTCCTGGCCTGGTTATCCCCCCTCCCCTTCCCAGAACCCCCTAAAAACAGTATAAAACATTTTACTAAAAAGCCCCTCAGCTTCCTCTTCTTCCACCTCTCGGGGTTCACGAACCCGTCATCAAGGTTGGCCCTTGAGAGAGCCAAGGGCCATACCTGCGAGAGAGGGGCCTCCCGCAGGCAAAGCAGGTCTGTCCTCGAGTAAATTGGTAGGTTGTTGACCATCCCGATAGGGTAGGGGTGCAGATGATATAAAAGTTAATAGTTAAAAACCAGTGGGCTAGAGTCTCAATGGAGGGCGGAGGGTTTTTCAACGTCCAGGTGGTACTTAGAACTTGGAGAGAAAGGGGGGGGGGAGAGCAAGCCATGATTGAATATCCCAGATGGTGGGGGGAAAGGCAAAGGTGGTAAATGGAAAATGTAGGCACAGGATAGGTGATAGTTCCATTCATCTGTTTCATGGTGTATGTGCCCCCCCCGATGGATGGGGGGGCATTCTTGGCCCAGCTGCTAGGCTCCCAATGTTAGTCCGCTCGAGCCAGCAGGGGCCTGGGAGGGGGGGGGAATGGGAGTAGCCAGAAGCAAGTAGCCAGGAATGACAAGATGACAAAATATCCCAAGGGGTCCCTGGCTGCAACTTCCTCCATTCAACCATCGTCGCAGTCATCTCCCCTTGTCTCTTCCAGCAGCCTCCGGCTGCCTCCCAGTCCTTCTCACCTATCAAATGTTTCCTGTTTCTCTCCCTCGGGTCCTTTGATGTTTCAGGGATCTCTCCGGTGCCTCCAATGCCTCCAATGCCTCCGGGGCCTCTCACCCCCTTCTTGTCCCCCTTCTTCTCACTCTCCTTCAGCTTTTCCGGCTCTTTTCCGGCTCTTTTAGGGTTTTTCGGTGTTTCTCTTCTATTCTTGGTGTTTCTCAGCGTTTCCCGCCGGCGCAGCCATTGCTTTTTTCTGCTGGTGGCCGTTTGCAGCCGTTTGCAGCCCTCCAGTCCTCTCCTCCCTCCGGTCTTCACCGACCACCCTGGCGGGCCAAAACAAGCCCGAAACATGCCTGGGTGGTGGGGCTATCGAACTCTCGGCCCCCTCGGATGATACGGGGGCCGGCAGCAACCCTTAATCGGGCGGGAGCTCCATGGTGTTCTTGGAGCTCAGGAGACGCCTGCCATCATCATTGGAAGCTCCTCCTCCGAAAAATGTACATACTATACATACTATTGTATGTACTATTGCTGTACATACTATTTGAATGATACATCCAAGAGTAATATTCCAATGTTGGCAAAACATAGACAATGGAATGGAGTAGGACAGTACAAATACATAAAATATATTAAACAGTGTAACATGGTGGTTAAGGTGTTGGACTAGGAGGACTGAGACACAGGTCATCCTAGTCATTGAAACTCATTGGCTGATTTGAGGTCACTCAATCTCACTTTCAACCCAATCTTCTTCATAGGACTATCATAATTAGGATAAAATAAAGGATTATTTCTATGTACAGTACTGAACTCCCAGAGAATATGTACCACCAGCAAGCAATAGCAATATGTTACAAACCAGAAAGACTCCAAATGGATACTAAGCCTTGAGATTTGGACTCAAATTCAAAATACTCAGTAAAACCTGCATACTGGTTTCATCAGTCAACATTGTTTATGTTTAAAATGTATATTCAAACTCATATATCTTAGTAATATCTGTTTCACACATAATTATAATTTTGCTTATCATCATCTATAAATAATTATTTTCATTTCTTACTTTTTCATTTGCCTCTCTTTTCCTCCCCTCAACAGCCTCTCATGCATGATCCATCAAAAGTTTCAGATATAATAAACATGTTATTCTTTGTAATGGCATGAAGTTACTGGTTATAGCTTGCCAGTACATCTAACACCCTGTAAATTATTTTTTTCTTTCCTGAATTAATAAATAAATATATAAGTGTAACAAATTCTCAAAAAAAGTCACATTCAGCAATTTTGGTTTGGTTTATTATTAGAAAATATATTTAACTTTATTGCATACTGTATTGTTTGTATTCTATTTAAGGATATAATTTTGAAAAGTTTTGTTGAGGGTTGTATTGCCACACTGTCATTAATACTGTGCTTCAACTGCAAGTAATTCACAGCTGCAACTTATTTTTTATGAATTATTTTTTTAAACTGTTATAGCAGAGTAAAAATGTAATAAAGTACATAGACTTTTATTTATCCATTATATTATCAAGGTGATTTAATTTTTGATATGAATAGTATGACCAAATATGTAATTGTAATTTTAATTTCAGAAAATGGTCCTGCAGCGAACAATTGGAAACAAGAAGAGATAATAAATATATCCATATTTAGAAAAGCTAACTTCAAAAACCTACTTTCATCAATAAAACTAATATCAATATTCAAATTTCTAAAATATGCAACAAAGTACAGCCCCATGTACCTTTAGTCAAGAATTCATGATGCATTTCTTGCTTATAATAAAACTCTTCACCCAGGTTCAAAGTGGAACATAATAGCTTAAAGTTAACATACACTTTAAACAATTAGTGCTGATGTTTAATAGCAGAATACTTCAGTATTCAATATAAGAAAGATGAAAAATGAAAAAAATAGTATCACTATTGTATACTATAGTATTGTATATCTGCAATACATTCTTTGCTCCACTTCAAATTGCACTTCAGGCCTTCTAGACAAGTCTCACTTTGCAAGTGTTTTGGAAACTAGAGTGAACCCGTGTTTTTTTCATCTGCAGAAACTGCCCATCTGCCCTTTATAACCTTATCCAATAAGCTTAAACCAGAATGTTATTGTTCTAAAACTGCTACTTTTCTCCACTAACATTTCTTATCAAAAGGCTGTTTCTGTGTAACCATTCATTACATCTTTTCTCCACAAGAAAATAAAAAAGACCTACGCATGCACATTACATATTTTTGGACTGAAGTCCCAAATACAATACAATACAATAGTAGAGTTGGAAGGGACCTTGGAGGCCTTCTAGTCCAACCCCCTGCCTAGGCAGGAAACCCTATACCGTTTCAGACAAATGGCTATCCAACATCTTCTTAAAGACTTCCAGTGTTGGGGTATTCACAACTTCTGGAGGCAAGCTGTTCCACTGATTAATTGTTCTAACTGTCAGGAAATTTCTCCTCAGTTCTAAGTTGCTTCTCTCCTTGATTAGTTTCCACCCATTGCTTCTTGTTCTATCCTCAGGTGCCTTGGAGAATAGTTTGACTCCCTCTTCTTTGTGGCAACCCCTGAGAAATCATCTAGTTGTTCCGGCTAATTTGCCCTAAAGCAAAATCCAACTTTTGAAATTGGCTCTTCTGTAAACAGCACTTTTTGCTGAAAAGAATCCATAATGCTGGACTTCTGGGATACTGTATTTGCCCTGTACAAGATATCTACTTCCAGTGTTAGATGGTGTATGGTATTTCTAAGAATGATACTACGTAAGCAGGTGCATAAGAAAAAGAATAATACCAATGCTATGGTGCAATTGCAATATTTAAATCACTAAATATTACAACTGATACAATAGCATATTCAACCATCATTTTTGTTACAGTAATCCAAAATCAGTCTCTAATGTCAACTAGTTAACTTCAATATTATAATCATTTTAAATCTTTACTAGGAACAAGTTTGCCTTTGAAGAAAATTGATACACTCTAGAGAGAGTGAAATAAATCTTTAGTGTGCTTCTCCTTTCATAACAGTGGAAGTGGAGTCTGCTGTGATCCTCAAATGCTTTAACATTATAAATTCAGACTCAAAATGCAGGATGCATAATTCCCACTGTACTGGATAACCTGCCAGTCATATTTTTCATATCAACTGCTACACTGAAACTCAAACTATTTAAATAGTTAAAGTTTTTTATACAAATCATACTCTCACACTGTATATAGAAAATTGCACTTGAAAAATTTTATTTCTTGTTAGGAATCTAAGTATCTCTGCCAACTTTTAATTAAGCTTTAGTTTTCTATAGTACATTTTAATCTGGGAAAATACATGAGAAGGAAAAAATATACAAGTAATAAACCAAAGTTTATTTAAATCTTTTCTTGCTATAAGTTCAAGGAAAATAGTTCTGATGTACAATAAATTCTCGGTGATTAAAGTATGAATGAGTTTCAATTACTTCAGATTAAAACTTACATATATATATATATAAATGCATAAAATGCTCAAAAATAAGTAATAATCAAGCAATTTATGTCAAGTCCTATCAATGTGATCTTGACCTCCTTCTGAATAAACATATTTATGCACAGGTGAAGAAAATATTGTCTGAATGTTGCCATAAGACATTCAGATACTATGATTTACTCTAAAGTCCTATGCACAAGTGAGTCTGATTGAGTCCTGTGAGTTTATTCCCAAGGCAGTACATACTATACATTGTAGCTTCAGTTTCCTAAAAATGTTACAGAAATAAACTGGACTATAACAAAATATTTTTTTTCTTCCACTTATCTCACAATACCGTGGTATAAAAAGGATAACAGAAAATAATATCTTGCAGAACATTTGAAAGGAAATAAAGCATTGAAACAGAGCAGTTTCATATTCTTCTGTTAAATCACTTAAAGCACTTTGGATTGTATAAAATTCAAATGCATTCAACAGCAATATAACTGTTTTGAGATCAGTTTTATAACATGCAAAAAAATCCCTATAGAAACTCAAATTTTTCTTCCATATACTATAACATTATTGCATTTATATTAAGACATTACACAAATTATTTACTTATCATTAACTAGCAATAACCTGATTATTCAATCACTCTTCTTATTTTATCTATAGCAGAACACAAACATTTTAGCTAACTCTTGAAAGCTAAGTATGGTTGGACCAAACTAGTACTTGAATGGGAGACCACCAAGAAAGCAAGGCTAAAGGCAGAGAATTGGAAGAAATATTGTGGAAGAAAGGAATGGAAAACCATTTGAATATTGTGTGGATAAAAAAATTAGAAAGATATAATCACCAAGAGTTGGGTTTGTGTCAAGGAAGACTTTACCTTTATTATTTTTCATGTAAACTAAATAGGTTTAACCCTATTTATTTAACCCTAACCCCTTACACTAAAAATTCATATGCAGCATGTAAGAACAAAATATGGACTGCATTTCCACAAATGCTTTGTTCAAATCCAACATTATTATTTAAAAATGAGTATTATCTGTCTGTCTTAAAAAGCTTAGTATCCTCCAAATCCTCGTCAAAATAATCAAAGTAAAGTAAGAGAGAAAAGGAAAGGAAACTCCTCTTAACAAATATCAAATTCATTTTAAGAAGATAAAGCAACTGTCACTGTATCCCACTGTATGTTTTTCTATATAGGCACACATGAAATCCTCTAGCAATCAATGGAGCTTACTTCAAGTACATGTACATAGTACTGTGAATTAATTACCTTTCAATAAAGTTAACTAACACCACTAACAAACAATAGTCAGAATTTTACAACTTTGCAAATCTTAAAATGCATGCTAGCAATTTTGCATTCATCTTGGCTACACAAACCTGCAGTGGTCTGTGTATTAACATTTAACAACCAGTCTGCAGTGCTGAGCAGAGTCATGTCACCTAAAGGAAAATTGCAAAAAAAGATAAAATGCTAGTAGTTTTTCCAGATATGTCACAGAATCATATATATATAATATCCATCAGAAAAGTTTTATTTCTTTTAAATTGATAAGGCATTTTAAGTTCTGTTCCTTCTCTCAATTACTTGGAATTGTTGCATTAAAATAATTTTAACTTAACATCCTGTTAGGTTTGTTTAGAAAGAAGAGTAACTCTTGTGATTTCATTTAAGTTGTTAACTTCAGAATAGTTATCATCATATTTTACTCATCATACGTATACTTATAAAGTATATACCAAACCAAAAGTTTTTTAAAGTAGTGCACCTCTTCCATTCAGATGTCCTTCTAAGTATATCCAAGTAATTTTTACTTAAAACTGAGAGTAAAGATGGTTGGGAGAAGGGGGATGACAATGGTCAATGGATGGGTGAAAGGAATGTGGTATATGTACAAATGAAACAAAACCTTTTTTTCTTTTAATATATTAAACTTTCTTATAAAAAAGTTACATTTTCCTATTATCTTTTTCAAATATTACAAAGGGAGTGGTTAATTTGTCCTACACAACGTATTGTGTGCATAATTTCCCTAAAATATTGCTGTGCTAATAGCCTTATTCAATGCATATTGGAAAGCTAACAAGTCCTTTACATTTGCATCTTCTATAGCACCATGTGCTTATGCATTTTAACATATTAAATTGCAACTTTGCACATTTTCATACTAAATAATCTTTTTTAAATATAGACCTAAACTGGAGTCAGCAACCAAATAGTCCGTATTACTTTCTTTATAGATTACATATAAACAAACTACTAACTAACTATAATTGGTCTCTAGCACCACCTTATATTCATTAAAAATGTATACAGTAGCAGAATTTATCTAGCTAAGCATTCTTTCATATCTACTAGAGAAGTCTGGTTTCTAAGATGCTAAACTGAAAGTCGTGATAGCAACTTTCAGATGCCAAAACAAAGCTGCTGCTTAAAATCAGAAAACAAACAAACAGCTAGATGAAAAGGTTAGTCATCCCTAGCCTTTATGCAGAGAACTGGAGAAACATTCCAGCATATGTTCTCCACTTTCATTCAAATAGTAAAGTCCAAATGTAAGGGTAAGGCCTAACACAAAATCGCATATTGTTTGTAAATTACATAATGATGTATATATAATAGGCAACACAAACAATCAGAAACTAACCTTCTGTGCCATTGGGTGTCATGGAATTATTATTTAGGTGAGAATTATCAAGTTTTGGACCATTGGGGGATTCACTGCCAGCACTCAGATGGCTATGTGGGCTGGCTAAATCCTGCATTTCCATAGACCTAAAGAAAGAAAGAAATTTAACTGTAGAAAAACAATCAAGGCTTTTCACATGCTATGTCTACAATTATTGTTTTCTATCTCAATGACACAATCATTTCTCTAAGTGCAAATCTACATATATTTATAACTTTGGAAAGTCTGTAAGAAATAAAATCCAATGGATCTTATTCCCAGGTAAGGAGTTTTGCACCTTTCCATACACAATGCATTAATGTCTAGTGAGAACCTTAACATAGCAAAAACAAATTAGTTCTTACAATGTAACCAAATTATTGTGTCAGAGGCAATAATAGCGCATTAAAAAGTAACACTGCTTGCTTGCATATAATTTACCACCCATTTACAATTTAATGGGCCTCCAAACCAAAGAAAACACTTGAAGCAATAGTTGAACCTCCAGTCTACTGACAAGGAATGAGATATTCCTGATGTATGTGTTTACTCTAGCAAACTACTTAATTGTTCCTATGTTTCTATTGAAACAAATGCAGCATTAAAATATTATTATGTCTGTTCTCGTGTTTGCTTTGTGGATTACATAAAGAGTGCCCCACTGAAAAAGGATAAGACCAATGCACAATGAATGGTTCTAGCATTAATATACCTTAGCACTTTGCGGTACTTGAACTGTCACTTAAAGAAAATAAAAACTGAGCTAAGTACAAAATTGCCAATATTTTCTCCTTTAACTATGCTTTAGTAAAATACTGACATTCTTACATATACCAGTTTTTATCATAAATTTCCATTTGTGCTTTGTATAATATATATGTTAGGGCAATGGTCAAAACACACATTCTGAAATAAAAATGATTTTTGAATAAAGAAATAGTGCTAGAATACGTTATTCATTTTTACAATATGAAAACATCATTGGTATCAATTGTAGACTTTCCAAAATGCTAATAAACTTACTAGTTTGGATTTTCAAATTTACTTGGAGGAATTTTTTTGTAAAATACAATCTTAAATTATACTTACAAAGTTCAAAAGCAACTGAACCAAATCTTTCCAGACTTATCTCATATTCTGTCAAACCCATGCAAAGACGCATATTTTTTCAAAATTCATTATAATGTATTCATTTTTCAACACTGATAACTGCTTTCTTGTAATAAATTCTTTTTGACAATGGCTCTGTTTATCAAATTTATATTTAAAAATGCACTAGTTTTCCAACTTATATACAAGGCTCTGTATCACTGTGATTAAAAAATTCCAACCAACAGAATATTTTTCAATTCAGAAAAGTATTTTTTTATAAATCATTTCAGAATATTTAAAGTACTTTTCAAAGAGTGAAAACATTTGTCCAGTTTAAAATTAAGAAAGAAATCTCATTTGTGTATTTGTCACTTGAAGTAAACAACACAACTTCATTCTAAGCTTTTCTTTCCACAGAGAAGCGACTTTCAGTTTAACCTTACCTGCGAAAGGATGAAGCAGCAACATCTGAACTGACTTGGGATTTTTACACCTGCAAACCAGGGACACAAACAGAAATCTATGTTATCCTATGTTCATGTCAGGTCTTAATCTAACTAAATAAAGAAATCTTCCTGGGGATCATAATGCTGTTTTTTAACCTAAAGAGAAAGGGGACAGTACTTCGGTGAAAGACATATTGTCTTTAAATTGAAGCTTCAACTGTTGTTTCCTCCAGCAGGTCTTTCCCCCTCCTGCCCATGTCATGGGGAAGGCAGCCAAATGACGGGATAGTGATTCATCACTTGTCTATGACAGCTGCACACTGCATTACCCCTCCCCCAATCAACATGTAAAGCTGTCTTCCTAGAGTAGTTTAGGAAGAAGTGCCTAGGTAAGGAAGCTATTAACAGAGCAAGCAATTTTAAGGAAAGACGCTCTAACACTCCAACACCCTCTAAAGATCTATCAGCCAGCTTTTATTATCACTAAGCGAAATATATCTCCCTCCCACTCTTTAACTCTTTACAGTCTTTTATGCCTAGCAATTTAATTTTTATTTTTTTCACCCAATTTATGTTTTAAAGTTCAGACTCCAGATAGTTTAAAAAGATTTCAAGTCAGTGCTAAACATGTAAAATACAGCTATGTTATACTTTTATAAATCAACTGTGAAGTTTCTTCATGTCTAACTGGGCCAGAGATTCTCTAGTCTTCGATCTGTGTGCCCCTCCACTAATCTAAATTAAGCTAAAAATAACCATACATGCTTCAGAAAAAATGAACTTTATGCAGTCTTTTAAATTATGAATCCCACATACAAAAATGGTATTGCTAAAAAAGCTACTATATGTTCTCAATGAGTATCATCCTTCAAGACAATTAACTTTTTCTTTGGAAAAAATCAGAATCTTTTCAGGTTTATATAATGTAGATTGGCTTTTAAATTTCAAAATAACCTGTATATAATCTGTATTTAAGAACAGACTTGACAGAAAATTTGTTTCTAAAGAGCAGGTGATATACCATACATATCTCAGGTGAAGATCCTCTGCTAGCTTAAAAGTACAAATAAAATTTATCCAGCTATGTCATAGATTATCTTTAAAAAACCTAAATTCAGGATCCCAACCTGAACAGACATTTCCTAGATGATCACAGAACAAAGACAAGAGAGATGAAGCATTTTAAGTGCCATAAAAGTCATCTAAACAAATCTCACTTATGTGTTTGTAGTTTTTGTTGTTTTTAATCTTAGACAGAATTACTACTTTAGAAAGCACACACCACTCCTATAAGCAGCCAGACAACATATAATGTTACACATAAGGGCAAAAAGAGATAGAACAACTACAATATTTTCTTGTGTTGTTTTAAAATGCCACATAGTGTATTTTTAAGAGGCCATAAAAAGCTAATTCAAACTATCAAGTGTATGTTTGCAACAACTAAACCATATTCTTTCAAGATTTTTTCAAGATTTTTTTAAGACGTGTTAATTTGAAACATTTTACTCTAATACTCAAAACTGCGCATTTAGGATATGTTGTCTCCCGCTTCTTGAATACACTTTCAATAAATTATAGAATGGGAAAATAGAATGCTTAAAACTATTTCTTCTTAAGTATACAGATATTTTAGTATTTTCAATTAACTGCATATATATATATATATATATATATATATATATATATATATATATATATATATATATATATATATATATATATATATATATATTAGTTAATTTAAAATACATATATATACATATGTGTGTGTGTGTAATTTGTATTATAATATTTAATACATATAATATAATGTGCCTTTCATGTACAATAATACAGTAGTGTCTTTTGTATGCTAGAGTTACATATGATATCATATATAATACAAATATTTGCATATCTTTATATTATGGAAGCTGTGAGAGTTCATTTGCCAGACCCTCATTTTTGTGTTATACTTCAGTTGCAATAATTTGCCTATTAAGAATTATTTAAGTCATGTGTTATTCATTATACTATTTAAAAATAATTCTTTAATCAAAATAACTTTAAAACTACTAATCTCCTATTAGATTGGTCAAATGAATCCACATAGTGGCACAGGAAAAATAAATCTACTCTCAAGAATGCAAATGCAAGCAACAATTAGACACAGATGTTGGTGACATGTTATAATTTACAAAATACTATACTTCATATGTTTTTGGAGGACTATGGGGGAAGCAAAATTACACTATAGTGAATAATTGCAGTATGATGACCAATTTATAGAGACTAACACATGGATGAATGATACTTATTAGTACTTTAATTAATATACATCTACTGTAGCTTAAAATTTTACTCAGAAAGTGTAAGCTGTTCAAAATCATAGTTTTACTTCTCAAATCATTCCATAGAGCAGAAGTTTGCAGCAATTATTAGAATCAACTGAAGAATTGATGCACTAAAAATGGAAGATATAGGCAAAATGCATATATGCAATATGCAAAAATCAAGTTGTGAAATCAGACAAATAAGTTTTAAAAAGACAAAATCTGGAACTTCTTTGCCATATAAATAACCATTTCATGATAAAATGCAAAACTGCTTTTTAATTCTTCCTAAAAACATGATGCACTTTTAAACTTCATTTAGTAAAATTACAATGGCAATTAGGATGGTGATAATAGACTCATGCAGCTCTGTTACTTGTGAGCAGGCCTATATAAAAGTGCACTGTTAAATATCTTCACAAATAATATCAAATTGTGACCAACTTATAAAATCTTTTCAGTTGGTCTTTTTTTTCTAATTAACTTCATAATTCTTCACAGATGTAGGTTTTGTTGATATTCAATTTGTCTCTCTCATTTTGTTAAACCTCACATAGTACTCCAACAATCCAATGAATAGCCACATTAAATCTGTTAATACCATGCTCTTCAACCCCAGAAATTATTTCCAGAAGGCAAACTTGCTTTAAGAGTTCATCAAACAGAACTTAAGGTACACATTTTATCACATTTTCCCTACCACAGAGCTCAGGATGCAGAAGAAAATTCATGACTTTTGCACTGTTTATTATACTTTGGTAAATTACAAATCAAAAGCATCTGACAGAAAATCATGTATGAAGCCAGAAACTTAATAATGTTCCGTGAAAAGTAAACTGTAAATGGGAAGGGTTTCTAAATCTCAACAGCACAGAGCAAGTAAAGTGAAGGTACTTGTCTAAATGATTGGTTTTCCAGACTTTTTAAAAATTGCTAGAAGCAATTCTTATAAAAAGGAATTTATAATTTAAAACATTTCTTCTAACCAAAAGGAATTTCTTTGAAGTAAAAATACTCTGAAGTTTATATTTGAATTAATAAATTATATCCAGCCAGTTATAATCTACCCCCCCCCCGAGTTCTTTTAGTTACTTTTTTCAACACCCCCCTTTTTAAAAAAGTTGATTTACAAGAGTTACAAATGTTGCCGATTTCAAACATGGAGTTACTTAAAAATTACTTTATAATGCATGTATCAAAACCGCATGAATTATTAAAACTGGTTTTAACTAGCATTGGATCTTTACCCCACAGATATTGGCATTACTAATGAAATATATTGACATATGACTCAAATATAAAACTGAAGACTAGCCTTTTGAAATAGACATGGAAGTCTATTTCCATGTCTAAATAATAAATAAAATATTTTGAATTGTACAAAATGGATCTTACTTTTGATAGATATATATATACAATCTCTGATTTTGAATCAGGGAACTTTTTCAATTCTATGAATAATCCCAAAACACATTAACAACAAACCATTCTTCCATTTTTTTCTGTGCCATTTGGAATCATGTACTTCCCTGTTGTATTTATGAAAAATGAAACAATGGCTTGGTTTATAAATCTGTCACTGTGCAGGGATTAGCTTCTAAAAGTATAAGACAGGTCATTTAAAGGGACTACTACAACCCAAATAGTATCAAGATTTGAATAATGCATATTTTATTTTAAACAAATATTGTGACATGGATTAACAAAAGTATAAACCTTTCAGAAAAATAAGAACAAAATTAGCAATATTAAGATCCATAGTATAGGGTATGCTTTAAAAATGTACATATAAATACAACACTCTAATTTCTAGAATACTGTTCTTAAAATTTGTCCATTTAATTTTTGTTTTGCAGAAAAATATATTTAGCTGGTTTATTATTATTATTCAAACTCTGAATTCAAATTTTATCATTTTGCTTGTAAAGTGCACTTACATTGTTTGCTGAGGCTAATTTAACATGATTATGGTCTGGGTGTTTTAAACATCTGGTGGCATTTATAAAATAGGTCAAAAATGAAACGTACATTTTTTATGAATGATGAAATTCAGAAGCTTCATATAAATACAGTAGTGTATTAATGCTAGTTAATTGTAAGCATTGAATTTCCAGAAATAGAAAAGCCTTTACATTATAATTACGTCAGATAGCTTGATAAAGTCATCCTTTAATGCTCAGCAATTTTTCCAGGATTTACTCCTTCAGAGTAAGCTGTCAAAATTTCTGCCACACATCCTTCCTCCAAATTTATTTTCTTTCCTTCTGAATTGTCTTTCACCAATTCAAGGATCTTTTTAAAATCACTCATCACTGGGTTATTTATTTTCAGTGACCCGCGAACACTTGAGAAAACTAAACAGTCATATCAAGCAAATTTAACACAATAAATACTTTAGAAGTACAGAACATATGACTTGAAAGACGTCTACATAAAGAGGAAGCTCAGCCAAATTTTACTGCAAAAAAATTTGTGACGTATATTAGGTATTAACAGGGATGGGGAGGAGAAGAAACGCGCATATGATCCCTCGGTGGGGGATCACTTAGTTGCTTGGAAAACTTGTTTTTGCAACAGAGAGCAGTCTTGCGGGTGACTTCCTTATAAAGCTTCAGCCGGGCCAAAAATATGTGTTTGTGTGTGGGTGGTGGTGGTGGGGGTTTCTCACCCTTTTACAAGAAGGGACAGTTGTCAAATCCATGCAGTTTTCGAAACAGACAGGTTTGTACTTACAGCGAACGGCTTTGCAGCATCCACCCGGGGTTAGGTACTCCCTTCACGTGAACCAACCAGTGTTGCTCACATCGTTTTAGTCTTTGAAAGCTCAACAGCCCGCGCTGGTTGAAAAAGAACAACAAAACAAACCGGTAACCCCCGACCTACTCCAAGCGCAGCCTAGAAGCGCCGCTCGCTCAGGAGGACAATTTCGCGTTTAGAGCGAGGAGCGGGTTAGGAGAGTGACTTCTGCTGCTGCTGCTGCCGCTGCCGCCGCCGCCGCGGGCTGTGCTTGCCAAGCGTCTGTGTGAGGCAAAGGAGAGAGAGTGAGGTGGCGGCGGCGGCGGCGGCGAGAGGGGCGGGGAGGGGGGCCTTCGGGTCTCCAGAGCGAAATTGAAAACAGCCAACGAGGACTTTCCCAGGAAGGCTTAAAGTCGGAAGTGGCACTGAAGGGTCCGTCTGCAGCAGCACCCAGGTCCCAAATCGGCGCGCGCCTAAGTTCCCGCTCAAATCCTGTCGCAGCAAACCAAGGCTCGCTCGTTCGCTCTTCGGCTCTCCTCAAACGCGGCCGGAGATACGATCGCTGAAGAGCAGACAAAGGAACAGCCGAAGCCTCGCCGGCTCTCGCTCGTTTGCCTCTACCTTGGGCCAGGCTTGGAGGTCTGCCCCAATCTAGCCCGAAGGCTTTTTTCCGCCTTCCTTCCCCCCCCACCCCCAACAACACACACACCCTCTAGGCGACTCGTCCCCTTTTGTTTATTCCTAATGCAAACCGCAGCTAGTCTCTCTCTCGCACCCTTATTGGTTTGAACAGGCGAACAATCGAAGTCAGCCTTGGGCTGGCTCGTCGGAGGCCACCTTTGCTGGCAAGCAATTTTGGTATGCAAATGAAGGATCCTGCGGCATGTGCATAAACAGCTGTGGGTGGTGGGTGGAGGAGGAAAGACACGCAGCTGAGCGCGCCCTGTCAAGAAGCGGGCCGACGGGCTGGCTCTCTGCTGCGGAGGCACCGGCGTTCCCGAGCCACGTAGAGCTTCGCAGAACGGGCGGCGCGGGGGGGGGGGAAGTCGCCTCTGTACCTTCCGAGGTGGCTAGCCCGGCGTCGGGTTCCTTAGCCCGGAGCAGAGCTGTGGGATGGGAGAGGTGTGGATGCACTGAAAGCCTTGGCCCGATCCCCAAAGCAGGCGACTAAGAACCGCGTTCGCGGCACTCTCCAGATCTGCTTAAGTACAGCTAAAGAGGGCGATCCAGCAATAGCAACTCCCGCGTCTGCACTTGCTTGGATGCGTATCGGATTTTTCTTCCTGGTTGTTCCTTAAAGAGGCAAAAATACGAAAGAGAACAAGAAGATTAAACGCTAAACCCCTCACCCGTGCCAACCTCCAGCAATTTGACAGAATAACCCGCAACCTTTCAACTGTTTACAATGTAGGGATTAAAACGATGGTGGGCAAAATGAATTATTTAAATACACTTCTACTTGGATTCAAAAAATTGGGGGGGGGGGTAGTAATTTTGCATTATCCTTATTTCTACTCATTTTTTCTGCATAGGGACTCTAATATTTGATTATATTGTTGCTTTGCGTATGCTAAATATTAACATTGAATGGGAATAATTTAGAGACAATTTTTAAAGCTAATTATTAGATAAGACAAATTACCTGAAATTCAGATAGCTAATATATGTTGCTTTGAGCAATTTAACCAGTCTGAGAATACACACCGATTTCTAAATTAATACTGGTCCAATTCCAATACAAATAATGTACTATCAAAGATAAAAAGATCGTTTGTTAAAACATATTAAAATATCTGTAAAAACTGTTTTTGAACGAAGGGTATAGTTGTGCCTGAATGTATTGCAACATCAAGTAATATGAGTACACAGTTGAATATTGGAATACTGTACAAAGTTAGCTTCAAATAATGTTATAAATAAAACTTATAACATCAACATACTTTACTTTGCACATACTTTATTGTGCAATGTCCAGCTTACATATTTTCAGGGAAAAAAGTACATTGGGTAAACTTTCCACAAGGCCAGGAAATTGTGCCATGACAGCCTTGAGCAGACTCTGGTTGCTTAGGGAAGGCAAAACACACACACACACACACACACACACACACACACACACACACACACACACACACGATAGACACTTCCATATATGGAAGGTTAAGGTCAAAATCCACATATGTCTGTTAGGTCTTCCTCTGTGGCATGACACATATATTCACAATATATCTCCTCTTTTAATTCTTAAATACATTCGAAGTAGAATTTGTAATGTTATATTAAACTGCATTGCCAATAAAATCCTATGCAATGCTTTCATTTCATTGAAACACTTTACTAAGGTAAAATACTTTTAGGATGATATCAAATGCTCCTTATTTTGTGAGTTCTTTTCATAAGTAATTCATTTAACTAATTTGTAGTAATATATACAGGGATGTCCTATTTCTCAAGTACATGGTTAATACAAAACTTTATTAGAAAAAGCAGTTTTATATTTATTTTGAAACACACACGTAATGATTTTCCCCCCAAAAGGCAAGAAAAGAGAATATGACGCAGGATGGCAAACACTTGACTTGTACTAATGACACTTTTTAACAGTGCAGTCCTATTCTGGCCAATTCAGTTTACTGAGAGTTATACCCAAGAAAGTGAGTGTAAGAGTGAATCCAAATTCTTTTAGAAGATGTTTTAAAATATTATCTTACCTATGACAATACAATATTAATTACACATTTTGCATTTTTCAGTGTTACAAATCAATAGTAACTTTATGTACTCTGTATTTAAATTATGTCTATTCCTAATTGATTAATGATTAAGATGTAAGCTATCTCAAATAAGACAGGTGCATATGGATCGGGGAATAATGATCTGCTTTCAGTTTTCATTATTTAGTAAAACAATGATGTATACTTACTATAAGTATAATCTTTATTGTCATTGTACTTAATACAACGAAATTGGTTATATACTGATTACAGCTAACATGTTGCTAAGCAATTATACTTCTGTGCTAGCAAATATTTAACAAAGTGTTAAATATGGTAGTAGCATCAGAAAAATGTGTTTTATTCTAACATTTGTTTTAATACAGTGCTTTTCAGCAGTTGTTCACCTATATCATCTGAGGGGAATAGAATTTTGAGTATTTGATTTGTTCTTGTCTTCATAGTAGATGAAGCTCTTGTGCTTGGTGACTTTTTATAATTTGATTGTGTATTCTTTTGTGGGAGGAGTGTTTACTATTACTTCTCATTGATTCCTCCTCTTTGTCACTGAATATCCAATCCACACTCTCAAATTATAATACTTATGCATAACATATTTGGTAGCAAATTCTACTGAAATCTATATATTTAATGTATTTAAAATCAGGGTATCATACTTAAGTGAACTTAAGTACCACTAAAACAGCATAGGCCCGCTGTAGTTATTCTGAATATGTTTAAACAGTTGCTTTCTCCCCAGGACAATGCACAATGCCATAAAACAATAATAAAGGGTAAATTTTATTTGCTTTAAAGAATGGTATACTTCCATTAAAATATTTTGGGAAAGTTACTCTATCTTTTGGGAGCACACAAATCAGCAAGTATCACTCAGATACAATGCAAGAAAATGCTATTGAAAATTCAGAATTAATTTTATGCTGCTGGACTAAACCAAAAGCTTTTTGTTTGTTTGCTAGTACTGTAAACATCAAAAGGAGACAATGCAGCCTGGTCTCTAGGGTAACTTCCAGAGATGAAGCGAGAATGGTCTGTCTGATATTCTTCCCAATCTGCGTATGGAATATTGGGATATAGATCTCTACCTATGATGTCCAAAGCCAAACAATCTGGAATCTCTTACATTTCAAATATTGAAACAAAGGGCAAAGATGGTTAGCATTAGACATTCAGATACTATCTTGCTATCTTTGATTTTTTAAAATAGCAATTTACTTCATAAGCAGCTTTAATACTGAATGGGAATCATTTGCTGGGATGCAGATGTTGCGCTAGCAATACTGCACATATATGGAAATATTAGGATATATTATGGCATGGCCTACAATATTTATTTTGTGAAACACACAAGGAATATTAGAAGAAGTATTAATAGGGGACTCTTTTTCTTTCCTTAAAATATAAGTTCATATAAAAGCTAGTTTAGGCACATTCAAGCATTGACAGTAGTGTATTCAATGAAATATTTTTGAACAGCTGTCCCTAGTGATATATCACAAAAATGCTTCTGAAATGCTGTGAAGTTTCAACATGATGCTTCTGTTTGTGAATTTGCATAGGAGATATATGGAACTGATATACTGCAGGTACCTTTAAGCAGATGCAGTACTTGGAAGTTCTGATAAAAATGTATACCAGATCAAATCTGAAGATAATGATTAATAAAACTATTTTAATTTAAGAGTTATCTCAATTCTATTGGATTCTAAAGTTACCTATATTGACCCAGCAATTCATTTTAGGCATAGTAGCAGAAATATGCACTTATCAATACATTTATTTTTTAAAAGCTTAATTGCTTCAGGTGATAGTTTAAGAGCAGATATATGCCTTGACTAAGCAAATAGACAAAATTAGAGAAGGGAAAATCTTCTATTTCTGTTTACTAACTTGAAAAGTTCCATTTACTCCAGTTATGAAGAAATGTATAAATTCCAGGTGAGTGTTACTCAGAATGCTCAATTGAATGATATTATTAATACATTGTGGCCAAATTCAACAGATATTATTGTTAACCACACGTGATGTTGTAAAAAGCATCCAAACCCCAAATTTTAAGAGATAAATGTTCAACATACTCCTTGGATAATAAGAATATTTTCTTTCATTCCCACTAGATTTTATTGTACTCTCAAGCTCTTTCCATTATTTTTAATGCAAATTACAAAATAATTTAATGAATGTTTATTTAAAAAATGAACCAATTACAAATCTTACTCATATCTTTGCAGAGTGAAGATTCTTCCAAGAACCCAAGTCCTTATTGTTATAGTTACTTCTAGAACATGAATCGGGAAGCAAATTCTTTATATAAATTGATAGATAGATTGAGTAGTTATATTTTTTTCTTCCTTTCTCTTTAAAGTACGTTCAGAATGGCTTACTTTCAATTAAAAAATAAGAACATTTAATCAGGAAAAAAATATGAAAAACAAGCCAACAACAAACTTCCCAGTATAAATATGATAGGATGGATCCACATATATCATTCAGATCTCATTCTTGACACTTTTTAAGTATCCTAAACTTCCCAAAGTTCGTTCTTACCTGCATCTATAGTTATTATTAGGATAAATTTGACAGTTGTGACTTCTTTGCTTGTCTTGAAGAAAAATTGTGTTCAGATTGTGAAGAAAAATTGTGTTCGCTTAATGAAACTTGCAGAGCTAAAAAGTGCCTGACATTATCTTAAATTATATTTTCATAACCTAATTATATTTTCAACCCTAACTCTTTGAAACTGACAAAGCCACTATGTTTGTCAGTGTGATTATATAACATCATGTTACATTAAAGTCATACCTATTGGAGTCTATAGACTCTGTAAGTGTAATTCAATTTTATCTCTCAAGAACTTTTAAAACATAATTTTTTTCCAAAACAACATGTTGCAGTTATACCAGGGTTGGTTCTTGCCAGTTCTATAGAAGAGGTTCCACAAATCTACCATGCCGTTTAGAACCGGTTCCAGCTCCCTACCCCCATCCCCACCCGCCACTCACTGATTGGCTGGCTCACCAATCTCCCCGCCCGCCTCCAAGAGTCCTATCTAAACCTGTCAAGTTTGAACATACCTGGGTTTTTTTTCCTAAAGGGTTAGGGGTGCAAGGGTCTTGTAACTTGACAGCTTTAAGACTTGCCTGCTTCAAATGCCAGAGTTTCTGAGCCAACATTTTGGTTGCTAAGCAAGAGCGTTGTTAAGTGAATTTCACCACATTTTACAAGTTGGCCATGCCCACCCAGTCACATGATTGCCAAGCCACTCCCACCCAGTCACATGGCCGGCAAGCCACTCCCACAAAGCAGGCCACACCTACAGAAGAGGTTCTAAAACATTTTGAAACCCACCACTGAGTTACACTAATATATAACAAATAGTAAAATAAGATTTAGAACTTCTAGCTGTTAAAATTAATTTTTTTCTCATGCATAATTCCTCTGAGGTTTAAAATATGAAACAAAGCAGTTTCAACACTTTATTGCCCAGAAGGTCAAGATAAAATAGCACAGGAACGTTATAGGTTTTCTGCAATCTTTGTGCACAAAGATTTATAGAAAAAAATGTATTGTACTTCCTAAACTAAGAGGAAGAACAGTTAATATGTCATTTGCCAGGTCAATTGTCAATAATTCATTTTAATAAACCACTCAACACAGATAATAATAGTTTTTCATGACTTATCATAATTATTATGGGTATATATTTAATTGTACAACAACCAAATTATAATTATGAGACAATTCATGGACTTTTATGAAAAAGACAAAGATTAGCATCCATGTGATTAGCATCCTGAAGTCTTTTAAAATATTCCAAAAGAAAAATAAAAAAAACATATTTCACCTTTAATAGGGTATGGTACAGCTAGCAGTGGATGAGATCTTATGAAATCTAAGAACATTTAAAATAGAACTCAGCCATTGATTTCAGCAAGAAAGATAAAAGCAAGTGCTTAATTGTCACTGCAGCTAAAAAGAATGTAAAAACCTTTCATTTCATTTACTATTTATTCATTAGATTTGCATCCAGCCTTTTTCTCTATGAGCTCAGTACTATTTCCTCCAATTTTTTTTCCTCACAATAGCAACTTTGTAAATGCATTTTGGCAGTGATTTGATTAAGAATAATTGGCCATGGCAACAAATAAGCTGCCATGGTTGAGCTAGACTTTTATGAGGCCTTCCCTTTCTTAGTTCAACCCACTAATAATATTCATTGATTAATTATGTGCTGTCAAGTAGTTTTTGAGTCCAAGCTACCATACAAATATATATTTTTCCATGGCAATCTATCCCTTATCTGTCCTTTCAGGCTTTGCAATGGTGTACTCATTGCCACTGTAACTGAATCTGTCTACCTTGCTGCTGGCCGTTCTCTTCTGCTCTTTCCTTCTACCTTTCCTAATAGGATAGCCTTTCCAGAAAGCTAAATCTTTGCATAACATGTCTGACAGAGGTGGATTGCTCTCAGTTAAGCCCGGTTTGGCCGAACTGGTAGTGGAATTTAGGCCTAGGTCGCAGAACCGGCAGTGACCCAAGCTTGCCATGCCCCCAAACCAGTTCCCTGATCACTGCTGCCATTGCCAGCATGTTGTTTAGTAGTGTGCATACGTGCGCAGTTCACCCTAAATTGTTCTGTGCATGCACACAGAACAATTTACATAGAACTGCGTACATGCGCGCAGCACACACAAAGCACGCACAAAGCAAACCAGTAGTAAAACCACAAACAACCCACCTCTGATGTCTGAATGTATATTCATTCAAAAGGGCTGCCAGTTATTTCAATGGCATCATCTCATGTGACTCACCTCACATATTGTCTACATCTGTGCTTCTGCAAGGTGTTATTGTATAAAATAAGATATGTCCTTTGTTTTCCTTTCAATGCATTAAACAAATTCCCATATGTCATTATCTGCAAGCATTGTATTAGTTGGCCAAGCATGGCATTGTGGGCTGAGAGAACGTGACAGGCCCAAAGTCACTGAGGTGGCTTTCATACCTAAGATAAAACTAACTCACATTTCCCTGTTTTCTAGTCTGGCTCCTAAACCACTAGGCCCATGATGGCGAACCTACGGCACGCCTCCAGAGGTGACATGCAGAGCCCTCTCTTCTGGCACGCGCACTGTCACCCCAGGTCAGATCTCCATGGTGTTTCTTTCATGAGCTTCTGTTTCCCTGCAAACGACGAAACAGAAGCTCACAAAAGAAAAAGATTTGACCTCTTGCTGCACTCCCAGTGTTGGGGTGCCCCATCCCCTGCCGGCCAGCTGGTCTTCGGGTCTCTGCTGCGCATGTGCGCATGTCATCATATGTGTGCATGCATGTCCACGCATTCGCGCATTCATGCATGCCTATGCATGCTTGCCTGCGTGGGCATGCATGCACATCTTTTAATTTGGGCATGCGTACGCACACAGTTTGGGCACTCGGTGTCTAAAAGGTTTGCCAACCATTGCACTAGGCCAAATTGGCTCTCAGATTGCATCCACATAAATGTATTTCAACAACCTTTATCTATTAAAAGTTTTGTTTTACAATTATTTTCTATTAATTTTGTTTAGAGTACTGATCTTTGGAAGCAATCCAGATTTAGCATTTACAATCTGATCTTTGTTTCTCACATTCTCCATTCAATTCAAATAGATAATCATATATTAGGAAAGTTTGGATTGGATTGAGCTTGTAATAATGCTATCAAAACAGACCATCAATTCAAAAAAGAAAGTGCATTTCATAGACATGATACCTACCTACCTAACATCAGTTAACTTTAGTTAACTAACATACGGTAGGTATCACTAGTCTGTCATAGATTGCACTCATCACTTTCAAACCAAGCAGGAAAAGGCATTAGAATCAGAGTAGTAATGATAGACACAGAACTTCCTATCTTACTTTTAGAAATACTTAGAGCCCAAGCAGTTGTATTTGCAGAAGCAATGCGAGCAGGGAATCTAGCAGTTTCAAAGATTCTGCCCTCCCCCTTCCTTTCGGGAGCATTAGCTCCTTTTCTGCAGTCTCACAAATCGGAAAAAGAGTAACCTCTAAAGCTGTTTTAGACTGAAGGTCAGAATTCAAAGTCTGTGGTAACTTAATCCACAGAACTCTGTAATCACATTGCTATTGGAAACACACGAAAGAGCATCCTTATTCTAGATATTTTTAAGCAATGTCAATAACTATACAATCTGGACAGGCTTTTTTCAACATTATAAAGCTTAAAGTTTACTTAGGCTGATAGTTGCAGGAAACCGAGTTGCTTCTTGCTACTGAATTTGACTTTATGCTCTAGTAGTTAAGAAAACCAAACTGTGTATAGGCTAATAAAAACAGCAGCTTTGGTTTGCTTATCTAATACTCAGAAGGAACATCTTTTTCGGACAAGATACAAATAAAGGTTTAATTGTTATTGGGCTTTAGACACTTTCAAGATAATAACAATTGAACATAGTAATTAATAGTTAAGCACATTTCTCATTTAATGTGAAACAGTGACGTGCGGTAAGGTTTATAGCTGGTGAGGCTGGTGACGTCATCAGGAAGGTGGGGAATGGGACCACGTGTGCTGGAGGCTGAGGCTGCCTCCGCGTCCAGCACACGTGATCCCATTCCCCGCCTTCCTGAGCGCGCTCCGCCAGCTCGCGCTCCGTGATCCCCAACAGCAGCTGCTTTTCAGTGCTTTTCTGTGCGTCTGGCGTTTAGGACATCCGGCTATCTACCTAAACACCAGACGCACAGAAAAGCACTGAAAAGCACTTCGCCTCCAAGCCACTTCATCTTGATGACGTCACCGACGTCGCTGCTGGGTGCGGCCGGATGGAGGTAACCAGAGTGGCGCTGAGGGGTCCGGGCGGACGAATGAGCGAGTGAGCGAGCGATGGAGGATCAGGCAGCCTGATCCTCGGTCGCTCGTCCACCGGACTGCCTCGGCGCCACTCTGGCTACTTCCGTCCATCCGCGCATGTCAGCTGCGGCAACGTCATCAAGCCCCTGCCACTTCTGGACATCTATTGCAGTCGCGAGGAGTGCACAAAGTACAGCGGAGGCAGGAAGGTTATTGGCGCTTCCGAGAACCCTCCTGCCTCCACCAGTTGCCCAGCTGGCACAGCCCTGTGCGCGCTCCTCCTCCTCCCTCCTCTTCCTCTTATATATATGAAACTCCCTTGTGGATATTATTATTATATATTATTATTTCATTATGAGAGGTGAGGCTCTGCCTCCCCTGCCTCCCCTGACCGCACGTCCCTGATGTGAAAGCAGTTTCCAGATATCTGTGTTAAGCCTAATCAGGCAGTCCATATGTATGTAAAATTAAATAAAGGTTCACCATAAGTATAGAAAATGTTGGTTATCTTTTCATCAAACTTAATTTAGGAAACATCATATAAATCTCAGGAAATTTTGTCTTCAGTACACCATTATAAACAAATGAGACCGAATTTGAAAATTAGAACATTTTCTCTAAAACAAAAGACACCACTGTTTGGGATAGTGATTGCCTAAGATTCATATTACTTTCAGGAAAAGAAGTTACTGCGAAGTGATAATCACATGCTACTATCATGTCAAATCCTGCTGGCTCATCAATAGAACTCAAATTAGCCGAGGGCTAATCAGAAAGTCATTTTTCTTTCCCTGTCAATCAAAGGGGAAGTTGTTCCTGACAGAGGCTATAGATTGAGTGGGGGAAGGGGTTACCAAAATGCTCTTATATATGTACAATTTTAAATATAAAACCTATTTAAGAATATTTTGTAATTTTGTTTTATACAATGCACTATTATTTATTTGACAAGCTGGAGGATGAAATTAGCCCAGGTACTGTTACACTTGTATTGGATATTATAACAATTAATTATAAAAATATTCCTGACTAACCACAGACTGATATAATAAGACTGTGGGGACTACACCACCATATAATATGTTTTCTTTATTGGGCAGGTGTGATTGGACAAACAAGGAATTTGTCTCCTGGGAAGATTATTTATTACTAGGAAGATTTTTTTTATTTGTTTGTTTGTATTCATAGGGATGTGGTGGCTCAGTGGGTAAGATGCTGGTTTGTCGATCAGAAGGTCGGCAGTTCAGTGGTTCAAATCCCTAGTGCCGCATAACAGAGTGAGTTCCCGTTACTTGTCCCAGCTTCTGCCAACCCAACAGTTCGAAAGCACGTAAAAAATGAAAGTAGAAAGATAGGGACCACTTTGGTGGGATGGTAACAGCACTGCGTGAGCCTTTGGCGTTTAGTCATGCCAGCCACATGACCATGGACTTGCTGGCTCTTTGGCTTAGAAATGGAGATGAGCACCACCCCTAGAGCCAGAAACGATTAGTATGCATGTGCAGGGGAACCTTTACCTTTACTATTCATAGTACCAGAAGGAAACAATGAGCATATTGCAAGCTCCTATGTGTTTAGTATTTTTCCCAAGAGATAGAAAAGGACAAGATAGGACCAGAAGTCAGTTGGGTTGAAGCACTGGAAAATAATCAACAGTTAAAGCCAGAGTCCAGCTGAAGAAGCACAAGTCGACAGACCTTTAGAAAGAAGCGCCATAGAAAGCACCAAAAAGCACCAAAAAGAGAGAGAGAGAAATAGAATTGAGTTGAACAACTTGGCAGATCTTTGGCCCTGGAACATTAAGTAGCAGTAAAAGAAAGAAGGGTAGCCTAAGAAGTTTCTATCTCTTATAAATGACATCTAATAGCACTGAGGAATCATATCTTTTCAGCTGCAGTCCTCTCCTGGAGCACTATTCCCATATGAGATTTGTGGAATCTTGAACCTGCTATTATTCTGGAAGTCCTTGGGTATGAGGGCTAGAGGTTAGTTGATTCTCTCACTATGTTTGTCTTTCTTATGATTTTAGTTGAATTTTTCCTGCCACTGTTACATTCCTTACATTTATGTTGTGTATTGTGCTCTTTTGCTGACATTCTTTATACTTTTGTTATCCTGTATTGCAATCTCTTTTACTGATTTTAATCCTGTGTGCACTACTCAGAGTTGCAAATGTGAGATGTCCAATTTTATAAATATATGCAATCAATACATAAGTAAGATCTGAAGCCACACTGAGAGCTTCAGTAACACCTTGGGAAGGGAGGAAGCTGCAGTTGAATAATTATCTCCTACCCATCAGAAAGAAAAACATTCCTGATGAGAGAAATGTACTGACAGACCTAGAAGCACAAATGGCCCCCATAACACAAATGGTGCTGTAACTTCAGCAATCTTATAACACAGAAATGGTGGTGGAAAAGGAGAAGATTCAGGAAGTGCAAAACCTTAGAGGTCAAGAGCTGGCAAGGTGAAGAAATGGAAGGAACCCTGAGGAAGTCACAACCACCAATTTTCAAGAAAGCCAATTCCTTGTCAACAGCAGCTAGGGGCCTTCAAGAAACAAGGGAGAGGCAATGCCCAATCTGCTTGGGGCCATGCAAAACATTGGAAAGAACTAAGGGAAAATCATTCAAGTAGAACGGTTTAAAAGAATTTAAAAGGAAAATAGTTTGTGTTTGTTTAAATAAATAAATACAGAAGAAAAATATTGCAGAGAAGCATACTTAGTAATAAGAACTATACATAATTCGAGTGTAGAATGGTAAATAAAACAGAACTGGATAGGAAGGGAACACAAGATAAAAATAATTCATGGGAATAAGGGAAATATATATATATATATATATATACACATACACATACAGTATGAGTCAAAATAATAGTACAAAATGCAATAAATGACATTATTTAACATTAAACAATATAAATATTGTTTACATTAACAATTCTTAAAAACCAGAATAAAGAAGTGTTTCTTAAATTCCTTTCTGAAATGTCATGAGAAAAGATTTTACATTTTGGAGCCTATACATGAAAAGGCCATTTCCTGTAAGTACAATAAATTGGCCTTTTAACTAGACATGTCCTCAAAGGAATTGCTTATATTGATCTTAATTATCAGATCAATTAAGATATTGATTGTGTCTTCAACGACCTAGCCCCAAACTATTTAAAACTTTAAAAGTTATGACCAGTTGTTAAAACTTAAATTTAACAACTGAACAAATAGTTGACATCCAGCGTAGATCTTCCAATATCAGTGATATGGGATTGCAAACCTGTTGGCAGTTTTTCTGCAGCATTTTGCACCAAATGCAGCTTCTGCTACTGGAAAAACCTGATTGTCAGGCTTTTCTCAAAAGCAATGCACCTCAAAAGAGGCACAAGCAGGCATTCAAGGATGCAAATCTCTGATAAGCAAATTTAGTGTTTTTAAAAATGAAGCCTTTGAAAAATAACTGTATACCTGCTGTCTGTCAGATGCAAACCCCATTTATAGTGAAATTAAGGTTTAAATTCTTGGGCCTTTTTAATCCTATCTATGTTTTGCAGAAATGTTGAAACTATGTTTTTTGGAAGAAGAATACTTTCCACCTGTCCTTTGTTTAAGTAACACACTAATCTGGTTTCAGACTATTCTGACCTTGCATTTATCTCCACCACCTCTGCATCTCTACTGGTGCCCAATTGTTTCAGAATGGTGATGTCATTCTGTAATCACCCCTCGCCCAAAGCTATCTTTAGGGGTGTTTTTCGGCTGCCTTTTTGAAGTATAGTTTTCCTGCTTCAGTTGCTAAAACCGGTGCTGCCTTTTTGCCTGTTTTTTTTTTTAAAGCCAATTCCTTCACTTTGGCTACTTTGCAGAGATAGGATTGCCCCTTCAACTGGTTCCATGGTTGCTATGGTCTCTTAGGGCATGCCATTTTTGTCAGTTTCCAATTTCTAAACATTAGGGTGCTCAAAGGTTGTGACATGTCTTATACAATAATACAATAATACAATAATACAATAGTAGAGTTGGAAGGGACCTTGGAGGTCTTCTAGTCCAACCCCCTGCCCAGGCAGGAAACCCTATACCGTTCCAGACAAATAGCTATCCAACATCTTCTTAAAGACTTCCAGTGTTGGGGCATTCACAACTTCTGGAGGCAAGCTGTTCCACTGATTAATTGTTCTCACTGTCAGGAAATTCCTCCTCAGTTCTAAATTGCTTCTCTCCTTGATTAGTTTCCACCCATTGCTTCTTGTTCTACCCTCAGGTGCTTTGGAGAATAGTTTGACTCCCTCTTCTTTGTGGCAACCTCTGAGATATTGGAATAATGCTATCATGTCTCCCCTAGTCCTTCTTTCTCTTAAGCTAAACATACCCAGTTCCTGCAACCGTTCTTCATATGTTTTAGTCTCCAGTCCCCTAATCATCTTTGTTGCTCTTCTCTGCACTCTTTCTAGAGTCTCCACATCTTTTTTACATCGTGGCGACCAGAACTGAATGCAGTATTCCAAGTGTGGCCTTACCAAGGCATTATAAAGTGGTATTAACACTTCACGTGATCTTGATTCTATCCCTCTGTTGATGCAGCCTAGAACTGTGTTGGCTTTTTTGGCAGCTGCTGCACACTGCTGGCTCATATTTAAATGGTTGTCCACTAGGACTCCAAGATCCCTTTCACAGTTACTACTACTGAGTATGGTATCACCTATACTGTACCTGTGCATTCCGTTTTTGTTGCCTAAATGTAGAACCTTACTCTTTTCACCATTGAATTTCATTTTATTAGATAGTGCCCAATGTTCAAGTTTGTCAAGATCCTTCTGTATCTTAAGCCTATCTTCTGGAGTGTTGGCTATTCCTGCCAGCTTGGTATCATCTGCAAATTTGATGAGTTCCCCATTTATTCCCTCATCCAAATCATTGATGAAGATGTTGAAGAGTACTGGGCCTAAAACAGAGCCTTGGGGTACTCCACTCCACGATGTTGTTTTGAACGGTGGTCGTACATCAAGGACCACCTATATGCAGCGCAAGGTTAAACTGTGACATCCTTGATGTTCTCGGAGGGTTGTTTGGTTGCAGTTGCAGTTCCAGTTGGGTAAGGACATGTCTGCAAGCAAACAACCGAGCTCAGCAAGCATCGGAGACTCCATAGACGAAATGAGGCAGGCGCCTCAGACAAGCAGATATTAGGGTGCCGGAGAGCAGAACTTCGAGCGTTCTTGTTATCTGTCCTGCATGTCCTCCAGTCACTTTGAAGTAAAGTTCAGCTATCACAATAGATGACTTCTTTTGGGGGGAGGTATGGGGGGAGGAGTACCGTGGTTTGGGTTGGCCCATGTCACTTGAGGGTTTCATTTGTAGGTTTTACTTAATACCTACATTCAAAATTAATCTGAGAGATCCACCGTATTTTTGCTTAGATTTGTCAAACAGGTAGAAGCTTTGAAAAAAAGTCCTTTTAAGTTCCGCTGAAATATTTCAAAGGGCCAGATGGAATTCATTTCTTCTACTGAGAAGTGGAATGCCGTTTATATGCCTCCAGAATGACACCAGCCAAACCCAAGATTGAGATATTAGGAAGGCTTGAAGCAGTCCTGATATTTGTAGAAATATTAAGAATTTTTAGAGAAAAAAACGAGGGGGTTAGAGCTATTAAGGGGCATTAGAGCTAATGTTTGGGAGAGAATACATGCCCTTGCCTTCAGAGACAAAATAAATAGAAAATCGCAATACAATTTCTTGTGGAAGTTCCCCACCTGTAGAAACTTTTATCCAATTTTTTGTTCTGGTATTTGTTTTCTGCCACCATCTGAAGAACTTTATAATTAAATGGATATTTATTCTAGAGAAGCTTATCCTATTTGTCATTAACTCTCCTTTCAGTAGTCCTCTCAGGCTGTTTTATGTGTGTGTGTGTGTGTGTGTGTGTGTGTGTGTGTATAATTTCATTAAAAAATACTGTTTTAATGTTTGTTTGCTCTTTTCCTTTGCTAACTGCATGGAGTCGCTCATTTAAAGAGGCGAAGGGCAGCATCAAATATTGTATGAGTTACGTAAAGATAGTGTATATTCTGGAATATGAAGTACCATAACTGAATAGGACCATTGTGTATGGCAAGATATACAAGCTGCCTGTTTTGAACAGAATAATACAAGGATGCTTTAAGTCTCAAGTAGGGGTTTGAACCAGGGCAATTTCAACTCTGTTTCTTCTTCCTAATTAAGATGAAATGCTTTGGTGATCTTTAGATGGATTAATGAGAGCCTGTCACCTATAATAATTATGATTATTATTATTGTGATTGTAAGCTGATTTGTATATTGGCAGCAAGCCATGGAGAAGACCAGGAAATTAATGGTAGTGAGTTTGAATAATTATTTGCTCCAAAATAGGGTAAGGAGTGAATGTAAACATATAAATAAATAGCACAGATAAATAGGATTCCTTGCAATTTTCTATTTCGATATGAGAGTTTGCCCCAAGAAAAAGGCACATGCTGATAGTATTTGGACAATTGTGTATACATACTGATTTTTTAGTTTTTCATTCAATTATTCTTAAACAATTTCATTTTTTATTTTATTTTATTTATTAAATTTATTGGCCACCGATCTCACCACAGGGTAGCATTGCCCTAATAAATCAGTTAAAATTTTTCAGTTCACCATTTCCAATGTTCTACTTATGGGAAATAATTATTTATGTCATATAGGACATAAAAGGGGACTTGGCCTGTTGTTCAAAAGCATCCTTGTCATCTTATTGAACATCACTATTTCTTTTAAGCTATGCTGTGCTTTGAAGATGGAGAGATGGTATGTAGTCCCCCATGAGACACCATTTCTGTAAAAGTAATAAGAAAATCACCTTTTTTTCTGTTTGTCTCCCATCTTAGTTGAGTGAGAAATTTGGGTTCAGTTCAACACACCAAATGTTATGACATGGCTTTCTGTTGTAACTGGGACTGGAGGATTGACTTCAGGGTATTATTCTCTGAACAATATTTTGTTTTGTTGACCACATTGTCTTGTGGATTGTAAAGCTATTTTGGTTACTTTAATATACTATAGGTGTTCTTGGTAAGTAACTACACAAATATAATAACTTTTTAACATTTTGTTTGTTTCATTTGGTCTCTTAATATGTTTCAGTATGACTTTTCAGAACAGTGATTGATTGATTGATTGACATTCTGTTTAATAGTTATTCCTATCACTTAAGGCTTGCTACCTGTTTGAAACCAGCACGAAACTGTTGCCCTATCTCATGAAGAGTACATTGGACATAAATATAAAAATATTCAATTACCATTAAAACTGATCCTTAGACTACACACTTGCATATTTAGAGAGGAATTCAAGCCTAATCCAAACAGATTAAACCACAATAATTGAATCTGGTTTCCTATTGACCAACAGTAGCTTTACCTACATTTAATTACAGATTGTTCACCCTCATATGGTCAGTTTTTAGACTTGGATGATAAGAACCAAGCATTACCAGTATGTTGATGGCAACCAAATTCAAAGTCTCAATTCTAAAGCAATTCAAATTCACATAAATTTTGAATAGCTTGGGAGACAAAATAAATTATCTCAAATCATAACTCAGCACTCCTGATTTTTAAGAGCAGTTCTCCAATCTCATGTTTGGGACATCCATTTCTTTATCTAGCAGCTTGTTTTTATGAATCCAATATGCATATACACATTTTGACTGACATGTGATATAAATAATTAGAGCTAAGTATTATTTAATGAATGTAATAATAAGGGAATTTGATTACCCGGTACCACAAATTAATTTGTAGGCATAAGAAATAAACCTAACTCTAGATTTCCTCCTAGGACTTGGTGTTTAGATACAGTACTATCCTTGTTCTCTTCCCATGACTACATGTCAGTCTGTCAATGATATTTTTACATATGACACACAGAACTACAGAGATATCTTTACAGTATAGAAAAATGCTATTATTTCATCTTGTAAAAGGAATGAAGAACTCAAATAATCCAGCCTGTTGAAACGTAAAACCTTAATATGACTTAATTCTTAATTGAATATCACTTTTTAAAATAAGATAAAGAGGTTCATCAATGATTATCCTGCCATGATTCATAATACAGTGTTTAAAATTTTGAATATTGACTACTGGCCTATGAATCCCTCCTCACCTTACACACACAATTACCAAAAAGTTTGAACTACACCAGCTAGGTGATCATTTTCTTCTATAACTAATTCATAGATCATATTGTAGAAATTGTTTTTTTGATCAGATATAATATAGGCATTTTAGACCAATATGTTGCTATGACCAATATGTTGCTATGAATGTATCTTTTAGTAAGGAAAAACAGTTATTTACTACCACTTCTCTACTAATGGGCTATTTTCATCATCATAACTAATTATGAAGATAGCAGGATCCCTTTTTGCCACCACTCAGCTTAAGAAGCTGAAGAAAATCTAGAAAAATAGTATGAAAAATCCAACCACTTTTAAGAAAAACGTCTTAAGTTCTCAAGATGTATCAAAAAACTGCTAAAACATACTGGTCACTTATCCCAACTCATGCTCTCCATTCCACTTTATAACTCATCTAACTGACCCTAAGACCCTAGATGGTAAATAGACTTTAAGCAAATGATTCAGTGATAAAGGGTAGGATTTTTATTTTTATGTATTAGGGAGGGGAGACATGCCATCACTTTCATGTCTCAGTGATATAAAGGAATGATATAAAGGGATCACAAAGGAATGACTCCTTGAGCAATAACTCATCACTCAAGGCTATTTTTCGTAATCCTGTAAAATAGGGATACAGTGTGAAATAATTTGCTGGAAATTGTTGATTGAACAGGTCAGGAGTTCTCTGGATTTGCTCATACAGATAAGGCCAAAGTTATAAAAAATGAGCAGAAGGCAAACATCCACGTACATATTTCCTGATGGAATAGCCTTTTCTCCTTTATTTATTTCTCGGTGGAATTAATGTTTAGGGTGCAAGGTAACAATCTTCTTGGATCCTGAGGCCCCAGAAGATCTAGACCCATATCAAATTCTAGTGGAATTAATTCTCTATTTCCTTTGGGACATGAGCACAGGCTTAAGAATACAGACTGCTATATGACTAAATTTAGATATAGGCAGGATAAGTATGATGCAGTTGATTCCTCTGGTCCTCAGAGAGTGATATTTCAAAAGTGCTGCTTGGGAGTTAGCCAGAAACTTGACACAATACTTATCTAGTTCCCTATATTGCTCAGTATATAATATGGGCCTATAACTTTCAACATAAGTCTCAGTATTAGTTTAAATTATATATTGAATTAATTTTTAATATGTGTTGTATGATAGTTCAGTTTCTGCTGGCAGGCCCAATGGTCCATTTCAAAATTATTTGTTTCAGCAATGACTTCTGCCTAGATCAGTGATGGTTTACCTTTTTCCCATTGCATGCCAAAAGCGGGGGGAGTGCAGGGGCGGTCATGTGGGCTGTGCAGACACCTATGATGCTATGTGCGTGATCCCCCCATGTGCATGCACGTGTGACCCCTGCCTTCTCCATCGCTTTTGGCCTGTGATGGACAGGTTTTTCACTCTCCCCAGGCTCCAAGGCTTTCTAGGAGCCAGGGAGGGCAAAAACAGCCTCCCCTACCCCCCCAGGCCCTCTGGAGGCTTCCCTGAAGCCTCGGGAGTGCGAAAAATGACCCTAAGGGCAAACCAGAAGTTCTGGAATGGACTGCTGGGTTTCCTGTAGGGCCGTTTTTCTCCCTCTGGAGCCTTCAGGAGCCTTCAATGAAGCCTCCAGAGCATGAAAAACAGCCCAACATGCAAAATGGAAGTTCATTCCTAAACTTCCAGTTTGCATGTTGGATTGTTTTTCACCCTCCGGAGGGTGAAAAACAGCCTTAAAAGAAAGCCGAAGTCAGCTGGCCAGTGCGCACATGCGCACTGGAGCTGACAGGGCAACGCCTCACATGCCCTAACAAATGGTTTCACATGCCACCTGTGGCACACATGCCATAGGTTCGCCATCACGGGCCTAGATTACCGTGTTTCCCCGAAATTACAACATGTCCTGATAATAAAGCCATGCCCAATTTTTTCTGTGGGCAAAAATATGCGCCATCCCCCAATAATAAGCCCCCTGGACAACCCCCCTTCCAGCCAGGCAGAGTGCCACTCACCAAACTAGCGATATCCCAAAGGTGCAAAGCCGCAGGAGCCGGGAGGGGACAAAGGCGCTCACATTGCTTGATGCCTTTGGGATACTGCTAGGTTGGTGGGTTGCGCTGTGCCCAGCTAGAGCGGGAGGTTGCCGGGCAAACGCCCTTTTCCAGCCGGGCAGAGTGCCACTCACCGATCCAGTAATACCCCAAAGGCGCTAAGTCGCATGGCACTTTGCCCGGCTAGAAAGAGAGGTTGCACGAGCACTTATTCTGCCTCCAGCTTGCGTGGCTCCCAGCCTCACCATGCCCAGCTCTCCCTGCAGGGCTGGGCCAGGGCACTGCCACTGCCATGGCCCCACTGCCACCGCCACCATGGCCCCGCTGCCACCGCCGCCACAGCCCTGCTGCCGCCGCCACCACCATGCTCTGAGCATAACTGGCTTCCAAACTCCAGAGATCCGCTGCCCAGTCTTCCAGCAGTGGCCGCTCTGGGACTATGTTCTATAGTTGTGGGTTGGCTGTTGGAAGACTCTGGTGGGACAGAGAGTCTTCCCGCAGCCAGCCCACAACCATAACTTTTTTTCACAACTGAAAAAAAGCCATATACTATTAGCGCATAATTATCCTATTGTTTAATGAAGGATTAAATTTAGACCTTATAGTAACATTGCTCTGTCTTCTGATTTTTATAATAAAAAGACATTACTCCCAAACATTTGAAGATTTTGCTCTCAGTATTGCACTATACAATTCTTTTCTGTGTGTTATATTAGTGACATCTACCCTTTACATGCCTTCATGGCACTGTAAGGTCTAGATTGCTAGATTGCTTTGAGTAGTTTTTGAAAACTTGAAATTTGGTGCTAGCATTTTTCAACCTGCTGCTTCTAATATTTATTGCCTAGTTTGTCTTTCAATTATATAAGTCGCATGAACTGTCGTCATAATTACACAAAGAGCTGGAGATAATTGGTTGCAGAAACTGGTACACAAGAAGAAAAGAACCTCATTTTCTTTAGGAGGTAGATTTGAAGTTCCTTTACAAATTGTACTTCCAATGAGCTTCAGGCAGAAGGAAGAGTTCAGCAAGATTGCTTCCAGGAGCAAAAACTGTGTTCCTCTATGCCCAGCAAAACTACTGGACGCTCACCTCAAAAGAAGCATTGTCCTTGTTGTTAATTGTTAATTGAAGTTTTATGTTATGTTGCCTCCAGAAAGATCAAAGCTTTCCCAAAAGCACCCTAATAAAAATATAGAATCAATTAATTGTTTAAATGAAAACACTGTTTCAATGTTAATTAAGGATTAACCTTTAATCCTGCTCTACTGTTGCTTGCCTGGTTTGACTGATTTTTTTTTCTTACTGCAGCCAGTGAGACCATCACTTTCTCTAATCCTGTTTTTTGCAGCAGAATCATAGGAAACAGTGAGAGACTTCAGATTCAGAAGCTGAAGAACTTGTCCCGCATGACGAGCACCTGTGAACACCACAAGAATGAACACAAGAAAGTGCACTCAATGGAAAAGTCAATTGAAGAAAACATAAGTACACAAAATGGGCACATTTGATTAATAAATAAGTAAATACAGATGGAGCCAGGGATGAAATGCTACCAGTTCAGACCAGTTTGCCCGCAATGGTAGTAAAAATGCTACTATTTCGCCTGAACTGGTATTAAAAAAAATGCTACTGGTTCAGGCAAACCGGTATTTCTGATGATCAGCTGTGATGCGCAATTTATATTAGCTAGAAAGCAGGATTTCCTGCTTTCTAGCTAATCTCAATTGCATGGCACAGCGGATTCCACCCCCCCCCCTTTGCTGTTCGCTTACCTTTGCAGGCGCACTCAGTAACAGGCTCCACCCACTCACCCGGATGTCATAACATCCGTTTTTGATGCTCTGCACATGCGTTTAAGGTCCTGCGCATGCTCGGAGGTGGACATTCACATTGCTACCAAACGGGTAGCAAAGGTAGGTTGATTTCACCCCTGGATTGAGCTTTTGCCTTAGCCTCAGCAAGGCAAGATCCTGAGACAGCAACATGTTGTAAATGACGAGAAGATGGTCAAGCCATCTACTTGAAAGAAACAAGCTTCACTGTGCAAAGAAAAAAAGAAGTGGGATTCATTTAAGAAATGAATCAAGTCTGAGCGATATAAAAAAGGCAACACTTCGCTTCGGTCATTGTGACAAATAATATTCTACTTCCCTATCTACAAGTTTGTCAGTTTGCTGTGTTGGATTACTTGGAATTTTGGACTGGAGATTATGTTTGGACCCTTTTTGAGCTTGAGAGAACTCTGATATCTGGGTGAAATCAGCTTTTCTATCTATGGTTTCCTTGTCAAAAGTTTTAACTTGCAGCTGTTATAGATACAGATAGTTTTCGACTTATAACAGTTCATTTAGTGACCATTCAAAGTTTCAATGGCACTAAAAAAAGGGACTTATGACCATTTTCCACACTTAGAATTGTATCTCCATGATTCAAATTCAAGTGCTTTGCAACTGATTCCTATTTATGAGTTGTAGCGTCTTGGGGTCACACAATCCCCTTTTGTGACTTTCTGAAAAGCAGAGTTAGTGGGGAAGTCAGATGCACTTAAGAACTGCAGTGATTCACTTAACATCTGTGGCAAAAAGGTCATAAAATGGGGCAAAATCCACTTAACTGTCTCTCTTAGCAACAGAAATTGTGGTTATACGTCAAGGACCACCTGTATACAAATGCAACTATAACTGCTATTGAGTGTAGTAGTAGAGGCTGGCTGTGCCTGTGTAAAATGGGGACATAGAAGATATTTATATTTTTATCCATAAACTCTTTTCCTCAAGCACTGCACAAGCAACATTTTTTGTAATTCCTGTTAACCTAATTTCACATGCTATCTAATTGCTAGCTCTTTGAGATAGAGCAAGTCTAGAAATAGATAACACATGGATTCCAGAAATACTTTTATTATTACAGAGTATATTAACATAATCTTGAAAAGCTGACCATCTTAATGGTTTTCTTTAGGGACAACAAATTCAACATGGGCTGTTTTCAGACTGTTATGCTTTCCACTTCCCAGATCTCAGCAATCATTTCACCTCTCTTACTTCATTCTCAAAGCCAGACTTCACTAAATTCATATACAGTGATAGAGAAACTTCTCAGTCTGCTCCAAGCGGCTTCCATATCTTTCTTCTTTATATCCATTTTCTTTGCTTTTTATTGGCTGATTAATCTATTTTCCATTTTCATGAAGAACCTATACTTTCTCTTCCTGAAGTTGTTCTATGTTTATTCTTGTTCCTCTTATTTCTTTTCTTCCAGGCCTATTTTTATCCAAGATCAATTCTACTCCCACACTCAGATCTTATCTTTCTATTCATTAGGAACGTTCTCAAGTTTTCACCATCATTAATCATATTAATCATACTTTTTGATTTCAATCCATTCCTTCACTACATATGCATATGAATGGACTAGACAAAATTGTATACATCAATAAAAATAATAATCAACATTTTCTTACATGAAGTTCCTCATTGTATTTATAACAATCTGTAGCACATTGAGAAACATTCACCGTCATCGTACTTGAGTTGCAGTTAATAAATTGCACCTTCCTTGGAAAGAAAAGGTGATGGATTGAAAAATGTTTAGCACACCCATGCATAATTGATAGGCTCCCTAGTGCAAATAAGTGTCTACTAAATAATTAAATTTAATCTCATTATAAGAGTTTTCATAATGGGATAATTTAATTAAATGAAAGCCAAAGGGTTTCTATGGGTTGAAAGATGCTCATGTTGCTATATTTGGCTAATGGTCTGGGGATGCTAGAGTGAAGAAGGGTAATTCACAGAGGTGCATGCATTATTTAATGAATCCCTCCAAGATAGAAGGACAGATCAATGATAAAATGACAAGTTATCATTGCTTACAAAGCACATTTAAACAAATTGGTAAATGTTCAAAAAGAACAAGTTTGCACTCTCTTATAAGGGAGGACTTTTTCTTTTACTGTCATTTACTCATTCTTTCCTTCTCAGATGCTTCATTTTGTTATATTATTATATTATAAAATTTTGTCTCCATGTCAGAATGAAAATAAAAACAAAACCTTATAAGCTCCTGGACAGTTAGCTCTAAGTGAAATTATAATGGCTGCATCATGTATATATGATACTAAAAACGGAGAGCTATGTCATGTGGGACCCATTAACAAGCTTTTTCAGTGGGCAGAGTTTGGGGTTGTGTCTCCAGAAGCACTTATCTATACTAGATTTTTCAATCCATACAGACTAAGTAGTTGTCTTGCAGGTGATCAGTTATGAATTAACATGAAGGGCAAAATGTGCGTCTGAGGATGAGGGGAAAAATTCTGTGAACAATTGCGATCAAAATACAAACTCATAAAATGTAAAGGAAGCAACCCAGTCTCAATTAATTGCTTAATTATATAATAGAAATGCAACCACAAAGTTGTGCGTGAATAAAAATAGTAGTAGATTTCTGTAGACTACAAGCATAAGTTTGCTGCATGTGAATGAACATAGCTAGGGTGATTTGTTTCAGATAAAAGTTCAAGGAAGGAAACCACAAACATAAGAGGAAACGGAAATACGGTAATGGGTTTTGTACTGGAATATCATAAATCAGGAACAAAGTTTTTTGAAAATGTCTCTGATTACCCAACAATAAGCTGCAACTTTTCTGAAAGACTGAGAATGTATAAATATCTTTAAAAACTCCTATAAAGATGAGTTTTTAAATATATCAGAGAAGCTGTATATACATTGTATGTTCCATCATCTGTTTTAGTTATGCTATCAAATCTTTAGAAGATATCATATATTCCTTTATTCATATTGCTAAAGGGCATTGCAACAAATAAATAAGCTTTGTCATTTTGTATTTGTGCATGTGTCCAAAAGCAGATCTAAAATAGCAGTAAACTTTCATTTTCAGGAATGTTGCATCACCATCACAATATAGAAGACTATGCAAACACAGATTGTCCATAATTGTTAGAAAAAAGAAAGCTATATATTATTCAACTTTTAATTGGAATAATTTGTCCCAATTTCTTTGATTAGGTTAGCCAATATTTGTATTTTTAAAATTTCACAACTTTCAAGCTGAATTCAAAAGCACCATATTAAGCATATTTTTTCAATCCTCATTCAATATTCTATAGCGTTACAAAATTATATCAGTTGTTGATCAACTTTTTCACAAAAATCTTACCAGCCTGGCTGCATCCCTTGGGAACCTTCCAACTCCTTGCAGATATGACTTTTTAGTCTGCCACTTTAGTCAGGGATTCCACCATAGTTATGTAAGATAGTTAAAGCAAACCATACAATCTTGTAACTTTGCACATTCAACATTAGTATTCTGGTTGTCTATGGGGATTCTCAGTCATTCAGGTTGTCAGAACAAGCATCTTTGGGGCATTAATATTCTGAGTTAGCATCACTATTAGGAAAGGAAGGAATATTTGTTAATCCAAAAGTATAACGAATAAATTTTATGCCATTTGCAAAACCATGTAATTCACATAAATGGCATCATTTGCAGTAAAATCTCCACTTAACAGACAAATCCTTGATTCAGTGGACATACATTATGCAAAAAATACATCTGCTGATTGAAGTCAAATAAATAGAAAATTGAATTTTTTGGGACAACTGCAGAACATTATGTAATATCAAACTACTTCTAAGATTGGATTCGAAAATAATTTTAGTTTTGTTTCTAGAAGTAAATGGGTAAAAAAGTTTGTTTTGCACTTAGTTAGATCTCAGCGAGATGTGTAATTGGGTATCATCATAACATCATATGATTTACTACTCTGCTGTTTTTATTGTTGGAGTAAACCTTACACTAGAATTTGATATTATACTTTCCTTTGTATTAAAGGTAAAGGTTCCCCCGCGTATGCTTGCTAGTCATTTCTGGCTCTAGAAGATGCAGTGGCTCAGTGACTAAGACGCTGAGCTTGTTGATCAGAAGGTCAGCAATTCAGCAGTTCGAATCCCTAGCACTGTATAACGGAGTGAGCTCCCATTACTTGTCCCAGCTTCTGCCAACCTAGCAGTTTGAAAGCACATTAAAAATGCAAGTAGAAAAATATGGACCACTTAGTGAGAAGCTAACAGCATTCCATGCACCTTAGGCGTTTAGTCATGCCAGCCACATGACCACAAAGAGGAAGATATCTTTGGACAGCGCCGGCTCTTGGCTTAGAAATGAAGATGAGCGCCGCCCCTATAATATATTTGTATTATATCATAATAAAAAGATAATTGATTGATACTCATTTATTATGTATTTGGTAAGTTAGAAGGAAAACATAAAAAGAAATATGGTTTTAGATATTAGGACAGAACAAAGAAACTGGTCTGGCATAATTGAGAATCTTCACATTTGGGGCCACTTAATTATGGATTATTTTCTGTCAGGTATTTCAAAACATTCTGGTTTGGCAGCCTATTGGACATTTGATCACCTTGATATTCATATTAATAATGCCATATGGTTAGGGTTCCATGTTATCTACTCCTCCCCACCAACAATCCAAAATTCCAGCCTTTAAAAATACATGGTAGTTAAGTTTGTCTGTTTTAGATTTTACTTCAAAATTGTGATTTCTTTTTCTTTTTTACAACTCTTTTTCAAGTATAAATTAATTAATGGAAATGAAGCAGGTAATAATTCAAGGTGAAGGAAAATAATCCCATCAGATTGGCACTTCCCAATTGACAATAATCAGCCTCGAAAAGTTATTCTCATGAAACAATTTGAATATTCTACCTATGTTTGACTTCTTAATAATACTGTATTTTTCTTAACTGTGCATTAGCTTATTATTTGATTTAGATAATTTCTGCCCTGGAAAAAGTTACACCAAATACATTAATTCATTAATGTAATATTTGTATATGAAAGTGTGCGTGGTTTTTCTATTTTTGTAAAGGTATATGCATTATAATTTTTATATCCAAGGGTAGCTATGTCATAGATTAAAACAAATGAAAAATTGAACTACACCTGATTTACCAGGCATTTGATTATTCGTATTTAACTTTAAATTGCATCATAAAATTCTCTTGTCAAATCATTAGCTGGTTTCTTATCAGACCCATATTTTTCCCTTATCTCTCAACTCCTATGTCAAAACATCTGAAATTTCCTTTGGTTACACAACAATATCACTCTGAACTCATTCTCTTATTCTTTTATTAATTTAATATTTTTTCCATGTGTTTTCTTCCAGTATATCTGGGACTTTCTCTAAAAAATTGTTTTATGAGAATTTTTCTCAATTTGCCCAAATTGCTACTTAAAATTGATTTTGGAATAATTTCCATATCATAGTATAGCTAAACTAGGATTTGGGCAAGTAAATAATTTCACATGCTGCTTCTCGTAAACTCAGTTCCATCTTGCTATCTTAAGTCTGCTCTTTCCAGTACCTCTGTTTGGATATAAAACACTGGGCACTGGGACATATAAAAAAGGTTAGAATTATCTTGTTTTATTTTCTAAAGAAATTAGTTTAATCCAAGCAAAAACCAACCTACTAAAACTAATAAACATACAGGTTTTCTATTTTTGATGTTTTAACAACCATTAAAGCTCTAAGAGCAGATAATGTCTATTATTTACTACGATGAGCCATTTTAATATTCTAGCACAACTTACCCCTAGTACCTTAGAGTTGTATTAGACTTTTGCCATGCTGATAAGGAAGGATGGAAATTGTAGTCTACTGTATCTGACATAATATATACTTACAAGCACAACAATGAAGCTTTATCAAAACTACTGTGCCTTTCTTCCAGAGAAGCAATGAAGCTAATGTACAATGCATTTTTATCAGATTTCCTACAGTTTCCTAAATTGTTTAGAACCATTTCAATTATTGATCTTTTTTTTGAAGGAACAGGGGAGGGGGATCTTCAAGGTGACTTGTTTTCTTCACATATACTTGTTGAGGTTTTGTTTATTTAGTTAAAGAATTTATATGGCTGCCAGCTCACACAGTGAATCTAGGCAAGTCACAGCACCCAGTAGAAACAACACCATAAAACACATTATATCCTTCACACAAGGTGTGAGAACCATTCATACTTTTGACCCCTGCCCCCCATCCAACCTCTTCCTAGCCCAATACTTGGGGGGAAAGCCAGCTCTTCATGGACCTTTCAGAAGATTTGAAAGAGGAATCATATCCCCCAACTCAAGTGGAGGCTATTCCAAAGGGCCAGGACAGATACAGAGAAGGCACACCATCTTCCTTGAGGAAAGAGATTTATATGTTAACTAAAACTGCATGCTAGTGTAAAGGTTGAAGCAAATGTCCTTTAGAACCATTTGCAGGAAGGGAAAGTAAAGTCTCAATTTTCTTAAGAAATGTTAGTAATAGCACCTTTGATAACAAGGTGTGGTTAATTCTCAGCAAGCGATATGAAATTGGAATAAGTAAATGATAACTAAAATTTGTAGCGGTCCTCTTCCATAGATGATCAGACCGCAAATGGTTTATTCACTAGGTTATAAAAACCACAAAGCATAAAGGATTGTTATAAAGGATTACTTATGTAATTTTCCTTTATAGGAAATTGGGAATAGAGTTTTTAGTTATTTTTTTAAAATTTTATGGAAAAAAAATCCAGATAATTGTAAAGCAGTTATTTTTTTTCTAGGAGATGGAAAGAGTATTTTATATTGGAAATACTGATATAGTTAAGAGCAGCAGTTGCTAATATAATGGAAAATTAGGAGCTTTCTATTCCAAATCCTTCCCTTTTAAAAATGTATTTTCAGTGTCAACACATGCATACTTTCTTTCCCTACATCACAATATCACTATGAACTCATTCTCTTATTTATGTAACAATCCAATCTTTTTCCCCTGTATCTTGTTATGCAAATTATACAAATTTATGTTGGGGAGGGACATCATTATAGTTCAGTGTTCATTTAAATTTCAGACCTCTATGTGCAGATGTATATTCAGAAATCTGTTGACAGAATTTTCTGTTTTAGGTTTATAAATTGCAAGAAAAAAACAATCCTGCATTCAATTTGAATATCTGAAGATTTTCTTTATATTCTTTAAGATTTAACAATCTTTTTAATGACTGTACAAATGGAAGGAATGGAATTTCAGCATTTAAAAAAAGTTCTAAAAGAAGCAGACTTGACAATACAATATTCCTGTCAGGATTCCAAGTAACAGCCCCAACGAAAGAAGACTCCGAGGCTAGACGTTCTTCAAAGTTCCATTTTATTAGAGATGTCATATTGGCACATCTGGGAAAACCTGAATCTGAAGCTTCCAGGTTTTCCCCACCCAAACAAAATCCAAATCCCTTCCCCTGCGCCCACATATCCATCATATGGTCCAATTAATGCACCGTCCCAACTTGAGATGCCTCCCAGTAACACCACTCCAGATGAAGGGCAGGATGTCCTTGACTCTTAGAGAAAAGAATGTTATTATGGCTAGATATCTTCCCAACTAACCATACAATCCGCCTCCCAGTTTCCCACAGCACTAAATGTGACAGCCCTGAAGGTGCAGAGAAAAAGATGGCTTCCAGGGCTGACAATTCCCTTTTCCATTTATATACAATATTTCAGTCTGCCATAAGTAATGGGACAATTAGCTGTACTGGTCAAGAATTCCACCATCCTTACATATTTGGAGAGCTGTATAGATAAAGGGCTATTGCTGTTCATAAAGTAGTGCTTAACTTGTTATATTAAGCATGCAGTGAGAACCTGTATGGAAAAGATGACATGATTATACACTTAAGCATATTAATTCATGTATTTGGATTTTTAAAAATGGCAATGCATTAATAGTTAAGATTAACCAATTTATATTTCACTCTTGTTCCACTTTCCATTGATGTAATAAGTTTTTAGATGTTATAATATTTCAAAGCCTAGTTCTGCAAAGCATGTAAGCATATTTGCGCAATAGGTGGTCATGCTACCAGTAAGCAGTGTACTTGACAGGCCTGCCATATTAGAGCTGCAAAACTTTGAGCATCATATTGCAGTGAAGAGATATGGAAAACTGTTACTCTTTACTGATGTCTAATAATTTTATTAGTTTTGGCAGCCCAGTTCTGCCAACTACAGCAACTTTGTGAGAAACACAGAAATGCTCTTGATAACTTCATTTCCAAAAGCCACGTTATTCAGAAACCACATTAGAAAATATATTACGCATATTGTACAGCCCATACATAGAATGTTTAAAACAGTCATATGGAAATAACTCAGTTGAATTTAATGTGACTTTATCCAGGAGAGTAGGTGTAGAATTGCAGCCACAATCAGACACAGTTTGATCAGCAGATTGATTCGGCTCGTAGGTGTTTTCCAATTTCAGATAAGAAGTTACATAGCTCATTGCATTTAATACTTGAATCAAAACATATACATGTATAGATTTAGCACTTGTGCACATGGCCATTGGGTACAATTTTTTTGATGAAATAATTTTGGGACAAAAGAATGAAAAGCCAGTTTTAAATACATTTTTAACTGGGTGATAAAATGCATAGCTCATAGATAATAGCACATCTGAAGTTACCATAGACAAAATAAGGTTACGGCTCTGTCTATTGATATCAGGCAAGGGTATATTTCTTTCTTTTTTTAAAATATTTTTTTAAATTCAGCATCTTTAAAATATATAAATAATTCAATATGGCGAACATATTTAATACTACTTCTTCCTTCAATTTTCCCCATAACAACAATCCTGACTAGTGAGTTGGGCTAAGAGACAAAGAGTGTCTGGCCCAAAATCACCCAAGTGGTTCTTATGCCTAAAATGGGACTAGAATTCACAGTCTCCTGTTTTCTAACCTGGTGCCTTAATCACTAGACCAAACTAGCTCTCATCCTAGCTCCCCTTTCTACAACTCTTGAATAAAAGCTTCAAGAATCAAATATGTGCTCACAACTTTGTTATGGCTTCTCCTTCACAGCTGTCTATGAAGAAATTCATTAGCCAGTTGTGTGGCTTAAGACCATATGCCTTTCCTATTATGCTACATCCACTTAGATTAGATCAGGGAAGGAACTGTACACATAGAACACCTGTTGGCATATGACATTCCATAGCCAACTGAAATGTGCATGTGTGATTATTGTGAAAAACCTGATTGTCCTAAACTAAAGGTGGCTTAAGAAACAATTACAGTTGATGATCTGTTATTTACTTATTTACTGTATTTTTATATCAAGACACTCACAAACACTCATTACCCAAGTCCAATTAATATGCATAGTGGAGTTCATATTTTATCTGTTCCTGAATTTATGGAAATCTTTAAATCTTACAATTCTTTCGTTTCTAATTCAAGACATATAGATTAAGTGGTCCATTCAATGAAACTGTTTTTACTGACACTTCTAGATTTTTTTTTAAAAAAGAAAGCTCTGTAACAATAATTTCAGAGGCATACTTTCATAACACTTATAGTCAACATTTGATTGATGTGATCCATTTATAATATGACACCCTAACGACTAAACATAACCATTTACAACAAACGGAGAAATAATTTGTTTAGCGATATAATCAGAGCAGAGGCCACACACAATAAAAGAAAGCATTCTGGTTCTAAAATGAATAAAAATTGATTGTATCCCTATAAAAAGTAAATTGGCAGAGTGTTAATTGCATTTCACATAAACATCTGCAGCAGGCTGACTCGTTACTAGGCTGTAATGCAATACAGGACACTCAGGAATAAATGCATCCTTCCAGATGAGTTCATTGATATATTCTAAAAGTGCCTGATGAGATTGTAAAAATCTGATTAGTCAGAACTGCTAATGACATTTAAAACAAAGGGAAATCTTTAAATAAAGTTATTTTGCTTCACTTTCCTCCTGACAAATGATATGCAAATCAGTTCTGATTGAAAAATGTTTGCCTCAAGGTAATTCATAATAATGAAGAAAAGGACTTCCAACTTCACACAAAAATTCACTTGGCAAGTTGTTCTACAATTTGTAAGATGACTCATTTTTTGACAGAATGGTTTATTCTGAATTATGATACATATGCATATTTTTGTCTATTTGTGTTTTTAAAGCACATTCATTCATTTCTTAAAAGCATGTATTTCGATGTTGAATTCATTCTAAATTTTTAGGTCTGCTCCTCTAAATCAAATAGTAATGCCAGTATCATAATATGAAGTTGATAATTTATTTTGCAGAAACCTTCATTAAACTTACATGGTTTCCTTCAATTCTGTGATATATATTTTTTAATTCACAGAACAATAGTACCGTTTGCCATAGAGTCATGACCCATTAACATTTAAAGCACTTGAAGATGTCCGGACTTCAACTCCCAGAATTTCCCAGCCAGCATTCTGGGACCAAGGTTGGGAAATAACCAAATCCAGCTGTGGTACTTCTTTCAAATCACAGATGTGTAACTATCCTAAATCTTCCTTTAGGAAAGGAAACTATTCTGTTATATTCCATAACAATTTTTTTTCAGATATAAAAGGAACTTCTTTATATACAGAAGCCTCTCTGGAGGAGAGGGGTCAAATGGCCACACAAAAGCTTGGGTCCTTTTAAACGCAAATTACACTTTTGATGACATAAATTGGAGCAGAGCTCCCACCTTTACTAGTTTGACATCTTTACCGATAGACCTTCTCCAGTAGGCTCTCTCCCCAACCTTTAAATCTTTCAATGGTGCACTCTCTACCACTGTAATTGAATTCACCCATTTAGGATGGATTGTCCACTTCTTCTCTGCGATCTATTCCTCCTATATTATTAACTTCAAAATGTAGCTGGCTCTTTGCATAATGTGTCCAAAATATGATAATTTTTACTCTGATCGATTTGTTCTATGACCATTTGTTTGCTTTCTTGGGTATCCATGACAGTGTCATGAGTTTTGTCTAACATCAACATATAAAAGCATTAGTTCTCTTCTGTCCTGCTTTTTAAAAGTCCAAATTTCCATTCCATAGAACACCACAGGGATAGTTATTGGTTGCATTATTCTAATCTTTATAAAGCATCTGAATATAAGTGCCAGTACTTTGTTCTTTTTTGATGCTATCTGCTTTAGCTATCAACCGTAGCAGTCAGAGCTGAGACGCTTCCAAAACTATTTGGAAGAATTGTTTGGATTTTGCCCGAATATAAGTGATTTAAGCATTCACAGTCTTTTTCAAGCAGTACCTTTTTTCAGGTTAAGCCCCAAGCCTGATTAAGGCTATGGATTCTTTAATGAGACCTTGTGCTTAATATGATATATTTTATCTTTCAAACCATTTTCAATATGTGCTTAAGTCAAAGTATTTAATGATTGCTTGGACATTATTACTTTTCCACTTTTCAATTTTCTGTGCTCTCAAGATTCTGCTGTTAACATATTCTTTGCAGGCTTTTGGGGGGAAGTGATCTAAATAGTGACTCTGTTTATGCTATCTAGTAGATGTTCACATTCTTGCAGCTGATAGTTGGTAGTCCCTGACTTCTTGCTGCCAGCATTTTGTTACTTCTAAAATGATATCAGTAAATACTGATAGTCGTTTCAATAGCATCTGAACTGCAGATCTAGGCATTTTGCCTTCTGCCCACTCTTGAATTACCAATAGCTTTAGAATTTTCAGAAAATAAATTATCTGTGTGACTCCATATATTTTTTCCATGCAGGAATTAGTCATCTGACAAGAAAAGTTACTCAAGTCATAGTCCTGAAGGAATTCTCTGTTTCTGCTGTCAAAGTAATAGCTAAAACACTGGAAAGAATGATTAGTACAGTAGCTCTATACTTCAGATAAAGCTTAAATCTCCTGCTGAGTTCACTACTCTCAATGTTTATGTGCATTTTGCAAGAAGGAATCTCTTTGAGTGCATGTAAAAATAAAAGGGGCTCCTGTGTATAGAAAGGTGGCCCAGTGGTTAATGTATTGGGCTGGGACTGAGAATTAAGTCCAACCACAGTCATAGAAACCTAGTGAGTACTTGGAAACAGTCTCACATTCTCAGCGAACTTTCCTCAAAGGGTTGTTGTTATTGTTGTTGAAGGAATAAAATGAATATATATATATATATATATATATATATATATATATATATATATATATATATATATATATATATATATATATATATATACACACATACATACATACATACATACATACATACATACATACATACATACATACATACATATATATATATATATATATATATATATATATATATATATATATATATATATCGAGATCCTGGCTAAATCTCATAAATAATATTAATGGAGAATAGCCTAAGTCTTTTTCAACTCCCTTCATGTGGAAAGGCTTTATTGTGCATATCTGGATGCATATACTGAATCCCCAACCCATATTGATTGAATAAGCAAATGGGAAAGGGGAAGAGTTGCTAAGCTTAATGTCTCCCCTGGCTCTACCATTTGTTTCGATGCAGAGGAGGAGATTAGATAACTCCACTTAAATCAGAAGGAAATAGTATTCCCTATAACTCTTTTTATACTTTCGCTCATCAGCTAAAACATTGCTGTGCTTATTCAGGCAATAAAATCAAAACAAAGCACTATAAAATTACATGCTGCACAGTTCAGGGAAAATGCTAACGCAAAAATGTGTTTGGTTAACAGCAGTATAAATGCTGAATAACTCATTGTATAAAAGTTGAATATAAATACTCAAACTAATTATAGTCCCCAATCTCCTCTGGATGAATCAGAGATGAAAAAGTTATAAATATCGAAGTCAAACGATAACAGCCTTACGAGCCAGATTGGGGGGGGGGGGGGAGGAAGGAAGAGATAATTTTGCCATTTCCCTTGGTTGTTGCCAATTGATAGCTACCCCTCTCTGTCATTTTACGTTATCCGCATAATATTAGCTTACTGCAGCCCAGTGGTCATGCCAAGGATGAGAAATGACAAAGTGATGAAAGTGATTACCCTGCATAATGAACAAAAGGGGAGAAGTCAGGGACTAGCTTTCCATGCCAGGCATTGCTAAGCTATAATGCAGTATGCTTGTTTGTGGCTTAATGAGTTATATGCACCCAGCCATTGCTGTTTTTCAAACCATGCCATTTGGCTTCACACAATATATGAACACAACCAACTGTGGTTTATTCATCAATCAGTGGTTAAGCAAACTTTGGCTTAGCATTCTGTATCAAATTGGCCAAATTTGACACAGACTTGCTGCAGTTCTGCACTGCTAGTAACACATTACCCATACTGTCACAAAGATTTTTTTTTCTTTCAGAACCCACGTTTTCTAACAAGCTGGATTTCCATTTCCATATCACTTTAATCATATTTTTTTCCAGGATTTCTTAAAGAATACTCACAGCCTGAACTGATAGAAACTAGGCAACAGATTGGAAGCAGGTTGTCTTGCAAGTTTAGTTCTTCAAAGACTTTGTTTAAAAATAGAAACTCTCTATCTGAAAAATCAGGAGTTACTCTCTTTTTTTGTAGTTAGGCAGAAATTAAATAGGACAACGGGGTCTGGCATTTATGAAACACTTATTTGTAGCAGTTTCATATACAACAGACTCTAATCAAATACAAGTGTCCTCATGAGACAAAAGCTCCCCCTATTAAAGTTTCAATATTTTTAGTACCAAGCCTTGTGTACAGTTTGATTCCATGATGGAAAAGGCAGACACTTTCGATTTCTTTCAGGAATATCATTCTACTACTAGAGCTGAAAAGGAAATATTTTATGCTTATAAGCATCTAAGTGGGACAATTATTCAAAAATATGTGCATAGTGCTTATTGAAGATTATACACAAAATATAATTATATACACAATGCTGTAGTTAATAATGTTTAGTATCAAATATAGGAACATTTATCATCTACTCTACATAGAAATTATGTGTGTGAACTGATATGGTGCTTTGTCAGAATGTTAATAATAATAGCAGTTTGACAGCTGCAATTTCTTATAGATACAGTATCTCTAAGTCTTGGATGATCCTCTGAGGAATCTTTGGCTACTATTGCAAGGATTAGAGGCTCATTTCACTTGCAGAAATACTGTTTTCCCTTCCAGCTGCATTCATGCTTCAGAACAAAAAAAAGAAAAAAGAACTCATAGTAAAATAAAAAAGAATAAAGATGCATCTTGTTTTTGTTTCAGATTTATTTATTTTCACTTTTAAGCCTGTTTATTTTTCTTATTGAAATCACTTTGCATTACACCGTAGAGTAACATAAAAATGGAATGACGGTTCTTTTACAAAGCTACCCTAAAGAACAAGTTATATTGAGCCACGTTTTGCATTGCAGTTAAAGTAGCTGACCCCTCCTTCGGAGCAAGACCCACTGGTGCCTGATGCTGTTGGCTGCCCAGAACTAAATATATTATCTGCATTCTGCTCCACATTCTGTTTGGAACCTTGCATGCCAGCCATGGCAGTGCAAGTAAAGAAACAGCTGCTATGAAAGAGACAGTTAAGATACTGAGTGTACATTTTTTCATAAAACTGACTCAATAACCCTTCATGTAATAAATTACTAATAGCTGTTGCAGGAAGTCTAGACTGGAGATCCTATCTCTTCATTCACAAAAAAGCACCGGCTGTTAATAACAGCAGGACTTTTCTCATTGGTGAAAATGGATATAATTTTGTTGAGTAAAAAACGGACAAATACAGATACAAGCAGAACACTTGAAAATTCTTCCTTTCACAAGGCCCAGACGAATGCTAGGATGGACCAGTTTAAATCTAAAGAGATGGCTCTTAATCCAGTTTGAACAAAATTATAAGAAATGTGATTTCCATTGAAAGCATAGAAAATGGCCTTATATCAGAGTAACCATAAAGAATAAGATGATCTTGATGGAGATACACAGGAGCCATAGTCTAGGCACAAGGGGCTGAAGCGGTTTTAAAAATCCAGAGCAACAAGGTAACATTGAAAATAGGGAGACACCTCCCTGTTGTGGCCCAGCAGGACCTGTTGGAGCTGCCACCAGACTCCGACAGCGAGGGTTCCTATGAGTCGGCTCTGGGGGATGTGGAGGACTCTGGGAAGGGTTCTGACTCCGAGCAGGGATCGGAGAGTCTGGTCGGCCACCAGGAGGCGCCTGAGGCATGGAGCAGCGGTGAAAGCCAAAGGAAGGGGGCTCCTGATGTCATGCCTTGGAGCAGGGGGGAGGAGTCATGGGACAGTGAATCAGACATCAGCAGTGAGTTATTAGATGCTCGTTACCAACGTGCTCACAGGCGTAAGGAGCAAGTGCGCAGTTACCGGAGGTAATTGCTCTCAGCTGCTGATAAGTAGACTCCTCTCCAGTCTATAAAAGGACTGATTGTGCATACGCCCTTTGCAGAAGTCAATGCAGGAACTATTGGGAAAGTTCCGACTTGTGAGCGTGGCAGGCTGGATAGCTGCTATTGCATCTCCGTGCCGGAGGGTTCTGAGAGTCTAGTCGTGGTGGATTGCTGCCAAGGATCTGTCTGTCTGTCTGTGCAATAAATCCTGTGATGTAGCTTTGGCTCGGCGTGAGTCTGTGTTGGCGAGGGAGGAAGGGGGGGGTCAGAACACCTCCCTATTTGTATAGACACATCCCTAATTACAGTAGCATAAGAAGGGGGGGAAAGGTATATTTCAGCATTCTGTTAGTGTATCCACTGTCTTGTTTTTATATATTAATTTTATTAAAATGTTAAGAGAAATAAAAACTAACACAAACTAATACCGAACAAAGCAAAAAATAAAACAAAAACAAAAGTGTACAAATAAAGAATAAAAGGAAGAAACTTCTGATTTCTTTTGCAGCAAATATAATTACAAAGTTTTCTCTTACTCCACTTTTTCCACTTGATAAAACTCTTTTTTTCCTATTATACGTTTTTTTCTAATTAAACTACAAGTCGTAAGTGTGTTTTTTTTTCTATTTCATGCAGAAAGTCTGTAAGGGATTTCCAGTCATCCACAAATATAAATATTGTCTTTTCTCTGACCAAGGAAGTTATTTTAACCAGCTCTGTAAGTTGTAGCATCTTTACCAACCATTCAACCATTGTGGTAGTGTCAAACATTTTCACTTTTGAGCATATAATAGTCTCGCTGCAGTTATCATGTATAAAAACAAGATTCTATAACTTTTTTTCTAATTGCCTGAAAAGCATCTCCCATAATTTTTAATGGTTCACCATGCAGAGATAAAGAGCACCTGACAGCAGTCTATTTTTGATAACAATTGTAGTTTAAGATTGCCATGCCCATATTTAAATATTGAATTCTATGTTCTCTACTGAAAACAGTACTGAAAACCCATTTCTTAGTTCCCAAAATGACTGTTGTTTCTTGCTTACTTTGTACTGCGTTTCTATAAGCAGTCAGTATTACTTCTCCAACAATTCCCATATTGTTAAAGCATTGAATATTTTTTGATTATAGTATTCTTAATGAGTATCTTGAGTGATATATGTTACTCTTAAGGGACAGCTCCACATTATCTATAATATTGGAAAGTTCCTTAGGTTCTTCTGGTAAGATTCAATTTTGAATCAAAAGAAAAGTTTAATTGGAATGAATAAAAAATATTCTCAATGCTTTGCCCTCCAAATAATATACATTTTCAATAGCACTATTCTAATTTCATCAGATCATGAAATTAACATATATATTCATTGGCCTTATCATAAAATGTCTGCCATTGTCTATTCCCAAATTCTTCCCATGTCACAAAACATTTGTTTATCAGAAGGAAAGTTGATGTTGCTCAATACTATCCCATCTCTAGTCCCCACTCAGCTTTTTTCCAGGATATGCAGTCACTCTTGCATTCAAAGCACTAGTTAGATACTATCCATTTTTTTTAAATTTTCTAAGAATAGCTATGGAACTTACATGCTAGCATACTAGCTTATGCTGGCAAAAAAAATCAGAAGGAATCTGATAGCATCTTTTGCAACTAACACATTTTATTAAAAAGAAAAAAAAGCTTTTGTAATAACAATTTTTAGTTGGAAAAATGCTAGCAGATTCATTTTGATATCAAGAATTAAGCACTGTTTTTAAAATAATTGATGGTGTTAGTAGTTGTAACTTTTCTATGTAGCATGACAACCTTCATTTAATTTTCTTAAAAGAATCTTTTTAAAAAATTAGTCAGATGGCAAGGGGGTAAGTTAGAGTCTGGTTTCAGTCAGTCATCAGGCAAAGGGTTCCACCTGAATTGCCACCATATGCTCAAAGAAGTTCAATGTTAAACCCATGCTAGGATAATTTGAGCTACTGTCAGTAGCCGATAACATGAACTATAGCACAGTCGCAACCAGGGCAAAAATACTGATTTGTTATCAAATTGATCACTCTGGGTACATATATTGCACTAAGCAATGGTTTATTTATAGATAATTGAATAAGTTACAATATGCTAGATTGCACAACACAATAAGCCGGGCGTGTCCAAACTTGGCAACTTTAAGACTTGTGGACTTCAACTCCCAGAATTCCCCAGCCAGCAGAGCAGAGCTGGCTGGGGAATTCTGGGAGTTGAAGTCCACAAGTCTTAAAGTTGCCAAGTTTGGACACCCCTGCAATAAGCAATAATGGACAGCCATTTGTTTGAAATCATATAGGGTCTTCTCTTTGAACTAGAAGACTCCAAGGTCCCTTATAGCTCTGCTATAAGATATGGTATACAAGCCACAATGCCTGGATTTACATAGGTTGCTAAGCCAAGTGGTGCATTTTTATAAATTTAGATAGAACTACTCTGTAACAAATAATTTATATTTTATTCTTCTGCTGTAGAAACTCAGAAATACAAAATGGAAAACAGATGCATTCAAAGCAACCTACATATGCATTAGTATGCTTGCATGTGGTTCTTCTTCACCAATTTACTTCCATCTGCAGGATTTGTATCTACTTACTTATCTATATATCCACTGTACTAAATCAATATGCCGCAAATTAAAATATAACATAAAATTGGCAGGAATAAAACTGCTAAAATATTATTGTTACAATAGCTTGAAACCCAAAACCAAGCAGAGCTGATTTTTAAGAGCATGCCTTGAAAATAGATTGAAAAACAAATGCAATGGCTTAAAGCATATTGTGATTTTTCAACATTCTGATAACTAATATAAATTTCAATTTAAAAAAAATTGGACGGAGAACTATTATAATTAATGTTGGAATTATTGTAAAATTACAGCATTATCTGATGTGTGCCTCATTTAATGATTCTTGATGCCTGGTTATATTCTGGATTGCTAATCTTTCTAAATTAGACTAAAGCATTTTCTCTTTGGTTTACCTACGTTTTGCAAATGGCAGGGGAAAAAAAGAAAGAAATATCCCCATGGGTCATTGAAAATTATCCTTTCATTCCAGCCGCCTGTTTCAAGTCAGTCAAAACATTCCAGACTTCAAAAGGTTGCCTTGCGTGCTTAGTCCGTTCTGGTGTCTTTCGAAGGTTGGCCTAGGAGGGATTGGTTATTTGGATAAATTAATTTGTGGAGCCTGCTGGCCTTCTAGAAGACCTCAGTGTCTGACTGCAAATTAGTTCTACTGAACATGTAGAAATCCCTGGGCAGACTAAAAGAAATAAATGGTGATAAAATCTAATACTACAATGTTTGTAATGTGATTTTATTCTGCCATGTCCCTTGTAAGCAAAACTAATGTTGAATTGTTTTTTTTAAAAAGGGTATTTTAAAAAAAAGTCCACGAAAGCATAGAAATCAGATCAGTATCCCTAGTCACAGCTGAGCAGGCATGCTGCCAACTTTAAAGGAAAGCTTCCAGCAAGAATATTTTTCAAGAACAAACAAATGCCCTAGTTTTCCACAAAATCAACTAGGTATTTACATTACGGATGCATCCCTGCTTAAGCCAGGAAGTCACACAGTTGAATTCTGCTGGAGTTCAGGGTTGTGAATAAACGGCTATGCAGTCATTTAATGCATAGTTGTACAAGTGCCTAAGGATAGTTTATCCTTAAGGAAGAGGAGGAATTTGTGAGCCAAAACTAACAAACACGGGTCCTCAAGCGGAACAATGGGCCCAAAACTCAGTCAAAAGGAAAATAAACTTTGCTAGCTGTTTGTTTTTTGCTGTTAAAAGTTAAGCTACAACTTTATCAAGACTTTACAGGAAAGGTAAAAACAACAGCAACATATGCTCTACGTTCCCATGACTGCTGGAAAGTAATATAATCTTATATTACTAGTCTTAAACTATTTTAAATCAGGCACTTATAGCATATATTGCTACCTCAAGTGCAGTCACATCTGGAGAAAAATATTTCAATCTAAAAGATATGGGACATAAACTCTCTTTCCCCCATTTTTAATCACTCTCTTACATTATCCAGGTCTCAAGTGACATATATAATATTGGTATACCTACACAAAATTAAAAACAAAAAACCTAAAAGCAGAAAATACATCTTGAAATGTTACTAGGCCAATCTGTAAATAGGCTATAATCAGACATCTTCTTTCCATCCTCCTGGATTTTAACAAGTGCAGAAAAATAGATGTGGTGACAAAACAAATAATTAAAATTTACCTATGTGAATGGACTTGATTCTTTATGATTAATTTCAGCTTTTTGAAACAAGTTCGTTTTTTAATATGTTTATTTAATATAGCCACCCTTTGCATGACAATGACTCTGTGTGGCATATAAGAATTAAAATAACAGTCCTATAAGCCATAATGCTTAAGGTAAAAACAATAAATTCTAATCATGAAAAACCATAGAGCTCACCTAACCTTCTGGCTCAAACACAATGTATTGTGCTTATAGTCCAACACTTACTTTTTTAACCCGGTACTTTCTAGACGTAACACATACAGAATTAGAAAACTGAGGAAATGAAGACCCAGTATATTTGGAATGCATCAGTTGCAAGTTGTTAGTCTAACACACACAGTGTAAGACTAATACAGATAGTCCTTGACTTATGACAATTGAACCCAAAATTGATATTGCTAAGTGAACCATTTGTTAAGTTTTGCACCATTTAATGACTTTTCTTACCACAGTTGTTAAGTGAATCATTGCAGTTGTTAAGTTAGTAACATGGTTGTTAAGTGAATCCGGCTTCCTGATTTACTTTGATTGTCAGAAGCTTGCAAAAGTTGATAACATAATCCCAGGACCCTGTAAACATCATAAATATGAACCAGTTGCCAACTATCCGAATTTGAACATGTGACCAAGTGGATGCTGCAGTGGTTGTAGGTGTGAAAAACGGTTATGACACTTTTTTAGTGTCATTGTAATTTTGAATGGTCACTAAAAGAACTACTGTAAGTCAAGGACTACCTGTAATGGTTACTCTTTAGTTGAAACTGCACAATACAGGGGAAGGATAGAATACAAAGATGAATCTTTGCACCAGTGGTAATGCAGGCATGGACAACGCATGTGTATGAACAATAGCCTCTTCGTTTTAGTCTGATGCCATATTTTTTCTCTCTAGAAATTATGTACTATTTATTGTTTTGATAGTATTTAACAATTTTTTATCACATCTACTTCATAAGTTATGTGTGTCTTGTTTTTCATCCTATGATGAAGAAAATAAACAAAATTAGTGTAAAAATTAAAACTTGGATGGAAAATGTCAGTTTAAAAACACAATTCTTAAAATAGCCCTGCTAAATCAGATCAAGGTCTACTTTAACTTACCATTTTGTTTCTTGCAGTGGCCAACCAGGTGATTCTGGAGTGCTTGTAAATGAGAGGTGATGGTATTTTCCATGTCATATACTTTGATTTGTATGCATTTACATCAATGAAATTATTACTTCATAACTTTGTTGTACTAAGAAACCAGTGTGTGATAATTTTAATCTTTCAAAGTATTCAGTAATGTGTCAATAATGTGTCACTTATTGCAAAATTCATTACCCATGAATAATTCTTTAGAATGTATTTTTTTTTAATTTTAGAAAGTAATTATGCCACTTAGAAGTTTTCAATTGCCATTCTGCTATGCATATTCATCACTAGCCAGTATTAGACAAGTGATAGCTATATTTTTGGAATGTCTATCCATAATTAAATATTTTGCACTGGTTAAACTTAAAATGTAATTGACTTTGACCTTTTAATTGTTTGAAAATACAATAATTTAAGAATATATTGTTAGAATTATTCCCTGTCTTTATTTGGGGCAACTCAAGGCACAGTACTTATTGAAAAGTTCCCACCTGCTACTTTCTCCAGAACAATCCTGTGAGGCACATTAATTAAGAGAAGGTAACAGGTCTAGAGTCACCCAACTGGTTTTCATGCCTAAGAAAAAAGCCCAGAATTTAGTATCTCGGTTTCCAGTCCAGCACTTTAACAATTGCACCGAATCTAGAATCACAAACAGCATGAATTGTACTGAACCATGAGATCTTCTTCAAGACTGTTTGCAGACTGACTATTTAAATTTAGAAAACTATTTGACACGTCAGTCTTTTTTGGTGGAGAAGTCCTCTCTTCTGCTAAACTAATATTTGGCTCTTTCAGGGATAGCTTTCAAATGAGCCCTGAAATGCCATTTTATTTGAACGTTGCATTGTCCTTGAGAACAGAAGTTTATATATATTTAAAATAAACCAATAATTAACAGTTATTAAAATACACATTTTCAAACTGTTTACTATACTGTAGGATCTATATCCTTCCCTACTTTGATACTTGCTCTGTGTACCTACAAAATAGTGGTGGGTTGCAGGCGATACGCTTTGGTATGGGCATACTGGAGCCTGCCTGGAGCACCGCGTACTGTTCCGGTATGGTGCTCCGGAAGGCACACCCGCCTGCCTGAGCTCCTTACCTGTTCTTTAAAGCCTTCGGCGTTAAAGGTGCATGGCATGTACAGCGCCTGTGCGATGCTCTGCTGAACAGCTGGAGTGTCGCGGAGGCTTGCGGAAGTGTTGCTGGCAGCTATGATGCATGCGCTGCACGCATCCATGTGGGTGACACCAGGCCCTTTCAAACCATACCGGTTGGAATGGGATCCAGAACCCACTGCTGCAAAAGTGATCCTGGCTCACAAGAATTTACGGCAGAATCTTTTGCCAATGTTTGGTAGGTTCCTTGTAGTTATTTTGGACATCAGTTTCAGTTACTTTGGTTGATGGTATCGGATTTTCAGGTGCTACCAACAGCCACATTACAGTTTGTCACTTATTCTACAGCACCTGTCAGCCAGATAAACTGAGCAGAGTTAACAAACTAATTAACAACTTAACCCATTTTCAGATTAAAATTAGCTAATTTACTAGCAGAGTGTATTTTTCCTATGACATTTATATCAAGCATAAAGCAATAACTCTAAAATTAAATACATTTTCAGTTTAGATTTGAGGTGGCCTTTAACCTTTCCTAGTGTAATAAATCTATTTCTCAAGATCATTTAAAAGTAGGGCTGTTCTTTAAGGAATTTCCAACCACTCAGTTATGACAAAAATAATTACTGCTTTAATGGCAATAATTCTTTCCTCTGGGACGACATGCTGTTTACTTACAGACTCTCCATTTATCCCCTGGGGGTATTCTATTGAAGAGATCTTCTTCCAAGTTATGTTGGCTGTAAAGATGCAATATGTTTCAAACAGTCCCAACACAGAAACACCTGGAATAATCAGCAGAGTATGGTTGCATTAATTAGTGATTTGGTATAAAATTAAGAGCAGGCTGTTGTATGTGAAAATTTCCATAGAGAAACATCTATACATATGTCAGGAGTGTTTATCTTCAATGTACTAGGCTGATCTTTAAAACAAATATGCTGCTTTGGTAGGAAAACAGGTTTTTGGTTGCAGCTGAAGTGAATGAGGCAGTACAATGTTTTTCCTAGCCATTGCTCTGGCTAAAGAGGAAAAGGAAGGCAGCTTGTCTGTCTGTCTGTCTGTCTGTCTGTCTGTCTTGCTCTGCCTTTTAAAAAAATACTGCTGCTTTCTTTTTAAAAAAATATTTTTATTTTTCAAAACAAACATAACAAAGAATCTTCCTTTTTTACATACTGTAGAAAGTGTATCAGTTGGTTACAAAAAAAACCCCTCTCGTGCATCTCTTCCACAGTCATCAATCATAATTCATATTAACTCAAGTATTTTAACTCATATATTTATACATATTGCCATCATCATACCTCCATTTTCATTTGACTACAATTATTTAAACATCTTCATCATAAAATATATCAAGATTTAAAACATAACCACATACTGGCATTTCATTTGCTATTTCTAAAATCCTCCAATAACACTGAATCCTTATGGCTATTCTAGCTAAACATCCATAATATCTAGTAACAAAAATTTCTAATCCTCCTTACCAAATCACTGTTTACCATTTACATTCAGTTTCCTTATGTTGCACCCATACATATATATTTTCCTTTGTATCATTATCCCTCCTTTATTTAACTATATCCTGTATCATAACATTTCCCCTAATAATCAAAATATAACTAAATTTAACTTAGTTCTTTTTTTATTAGCCTTTATCTATAATCAAAAAGATTTCTAATCTTTCTTTCATGGGTACCATTCAAATATTCATATCCAATTATTACTTACCATAACAATACATAATATATTATAATAATATGTATATATTATTATCATTATCAATTATTTATTTGACTATATCTATTGTCACTAAATTTCACTAAGTTTAACTAGTTTTAAATTATGCACTTCCATCTATCAACCTGTATCTTTCCAGTAGCAAAACAGTCTCATGTCTTCTGCCATTTGTGGTATCAGTCCTCTAATCATCTCCTTAATCAGATTTGTATGGACTCCTCTTAGCAACTCATTGCTTATTAAGTCTCTCATGTAATTTTGATGCCCTTCTTCTGTTTCCTTAATCAGCTTATCTTTAATTGTCAGTGGTGTTATCAATGAAGTTGCTAATAAAATTTCTCTCTTTAAATCCATACATTATTTTGTTTTTTCTTCTTCTGTATCTTGCCATCTGGGGTAGATTTCCCCTCCATTTAATTCCACTTTCAGTGTTCCACTCTTTCCATTTCCAGACACAAATCAATCACCATAGATATCAGCAGATTTAATTTCTTTATGGTCATTTTCCTCTTTGGTTTTTAGGACTCTAACCTCCACTTTTTCCACTTGGTAAACATCTCCAACTTCTTTATCATATTTTACTGTTAGATGCTCTAGGTTTTCCAACTTCTCCATTCTGTCAAATGTATTTGATAATTTCTGAATTTCTAACAATATCTTTTGCAGGCCTAACATTTCTTTCTGCTGCTGAAGTTGTGCCATTATCTCCAGCTCACAAACACTGCAGCTCTATCTTAAAAGGTTTTTACAAGATTAAGCATAAATTCACAATAAGGTTTTATTTTCACTTTTCTCTGGTTAAGGATATACTTCAAAGGAACATCTGTATGCTTTTCTTCTTATCACTCTCTATAAACAGACAATGAGACCTTGAAGTGCCAAACCAGAATAATCAGTGAGGAAAGTAAGACTGTTTTGTTTCTAATACACAAAGCCTCCGAGCAGCAGCATTTTTCTTTCCCTCTCTCAAGAAGTCAAATTCTTGAGTGAGTTAGAAAAGAATTTAAATTTCAATTTCAATTTATTTGTGCTTCTAGACCGCCCCCTCTCCCAGAAGGGACTCGGGGCGGTGTACAGTCCATAGAGAATATCACAAAAATACAATAAAAAAATAAATAATTAAATATGTACAGTTTGGAGGAGGTTAAAATGCAATTAAAAGAACTGTACAAAGCTGAATAAATATAATTTTTTAAAATCCCTAAAACAGACACAACAGATTAAAAAAACCCTAAAATAACCAGATAATAATACATTTGCCAGGAGGGACAGTTGTAATTATGCCAGGCCTGCTAATCGGAACAGGTGAGTCTTCAATTTTTGCCGGAAGGAGCGGAGGTCAGAAGTGGTTCTAATGTCGGGGGGGAGGTCATTCCAGAGGGTTGGGCCCATCACAGAGAAGGCCCTACTCCTTGGTGTCGCCCGTTGGCATTGCCTAGTGGACGGCACCAGGAGAAGTCCCTCCCTGTGTGAGCGAATTGGCCGCAGGGATGTATGTGGGAGGATGCGATCCCGCAAGTAACTAGGTCCCGTGCCATGGAGCGCTTTAAAGATGGTAATCAGCACCTTGAAACGCACCCGAAAAACCACAGGTAGCCAGTGCAGCTCGCGCAGGAGAGGTGTTACGTGGGAGTACCTCGTACTCCCCATCACAGCCCGCGCGGCTGCGTTCTGAACCAACTGCAGTCTCCGGGCGTGTCCCAAGGGCAGCCCCATGTAGAGAGCGTTGCAGTAATCCAGGCGGGACGTCACCAGCGCATGAGTGACCGTGCGTAGGGCATCCCGGTCCAGTAGGGGGTGCAATTGGCGCACCAGGCAAACCTGGTGGAACGCCCCCCTCGCCACGGCTGCCACATGGTCATCCATTGACAGCCGGGCATCAAGGAGGACGCCCAAATTGCGCGCCCGTTCCACAGGGGGCAATTGTTCGCCCCCTATGGCCAGCGATGGAATCAGCTGGCTGAACCGAGGTGCCGGTAGCCACAGCCACTCGGTCTTGGAGGGGTTGAGTTTAAGTCTGTTGTCCCCCATCCAGACCCCGACGGCTTCCAAGCACCGGGACATCACTTCAACAGCCTCGTTGGGGTGGTTTGGGGTTGAAATATACAGCTGAGTATCATCAGCATAGAGGTGATACTCAACCCCAAAACCACGGATGATCTCACCCAGCGGCTTCACATATGTGTTGAACAGGAGAGGCGAGAGGACCGACCCCTGTGGCACTCCACAAGTGAGTGGCCTCGGGGTCGACCTCTGTCCCCCTGTCAACACACATTGCCTCCGGTCGGAGAGGTAGGAGCCGAACCACTGCAAAACGGTACCTCCGACTCCTATCCCCTCCAACCGGCGCAATAGGATACCATGGTCGATGGTATCAAAAGCCGCCGAGAGGTCTAATAGGACCAGGATAGAGGAACAACCTCTATCTCTGGCCCTCCAGAGATCATCGACCAACGCGACCAAGGCTGTCTCTGTGCTGTGCCCGGGTCGGAAGCCGGACTGGCGTGAGTCTAGATACTCGGATTCGTCAAGGTGTTGTGGAAACTGCTGCGCCACCACATTCTCAACAACCTTCGCTAAAAACGGAAGGTTGGAGACTGGACGATAGTTAGCTAGCTCCATTGGGTCGAGTGCAGGCATCTTAAGTAAGGGTCTCACCACCGCCTCCTTCAAGGCGGCTGGTAAGGATCCCTCACCCAATGAGGCATTCACCAGGCCCAGAAGCCAGCCTCGGGTCACCTCCCAAGATGCCAGTACCAACCAGGAGGGACACGGGTCCATTAAACATGTGGTGGGTCGCAGCCGTCCACGCAACCTATCCAAATCCTCGGGGGCAACAGAATCAAACTCCTCCCAGGATGGTCTCACAAGACTCGCTGTTGGCGGCCCGTCCGGTCCACTGAGGGGGGCCCATCCGCTCCGGATCTGAGCGACTTTATCCTGCAGATATTCCCCAAACTCCTCTGCTCTGCCCTGCAAGGGTGCCCCTTGCGTCCTCTGTGACAAGAGGGAGCGGGTCACCCTAAACAGGGTGGCAGGGCGGTTATCCGCGGACGCAATAAGAGCAGCGCAATATCTACGTTTGGCCGCCCTTAATGCCACAAGGTAGGTCCGTAAATAGGCTCTTACCTGTGTTCGATCAGATTCGAAGCGTGAGGACCTCCACCTGCTCTCTAGACGTCTCCTATGGCGCTTCATCACCCTCAGCTCCTCGGTATACCAAGGAGCCCGGGTGGGTCGCTGCCGCAGGAGAGGTCGCAAAGGCGCAACCCGGTCCAAGGCCCCAGCCGCCGCCCTATTCCAGGCGGCCGCTAGGTCCTCCGACCGAGTGCGGGTCAGGGCTACAGGTAATGGCCCAAGCTCCATCTGGAACCTATCCGGCTCCATCAGGTGCTTGGGGCGGTACCAGCTTGGACCATCTGGTCCCGCCTCCTCGCGGTGGGGGGTAGCGCCAGGGAAGTCCAGCCGGAGACATGAGTGATCCAACCATGACAGGGGTGTAACAACAAAGTCCCCTATACCCAGATCACTCGTCCACTGCTCAGATACAAAAACAAGGTCCAATGTGTGGCCACCTTCGTGTGTGGGGCCCTGAATTAACTAGGTCAGGCCCATGGCTGTCATGGAAGCCATGAACTCCCGAGCCACCTCAGACGCTGCTCCCGTCGACGGCAGGTTGAAATCCCCCATAACCACAAGCCTGGGGATCTCAACCGCCGTCTCCGAGATCAGCTCGAGGAGCTCGGGCAGGGCCGCTGATGTATAGCGAGGAGCCAAGTATACAATCAGCAAACCCAACTGCTTCCCTGGGCCCCATTTCACACCAAGGGACTCACACCCGGATATCTGAGGAACAGTGAACTCCCTCGGCTCTAGACCTTCCCGTATAACTACCGCCACCCCACCACCCTTACCCAGGGCCCGAGGCTGATGGAATGCACGGAAACCTGGTGGGCACATTTCCATGAGGGGTAAACCACCCTCGTGGCCCAACCAGGTCTCCGTTATCCCTGCAAGGTCCAGCTCCCCCTCAGAGATCAGCTCATTAATGAGGGGGGCCTTGTTGGTTACGGACCTTGCATTGCAAAGCATCAGCCGTAGGCCCGGGCTCTGTAGTTCCTGGCCACCTAGGTTGCGGGGGTTGGTACAAACGACCGGGCGTAGCCAACAGCCACGGTCTCCCAACCAACCTTGTAATCTTCTTTTGTTCTCGCATCCCCCCCTCCCCGCGACCGTTGTAATCAAACAACCCTCTATTGGAATAACTTGTTCCCTCTCCCCCCCCACTCCGCTCACTTCCCTCCTGGACTCACCTGTTCGTCTGGCACTGGCTTCCCTCCTGGCCTGGTTATCCCCCCCTCCCTTCCCAGAACCCCCTAAAAACAATATAAAACATTTAGCTAAAAAGCCCCTCAGCTTCCTCTTCTTCCACCTCTCGGGGTTCACAAACCCGTCATCAAGGCTGGCCCCTGAGAGAGCCAAGGGCCATACCTGCGAAAGAGGGGCCTCCCGCAGGCGGAGCAGATCAGACCTCGAATAAATTAAAACGTTGTAATAGTCCCAGTAGGGTAGGGGTGCAGATGATGCAAAGTTAGTAATTAATAGAGTCTCGGTGGAATGGAGGGTAGAAAGTTAATAAATAGAAGAGTCTCAATGGAGGGTAGGGGATATTCCAGTGTCCAGGTGATACTTGGTACTTGGAGGCAGGGGGGGGGAGGGCAAGAAATGATTAAATATCCCAGGTGGTAGGGGGAAGGCAAAGGTAGCAAAAATAGTGGAGGGTAAATGGAAGTTCAGCTTAGCTGTTTCCAGGTGGATACAGCCCCCCCCGATGGATGGGGGGGCCTGGAGGGGTATGGGAGCAGCCAGGAATGATAAAATAACCCAGGAGTCCCTGGCTGCGGCTCCCTCCCTTCGTCTGCCGCCGCAGGCATCTCCCTTTGATCCTCCGACTGCCTCTGCCTCTGGCTGCTTCCCAGCCCTTCTCACCTATCAGCTGATTATTCCAATGTCCTGTTGCATCCCGTTGCTCCCCCTTAAGCCCTTTGATGTCTCTGGGTCTCTGGGGGCCTCCGGAGCCTCTCACCCCCTCTTCCTTACTCCTCTTCTGGCATTTCTGGCTTTTCGGCTTCTCCTTTCGGCGTTTTCGGCGCCAGCGCCGTCTGCGCAATCGCACCACGCCATCGCCATTGCTCTCTCCTTGCTGTTTACAGCCCTCCGAGCCTCTTTCCTCTCCGCTCTTCACCGACCACCCTGTCGGGCTAATATCAGCCTGAAACATGCCTGGGTGGTCGGGCTGTCCAACTCTCGACCCCCTTCGATGGTATGGGGGCCGGCAGCAGTCCCTACCCGGTCGGGAGCTCCATGGTGTTCCTGGAGCTCAGAGGACGACCGCCATTCGTAGGAAGCTCCTCCTCCTGTCTCAGGGGAAAAACACCCACAGTAGTGAAGAAGTAGGATTTTAGTCCATAGGTTACAAAGAATAATAATAATAGAGATGACTTCCGGTGTCCGAAGGCGGCAGACGTGTGCGTCCGCTATTCGCTGTTTCGGTGGGCTCCTCTTAAGTCTAGGGGAAGCACAGGGTGCCTTGGAGGGGCACCCTGCCGTAGGGGCGGCTTGCTGGGACCCCCTGCAATGGCGGCGGCCGCAGGGAAGTCTCCAGCTTTGCCCCAGGAGCCGGAAAGTGTGTGTGGGGGGTGTGCGGAATGCCACCATGTGCCTTCGCTGAACGGAGCCTGGAAGGAAACAATCAATTTGAAAGACACAGCTGAAGTGCTGTGAGGTGGGGAGTCTCCCCAAGTCTTTTACTGGTTTATTCAATTGATGAACTGCAGTTTTTTTTTAGAACTTTGTTTCAACCCTTGGAAGAGTTAAGATTGGAGGGGGGGATTTCCACCCCCCTCGGAAAAGCGGCACTTGCAAAATCTCTCCCTCTCATAGGAGAGAGAGAGTTTATAACTTACTTTTACTTCCCTTAAACAATGGAAAAATAATTTTTGACTACAATTGCGAGAGAAAGGATGGTTGAACTGACTCTTCTCTAAACTATGTATGGGAACTTTGGACCTGTTTCCTGACCACCTGTAAAGGCTGAGCCAAGATGGCCACTTCCTTCTTCTTTGTCTTCATAAATAAAATTCCTCCCATGGAAGATTTTATGGCTCTGAACTAGTCTCCACCCCAGAGATCTCCAGGAGCCTCTCTAAATAAGTCTTTCCCTTGGATTTGGAATATTTTGATTCACCTGTTTGATCTAGTCCTGTATTAGAAGATTTATTCTCTCTTGGATTTGCCTGCCTTGTGATCTCTACCGGCTGTGCTCCCCCACAGACACCATTTCTTTGCACAGATTAGTAACTATCTCTGAGCTTTATGATGGGTCCAAAGAAATTACCACCTGGCAAGGCTTCATCGGCCCCGACATCTTCTACGTCTAGTCCGATTATCCAGCAGTCACAACTGGGGTTATTTCTACAACCTAAAGCCCCTGAAGAGAGTACAAAGGACTTATCTATTCACCAGATGCTTCAATCTATCTTAAAGGGACAGGACGAAATGAAAAAACAACTGAAAATCTTAAATGATCAGCTCAGAGAAACGAAGCAACAAGCCACATGGAATGAGCAGAGAATAGGTGTACTGGAGGAGGGTGTGATCATGATGAGGGACGAGGTGAAGACAATCCAAAGGGGGAATGTAGAATTTGAAAACCACATGTTAAAAATGGAGTTTGAAAGGATGTCTTTTTTCCTTAGGTTCCAAAATTTGCCAGAAGTTGAGAATGAAGATCTTAAGGAGATTATGACCACAATACTAGCAGAATACATTAATAGAGAAAAACAACAGCTGTGGTGGGATATTTACTTGATTTATAGGATTAATTCAGCATATGCAAGAACACACAATGTTCCAAGGGAAGTTCATGTTAAATTTCTTAGAAAGACTACAAGAGATGAGCTCAAATGGGAGGACCACTAAAATATAAAGAAAAAGAAATAACCATTCTTAAACAGATTCCAAAGAAAGTAAGAGATAAGAGGAAGAAATATTCCTCTTTAGCAAAAAAATATATATAATAAAGGGGTCTAGTTTAGGTGGTTATTACCAGAAGGCATGTTGATTTTCTGGGAGGGCAGCAGAATTAGAATCACACAGTTGTGGAGGCGGAGGCTTTCACTAAAAAACATAGTGCTCTCCTAGATGAAATGGGGGATGGTACACAAGAGATGAGGGAAGGAGGGGCTGAGGCTCTGCCAATAGATGGGGGGGGGAGGATGCAGCAACTAGAAGACTCAGATCACAAAAGTGATTTGAAACATTATTGCAATTGTTGTTATAATGTACCTTTACGAAAATGATACAAAAAATGATTGAAATATATTGATGACTTAGTGTTAAACTTAAAACTAATATCTATTCAAATGTTGATGTATTTCTATTCTTGTTTGTAAAAGTTGCGAGACTTGAGGGGACTGCTCTCCCCCGCACAATGTAGCTGTCAAATTTTTTATACCCTTTTTAACCCCTTTTCCCTGAAAAAATTTGTAAAAACCAATAAAACTTGTTTAAAAAAACCAAAGAATAATAATAATAAAAGAAAAAATAGAAGAAGAAAACTTAATTCATTCGTTTTAAAAGGCTTGCATAAATTCCATCCATGAACATAGCATTTAAAAAGTAAGATAACCCACCATTAAAACCATTCAAAGCTTCATTCCGCCGCTTATTTCTTTGTTCTCAAATTTAAATTAACTTTTAAGTTTTTTATAGGCAGTCTCTTTTAAAACGGCAAAAATTCCTCACCAGCTGGAAACACTTTCCATATCCTTCTGTTTTAGAGCTGCCCCAACTTCATCAGCCTAATGGCTAGATTTTGTGTCTCCGGCTTAAAGGACTTCTCTTGGATCCATCAGAGACTTTGCGATGTCCCTGAGATCAGCAAGATGTATTCTTCCTGTTCACCCTCTCTGCAGGACGGTTTAGGTCCGATTGGACCACCCAGTGGCAAAAGTATCGGCTGCGGTCTCTGAGCATCGAGACCGCGTGTCCGTATTGTCGCGACATTGGCTCCTCCTCACTGCTGCTTCTTTCTCTTGAGTGTGTAACATTTGCATGGATATTAAAAGAAGGAAGGAAGGAAGGAAGGAAGGAAGGAAGGAAGGAAGGAAGGAAGGAAGGAAGGAAGGAAGGAAGGAAGGAGGGAAGGAAGATTTATAGCTTTTTAAAAAAAAAAACACCATGATTTAGAGAAAAATGTTCTAAATTTCTGAAAGTTTATATGTCTTATAGATCATTTTACTTTTTCACTCCTTTAGTTCAGCGTAAAGGACACTACACAAAATAAAGACTATTCTGACAAATATTCTGTAAAATTATAAAGTAATGTATTATTCAGTGAATAAGCTTTATTTTTCTTCCAAAAAGACATTGTCCCATGGAATGTGCTTGAAATTATCTCTCACTTTCATAAGCCTAGTTAGATATTTTTTTTTGAAAAATAAAATTCTAAGAGTTGAGCTGAGAAGAAAAGTAGGAAGACAAGTGATAGTGGAGCAAACAGACAAAAATGGAAGTAAAATGAAGGGAAAGTAGAGAAAAGGAGAGGAAAAAAATGAAAATAGCAGGAACGAAAAGGCACTACCAGGCAAAAAGCAACTGCTGAATAAACAGATTGTGCAAAAATTGGGAAGTAAAGGGATGCAAGCAAGACAATCAACAGCAAATTACACAGTAACCAGAAGCAACTTAATTGCTTCTTGTAGCAGAATACAGCAGGGAAGAGAGAGTGCCATCTTCTTTTGTTCTTTGCTGTCTTCCCTCCAAACAACTAGCAGAACTGTATTATGTGCCAAAGAAAAAGAGTTGTGTTTTTATTATCATCTATCCAACTATATATCATTTATCCAACATTAAGATTTTTGTCTGCCAGAACTGGTAGCCCTAATATTATGTTTATACCTTAAGCTATGATTTGTTTAATTATGTTTTATTCCATAAATGTCAACTAATTCATTTAACTCAAAAATCTATAAATCATGATTTACAAAATAATGACTGATTTAATTATAGTCTTAAATACTGAAACTAATTTGTTACTACATCTACTCAACGAAACAAATAGTGAGATCTGGGTTGCAGGGAGGGGGGGGATGGATTGGCATCTATTACAAGTGGTAGACCTTTCCTTATTAAAAACAAGGTTGGGCATAAAGGATTCCAATTTAGCTCAAGAAATATAAATTCTCTCTGTACGGGAAGTTATAAGAAGCCAGATCCTTCAGGCTAATTTATTCCAGATGCTAGTTGAAATGCATTATTATCTTTAGCCTGTTTAGCTATGTAAACAGTAGGAAGTTATCTTCATATACCTTTTCTATTCAATAAGGCTTGCTTTGCATTAAACCATGGCTTGCTTTAATTATGATTTATGTAAGATGCAATAATGAGTTCATACAATCCAGTAAGCCAAAAACCATGATTTACAAATCACTATCTTTGGGCATATCAAGTCAAATAAAAGTAAACCACATTATTACAGTCAAGAATTAGGCTGCAATTGTTGGCTTGGTTTTGTGGTAGTTCATAGGTGGTTGAGCCTTTTCCTTGCTATGAGACTCGCAGCATATTACTGAACACATAAATAATAATATTCCCATTGAACTTAACAGCCATAATTATACTATGAATGCTGCTGCTTCAGTGGCTTCTTTTATGAGAGTGTAGGTATACATAAATGTTTTCCTCAATGTGGTTTTCTTTCTATAAGTTTACAAATCAGGCAATCATATCCATTCAGTGATATTTTCACACATAAGCAAAATGTTGAACTGGCTAAATAAAATCTTTACATGTACTTTGATTGGCACAGGAACAATGGCAAACTGATTTTTACTGTTTCATAAGTATAACTCAAGTCTGGGCATAGTGTTTATACAGTTAGTAGCTTCAGAATTCATCGTAGGTCTATCAGGAAGGAATGATCTCTTGCCATAATTCTTTTTACTATTGCCACAAGCTGGCAGATGAATTATTATAGCCATATAACATCTGTTGCAAATGCTGGTTTGTTTTCTGAAACATTTCTAGGTACCATTCAAAGGCTGGTTTTAACCTATAAAGCCAATTTCCAGGATTATTGCCTTCAGGTAGAAGCATCCTGCATATTTAATTCAGCCTGGGATGTAGAAAGTACTCTACTCCTTATTTCAAAAGAGTGATGAAATGGTACAAAAACTGTATTTCTCCATATCATCCCTTTTTCTTTGGAAGAGTATAAAAATGGTCTTCAAACAACTTTAATTGATTATGTGCCATCAAATCATTTTGACTCCTAATGAATATATACGTAGATAGACTTTCTCCATGATTTTCTATCTCTAACTTGTTTTTTTCAAGTCTCCCAACAGTGCAGTCATCACTACAATAACAGAATCCGTCCACTTTCTGGCTAGTTGTCATTTTCCTCTCTCCCCTTCCACATTTCCCAGTTTTTAGAGCTTTTTTCAAAGAAGTGGGTCTTGCATAATGTATCCAGAGTATGATAACATAAGCCTAGTCATTTGTATCTCAAGTGAGAAATCTGGGTGGATTTGTTGATTTGTTTTTTTGACTGTCCATAGTATTCTCAGGAGTTTTTTCCAACTGAAGTTCAAAGGTGTCAATTCTCTTCCTATCCTGTTTTTTAAAGTCCAACTTTCAAATTGACAAAGCCTCACAGGGATGTTACTGAGGCTGCTGCTGAATCTGAAACCTGAGAAAGCAATTTTCTGAGACGCAACATATCCATCAAGCCTGCCTGTTCATTAAACATTCAATTATTTTTGAACAAAGTCTTATTACAGGCTGATCTGAATCTATAGAATGTTATATCCCCCACCGTATCTTCTTTTACCTCTCACTAATGGGATTCCCAAATAAATGCAGTTTTCCAATATGACTACTAAATCTATCCCTCCTGCTCAGGGACTCTTACAGTCCATTCACACACTATTCTGGCTTTCCTTTACCACTGCTTGCTACACATCTTCAATTTACCAACTATGATACATCTACCCTATTCCATCTGGTGGCAAAACAATCCCTACAGTCTTCCGGTAACCCTTCCTCAGGTTCACAAAGGGATTTTTGCCCTTGCGTGTGTATGTGTGTACATGTATCAGTGGTGGGTTGCAGGCGGTACGCCCCGGTACGGGCGTACTGGAGCCTGCCTGGAGCACCAGGTACTGCTCTGGTATGGTGCTCCGGAGGGCCCATCCGCCCTCCTTACCTGTCTTTAAAATCTTCGGTGCTCCGTGCATATGTACACAAGTACAGCGCCTGCACAATGCTCCGCCGACCAGCTGGAGCATTGTGGAGGCTTACGGAGGCGTTGCTTGACAGCAAGATGCATGGGTGCGCTGCACGCGTCCATGTGGACGACGATGGGCCCGTTCCAACCATACCAGTTGGAACGGGATCCGGAACCCACCACTGGCATGTATGCACATATGTGAACTTCAGCTCCCAGAATTCTCCAGCGAGCATGTTTTGGTTGCTAAGGTTGAGAAACACTGATATATGATATGATATAATATAATCTTGGAATTTCAAAAGTTGAACGTGTTTGAAATCTGTGGGGGCTGATCACACACCTTCAGCAAAAGGTGGTTTGATGGAGTGGCTACATTACTAGAGGAGACAATGAGGATTAATAGTACACTATCCTTTTCATCTTCAGAAGTTATTAATTTCTTTCATTTCTTCTCATGTAAAGAAGCAGAAGTAAAAGATGAAACATTTTAAAATGTTAGTTTCTTGCTAGTGATTATAGTATATTTGAAAGCTTTGATATGGTATATTGAAGAAAGTGGAATAAATCCTTTGTAAAATCTCTGTAAATATTTAGTTTAATTTTTTAAAATGAACTTCATTTCACAGTGTTCAGGCCATTTTCTGTGACACAAATAGTCAAAACAAATGCATTTCTTGGCAGGAACCATTGTAATAATGGTTAGTGTTAAATACATTGTTGAGAATGTTAATGGAAAATAATTCCCCATTTCATTTTTAGCAACCTTCACATTGGTAGCAAAAATATAATTGTGCATTTGTAGTTGGTTAATTAACTATGTCATGGTTGCAAATATAAAAATGCTATATGCTTGAACTTTTCATTTTAAAAAAACATATTACAACTGAAATTTGCCTGCTAAGAAAAATGCTTGTACTGCTGGAAATGGGAGAATGTCCTACGGGGCTCTTTCAAGTCATATACAAGACCTAAAGAGTTTACCACACTTGGAATTTTTATTTCCAAAAATAGAGAATTATAACCTTTTGCTTGCTTTTACTCCTCTTCTAATTTTGGGAGAATTTTGATTGTTACACTTACTGTATCTATACCGCTTCATACCGCTTGAGCATGCATATCTGAAGACTTAACTCCCACGCAAGCTAATAGAGACATGGTACCAAAATCACATTTTAATTGGAATTTCCATTTTTATTGAAATCTACTTGCGTGATAAAGTATTGTTGTGGCAACTTGGTATGACTTTATTTGGCCTAAATACGGAAGTTCTCAATCATCCAGATCATGGTTGATCCAAAGATGCTTTTTCCAAAAGACAACTAGATGTTCTTGGTTTTTCTTTCTTTGAGAACATTTCACTTCTCATCCAAGAAGCTTCATTTGAAGTGAAATGTTTTCAAAGAAAAAAAAACCAAGAAAGTCTAGTTGCCTTTTCTAAAAAGCACCTAGTTAAAGTACTCCCCCCCCCCTGGTCTTCCTAGAATTGAACCTGTCCCTCTAGTGCAGTCACCAATAGAGCCCCCATTTTTTGGAATGTAACTCCCTTGGAGATGCAAGCAGCACCATCTTCCTTGCATTTGGCAAACAAGCAGCCTATTCCATTATGCTTTCAGCATGAGTTGGTAAAAGAGTGAGGAACTATTCTAGGAGATTATAGGGAATGAACTGTATTTATTTTATTTGTTTATACTGTGTCATGCAATTTTTATCTTGTGATGTTATTCACTGCTGGAGTTCATGTTACTGGATCAGGTTAGAAACGTATAAAATATATAAAACAATTGCTTCTTAACAAAACTAATCTCACTCAGCTCCCTTAGTATTTTTGATAGTCCTTCATGGTGGAGACAATTAGAATAGAATAGAATAGAATAGAATAGAATAGAATAGAATAGAATACTATTAGAATAGAATAGAATAGAATAGAATAGAATAGAATAGAATAGAATAGAATAGAATAGAATAGAATACTATCTATGCCATACCATACCATATCATGCCATACTATACTTGGGGGTAATGTGTCTAAATTTCTCCAAAATATAGTAAGCCAGGCCTTAGGGTTATTCTTCTGGGTGGGGTGTAAGATTCACATTCTACTGCTTCAACATCATTGTTGTTTCTGTTATTGTTGCAACTTCTGTTATCGTTTGAAAAAAATATGGTCAGATCTCTAGGGCCAACGATTTCCTTATATTTGTGAGAGGAATAAAGAAATGTTTGATCCTAAGATTCTTCTGTTACAACTTGGGGAAAGGAGAGAAGGAAGAAATTCCAGTATTTGCAATAATAACAACAACAAAAGATGGGGGATGGGAAAAGTAGTGGTGAAGCTGCCATTTGAAAGTGCAAATTCAATAGCTAAGATTGCAATCTTCTTATATGAAATGCTATTTCCAAGTGCAGTTTTCTAATATCAATCATTTGGTGAATTTTATTATTAGACGCTTTGCACATTTACTAAGATTTGCAGAACAATGTAGAAAAACATCACTAAAATTCTAGCAAAGGTTAGAAACAATACTGGTAAGGTGACTAACCGTCCTCCTTTAGGGAGGACAGTCCTTCTTTTGTAAGTTCTGTCCTCCCTCGAAAAGTGTCCTCCTACATGTCCTCCTTTTTGATATTTGAAGACTAATCTGTTGCACATTATGTGACGTATTTGTATTTGATATGACAATTCGTCAAGACTCGCTATAGTGCGGTATAAGACGCGATTATGAGATGCATGCGCTCCGCACGGGAGACCTTGAGAGAGAGCGCTGTGTGCAAGTGGCTTTGTTTACTTCTTACCGAAACACAGCACGGCACATACGCACGCAGTAGACTCACTGCACGTCGGCAATTGAATGACTCACGGTAATTATTTCTTTCTCAGTGAATATTCAATTATACAGAGGTAAGTACAATTCACGTTTTATTAAACAGTTTTTAATGGTGTTTTTTTTACTTCATCGCAAGTATATTGAACAGATATTGAATCTTGTGTTGAATTTTTATCTAAAGAAATGCTAGACATTAAAATAGACGACAATTGTCTCTTTGAAGAAATTAGAAGACTGAATGTATATTTAAATTCTGAAAAATTAATACAATGGGAAAATCAACATGTTGAAATTGATAAAAGATGGGTGGATATTTTCAGCCATTTCAAAAATGAACATATTCCACGTGAACATTTATTTATACTTGTTCAATTTACGTTGTGCTGCCCTGGAACTAATGCAGCAGTTGAAAGAGTTTTTTTCAATTGCCAATGATTTTTCAGCAAGTGAGAAATCGAGATTGAATGTTGATACTCTAGCTGTAGCACTTGCCATAAAATTCAATATGAATGATATTTCTTGTTCAGATATTTCCAATATATTGTTAGAAGATGATACATTGACAAAAAATATTAATTCAATGGAAAAGTACTCATTTAAATAATAATTAACAGGCATGTAAGCATAATTATAATATAAAATGTTGCAAAAGTTTTTATTATGCATATATCATATTTTAGTGTATTATTGTTGCAATGAATAAAATATTTCTTTTATTTACGATATATTTTTTCCAATTTATTTGTCCTCCTTTTCATTGTAAAAAAGTTGGTCACCTTAATACTGGGATAAATTTGACCAGTAGATCCATTTTTTCCACAGTATTTTTTTAAAATCAGAATTTTGCAATACATATTGAGTTATATGCTTTTATGATCTCTGTATCATTAATTTTAAGGAACTTCTGAACTTAGTAGTAGTTTTTCTATTTTTTTTCTGAGCCTAAATCAATGCATGCCTATAAAGCACAAATTACTTTAGTTTTCTTTGCAAGATCTTATGAAGAACAAATTGTGCAAACTGCTTTTCAACCAAACAGTGACTCATTCCTTCTTAATACATCTTAAACAAGAGTCAAAAACATTTATCTGATCCCCTCTAGCTATTGCACTCACTTGTATACAACTCTTTCCAACACTAACAGCAAGTTTGAGCTTTGAAGTTATGTAAATTGTCTTTGCAGGCACAGGTCCGTGTTTTAACAGAATCACCCTTTGGCAGTGCTATAAATGGCAACATGCTCTAAGATTCAGTGGCTTCAGCAAAATGCAATCAACTCCACAATTTCCTATACGTTTGGATCTTTTTGACCAAAGAAACTTATTTGAGCTGGAAGAAAAAGACTAACAGATGCATCTGTTTAATATTATAGGTCAAGCCATCCATGGGTATTTAAAATAAGTTTCCAGGATCATTGGGAAGAATCACTAGGAAATCTGGAACGCCACAATAAAGCTCAGACATGGAAGGCAGATTTTAAGTGAAAATTGAGTCAGCTTAAGAGGGAAAAAGTAAGTGCTACTGGCTACATCCTGCATCACAAAAACTCTTGAGTGTGGTCAGGAAGCTATGCAAAATTTCAATATATTGAGAATTTGGGTCTACAAATTTAGCCTTTAAATATCCCACTTTATTATAAATATCTTAATTATAGATGTCTAATTTGTGACGTCTTATGTCTCAGGATGAAACAAATAGCTTCCGTTTTCTTCTAGATTGTATGCAGCTTTATCCAATCTAGTTCTCTTTGGCTGCAGTGGGTCTGCAAATCTAAGAATCACTGCAGCATATGAACTTGTCTAAGCACATCAATGGATGGATTTTTAATGTGGGAACTACTTCTATTTCCCATAGAAATGTGAGGGGCAAGAAGCCTCATAAATATTCAGAGGTTCTTTCAAGAGAACCTTGTCCCTTGAAATACAATTGGGAGGCATTACACTGTATATTCTGTTTTCTTCTCTGGATAGGACATATCCAAACATCTGTTATACAGATGTAGACCCAATCAGCAGTATCAAATAAATTACAAACATCTGATAAGGTCACACATACAGTGGATATAGAAAGCTTGCACACCACTGTTAAAATGCTATGTTTTTGAGATGTAAAAAAAAAAAAATCAGCCCAAGATAAATCAGAATTTTTTTTCATCTTCAGTATAACATATAAGGTATACAATTCAACTGAAAAGCAAACTGGAATCATCTGGGAGTGGGAGGGATATCAAAAAATCCTCCTGAAATAATATGGCTGCATAAAGATGCACATCCTTAAACCAACAAACTTCTCAGGTCTCTCTACCTTCATTGTCTAATGGACATATCTAAAATGTGTGTGTTGGTGATGGCTCAGTGGTTAGAACACAGTAAAAGTAAAGGTTCACCTCCCACATATGTGCTAGTCGTTCCTGACTATAGGGGGTAGTGCTCATCTCCGTTTCAAAGCCAAAGAACCAGCACTGTCCAAAGATGTCTCCGTGGTTACGTGGCCAGCATGACTAAATACCGAAGGTGCACAGAATGCACCTTTCTACCAAAGTTGGTCCCTATTTTTCTACTTGCATTTTTACATGCTTTCGAACTGCAAGGTTGGCAGAAGCTGGGACAAGTAACGGGAGCTCACTCCATTACGAGGCACTAGGGATTCGAATTACTGAACTGCCAACATTTCTGATTGACAAGGTCAGCATTTTAGCCACTGAGCCACCGTATCTCTGTTGGAGCACAGTACTGCAGGGTAATTCACTGGTCACTCCAGGTGTTTGATCCTGAGCGGCTCAAGATTGACTGATTGCCTTCCATCTTTCCGAGGTCAGTAAAATCAGGGCCAAGATTGTTAGGGGCAATTCACTAAACTGTTTAGAGAGGGCTGTAAAGCACTGCAAAGAGGTATATAAGTCTAAGTGTTGTTATTGCTATTCAGCTTCATTCATTGTGCCTTTTCCGCTTTAAGAGCAACATTGCTGGCAGGATTAATCTGGTCATCTCTGTTATGTGAATACTTGAAATAGCCTGTGTAGATCATGAAAATTGTATGTGATTTGTTTTTTATGAACTGTCCAAAATATCTTTATAACCAGAATAATATTTTTTTTAAAAAAACATCAGCAGTGTGAAGAAGTGAATTGGCAGGATTAGTTGTCCTTATTGGAAAATAATTGAAGCAAACAAGCACAAGTAACATCTCAAAACATCTTTTCACAACAATTTGCCAAGTTAATGAAGCAGAACAGCACTTGGAACAAGAAGCAGATTAACAGGATTGGCTGTCCAAGATCAGCTGATTAGCAGCTCTCAGGAGATTCTGTGGTATTTCTTTTTCTTTCTATGTTCTGGTTATATAGGAATAGTGGATTTGATCTCCTAAACATTGGTTAGTTTGAAATATGTTTCTGATCAAAATGTGTTAACAAAGCCTGGTTAAAGTAAACATAAAACAAGGAACTTGCTGTTCTAGTTGAATCCTAAAATGTAGCTATTAAAGGAATTTAATAACATTAAAGTAGGATCTAGTTTTTTTCTAGATAAAGTCATCTCCAACATAGTTTATGAAAACTCTACAAGTATTTTCATGTATGGTTCTCAAAGTGTTTCCTGATTACCTAGGATTAGCAGTCAGAAGTAAAACCTACATTGATCAATTTTTATTAGAAATGATTAAAATTCTCCATTTGTTGTTTATTGCCAGTGTTGGTACTTCATAGCACTAATTGAATAAAGAATCCCTTTTCCAATGAAGGCCACAAACTGGTATCACAAATACATCCAGATATGGACATGGTTTATTATAGATGGTATTGTAAGGCTGATGACAAACAAGAGGATGTTTTTTCCATAGATTTAAAGATGGCACAATTGAATATACAGTGCAAATCTTTTACTTTCTTAGTTCTTCATGGCTTTTTTGCATGATCAGATAGATTGTATTACTGCAAAAAATTGAAACCCCTTCTTCAGCAAACCATATTTCTATCAGATCTTCAATTCTCTGCAAGTGACTATCTTTACTCTTAAGATTGATATGATTTTAAACAATCACATGATATTGAAATAATTCAGGAAGACAAGTATCCTTAATTAATATCTGATTTTGTTGTCCTTGGAATTTCGAGTAAGGTCTATTTCCCATTCTCAAAGTTTTGTCCCCTTAATTTCCAGGTTTCCTTTGTCCCAAACTTGTAAAACAATCTACTAAACTTGTAGTGAAATCTACTACACCGAAAATTAGTCAATTACATCAATTGTCCCATGTGGTTTAGGACTTCTGCATTTGAAGAAGTTAGGTAATGCCTCTTAGGTAATGCTAGCTTCTCAGAGAGAGAAAATTAGGAAATTGGTGCTTTTTTCTCCTCTTCCTCCAAGCAAATGTATGTCATTGAGACAAAAGCATTATGTTAATCCATATTTTCAAATCTGGCAGGGCTTCAGGTTTGTCTCTCCTGTATCAAAACCAAAAAAGTCCACACAAAGACTTTTAAAAAGTTTTGGAGCCAGTAACTCTATTGCCAATCCATGAATATATTGGAATAAGAAAAATAAGTGATGCCAAAATGCCTGTGGCTTTCCTAAACTACATAAAGTCTAGTGGGAGTTGTAGTTAGATGGATAATGAGAAATAATATAGTAGATAAAAAAATATGTTGCTATGGAATTTGTTATTATTATTAATTTTCATAGTAGATCTAAATATTCCCTGATATAGAAAGATACTCTTGCCCTATAAGATTATTCCATTCACATAAAATAATGTTGCTGTTTTTAAGAAGAGCTGGCATTTTCTCTGTTCTTCCAGGATGCAAAATAACAATCCCACTGATCCTAACAGGCAGCCATAGGAAACGCAAGAATTCTGACTTAAAGTGGACCTAAAGAATGCTAACTGGCAAGTGGAGTGTGGTAGAAAGACAGCTGCAAAAGGAGATAGTTACTGCCAACTTCCCTGAAAAGATTTTGAATCCCAGCAAAGCTTCAATTATAGGATGGACAGAGCTTGTTTAAGTCTGAGCAAAGACTGCTTGTCATCCCACTTTGGATATTAGCCATCTCTGCTACAGAGCCTAATGCTAGAAGATGGGGAGGTCTGGCTCCTTTTTGTTAGTTTCCTTAGGAGTTTCCCAGATGTAGTTCCAGCAGTATTGTCCCTGCTCCATCTGGATACGATGAAAAGCAAGTTATGAGTCTACTACCTAATTCTTAAAAGCCAGATGCTTTCCATTATCTTGACATAATTGGCTTTTTCAGTTCACTGCCGTTTCTGACTCTTCTCCACACCACCAGCAGGATCCCCATTCTTTGGGAGGATATTCTGCAACTGTGATGTTTCAGAAGTGCTGCTATGGCCGTTCACATTGTAAAATTTAGAAATGCCAATGTTCATTAAATAAGGGTGCTAAAGTAAGGAGTCCTGCAGCAAGAGATTCCATTTCTTGATGCTATCCCTTTATGTCAGGGGTGTCCAAACTTTTTCCAAGGTGGGACAGATTTGGTGAGGTGAAAATGTATGGGGTTGACCATTCAGCCTGACATTCTTTGAACCATTAACATTAAATGCAAATGAACTATTTTATGAAAGACTAAACAAATAACTCTGGTGGGGAGAAGAGGCTGCGGGCCGCTCGGAATTTGAAAACGGGCCGCAATTGGCCCCCGGGCCGGACTTTGGACATGCCTGGTCTATGTGAACAGGGGGAGGCCATACACTTTCCATCCCATTTAGCATACTCATAGCTACAATACTCATAGCCACAACACATAATCATGTGCTGTATATAATGGAGTTATGGACCTGGATGACCTTAATGATTAATGAAATAGTATTCTCTGAACCGGTAGCCTTTTCCCACTATTGTGCCACACAATAATTGAAATTATTAAAATATTCATTGTAATAAATTGAGATTCTATTGGAATTGTGCTGCTATTGAATTCTGCTGAATATCTATTGATTGAAAAAAAAGCCATACTCTTTTCCCATCAAAGGAGAAGAGAATTTTGTTGAAATTTTCGTGGGTAGGTTATAAGATTCATGCACTTTCTTGAGGAATGAAGTTTGTATGAGCAGACTTTCATTGAAAAATCACTTTTTTACAAGCCTCCAGCCTTCCTTTTTTATGCTTCAATTAAATCTCTGGGGAAGAAATTATATAGGGTCTCTTTTCCAGATCAGGAAGCATGTGGGCAATTACAGAGGTTGTGTCACTATGCAAAAAGAAAAGGATGTAAACAGTTCTGAATAAAAAAAATTCTAAAGAAATTCTAAAGGATCACAAGAATGGGATAGAAAACAGACATAACTCTCATAACAAAAGAAATTAGAAGATGGATTTTGGCACAACGTCAGACATACCCACAGACATACACTAAGATAGTCTAGATGGTTTTGGTGGATAAATACTGAAGTAAACAAATGATACTGATTAAAACAATAGATGTTGCCAATCCATTCCTGATGCTTCTTACTTGTTATAGACACACGTGATTGGATCCACTCAAAGGGAGGGGGATTTCCTTTCTGTTTCTGCTTATAACTTTCTGACTTATAACTTTATAGCATGACAGAAATATTCCACAATTTTCAATATACAGGCAAAGGCAGGTGAAGCTCTTGGGATGGAATTACCACTATGAACAAAGGCAGCATGCTTTAAGATATTTCAGGCAAGGGTTGAAATATTAGGATGAAGGGGGAAAGCATGCAAATGTTTAAAATGACAAACAAGCTAAGACGGCTTCTAACTATGGTGTGACGGTTTGAGTTTGCATTGCTATCTGTGACTGTGATGGCATGTCAAAGACTGATAATTTTTCCATTGCTTTTTTTCATGGTTTAATGCCATGATTGTCTTCAATTTAGACAAATAAAAATAAAGTCTGGAGAAAATTAATTAAGAGTATGTTCCTGGCATTCAAGTTGCTATTTCCACCATTAGTGAAAACTACTATTCAACTCTTTGGGATTTTGCATCTTGTGCCATAAAAGAGTTAATTTATTCAAAATAACTTATAAATAGGAATTAATTAAAGAAATGTAATAGAAACATTAAACAAATTTTTTAAAAAATTAGGTTGAGATTAAGCCCAGACAATTACATCCATATAATTTTCTAGGCAAATGGCAGTGTTAACATAGAGATTTCCTGGTGAATATTTGAATTTTCCCATGTACTGGACTAAACAGTACTGGAATTCCCTGGTGGCCCTAGTAGGTTTTAAATCAACTAAGCTTGGCATTTATTTATTTGTAATATTGAAACAGAAGTGGAAATTATAGCTCCAACAAACAATGTAACATATAAATAAAAAGGACTTCTGGAGAACATCACCTAGCTCACATCACATCACCTGGCTCAGAGAGGAAGAAACTCAGGTCATCTATTAATTAATCCATTCAGTACATACCAGGCAAACATTCATAGATATATAGAATTGCTTAATCTTCCATTATTATCATGGATCTTCACACCTAGTTTTGAATTCCCAAAGTTGGCAAATTAGCATCCAGTAAACTAATATTATGCCGGTTAATCCTTAAAAATAAGACACATGCATGCACTTATTTTCTAATATATCATAGGTGAGTCATACAATCAAACTGTATCAGCATTTCAAAATAGACTAATTTTTGAAATATTTATTATTGCAATATTGTAACAAAAGTGCCATGTTAGCTAATAGCAACCCAAAATTAAAACAAGTATTATAGCAACTTTTCAGCCTAACAATTTTTATATAAAATTATTTTTATAACCTTTTGTATAAAACTTATCGCTTATTTCAGGCAGTAGCTAAACTGATGTAGGATTTAAACTGATGAGGGAAGAAAGCATGTGAAAACACTTTTAGTTTGACTGTGAACTTGTCAGTAGCTGACATACCACTGTTTTTTTACCTACAGATCCCACATAACCTTTCCAACATGTTAATAATCCATAATCAAATTATATATATATATATATATATATATATATATATATATATATATATATATATATATATATATATATATATATATATATATATATATATATATATATATATATATATATATATATATATATATATATATATATATATATATATACAAACCTTTAAACACAGACCCCACCACCTACCTGGAAAACCCACCAAATGCAAAATAAAAGCCTCGCCCATCAGTGAAAAGATCCAGCAAAGAATCATCCCCAGAGAGAAATTTTCCAGATGCCCCAAACTCTATGGCCTCCCCAAGATACACAAAGAAGGAATACTACTCAGACCCATAGTCACCTGCATAGGTTCACCTCTACAGAATCTTGCCAAATTCCTCACCAAACAACTCCAACCCTACGCAGAATCCATCACCTCACACATACAAAACTCACTCCACTTCATAGAAAAAATAAAGAAACAAAACCTACAACCCAGCGACCTACTCGTGAGTTTCGATGTCATATCCCTCTTCACCCAAGTGCCTATAAAAGAAGCCTTGACAGCCATCCAGAACAAACACAACCCTCCTAAACACATCCTGGACCTGACCAACCACTGCCTAACCAACACATACTTCATCCATAATGGACGAAGATACAAACAGATAGAAGAAACACCCATGAGATCACCCCTTTCACCCTTCATCGCAAACTTATACATGGAACATTTTGAAACTAATGCCTTAGATAAATCTGAACATAAACCCAAACTCTGGCTTAGATATGTTGATGACACTTTTGTGATTTGGCCACGTGGTAAAGAAAAACTGGACAACTTCCTCACACATCTCAACAGCCTACACCCTAAAATACAATTCACTATGGAAATAGAAGCAAACAACCAACTTCCCTTTCTGGATGTCTTAATCTACAAAAACCCCAATGGCTCCCTAGGACATACCATTTACTAGAAAAAAACACACACCAACCGCTACTTAAATGCACAATCCCATCACTGCCCTGCACAGATCAACTCTGTAGCCAAGACCCTCATTGCCAGAACCAAAAGCCTAACCAACAAAGACCACCTGAAAACTGAATTACACACTCTCACAAACTCTCACAAAATCTCCAACGGATTCCAAAGAAAAACAATTACCAACCTAATCCAAAGGGATACTCCCCCCAAAAACCGAGACAGAGAACAGGACAACGGCATCGCCTTCCTCCCTTATATCAAAGGCACCACAAATAAAATCAGAAAAATTCTCCACAACCACAATATCAAGACAGCCTTCAACACTGACCAAAAAATAGCCAACATCTTAAGAAACCCCAAAGACAAAATCCAGCTAGAAAACCAAGTAGTCTACAAAATACCATGCAAAATCTGCCACATACATTGGACAAACGAACAGGAGAATAAATGCATGCATCGCAGAACACAAGAACGCAATAAGAAAAAAAGAAAAAACTTCCTCCCTTTTCCAGCACCTTAAAGCTACAGGACATGAAATTAATTTTGAAGGAACTAGGTTAATCTCCAAAACTGAACACTTTAACAAGAGAATAATTATGGAAACTATCGAAATAGAGAAACACCCCCACAACATGAATAAACGTGATGATACATCCCAGCTACCAGACATCTGGAAACCAGCCCCAGTCAACAAATGAGCCCCACCCACCAGCCGGGCTGTTACAACACAAAGCAACAATGGATACACAGCCAACACCAATCAGCACCAATCTATCAATCATGATATAGCCACACATCCAATCAATCCACTTACTGAGACAATGCCAGCACTCCACATACTCCCACCAAGATTTTCATAGGTGTAAGTATGCTGGTCTTGTTGTATACACACACACACACACACACACACACACACACACAAATATAAGCAAACTAGAATACATACATTTTTAAAAATAAAAAAATAAGGTTAAAGCAAATGAAACTCTTAGGCTTCCTCACATAATGAACTCCAGAATAATTTCCATTCGACTCCAGCTGAGATCTCCAGTGATCAAGAGTAATAGAAGTTGAACCACCAACAACTGGAGTAAGCCAATTTAGAAAATGTTGTTCTAACACCTTCATGTCTTTTATTACTCATAATAAAAGTCCTCTTTAAGAGCAAGATTGATGTCACAATAGTAAAACTATGAAATATTAAAAATCAAAAAGAAAACCAATTAATAGGTTTTCAGCCTTTCAGTATAGAAATGTTTTCATTAATAAGCAAAGGTTGCCCACCCATTAGAAAGAGGCAAGTAAACCAAATTAAGCCACATGCCTTTATATTTAGTGAATGTTAGGAAAGTTAAAAGTGATCTGGGATGCTTTTCTCAAAAGCAATAACGGAATTAGAAAAACAGTCACCCAGGGAAACTGTGGTGAAGAGACAGGACTCAAGTAAGGAAAAGGTTTCACTGGTTATTACTATTATTTTCTGAAGAATGCAACTCTCCTAATACTGAGACACAGTTCTCTTTTGCAGATATAAATATGTAATTTGTAGGATTTTGAGCAACCATAACAAAGTGGTAGAGCTCCACTTGGCAAAGCTACAGCTTCACAGTCGCACTAAACATAGGGAGAAATCTCTGTTGCTGCCAGGAAAAAACAAAACAAAGAAACAACACCTTTGTTAATTCCTTCAACTTCCATCTGTGGAAATGATAAAGTGCTGCCATTATGGAAGGCTGCAGGGTTAAATTAATTAGATTCCTCCATTATAGAACAGCTTTCTGAAGATTACTGCAATTTTCCTTTTTAAATGCCATTATTCCTGGTTCTATTTAGCAGCCAATTCAATTAAAGTGGGCATGATGTAAAATTAACAACACAAATAACACTTTCCTAGATGCCAGGGCAAAAGTGCCAAATTGAGCTTTCCTCAATAAACAGTTCATGCACCCTTAAAAATATAATAAAGTACACTAGTGAGAGCCTGGATTCTTTCCTTCAGCGAATTCTTGAATCGGTACTTTTGTTTCATGTTTTCATATAGTCAACAATGTCAAATTATTCAGTTACAACCTCTTTTCTTGTTAAGAAATAAAATGTGTACAGCTGTGCATAGCCCTCTTAAAATACCTTGGAAGGAATTGTGTTTTCTTTTCTTTCAGAATACCAGTTTTCCTGGTCTACTGTTTCTTTGCAAACCAAACTGAGAATGATTACTAAATTCACTAAGTATAAAGCAAGGGAAACATCCAGCCCTCCATTTTATACGTTATTCATAATACAGCAAAGAACTATGGTTACTTTATTTAACCCTCTGATTTCAGTGTACATAAAAGGATACTCTTGTATTGAACCATGGCTATTTTGTTTCTTCCTTCTATATATTTATAAGTCAACAATGATAAGCCAATCAGCTATGCTATTGGTATAAATAAATAGGTTAAAGGGTAGTTAACTATTAAACCCACCTTCTATCCCTGTTCATGTAAAAATGAATCATGTTTTCCTCTTTATGGTTATGCTATTATGGCATAAAGAAGCAATACAACTATTTTCAACCAAATAACAGAGTTTCCAAAACAAATGATTACTCCTATCTCTAATCACCTGGTAGAGAAAGCAAAAGACATGCATCCAAAATATCTCCTGCAACCTTGATATTCTTTATTTAAGTGCAATTAAAAAAGACTTGACAAACTCACTAAAGGAATGCTGTTCAACATGGTTCATGTTGGGATAGATTTGGAGTCCTGCTGAGTTTTCCAGTCCTCAGTACAAAGATCCACAAACCATTTGTCACAAGATTTCAAGTTTGCTAATTGCAAAAAGAATTTATATGTGAGAACAAGTCATCTTTGGAATACATCGTGCTGATATATTTATACTTGCTGGTGCCAGCCTGGGAGCCGGAACAGATAAATGGAATCACATAACTGAGTCTGGAGTTTATTTCCACCAGAATAGGATTTGATTGTCAAGACAAAGTGAAGTCATAAACAGTTAAATATACACCTACATACATATGTGAATGAGCATACTCAAGAGCCCTGGAATATTTAGTTCATTTTAAGAAAGACAATGATTACAACGTCTACCACAGCTAAAACAGCTTTTCACAAATATAATTAGCAGGATATAGCATTGGAAAACAAGCAAAATGCATAACAGGCATATGCAGCTGAGATGCCATCATCACTGGATCATTTTTGTTGCCACAAATATAAATAGAGCAACATGAACTAAGACACCTTACTGTTAATTTATAGAAAAGTGAAACTATAGCTGCTACCCTAAATTATTTTTCTTTACTCTTCTAGTGCTATCTTCTGAGCCAGAAACATCAACGAATCAGCAATCAGTTATTCAAAATGGAAGACAACTAATGGGGACCTAAAGTCCATCCATGCACTGGCCAACACTAGAGTCTGGCATTAGGCTCCTGAAAGATCTGGCATGTCTAATTAGAGCAGGGTTGTGCAATATTTTTCAGACTAATGATCCTATTTAGCTTTTGATGATGGGCTGGGAGTTTTGTTCCCCAAAGGAAGTGGTTCTAAGAAATAGAAGTGAATGTGACTGTTTCAAAAATAAAATTGTATTCATTTAACCATTTTAACTTGTGCAATAAGAACACTTGGCCAAAGCAATTTGTTCAAAATGCTGCAGAAAAACCAATGCAACCAGAAAAGCAAGGAGAAGAGCTCAGTGTATATATATGGAGAAGAGGGTTTCCCTAAAAGGGAGTACCACAGAGAAGATCTGTCAGCTCATCCACATCTTGTTTACTTCAAGAGGAGGTGGCAGTCTCAACAAGCTCTCTAAATGACAGACAGAGCATAGCAGATTCAATTTTGGCAATTGTGATTAAGATTAATACAGTAAATATGATTACACTTTATGTGTACTTTATGTGTACTTTTTCTGCATTTTGTCCTTCTGTCTCATTACAAATGACAATTTAGCTGAAATAACTGGAGGAGCTAAAAGTGCATCAAATAAATTCATGTGGTTTAAATGAAGATTTCTTTGTGGAATCTAACTTCTATTTATGATATACATCAGTGTTTCTCAAACAAATTTTGAGAGGTGTGCACATCAATTACCAGATTTCCCAAAATTGTGGAGTAACATCTCTTGAAGTTATCAACTTTGAGAAACTTGCTTTATGCTGGAGTATGAGATAGGAGTCATTGCTTAATCTTCCTGTTACACTGTTTGTACTCAGGTGCTCATGTGAAATAGAAAGAATAAAGGCATTTGAATGGGCCTTTTGGTCAGTGTACATTTTCTATTCCTGTTTTAAGTGATTTGGAGAGAAAAAGAATTTAATTCTCATTTATGAAAGAAGGTTCTCCCCCCCCCCCCCATATTTACAAATACCTTACAAAGTTTTTTACAGTGACTATTGCCAAAAAAAATTGGCCTAAAGTCTTTAGGTTTCATCTGATATCAGAGAGCATTTTCTGGACTACTCATAGGAGCTCAAGCTGTGTATTTGGGCGGTAATTCCAGGTGGGGTATTTAAATTTGCTCCAAACATAATACAGTCTGTTCATTTGAATAGAGGCAGTTTGCAGGCAGCTTATGAAAAGAACAGCTATTTTTTTCAAACAAAAATGCATTTGTGTTCAAACTCAAGGTTGATGTGGCCTAAATTGAAGGCATTTGGCTGAATTTATAAGCATTGAACAAGAGAAAAAACAAGAATTTTATGAACTAATACTTAAGGTGGCTGAAATAATGGAGCTGCAGAAGAACACGATCACACATCAAAGGAAATAACAGAACAAAATTGAAAGATTTACGGTAATTCTTTTTTTTTTTTGTACCATAGATACGTTTGCATGTATTTGTTGTTTCACATTTTGAATTCTTCTTGTAGTAGGAAATTTGAGGCTATAGACCTTGTTCTCATTGACATACAGAGTACACGTAAACTATGTTTTTTTGTTCTGATCCTGTTTTGAAGACAAGTGTACAAGTCGCTTGAAAGTCATGACGATACCTTCTGGGTGGCATCTTGATACAGAACCAGTAAGACCACCAATCAGTCTGCATGCTAGAAGTAGCCAGCTGCTTTATAACAATTAGAGTCAGAAAACTGCAAGAGGAGAGCATCAAATCCTAAGAGTATATTTCTAGAGACAGCATAGGGGTCAAATGGCATAGATCCAACCAAGCCTCTGTTGTAACAAGTCTTTTTTTTTTTTTTGCTTAATATTTAATTGCTTTGGCTCCCTGGGATTTGCGAGAGTTTCAACCTCCCTCTCAGACATGGGTTAAGGATCCTTTGCCAAACCTAGAACTGTCTCTTTCACAGATCAGAAGGATGCATTGTCATAATATTATGCTATGATGTTAATGTATACCTGAGAGGTCTCTGTGCATGTTGATAAAGCTAGAGATGTGCTGATTGTTGGAAGTTCCAAGAACTTGCTATATTCCAAAATAAGCCACTTTACTGGAATGTTGATATTCAAAATTATAACTGGATTCTATAAGGGGAGTTGATTAACATTTTAACTGAAATTACAAAATGCAACAAATCCAGACAGGTGTACCAAACATTGTCCAAAATACAAATAGCTTTTTCCATTGATCCTTAGAGGATATCTATGAATTAGCAGTTGCCAATTGGCTGATGCATTGACTTTTTAAAAAAACTTATTATATTCTTTGTATATTTAGATATTCAGAAGCAATATACAAGTTCTTCGAGAGTAGGACCAATGTTAGACATCCATGTGCTGAAGATTTGTATTTTATAGCACCCTAGAGAAGAACATATAGGGGAATCCACACACATCATCATCAATCTACCATTACAGGTTACTGCCAATTCTTAACAAACTTCATGAGTTGAAGCCAGCAAGTTTGCATAGCAATTTTTTTTTACTCTTTCTCAAGACAGATATTGGGTAGTACATGGGGTGATTAAGAGTCTCTGAAAGTCACTGTCAGGTGAATTCCTAGGACAGGGGTGTCCAAACGTGGCAACTTTAAGACTTGTGGACTTCAACTCCCAGAATTGGAGAGTTGGCTGGGGAATTCTGGGAGTTGAAGTCCACAAGTCTTAAAGTTGCCACGTTTGGACACCCCTGTCCTAGTGGCATGACAGAGAAGAATGTTATTACTCTACAACTATTTTCTCTCTCTTTATCATGGGTGATTTGTTCACTAGTGGCACACTATACACTTGTCTAATTTCTTCATGCTGGTCAGTCATGGTGGTTTCTCTTTCCCAATTTTTTATTCCCATCTACTCTCTCTCTCTCTTTCTGGGGTAGGATGCAGGGACACACAGCATTATGGGGCTACTTTAGGCATATAATTTTACATTGAAAAGAAATATACCACTTTGGTAGGAATAACATTGGCATGTTTTATTATTAGATCCTCTCAAGGATTACATAGTATTTTTTTTTAAAGGACGCTGCAAAATAATAGTAAAATGTCCTCATTCTGCATCATTATTCCTTTGGAAAAGAGTTGGGGTGGATTTCTTTTTCTTTCTTTTTTTTTTTGCACAAATGTGTTTCAAAGTACTATCTGTTTATTTTGAAAAGCTGATGGTTTATTTAAAGAAGTCTCACTGAAGGCACAATGCATTCACCTTGTCGACTTTAATAGAGGCAGAGAGAGCGATTAGAGTGCAGCTGTACGTGTGCTGCCAGAAACCAAGCCCCAGAACGTTTCCAATGTTGATAGACTCAGCTCGCAAAACCTTGTCAAATAAATCAAACAGTTCTGGGGGCAAACCAGTGTTGTTTTAAAGCCACGAAATGGGGCAGTGGGTGTGGTTACTCACATGGTGAGTGGTGAACGTGTAGGTTAAAAAGCATTTTGCTGCACTGCTTTTGAGCAGATTGTTTTGGCCAAGTGTCCGCATTGCAGAAGCCAAAACTCTGGTCGGTATTTTCACAACAGAGCCAGGAAAAACAAGAGAGACTTAGCCTGTGAAAGAGAAAGGGAGAAAGGGAGAAAGAAAGAAAGAAAGAAAGAAAGAAAGAAAGAAAGAAAGAAAGAAGAGAGAAAATAAGAAAGAAAGAAAGAAAGAAAGAAAGAAAGAAAGAAAGAAAGAAAGAAAGAAAGAAAAAGAAAGAAAGATACAGTGAAGGAAAAACAGTAGTCCTCCTGCCACTGCTTTACTCAATCCATATGTGGGCTTAAACACAGGAAATACCCACCAGTCACCGCAATCAAGCTTGAGGCCTGTGCACCAGAAAGTGCCTTGTGGAACTAATTGGATTCTATTAAGATTGTCACTGACATGAGAAAGCCTTCTGAAATGCCAAATCAGAATGTTCAGACTTCCAGGATGCAAAGAAAAGGATAGCACTCTGAGAGCCCATGTATTAATGAAAACAGAAAAGTGATGTTCAGGTAGCTTGATTGGGACTGTTTTCCCGAAGCAAACAAACATCACTTCACCCAACAGAACTTATGCTTGGAGGATACACTTACAATTTATATTACCCTCAAGTCATTTATAGGATTATTTGTATTTTCAAAAAGACCTTGTTACCAGTCCACATAATCTTTTTTTCTTCTTCGTAAGAGTATATGTTCTACTGAATCTGTCATGGGACAATTGTAAAATATGAAATTTAAAGTGGAAATCAACACCTTTCAAACCATTTCCAAACACAAGTGCCTCGTTGCACATATAAAAATGCAGATATAAATATATACCAAAAATAAAAAATAAGACTAAAGTACACATTACTTTAAAAAAAAATTACATTACAGACTTAACTGTTAAAAAATTGAAATTAATTACTAAAAAGTTATATTCAGAAAATGGTATCTAAACATAAACACTCACAGTAATCCTTTGTAAAAGTACACAATGAGGCTCCTACCGATCCCCGAAGTTCAGTAGTTTGTTTTGCTTTATTCCATTATGTTCTTGTTATTTAATTTATATTGTAGGAATACTTGATTGGACTTGACAGCTGTTACAACTTTATTATTGCCAATACATTTTAGTCATCTGGTGAAAATCTAATCTGTGGATTTTGTGATCTTAAAGTGTCTGTCTATTTTGTCATATTTTCTATCACTGAACTTACACGGAATGATACGTTTTATTAATTTAAATCTATCAAGCATAAAAATAGGCTTATTGCATTATTTTATGTAATCTTGTATAAGTCTAGTTGTTTTAAAAATGACAACAATTTCTGTATGCTGGCTTATTTGGATACGTTAATCAACCAGAGGTTCACTATGACATTCTTGTTATATGGGCACCCGGCTGAGGCAGTGGCAAAATATATAATATATGATATTAGAATGCAAGGCCTATGATTTATATACTTGTGCTAGGCACTGAGATACAGGACATAAGGGCAGAATTGTTTATGACAGTGATGCCAATAATTGCAACTGGCATTTAAGAATATAATCTCCCAAGATATGTGGAAGCAGAAGTTCTCTCAGCTCAGGTCTATTTGGCCTTACATTGTTAGAAAAATACCTGTTTCTGAGAATATCAGCAGAGATTTTACGGTTACTCGATATCTGCCTTTCTCAATAGCAAGAAGGAATTAATTGATCCTAAGAACTGACTCATTAAGAAAAGTTAAAGAAACAAGAAAAATGACCTGAGCTGGATTGAATCAGCCTGAGTTATGACTGATTCTATCTTTTTAAAACTTATTTATTTGGTCACTTCCAGGGGAAGTATAGTGAACCAAAGACAGCTCTACAAAAGCAGAGCCAACAACTACAGCAAAGTCCAAAGGACTGGTAAGTAGATTCGTTCCTTGGACCCTCTCTAGATAAGGAGAGGACAGGAGATCACCCACATGTGATCCTTGATAGGGGATTGCAGGACAGTAGTTTTCCATAGGTTTAAGTGCAAGCAGAAGAAGAAATCAGTTTTCAAACTTCATTTTCTAATTGGTTTTGGAAATTGCCTATTAATCATCTAACTTGAGCTTTGGAACAAGTTTGAAAAGTCTTCATTGGGTAGGTTTATCTTCAACTCTGAAGAAAAGAAAGATTAATTATAAATGTAATAACTTCTTTCTTTCCTGTACTTTTATTTTTTATTTCCATTTCTCTTTCTCTAAGTTTACTTTGTACTGGTTTTTACTACTGTAATTCAAATTCTTAATAAAAAAATATATTTACAGACCAAATTATTCAGTTACCTGAAATCTTTTTCCTCAATCAAAATTAAACTGGGTACTATTAAAATTAGTAGACCTGTCCTCCTATTACAAATGATGAATGTAAGACATAGAAGGAATATAAATTAGGCTTTCATTATAATACTTTGAATAAAGTTCACTTAATCCTGTTGATTCTCCTCATAGGATTTCCAGTCAGATGTTTTGGCTTCTGTACTGAGAAGTCTCTATGGTTGCTGGGCTTTGTAGGTCAAGGTCTCATAGAAAATGTGTTGCCATGGCAGTAATGAGTTCAGGACAAGGCTGAGGAGCACTGGTAGTAAGAACAAATAAAAATAAACAGCAAGAAAAGTTTTTTTTAAAAAAATATAATAATTGTAGGACTACTGTACATTATGGAAAAAAGAAGGGAGTCAAGGGCATCCATGATTTTTTTTCAAGTCATTGGAATCCTGGTCATCTGCAGGAATTGGAGGTTTTGTCAGAATGGCAAAAACATACCCTGCAATGCCATAACATAAATTGTGCTTTTGTGTTAAGTCATGATCCAAATTCAAAAGGAGTTTGCATTGAAAAGTCAAAATACTTATTTATCATTTATCTCCTTTTGTTTCTCCTCTGATATATAAGCAGTGGGCTGCCCATGCGGATAAATTAATTTTGTAATAAGAGTTAGCATGACATCCATGCATTTATGGATACAGAAACAAGATTGAAGAGTTCTCAGGATTTCTCTACGAAAAGGAGAAGTTAGTCCCCATTTTTTTAAAAAAAATATGACCTCTTCTTGAGTAGCTACGGCACCATCATTGCTGAAAAAGCCCACAGAAGAAGTTCTTTAATGGTTATTCTCCTTACGATTTATTTGAACTATGGGGAAACAGAAAGGTTGTGTATTACTGAAGAGAAGATTTTACAATAAAAGAAGGGCATTTAGATATATAGTCCACGCTATAGACTCCCTTCAAGCTTGTTTGTAAACTTAATATGTGGATCTTGACTGCCCCCTTTAATGTTACATTCAGATTTCTAATTAGAATATTGCTATTGGGACATTTTAACTCTGCTATCGAAGTTGAGTTTATTCTAGGCCCAGGTAAAAGTAGTATTTTTTTTACTTTTAAAATGATTCATGGCTGCGAAACAATGTATTGTACTTAACCATCCATTAAATTTTACAGCCAAGGTGTAATAACCAATGTCCTATTTCTGGATTAAGATACATGTGTAAGTACAATTGATTCCATGTCTTTGACCCGATGTATCTAATATAAAGACTCCCATTATGTTTCAACATGAACAATATTTACGTGTAAAACATTTCATTCCATTTGAAACAACTGACAAATTTGCCAGACAAGAGTTCCTTTTGATATTATAAACCCCTAATAGTAATGCAATGCTGTAAGACTTATTTTCCAAAAAATGAATCCATACAGTATGTCAGAACATGAGAGATAATACTAATAATACAGGATAAATCATTACTTAGAAGCTTTATATAAAATCTGATTATTAACTTGTGATATTTTAATGCCTGAAAAGATAACCACAAAAAATTACTTTTCTGATGGCCATTTAAAATGCAACTGTTATAAGCTAAACCTCTCTGTGTGGATACAATAGTTAATCTAATGCTTTATTATTTTTGCACAAATATGGGCTTATACAAAAAATAAAAAACAAATAAGTTATGCAGGTTGGATTGGCTTCCATGCATAGAGTCATAGAAGTGATGTGATGGTTTTTGTTGAGGTTACAAACATCCTAGGAGCAGATAAATGAGGAAATTTGGGTTGGGATACTGGAAATATAGATTGGGACACTGCAATGCCAACTCAGTGATAGATGCTGTGGCAGAAAAGACACTCCTTCTGAACCTCCACCAGTCAACTCTCCCTAGCTGATAGTACCCAGGGAATGCCCTTTCTGCCAGATGTGATAGGATTGATAGAAACAATTGGAGAGAGACAATCCTATAAGTAACCAGGTCCTAAATCATGAAGGGCTTTAAATGAATTGCATTCAGAAACATGACATCAATGCAACAGCAGAGCAGTTGTGTAACATGGGCCAAGTAACTGGCATCACTAACTAATTGTATTGCTGTATTTTGCATCAGTTAAAGTTCCCAAATACTCTTCAAGAGCAGCCCCACAAAAAGCACACTGCAATAGTTCAACCTGGAAGCCACAAGCCTAGGAGTGACTGTAAGATACTCCAGTCCAGAAAAAGTGCAATTGATGATGCTTCACCCAAACCATCAGATGATCCACCAAGCAACTTTATGTATATGTTAAAACAAAAAGGGAAAGAGTAACAAGCATTTAACCCATAAAGGAGAGGCCATGGACAGGATTGCTTCCCCATTATCAACATTGACTAGAACCAGCACAATACTTGCTGCCCACCCCCACCTCTCAGATATGTTTGACAAGTATGCCATGATTGATGCTGTCAAAAGTCACTGAGAGGTGAAGAAGAGCAAGGATGGACACACCACCCATCCAAATCACACTAAAAATCATTCAAGAGTACAATCAATCTCAGGCCCATGCACAAACTCTGTCAAAAAGGTTCCAAATAATCCACTTCTTGCAGAGTCTGACCATCTTCTGGATACAACACAACCACCTTTTCTATAATCTTCTCTAGAAAAGGGAGATTGGAAACTGAGTAACAGTTGTCCATAATAATGGAGTCCAGTAATGTACCCTGAGGAGGGGATGAATCACCACCTACATAATAAACAGAGGAACTACCCCCTTGCTTAATCGTTGTCATGTATTCACACCTCATAACAAGAATGCAAATATTTAAGGCTAGTACCCACATTGTGACATGACATTCTGGGAGTAAAATGCCATCTTCTAGTTGCCAAGGCTGAGAAATGCTCTAAGTCAAAATCACTGTTTGCAAAGCAGAATGGTTGCAAACACGCAAAAGAAACAAATCACAATACGACTCTGGGTGATTTGAACCCAAATACTTTTTTTCTTCAGGGTCCCAAATTTAATCACTGAAAGTAGGCCTGGTAAACTTCCCTTGAAACCCTGCTAGGCAGTGTCAATGGTATCAAACTACCACAGCAAGCAGTGGTTAGGCTCAGTGTAATGTACATGTGTTTGTACAATTTATATGATCTATGTTTACTTTTTCAGATTCAGAAGCATCAAATGTTAAGGAGGCCAACTTATTTACTAGCCTGGGAAAAACTGCATGCTTTCTGCCAGTGAGGAATAGGCCTTAACTTTAGAATCTGTTTTAAAGCAGACAGTTAATATGATGGCATTATAAAGACTTTCCCATATAGTAACAGCTGCCATGATTTGGCTCCTGAGTGTATTTGGGAAGGATAGAATTATGAAATTGGAGTCTCTACAAGTAACTGAATGTGGCATGATCAGAAAGCGAGAGCAATTACTGCACTTTCCTATTTTTGGAGTTTAGCCATTTAAGGTTCACGGTAAGGAAAAGTATGTGATGGACTCACAAATTTAAAAACATTTTTAAAAAATTAAAGGACATCTTATGCAAACCTTTTTTTTTTAAATAAAAAAAATTGTGACTTAAAACTATGCTTGCTGTTGTTGCTTTTCATGGCATATTTGTGCCATTGAAATATGTCAATATATTGCATTCCTTCTAAATTTTGCTGTATCAGGACTTGCCAGAATAAAATCCTTGTAACAATATTACCTGTCAATATGAGAATCATGTGGAAAATATTATTTTTAAAAAGTTGAAGCAAAAGCCAAGTAATGTGCCTGCTTTACTAGTGGAAAGTTTTCAACTGAAGCTTATGTAATATTTGAAGAAAATGCAGAGGGGAAAGTTTTTTTTTTATATATTCTGTGTTCCAAACTCTCTTACTGAAGCTTTTAAATAGCGCTAGATAATACAAATAGGAGATAGGTATGCTACTGAACAATGTGCCCCCTTGTGGCATTAGATAGAAAGACAACAATATAGGGAACAGTATATTTTGCTGATATTTACAGTATGTTGAATTATAAAATATGTTTTTTTCCTTTTTTTTTCTTTTTTATATAATAAGTTATTTAAACATATGGACCATAATCAGAAACAATAGTTTGATCTGAGATGAAACCCAGTTCTTTTTAATGATGGGGGGGGGGGGGGGGTAAGGCCAAGTTTCTTTTTTGTTTAAAACAGCTGAAGTTCTGTCTTGCAAAGCCTATGTCACAAATAAATGGAGACTGGAAGAATTATAAGTTAAAAAAAAGTCCATTATTTCATACACCCAGAGTAAGTAGGTATTTGTCTGAACTCTACATTCCATATTACTTAGATATGGATCATGCAATTACGATATTATTAGTTTGATATATTTTTCCTTACGATCCCCCCCCTCCCAAATACATATTTTATTTTATTCGCATTGATAGATTTTGGTGGAAATTAATGTGTCAAGATAGGCCATCAAGGGTTTCATTGGTTAAACTGAGTCAGTTGCAATGGACTGGGGTCTTGTCTTCATTTGCGACCTTCCCAGATGGCTTCTGACAAGCAAAGTCAATGGGGTAAGCCAGATTCACTTAACAACTGCAGTGATTGACTCAACTCTGGCAAAAAAAGTCATCTATTTAGCTCTCATCAGCTAGCCATACCCTTACTGATCTATTATTTAGTCATACCAGGGGTTGTAACACAAATACATACCTATTTCCCTGGCTCAACTGATAAGGAAGAGAGCCCGTGGCTTAGTGGCTAAGACTCCTGCCTAAGATATATACAGCCCAGGTTCAAATCCCAGTAAGGGTATGGCTAGCTGATGAGAGCTAACTAGCTCAAAATAGATCTATACTAGTCTCCCTTTATTTATTTATCAGTACAAATACAACACAAATATAAAAAGGCAACATTAAAAATAAAAATATGGTTTTCTGCCTGCATGGTCTTCTGTGATAAGCCGAAGGACAGAAAGAGGGAGTAGTGACCTTCCTCCCATATTTAGTCATACCAGGGGTTGTAACACAAATACATACCTATTTCCCTGGCTCAACTGATAAGGAAGAGAGCCCGTGACTTAGTGGCTAAGACTCCTGCCTAAGATATATACAGCCCGGGTTCAAATCCCAGTAAGGGTATGGCTAGCTGATGAGAGCTAACTAGCTCAAAATAGATCTATACTAGTCTCCCTTTATTTATTTATCAGTACAAATACAACACAAATATAAAAAGGCAACATTAAAAATAAAAATATGGTTTTCTGCCTGCATGGTCTTCTGTGATAAGCCAAAGGACAGAAAGAGGGAGTAGTGACCTTCCTCCCATATTTAGTCATACCAGGGGTTGTAACACAAATACATACATACATACATACATACATACATACATACATACATACATACATAGACAGACAGACAGACAGACAGACAGACAGACAGACAGACAGACATACATACATACATACATACATACATACATACATACATACATACATACATACATACATATATATATATATATATATATATATATATATATATATATATATGCTGGTTTTGTTGTATTCGGGTCTTTTCCCGTGTAAGATTGAGATTGTCTTTGCAACGTTTTTGGCAGGATCTCACCTGCCATCTTCAAGCTTGGGCTCAAAATGGGTACGGAGCTGCCGTCTTTTTGTAAATCTTGGTGGGAGGGGATGGGGTGCTGACTTTGTTTCAGTAAGTGGAGTGATTGGTTGTGTGGTTGTATCATGATTGGTAGATTGGTGCTGATTGGTGCTAGCTGTATGTGCATTGTTGTTTTGTATTGTAACGGCTTGGGTGGTGGGTGGTGTTCGTTTGTTGGCTAGGGCTGGTTTCCAGATGTTTGGTAGGCGGGAGGTATCATCACGTTTATTCATATTGTGGGGGTGTTTCTCTATTTCGATGGCTTCCATAATTATTCTCCTGTGGAGGTGTTCTGTTTTGGAGATTAACCTGGCTCCTTCAAAGTAGATTTCATGTCCTGTAGCTTTAAGGTGCTGGAAAAGGGAGGAAGTTTTTTCTTTTTTTCTTACTGCGTTCTTGTGTTCTGTGATGCGTGCATTTACCCTCCTGTTTGTTTGTCCTATATATATTGCCGGGCAGATTTTGCATGGTATTTTGTAGACTCCTTGGTTTTCCAGCTGGATTTTGTCTTTGGGGTTTCTTAAGAACATATATATATATATTGTAGGAAAAACAATTTCAGCAATAGAATAGTAAATGTGTGGAACACCCCACCCGATCCTGTTGTTAGTTTCTTTAATCCCTATACCTTTTACCTTAAGCTGTCTACCATGGACCGTATCCATTTCTTAAGAGGTCCCTAAGGGGGCGTGCATAAATGTACCATCCCTGTCCTACTGTTCCATTTATATGTACTCTTTAATGTTTTATTTATGTTATCCATTTATTTGTGCCATTTTTTCATGTGTTTTTCATACTTGTTTCCTTGTACTTATTGACAAATAAAATAAAAATGAAATAAAATAAAATAATAATAATAAAATAAAATAAAATAAAATGGTTATTTCATTTCTTTTTTTTTGATCTCAGCCTCATAAAACCTATAAAGAATTTCCAGATATTAGATTTTTTTTTTACCCCAGAAGCTAAGGAAAATAAAAATGAATCTTGATAAATACAGCAACAAAAATTCAAAGCTTTTTTTTTAAAACAAAGTTTTATTGGTTTTTTTTTAAAAAAATAATAAGGAAAAGGGTATTGGAGTAAGTTACAAAATTTTGACAGTTACAATGTGTGAAGGGTATCCCCGCCCCCCGTACTCATAGTATTCATTTAAACAAATAATTCAATATTACATAGTGATAGTTTGTCAGCATATAAATTCATATAAAAATTTCAATCAATTTATATAAAGCCGATTTCCTTATTCATTTTTAGATCTAATTCAAATCTTGAAGTACAATGATCTACACTAAATAACGTTTTGTGATGACAAGTAAAAAACAACAACTTTTTAACTGGCCAGTTCAGCTTGTAAAATAAGTTTTTCTTTCTTTTTATTACCCTGTAATCCCTTAATTTGGGATAGGTCAGCTGATTGAATGGAAATGAGTTTTTATTGGCTAGGTGCCTTCCTGACTTCACAGCAGATATTTCGTCTTTACGCCCTGATAGAGACATATCTGTTGCTACTTAGGATTGAACTCTCAACCTTCCTAGTGGGAGGCAAGCAACTTCATCTTAAGGCCACCATGGCCCCTCTCTTGTAGAATAACTTTAAATAATATAAAATACTGTCATATAATGGGAATCTGAGAAACCTCACTCTGACAGGCTTGGGTTTTTATATTGAATAGTAACAGAAACCAATAAGATGAGCAGTTTCAATATCTAATTGCTGCAATTTAAAAGACAATGGATAGGCATTTTTCATGATTGCCACTAAGGATTGGTTTTGCTTGCATTGTAGGGAATACTAAAAAGAAGTCAGTTGATTATTTCTATACAGCAGTCCAGTTTATGAATCTTTTATTTTAATTTATTTTACTTTTATACTGAAGACTTACATGTACGAGATCACTGCCCTGTTACACAACTCAGTTAGCTAATCTGATATTGTTGTGTAGAATTCTCTGATAAGAAACAGAATTTATGCTTTTTTTCAAAGAAGACAAATTGTCCAGATTCTGAGGCACCAAGATATTCCTAACTTTGACAGGTTCCTATTGTAGTTTGTATTCAGTATTTGTTTTCTATAGGCAGAACAACATCCATGCCGTACCAAAAATTTTATCTGTAGAACATCCCTTAGAAGGATGAAAGTCCAGGTGTTGTTTGGCAAACTTGAACCAAGCATCAGTGGGTGTGTGGATTTTTGGTGAACAGTGGTTTCATTCTGCCTTGCTATTTTCACAAGTATTTCATTTTTATATGGTGTGTTTTTGATCGTGGAGTAATGAAAAATGACTAGCTGCAAGTGTAGATCTCTGGTTAGAGTCCTGTGATTCTTGTTGACAGGTAACAATGCCTTTTTCTGGCAAAGGTCTTTAAAAAATTTGAGAATAGAATGACAGAGACCAAGAATTAGTAAGAATTCACTAGTACAAAGAAAGGCAAAATGTGTAAGATTGTATGGAATAGGACTATCTCAAATCATCCATCATTATTTAATGAAGGATTCACACAACTGGCCCTTGTTAACTGAACTGTTACAAATAGGAAATCATTTCTTTTTCACATTGGAACATGACATATTGGATACTTGTTATAAACACATTAAAAAGAGCTAAACTTTGTTCCTTGTTCATTAAGACTATACATAAATGCACACAAACATATAAAATAAAATATATTGAAAACAGAGATGCCAATACCATAAGGCCACTGTATAAAAATCATAGTGCAACAATACCTGGTATACTGGTATATTGTATGTGGGTCTGATCCCTGTACTTCAGAAAGAATATAGAGGAGCTAGAGAAGTTTCAGAGGAGGGCAACTAAGATGATAAAGGGGCTGGAGCAGTATGTCTAGGAAGAAAGATTTGTGGCTTTCTAATCTAGAAAGTCTGGTTTGACCCAGTTTGATGTAGTGGTTAAGATATCAGCCTAGAAACTGAGAGACTATGAGTTCTAATCCCATCAACAGTACAAAGCCAGCTGGGTGACCTTGAGTCAGTCACTTTCTTTCAACCATAGGAAGGAGATAATGGAAAATCACTTCTGAAAAATACAGACAGACTCCTAGAGTTGGACATGACTGAATGGAAGAAAAAGAAATCTAGAAAGAAGGTAAATGAGACACCATACAGTACAGTTTTGTGTTTTGCCTTGTTGTTCTATTGTAGATTTATTGTCTGTACACCGCCCCGAGTCCCTTCGGGGAGAGGGGCGGTTTATAAATTAAATAAAACTCAAACTCAAAAAACTCAAAAACATGACTATGATGTACAAAATTATGCATATCACCAAATGAAATTAAATGCTCAAAGAATCAAGATAGACATTATATATATATAATGCCTGTAATGAGCCGAAGGACAGAAAGGGAGAGTAGTGAGCTCCCTCCCATATTTGGGCATACCAGGGGTTGTAACACAAATACATACCTATTTCCCTGGCCTAGCTGATAAGGAAGAGAGCCTGTGGCTTAGTGGCAATTACATCGGCCTAATATGCAATACAGCCCTGGTTCGATTCCTAGTAAGGGTATGGCTAGCTCAGTACTTAACTAAACTCTGAAATTTGCTACCATGAGATCTGATGCTGACTATCAGATTGTCTAGATTAAAAGAAGAGTTAGACTAATTCATAAAAGTCATGGGGACAAATAACTATTAGTCTTGATGGCAGCATGGCTGCCTTTGAAGACTACTTGCTGGGAAATTGGGGCACTTTGTTTTGCAGTTGGTTGGCCACTGTGAGAACAGATTGCTGGCGTAGAAGTGCTGGGGATCCATTGGAGCACTTCTTATAAACACACTCTCTCACATAGACAAACAAACAGCAGGAGGTTCATTCTTAGAGAACTTCTATTTTCCAGCTTTGGCAAACATATCAACAGCACATGCTCTCCCAATAGTTATTGAGATGGTTTGTTTTATCTTTATCATATCTTATTCTATTGATCTTAGAGACTCACTTCTCTAACCTGTCAATATAATTTTGAATTTTGTGTCATCTTCAGATTTCATAAGGATTTCTCTATTTCTACATTTAAATAATTAGTGAAAATATTGAAGAGCACAGAATCTGTGACAGACCCTTTGTCACTTCAGTTAATTCTTCTCCTCAACCTGATGAACAACCATTAATAAGCACTCTGATGATATAGTTTTCAAAACAGCTACGTCATGCCATCCTACATTGCTAATCAGAATGTAACAAGGCATTTTGTCAGATTTTTAATTGCTGAAGAGATATTATGCCCATAATATTCTTACACTCTAGTGAAGAAGTTATCCAAGGAAAAAATAGAATAAATTAATCCACAAGACTTGTTCTGATGAAGCCTTGATATCTGCTAGCATTCACTACATTTTCCCATATATTAATGTCAAGCACATTGGTTTGTAGCTTTTTAGGCTTATTTTTCAACATAGGTACATTATGCCCCCCTCCTTTTTTTTAACTAACTGATACTTTATCCATTTGGGATAATTTTTCAAATGCAGTGGACAGAAATTCAGCATGAAAAGAATGCATTTCTTTTCAATGCATTCCCATGCATTTTGACCTGCTTTTCCCAACAGTTTCTCCTACCAGGGAATCCTATCTATTACTGCTTTGAGTTTATTAACATATACTTTTTGACGTCCAAGAGTTTGATTGTACCATTCTTAACTTACCCTAATATCAAGAATTCCAAAGTCCCCATTGCTTCCAATTTGTCAAAAGGGTTTTCTTATTAGTTAGGTGCTACTTCAAGTCAACCCTTCCTCATCATTTCTAGAAGAGAGCCTGTTCTAGTTCTAGCGGACAACCATTTAAATATGAGCCAGCAGTGTGCAGCAGCTGCCAAAAAAGCCAACACAGTTCTAGGCTGCATCAACAGAGAGATAGAATCAAGATCACGTGAAGTGTTAATACCACTTTATAATGCCTTGGTAAGGCCACACTTGGAATACTGCATTCAGTTCTGGTCGCCACGATGTAAAAAAGATGTGGAGACTCTAGAAAGAGTGGAGAGAAGAGCAACAAAGATGATTAGGGGACTGGAGACTAAAACATATGAAGAACGGTTGCAGGAACTAGGTATGTCTAGCTTAAGAGAAAGAAGGACTAGGGGAGACATGATAGCAGTGTTCCAATATCTCAGGGGTTGCCACAAAGAAGAGGGAGTCAAACTATTCTCCAAGGCACCTGAGGGTAGAACAAGAAGCAATGGGTGGAAACTAATCAAGGAGAGAAGCAACTTAGAACTGAGGAGAAACTTCCTGACAGTTAGAACAATTAATCAGTGGAACAGCTTGCCTCCAGAAGTTGTGAATGCCCCAACACTGGAAGTCTTTAAGAAGATGTTGGATAGCCATCTGTCTGAAACGGGTATAGGGTTTCCTGCCTAGGCAGGGGGTTGGACTAGAAGACCTCCAAGGTCCCTTCCAACTCTACTATTGTATGTATGTTTGGTCTAGTGGTTAAGGCACCAGGTTAGAAAGCCAGAGATTATGAGTTTTAGATCTGCTTTGGTCATGAAAGCCAGCTGGGTGACTTTGGCCCATTCACTCTTTCTCTCAACCCAACAGACCACACAATAAAAATAGGAGGAAGGTGCATTGGATATATTCATTGCCTTGAGTTGTTTGTAAAAATAATAAAGGCAAGACTACAATAAAATAAGATAAAGAAATTAGCAATTTCTTGCAAAATGTTAACACTTGAAAGGGTTTGTCCCCTAGAACAGTTGGGATAGTTAAAGTCTCCCATTGCTACTACCTCATTTGTCTTTGAAAAATATGCAATAACACAATTTATGTTTCCTTCCTTTTCTTCCTTCCCTCCCTCTGTGCCTCCCTGCCATAGAAGGAAAAAAATTACCCTGAGATTGTTCATATAAATAACTCTAACTATTTCAATCTAGCATTTTATGTAATATTATAAATGGTCTGAGAATACACCCATTATGCACCTAATGTCCACTTGGGAAAGAAAAATGTTTTGGGACCATCAGCTACATATTTTAATCCAGGTTATTTATATTTCAATACATTAAATTAAGCCAGATGCTTAATTTTTTACTCATGTAAAAAATGGACACGGATAACTTTTATGCAGGGTTCAAATGGTGGCTGCTGTTTCATGTAAGATTGAAAGTTAAAAGTTAACTCCTCTGAGAGAGGGGAAGGAGTGTTTGAACACATTGTAAAGCATATACATAAATATGCAAGATTTTTAAAAAGATAATAGATTTCCAATGAGTTCATAAACGTTTCAACTACACTCTATATGGCAAATCCCAAGTACCTTATTTTACAGTGCCAAAATCTACCTGGTGGTGATTTTTCATTGTATTATATGCATTTTTAGCAGTCTAAACCAGAGGTTTTTATTTTTATTTTTTTTTAATTCTGCAGCCATCCTCTGGTCTAGACAGATAATTCTTTTGAGAGCTATTCCTTCTGATGGGTTTATCATATTTCCACTCCTATGTTCTGCTTTGTAATTTTAATTTCTTCCTTGTTATGATGATGTGATAACTTTAGTGGATGCAGACCACTTAGTCAGTAGCCGTGAGGGAAGGAATTTGTTTAGCTGCCTTCTCTCATTTATCTTTGTTGCAAATGACCCAATACTTTGTTTATGCAGTTAGAAGTGAATTTTTATTTTCTGAGCTTTAATTGAGGCCCATCTAATGCAACACACACACACACCCTCCCAAAGAAACAACAGCTTCACACAAATGACTCTTTCTTGTGTGGCTTCAGATCCCTAGGGCTGTGAGAGTCTCACTGCATAAAAATGGAGTGACTAAATGTATCACACAATATAAAAACATTTGTCTTCCACTCAAAAACTCTGGTAAAGCTGTTTTCCAGCAGGGTAATTTTGTTTATTTTTTGACTGTGGGAACACAGCACTGTGGTAGTTTTGCTGGCCCAAATGTATTTAAAAGTATTTAAAAATCAGCTCCAGGAATTGTTTTATACCCCAGCACATCAGGCACAATTCCAATCTCGTATTCCGTATACGCAATTCAAAATCACTAATCATATTGCATAATTAACAAAAGAGACAAGAAGTAAAGACAAGCTAATAAAATAATTAATATTAGTAGAGAAAGGAGAAATAGTTATAAGTTATAAAGCTCTGCAGACATGCTACTTAGACTGTTAAAAAAAAACCTGCACAAGCCTATAAGATGGCTGCAAATGACCTTGCAATTCCTATCCAGAATGTATTTGAGCAGGAAGTAAAACATTTTCCCAGTGGATGAAATAACATTGATTTTTGCCAATCTAAGCAAGGCTGATTTAAATTTTACATGTGGGTCCAATGGCTTGTTCTCCCTCAATTTAATAACTTGCAAAGCTGGACACATTTCAAATGAGAGGGAATGCATAGTTCTTAAGCCCGGTACTGAATATAGCTGCCGTGCATGTAAACAAGTAAACCATTATGTTTCTTATTGAGATAGAGAGTACAATGATAAGTGGGGACTTTTATAAAACAAAGGGCTTCCTATTGCGAGTGTGGATAATCTTCCAGAAAACCCTGTGTTTTGGCAAATCACATCAGATTAATCTGTTAGGCATCTCCTTCCATTATCGAATTTCCGCTGGCTATCATAGTGGCAGCCTTATCGGGCACCCTCTTTTCAATAGCAAGTCCATTCCTAAGATTTCAGGTGCTAGCCTTCCATACTCCCCAAACAGGTGTCTCTACTGTTTTCAGGCAGGAAAGGTCCCTGCCGAGAAGCCTGGGAAAGGGCAGGGGTATCACTCACTGTTCTACCTGAAGGAACAGGTAACAGGAAACTGTTGATTCAGTGAATTGAACTTAATTGGCACACATTACTCAGCAGTAAGTGTTTTTTGTGAATTAAAATCCCTTCAAAAATGTCCTGACAAATACCTTTTCTTTAAAAAAAGGGGGGGGGAGGGTAAAGGAAAGAAATCTTAAACAAGGGCTGTTATTCTTACAGCTGTATTTTTCTCAGATATACAATAATGATGTAGTGAAATTGCGACTGAAGGAATGCATCACAGGTTACCTTGATGTTATGAAGGATGCAAGGCAGGTTGTTGGGCTTCAGAAAAAAAAGTGGCTGATGTTCCAACCAAACATACAGGGTGAGCCTGAACCTGGTTTGACAGCTGTCAGCTGTTCTCAGTAGCTGCAAAGTGTGTCTTTTTTCACATTTCAGCGTCCCTGATAAGGTTAATGAAATTGCGCCAATCAGTCTGTCTGTCAGAATGATCTAAAATGATCAAGAGAGACAAAATAGATGTCCAAAAAGTCAAAGAATTGAAAACAGAGGATGATTTGCTGGATTTAAAGCAGCTCTTGAATTCAGTTCTTTGTCACCCATGTGATTATGCAAACCATAACTGATTGGGTGAACAAATCACTGTTTCTTGGCCTAACTAACCTTGTCATGAGGAAATGTGCAGAGAGGAAAATTAGTATTTTCCCTGAGATACTGGGTAGAAAAGATGGATATATGTGTGTGTGTGTGTGTGTGTGTGTGTTATATTTGTACTGATAAATAAATAAAGGGAGACTAGTATAGATCTATTTCGAGCTAATTAGCTCTCATCAGCTAGCCATACCCTTACTGGGATTTGAACCCGGGCTGTATATATCTTAGGCAGGAGTTTTAGCCACTAAGCCACAGGCTCTGTTCCTTATCAGTTGAGCCAGGGAAATAGGTATGTATTTGTGTTATACCAGGGGTTGTATATACAGTATATTTAAAAAATCATTTATTTAGCTTGCTGTGAGGTAATGCAAATAGCATGCCCCATCTCTCCTTTTCCCCTTTTCTTTTTCTTTCCCTTTCCAAAATAATTTTACTCATGGCCTGAATATGGCTCCTGAAAAATTGACATGTACTTGAGTGTAATAAAATAAAGGTGTTTGAAGACAACTGGAGAAGCTAGTGTGCTTTCAGTCCTTAGTTTGACGGCAGGAGTACTAAAAAACACAAAGATGGTCCCCAGTTATGCTTCGTGGGTAGGAAATGTTTGATAAGCGCAGGCCTTGGCTTCCGGTGCTCCACAGCACAGGCTTTGTTTCATCTCTGAATGATTAAATGGTCTACAGAGCAATTATGAACTGGGGGACGGAACAACTCGCTCCAGGTTTCCACAATCAGCCTGATTGAATTTCTCAAAGGACACCATCAGCAGCCCTCTCAGTTACTTCTCCTGGAAAGGAGAAGGTTGTACCTTGGAAGTGTGCTTTTCTTTAACTGCTTGAGATTTCATTTCATTATACCCAAATGCATGACTTAGAAGAAGTATACTTGCTACAAACTTCCAAAATGTTAGATTACGTCCAGTTAGATTCAAATGACCATCATGAATATGACCTCTCAGATGTCATACTGAAATGTTCTGAGAAGACTTAACACTTTGGAAAAATGAAGTACATGAGTATAGATAAAATGTGGAGATTTTATATCATTTATTTCTTAGTTTAAGTTAAGTAGATATTATGAAACATGCAATTGTAGAATAGTTGCAAGAGCTTACATGGGTTTACTGTGAAATATGTTGGTGTCTATCTTACTAGTATACCAGTATATGATTCTAGTTGTAATTAGTTTAAATGTAGATGATTTTTTTTCATACATGCATATTATTAATTGCTGACTTGGGGCAGAGGTTGTGTAATACATATATATGTTTTGAATTTTGATTTCATAATTGTATTATGTTCAATTTATTGCTTGTATGATAAATTAGACATAATCGACTTTTTTTTGTATATGCCTTCATAGCCAGGGAAATCTACAATGCTTTTTATCACAGAGTAGTTCTAGCAACCTAAGATTGCTAGTTCAATTTGTTCATGCATATGCACTATCCACAATACACCAGAGGGTGCCCTATCTGGCTAGTAGCATTTAAACCTGCTGTAATAATACACAATGGGATATAAACACTGTGAAAAGAAAATGCACTTTCCATTATTTATTCTTAGGTGATAAAAGGATTTAGCAAGTGGATCATTTATATTTTCAACCCACCAAATTCTTGCAAATCAAAATATTAGCAACACTTTCTATTTAGACAGGGAGCAATGACTTGAATGTGATAAGAGCTGAAACACATGCCACCCCCACAAAAGCAAACAATAAATTGTGTAATTAAAACAAAAATAAAGTACCTTGAGGCACTTCATAGGCTAAGACTAAGTTATAGCTGCTATAAAAGTCTTTGTCCTGCAAGGAATTTGGAAAATAACCATGACAAGCTTTGTTCATAGGAATATTTTGTCAGTGTTAGAAAAAATCTTGGGCTTGGTGCAAACACAAATCAGACAAAAAAAATAGGCAGATATTAGACACATTAAATAGAATGGCATATTGATAAAAATAAGCACACTTAACAGAACCACTTTAAAGTTTACATTCACATCACATTACTTCTCTTAACATATAAAACAGTTCTTTGATTATCAGAAACCAAACTCTGGAAAGCAAATTGATATACTACCAATAAATTCATCACTATCCCAAAATCTACTGAAGTTTTTTATGGGATAAGTAAGTTCCCAACACAAGTACATTTTCCTCCATGGATTTTTAAACAAAGGGAGAAAGTGCAATATGATGCCTCAGGAATTGTCTCACTCTTGAACATTTGCTGGGTTTGCAATTGGGAAACTGGTCCTTAAGGTGTTAACAAGCTGAGTTTTCTCTCATTCTAGAATGTTTATACCTCCTAGTTGAATTGATTAAGGCCAGATGGCTTGAAGGAGGTCAGCTGACCCACGGCAGCATAAGAACCAAGAGAGGTGGCACATTAAGAGTGTTTATCACAGATTTAGGATTGTGAGAAACTAAAGAGAAGAAAATTGGAGAGCACAAGTAAGAGTAAGAAAACAGACTGTTGAGAGAAAAATCCCATCTAGTTTTAATCTGGAGTGAGATCTTGCTTAAGTAATTCCAATTATCTGATAGTGAGAAGGACTAGCATCAGGCTGTTTTACAGCATTCCCCCCACATTTCTGGAAGAATTTATGAACTCTTCAAGGTGGATGCTGTGAAAACTGCCTAATATTGTCTTCTGCAGCTGTTGTTACAGATTACAGTGTCTGTTCTTTGCTGGGTCCATCAGAAAAGAATGCTTATCTTTCAGCTACTTGCAGTCCTCTTTTAACTAAATTATCGTATCTGCACCTTTTGATAATTAAATTCAGATGTGAAATAGATCTTGAACTGCACTCAGATATAAACACATAATAATAATAATAATAATAATAATAATAATAATAATAATAATAATAATAATAATAATAATATCTGGTTTAATGTTCATGGGTCATGATTGGCACCCCAGGAATGCATGTGTTTTTTCCCTTCAAAAGAGTTTAGAAGCAAAGTAGCATTGCCATAATTATGTAGTGCTCAGAAAATAAGGTGTTATTTTATGAGCCCTAAATAATTATAGCAATGCTACCTTTTTTCTGAACTGCACCCACCCACCTACCCACACAGACACACACACACAGACACACACACACACACACACACACACACATGAAATTCTACATGCTTCTAGTCTATTGTATTGGCCATGGGAATTTAGGTTTCCTGGCCAAGTCGTGGCACAAAGCCAGTTAGATATTCAATCAGTCCTCTCCCCCAACACACAAACAACCATATAGGGATTACAGCCTCTTTAGCTGTGTGTAAGAAACAATAGAGAAAATTGACCCAAGGAGAAATACTCTTTTAACAAAATGTTGTTTAGCTGGATGGGTGGTCAGTGTGATGACATAGTTCATAGCAATCAATGAGAAAGTAAGCTTATAAAATTCTGGAGAGGATGCAGGATTTTGATGTCTACAGAAATAGCATTTGATTGTAGTAGGACTAGAAGGCCTCTAAGGTCCTTTTCAACTCTATTATTATATTCTACTAGCTGTACCCGGCCACGCGTTGCTGTGGGCCAGTCTCGTTAAATGGAAAAGAAAGAAAAGAGAAAGCACAAGTCCCTTGGCAGAGGCGGGCCGTGCATGGAAGTGAGCCACGGTCGCCCCTGCAAGAACCGCCACGGAGGATGCTCCCACAGGCCCCGACCTGGCCGAGCTGAGGAGCTGAGGAGGAGGAGGCGGCCACCGCCCCCGACCCGGCTTCCCTCAGTGGTGGCAGCGAGAGAAGGCAGCTGGCATCCCCTGAGGAGCAGGAGGAGGAGGAGGAAGAAGCTGTCCCTGGTGATGCGGATGCATTCCTCATAGCAGCAGATAGTGTAATGGTGAAGTCAAATATAACTTATTCAATAAACCATATTTGTGAGTCAGGTCTTAATGTATTATATATTATCCAAGTATCACCTTACTTGCACAGTCACTATTATCTGAACAGATGTGTAGCACTACAAGGCTGTTTTACATTATTTTGATCTCCTCGAACTAATTTGCTAGTCAGGCATACAGTATATGGCAGCAAATCGAAGATGCCTTGTGCTCAAGAACAGAATTACTGCAGAATTTATTCTGCAAGCATCCAAGTCATATACCATAATCCAATAGTCTTCGTAAGAATATGTATACAGCATTTTTAGCTTTCCATTTTTGCTGAATATTTGATATAGGAAAGGTATTTTTGCTCTCTAAAAGTAGAACTTTGCTTATGAATGGTTCTATTCCATTTTGTTCCATTGGCTGAATGACAATTATTTTCTGAATGATGGCATATATAAATAAGTAAAGAAATATCAATTTATCCCCCCCAAAAAAATCAAGGAGGGGAACCAAAACCAAAGTGATCATAAATCTAAAGATAAGTCAATTTGCAACTGCTTTTTTCCCCTTTTATGAACAACTGAACATGACTTGCTGAAGAGGTGATATTATTCACCTGTTCAGGGTAAGACTAAGTTGTTTTATATTTTTACTGTATACATAAGATAATGTTTTAGTTAAGTTTTAATTTAAAAACTGACCCATTTGAAGTGAAAAAATAAATTTCTTATGGTGCTCCTGAAGTATTTGGTTCTTGTGGAATTAACCATTCAGTTCCAAATTAGCTCATATTGTACGCTTTTCAACCTTCTGATATATAGATCGTATGCCTTATTTTAGAAGTATGCACCTTTTTACACAGCTGGCAAACATATTCTAGCTAGTGAGACCATTTGTAATTCTCGTTAACGACTCTATTTTTTAAAAAAAGTTGGATGAAAAGTGATAATGCCACAGATCTAGTAGTCATTAAGAAGGTTTTCATACTCCTTTAGGATTAATTTGCACTGACCCAGAGTTCTATATTTGCTTAACACAAGCAGTCGACCACTTTGATGTTATCTCCTTCTATCAACAATAGCATTCAGTTCCCTCCTGGGCTAAAACAGCTCTTATTCTTCTGAGAATTAGCTGTATTAATCATTTTGAAGTCCAAAAGCACATGATCATAAATTTTGTGTTGTATGAACCTTACTTAGCAAATCCCTGGACTCCCATTTATCAACTTTCCCCCCCTTCTTCCTGGATATTTAGTATATAGAGGATAATTTATTTCTGAGGCAGCACCTTGTGATATTCCTAATGTCCAAGCAAAGCTAGAAAACTCTCTATAAGAAATAACTTACAGAATAACTATTTCCTTATTTCTGCATGAAAGACGGACAACTCTTAGCTACAGGCTGATTCCCCCAAGTGGTTGGAGTGAAAAACACAGGGCAACACTCTAGAAACCGAAGTTTCATTTTTTTATTTTAAATATATGTATTACAAGGAATACACTCCTTAAACAAAATGTTTGTGATTTCACTTAGCTTTGTCTGGATTTACATACTGCAATAGCTAAAACCCATGAAACATATTATGTCATAAGATAAGTGTATATTGTATATAAGGTAGGTGTATATTGATTCAACAGCATAAAAGTAAAATAAATATTACAGAAATCTAAATGATGTAATCCTGGAACCAAACAATTATGCTAATTTTAAGGAAATGTATTAATCATTTTAGTTATGGTTATGGTTAAAATAAATCTTATTTCGCATGATGTATGAATCCAGTCTTCATATATATTATTTAAATCTGCTATCTGTATTATGTATTGTTTACTTTGCATGAAGTCCTTAAGACATTTAAAGTCCATATTTAATACATCTTAAGTATAGCAAATAATATATAGGAGAAGTAAATTGTCAAATTAGTTTACAGGTTTTTTTCTATAGAACCTAAACATCAGTAATTAGGTTTCTATATAATCTAAACATCAGCACTTTTTCATTGTTCAAGGACAGCGAATCAGAGAAAATATCCAATTTATTCATTTCATTTTAGACCAATCAAGCCAACCATTAGCCAGATTTACAAAAGCATTTGGAAGATAAAGTGGAAGTTAAATCATAAGTTGTAGTCATGTGATGTTTTGCTTATTTATCGCAGGGGAAATGGTGTCATTAAGTCCATCATGATGGCAGGAACCTTTGCAACCTTAGCATTTAGGAATGGAGATGTAGATCCCAACAGTTGCTAAACGAGGGGTAATTGTATTGTATATTAGGAAGCAACAAATGCAGCATGTCATTATTAACCAAAAGTTATAGAAATATGTAATCTGCATGTATTAATTTCTGTGCCCACGTATGGATATGTTTTGGGAACAATGTGTTATACCTTCTGCAGTCCTAGCTGCTAATATTTAACTGCAAGACCTAGCTCTCAACTTTCTCCCCCCCCCCCTTGAATTAACCATACTAGATTTGGACTAGATGGTTCTCAAATGGAGGATTGCTTCAAATATAGTAGTATGAACAAAGACCATGTGTAATGTGGACTTTTTGGTACACTTTGAGCCTGGATGTTTGCTCTCAGATGCTGCGTTATACAACTAGGTAACATCATTTTTGTCTCTGGACAGTGGACGAGTGATCTGGGAATAGGGGATTTGGTTATTACACCCCTGTCATGGTCAGATCACTCATCTCTCCGGCTCGACTTCCCTGGTGCTACCCCCCACCGCAGGGAGGCGGAACCAGACTGTCCTAGATGGTTCCGCCCCAGGCGCCTGATGGAACCGGATAGGTTCCAGACGGAGCTTGGGCCACTTCCTGTAGCCCTGACCCGCTCCCGGACAGAGGACCTAGTAGCCGCATGGAATAGGGTGGCTGCTGGGGCCTTGGACCGGGTAGCACCTTTGCGGCCTCTCCTGCGGCAACGAACCACCCTGGCTCCTTGGTTTACCGAGGAGCTGAGGGTGATGAAACGCCACAAGAGACGCCTAGAAAGCAGGTGGAGGTCCTCACGCTCCGAATCTGACCGAACACAGGTAAGAGCCTATTTACGGACCTACCTTGTGGCACTAAGAGCGGCCAAATGTAGACACTGTGCCTCCCTCCTATTACAGAGGCCGCGGGAAGCCCCTTTGCAGGGTAGAGCAGAGGAGTTTGGGGAATATCTGCAGGACAAAATCGCTCAGATCCAGAGTGGATGGGCTCCCTTCAGTGGACCAGGGGAGACGTCAGAGGCAAATCTTGAGGTACCACGCTGGGAGGAGTTTGACTCTGTTGCCCCCGAGGATTTGGACAGGTTACGTGGGCGACTGCGAGCCACTACATGTTTATTGGACCCGTGTCCCTCCTGGCTTGTACTGGCATCCTGGGAGGTTACACGAGACTGGCTCCTGGGTCTAGTGAACGCTTCATTGGAGGAGGGGTCCTTACCGGCCGCCTTGAAAGAGGCGGTGGTGAGGCCCTTACTCAAGAAGCCTTCCCTGGACCCGGCGGAGCTAGCTAATTATCGTCCCGTCTCCAACCTTCCCTTTTTGGCGAAGGTTGTAGAGAGTGTGGTGGCACAACAGTTCCCACGTCACCTGGAGGAAACTGACTATCTAGACCCGCGCCAGTCCGGTTTCCGGCCCTGTCACAGCACGGAGACGGTCTTGGTCGCATTGGTGGATGATCTCTGGAGGGCCAGAGATAGGGGTTGTTCCTCTATCCTGGTCCTATTAGACCTATCAGCGGCCTTCGATACCATCGACCATGGTATCTTATTGCGCCGGCTGGAGAGGATGGGAGTAGGGGGCACCGTTTTGTGGTGGTTCTGCTCCTACCTCTCTGACCGGACGCAATGTGTGTTGGCAGGGGAGCAGAGGTCGACCCTGAGGCCGCTTACTTGTGGGGTGCCGCAGGGGTCGGTCCTCTCGCCCCTCCTGTTCAACACATACGTGAAGCCGCTGGGTGAGATCATCCGTGGTTTTGGGGTTGGATACCATCTGTACGCTGATGATACACAACTGTACATCTCCACCCCAAACCACCCCAACGAGCCCGCAAAATGATGTCCCAGTGCTTGGAAGCCGTTCGGGTCTGGATGGGGGGACAACAGACTCAGGCTCAACCCTTCCAAGACGGAGTAGCTGTGGCTACCGGCGCCCCGGTTCAACCAGTGGACTCCATCGCTGGCCATAGGGGGCGAGCAACTGCCCCCCATGGAGCGGGCGCCCAATTTGGGCGTCCTCCTTGATGCCCGGCTGTCGATGGATGAACATGTGGCAGCTGTGGTGAGGGGGGCGTTCCACCAGGTTCGTCAGGTGCGCCAATTGTGCCCCCTATTGGACCGGGACGCCTTACGCACAGTCACTCATGCGCTGGTGACGTCTCGTCTGGACTACTGCAATGCTCTCTACATGGGGCACCCCTTGAGATGCACCCGAAGACTACAGCTGGTTCAGAATGCGGCCGCGCGGGCTATCATGGGGAGGACCAGGTACTCCCATATAACACCACTCCTGCGCGAGCTGCACTGGCTGCCTGTGGTTTTTCGGGTGCGTTTCAAGGTGTTGGTTACTATCTTCAAAGCGCTTCATGGCACAGGACCTAGTTACCTGCGGGATCGCATCTCACCTCATACATCCCTGCGACCAATTCCCTCCCACAGGGAGGGGCTCCTCCGGGTGCCGTCCACTAAGCAGTGTCAACGGGCGGCGCCCAGGAATAGAGCCTTCTCTGTGATGGGCCCAACCCTCTGGAATGACCTCCCCCCCGATATTAGAACTACTACCGACCTCTGCTCCTTCTGACAGAAACTTAAGACCCACCTGTTCCAATTAGCTGGCCTAGCTGATTTATAGTCTCACTTTCAACCTCCTGGCAAACATCTTATTCTGGGGTAGTTTTTAAGGGTAATTTTAATTTTTATTCCAATTTTAACCATTATTGTACAGTGTATATCCTACCTCCTCCGTATATCTATGTATATCTATATTTTTGTATCCACATGGTTGTTTTAATATGACTGTACACCGCCCCGAGTCCTTTCTAGGAGAGGGTGCGGTCTATAAATTAAAGTATTATTATTATTATTATTATTATTATTATTATTATTATTATTATTATTATTATTAATACAAGTGAGTGTGGGGTTAGTTGCCTGTGTATACATCTATATTCTAGCTATAATAGTTTAAACTTCAGCAAAATACCAGCCTTTTCTACTTTATTGAAACAAACATCATTTTACAGACCTTAAATTTAAACTTAAATTTTATTTTACCTCTAAAAAAATGTGGTAAGTAGCTCATAATTAACCTCCAAGTAAAATAAAGTTTAATTAAATCTTGGAAACACATTTCACAAGTGTATTTTAAAGTAGTGCTATCATATTTTTAAAAAGCTCTGGTTAATTTTGTTTCAAATAGAAAGGCAATATATAGAATATATATATATATATATATATATATTAAATAAAATGAATAATTATTGTGTGTTGGAAAACATGCCCTAAAAACCTAGTTGAAGAAAAATAATTTCGAGAAAAATCAACAAAACATTTAAAGTTAACCACTCTAAAATGTACGCTGTAGATTCCAATGGAGTTCCTTCCATCAGTTTCTGGGAATTGCATGTTGAATAACAAATAAAAAGATATAACAGACTCTGCTTTGGTGTGTGTAATGTAAACCAGGAGTAGCAGCAGGACTGATATGTCAATGTTATTCTCCAACATCTACACCATCATAGTCCTGCAGCATATTTTCCTGAATTAGCAGAAAAATATTTAAAAGCACAGACATTACTCAACCTTTCTAGTTTCATTTTGGGATTAACTAGGGACTATTCTTTTCAAAGCTCTTACACCCATATAGTAAACATGTGGTTTTTGAAGAGTGTTCTGTTCTAAACTTATCTGGATATAACTTTCTTGTATGGTAAATGCTTCAGCCCTCAAACTACAACAGAGACAACAAAAAGGTCAAGAAGTTGCTGAAGTCAGCAGAATGAACATCAGGATTTCCTTCAGAATGTAATATAGTCAAGTTTAGAAAGCCCCACAAGATATGTAAATGTAAATGCAACAAGGCAATATGGATTTGTCAATTACTCTATTAGGATATTAAATGGGGAAAATACATAATTTGTGTCTTCTCTGACATGCCTGTTGGAAGACCTACTTGTATTTACTGCAGAAGTAGGATTATTCCTATGAGCCATCACTCCTCATCTATGAATATCCAGTTCTTTTGCTCTACATACATATGACTTACAGGTGCTTAACCTCTGCAGACAAGCCAGGAATGTTGCCTTCTGTGCAAAACCCAGCTGTAACATTTCCACACCAGTGATTTATAGCACCAACCAGACATAACTGTATAAAACTAAAGCTTGTCTTTATTAGTGATTTAATCACTATAGTGCCAAGGAAGCTACAGATTCACTTCCAGATGAGGCTTGATTTGTGCTAACAGAATTGTGTCAAAGATCTAGATGATGCAGGGATCTATTTATAACCAGCCTGAGGTTCACTGATATCTAGAATTTATTTTTGAATTTATTTTTTTCCATAATACCCATTTACCAATCTTACCAATTTATTTTAATAAAAGCAATTATTTGCCAAGAAAATGTTACAACTGAATCACTTGTAAAGATTGCCCTTCAATAAAGTAAATGATACATCACCTTTCCTTTCTTTATGATCTATATGTGTTAATACAATTCTGTGTCCTTCAGAGCAAGACCTATATGCTTCTCCGTTTTTACAAAGCAGATAAAATTCCTCTAAACATGGGAGCAATTGTTTTCAAGTAAACATATGTAGAATCTAAATATAAAGATAATATTCTTATTCTGAAAACTTGTACAGAAACTGTGTACTTCTGTTTTTTAAAAAAGATAGCACAAAAATTCTTGGGCATCTGGCCAGCAAATGCTCTACCCCAATAAAAAGGGATTGCAGGGTCATAAAAAAGAGCAAAAATACCCTTCTTTGGATTATGTGGGGTGGGCATGGGGAAACCAGATTCAATGTATGTAGTTTCAGGAGATGATGTTAAATTCTAATAGTGTTTGCCCACATTGTTATCCCCATATTATATTGAGGAGCATTCTCAGTCAGTCCAGGTCTTGGTTGTCCCAAAGGTGCTTTTTCAAGAGGCAACTGTACTTTCTTGTTTTTCTTTGAAGACATTTCACTTCTTATCCAAGAAGCTTCTTCCCTATCCAATCAGAGCTGAAGAAGCTTCTTGGATGAGAAGCGAATTTGTCTTCAAAGAAAAACAAGAAAGTCCAGTTTCTTCTTGAAAAAAGCAAATCACTTGGTCAAGAACTTTGGAGTACTCATGTCAAACGATCTAAGTGCCAGAGCTCACTGTAACAGCATTGCCAAAAAGGCATTAAGAGTTGTCAACCTAATCTTGCGAAGCTTCTTCTCTGGTAACATTGTACTGCAAACTAGGGCGCACAAAACCTTTGCTAGACCAATTCTTGAATACAACTTGTCTGCCTGGAATTCGCACTGAATATCGTATATTAATACAATTGAGAAAGTCCAGAGGTATTTCATGGGAAGAGTACTCCACTCCTCTACTCACAGTAGAATACCCTATGCCACCAGGCTTGAAATTTTGGGCTTGGAAAACTAGAACTATACTGCCTATGGTCTGACCTAAACATAGTACACAAAATTATTCGCTACAGTGTCCTACCTGTCAATGACTACTTCAGCTTCAATCACAATAATACACACAAACAATAGATACAAACTCAAGGTAAACCGCTCTAAATTCAATTGCAGAAAATACGACTTCAGCACCAGAGTAGTTAATGCCTGGAATGCACTACCCGACTCTGTTATTACATCCCCAAACCCCCATAATTTTAACCTAAGACTGTCTACTGTTGACCTCAGTCCATTCCTAAGAGGTCTGTAAGGGGCATGCATAAAGCACACCAGCGTACCTACAATCCCTGTCCTACTGTTTCCATTTATTCATACTTATTTACTGTGTTCATATTTATGTTTATACTTATACCTGTTATCTTTTACATGTTTGACAAACTAAATAAAAATAAATAAATAAAACTTTGAGACATCCCTATTTTATGTATGCACAACTTTTATTTATCTCCAGCATAATTCCTTTATCTGTTTTGTTCCAGCCTAAACAGCACAATTTCTGTAGCCTTTTCTCAAGGAGAGCTGTTTCAACTCAACCAGTAATTTTGGTTGACTTTTTCTAGTTTTATAATATCCTTTTTAAGACACAGCAAGAATAAATGACAGTAATACTCTCATATGGCCTCAGAGCAGATGTGCATTAAAGCATTATTATATCAGGAGTTTTATTTTCAATTTTTTTTCCTAATAATTCTAAGCATGAAATTTGGTTCTTTTGTTTTACAGCAGCTGCAAACCATATGGGTGTTCTCATCAAGTTGTTTTACTCTGACTTCAAGTCGCTTACTTAGACAGCCAGAGCCAGTTCAAATACAATTACTGTGTAAGTAGGAACTTTTTGTAGCAACCTGCATCAATTTATAAATAATTTATAGTAAATAATAATTGCTATCTTGAAACCTATTTTTTTCAGTAAGTGCTTTTTACAATTCCCTTTTTAATCTGCCTGAACAGTAAATCTAGCACTTTACTGCTTAGCCTTGATCCGAGGTAATATATAGAGTAGAACAAAAATATGAGATCTCATTTTTCAAATCTTACCACTAGAAAATTGCAATTTCCTTCTACTCTTTACTTCATGTTTGTTGTCCATCCTTTGATTGGATCAAGGCTTTTTGAATATGTAATTGTGCCATATCTATTGAATCACCCTTGTCTACCTGTTTATTGACAGCCACAAACAAATTTAAATTAGTCAATATATATATATGCAGGTTTTGGTGTATTCGGCTCTTTTCCCATGTAAGATTGAGAGTATTTTGGCGACGTTTTGACGAGGTCCCACTTGTTATCTTCAGGCTGGTGCCTTCAGCTTCATGTTGTGTGTGAGCAAAGTGTGATCGGAGCTGCCATCTTTCTATAAATATTGGTGGAAGTGTGTGGAGTGCTGGCTTTGTTGCTGTAAGCGGATTGGTTGGCTGTGTTGTAACATCTTGATTAGTTGATGGAGTTGATGTTTGCAGATTAGTCAACTGTTTTATAACATCCTGTGTGGCTGAGGTACTGGCTGTGTGCCTATTGTTCTTTTGTGTTGTAACGACCTGGGTAATAGGCTGTGTGATGACATCCTGAGCTCTATTGTAGTGATATCCTGAGTCCTGTGTGCAACCTCCTGGGGAGTTGTAACATCCTGAGCCTTTGTGTTGTAACCTCCTGAGTTCTGTGATATAATGTCCTGTGCAGATGGCTGAGGTGTAACATCCCGGGCTTTAGTTTTACTCCACACACCCCCACTAATATTTATAGAAAGACGGCAGCTCCGATCATGCTTTGCTTGCACAAGCATGAAGCCAAAGCCTGAAGATGATGAGAGGGACCTCGTCGAAACATCGCCAAGATACTTTCAATCTTACACGGGAAAAGACCCGAATACGCCAAAACCTGCATACATGTACCCATGAAAATCTACGAAAACATATATATTCTGAAGAAAGAGGCAGGGAACCATGTAAGGCTTTACATGTTTCCAAAGATAATTTGAAGGAATTGGCATTTTAATATTAATATGATTTTTAAAATAGCCATATTTAAAGTAGCATTTTTCAGCCTCACATGTAAACTGAAAAACATAGTGTTTAAATTTTTAGTTATTATTTTATTTGTTCATTAAATTTGTTGCTCATCTCACTGTGGGTCTACTCTGGGTGACTTACAACAATAAAATAGAAAAAAAGATATAAAATGAATAGTGGAGATATTATTCCCCTTTCAGATCTATAAAGCGTATTTTGAATAATTTTTGAAGTTGTGCACAGCTATAATTAGTACTATGTTATTAACATATTTGAAAATATAAATACATATATTTAAACATATTACAAATGTATTACAAGACTTGTATATTGAAGGAATTGACATTTAATTATTTCACTGGATAGCCTGTGAGTAAAACCTGATCCTGAAGGATGCTATATAATTTCAAAAAAAAAATACTGAATACTAAAATAGCAATGAGCTGAAGCAAAGGAAAATGCCCCTATGGGCGCTAAATGGATTTCATCAGATAAAAACATGTGAGAGATGTTCCACTCTCTTTTTTTCAAAAAATAACTTTATTTATGATGACCACCCGACCTCAGGATAATGTGTCTAGTAAAAGTTTTTCAAGCTGAACATCTTTGATATTTTTTTTTTACACTTGAAAAGAAAGATCGTAAGTTGCCTATAAATCCAGCTTGGCAATGATACTGAAAGGTCACCTGTGTATATTGTTTATCATGGTGTTAAGTTGACTCTAATGGTTTCAGTGATTCCCTAGCAAGACAAGTAGAAGTTCTTTTGGTATCATGTTGTCTCGTAAATAGTTGACCAGAGTTTAAAATTGGCCATAACCTTTGGACAGACTGTAAAGCAGGCAAATTAAATACAGAGATTCAGGATTTAAAAAATCATTATTGGGTATACTAAAACATTCAGATGAATTAGAGGAGACATAAGCATCTTACCTCCTTGTTTGCACCCATTGGAGGATTTTCATGATGTTTAAATTACATCTCCAATCTGGTAAAAAACAACAACTCATAATTCCTTTGGATAAATTAACTGGTAGCCTCAACACTGTTGAGGGATAATAGTTTGGAGATTGTGGAGTAATTTGCTGGAATAATTAGTGTCTCATTGTTTTGTCTGCTACTTTATACTTCTGGAGTAATTTTTAGACTAGAGTGAAATAAAATGTTGTGATTGACACGCAAAACGGAAATTCCATGATTAACTGGATAGCCTATATTACATATTATGAAACAGGAGCAAAGTGTTTGTGTTATATTGTTGTATTTTTACTGCAAGGAAAAAGGAGAGGGTCTTGTGAGATGTTTGCCTCAGGTGTTAAAATAACTTGTCTGGCCTTAGGGAAACTACACAGCTTGACATGGATTTTTCTATCCTAGGCAGCAAAATGACCTGGAATAGCCCTGAGAGTCTGATTTCTAAATTTCATTCTTTTCATTTGGAATATAGAATATCATTTCCTTGTAACATTTTTTATGCTTCCATCTGTTACCTCTCACAGGAAAAGGGATAAATTAGTTAACACGTTACAAAAAGACATCTTTTCACTGGAGTTGGGGAATGGATAATCTAGACATAAATAATGATTTGATATTTTTTAATCAGATAGTATTTAATTGTAACTGGTCTATCAGTTGTGAGCCTGTCTGAAATGAGAGGACTGAGCTTTGTTAAATCATGTACGGTATTTATCACAACTTTCTTAGAAAATTGCAACATGCTCTCTATGGGACTGCATTAAAAGAGCACCAGTACCTGGAACCTTCAGCTGGTACAATATGTAATACTTTGGGTAGGATCCAGCACTTGCCAGAGGGAACATATTGCATATGCATTATAGGCCCTACATTAATGTCTTATAGCCTTCTGAATGCAATTTAATGTACTGGTGTTAATCTATAAATCCCATAAATTATATTCAGGATAACATTTGACCATTAGAATTGGCTAGACTGATTTAATCTCATCAGGAGAAGCAGGTGGCGGTTCTCCACTTTAAGGAAGTGCAGGAGATGGAGATCTCATAGGCCTATTATTAAAGGCCTACTAGCTATTAAAGATCACATTAGCTTGAACTTTTTTGCCTTTTGCCTTTTCTGCTTTCTGGAATCAGCTTAAAAGCTCTTCTGACAGAAACTGAGAAGTGACATATATTTTGAGGTCTGGTATGTTGTCCAGTTTTTTTAAGTGTATTGAGAAAGTATGGCAGGGATGGTGGGAAAGGAAGGAAGAACAGGGAGGTGGAAGGAAATTTATCTCACCACCAGCTTTTCACATGAAAAACCATTGGGAAATCCAAGTGTGTGTTGATTTATGGCAGATGTCCAACCCATGGCCCTGGACCATGGGTTGACCCCACTAGATAATAAAATATTTTTAGAATTATGTTGAAATTATATAAATGTTATGTATATACAATAACTGTATTAAATATTTTATATGAGGCTCAAGACCATTCTTTTTCATTCAATGTGACCCAGGCAAACCAAAGGGTTGGAGAACCATAATTTATGGTTTAGCCAGAAAACCCAGATAGAAAAACCATGAGTATCTGACATTACATATATTCAGAATATACATATATGTAATATACAAAGTGTCTACTCTAAGGAAAACATCAGATTTTGTTTCCTGGCTCTTTCATATATGCTTGCCATGAATATATTAGAAAGCAAAATGCCAGTACCATAGAATATTTATGAATTATGCATAGAGCTTAATGTGTGAAATTCTCAAAGTCTTAACTTTGGCAAAATAATTGGTTGTCTGCCATTTCAGTATTTCTTTCCAATATTATATCTAAATATTGTTCTTGGATTCATACATATCTGAAATCCATCTAGTGATGTTGTCCAATTTCATCTGATTGGCTTATGAATGCAAATTCAACTACCTGAACTTTTCTGCCATTACATCAAATCTTATCCTTTGAACTATCACTTTAAATTTCAGATTTATGCTTGCTTACTTACTTGACATACTTAGCAATAAACCTAGGTATCCTCAATACCATGTTCCTTCACCACCAGTAAAATAGTGACTGTTCTATAGACTTACTATATTAAAAACAAAATCATAGGTCATTAGTGTTCTGGTGACAGAACAGTCATTTCCTTGCTAACGGATTACAGAAATATAAGCCAGTTTACTCTTGAGGTAGGCGTAAGCATATTTGTTTGCCATAAAAAATTACAGGATTTTGGGAGGTTTCATAGATGCCACTAAATTCTTTGTAATGTCTGTGATTTGTCAAGGGAATCATTTCCAAGGCATACTCCACAATGATATGTGAGGCAAACTGGCAAGCAAAGGTTATTTTGTTGCTGCTAATGTTAATCATGATTCTAGAAGCTTTTTATAATTTTATTTCAGTGGCTGATGACTAGGTGTCCCAACAGTGAAATAGGTTGATGATTGTAATGTACCTTTGCCAAAGTGTGGATTACAATACTATTGCACCATTAAAATCATGTTTAAAATTATGAATCCAAAAGTTTCGGGGGGGGGGGGAAATCTTCATAGTTTTAAATCTTTTTACAATTATAACTTTAAATTGGTAGAAGAAAAATATGTATGAATTAACAGCTAATAAATTCAGAATACTGTTTTCAATTTAACTTGTGTTGAATAATGCTTGATATTAGAAGTATGCGGATCAGCTGAGATCCAATTTGTATTCAAGATTCAAAAGTGGAATGACTTGAATGGAATGTATTATTCAAGATTCCAATACCAAAAACAACAACAACCCTTGATTCAAAACATTTAGTAATTAGCTGGCAATGAAGATTTAACTGTAGGCTATAATAGGAGGGAGGAATACTGGGCAGTATAGCAATGGTACTTAGACTTATATACCTCACAGTGCTTTACAGCCCTCTCTAAGCAATTTACAGTGTCAGTATATTGCCCCATCTGGGTCCTCATTTTACCAACCTAGGATAGAAGTCTGAGTTAAGCTTGAGCCAATGAGGATTGAACCCCTGGCAGTCAGCAGAATTAGCCTGCAATACCACATTCTAACCACTGCTCTGCCATGGCTCCCTTGAGTTATTTATAAAAATAATAAAGGTAGAATGAAAACAAATGAGGAACAGTGATGTTATCTCGCCCTCTTGCCTGTGATTAGTGCTAAATTCTTCTCTTCCAATTCATGAAATTGTTCTTCTTTCTTGGACATTTAATATCTAATAAATGACATTATCATTTTGGCAGTTTGTACTTTTCTTCCTGCCTTTTCTTCCTGCCTGCCATCCACCATCCAATCCTATCTCATGCTGCAAGTTGTTCCATCTTTATTGCTCCTGTTTTTGCTTCTTTTATTTCACCTACTTTATTGTAGGTGAAATTTTCTCCAACAGAATTCCATTCTACAACCACATACTCCATGTATTTCACAATTCCTCGTATTACCACTATCACCCAATATTTGTTTCAAGCATTAAAACTCCTCACCCATTTTCAGCATTCAATTTATTAGCTGGATGCCATTTCTTAAAAGGACTATACAAACCTTATGTTGAGCTGAACCTAGGTACTAGGTACACTGTTCAATTTTTTTTTAAAATCAAGCTTTTCCCCCCCACAGATTTCTTAATAAAAATCAAAGAAACAGTTATTATCTGAGCAGTTGCAATTCAGGGCTGGCTGGATTGTTGACAAGAGCTAAAATGTTCTTGTAATGTTTTAATTTGTAATATTTGTGCCACTTTTTTAAAAAAATGTATATATTAGGACTTTTGTGCATATAATACATTACAATGTAGAGAAACACTATACACAATAGATGAAAAGTAAGCACATTATCTTATATTGACTCTTGCAATGAAAAAGCTTGATTTGATACAAAACAAAAACGAGACAGAAAAGTAGAAGAAAAATGCAGAGGGATCATTCTTGGTGGGTGGCATAAAAATAAATGAAGAGTTGAATGCCTAGCTAAGATTGGCAACTTAACTCTCCACCTCTGGCAGCCATTACCTGATGCATAGCTGAGGGAGGCACCTCCACCATGGAAGATGACCAGAAGAACTGCTGGCAGCCTGTGGGTTGTGAGCTTTAAAACTTTGCTTTAAGTTTTAGATAAATAGTGTTGAGTGAATGTTCTTTGTTCTTGGCTGTTTTATTTTCTTCAATAACATTTCCATAATGTTACATTGCTTTTGGTTTTTTCTTTTCTGTTTGTATAAGTATATCGCTATAGGGGTATAATTTTGGCTCTGTAACAAGCCATTGCATTGAAGCTCTGAAACCTATGAATCCTAAAGAAATGTTATTCATTCTGATCATGTAGATCTGGCCTTCATGCCACTCAAGATTTATATTTCTATCTCAACTGATAAAATATGGGCTATTGTTGCCTTTAAATCAAAGATGGCATTGAGTGAGCAATTCTGATTTTAAGCTTACTTTTCATTTGCCATTTTTATTTTTATACACACTATATTGTAAGGTTTGGAAAGTCAACAACAGCTGAATAAAATCTGCTTCATAATTATCATAAAAGTAAAAAAAAATCATATGAAATAAATTAAGACTGGGAAAAAGGAAGAAAATCTGCAATACAAATCTCACACAATCCTCTGAAGCAATAAAAAGTGGATAGATATACTGTAAACAGATAGACATCTTCAGCAAGTAACTCATGCAACCGACCCTACAGATAGATACAATTCTTTGGAATATGGTTTACAGCCAGAGATTAAAAATCAACTGCTAATATAACATTGGGATATATGTTGATTTTAGAATCTGGACATTTTTATATTTTCTCAACCTGTACTCCTTTAAAAATACAGCAGTACCTATTTTAATGTTATTTACTGAATTTATATATAGATATAACAAACACGTTGAGCTTGTTGATGGAAAAGTCGGTAGTTTGGTGGTTTGAATCCCTAGCGCCGCGTAATGGGGTGAGCTTCCATTACTTGTCTCAGCTTCTGCCAACCTAGCAGTTAGAAAGCACATAAAAATGCAAGTAGAAAAATAGGAACCACTTTTGCTGGAAGGTAACAGTACTTTGTGTCCCTTTGGTGTTTAGTCATGCCGGCCACATGACCACGGAGACGTTTTTGGACAGTGGTGGCTCTTCGGCTTTGTAATGGAGATGAGCACTGCCCCTAGAATCGGGAATGACTAGCACATATGTGCAAGGGAAACTTTTACGTTTATAACAAACACAAAGCAATATGAATATTGAAATTTAAATGAGCTTTAATATAAATGCCACACTTCATTCTGAATAGTTGCTATATAGTAGTATCATATTTTCATGATGAACACAATTAAATAGAAACTATATAACAGGAAAGACTTCGTAATTGAAATTACTTTAAGCTGCATTTTATTTCACTGTTAGTAATAGTAAATAATTTCAGTATACTTTCTAAGGAAAAACTGATGCTGTGATAAGCTCCAGCTTAAATATCCCCAGTTCTTACCCACTATTTAATTTCAAACATATTAATACCATCAAAAGTTTTGCTTGATCTCCATAATTCACTATAAACCTGAAGTGGTGCTCTAGTTACAATTTAAAAACTGCCACAAGTACAAAACTAAGACAAATTCATCATCATGGTTGCATATTGCACAATGCAATACTCTTTAATTAAAAAGAACCACTAATATGAAATAAAATACCTAAAAGAGCTAGATTTGAGAATGTCTCCCAAATTTGAAGTAAATAATGAGTTAAAAAGGATTAATTAAAATCTGTTATTTATTTAATGCAACTGCCAAAAACTCTTCATTCTTTTTGCAAATGTTTTGCAAAACTCAGCTAGAAACAGCTGTTACATTTAAATGGAAACTGCTCATTGCAGACTCCATCCTGAAGAGCTATTTAGAATAATATAAATGTCCTGCAGAAGTGTTTACATTACCTAGCTGTTCTTTCTGCTCTCCGTTTGCTGAATACGACAGGTTTAAGTAGATCTAAAGTGGATAATATTTTTAATGGTATTACGTCAGTGGTTCCAGTTTTCTATAAAGTCTCTTCTACGGAAACCCTGAAATACATGTTATGGCACTGACAATGGGCTACTCCAATCTGCAGAATAAAAAGTGTAATAAATAAAGCATACATGACTCTCATCCTCAAGCAATTCATTTCAAACAGATTTAATTCCAATATATTGCTGATTGAAGTTATGTAATGCAATATAATGGCAAGATTAAGCAAATCAACTTTTGGAGACATTTCCATTGTTACTGTTTATCTAACAAGATTTTATAGTACCTTTCATTCAATTTCTTTCAACAACGCTTTTGTAAAAATATCCATGGAGGACTATGTAATAATGTATGCACCCAAGAGAAAGATTTATGGCAGTTTGATCTTATTTATTTTACACATATATTATGTTTGTTATTTATTTCAAATTCAGGAAGACTGGAATTAAAACACTGATGGTCAATCTTGGGTAATCTAAAGACAATTTCAATATGAAATAATGTGATAAGGACTGATTTTTTTAAAAAAATTGGAGGGGCCAAGGTGAAGAATATAACGAAATGGGTATCACCAAATGAGAAAGTGAAACAAGAGCATGGATGGATTATGTAGAGGTCAAGTACTGCAAAACAGCATCATGAATTACACAGCCATCAATTTATCATGAATTAGTAAGCAATTAGTATTGCAATTAACAAAAGTGCTTAGTCATCCTGGAAAAAAGCTAAGTACATTTCATTCCTTATCAATGGCAAGAAAACTGTTTCTGTGACTATCAAGGTTTTCAGCGCAAAGTTCAACATTAAGAAGACTTTATTGATATTAGTTTGGAACAGTTTATTAATTCATACATATCCTGAAATAAAATTACTGCTCTTTCTGTGCATATTTATACTACAAAAAATTGTTCTCAATGCATTGTTGGACATCTTTTTCTGGTTTCTTGCTTGAGACAGAAGAATAAGGTTAGTCTCAACTGGAATACCCTGGAATTCTGCATCTAGTTTTGGCACCACTTTATAAAAAAAGGATGTTGAGACTTTGGAAAAAGTACAAAGAAGAGCAACTAAGCTGATAAAAGTCCCAGAGAGAAAAAACATATGATGAATGGTTGCAGGATTTGGGTTTGGTTAGTATAGAGAAAAGAAGGACTAGAGGGGACATGATCGCAGTATTTCAGTATTTGAGAGATTGCCACAATGAGGAGGGGGTCACTTTATTTTCCAAAGCACCAGAGGGCAAGACAAGAAGCAATGGATGGAAACTAATCAAGGAGAGAAGCAACCTAGAATTAAGAAGAAACTTTGTAACAGTGAAAACAATTAACCAATGGAACAGCTTGCTTTCATAAGTTGTTGGTGTTTCATTACTGGAGGTTTTTAACAAGAGACTGGATAGTGACTTGTATGAAATTGTTTAAGCTCTCCTGCTTGTGCTGGGCATTGGACCAGAAGACCTCAAAGATCCCTTCCAGCTATATTATCGTTGGTTGATTGATTGACTGCCTGGGTAGCATCAAATGGAAAAGACAATAGTTTTCAACAGGCAAAATTTGGATGGAACAGTATCATACTGAGGTTCATTTTCATAGTCATCATTCTGGGAGCAAATGAGGAATGTACTCTACAGATCCCAGAACCTCAGAGAATGCCACATATAATCAAGGGTTCTCTTCCCCAAAACTGTAAAGGCTAGCTAAACATTTGCCAAAATGCTGCAGGACTCACATTTACAGAACCAGATAGGTATCTTACTTGCCTTTGCAATTGATAAAATCTATTTTCATGTTTGCAACTCTTTTTGAAGTTCTTTGCCGCAGTAATCAAAGAAGTGTCCTTGTTCACATTGAAAATAAATCTCTCAATTTTAAAACTAATGTAGAATATATATGAAGTACATATATTTTATAAGAGCAGTGAGCAGTGTGTGTAACTTAATGAACAGAAAAAAAAATTATAGGCTAATACATACAGATTTTTTTCCTCACTGTCTACAGATTTTGGATTTTAATGAAAAATATTAGTTTTCTTCAGAAGGATCTCAAGTGTAATTTTGGGCATTCCTTGCCTCCTCTCCTGGTAACAGAAACAAATAGTTATGTTTCTATGCACCATTTATACAAACATTCAGGAAACTGATTAACATTCATTGATATGCCTAGCTCCCTCTGTGTTGTTGATATTCAGTGCACTATTCAGGCCTGTGCATGTTCTGTGATATTTAGTAAACTGGTTTCACTTGTACATGTGCAATTTTTATTTTCCCAAAAATAATATTTTCACACGTCTGTTCTCCTCAGTATGAACTCTATATATTAGAAAGTTTCTGATCATTAGTTTTTCGTAGAAACATTATAAATGCTGGATTGTGTGATTTCATAACAGAATAATAACAGAATAACAGAGTTGGATGGGACTCTTTTAGTCCAACACCATTCAATCAGAAAAACCTATACCATTTCAGAGAAATGGTTGTCCAATCTCTTCTTAAAAACTTCCAGCACCCACAACCTCTGGAGGCAAGTCATTCCACTGATTAATTAAATTTCTCCTTAGTTGTAGGCTGGTTTTCTCCACGATTAATTTCCATCCATTGCTTCTTGTCCTGTCTTCAGGTGCTTTGGAAAATAGATTGATCCCCTTTACTTTGTAGAAGCCAATAAAAGATACCAACTCCATTTCAAAAAGTATTATGTTTCAACCCAACACTACCATTTAAAGAACTCAAAGAGCTTTTGTTGGGATCATCTCTCATGGAAGAGATGCCTTCCCTACCCAATAGGGTCCAGGTCACCTGAATGGATGTCAGCAGATGAAATAAGGATGAAGAAATATTGTTGTTTGGCCACCTTTATTGCTACAAAGTAATCCCTAATATGGTAATCTAGTTAAACTTGCTTTGACTCTTCCTCCAACAGACCCTCTTTTGATTGAAAACATTCACAAGTGGAATGGGAAATGAGGCAATTTTCACTCATTTTGTTGTCTCTTCTATCATTCATCTAACTTATCCAGAAATCAGCTCTGAAAGGTTTACTACTTGTCCAAGCAGATTTGGACAAACTCTGGGGAGAAATATATTAATTTAATCCATATATTAGCTAATAACATAACATAACTTGTACATTTTTGACATGAACGGTTCTTGACTTAAGGAACTTTCAAACAATTCATTTTATATACATTTGGAGATGCTACAATTCTGGAAAGGGGCTACCCTACATGATGAAGAAACAGGCTTGTGACAATTCTTACATACATTTTGAGGTTGTTTTGCAGGTTGACATTTCCAGTAAGCATTTGGAAGAAATGCTGAAAAACATTCTTCATGCTTTCTTAAAATAATTATGACCAAGGCCTGATATAATCTCACTGCTTTGTTTTCTAATATTGCTCAAGGCTTAAACTCACAAGGAATAAAACACTAAACCACCAAAGGTGGTTCCTATTTTTCTACTTGCATTTGAACACACTTTCAAACTGGCAGGTTGGCAGAAGCTGAGTCAAGTAATGGGCACTCACTCCGTTACTTGGCACTAGGGATTCAAACCTCTGAACTGCCAACTTTTCTGATCGACAAGCTCAGCGTCTTAGCCACTGAGGCCCTGGTTTTAAGTATATAAGAATGTTATTAGACCCCAACCCTGAGTTCTGGTAGGCCCCTACCCTCCTACCCTTCCAAACAAACCTTGAAGAACTGACTTTTCCCACAAGAATTTCATAGTGGGAGTTTGGAGCCTGATGAAATTGTTCATGGATATGCAGTAATGTGTTGAGCAGGGGGATGCCAGGAATTTGTATGCTGTTTTTTATGCTTTTTATTGTTTGTGAACTACCCTAGACTATGTCACATAAAATGGGTGATTAGATAAATTTAATAAATGAATAAATAAGTACCTTGAAGGGATCAATCAAGTATTCTGATACAAAAATACTGTAGAATACTAAGGAAACAAAATTGCCCACTTGGTTTCTGTGAAAACTAATTCTAAAGCAGATTGTTTGGTTAGGTTCTTCTTAACCTTATCTTCCATTAATCACATTTTCGTTTCTAACTTCATCTTGTTGATGTAAATATTTCATTAAATTATAACATTCTTTGAGAAAGGGCTGTATGCTTTGTGTATTGCTATCTTTTTCTCATATGGAAGAAACAGCAGATTAAATAATTGGGACATGGTGGTAAGAGTCTATTGACAGCCTGATCATACATTGATAGTCTAATGATCCTAATTAAAGCTATTCCAAATCATTACATATCACTACATCTTGTGGAATTCATTTCCACAGGATAACAATGCATCATATAAAGAAATATTTCCTTTTTGTTGTCCTGAATCTGCTGCCAATCAATTTCACCAGATAATCCCAAATCTAACATTGAGATGAATATGTATGTATGTATGTATGTATGTATGTATGTATGTATGTATGTATTTGTGTTACAACCCCTGGTATGCCTAAATATGGGAGGAAGGTCACTACTCCCTCTTTCTGTCCTTCGGCTTATCAAATACATACCTATTTCCCTGGCTCAACTGATAAGGAAGAGAGCCCGTGGCTTAGTGGCTAAAACTCCTGCCTAAGATATATACAGCCGGGTTCAAATCCCAGTAAGGGTATGGCTAGCTGATGAGAGCTAATTAGCTCGAAATAGATCTATACTAGTCTCCCTTTATTTATTTATCAGTACAAATACAACATATATATATATATATATATATATATATATATATATATATATATATATATATATATATATATATATATATATATATATATATTTATATTTATATTTATATTTATATTTATATTTATATTTATATATATATATATATATCCCCCACCCCAAACTTTAAGAATTTTCTAGGAACTAAAGCTGCATGTTATACATGTCTATGGTCTTACTTCTTTAGCACAACAGTTTTGTAACACCTTCATAAAACCTCAGTAAAATAATAAAATCTTGGCTCAGCTGTGGAATCATCCTATAAAAATAAAGTTGGAAGATGGGCAAGGAGGAGGAAAGAAACTCCAGATTTTCTCACCCTGGAAATATGACTAAATCTACTTTCACTAAACCCATTAAATAAAAAACACTTGCTATTATTAAAGGAAAGCTTGAAAGTGTAAATACACTCATTCACAATGAAATCAACACCATCAACCTGATTTGTAACTATTCCCTTAATGCTGCCATAAAGTTTATTGCACTAAAAACACTGTCCTGACATATTGCTTTCCTCTTCCCCAAGATGTGTTTCACCTTTTGTGGCATTGCTACCATAAATCTCAGGATCCAACAATCCCTTGTCTGCAAGTGATTTCAAGTGGTATCATAAAAATGAAACAGACAGCTTAATTTGAGTTCCAGACTTAAGGAAACCTAACTAAAATATTAGCATAATTTCACTGAAGACAGAGGAAATTGTTTAAATGTGTGTATTAGAGAGTGTCTGCAATTCAATCCATTCTGTCAGTAAGCTCTTGGGTGCCACCCAGTGAATGATTTAACAGCATTGTTAAGGTGGTCTACAGACCACGGTAGACCATATTAACATATGCTGTTCTGAAGAGAGGCAGTCCAGGGAGGACAAAGTAAGGATGTTTCAAAGATTTAAGACATGTTCATAATAAGCTTTATATCTTCTCTGGAACATTTTTGCTAGACAAAGCAGTCTCTTCAATTTATGTCATGGATCAATAGTCAGGACATTTTGTTCTTACACATGTGTTTTTCCAGAGAAATTAATCTGGAGTTTTCTACATATATATGAATAAAACTGGCTTTTTTTGAATTCACACAGGAAATGAGAGATGTTGCAAAAAAAACCAAAGCTAAATTTGCTAACTTTTATTCCAATATACTATTTATGGAATGAAGCTCCTCTGTTTGGCTGCAATATGGGTTCTTTCTAGGATTTACTTGTCTATATATTTGTACTTATTATATCTGAAAGAAAAAGTTATTTTGGCATAAGAAAATTAATTACATAAATGGCTGGGCAGAGTCATCAAAAGTTTAGAGAGGATTCTGCAGTAGTTACCATATTTATACTACAAAAACAAGACAAAGTAAATAGTACTGATTTGATTGTGAAAAAATATATAGATTATAGAAAAATGTTTCTAACAATAGACTAAGAGGTTAATGTACAATGTAATTTCTCTAAATCAAATATTACTTCTTTATATTTTCATTCATTCTTTTTTCCTGTACTTTTGTCTTTGTCTTTTCTTTTTTCTTATTGTTTTCATTATTCTAAAAATTAGTTTCTTAATTTTTGTCTACCGTGTTTAAAATCTTAATAAAGCTATCTTTTTAAAAAAAGGATGATTGTTTTTAATTTCATGATTGAGCCAGATGTTTCAAACCCAAGACAAATATTTCTGTTAATTGTATTAAATGCTATATTTATATATAGCATAATGTTTGCCTGGCAATAGAGTTTATTAATGTCAGCAAGTTACAGCAATTATGATTCTTATGTACACGAAGTCGGATTTACTGCAGCTCCGGGAGTCCCCTCTCTCGCAGGTCTGGCCTCCAGCCCTTTCGAGGGCCCACCTTGAGGACGGGTTTATTAACCCAGAGAGGTGGAGGAAGCGTAAATTAAGGTTTTTTTTTAGTAAAGTGTTTTTTAAGAATTTGTAGGGGTTCCAGGGTTGGGGGGTGGGTGGAGGTCAGGAGTGATGATAGAGCCAGGTTACCAGGTGTGGTCTTGAGGGGAGAGAGTGGAAAGGAGGAGGAGAGGGAGGTTATCATTCCAATACAGGGCTCTTTGATTCCAACGGTCGTAGGGAGGGGCAGGCGCGAGGACAGATTAAGAACCCGTAGTCGGTTGGGAGACCATGGTTGTTGGTCACACCCGGTCGCTTGTACCAACCCCCGCATACTAGGTGGTCAGGATCTGCAGACCCAGGGCCTGAGGCTGTTGTTATGCAATGCGAGGTCCGTTGTTAATAAGGCCCCCCTCATCTACGATCTAATTCTTGAGGGGGAGCCGGACCTCGCAGGAATAACAGAGACCTGGTTGGGCCACGAGGGAGGTTTACCCCTCGTGGAAATGTGCCCACCAGGTTATCGAGCATTTCACCAGCCTCGGGCCCAGGGAAGGGGCGGTGGGGTAGCAGTGATCATTCGGGAAGACTTAGAGCCGAGGGAGTCCACTGTGCCGCAGACATCCAGGTGTGAGTCCCTTGTCGTGAGGTGGGGCCCAGGGAGACAGTTGGGCCTGCTGATAGTATACCTGGCTCCTCGCTATACATCAGCGGCCCTGCCTGAACTCCTCGAGCTGATCGCATCGGTGGCGGTTGAGACCCCCAAACTTTTAGTGATGGGGGATTTCAACTTGCCATCGGTGGGAGAAGCGTCCGAGGGGGTTCGGGAGTTCATGGCTTCCATGACAGCCATGGACCTGACTCAATTGATTCAGGGCCCGACACACGAGGGAGGCCACACGCTGGACCTTGTTTTTGTCTCTGGCCAGTGGATGAGTGATCTGGGAGTAGGGGATTTAACCATCACTCCCCTGTCATGGTCAGATCACTCACTTCTCCGACTTGACTTCCCTGGTGCTACCCCCCGCTGCGGGGAGGCGGAGCCGGAAGATATTAGATGGTTCCGCCCCAGGCGCCTGATGGAACCAGATAGGTTCCAGATGGAGCTTGGGCCACCTCCTGTAGACCTGACCCGCCACCGGGTAGAGGACCTGGTGATCACATGGGACAGCGCGACTACCGGGGCCTTAGACCGAGTGGCGCCTTTGCGGCCTCTCCTGCGGCAATGAACCACCCTGGCCCCTTGGTTTACTGAGGAGCTAAGGGTGATGAAACGCCGCAAGAGACGCCTAGAGAGTCGTTGGAGATCCTCCCATTCCGAATTTGACCGAGCACAGGTACGAACCCATTTAAGGACGTACCTTGTGGCATTGAGAGCGGCCAAACGTCAATATTGTGCCGCTCTCATTGCATCCGCAGAGAACCGCCCTGCCGCCCTGTTTCGGGTGACCCACTCCCTTCTGTTCCAGAGGCCGCGGGAAGCCCCTTTACAGGGCAGGGCAGAGGAATTTGGGAAATATCTGCAGGATAAAATTGCTCAAATCCGGAAGGAATGGGTCCCTTTCAGTGGTCTAATGGAGACGTCCGAGGCGAGTCTTGAGAGACCACTCTGGGAGGAGTTTGACTTGGTTGCCATCGAGGATTTGGACAGATTGCGTGGACGGCTGCGACCTACCACATGTTTGCTAGACCCGTGTCCCTCCTGGCTTGTACTGGCATCCTGGGAGGTTACACGTGACTGGCTCCTGGGCCTAGTGAACGCTTCGTTGGGCGAGGGGTCTCTTCCGGCTGCCTTGAAAGAGGCGGTGGTGAGACCCTTACTCAAGAAGCCTTCCCTGGACCCAACGGAGCTAGCCAATTATCGTCCTGTCTCCAACCTTCCCTTTTTAGCGAAGGTTGTAGAGAGTGTGGTAGCTTCTCAGTTTCCACGACATCTGGAGGAAAATGATTATCTAGACCCGCGCCAGTCCGGCTTCCGACCCGGGCACAGCACGGAGACGGCCTTGGTCGCATTGGTGGATGATCTCTGGAGGGCCAGAGATAGGGGTTGTTCCTCTATCCTGGTCCTATTAGACCTATCAGCGGCTTTTGATACCATCGACCATGGTATCCTGTTGCGCCGACTGGAGGGGTTGGGGGTTCGGGGCACCGTTTTGCGGTGGTTCGACTCCTACCTCTCCGGCCGGACGCAACGTGTGTTGGCAGGGGAGCAGAGGTCGACCCTAAGCCCCCTCACTTGTGGGGTGCCACAGGGGTCGGTCCTCTCGCCACTCCTGTTCAACACATACATGAAGCCGCTGGGCGAGATCATTCGTGGTTTCGGGGTGGGATATCATCTGTACGCTGATGATACCCAGCTGTACATTTCCACCCTGAACCACCCCAACGAGGCCGTCGAAGTGATGTCCCGGTGCTTGGAAGCCGTACGGGCCTGGATGGATGGCAACCGACTCAAACTCAACCCCTCCAAGACGGAGTGGCTGTGGGTTCCGGCCCCCCGGTTCAACCAGTTGTTTCCATCTCTGGCCATTGGGGGCATACAGCTAGCCCCCGTGGAGCGGGCGTGCAATTTGGGCGTCCTCCTGGATGCCCGGCTGTCCATGGACGACCATGTGACAGCCGTGGCAAGGGGGGCTTTCCACCAGGTTCGCCTGGTGTGCCAATTGCGCCCCCTATTGAACCGGGATGCCTTACGCACAGTCACTCATGCGCTGGTGACGTCTCGCCTGGACTACTGCAATGCTCTCTACATGGGGCTTCCCTTGAGATGCACTCGGAGACTGCAGTTGGTCCAGAATACGGCCGTGCGGGTGATTATGGGGAGTACTAGGTACTCCCATGTAACACCTCTCCTGCGTGAGCTGCACTGGCTTCCTGTGGTCTATCGGGTGCGTTTCAAGGTTTTGATAACGATCTTTAAAGCGCTTCATGGCACAGGACCTAGTTACCTGCGGGATCGCGTCCTGCCCCATACATCCCTACGACCAATTCGCTCGCACAGAGAGGGACTTCTCCAGGTGCCGTCCACCAAACAGTGTCGGGGGGCGGCGCCTAGGAGCAGAGCCTTCTCTGTGGCGGGCCCAGCCCTGTGGAATGACCTCCCCCCTGATATCAGGATTACCTCTGACCTCCGCTCCTTCCGTGTAAAGCTCAAGACCCACCTCTTCCAATTAGCAGGCCTGGCTCAACCATAGTTTTATTCTATTGCTCCTGATGGGTTTTTAAATTTTGTAATTTTTAACTGAGGGTGTTTTAAATAGCTATTTTAATTGTATTTTTATATATATTTTATGAGTGTTACCTCCTCCAGGTACATGTATGTGTATGTGTTTATTTGTCTTTGTATATGTATTGTATATATATGTATATTGCATGTGTTTTATTGTACGTCGCCCCGAGTCCTTTTGGAGAGGGTGCGGCTAACAAATTAAATTTCATTTCATTTACCGAAAAGCGTGTTGAGAAACATGGCTAAAATTCAAATACAAAATATTAATATTGAATGTGTGTATAATGATTTTCAGAATATGGAGAAGAATAGAAACCTCTGAAATACCATTGGGAAACTGTAGAAATATAGAAAGTAGAAAGAAGATATAAATCAAAAGTAAAGTGATGTACTGGGACTAAAAGAAGATAAGCATGATACTTATGGCATGCAAATTACCTTGAAGGTGTTTATACCATATCAAAGGAATTTAAGTAACACTAAAGAATAGATTCACTGAGAATGTGCTGAGAACACATAGCCGTGCCTTTATCATATCTGGTTTAGAAAGTCAACCAGGAAACTTCACCAGGTCCCAAACCACCCATATGCCTACTGGGCAGTCTTGATGCTGCCTATTGTACTAGCGCTGCAGGAGCTCTATTTATTATTAATGCATTCCAAGTACAATTTAAGGTGCTGTTTGCTATTCTTAAAGTCCTATGTGATTCAGAGCCTAGGGAGTTAGCACACTGCTTTCCCCAGTTTAGATAGAGACTTAAAAAACAAAACTGGTGTTTTTGTTGAAAGACGAAAAGATTGAATTGCTGATTTAGGGATTTGGGGATTAAGAAGCAAACAGTATTTATTCATAAGTAGGTTGTATTTTGTTAGGAGGGATCTTTCCCAGAGGTGTTGTATTAACACCACAAATTTATGTCACATACCATGATTTCCCGGTTGCCCAGTAGCTTGATGAATATTCCGATGGGAGAATCTAGGCAGAGAAAGTTAGCACAACACCCTTGCAGATCTTGATTGAATCAGTCAAGTTGAATAAGAAACATGTACTTCGGTCTATTCTTGGTATGTATCTTCTACACTGCATAGGATGGTTATACTATAAAGCTAATAAACAAAAAGACACACAGAAGAAAAACACAAGAAAATATTTATCCTTCTCTAGGCAGGGTAATACCATAGTAATCCTTTTAATCAAATAAAACTGAATGAAAAAACATTTTCCTTTTTGTTTCTGCAATTTCACCAATCAATGAATGGGTTAATTTGTTCTCACCTTTGGAAAATAAGCATGCAGCCTACAGTGGGAAATGGCTACAAAAGAGATAATTTACTTCTTGTTGGCAGGAAGGGAGTAGGGAATGTATCCAAGGGAGGGCAGTTGGTGACAGGGGTTGACTCAAGAAAGAGAGACCGGAGGAGGAGCAATTTTGCTTCAGGGACAAGTTTAATGGACAGTTTTATTGAGAAAAAGCATGATAAGAGTAATAAGGTAGTAAAGTGACTGTCTTAATGCTTCTATTGGGATATGTTAAACATATATAATATATTCTGTAGATTCTGTTTTGCTCATATAATTTTCGAAACCTGCTTATTGAAAGCTAATTCTTAAGTACCACATACGGCTAACAAATGAGTTCATGATAAAATTGTCATTCAGCAAAAAGTTTTTTGACACAGATGCAGAAATTCAAACAAATAGCACTGATATTTGAGTATTAGTTGACAATGAAATCACTAACCTGAGCCATAGTACAAGTAAATCTGGAATCCCGAAGTATCATATACCCTATACATGTTTATTCAGCAGTAATCACATTTTGCCTTTTCTTTATTGCCCTTTTCTCCCACTATTTAAGAACAGATTCACAATGGAGTAAAGCTCCAGCTAGTTTATCTTTGCCACAATAGGTAGCTGGGGCTTCTAAAGCTGCCTCGTGGTTTCCTTAGATGATAGGAGAGAAGAAAATGGGACTTACCTTATGAGACAACACTTATCAGGCAACAAAACCTCAAGGTCTCGCAAATGAATTTGTCAAACAATTCCACTGTAAAAGTTTGGCCTCAAAATTAGAGTAGCAGTAATTAGAATAGAGTAGGAAGATTCCCTCTCTGGGTATTACCGTAGATCCATTAATGCCCACATTTACACATGTATGCTGTTTTCTGTGCTCATAGTTATCATATAATAAATATTCATGTAGAGCAATACATGAATGCGCTATCTTTCTCAACAATAGTTATATTCAGTTATATTCTAGGATTCACTGTTATTCACATATTTTTTTAAAAAAGGGAAATGACAACATGCCTAAGGTAATTGAATATGAAATGCTAATATGAGAATTATATTTAATTGTGGATCCTTGTTGAACTGATCAGCCTAAACACCCTTGAACTGTCCTCTGCTCTGGTTTCCCATATAAGCTACTGCTACACAAATGTATTTTGCTATGTGGTTTCCTAATGTGCTTATTTAGTATTACTAAATGGGGAAAAACTTGGGCTAAATGTTTATATTCTAGATTGTTATCCAGAAACTATATAATACCTTTTGTTGTGATAGCCAAATTTTGGGGTAGGGCCGGGGGTGGAATACTAAATATATAAGGTTCATGAAGATGCCATTCTTATTCTGTCCAAACAGCAGATGAGTTTTTAAAGTGAATACATAACATTTTTTTAAAATGACAGGATTTTGTCAGCATAATCTCATTATGCCTGTAGCCATTACAGTCAAAATTAGTTTCCTTTGCCTTAGTTTGTGTTGGATTCAAAACAGCTCTTGGAGGAAAAGGGTCATTACATTAAGGTAGTCAGTTACTAAATTGAGGTTCCTATTATCCCAAGCTATGCAAAATCATGTTTTCTTAAACTATAGTGAATGAGATGAATAATCCAGGTATTGTTCAATGGTTAAGTTAGACATTTCCTTCAGATAAATGAACTATAGATAGCTAATGAAAGGAAATGTACAACATTTGAACTAAACTAACAACCGTCTAAAATTAAAATTCTAAAAACTATATTTTTTTCAATTTATGGGACAATCACCTATTGTTCAGGAATATCTCTAAATAAATGAATGATTATAAATGAATGATTATAAATGAATTTATAATATTTCGTTAAGCCAGAACAGTTTTACACATGTAGTCCTGATGTATCATAGCGTCCCACATATGTAAGCATTTTATAATTCAGAGCTTTTTGTTTGTATAGTTTGGCTCCTTGCCTCTAAATTCTTTACAGAGAGAATTTGAAATGATAAAAATGGTAAGTTAACTCTTAACATTTTGTTAGAGTGTGAAAATTGTCCATTTATTTCAAATCAGAAAAATCCTAAAACAAACTTTCTCCTTATCCTAGTAGTTAGAGGAGCAAATTCAATTTTCTTATTCTTATTTATTGAAGTAAGGATTGAATGAAATCCTGTTCGTATATAATAATATTACAGTATCTCTATCTAGCATAGTTCCTAATTTCTAAAGTGGTAGATGCTGCTCTTAAAAGATTGGTAGTTTCACCATGCTATTACTTTATAAGTAATGCTACTTTTAAAGATCAGATTCATGCAACCCATGGTATTTTCTGTGATACTATATGGAAGTGAAAGTCAGACTTTAAAGAAGCATAATAGGAAGAATATTGATGCTTTTAAACTTCAATGTTGGAGAAAATTCTGGATAGCCAAGAAAAGAAACAAATAACCATCAAGCAAATCAACCCAGTGTTCTCACTCAAGGCAGAAATAATTAGGCTTAATTTGTCTACTTCATACCTATTATGAGAAGTCCTCTAGCTCTCTAGAGAAAGCTCTAATGTTGCAAAAGGTGGAAAGAAGAGAAGAAAATAACTAGCAGCAATGTGAATGTATTATAGTAACAATGTGCACCACTGAAGGATCTGAAAAAACAGGCTACGGATAGATTGTCATGGAGAAAATCTAATTCTAAGAAAAGGAAAAGAGAAAATATTTGTTGTTAAAGTTTTTTTATTTTTTCCTTTTCATAACATATAATCACATGTATACTATTACATAACCAACATCATATTGTATTATTAAATGTTTACATCAATTCATCTTACCAACTCCCAAAAACCAATTATTGGCTCTTCTGCTCTCCATACACCATACTTGTACTTTATCTATCACTTTCTTCTCCCTCTCTCCTCCCCCTCCCTACTTCCTTTCTTCCCTCTGTCATCCTTCCCTTCTCAACTTCCCCTTCCTCTCCCCTCCTCCTCCCTCCCCTTACCACTCCTCATTTCTCTACTCCTCTTTCCTCCCCTTGCCCTCTCTCCTATCCCTCTCTTCTTCCCTTCCCTTTCTCCTCTACTTCCCACTCTTCATCTCATTTACTTGGTGTATTTCAGCTTCGGAGCAAGCTCCATTTTATGTTGATGGTATTTATAATTTCTTTTTCAATATACATATTTAATTTTTCTCCTTTTTAGTAAAAAAATTGATACAACAGAAAAGTATACATATATAGTCATTGTGCTTTTAACCCACCCACCCCCGCCAACCTAATTTTGGTTGAGCTGTAGACCTGGTTACAATTTCCAGCTATCATTATCTTTACATAGTTATACATCCTTACATGCCCCCAATTTGTGGTTCTGTCTTTTTATCACAATAGTTTCCCATTGTATGTATATTTCATGTTACCTCTCCATTTTTTATACCTTGAATTAGATTACCCTTAATTATTTCTAGATGGCAATCGTCCTGTTCAATGTTTGTTACACTTTCCTTAATGTATCACTTTGTTCATCATCTTAAAGGTTCTATATATGTCCATGTTTCATAAATTTTGACCCATGCTTAGTTGTCCTTCTATTGTCATATTCATTCAATTCGCAACTCAATTTAATTATCATGTTAAAAAGGTGAATCACAAACCTCTGCTTTACGAGCTCCTCATATCAGTTTCATATTTATCCATATTCCATATATTTCAACTTTTATTTAGATGTCTTTCCAATTATCATATTCAACCAGTTAGCAACTCTATTTTATTATTTAGGAAAAAAGCCTTTATCTTAACTTTATATTTTTCCATATAGTAGTTTCTAGTTATCTGATTTTTTCCTAGTAAGTCTTTTGTCCCACTTCTAGGAAAAGAGAAAATTACCATTCAGATTAGGTAGACATTTTTGTGGAAACAATATTGTGAATGATAGCCATGGTTTAAAGAAACTTGTACATTTTTGAATAGGAAATGTTGAACATATTATATAAGTTAGCTCATTTGAGAACTCAAAAATTGTTGCCCTATAATGCACTATTCGGGTCATGATAACAAGAGTTTTAGTGGTATATAGATGAAAAAGAAATTCTTAGTTACAACTAACATTGCTAGGAAGATAACAATTCTGCTTAGTTCCTATCTTCTGTGAGAATTTCAATTAACATCTTATACAGGTAGTTCTCAATTTACAACTGAGCCAAAAATTTCTGTTGCTGAACAAGATAAAATTTCGCTTGCTGAGTTAAATGAGTTTTGCCCCAATTTACAACTTTTCATGTCAGAATTAAGTTAATCACTGAAGTTGTTAAATTAGTAATATGGTTGTTAAGTAATCTGGCTTCCCTATTGACTTTGCTTGTCAGAAGACCGCAAAAGATGGTCACATAACCTCGGGACATTGCAACTATCAGAAATACACATCAGTTGCCGAGCTAAAAGTCTTTAGTGATTCTCAGTCATCCATGATAAAGTTGCTTTTTTCAGGAGGCAACTGGACTAAATTGTTTTTCCTTTGAAGACATTTCACTTCTTATCCAAGAAGCTATCCAAGGAGTATAAATTCTTCCATTCCCCACTGTCCTGTCAGAAGAAGCTTCTTGGATAAGCATAGTACACAAAATTGTCTGCTACAACATCTTACCTGTCAACAACTTCTTCAGCTTCAACCTCTATAATATACGGCCAAACAATTGATAAAAACTCAAGGTAAAACGCTTCAAATTCGATTGCAGAAAATACGAATTCAGCAACAGAGTGGCCAATGCCTGGAATACTCTACACAATTCCGTTGTTACAGCCTTAAACCCTCACAGCTTCAGCCTTAAATGTCTACTGTGGACCTCACCCCATTCTTAAGAGGTCTGAAAAGGGGGCGTGCATAAGCACACCAGCCTGCCTACCGTCCCTGTCCTACTGTCCCCATTTATTTGTATTCATTTCCTTCATTCATGTCCACGTCCATACTTATACCTGCCATCTTGTACATGTTTGACAAACTATCTATCTATCTATCTATCTATCTATCTATCTATCTATCTATCTATCATCTATCTATCTATCTATCTATCTATCTATCTATCTATCTATCTATCTAGTATGTATGTATGTATGTATGTATGTATGTATGTATGTATGTATATAAATAAATATAAAAAACCATGAGTCAGTTGTCTCCTAAAAAAAACACCTTTGGGACACCAGTTGCCAAGTGTCCAAATTTTGATCATGTGACGATGGGGATGCTGCAAAAGTCATAAATGTGAAAAATGGTCATAAGGCACTTTTTAAAGTGCTGTTTAACTTCAATCACTAAACAAGAGATTATAAGTTGAGGGCTACCTGTATGTCACTGAAATGCAATTAAAAAGTTCTTGACGAGAGTGTTTGTAAGGGAAGTGATACAGTGGGAAATTGTCAGATCGGGAAGACTTTTTGCCTATTTTTTCTGTACTGTTAACTGTCCAGGCTCATAGTTTGCAGAGAAAATGCCACAGCTGAATTCATTGGGCACTAATCTGAAGCAAAGTCATAGTTGCATAGTTGCAATGGTTCCCCATTGTTTGAACCCCCTGCTCACTGTAGATGAATGAATGCATAATTATGATGCCATCAGCACTGTGTGGTACAAACACTTTGCTGCTTTAGCAAGAAATCTTATGCCAACATTTATGTACTCAGTATCACTCATAAGTACTCATGGGAATGTCTTTAACATAGGAAGTTGTTCGTGAACTTTATTATTCTAAAGCAAATACATTGGTAGCCAAAAAGAGAAGGGAAACAGCCAACTCTCACTTCTTTCAAGACATCAGCATTAAGGATTAAACAGGAAAGCCAAGACATGCTGCATAAGCAGAAAAGCGCTAAAATATAGGCTGGTATTTCCTTACTTTGCTATATAGGAAAATTATGGAATGTTTCACTGAAAAGAGGGTAATGCAAGCTGATGCACAGTAATCAATGTCAGAGTTCATGGGAATTCAGCTTAGAGACTGAGCCAAAGCTCATTGGATAGATTGCCAGGTATCTTTGATATTCATCCCAAATCTCTAATTCCTGGAAAAAGTTTAATGAAATAGAGAAGAATGGTGTAGAGCAAACATTTCTCCTATATAGCCCCGTCTTTTTTCCCTTGTCTCTTTTAGATTCCATTGAGAGGAAATTTAGCTTCAATAATGAAATGAGAACCAGTTTCTATCTCATTCAATTCAGTGAAAAACAAGAACTTGCTGCCAATTTATTGACAAACTTCTTTCTCATGAAATGTTGTACATGGAAATTAAATCCTAGAATGACTTCATGGAATAAACAAGCCTGATATAAGTGGATAGAGGCTCTGCTGCTGTTTAGAGAGCGACTAGATAGTTGAAGGTGGCATTGAAGTTGCTTTCGTCTCCTCCTAAAATTATCCTTCCCTTATTAAAAATAGTATATAATTATTCCTTCAGAAATAAATAGCAGATTTTTCTCTTTGATTCAGCTCATCTGGTGTTTTTCTTTAACTTAGCAGCAGTCAGATTTCCTTTATCAGAAGCGGAAACCATGAGCAGGAGGTGCAACTAACTTTATGAACTGTTCTGAGACGCCTCATTGTCCATTTTAAGAACAGAAGCTAAATGAGTAGGTTTTAAATATGATATAGGATTGCTTTTAGTGTATTTTTAAATATACATGTAATACAGGTAAAACTCAAAAAATTAGAATATCGTGCAAAAATTCATTTATTTCAGTAATGCAACTTAAAAGGTGAAACTAATATATGAGATAGACTTATTACATGCAAAGCAAGATACTTCAATTTGTCATAATTGTGATGATTATGGCTTACAGCCCATGAAAACCCCACATCCACCATATCAGAAAATTAGAATATTACATGCAATCAATAAAACAAGGATTGTACATAGAACAATATCGGACCTCTGAAAAGTATAAGCATGCATATTTACTCAGTACTTGGTTTGGGACCCTTTTGCAGCAATTACTGCCTCAATGCGGCGTGGCATGGAAGCTATCCTGTGGCATTTGCTGAGGTGTTATGGAAGACCAGGATGCTACAATAGTGGCCTTCAGCTCTTCTGCATTGTTCAGTCTTATGTCTCTCATTTTTCTCTTGGCAATGCCCCATAGATTCTCTGGCCAATCTGCTGGCCAATCAGGCCCAATAATCCCACAGTCATTGAACCAGGTTTTGGTGCTCTTGGCAGTATGGGCAGGTGCCAAGGCCTGCTGGAAAATGAAGTCAGCATCCCCATAAAGCTCGTCTGCGGAAGGAAGCATGAAGTGCTCCAAAATCTCCTGGTAGACAGCTGCATTGACCCTGGACTTAATGAAGCACAGTGGACCAACACCAGCAGATGACATGGCTCCCCAAATCAACATAGACTGGAGACTTCACACTGGACTTCAAGCATCTTGCATCTCTCCATTCTTCCTCCATACTCTGGGTCCTTGATTTCTAAATGAGATGCAAACGTTGCTCTCATCAGAAAAGAAGACTTTGGACCACTGAGCAACAGACCAGGTCTGTTTTTCTTTAGCCCAGGTAAGACGCTTCTGGTGATGTTTGTTGTTCAGGAGCGGTTTGACAAGAGGAATACGACATTTGAAGCCCATGTGCAGGATCGGTCTGTCTGTAGTGGCTCTTGATACATTGACTGCAGCCTCAGTCCACTCCTTGTGAAAGTCCCCAACACTTTTGAATGGCCTTTTCCTGACAATCCTCTCTAGGCTGTAGTCATCTCTGCTGCTTGTGCACCTTTTTCTTCCACACTTTTCCCTTCCACATTAATGTGCTTTGATACAGCACTTTGGGAACATCCAACTTCTTTTGCAATTACCTTTTGAGGCTTTCTGTCCTTATGGAGGCTGTCAATGATGTTTTTCTGCACAACTGTCAGGTCAGCAGTTTTTCCCATGATTGTGATTCCTACTGAACCAGACTGAGAGACCATTTAAAGGCTCAGGAACCCTTTGCAGGTGTTATGGTTTCATTAGCTGATTAGAGTGGGACACTTTGAGCCTAGTATATTGCACCTTTTCACAATATTCTAATTTTCTGAGATTGTAGATTTGGGGTTTTCATGAGCTGCAAGCCATAATCATCACAATTATGACAAATCACGGCTTGAACTATCTTGCTTTGCATGTAATGAGTCTTATCTCATATATTATTTTCACCTTTTAAGTTGCATTACTGAAATAAATGAACTTTTGCACGATATTCTAATTTTTCGAGTTTCAGCTGTATGTACAAAAGGCACACGGTGGCTCAGTGGCTACAACACTGAGCTTGTCGATCAGAAAGGTTGGCAGTTCGGCTGTTTGAATATCTAGTGCCGCGTAACAGAGTGAGCTCCCATTACTTGTCCCAGCTTCTACTTATAATATTTTAACATACTCTACGTAATTTGCTTTTCTTGCTAACACGCCACAACATTTGTATACAGCATTTACAAAGCAATGTTTCTAAGATGTTCTAAGAATGCAGCAATAAAATAGTTACTGTCTAGACAAGGTTAAGTAGAAAACCATTATGAAAATGTGTATTTCAGCCTTACAATAGCTTGATTTTCAGCTTTCTCAAGGGGAGAATGGTCAAGAAAATCTGAAGATGACTTATTGGCAGAAATAAAATCTGCCTTCCTTTGTTCTTGACTGGGAAACTTAAGGCTGATGGCTGATATTGTACACAGAGATGCACTGAAGCTTTTAAAAATTGTTTGGATTATGGCAATGTGTTTCTAGATAACCAGCTTGAGGTAGCGGTTACGGCAGCAGGTTAAAAACTAGGAGGTCATGTGTTTTATCCCACCTTAGAAAAAAAAAACAGCTGAGTGCCCTTGGGCCAATCACTCTCTTTCAGCTCTAGGAAGCAACTAATCGCAACCATTGCCATAATCTTGCCAAGAAAACTGCAGGGAGTAGTCAAAAGTCAACACTGACTCCATTGGCCTCCCCCCAAAAAAATATTCTTAATCCTAATATATACTTCAGACTGAAAAATAACAGATGATAGTACTGTAATTTAGACAATTGTGGACATTCTTAAATTTAAAAATTAAGGTCATAAAATGTATAATCTCAGTCAGAATTGCTCTGTGAAATATTTATAAATTCTAGTGTATATTACACATCTGTCAACTATCCAGGTTGATGTCTGTATACGCCAACACAGAGATATATTCAGATGGCTATGTACATACATAAATATATACGGGATGGGGAAAAGTAAGTCTACTTAAAGCATGCATTAGCAGTTTCCATATTTACCCCCAAGGAAAACTATCCTAATTTTAAACAACCATCCTACAAAAAGAAAACACGACAAAACAAACGCTATGTTTGTTAGCATATTGTCAGGAAATCCAGGGTAATGATCCCATGTTTAAGGTAAACTACTTTGGGGGGGGGGGGAATCAAGCTTTCCTTTCAGATAAATTCACCATTTAAAAAATAATACACTTTTTTAAAAAAAATTAGAAAACAATTTTTAAAAATATATAAAAATCCCATTAATAAGCATGCCTTTTATATGAAGGACAGCTTTTAGAAACTAGTGAGTTTTGAAGAATTTGATGATAATTTTTCTTCTAGAAAAAGAACAAATTTTTAGTAAATTCTCCAGAAAATAATATTAATACAATATTACCCCTGGTCAAATGGTAAGCCAGCAAAATTCCCCCGAAGTAGTACCTCTAGAAACATATTGCAAATTACCAAAGAGGTGAAAAATAAAGAGGAAAAAGCAGGAATCGCACATCAAATTTGCATATAGAGGTAAAAAGGCCAGTCTCTCTAAGCTACTTATATTTAATCTTCACACTTGGCTTTCAGAGAAGGAGAGCATCAAGCTAATTAGAAAGGGCATCATACTCAAAAAACATAAATATCTAAAATCATAATATGATCAACTTATTCTCAAAGTATTCCCAAGGAGCAAAATTCAGTATGTGGCCTGTATTTTGCATATTGCAATCTAGAATATGGAGTTAAGCTGCCTTTAGGCAGATACGGTGTGTTGCCATGAGAAATTACTTTCTGCAAAGGGTGTGCCTGACTTTCTCTAGATTGCAGTCATAATATTTACTTAATGTTGCTAATTAGTGTTTTTATGATTTACCAAATCCTGTTAATTTGCCTGCTCACTCCAGAGAGTAGATAGCTCTCATGTAAACTAAGACCGTATATTTTCTTCTGCCCAACTTCAAACTCCTTCCAAGTATGCTGTCAATTATCCTTCTCTCAACACTTGCTATCTTAGTTATTTCTGCATTTCCACACTGCTGCATCACAAAACATCCTGATCGCTTGCTTCAAAAAGATAGCTCTAACACATAGGGAGACGGACTTTGATCTTTGTTGTCCATTTCAGGGTCAAAGGTCTGTTCCCCACGCCCAGCAGATCCACTCAATTCAAATGGGTCTTTTCACTTACGAGACCAAATGTTTTAAGACAAAAAGAAAAAAGAAAAATTAATATTGATGACAGATGATATGTTTTTCTTTTTTGTGATTCCCACAAAGGTACACATTATATATTGATTCCCCAAATACTGTAATAATGGTATTGCTACAGAAATGTGCATGTAGCAGTCATATCTCACACCGTGAGAACTGCAGAAAACAAATTAGTAGGTTTTGCAAAATATCACTGGTTGTAAACAAAAGATATAACCCACAATAATTTAAGGCAGAAAGATTTACTTTTCTTTTCATTTATTAACAATGTTCTGAGACTTTGTTTTATTTTATTTTGCTCTACAGCTTTCAATTCAGAATATCTGCATCATTTTGTATTTTGAAAAGACTGCCCTCTGGTGCATGAAACAGGAAATGGCTCTTTCAGTATAGCTTCCTCTCCGTTTCCCCTCTGCTATTTTAACATAAAAATTTGCCTAGACTCAGCCCTATTTAACAGCATTTCATATTTCATTCAGCTCTGTAGAACAGCATTACATATTTTTCAAAGATACACTATATTGCCAAAAGTATTCGCTCACCCATCCAAATAATCAGAATCAGGTGTTCCAATCACTTCCATGGCCATAGGTGTATAAAATCAAGTACCTAGGCATGCAGATGCCACCTGTGCAACAAATACAGTCGTGAAATTTTCTTGCTCCTAAATATTCCACAGTCAACTGTCAGCTGTATTTATAAGAACTTGGAAGTGTTTGGGAACAAGAACAACTCAGCCACGAAGTGGTAGGCCACTTAAACTGCCAGAACGGGGTCAGCAGATGCTGAGGCCATAGCGTGAAGAGGTCGCCAACTTTCTGCAGAGTCAATTACTACAGACCTCCAAGTGTCATGTGGCCTTCCGATTAGCTCCAAAACAGTGCACAGAGAGCTTCATGGAATGGGTTTCCATGGTTGAGCAGCTGCATCCAAGCCATACATCATCAAGTGCAATGCAAAGCGTTGGATGCAGTGGTGTAAAGCACACCGCCACTGGGCTCTAGAGCAGTGGAGACGTGTTCTCTGGAGTGACGAATTGCGTTTCTCCATCTGGCAATCTGATGGATGAGTCTGGGTTTGGCGGTTGCCAGGAGAACGGTACTTGTCTGACTGCATTGTGCCAAGTATAAAGTTTGGTGGAGGGATGATTATGATGTGGGGCTGTTTTTCAGGAGCTGGGCTTGGCCCCTTAGTTCCAGTGAAAGGAACTCTGAATGCTTCAGCATACCAAGACAGTTTGGACAATTCCATGCTCCCAACTTTGTGAGAACAGTTTGGAGCTGGCCGCTTCCTCTTCCAACATGACTGTGCACCAGTGCACAAAGCAAGGTCCATAAAGACATGGATGACAGAGCCTGGTGTGGATGAACTTGATTGGCCTGCACAGAGTCCTGGGATGAATTAGAGCAGAGACTGAGAGCCAGGCCTTCTCGTCCAACATCAGTGTGTGACCTCACAAATGCGCTTCTGGAAGAATAGTCAAGAATTCCCATAAACACACTCCTAAACCTTGTGGACAGCCTTCCCAGAAGAGTTGGCACTGTTATAGCTGCAAAGGGTGGACCGATGTCATATTAAACCCTTTGGATTAGGAATGGGATGTCATTTACAGTAAGTTCATATGCGAGTAAAGGCAGGTGAGCAAATACTTTTGGCAATATAGTGTAATTGTGCTTTGGACAGGCATATCCATTTTTTCCCTTAGTTACCTGAAAAAAAGCAGTGTGCAAGGACAGTGACTACATACATCCAGTATAAACAATTTGTATTCAAATTAGAGCACCTAATTTTCTATGAACTCTCTTAACTATTGGAATCATACTCTGTTCAAAACCAATTCAGAAGTGCCATGCCTCAGGGTGTGGTTGAAATTTTGATCAAACCACACTCATTAAATCCAGTTTTAATTCTGTTTGGAAATGCCAATTAACGGCTATTTTGCAATAATTTTAAGAATACCATTTTACAGCTATTCAAACATAAATGCTTGCATAAGCGTCTTATTCATGAACTTATTTTGTATTTACAGTCATTTAGTATTAGAACCACAACACTTTTTCCCCCTGAATGATCTGATATCTGGAGATCATTTCTTCCTATTTCTTAATTCATTGAAAATTGTAATGTTGTTGTTGTCATTGATAGGACTGTCAGTGTACAATAATATTAAGGTGTGTGTGTGTGCATGCAGCCTTGGATCAGGACTTGCTTTTAGGTACACAGTTTTTATTGGCATTGTTTCGGAATTAGCTACCTGTAGTCATTGCTTCTCCCCAAAGCATTTGTTGGAAAATAGTGGAATTTCTTTCTAGTAGGCTGGTCAATATGATGATAGAGTTGACTTTTTTGGGGGGAGGGGGAGAAAGCTATTCAGTTTGAAACCAAAATTAAGATCATATCCATAATTCATTGTAATGTTTGATTACTGATTCCATTTCTTAAAATGAAGAAATTTTATATGTTTTTGTATACCCTGATTTGTTTATGTGCTGTCAAGTTATTTACAGCTACTAATGATCATATAGGTAGATTTTCTCTATGATTTTTTATCTCTAATCTGTTCTTTCAAGTCTCCCAATGACACAGTCATCTCCACTGTACTGAGTCCACCCTGTACACTGCACACCAGAACAACTAGACACAAGGGCAGTTTTGTGTCATCACTCTGCTAAACAACTAATCCCCATAACACTGTCCAATTATCTACTAAGACTGTATTACTATTATTCTTCTCTTCCTTCCTAGTAGTAGTGAAATTCAACTTTTTTTTTACTATCGGTTCTATGGGCGTGTCTTGGTGGGCATGGCTTGGCTTGAGGGCATGGCATGGTGGGCATGGCAGGGGACGGATACTGCAAAATCTCCATTCCCACCCCATACTGGGGCCAGCCAGAGGTAGCATTTGCTGGTTCTCTGAACTACTCAAAATTTCCACTACCGGTTCTCCAGAACTTGTCAGAACCTGCTGGATTTCAATCCTGCTGCCTAGTACCTATCTTTCCACTTATAACTATAACCTTGTTGCTTGTATCTTTAAAATTTATATTGTTTTATTTGTTTCCTAGTATAATTTGTTTGCTTATTAGTAACCTATGACTATCACTAAGTGTGGTATCTTATGATTCTTGATGAATGTATTCTATTTTATTTTCTTTATGTACACTGAGAGCATATGCACCAAAGACAAATTCCTTGTGTGTCCAATCACACTTGACCAATAAAGAATTCTATTCTGTTCCGTTCCGTTCCGTATCATCATCATCATCATCATCATCATCATCATCATCATCATCATCATCATTATTCAATTGTATCATAGCGGCCAGTTGTTTCGCCGGATTTGGCATTGATTACTAGTTGGGCCCCACCCAGGAGCCTAGGACGTCGTAACGTATTTTCGTAATATACGTGCAGATCCAAGCAGTGCAGCCCTTTGCATTTGACTGATGGTGATTTTGTCAAGTTTTAACTGTTTTAAATATAATTCCAGTGCTTTTGGAATAGCACCCAGTGTGCCAATTACCACTGGAATTACCACTGCTGGTTTGTGCCATAATCGTTGAATTTCAATTTTTAGGTCCTGGTATTTTGTGATTTTTTCATGTTCCTTCTTGTCGACCCTGCTATCACCTGGTATTGCGATGTCTATGATTGTAACCTTATTTTTCTCAACCAGTGTGATGTCTGGTGTGTTATGCGCCAGTATTTTGTCCGTTTGTATACGAAAATCCCATAGGATCTTGGCCATCTGATTTTCGGTGACTTTTTCAGGCTTATGTTCCCACCAGTTTGTTGCTGTTTTAATATTATAATTTTTGCACAAATTCCAGTGGATAATTTGTGCTACTGAATTGTGCCGCAATTTATAATCAGTCTGCACGATTTTTTTACAGCAGCTGAGTATGTGGTCAACAGTTTCATCAACTTCTTTGCAGAGTCTGCATTTGGCATCATCAGAGGATTTTTCAATTTTGGCCTTAATGGCATTTGTTCAGATAGCTTGTTCTTGCACAGCCAGGATTAGTGACTCTGTTTCTTTCTTTAATGTACCTGTGTTAACCATAACCAAGTTTTTTCACTGTCCACTTTATCTTTTATTTTTTCCAGAAATTGACCAGCAATGCTTTGTTCTGCCAACTCTCCATTCTTGATTTTATCACATCTTTTCTGTATTCTTGTTTTGTCTGTTGGGCCTTTAGTAGATTTTTGTTCTTTACTTCGATTAATAGATGTTCTTGACTTTCTTTTAAATAATCAGCCAGTGCATGTTTTCTTCTTCAACTATTTGCTTCACTTGTAATAATCCTCTGTCACCTGATTTTCGGGGCAAGTATAATCTATCAGTGTCACCGCGTGGATGTAAACTGTAGTGCATTGTCATTAGTTTCCTGGTTTTTCAGTCCAAAATGTCCAAATCACTTGTGTCCAGTTAACTATACCAACTGTGTATCTTATAACTGGTATTGCCCAGGTATTTATGGCCTTGATTGTATTTCCACCATTTAATTTAGATTTCAAAATTTTCCTAACTCTGTTGGTGTACTCTCTCCTGACAATAGTTTTTACTTCTCCATGTTTGATGTTATCCAACTGCAGAATGCCTAAGTATTTGTAGGCTTCATTTTCGTTGCATTTAATTAGTTGGCCATTGGCCATTTCAATTCCCTCACATGCAGTGATTTTGCCCCTTTTTATAGATACAGTGGCGCATTTTTCCATGCCAAACTGCATTGAAATATCGGTGCTGAATACTCGGACTGTGTTTGTCAGTGATTGGATTTCTATTTCTGACTTACCATAGAGTTTCAAATCATCCATATATAATAAATGCGAAATTTTTTCAGCTTCTTTGGCTGTTTGGTAGCCTAATTTCATTTTTTAAAAGATTACCGATAGTGGGATCATCACAACGATAAAGAGAAGAGGTGAAAGTGAATCACCCTGGAAAATTCCTCGCTTGATATTAACCATTCCATAGTTCTCATTCCCTACTGCCAACTCAGTTCTCCATTGTTTCATCACCTTTTCAGTGAATGATATAATATTTTTGCTAATGCCAGTTGTTTCTAAGCATTTTATGATCCAACTATGTGGCAATGAGTCGAATGCCTTTTTATAATCAATCCAGACCATATTCAAGTTTGTTTTTCTTTTCTTATAATTTTCTAATATCATTTTATCAATCAGGAGCTGATCTTTTGTGCCTGTGCTCCTTCTTTCATTGCCTTTTTGCTCTAGTGGCAAGATGTTGTTTGTTTCCAAATAATCCATAATATTATGTGCAATAATGCCTGTGAGTAATTTGAAGGTTGTTGGCAAGCATGTTATTGGTATGTAATTTTCAGGTATTGTTCCTTTAGTTTATTATTTATTTATTTATTTATTTATTTATTTATTTATTTATTTATTTATTTATTTATTTATTTATTATTATTTTATTTTATTTTATTTTATTTTATTTTATTTTATTTTATTTATTTGACTTATCAGTCGCCCCCTCTCCACAAAGGGACTCGGGGCGACGTACAATCAAAACAGATATACAGATGTGGCATGGAGGAGGTGACATCAATGCTTAACAGATAAGATTCAAATAAAAAGCCACAGAATAAATAACAATAGATTAAAACAGTTAAAATAATTTAAAACCCCCAAATTTACATTTACCGTAATTAAAATTGCCAGGGAGGTTAGAAAGTTTTAGTTAAGCCAGGCCGGCTAGTTGGAACAGGTGGGTCTTGGGTTTCGTGCGGAAGGAGCGGAGATCGGTCGTTATCCTGATGTCTGGGGGGAGGTTATTCCAGAGGGCTGGGCCCATCACAGAGAAGGCCCTACTCCTGGGCACCGCCCTCTGACACTGCCTGGTGGACGGCACCCGGAGGAGTCCATCTCTGTGAGAGCGAATTGGTCGCAGGGATGTATGGGGCAGAATGCGATCCCGCAAATAGCTAGGTCCTGTGCCATGGAGCGCTTTAAAGATGGTAACTAACACCTTGAAACGCACCCGGTAGACCACAGGGAGCCAGTGCAGCTCGCGCAGGAGAGGTGTTATATGGGAGAACCTCGTTCTCCCCATGATTGCCCGCGCGGCCGCATTCTGGACCAGTTGCAGTCTCCGGGTGCATCTCAAGGGGAGCCCCATGTAGAGAGCATTACAGTAGTCCAGGCAGGACGTCACCAGCCCGTGAGTGACTGTGCGGAGGGCATCCTGGTCCAATAGGGGGCGCAATTGGCGCACCAGGCGAACTTGGTGGAACGCCCCCCTCGCCACGGCTGCCACATGGTCTTCCATAGACAGCCGGGCGTCTACGAGGATGCCCAAATTGCACGCCCGCTCCACGGGGGCCAGTTGCTCGCCCCCGATGGCCAGCGATGGAATACACTGGTTGAACCGGGGGGGCCTGTAGCCACAGCCACTCCGTCTTGGAGGGGTTGATTCTGAGTCTGTTGTCTCCCATCCAGACCCGTACGGCTTCCAAACACCAGGACATCACTTCGACGGCCTCGTTGGGGTGGTTTGGGGTGGAAATGTACAGCTGTGTATCATCAGCGTACAGATGGTATCCCACCCCAAAACCACGGATGATCTCGCCCAGCGGCTTCATATATGTGTTGAACAGGAGAGGCGAGAGGACCGACCCCTGTGGCACCCCACAAGTGAGCGGCCTCAGGGTCGACCTCTGCTCCCCTGCCAACACACATTGCGTCCGGTCGGAGAGGTAGGAGCAGAACCACCGCAACACGGTGCCTCCCACCCCCAACCCCTCCAGCCGGCGCAGTAGGATACCATGGTCGGTGGTATCAAAAGCCGCTGAGAGGTCTAATAGGACCAGGATAGAGGAACAACCCCTATCTCTGGCCCTCCAGAGATCACCCACCAACACGACCAGGGCTGGAAGCCGGACTGGCACGGGTCTAGATAATCAGATTCCTCCAGGTGACGTGGGAACTGCTGAGCCACCACACTCTCTACAACCTTCGTTAAAAAAGGAAGGTTGGAGACAGGACGATAATTTGCTAGCTCCATTGGGTCCAGAGAAGGCTTCTTGAGCAAGGGCCTCACAACCGCCTCTTTCAAGGCGGCTGGCAGGAAACCCTCACTCAATGAAGCGTTCACAAGTCCCAATAGCCAGCCTCGTGTAACCTCCCAGGATTCCAGTACAAGCGAGGAGGGACATGGGTCCAATAAACACGTGGTGGCTCGCAGTCGCCCACGCAACCTGTCCAAATCCTCGGTGGCAACAGAGTCAAACTCCTCCCAGCATGGTCTCTCAAGACTCGCTGCGGACGTCCCCCCTGGAACACTGAAGGGGGCCCATTCCCTCCAGATTTGAGCGATTTTATCCTGCAGGTATTCCCCAAATTCCTCTGCCCTGCCCTGCAAAGCGGGCTCCCGCTGCCTCTGTGACAAGAAGGAGCGGGTCACCCGAAACAGGGCGGCAGGGCGGTTCTCTGCGGACGCAATAAGAGTGGCACAATATCAACGTTTGGCCACTCTTAATGCCACAAGGTAAGTCCTTAAGTGGGTTCTTACCTGTGTTCGGTCAAATTCGGAGCGAGAGGATCTCCATCTGCTCTCTAGGCGTCTCTTGTGGCGTTTCATCGCCCTTAGCTCCTCGTTAAACCAGGGAGCCAGGGCGGTTTGTTGCCACCCGAGAGGCCTCAAAGGCACAACCCGGTCTAAGGCCCCAGCAGCCGCACTATTCCATGCAGCCACCAAGTCCTCCATCCGGGAGCGGGTCAGGTCCACAGGAAGTGGCCCAAGCTCCGACTGGAACCTATCCGGTTCCATCAGATGCCTGGGGCGGAACCATCTGGGACAATCTGGTTCCGCCTCCCCGCGGTGGGGGGTAGCGCCAGGGAAATCGAGCTGGAGAAGTGAGTGATCTGACTATGACAGGGCCGTGATGGCTAGATCCCCTACTCCTAGATCACTCGTCCACTGGTCGGAGACAAACACAAGATCCAGTGTGTGGCCTTCCTCGTGCGTGGGGCCCTGAATTACTTGAGTCAGATCCATGGCTGCCATGGAAGCCATGAACTCCCAAACTGCCTCAGATGCTTCTCCCATCGACGGCAGGTTGAAATCCCCCATAACTAAGAGTTTGGGGGTCTCAACCACCATCTCAGTGATCCGCTCGAGGAGTTCGGGCAGGGCCGCTGATGTATAGCAAGGAGCCAAGTATACAATCAGCAGGCCCAGCTGTCTCCCTGGGCCCCATCTCACGCCCAGAGACTCACACCTGGATATCTGTGGCACAGTGAATTCTCTCGGTTCCAGATTCTCCCGTATAATTACCGCTACCCCACCACCCCTGCCCTGGGCCCGTGGCTGGTGGAATACACGGTAGCCTGGTGGGCACATTTCCATGAGGGGCAAACCTCCCTCATGGCCCAACCAGGTTTCCGTTATTCCCACGAGGTCCGGCTCCCCCTCTGAAATCAGATCGTTGATGAGGGGGGCCTTGTTAACCACGGACCTCGCGTTACACAACATCAGCCTGAGGCCCTGGCTCTGTAGAACCTGACCACCTAGAATGCGGGGGTTGGTACAAATGACCGGGCGTGTCCAACGACCACGGTCTCCCAACCGACTACACGTTCTTCGACTGTCCTCGCGCCTGCCCCTGCCTACGACCGTAGGTATCACAGAGCCCTCTATAGGAATGTTATTTTCCCTCCCCTCCCCCGCTCCGCTCACTTCCCTCCTGACCACACCTGTTCACCTGGCTCTAACCCAGTGGTTCTCAAATAGTGGGGCGCGCCCCCCAGGGGGGGCGCGAGGCTCCGTAAAGGGGGGCGCGAAGGCTCCCTTTCCATCTGGGTGCAACGGCGGTGGCAACAGCGCAGCGGCGGCGGCGGACTGGAGTTTCCCGCCAAGGTTGCCTGTCCGACCAGCCCCCGCTGGCTCCTGGCTGAGGGAGGAGCTGCCGCTCCGCCTTCTCCGAGCGGGATCCACGCCCTGCAACTGGCCGTGAGGGGAAGGTTTTGGCCAAAAAACGGGCCATTTTTGCCCATTTGTTGCCAGTAGAATGCTTCTGGGGGTGGGGGAGGTGAAAAATGGGGTGCACAGATGCCCCAGGAGGCACAAAAAATGGGCCCCTTTTCAAACCCCCCCCACCTTCAGAAGATGATAGAGAAAGAGAGAGCTAGTGAGAGGGAGGGAGGGAGAAGTGAGACAGAAAGAGATAGACAGAGAGAGAGACACAGAGAGAGAGAGAGACAGAGAGAGACAGAAGGAGAAAGAGGGACAGAAAGAGAGAGAGAGGAGAGAGAGACCGAGAAAGACAGAGACAGAGAAAGACAGAGAGAGAGAAGAGAGAGACAGAAAGAGAGAGTGAGACACAGAGAGACAGAAAGAGACAGAGAGAGAGGAGACAAAGAGAGAGAGACAGAAAGAGACAGAGAGAGTGAGAGAGAGACAGAGAAAGACAGAGAGAGAGAAAGAGAGAGGGAGACAGAAAGACAGACAGAAATAGAAGGAGAGACAGAAAGAGAAAGGCAGAGAGAGAGAGAGAGAGGGAGAGAGACGAGGGAGAGAGAGAGACAGAGGGAGAGACCACTTGGACTGTCTTCGCATCTGGGATGCATGGGTCTTTCCCATTGAGACGAGCAGGTGTTGTTTCTAGAAATCACTGCATGCAGGAAATATATGTGTGTGTTTGTGTGTGTATGTTACGGTGAAAGACCGAAATTGGTGAATGTCGACATTCACCGGTGAATGTCGACATTCACCAATCTCGCTTGGTGAATGTCCGAAATATTTGCTAAATGCCCTTATTTCTGACTTACACCGGTGAATGTCGACATTCACCAAGTACGTTTCCCCCTCTCTTTGGGGAGGAGGAGAGCCAGAGAGTCGCCTCTCTTTGGGGAGGAAAGTACGTTTCCCCCTCTCTTTGGGGAGGAGGAGAGCCAGAGGATCGCCTCAAAGGATGCCCCAAAGAGAGGCAAAACGTACTTTCCTCCCCAAAGAGAGGCGATCCTCTGGCTCTCCTCCTCCCCAAAGAGAGGGGAAAACGTACTTTCCTCCCCAAAGAGAGGCGATCCTCTGGCTCTCCTCCTCCCCAAAGAGAGGCGACCCTCTGGTTCTCCTCCTCCCCAAAGAGAGGGGAAAACGTACTTGATGAATGTCGACATTCACCGGTGTAAGTCAGAAATAAGGGCATTTAGCAAATATTTCGGACATTCACCAAGCGAGATTGGTGAATGTCGACATTCACCGGTGAATGTCGACATTCACCAGATTTCGGACTTTCACCGTAACATGTATACATGCACATACAAGTGTCATTTCTTCAGTGTTATCACAGAAGTGAGTACACTCCTTAACATTTTGTAAATATTTAAGTATACTTAAATATTTACAAAATGTTAAGGGGTGTACTCACTTCTGTGATACTCTATATATAAATATATGTATATATATGTTCTAGCTGTGCTCCTTTAAATCTTTTCTGCTACAGTTAATAAAGCTATTCTTTGTTGTAAATTGATCCACATTTTTCTTTTTTTATTCTCTTATACGTTAATAAGGATACAGTGTTATGCAGAGGTGTACTTATAACAATTTTATAGACAAATGATACTATTTACAGTCACGCGGGGGGGCGCGAAATGTTTTCTTCTTCCTAGGGGGGCATGACAGAAAATAATTGAGAAGCACTGCTCTAACCACACTCCTGGCCTGTATAGCCCTCCCCCACAACCTGGAACCCCCTAAAATATTTAAAAAACATTTAACTAAAAAACCCCTAATTCCCCGCTTCCTACACCTCTCTGGGTTAATGAACCCATCATCAAGGTGGGCCCTGGAAAGGGCAGGGGGGCATACCTGCGAGAGGGGGGACTCTCGCAGTCATAGCAGGTCTGACCTCAGATAAATCGTGATCTTCTGGCTGTAACAGGGTTTAGCTCATAATAGGGTATTGCAATGTTGGTATAAGTTTATAAGTCAGGGCTCCCATGAGAAAGAGGGGAGAAAATGAAACATCCACAGTAGGAGCTAGGAAGCAGTTCATAAAGGCAGTAAGGCGGAGATCCCAGTTCAGCGGGGGGGACATATTAGCAGCGAAGGTCAGGGTAAAGAAGCCGGGAAAGCTCAGGCATAGACCCTCACCCTCCGCCTCTTGTCCTGCTGATATTCCAACGGCCTCCAGCGGCCTCCAACGGCCCCCGGCGCCTCGGCTTCACTCCTCTCTCCCACGGCTCTCGCACAACCCTCGCCAGCCTCCCATCCGATCTAAACAGCTCACCACGGTCGGAAAAATAGTTGCATCTTTCTGAATCAAGTATGTTTTTCCAGTTGTCAACCATTCATCAATTTGACCATTTTGTAAAATTTCATTCAGTTGCCTGGCCAATTATATTATTATTATTATTATTATTATTATTATTATTATTATTATTATTATTATTATTATTATTATTATTATTATTATTAATTATTATTAATTATTATTCGTCCTCTTCGTTCCACCTTTCCAAGCTTTAGAGCCTTTTCCAAAGAACTGGACTTTGCATAATGTGTCTGAAGAAGGATCGGTCACAATTAATTATGCTGAGAATCTTAAGTGAAAATGAAAATGGATATTTTGAGTCCACTAAATCCATTGCATGGTCCATACATGCACTAGAATGCACCAGGGGTCCCGGTGAGAATGAGGATGGTTGGGACCCTCTAATGTTAAAGTTGTTTGGCTCTGTTTTAAGACTTTTTAAAACATTTTAAACATTTAAAAGATCCACCTATCCTACTTTACAGAATTTTAAAATAAAAGCAATCCCTATACATGTCTTCCACTTGTATTTTTTAAGCCCCCAAAAATTGTCATATCTTTTTCTAAGTACAGATTGTAAATGAAAATATATTTCCACAAAATAATCTGTTATTTATAATTTATATTCATTTTCGTTATTTTGAATATTGAACAAAAAAAAAGTACTTGAGGTCAGATTTAAATAAAGAGATATCAGTGATATTTGTTGGAAATCTCCACCAACTAACCTTTTCCTGTAAAAAGGATCCTATTACAAGGATTTATGAAATCAACTCTTCGGTGGCCATTAACAATTTTTTTTAGAATTACTTACGGCTCATTCTTAATTATTAATACTACATTTTGTACATGTTTTGCTTCAGCTCTGTTTTTAGATTATGATGATACAGAGTTTTCTGTCAGCAGGAAAGATAAACTGAGTGTGGGCAGTTGTTTAGTCTTTTAGAAATCTGCAAGTGAAACTTCCAAATAGTAGAAATACATTTTATTTCTTACAATCGCAGTAGGGTATATCTAGCCTTACTTCTATATTACAAATTGTGAGAAAATGATCATTCATCTTTTCTTTTTCATAAAATTTCTTCAGGAAATTAACTGGAACTATGAGCTATTCTCACTGGAGTGTGATTTTTCTGGATTAACGCCCCTCCCCAACCCCAAAACAAAACAGTTTATACAAATAGCAATTATATTGAAGTCCTTCCTTTGGCTCACAAAAGAAATAGATTTCTTTTTCTGGAATGGCAACATTTCTAGATACGTCTCAGAAGGCATTGGGTTCAGGAAGTCTGCCATATCTTAGTTTATTTAGGTTCCTAAAATCTGCCAGATAAATGGATTGATACCTGCTTTCAAAATAAAAATTTAAACATTGCAAAAACAACAGGAACTTTTGCCCAGAACATTATAATAGATTGCAGCTTTACATTGGTGGCAACGTGTTCTAAAGCAGCAATCCCAAACTTTTGGGCACCAGGGACAGTTTCCATAGAAAACCATTTTTCCACTGACTTGGGGATCGTGGTTTCACATGCTACTTACATTCCATGCATGCGCAGATGCTTACTTGCACAGCTCAGTCCTAATGGGCCACAAACCAGTACTGATCCACGGCCCAAGGCTGGGGGGGGGGGTGTTCTAAATGAGAGAATAATAAACAGATCGACATAACTTTTTTGTGCAGAGAAAAAAAATACTAAATGTTTCATTTTATGCATAGATCATCTATACCCATTTTTTGCCAGAATTTATGATGTGGAAAAGATCTTCTGTGCCTATAGATAAAAACTGGAAAGACAGCCCTACAACATTTATCAATATTTACCCCACTCAGCATACAATTTTGAATTTAATTGATATTTAAAATCAATTGCTGTTAATAGGATTATCCTCCATATATTGACTGCTTCCCTCATTTATCATATTAAAAATTACAGTTTTGTGGTTTCCAAGCTTTCTGGAGGAATGCAGTGGCCCTTGAACCTCAAGCTATATGCCTTTAAAATAATGTATGGAGTTTCAGGCAAAAAAGACTGGGGTTACTTTTTGTGAAGTACATGCTTTCTTTTGCAAATAGAACAAACCAAGTTATAAAATTAATTTCTTTACTACTATTTTATTTTTCTAATCTGCTAGAAATAGCATGTATTGCCTCCATTTAATTCAACAAGGCTGACTTTGTGAAGAAGCTTCTGTAAATGTAATCCTTTATCATGGGTAAAACTAGACATTTTCTCAAACCAAAGAGGCAGCTCTCTCTATTGGTGATATTAGAATATTAACCTTTTTGTAATTAATGTGATAATTTCATGCATCATTTAAACCCAAGTGCATAATGGCATTTCCATTTAACATTATGAATAGGATGGAGGAAAAAAGCTTCTTTCTTTTTGTATGAATGGTACAGATCTGTGCACCATTTAATAACTATTAAAAGAAGGAAAATGTTAGGACGACTTCTTCCCATAGTAGCAAACCTGAATTGTTGAAGTTAAATTGTTCAAGACTAATCAAGCTAATCCAAAAGAGAGGAAATTCACCCTTCAATTCCCAACAGAATTCTCTTTAATTTTGCAGCCACACTGACAGGTGGCCTCATCACTCTTAGCTATACAGACCACCTTGAAGATATCTGCACCAGCAGCCTTTGAAGTCAGAATAATCAGCAAGCCATTTGATACTCTATCAGATGAAATAACCTTGTCCGAAAAGGCTAGCTCTCAGATGCACTGATTGTCTATCAGATGGGAGGTAGGGGGAAATCACTTGATATACTTTACTAGTGCAACTTACGGACCTTATAGGAGAATGTAGCAGATGCTTCTTTTCAGCCAATATCTTTTTAACATGATGACAACCGCAGATTGCAAGAGATTCTTTTAAACCAGTGTTTAAAACTAACAATGAAACGATGTTGGAGCACCCGCTTATCCTTTATGAAGCCCAAGGATAGTTAAGCATAAGATGAAGTTTATGTGAAAGCAAAGAGGGAGATCTGCATGTGTTTCCAAAAATGCATGTATAATTGTGGCAGAAATTAGCTGTAATGCAGTATATGCAATAAGTTAACGATTGGTTCTCACCCACCAAGTTGAACAGGTTAGCTAACACCATGTAGCTATTTTCTTTATATCCTTGAAGATGTCAGGGTTCCAAGTAACACCCCTAACCCAATAAGACTCTGAGGCCAGCAGTTCCTCAAAGTTCCATTTTATTAGAGATGTCATATTGGCACATCTGAGAAAACCTAAAGCACCCCATGTTTTCCATACCCAAAGGAAAGTCAAAGTCCCTTCCCCTGCACCCACAAGTCCATCACATGGTCTAATCACTCCACTGTCCCAACTGGAGATGTTTCCCAGTCATGCCTCTCCAGGTGCAGTCCAAATGTCCTTGACTCCCAGAAAAAATAATGTTATTTTGGCTATCTATCTCTACTCACTCCATGCAACCCCTGTTCCCAGTTTCCCACAACAGGCCTATGCGCTAAATGTGGCAGCCATGAAGATCCAAAGAGAAAGATGGCCTCTAGGGCTGACAGAAGGTTTCTGTTGTTTATTTCTTCTTACTACTTACTTCATAGTATGCCAGGTGAAGAAATAGGCTCCACAAGTTGTGTTGGAATTTTATTGATATAGTTACCGTAACGGAATATTGAAAGTATGATTGAGTTTTACCTTTCTTTCTCTTATACTCTATGCCATTTCTGCTGCTCTAATTAGTTGACATCATTTTGGGGAGCTCCTCAAACATTCTGATTTCAGCTAAAGTTCCTGTAAATTTGGCAGATCTTCATTGCCAACAAATATAGATTGTTCTACTAATAATAGGACGGCCAATTTAGCAAATTGCCTGTCTGCAGATTAATAGTAAAGCTCACCCCAATGCACTTTTCCATAGAATCTTCTACCTAAAATGGCAGGTTCATATGCATTGAGGAAGTAATTCTCGAAACAAATCAAAACATTTTTTATGATTTCCTGCAACAACACTTCCATTAAAGGGTGGGAACAATGTATTCTGTTCCATGAAGTTCACATCTTAAAGAGAAAAAAAGCCAGTTAGTGAAGTCAAAAGCCAGCAGGACACTAGAGTCATGGAATTATTTAAATCAATTGGTGGATACAAATAATAACTGTTATAGCAGTTAAAAGTGTCAAGCTAGAAAGTGTCATCTCTAGACATCCTAAGGAAGGTCAATATATTCAGGAAAATTGATCACAGTTCCAGGTCTCAAGGTGTGTGTGCATGGGTATTCAAATATCCTTTCAAATATTATTTATTGCCTGTCCGCAGATCTATAATAAAGGCCAATTAGGTGCATAATCCCACAATATTCTATCCAAAATAGCAGGTTTGTAGGGTATTAAGGAAGGAATGCTAGAAACAAGTCAAGCCTTTTTTTGTTTGTTTCCAGAAACAACACTTCCCTGTAATGCATAGGAACAAATGTTTCCATATCTGATACTTTTCAGACCAACTAGTCCCTCACATCTTAACTGCTGTTTATCATGATTTCTATAAATCCTTTCTTTCTGACCCTGATTTGGTACTTCTCAAACACTCTACCCTCTGTTTTTTATCATTCAGCAGCAGTAAGAGTGCTTAGCACTTAAAGATGGTAGAGTCAAGGTTAGAGAGTCAATTCAATATCATCATATAAATGCTTCTCTAATTCTATATTCCAATATTCTTTGACTGACAAAAATACCTGTTCCTCATGTTAATTTTATGCAACTGTCACTGTGTGCTTTTTCTGCTTATGTCTTGTGATATAAAATGATGTAGCATTTTAATGCCTTTTCCATTTCTGTACACTCCAACTTAGAGGTGTTATATATTTTAAATTTAGATAATAAATTTTTATTATATTTGACATATAACAAGGTAGTAGCATCTTCTCTCTGAATTCAGAAAGGAATGATTGCTGTCGAGGGAACAATGAGTGCTCAGCCCCAGAAAACTAAGTAATGTATTGGCAGCTGTTAGTACAATCTGAAAGCTCCTTTCCTTCAGTGCCTGGTGTTTGCAGATGTTTTATATCAGGAGGTTTCACATGAGTCCAGAACTGAGAGCTACTGTCTGATTTATGACGACCAATGGAAACAACATTTCTGCTATTACCTTCAAATAATTCCTTGATGTGTTTGACAGCCAGCTCCTGAAGCAGATACCTGAGTATGTCATTATCACAACTTTTGACTAATTAAGAGCATGTGTCTTTGATTAGCCTCAAATGAAGTGTTGTTTTAAGAAAGATTACCAAATATTTCAATGAAGGTAAAATTCATACTTTGACTCCATGGAGTAGTCTAATAATAATACATGGTAAATGAGAAATGTTCATCTTATGATTAAAAATCAAGTTAATCTTGGGATTTCGTGTAGAACCGACTTGTTAAAATTTGTGATGAAATATATTTAATCCCTTAAGTATTTCATGTTATTGATGTTAGTCTTATTAGGTAGTCGAGATGAGAGGCACAACCAGAAGTAATTGTTACTACATTAACAACCTTTTGCAACAGTAAATGCATTTTTCTCTCCCTTTAATCTATGGAAAACTAGGGATGACCTGTTCCGCCATTTTCCCTTCTGTGGGTTGAGACATCTTTTACATGCCAGTTGTATAGTGTGCCATTTTCCTTCCTGTTTCCCAAGGTCATTTCTACATACTGTTACAATGATTGATCAGGCTTAGTTTTAAGTATACATTAGATTGCTGAATATTGTATCTCTTGCTGCAATGATTGCCTGAAATCAGACCCTGCATAGTGCATTTCTATGTTTACATGAGATTGTGGAAGATAAGATTCCTAACTTCTAAAAAAGTGCCCACACATCTACATACAGGCTTAGATACATTCAGATGGTCCAACAAAAGCATAATAACAACAGTTGAGAAATTATTTTTTAGCATTGAAACCATGACAAGATGCCATAGAAACTATTGAAAAAAATCAAAAACTTTGTACAGGTTTGATTCTTTAAGAGAATAATAAAGTTGGAAGGAACCTTGGAGGTCTTGTGGTATAACCCTCTTCTCAAGCAGGAGACCATATATCATTCCACTCAAGTGATTGTGTCCTGTCTCTTCTTAAAGTGCTCCAGCGATGGAGTATTCATAACCTCTGAAGGCAAGCCATTCTACTGGTTAATTGTTCTCATTGTTAGGAAATTTCTCCTTAGGTCTAAGTTCTTCTCTCCTTGATCAGTTTCAATCTTCTTTCTTGAAGCTTTATTAGTTATATTTATATTCTACCTTGCTTTCAGAAGTTCAAAGTAATATATATATAATGTTAATTTTTCCTATTTTTCCTCACAAGAACAATCTTGAACTAGAATTGAGTAACCGGCGCAAATGGCTGCGATGTCTTAGAGTGGCCATAAACCAAAGTTTGCCCAGGTCTTAACTGCTACACCCTAAGTGCTCCTCCCTCCAATTATCAAAACTATGTAATTCTCTACTTTGAGGTACCAGTAGTCTTTTACCTGCAATTTAAGATCTTTCTCCATAGCCAATGTACATTTCACTTGAATTTGTTGTTTGCTATCTCTGCCTGATTTAATTAGATATCATATTTTATTCTTGTTTTTGTTCTTTCAAATGATTTAAATTTGTAATTGCATGGGTCTATTCTATATGATTATATTATATATTTAAAAAGAGGGTTATATATATTTAAAAAAAATCTAGGAGCAAAGGATAAATCAAACAAGATAGTATCCAAAAAACTTGCCCATCATCTGAAAAAAAATAACCAAATAATACTCTTGACCAACAGCTCCACAAATTATTTGACTTTATTGCAGTAGAGAAAAAGCTTTTTTGTTGATTTGTATTATTTTAACTCTATTTCTACTTTCTAAAAATATCTTCAGCTTTTATTAAACTATGAAAATTAGTTTAGAATTACTGAAAAGGCAGAAAATAAAATGCATAATATATAACCTCTTAAATACAGTATATAAATGAAGCACTGTGCCTCTTCACTCAGATTCCTTGAAATATGTCTAACAGTCTCTCAATATCCAATGGTAAAAGGGGGTTAATCATAGAACACTATTAAAGTGTTGGCTATTTTCTATTTGAAAATATAAATTAGATAATATAAATGATTGGGCTAGAGTGCCCTTCTACTTTCTAGTCCAGCCAAACTGTCAGATCCTAATTAATCACGGCTCCCAGCTAGAGAAACTTCACATTAGCGTGACAGAATGAAAAGTGTATCCTCACCCTTATTCCAAAGATTGTTGTAGGCTACCAACCACTAAGAAATTCCTCCAAGAATCTATTACTGTTTGTAGTAATTATTACTTATATGCAAGAAATGCTTAGATTGTCAGATCAAGACTAAACACATAAGGATGAAATGCAAAAATCTGCCTATTTTGCATACGGAGCTTTATTCTTTGTAAAACTAAATGTGGCTCATTTCTGAAGTTTCGATTTAATACTATGCACTTACTTCCCTTACACAGAATAGCCATAATTATTGTGTGATGAGTTTCACTGTTGATGGATATTTCTTTTCTTTCATTGTGGCTAGAAAGCATTTTATTCAGGGAATTCATCCCCCGACAAAAAGGATATGCGATCTATTTTTTTTCCTCATTGACAAAGCAATAGATTTGATGTAGCTGACCTGCTTCAGCATCACTTTTTTCAAATCCTACAAATTCAGAATTCATGCACAACAGATTTTAGAAGTTGTGCAGTTACTGGTAAGTACAATATTTATGGTATAAAATTGTTCTTTCTTTACTGAGTTTCCTATTGAATAATGAAAATCAATATGGAAAGTGACAGCCAGTTCAAATACCTCCTTCGGATGCCTCTAAACATTTCCTGTAGTGTTTATTCTTCCTTTCCCCCACCGTTCAAATTAACTCCAGTCTTTTAGCCAGAACAAACTGTTAAATATCAATCATAGCACAGAGTAACTGGCAGGAGACAAAATATCAGAACATTTACAAGCTGATGGATTCCAGAATAAACGAAAGGATGTACTTTCGGCACCATCTCAGGCTACAGGCTGACATGTCTGTCTGCACCCCCTCAACCTGACCTTCTTTTAATGTCAGCTGTAACAAAGGCTAGGTTGTCAGCTTTGCTGCTGCACCTTTGAGCAGGTAACTGTATCATCTTCATGAATGATATCTCAGTCACATTCATGGCATGTCAGGAAGTCTTTAAAACTCACCTGATCAAAACAGCAGCATTTTCATATTGACCTTGAAGAGCAGATCAAATATTGTCACTTAGGAACTACAGATTATTTCCTTCTTTAAGACTTGTCAAGGCCAGTTTTGAAATTAAGGATTTGCTGCTCTTGACAGACTGAATAGCCTTTGAACGTTGGTGGTTGATTTGTAGTTCTGATAGTAAGAGCAGGAGAAGCATGATTTCTGTTTTCCCATAATCCTGACATAGTGTTCCTAAATTACAGAAATACTTTAATAATAAGCAAATACCATCCAGAACAGAAAAATTGTCTATGACTCTTGCTTTATTATCTGTCGTATATTCATGAAATGAAATGAAATATTTGTCATCATGCTGCAGGAATTCCTGGCAGCAACAAATGGAAGAGAATGCAGTTCTTGCCTAAATTTGTTGCCTCAAATTACAGCCTATGAACCTTTTCTTCAGAAAATGCCACATGTAAATGAGCCAGCTGTCTCTGGATTGTTCTATTTCTTCATATTTATTATTGGACTTTGGTTTCCATTCCATGAATAGCTGGTTTAGAACAGAATAGAATCTGGAAAGCAACTTTTATAAAGAACATGCTAATTATATTAAATTGCAACCTGATACTTTTAATATTTTATTGTAAGTATTTCACTTTTTCAAAAAGCAGTTGAAAAATAAAAAAATAATAGTGAACAATCTGTTATGCTTTCTGTATTTTGTGCATATATGTTATTTCCTACATTAAAGTAAAAGTGCCATACATTAAATTACCATACACGCTTCAGTTCAAACCTGGCTGTATCCAGATTTATTTAATTAAAATGTTTACTTAATTTGGTTCCTTCAGAACGAGCTCCAGTATATTATATCTAAAAGAATTCTAAGTATATATCCATACAATAGCAGCATTTACGGTTCTATAATAATTATTGCTGTATCTACATATATCTACGTTATGTTGTTGTGTTGGTTGGTTCTGAGTTAGTATCAGTCCTTTATAATCAATCAATCAAATCTTTATTATGATGATAGACCAAACTAAGGGGGATGGGATATAAGCAATTCATATTTAAAAGCTAAAAGCTAAAGCTACTATTAAAAATATTAAGGAAGACAAAACATATTAAAATGACACAAAACTAAACATAAATATATATGAATGCAATATACAAACACATACACACACATTTTTAAAAATATTAAAAACATTAAATAAATACAAAAACTAATAAAATTTGGGCACTAATGCAATGCAATATCACAATAAAAATACTTTTCGCTTAACTCATTAAGACTAGTTTCCAGGACACATCATCATCTGATTTCAGAGAATCATTGAATAGTAGAGTTGAAGTGGGGCCTTTGAAGTGTTCTAGTTCAAGCATGAGACAATTCAATTAAAAATGTTAAAATTATTTTGTGCAAAGCAAAACTGTTAATGCAGATAACATTAACTCTTTGGAAACAAATAAACTGCTTGTTAGGTCTACAGCCAGGTTCCTTTGGGGATCTTTGGCCTGCCACACTTCTATCTACTATGCTGTTTCTATAGTGGAGAAATGGGAGGTGGATAGTAAAGAGTAGAATGTGATGTATAAAATTCTTTTTAGATTGCCAAGGTCATCCTTGTCTTGGTACCTCTGCACCTGACCGGAACTAGATGGGTGGAACTGCCAGCATGGCAGTGGAAGATTGGACCATGTGATGGACTTGTGGGTGTGGGGGCAAACTCTTGAACTTTCAACTGGGTGGGGGAAACCAGGAAGCTCTCAGATTCGGATTTTCTCAGATGTGCCAACATGACTCTCTTAATAAATTGGAACTTTGAGCAATACTTTGTCCTGGACTCTGGTTTAATTTTGGATGTTATTTGGAACCCTGACACTGCTGCTTGCACACAACAAAGAGTTACAGGCAGAATGTTTGTTGATTAAGATAAAGCCTAAAATAAATGAATTATCTTAAATCATCACTGCTTGCACAAATATGAAATTAAAGATTGGTTGCTGAATATAATTAGAACAGTATATAATGGAAATAAAGTAGATGTCAAAATAATGAAAAGTTTGAAAAATGGTACAAAACTGAATGTGTGATGTTCTCTTGGTTGTTGATATATTTGGGGTTAACTGTGTAAGGAATACATGAAGTGACATTAGAACTGTTTTGAATGGTGATATGAATGTGCCTATACTTTTGCATGCCGATTATGCTATTTTGTTGGAGCAAATCTCCAATTATTTGCCATGAATTATTAAACAGATTATATGATAGATCAAGAAGTATGGATCAGAATAGATTGGGGGGGGGGGGAGACCTGAAAAAGTTGTTGGATAATATTGAGTGCTTACAAAAGAGAAACAAGTTTAAATAACAAAAATTTAACATAAGAAACAGAAGAACACAACGTTGGAAGGCACCTTGAAAGTCTTCTAGTCCAACCCCCTGCTCAAGCAGGAGACCCTATACCATTTCAGACAAATGACTACCCAGTCATTTATTTAAAATCTCCTGTGATGGAGCATCCATAACTTCTGAAGACAAGTTGTTTCACTGGTCAATTATTTTTGTTATCAGGAAATTTCTCCTTAGTTGTAAGTTGGTTCTCTCCTCGATTAGTTTCCACCCATTGCTTCTTTTCCTTCCTTCTGGTATTTTGGAAAATAGGTTGCCCCGCTCCTTCTTCTTTTTTGTGGTAACCTCTCAGATATTGGAGCACTGCTAACATGTCACCCCTAGTCCTTCTTGTCACTAAAGTAGACATACCCAATTCTTGCAACTGTTCTTCATGTTTTAGCCTCCAGCCCCCTAATCATCTTTGTTTCTCTTCTCTGCACTTTTTTTTCAGAGTTTTAATGTCTTTTTTTATATTGTGGTGACCAAAACTGGATTCAGTATTCCAAGTCATTATTCCAAGTCTTACCAAGGCATTATAAAGCAGTACTAACACTTCATGTGATCTTGATTCTACCTCTCTGTTAATGCACCAAAGGATTGCATTGGCTTTTTTGATGGCTGCAGCACATTGTTTTAGTGTCATTGGGGAAATGGCCCTGGTAGTTACTCCTTATTTTGAATAAGGTCCTTCATAAGATATTTGTATTAAATTAAGCAGACACCAGTCAATCTAATTTTTCCAACAATGTAACTCATAAAATTGAATAAAATATTGTTTTAAAGTCTATGAAAGTGGTGTATGATAATGTTATATAGCAGGAAGAGTGAGCCCTTTATGGTAGACCAGGTCAAGAAACAGACACTGCAGAGAATAAATGAAGATGGTTTTCTTATTTTGGGGATTAATAATAGATTCTTGAAAACCTGTTCAAGTTTCTTTTAACCCATCTTGTATTAAAAAAAATCAAGGTGTACTCTGAGTTTCTTTCTTGAACCATATGTCATTTCTCAGCATTTATTTCATACCTTGCCTAAAGTCAACACTAAATTTCTTTACACCTTGCATGATAAGTAATCTTGTGGTTTGCAATTCATAGTTTAAACTTAAAACTTAAACTTAAAATAGTTTCATCAAATCATGTGAAACCATAATTTCTTTAATGTATTCTATCGTATGTATTAATATCTCTCCTTCACTTTCTTTCTCTTTCTCTCTCTTTCTCTCTATTCCTATCCCTATTCCTATCACTATCCCTCTATCTACCTACCTACCTACCTATCAATTATCCCTAAGCAGTCCAAGTCCAACCCTTCTTGAATTCCACTAACTCTTATCTAGCGCTAATTTAATATTGACATTAGTTGACTAAATTCTTATGTATAGGCACAATCAATAAATCAGCTTAACTGGAACAATGCATGGTCCTGATATTTTGTGCCTGACAGTATATAACTTTTTCTAAATAGCTACTCACCAAATCATAAGCATTCTCATTCATTTCTTGAGTCATCAATTACCCAATCATTTTTGAATTATCTGTACTTAAGAAAAATAGTTTATTTGATTTTGTATTGTCATTTATTGTGCCACTATATATTGAACAAGCACCCAAGCTTCTATGTGTAACATTCCGAAGCAAAGCCAGATGTTGGACGATTCAGATAAAATGAAATTGTAGGTAAATCAGGAAGCAGTTGTCACTTTTAGCTAATTATAATAACAACACGGAAATGTTAATGGATATTGTTTAATAATATATACATGCTCTGGTATTGGTAAAAGCAACTTGGATATAATATTTTAAACAGCGACAAAAAAAAGCTTATAAACTTTATTAACTGATTTTTACTTAGAATATGTCATAAAAGTGTAATGTTATTGGAGGATTTTTGAAATAGCTAACAAGTGCCATTATGTGGTTGTGTTTTTAAGTATGAATAAGTTCAGGCAGAAGCACGTTCAAATAATTGTAGTCAAATGAGAATTGTGATATATTGATGGTAAGATATATAAAGATTTTTGATTTAAAGGGTATAATCTATTATGAACTACAAGTAATGACTATGGAAGAAATGCACGAAAGTTATTTGTGACCAATCGACACGCTTTCTACAAGATGTATTGAAAAATGATTCTTTTTTTGTGTTTTTGTTTAATTAAAATAAAAAAAATTCTTTATAAAAAAAGGAAGCAGTTGTCACATTTCCATATTTTTATCGATTTTGCTAAAACCTAGGATGTTGCTGTAATGATCAGCACAATTTAAATCTCATAGTATATGTAAAGGTGGCTTTATGACAAACATAAAAATGTAGTGTAAAAATAAATGTCTTAAATATGAATTGATTGGTTTATGACTTAGTGAAGAGTAACAAATCTGAGGAACAAAACGAACAGCCATCTAACAAAATTACTGACATGTTTCAGGATCTGGATATTATCATAAATAATTCCTAAAACTCTCCCAGAGATCTTTCAGATCTGAAATTTAGCAAAAGAATGGAGAGCAACACATAAAAAAATCTATTTTAAAGGTTTGGTTAGTTGCCAGTGCTTGGGAAAAATTAATTGTATGCAGAGACATGAAACAGTAATACTTCACACATGAAAGTTTATCCCTTCTTGCCAGAAAAAGCAAAAATAAAGCCAAGTAAGCAAAGGTTTCTAATCAGTTCAGCCAATTTTTTTCCCTACTGAACTGAAAACTGGTTGGAAAAGAGCAAACTGTATGTGTTTCCATGGCAATGTTCTAATACAGAGAGATGGATGGTGTGCTAAAATCATAGGTCCTTATATTTTATCCGCATGATATAATGGAAGGACCAACCCACAGACCTCCAAATATTGCTAAATTACAGTTCTAATAGTAGTGAACAATATTGCCAATGGGGAGAGTAGTTGGGAACTCTAATCTAAAAAGTTACAGATTTCTTTTTCCAATATACAACCAAAGGAAGAATTAGGTAATCAGTGTTCTCCAAATGTCTTGGCCTACAATTGTAACAATGTCTGGCTATTGACCCTGTGGTTGGGGATTATAGGAGCTGTTACCAAAAAATCTTTAGAGTAAACCATATTACTTACTTTTGCCTTAGGAACTCCTAGGGTTAAACATACACTATAATTCACTGCAGGCAGCTTTTGTTATTATATTTTATTAGGAAATGTTTAACATGGAGTATTATACAGTTTAATAGTGATAATGGTTAATATTGCATATAATTTTTGATTTACCTGTACTATGCTTAATTGTAAGGACACAGTAAATAATACTATTTTCAGGATCAACTACTTTCATAAAAGATTTTGAAGCATACCTGAAAGCAGAAAAGAAAGGTTCTTATTTATTTTTCTACCATCCCAAAAGGGCTATCTTCAAGGTGTGGTTAAAAAAAAACCCGTCATGATGACAGCGTTACTTTGATTGCATTGTCATGATTACCATGTTGGGATTTATTGACCACACCTTGGTGATGCCCTGCTTCCCAAAGATGATCTCTGGTCCTCCAAAGACCATGGGCGGCAGCTAATGCATAGTTTTTTCTGCTATATGAACAAAAGAGTAGAATTAGTAGTTTTAAAATAATAACAGTAAGAAAAAGAGGGACATGGGAAAAATGATGAATTATGATTTTCAAAATAGGAAACAATGAAAGAGAATTCACAAAATGAACTACCCAAGGAAATTAAAATAAACATGGCAGGCAACCAATAAAAGTTATTAACTAGTTGCCAGAAGGCAATACAGAACAAGGTCAATTCATATAGAGCTGACTGATTCGCATTCTTGGCTCTACCACTAGAAAAGCTCATTTTACAAAATAATTTCAAAACACATTTTGCTTCCACAGGTTTCCTTTTCATGGAATCAATGCCGCTATCATTGTTAGTCAAAGCATTGAGAATAACCCATAATATTTTAACTTTTTTCTGGCACACATATTTAAATACTTCTAGGCACTAATATTGCAATTAATAGGACCTATTAATTGTTTCATTAGCCAACTTTTTAATTTTTTTCCTATAATTTCTGCAACACATGCACCTAGTATTAGTGGTGCCTAACACTGTATCTTTTGGTAGACATTGCAAGTTATCCCACAGTTGAAATGAATTAAATGCTCTGATTGAAATGACTCTTAGACTGAGTGAGCTTAATGCGTTTCACCTGCAATAACTCCAAGCAAAGTCCATTTGGGACAACGAAATGTACCACAGCTAATCACTTTTGCTACATCCCAGTTTTGTTTTCTTTATGCAAAATCTCCTGAAAAGAAACTCAAATGTATCTAAAGAAACTGCTACATTCAGTAACATTAAATTTATGCTACATTTGCTATGAAAAAAGATATATTTCAATTACAGAATTAATTTAAATAGACTTTGCAGAATGATGTGATTGGCTCAACCATTTTTTCCTTCTTTCCCAAGCTCTGGCTATGATTAAAACAACAGGCTTCTTGGTGATAATTACTTCCATGTCCATGCTTAATTTTTTAACAGGGTTTACCCCACCGCACTCTGCCGCCATCTTTACAGAGTCAGAGTCTGTGATACAGTATCTTTAATCAAAAGACAAGTACACTTTGCAGGATCAGTTTCCAGAATATCTATATCTGCTTTGTTATACATTGTTCTGGAGAAAGGCTGCAGTTTTTATAAATTTAGTATATATAAAGTATAGTTTCAGTCTTCAGTCTCAGATCTATTTATTGGAGCTATCACCTATTTCCCTTCCCATCTTCTCTCCCTCCCTCTCTCCCTCCCTCTTTCTCCTATTATATACCCACATTTAAAGGAGGTTATCCCTGATGATATGCAATTATTCTTTACTACTCTCCAGAGCCTTCTACTTAACAAAACAAATCAGCACAATTGTTCAAGAGAGGTTCCATAAACATTGACAAAAGCCTGCAATTTTGTTGCCCACTTCATGCCTAATGGCCCTCCAGATGTTGCCGAAATAGACTAAACTGATTGGGGTTGTGGAAAGTATACTTCAGCAACATCTGGGTGAGCATAGGTTCCTATTCTTGAACTAATATGTTGCTTCCCCCCCCCACACACACACATTTTATCTCTAACCAGATGTCATCAGCTAAAACCACAGCAGCTGGAGCTATGACAAATCCATGCAGGCAGACTGATTGCAATTCAGAAAGATAACTCACAAGGAAATTCACTGCTCAATTATTTTAAAAATGTATCCACGTTTTATTGTTGGAGGCATAGAGAAAAACTATTATAAATATTGCAATTTTGAAATAGCTGACTTTTGAATATGCGTTAGTAAGTTAGCTTTCTCAGCTTGGTTTTTTAACTTTCATATGAAGTGCACTTTAAAAACAAAATACAGCCGTTGCACTGACCTTTTCAATCTCCATTTATTTTCATGGCAAAATAAAGAATACATTTGGAAAGTAGGCTATACCAAGTCATATAGGTATCATGATTATGGTGACCCTTCCATCACACATTGAAACTATCTGGATTTAGTCCATGTGTTTAAGAAACTTTTTGAAAAAGTAGGGTGGGAGGCAGGCAACCAAGCAAAAGTTATGAACAAATAGCCAATATTTTAAAACTCAACTTATAGCAGGCATATGTACTGAAAAATAATTGAAAAAACAATGGCCCAAAGATTTTGCAAATCAAAATATTTCCATCTGATTATTTGCCATGTCTTACATATAAGTTAAGTATAGGGAAGAAAAGAAGGGAAGTACATTTAGGAAAACAGAAATGTTTGCCCATTGTTTAATTTATATACTCTTGGCTGTTATTCATTTTCAGAAATAATAAGGGACTTCCCATAAGGATATTAGTGCCGTGATAGTATCATTCCTATATGCAAATCATTTCTGAGTACTAAACTTGTATGTATGTAAATGCCCTTGGACTCTCTTAAAAACAGTTGATGTTTTTTCTTTAGATTTCACAATGACGAACCCCTTAATTTTGGCTCTTTTCCCTGTTTCTCTATCCCAGAGGTTTAGTTTCCTCACGTTCCTTGATAAATGTTTAATGAATTAAAATGAAGTAAAAGCAGTGTTGGGCTTGCAGCAAAATCCTGGAAATATTGACTATTGATCCAGCTGCACAGAGTCAAATGACTTGAGAAAACAACCGCTCCATTTTTCACTTCACTGAAGCTGCAAGCAACCACTTTTAGGATCATTACCTCTTGTTGGTAAAATACAAGCAATGTAGGAATGTGCGTAGGTAGGTTTTGAACCCAATAAACTTTGTGGGTTTTGAAAGTAACACAAAGGCATACACACACACATGCACACTTCTGACCTGTCATGAATGCATCTTCTCCTCACTGTAGCAGCAATTTATGGCTGAATAAGGTCCTTCAGATGTTTCTGTGATGCTAGAAGTCATCGTAATCGGATAGGGTCTTAGTGTCCAGGCTGTCATGATTCTGTGCAGGGAAAGGTAAACAACACACATTTCTGTATAACATGAGGAAGTCAACATTTTTCTAATTGTAGATGTCAGTACTGACAGCCAGAGTTCAGTCCCTTAAGTAGAATTCGATGTGGGAACTACCTAAATACATTTTAGGCTGTGTTCAATTAAAGTCAGATTACATAGGCAAAGAGAAAGAAGGATCCATAGTCTTTATTTTTCCTTCAGCCTATTTGGCTAATTTCCAAGAAAAAGAATATATAATATATGGATAAATGTGCCTTTTCTTCCTCCCAAATATAAGCCATGGTAGGAGCTACTGAACAGAGAGAATGATTAGAATATTTGACTTTGAAAGTAACATATTTTCCATCCTTAATTATGATAACTAATTGCATTTTGCACTCCTTTACAAAATAAATAATATTCTGAAATTCAAATGTCTCTCCTACTTTCTATCCTGAAGATTCTTTTGAATAAGTGTTTGTATAAGGGATATAATGTAAGGTTGTCTGGACAAATTATAAATTATTAGCCCTATAAGCACATAGCAATAAAGCAATCAATCAACTAGTCAATCAATTGTATTAACATAGTAATAGAGGAATGAATTCTCTGATTTATTTTACTGGTATTAGTATTCAGTGGATATTAAAAAATCAACACACTCTGTTAAAATGCCAGTTTTTTGTGATGTAAAAATATCAGACCAAGCTAAATCATTTCAATTCTCATCTTTAATATAACATATAAGCTGTACAATTCAATTGAAAACAAAGTGAAATATTTTAGGGGGGAAATAATAGTAAAAAATGTACAATGAAATGATTTATCTTGGCCTGATCTTTTTGCATCTTTTTTTTTACATCTCAAAAAAACTGACATTTTAACAGTGGTGTATAGACTTTGTATATTCATTATATTATTTTATTCATTTGCTTCATTCTGTTTTTGTTTTTGTTTTTAAACTTTGCTGGTCATTACCAAAGAAATATTATTGATTGAATGATTCATTGATTGATATAAGCACATATTATATTAGCAGCTTCATATGCTAGAAAGAGGTAGCTCTCAGGAGAGAAAGGGAGAAAGCTTATGTATCTACCTCATGCCCTTTTTCTGGAAAGTACACACTGTTTCAGGTGATATACTACTATACTATTTCCCAAGAATAATACAGGGTCTTATCTTATTTTCTTTTGACCCCCCAAAATAAGCATACTTGGCCTTATTTTTGGGGAGGTCTTTTTTTGAGGTGCAGGAGGTGGCAAGCGTAGTCACCTCATGGCTGCTGCTGTGTTGCAATATTTTGGGGGAGGACTTATTTTTGGGAGAGCGCTTATTTTAGCGCATGTGCTCAAAAGCCCGATTGGGCTTATTATCCGGGGAGGTCTTATTTTCAAGGAAACAGGGGAATATGATATGCATACTTCAACATCTTTGTTGTGATTGTTATTGTGACTAGGTTTATGGTGGTGCAGTCATTAGAATGCAGCACTGCAGGCTACTTCTGCTGACTACAGGCTGCCAGCGGTTCAGATGTTTGATTCTCACTGGCTCAAGGTTGACTCAGCCTTCCATCCTTCCAGTCAGTAAAATAAGGACCCAGATTGTTGGGGAAAATATGTTGATTCTGTAAACCACATAGAGGGGGCTGAAGTGATATATAAGTCCAAGTGCTATTGCTAATAACAAAAGAGATACTGCATATTGTAATATTAACAATATTATGTCATTTCAAAATTAATGAGGGAGAGAGAGAGAAAAGGCCTGGGAAGTGATATTAGAATCAGAATTTGTGCTAGTCTACAAACATAATGAAGATTTAATTTGATAATTAGAATGGCTGTAAAAATGACCATGTTACTCAACATATATTAACAAATTTGTTGGTGGAAAAGCTGCATAAGCATTCTTTCAGTCATCCACTATACATGAGAAACTCTACAGTTCTAGAGAGGTCTTGACAGATTTCACATTCTAGGAATAGAGCCTGGAAGTGCATCCCCACACACCGGTTGACCCAGAGTCATATTTAGGATTGCCAGGTGTCAACTATTTGAGCAGACAGTCTGCTTTTTTCACATTATGTTCACTATTTTTTTTCACAAAATAGTGGACATTTTTTTATTCAAAAGCTTTATGATGAAGTGGTACATAATCTAAAGCTGTACAGTCTAAGAGAATAAGGATAGGAGAATTGCGTTTTGTCTTTTTTTTCATAAGTTAGAATGAGACAAAGATCGAATATCCATTGAACTCGATTCTCTGAAAAAATTATTAATCATGCTCAATTGTTTCACAAGACATTTAATAAAAGTATATAAAATTATTTACATACTATTTTTCTTAACTCGCATTTATCTATTATTTTTAATGGGAAATTTGTGGACTGACAAACGTAACCGACTGCTTGTACCATCAGTTCGAAGTGAACTTTGTATATTTTTTAATATTTCTCAACGTTGTACTGAAATTAAAGAATTATTCCTTAAACACAAAGAATTTATCAAAGCTGCGCAGTCAAATGTAAAATACATACGACAGCAAAGTAAAATGTAATTTAATACTTTACATATTATTATAATATATTTGATGTTTTGAATTTTAAGTAAAGTTTTGAAGTGATTGTTTTAATATGTGTTAAAATGTTTGTAAGAAAATAAATAATTTAATTGTAATTTTTTTTTAAAAAATTACTACTTAACACCCCCCCCCCGCTTGTCCGCTATTTTTTGGAAGCAGACCTGGCAACCCTAGTCATATAAACAGTCTGTTTGATTCCAAGCCCAAATGTCTCAATAATATGACAATCCCAACATTAATATGACTATAACAAGCTTTTATTATATATTCGATGTGGATTGAATCTTTTAATTTCATCTTCAGATCATAGAAAATTGATCTGACATTGTTTTAAACATGCTTTGTTTCAAACCCAAGAAAATATATTTGGGATTCAGAAATTCTGTCAAATTAAACCTTTCTCAACAGATAACTGTAATCTGTAAAATGGTAAATGTAAATCAATCTTTAATTAAATGAATCATATTATTCACCCTGGATATTTAAAGAAATTTTGATTTTCTATCTAGATATTCTTTCTTTTGAGCTTATCAAAAAAAAGGGATGCATTCGTATTTTTACTATCTTTATGAGAAGTCTTATACTTGTGCAAAGAACACGGTTTAAAATCCCAGCTCTAATTTTTGCTATGACATCGAGTTTTAACTTACTCAAATTTATAAATAATCAGACAGGAGATCAAATTCATATACTATTGAACCAAGTGTAGATATTTCTATATAGTAGAATTTTATACCTCGCCTCGACTACTATAATTCCATTAGTTTTTTCAGAATTTCTGATTAAACAGGCAAATAGTTGTAAATCATTTTTTTAAAGGGAGAAAGATGGCATGCTTAGTGTGACCACACAACCGTGTTTGTGTGTACATGTGTACACATACATATTCCACCATTTATATGTGATATAAATTGACCTAGGAAGAGGGCAGCCAATTTGTATAGATTTTTTAAAATATTAAATATCAAAATTAAGCCATAAAGTACTTCACAGTACTTCAATAATAAGACACCAATCACCAATCTGATTTCTAATGGAGAAAAAAATCTGGAACCACTAAAATAAAAATAAAAGTTTTTAAATTTTCTGTATAATAAAGCATCTACCTGGATCTCAGATGTGTTGTTTGTAAACTATCAACGACGACTAGAGGTGTGTGAATTACCAATAAAGGAGAATATTTTTAGTTCAGGGTTGAAATGAGGGGTCCTTAGTGCTCTCTGAATTTTGTTGTTTTCTTGCAGACATTTCATTACCCAAAGTAGGTAACATCATCAGTGTTAGTCTGACCTAACATCACCACTAGCACTGATGATGTTACCTAATTTGGGTAATGAAATGTCTGCAAGAAAAGAACCCAGATCAGAGAGCATCAAGGACTTCTCAATTATGTGAATGATAAAGTAAATTAATAGTCTTCTCAGCAATAGTGTTCATCTATGCATTAGTAGTTTAAGACTGCCCTCTGTTGTACAAACAAAGGAATACATCAAATGTAAACAAGTTTTATCAAGAAATGTGATTACGGCAAGGAAAATGAAGTTTGATTAATATACTGTGTGTGTATATACATAATACATATTTATTTGAATATTTAATTTAAAAATACAATATTACAATTTAAGAACACTGTTGTTGTCACTACTCTGAAATATATAGTTATCTAAGCAGGATTTAAAAAACATTTTAGCTGGTAACAGAATAGAATATTATCTTATTCAGCAGATGTCTTAGGTCTGAGTAAATCATAAAGATTGTAGAGTATGAAAAATAAAGCCAGAAATAAGCATTTTTTCCTTTTACTTTTTAAAATGTAATTTAATTGATCGAGAGATATTTATTTAGAGGGCAGGTTTTGTGACAGGGAAAGCATACTTCTTAGGTCCATAACTTTGTTATTGCTTCTTAGTCCAGAAATAAATACTCCATTGGGCCTTTTTTCTTTCTGAAATAACAATAGATGCAGAACTCTGAAACTAATTGAAGTCATATAGGTGACCAATATCTGTAGTCTATTTTATCCTCTCTGAAGAGTTGTTTACACTTCTTGATCCTCATGGAGAGGATCTTGAATGCATTTGGGTCAATCTTGAATGCATTTGGGTCAATATTAAAGGTTGTGGGGAAATGACATTGCCATAGGTCTATACTACAGGCCACCCAACCAAGCAGAGGAAGTAGATGAACTTTTTGCTAGTCAGCTAACTGGGAAACGAACTGCACCAAGTGGAAGATCCAACAGGTTCCTAACAAACCTAGCAGACAACTTTGTTTTCCAAAAAGTAGAGAAGGGGACAAGGGGATCAGCCATATTGGACTTAATTCTCACTAACAGAGAGGAAATGATAGAAGGTGTTGAAGCCATAGGAACCCTGGGGGCAAGTGACCATGCAATATTGGAATTCAACATTATGCAAACACAAGTAGTAGAACAAAGTCAAACTAGAGGCTTGGACTTTAAGAAAGCTAATTTCAATAAACTTAGAGAGAGCTTGGGAAAAATTCCATGGATGAGAATCCTCGAGGGGAAAACAACTCAGGAAGCTTGGGAAATTTTGAAAAATGAGTTTACAAAAGCCCAGTCTAACACAATACCAATGAAGAAGAAAAATAACAGCTCCCAAAAGAAACGAGCACGGCTGCATAAAGAACTATCTGACAAACTGAAAGACAAAAAAGGTAAGGATAAAAAGTGGAAGGAGGGGGACATAACTAATGCAGAATATCAGCAAATAGCCCGATCCTGTAAAGATGAAGTGAGGAAAGCTAAGGCTCACAATGAAGAAAGGCTTGCCACAAAAGTAAAAATTAACAAACAAACAAAAGCTTCTTCCAACATGTTAAAAACAAGAAAAAAGTTAAGGAAACAATTGGTCCATTGCTAGGAGAAAGTGGCAAGAAGGTGACAAGCAACAGGGAGAAAGCAAAACTATTTAACTCATGTTTTGCATCTGTCTTTACACAAAGGGATAAAACAGTCCAACCTATCAAAATCAGCACCACAAAAATCAGATTAGGAACACAAATTGAAATAGGGAAGAAAATGGTAAGTGAGCACCTGTCTACCCTAGACGAGTTCAATTCACCAGGACCAGATGGATTACACCCCAGGGTTCTGAAGGAACTAGCAGATGAGATCTCAGAACCACTGAATTATATCTTTCAGAGATCCTGGAACACCGGGGAACTACCAGAGGACTGGAAAAGAGCTGATGTGGTTCCCATCTTCAAAAAAGGGGAAAAAATAGATCCAGGAAACTACAGACCTATCAGCCTGACCTCAATACCAGGAAAGATTCTGGAAAAAATAATCAAGCAACGAATTTGCGAACATCTAGAATCAAACAAAGTAATAGCCAAAAGCCAACATGGATTTGTCAAAAACAGATCATGCCAGACTAATCTTATTGCATTCTTTGATAATGTGACAAAATTAGTGGACCAGAGGAATGCCGTCGATATAGTTTACTTGGACTTCAGTAAGGCTTTTGATACGGTAGACCATAACCTACTACTAGATAAAGTAGAAGAATGTGGGTTAGACAGCATCACCACCAGATGGATTCGTAACTGGCTGACCAACCGCGCTCAATGTGTAGTCCTCAATGGAACTGCATCTACATAGAGGGAAGTATACAGTGGAGTACCCCAAGGCTCTGTTTTAGGCCCAGTACTCTTCAACATCTTCATTAATGATTTGGATGAGGGAATAAATGGGAAACTCATCAAATTTGCAGATGACACCAAGCTGGCAGGAATAGCCAACACTCCAGAAGATAGGCTTAAGATACAGAAGGATCTTGACAAACTTGAACATTTTTCACTATCTAATAAAATGAAATTCAATGGTGAAAAGAGTAAGGTTCTACATTTAGGCAACAAAAAAGGAATGCACAGGTACAGTATAGATCAGGGGTGTCCAAACTTTTTTCAAAGAGGGCCAGATTGGATGAAGTGAACATGCTGGAGACCGAACATTTTTCCGAACATTCTTTGAACAATTACAATTAAATGCAAATGAATCATTTTATGCCAAGTTAATTGCAAATGGCATACTTTTCATTTCATAACATTAAGATCAACTGACAGCTGAGTTTTCACAATGTATGCATCTTTTCCCTGAAGACTCGTGTTTAGTACATTCAAATGCTTTCTTTCCTCTTTCCCTCTTACTTGTCTATCCTTCCTTCCACCCTCCCTTCCTCCTTCCCTTCCTTCCTGCCTCCCTTCCAGTTCCCTCCTTCCTCTTTCCTCCTGCCTGCCTGCCTTCTTTCCCTCCTGCTTATCTATGCTTCCTTCCTTCCTTGCACCTCCCTCCCTTCTGCCTGCCTGCCTTCTTTCCTCTTTCCCTATCCTCCTATCCTTCCTTCCTCCCTCCCTCCTTCCCTGCCTCCCTTCCAGTTCCATCCTTTCCTCCTTCCTTCTGCCTCCTTCCTGCCTGCTTGCCTTCTTTCCTCTTTCCCTCCAGCATGTCTGCTTTTCTTTCCTTCCTTCCACCTCCCTTCTGCCCTCCTGCTTTCTTTCCTCTTTCCCTCTTGCTTGTCTATCCTTACTCCCTCCTCTCCTCCTTCCCTTCCTTCCTGCCTCCCTTCCAGTTCCATCCTTCCCTTCCTTCTGCCTTCCTGCCTTCTTTCTTCTCTCTCCTGTTTGTCTGCTTTTCCTGTGTGTGCGCGCACGCAAAAAAGAGGTGGTAGGAGAGAAATTTGAAAGGTCTTCTGCTTTCGGAACTCGGAAATACCCCCCCCACTCCCCTTTTCCTCCAGCAAGCACGGAGCTTGACGGAGGCGAAGTGTGTGCATGCGCGCGAAAAAGAGGTGGTGGGAGAGAAATTTGAAAGGTCTTCTGCTTTCGGAACTCGGAAATACCCCCTCCCCCCTCCCCTTTTCCTCCAGCGAGCACGGAGCTTGAAGGAGGCGAAGTGTGAGCGCACGCGCGAAAAAGAGGTGGTGGGAAAGAAATTTGAAAGGTCTTCTGCTTGCCGTGGGCGGGCCGCATTTACATAGAGCAGGGAGGGCTGTTAAAGGGCCGTATTAAACCGCTCCCCGGGCCGCAAATGGCCCGCGGACCGGCTTTGGGCATGCCTGGTATAGATGATACCTTGCTCAGTAGTAGTAACTGTGAAAGGGATCTTGGAGTCCTAGTGGACAACCATTTAAATATGAGCCAGCAGTGTGCAGCAGTTGCCAAAAAAGCCAACACAGTTCTAGGCTGCATAAATAGAGGGATAGAATCAAGATCACGGGAAGTGTTAATACCACTTTATAATGCCTTGGTAAGGCCACACTTGGAATACTGCATTCAGTTCTGGTCGCCACGATGTAAAAAGATGTGGAGACTCTAGAAAGAGTGCAGAGAAGAGCAACCAAGATGATTAGGGGACTGGAGGCTAAAACATATGAAGAACGGTTGCAGGAACTGGGTATGTTTAGCTTAACAGAAAGAAGGACTAGGGGAGACATGATAACAGTGTTCCAATATCTCAGGGGTTGCCACAAAGAAGAGGGAGTCAAGCTATTTTCCAAGGCACCTGAGGGTAGAACAAGAAGCAATGGGTGGAAACTAATCAAGGAGAGAAGCAACTTAGAACTGAGGAGAAATTTCCTGACAGTTAGAACAATTAATCAGTGGAACAGCTTGCCTCCAGAAATTGTGAATGCCCCAACAATGGAAGTCTTTAAGAAGATGTTGGATAGCCATTTGTCTGAAATGGTATAGGGTTTCCTGCCTAGGCAGGGAGTTGGACTAGAAGACCTCCAAGGTCCCTTCCAACTCTACTATTGTATTATTGTATTCATGGAGCTTCATTTTCTAAGTATGAAGATGATGGGTTGGAGGTTCTGCAGATGAGATCTTTCTTATTTTGAGGACTCCTCATTCGTGTCTAAGGGATGCAGTGGCTCAGTGGCTAAGACGCTGAGCTTGTCAATCAGAAAGTTTGGCAGTTTGAATCCCTAGTGAGCTCCCGTTACTTGTCCCTGCTTCTGCCAACCTAGCAATTCGAAAGCATGTAAAAAATGCAAGTTGAAAAATAGGGGCCGCCTTTGATTGGAAGGTAACAGCATTTGGTGTGCCTTCAGCATTTAGTCATGCCAGCCACATGACCATGGAGACGTCTTTGGACAGCACTGGCTTTTTGGCTTTGAATTGGAGATGAGCACTGCCCCCTAGAGTCGGGAACAACTAGCACATATGTACAAGGGCAACCTTTACCATCCATGTCTGTTGCTGCAATTCTATGAACTGAAAATCCTATTCAAAATACATTGTTGTACCAGCACTTGGCTAGGCATCAACTCCTAAATGTGAGCAAAAAACACCAATATGAAGAAGCCTTAATAAATCCTTTTGGAACTTGGGGTTAATTAATGAATTTGAGTTATTTTTTTTAAAGAAATTACTGCACAGATACTCATCTATGTTCAAGTACTGGTCTACAAAGGAAGGAAACAATATACTCAATACAGAAGAAAATGTACTTATAGGCATTAATCTCAATATACAGAGAGCTTCAAAGTGGATAGTAAACCCAGTTCCCCAAACTCCTTAGCCTCCATACATTCAACTGCAGGGTCTAAAGAAAAGCTTAAACTCGGGTTTATCTTTCTACGTACTAAGGAACCTAATAAGTAGACACTTCTATAAAAGTAGCTCTGCATTTATTTGTTTGTTTGTCAAACATGTACAAGATAACAACTACAGGTATGAACATAAACATGAACAAAGGAAGTATATACAGATAAATAGGGACAGTAAGACAGGAATGGTAGGCATGCTGGTGGGCTTATGCACTTCCCCTTTACGGACCGTTTAAGAATGGAGCGAGGTCAATGTAGACCAGGGGTGTCCAAACTTGGGAACTTTAAGACTTGTGGACTTCAACTCCCAGAATTCTGGGAGTTGAAGTCCACAAGTCTTAAAGTTCCCAAGTTTGGACATCCCTGATGTAGACAGTTTGAGATTGAAGCTGTGAGGGTTTGAGACATTAGATTGTTTGGTAAATTTTTAGGCAAAACTCTATGTGAGTACTACTCTGTATGATAGCAGAGATACCAAAATATTTCTGAGTCAAGGTTGACTCAGTCTTATCCTTTCGAGGTGACCCAAATTGTTGGGGGAAATATGCTGACTCTGACTCTGTAAACCGCTTAGACAGGTAAAGTGCTGCAAAGCATGTGCAAGTGCTGCAAAGCATGTAAAGCGATATATAAGTCTAAGTGCTATTACTATTGCAATATATTATCCCTAGAATTTGTGTATAAAGGGACATTGATTATCTGTTTTCAATACATAACAGGAGAAATATATACTGTAATGTATATTAAAATCAATGTTTTATAATCACATAAGAAGAATGAGGTAGTTTTGAGCTACTATCAGTATTAGCAAGTCAATCCACTGGGAATTAATAAGAGTTGTTTCTGAAAAAGTCATAAAGGAGTAGGAATAAATTTTGACCAAGTTTATAGGAAGGAATTATTTATTAAAAATTTTCAATTTGACTTTGATTTCAGACTTTGAGAAATATAGGCTCTTCCTGTCCCCTCAAATGTCCTCCAAAATTTCAGTTTATTCACATGTCTTCCTAACTCTGACCTGATTATTTTTCCATTTAAAAATATATATAAATGTCAGGGGGCACTTGGATAAAGTACCAAATCTCATCAAAATCTATAAGTATATTCCATTTCAAGAATTGTGGCTGCTCACTTTTCTTTCCCGTGTTATGGGTATAATTTAGGCATAATGCTAAAATAAATTTTGACATGAATTCCTTTTACTTCTTAATATTTAAAAAGACTGGGTAGTTGATTGTCAGAGAAGAAGGATAATGTCATTATTTTATTACTGCTTTATTTCATATATGACTTTCTCAGAGGTTTAGATGCATTATATATATATATTTCTTACATTAATGCAAGATTTTTATTCAATATCAGGTTGAATGCAAGTAACTGCACCCACTAAATTATGGTAGGGATCATTTATGAATTTGACTCCTAGCTATTCAAGATATTCTCAATTCATTAAGGGGACATAATTTTTTAAATAAACGAGTTAGGTGTAAACCTCTAAAAAACATGGCTGTTAAAAATAATTTTCATTCGTTATCTCTGATCTGCAGTCATTCAGACAGACTTGATTATATTGGCAATTAGTAAAATGAGTCGGATACAAACATTTGGCAGCAAATATTATATGTTCAAGGTCATTGTACATCGCCACATATTCTTTACATTTTAAGTTTGAATAAACAGTTCATTTTGCCAGTTTATCTATTAAAAACAAATTTTTTGAATATAGTTAGCTATCAAGCCCAATCATTTCCATTCATATTTGAAGATGTGACATTTGTATAATAGTTTTTTTTATTCATTGGTGCAAGCAATTAAATTGATTCAAAAGAAATAAAACTAAAATGTAATAAAACAATGTAGTTAAACAAGCATTATAACAGTAATACACCAGAGGGCAGTCTTGATTCATGATATCTATTGCTATTCACTCTTAATTGGTGATTTTAATCTCTCCATCAATAGTTTTGAGACAGTAAGTAACGAGAATAAATGTAGCATTTAATGCACTAAAGAGCTTTATTTATCTTTGTTTATTTATTTATTATTTAGCAAGGAAATCATGATTTTGAACATGAATCTTTTCTGTTTGGTAGTGGTTTATTATTCAAACCATTGTGAACTGCAATTTTGTGAATTTCATAGAAATATGGGGACTCACCATTGTTATCCAGGAAAATTCCTTGATATATAGCAATTTGAACTTCACTTTCCAGAGTTCGAATCCAATATTTTATTATTCTTTACGCTTGCTGCCTTTCAAAATTGCAATGTTTTTTTCGTAACAGTTTGACACATATCCAAAATGTGCATTACATGTTTAAAAACTGTTGAGTGCTATATATAATATGATTGAATGTTGACATAGATTATTCTGAATTGTTGTCTTCTATTCTTGTTTCTTAATGTTTCTGACAGACAATTAAAAAGAGGAGGAGGAGGAGGAGGAGGAGGAGGAGGAGGAGGAGGAGGAGGAGGAGGAGGAGGAGGAGGAGGAGGAGACTATTTGGTGGGTGAGGGCAAGGGTACAAGTTATGCTTCATGAATAATGGCATAAATTATGCAAATGATTTGAATTATACAATTTGCATCAGTCATGTGGTAAGTCTGACATAAATTACTTCAGCCCACCAGGTTACCAAGCATTTCACCAGCCCCGGGCCCGGGGAAGGGGCGGTGGGGTAGCAGTGATTATCCGGGAGGACTTAGAGCCGAGGGAGTCCACTGTGCCACAGACGTCCGGTTGTGAATCCCTTGTGGTGAAATGGGGCCCTGGGAGGCAGTTGGGCCTGCTGATAGTATACCTGGCTCCCCGCCATACATCAGCGACCCTGCCTGAGCTCCTCGAGCTAATCTCATCGGTGGCGGTTGAGACCCCCAAACTTTTAGTAATGGGGGACTTTAACCTGCCGTCAGTGGGAGAAGCTTCAGAGGGGGTTCGGGAGTTCATGGCTTCCATGACAGCCATGGACCTGACTCAAATGATTCAGGGCCCGACACACGAGGGAGGTCACACCTTGGACCTCGTTTTTGTCTCTCGCCAGTGGTTGAGTGATCTGGGAGGAGTGAATTTAACCATCACTCCTCTATCATGGTCAGATCACTCACTCCTCCGACTTGACTTCCCTGGTGCTACCCCTCGCTGCGGGGAGGCGGAACCGGAAAACACTAGATGGTTCCGCCCCAGGCGCTTAATGGAACCAGATAGGTTCCAGACGGAGCTTGGGCCACCTCCTGCAGCCCTGACCCGCCCTCGGGTAGAGGACCTGGTGGCCGCGTGGAATAATGCGACTACTGGGGCCTTGAACCGGGTGGCGCCTTTGCGGCCTCTCCGGCGGCAACGATCCACCCTGGCTCCTTGGTTCACCGAGGAGCTAAGGGTGATGAAGCGCCGCAAGAGATGCCTAGAGAGTCGTTGGAGATCCTCCCGATCCGAATTGGACCGAGCACAGGTACGAGCCCATTTAAGGACGTACCTAGTGGCATTGAGAACGGCTAAACGTCGATACTGTGCCGCTCTCATTGCATCCGCAGAGAACCGCCCTGCCGCCCTGTTTCGGGTGTCCCGCTCCCTTCTGTTTCAGAGGCCGCGGGAGGCCCCTCTACAGGGTAGAGCAGAGGAGTTTGGGAAATACCTGCTGGATAAAGTCGCTCAAATCCGGAAGGATTGGGTCCCCTTCAGTGGCCCAGTCGAGACGCCAGTGGCGAGTCTTGAGAAACCTTTTTGGGAGGAGTTTGACTTGGTTGCCATCGAGGAATTGGACAGATTGCGTGGACGACTGCGACCTACCACATGTTTGCTGGACCCGTGTCCCTCCTGGCTTGTACTGGCTTCCTGGGAGGTTACACGCGACTGGCTCCTGGGCCTAGTGAACGCTTCGTTGGGTGAGGGGTCTCTCCCGGCCGCCTTGAAAGAGGCGGTGGTGAGACCCTTGCTCAAGAAGCCTTCCCTGGACCCTACGGAGCTGGCCAATTATCGTCCTGTCTCCAACTTTCCCTTTTTGGCGAAGGTTGTAGAGAGTGTGGTGGCTTCTCAGTTCCCACGACATCTGGAGGAGAATGATTATCTAGACCCGCGCCAGTCCGGCTTTCGCCCTGGGCACAGCACTGAGACGGCCTTGGTCGCGTTGGTAGACGATCTCTGGAGGGCCAGAGATAGGGGTTGCTCCTCTATCCTGGTCCTATTAGACCTCTCGGCGGCTTTTGATACCATCGACCATGGTATCCTGTTGCACCGACTGGAGGGGTTGGGGGTCCGGGGCACCGTTTTGCGGTGGTTCGGCTCCTACCTCTCCGGCCGGACGCAACGTGTGTTGGCAGGGGGGCAGAGGTTGACCCTAAGCCCCCTTACTTGTGGGGTGCCACAGGGGTCGGTCCTCTCGCCGCTCCTGTTCAACACATACATGAAGCCGCTGGGTGAGATCATCCGTGGTTTCGGGGTGGGATATCATCTGTACGCTGATGATACTCAGCTGTACATTTCCACCCCGAACCACCCCAACGAGGCCATCGAAGTGATGTCCCGGTGTGTGGAAGCCGTACGGGTCTGGATGGATGACAACCGACTCAGGCTCAACCCTTCCAAGACGGAGTGGCTGTGGGTTCCGCCCCCCCGGTTCAACCAGATAATTCCATCTCTGGCCATTGGGGGCATTCAACTTGCCCCCGTGGAGCGGGCGCGCAATTTGGGCGTCCTCCTGGATGCCAGGCTGTCCATGGATGAACATGTGACAGCCGTGGCCAGGGGGGCGTTCCACCAGGTTCGCCTGGTGTGCCAATTGCGCCCCCTATTGGACCGGGACGCCTTACACACAGTCACCCATGCGCTGGTGACGTCTCGCCTGGACTACTGTAACGCTCTCTACATGGGGCTCCCCTTGAAATGCACTCGGAGACTGCAGTTGGTCCAGAATGCGGCCGCGCGGGTGATTATGGGGAGTACCAAGTACTCCCATGTGACACCTCTCCTGCGCGAGCTGCACTGGCTCCCTGTGGTCTATCGAGTGCGTTTCAAGGTTTTGATTACGATCTTTAAAGCGCTCCATGGCTCAGGACCTAGTTACCTGCGGGATCGTATTCTGCCCCATACATCCCTACGACCCATCCGCTCGCACAGAGAGGGACTTCTCCAGGTGCCGTCTACCAGACAGTGCCATGGGGCGGCGCCTAGGAGCAGAGCCTTCTCTGTGGCGGGCCCAGCCCTGTGGAATGACCTCTCCCCGGATATTAGGACTACTACTGACCTCCGCTCCTTCCGTGTCAAGCTCAAGACCCACCTTTTTCAAATAGCTGGCCTGGCTCGACCATAACTTAGTAACGCTCCTGATGGGTTTTTTAATTTGGTAATTTTATTAGGGGATTTTAAATTGTGTTTTTTAACTGTCTTTCACTTAAGTCCATCCTCCTCCATGCACATATGTATATTTCTCTGTTTTTGTATATATGTTTGTCTTATGTGTATTTTTTATCTGCTTGATTGTACGCCGCCCTGAGTCCTTCGGGAGAGGGTTGCGGCTAATCAAATAAAATTATTATTATTATTATTATTATTTAAATAACTGCTGTCATGATTTGTGTGAACTCATTATGTTTTTTTCCACAAGTCTAAGGTCATTTGGTGTCACTGTATTTCAATACACAGGTCTTAAGTGATATATAGAATATGACATGTTATATAATATATATTATATAATATTTATTATTTATAACCAACTTGTCAGCGTTCTAAATACCATGCATGAAATCAATCAGAGACCAAGGCAGAATCATCCTTAAAGTTCCAATTTAATCATACAGGCAAGTTAGCACGTCTATGGAATTCCAACTCTGATCTTCTTCCTGGAATTCCACCCAGTTGAAAGTTCATGATCTATCCCCACACCCCATAATCCATCACATGTTCCAATCATCATCTTCCACGCTGGTATCTACACCCCTCTGCTTCCGGTCAGGTGTCGAGGTGCGGAGACAAAAGATGACCTTGAGCTTCTAGGAAGAATCACAACAATACATTCCACAATCCTACTCCTTTCTATTCCCCCCTCCCAACTACTACACTAATGAAACAGCATAGGAAATTATAAGAAAGTGTGGCAGGCCAAAGATCCTAAAAGAAACATAACTACAGGCCTGACACAACTATTATATAAATGCTCATTTTAACTGTTCACTCTGCTGAACACCTAATTACCACAGTGCCGTCTTATGTCTAAGGATATTTATTCATGTAATATGACTGTATTATTATTATCCTTCTCATCTTTTCTACAATCTTCTCTTATTAGCATATTATGATTATATTACTTTCTTGTTTGTATGTACACTGAAAGCTTATGCAATAGAGACAATTCCTTATGTGTCCATTCACACTTGGCGAATAAAACTATGCTATGCTATGCTATGCTATGCTATGCTATGCTATGCTATGCTATGCTATGCTAATTCTAATTCTAATTCTAATTCTACTCTACTCTACTCTACTCTACTCTACTCATTTTGCTTACTGATTTAAGCAGCATTGTGGGTGCCATTTCTTTTGTTTTGGAATTTTTAATATACAGTATATAAGAGACATCTCAATATTGTCTGGGTTAAAACTTTTCTTTGAAGTTAGTTGTTCTTGTATTAGGTTTAATTAACTTTAATTAACTTTGGCTTAATTAAGCAATTGTACGTGGTTTTTTGGCTGTACATAGTTTCCTAGATCCAATGGGAATTACTAGGAATGACCTTCAGACAACTGTAGACCTACCTGGGAAGAGGAATCTTGATTGATTGCAATTCTTGGTAGGAGCAGTGGAGGTGGGGTCTCCAACATTTCATTTCAGCATTCTATTTTTTCAAGCATGCCTTGGTTTTAACTTAATTTTTTAATTAAGTTTTACAATGTTAATATAATTGATCTTCAAACAAATGAGTAATGAACAATGTTACATTGCCATATGATGAAAAATAGGCTACTTCATATAACTATGAACCAGACATGGAGCCAGTGAACAAACTGCTATCCAGCCTGCCTTAGTTCCTTTGTTCTTGTTGCATTTAAATTTATCTGCAGCAAATTGTTGAAAAGGTTCATGTTTAAAATAAGAGAGGGGGGAAAGGTTATTGTAATTCCTATACCGATTATTCTATGAAATGCAATTGTTCCTCTACCACCCTGAAATGAAAAGCTATTTAAATAAATTGTTTTAAAAACATTCATTAACTAAGCAAGAGTCTAATTGCTTTCCAGCTCTTTCTCACTGAAACTTATTAGGCGCTCAAAACTTTTTGTATGAGTTCTACAAGTAAGTAACATTTCATTCTTCAACTTCTTTTTCCAAATCTAAGATTCATTAACCAGTTGCAAGTGGATTCAACTTCAGACCCAGGGAATAGCCAAGGTGTATAAGTAGTCATTTTAAATAGTGGTGGGTTTTGGTGGGGTGGGGGTGGGCAGGAGTCTCCCGTCAACTCATTGTTGAATCCTGGCATCTCCATGGACAAATGCCTGAAGTTTCTTTGGCAAGATTTCAGAAGTGATTCACCTTTGCCTTCTTGCTGGACTGAGAGAGAGTGACTAGTTCAAAGACACTCAGCTGACTTTGCGCTGAAGATAGAACTGAAATTCTTATTTGCCTCGTGCCTAGTCTGGTGAATAAAAGAAAAATATTTTATGTGGTCATTCCATCGATGAAATTGTTGTGTCCACTGCCTCACAGACGTAGCCATGTACGGAGTATTGCTGATTGGCTGATCCGCATCAGCTAAAGCGGGAAGAACGCGACTCACTGATTGGTTGCCGCCTGACAGCTGCTGCTTTATAAAGAACTGTCAGACTGTTTTCTCATTGCCGTTTTTGCCTTGCCGTTGATTGTGAGTTACTGGTCAATTGTTATTCCAATAAAGGGATTGTTTTGAGCAATTCTGTCTTGCCTCAGACTCTACCACCGAGTACCCATATAATAGAAATGCACACCTTTCCATCTATGAAATGCATACCTAAGCTTGCCTGTCACCTACATTATATTCCTTAAGTACTTTCTGGAAAACATTACTTTAGTTAGTCTTCATAAAGTAAAGATGGAACTTCAAAATCATTTAAAGTATTAAGATACATTTAAAACAGCTTCATCCCCATTATATTTTATGCTGTAATTGAATCTATATTATCTATCCCAAACCACAAATACAACTGATTTATTCCTGTGGAGACATAGGATACTTGTGGTCATTTAAATATTGCTGAACTGCAGTTTCCAACATCTCTTACCATTGATCATACTTCCCCCTGCTTGCAGGGGAAATCCCACCATATAGACGTTATAATCCCCCTCTCCACCTGAAAGGAACTCTGTTCCAACTGCCAGTTACCTTACATGGGCGTGACCAGCGCGTGACTCATCCAGCCTGTGGGCTGGCCCGATCACATGATTTCATAGCGTAGCATGGGTATCCAGTTAGTGTAATACAATATCTATTGGTGTGTTTGTGTATTGATTTGTATGCTTGTATTCAAATGGCTCACAGCAAAATTACATTAGTGTCAAACTTCCTTTCTCATAAAATAGGTTTAATTTGTCATCAAGAAAAAATATGTATTTTCCATGAAACCCCATTCCAGAATGCTCTCTATTCCCTGTTTATATCAGAGGGCTACCATTAAAAGAAAGAGAATAAGTAAGGAAGAAAGAGGGGGGGAAAAACTCCATGACCCAGTTGTAAATAGATCCATAGTCATATATAAATATAACCTTTAAAAAGTATTGAACTTTTCAATGATTTTTATCCAACTATCACCAACCACTCAAAATATGATTGCAATCAAGGTTTTAATATAATGTATAAAAATATAATTATTTACATTTATAATATTGTATGCGTATAGAACAGTATAAAGTTAACATTCCATAGAATCAGAAAAGTTCGAGAGAAAACACTTGTGATATAAAAGGCCAACTTACATATATCTATTCTAGACATAAATAAAGAAGCTTCTTATTTCAGAATAAGGCAAGCTCACATTTCAAACTCTGTAGTACAGTACAGGAGTAGAATCAGTTGTCTCAATTCAACAAGAATATGCCTGTGACTTTGATCCATGACCTACAAACTGCCTAGCTATGTGTACACTTGTCTTAAACACAAGTAATCTGATTTAACACTTTTGTGAAATAGACTGTGAAGGAACAACCAGATACAATCTTTTTGTCTTTGATTTTTAAGAAGAAACTGTCCAAGGTGACAGAAGTAGTCTTAGTATAACATAGCTGCCAAGAACATAAGATCAAATATATTATAAATTTGTGTTAAGGACTAGTCTAGAATACTATTTTCCTTTGGTATACAAATAACACTGTTTGGGGTTACTTCATATAATCTATCATTTGGTTCATGCTATTAATTTTAACGGTTATCTGCCTAAATGTCTTCTCTTAGTCAAAATGTTTTAGAATTGTTCTTCAGAAAATGATTAAAAATGCCTTTTTAAAACTACCATTTTATCTGAAATTTGGAGAGCTCTCCTTCCTATTTCACATTACACATTACATTTTAAGTGCAGTTTTCTTTCCAGCTGAAGAAGTGGAGGATTTAAAAATAGTGTATTTGTTTTTCATTGTTTCAGTTTGCTTTGGTCAATAGAAGACAATGTACTTGGTAAGTACATCCAGCAAGAGCAGACTTTACTTTTAACTAAGCTGTAGTTCCACATAATCTGCCGGCTGTTGGGACATCTTTGGTGTCGGATTCTGGTCTTCCTGAAACCACAAACGGCCAAGTCTGTGAATTAAAATATGTTTCCACGTTAGAAAGAAAGATGACATTTTATAAGGACCAATTTGCTGCACCCATATTTGACAAAACAACTTTCCATAGAAAAACAGAAGTGGTTGCTTGATTCAAAAATCAGATGTGATACATTTGAATTATTAAAGATTCAGTTGTTACACTTTTCTTGCTATAGGATGTTAACAGCATTAAACGACGTGCTAATTTAATTTAATTCATTAGAGTTTTCACTGTATAGGCTATAGCAACAATAAAGCAAAGACTCTTCAGAAAATACTTTGCTCAAGTCCATTGCATAACTAATAGTCTTATTCTTTTATATCAACTTATTCAGATTTTGAAACTTCTTTTGCTATAAAATTATCTTAATTCAAATATATACACTTCTGCTGCTGAAATATTGGCAAAAGCCTTTAAAGTGGACACTTTTTCCCTATTCTACACACAAGTTTTGTGGAAATGGAAGTGAAACAGCTTCTAGTTCCTTTATACAAAAGCAGTCAGAGAGTTTAATTTCTAGTCTATGGATGAGAGAAATGTGTATGCCATTGATTTGTTCAATCAGGCAGGAAAATAAAAATGATCAAAACATGATTTTGTTATAGTAATTATAATGGGAATACTTGTTTTTCATTATTATAAAAGCAATAATGATTGTATGGTTATCATTCTATTTATTTATTTAATTTAAATTATCTATTTTAAATGTACAAATTGTCCTTAACTTACAGCCCTAATTAAGCCCAAAATTTTCTTTATTGAGACAGTTAAGTGAGTTTTGCCTCATTTTACGACTTCCCCCCCCCCATTTGTTAAGTGAAATAATCTAGTTGTTAAAGTAGTAATACAGTTGTTAAGTGAATCTGGCTTCCCCATTGACTTTGCTTGTCAGAAGATCACAAATGGAGATCACATATCCACGGTACATGGCAATAAATATGAACCAATTGTCTAAATTTTGACCATGTGACCAGGAGATGTTACAATGGTTGTAAGTGTAAAAATATTCATAAGTCACTTTTTCAGTGCTGTGGTAACCACGAATGGTCACTAAATGAATGCTTGTAAGTCAAGGACTATCTCTGTATGCCTCATATTATATAAAATGTGGTAACTAACAATCAAATCTACAAGTAATAAAAAATACAGTGAAATTAAAAGTTCTTGCATGCCACCAGGTGCCATAACTCTCCATCTCTCAAGAACATGAATGCTGAGTTCATCTCCTATCCTGACCCAACATCTGGGGGGGAAGCTCAGTTTCAACAAGGAGGATAGGGGTTCCTCCATATCTTGGTGTGGGATGCCTACTCCATAGGGTAGCCACTGCTATGGGAAATTCTATTCCCTAGGTCTTACCAGATGCATTTAACATCATTTAGTACAAGGGGCCTGCAGTGTACCCACTCTACTAAGTTAAAACATTCCTTAAGGTGTCAGGGGATTTTCTTATTCTATAATTTTGTTGTATAAATTCATTTAATTTGCATACAGCAATTTCAAGAAGCTTATCCAAGTCAACATTTTCTAGGATGCCTGCCCTTCATTTTCTCCACAAACTAATTTTTTCATTATAGTATAAATTAATGTGGTGAAATGGTTGCAGCTGAGAAATCAGATTTAGAATAGAATAGAATAGAATAGAATAGAATAGACCAAAGCAGAGCAGAGCAGAACAGAACAGAACAGAATAAATTCTTTATTGGCCAAGTGTGATTGGAGACACAAGGAATTTGTCTTTTGGTGCATATTTTAGCATTAAGTAGGAATCTTTCCAAATAAGATTGTTTCAGCAGAACCTAATTTATGTGGACTAAGCCACTTCAAGGAGAGACAGGAAATGAATACTGTATAAACTTTAGTTCCCCAACAGTTGCCATGGTTATTGTGAAAAAATTACAGAATGAATATACATAGTCAAGGCTGACATTTAAATTAGGCATTTTGACAATACTTCTACTAGCATACTGCTTATATTTTTTAAGAGGGCATTTTGGTATTAAAGGTGTTCTCCTTTCTCCAAGTAAAGATATTTTTTTTTGCTTTATAAGTTTGATAAAATACTGCAGTTACAGAATCTTATTAGAAATATTTTGTAGTATCTTCTGCTACGTGTCATAGTCAACATCTGCACAGCTTAAAAATTGCTGCAATCATTAAATACAATCATGTACATGTAAATGTAAATGTTACTGTTACTGTTACATGGACAGATATATTACTGGAATCAAATTTACATGAAGATGTTAACTGTTTCTCTTTGGAATATGTTAAATTCAGTCATTTATAATTGGATATGTTTATAGAAGGCCACCTGTCCTTCTATTTCTATCTCCTATAAATATTGTTGAGTCCGATTCCATACAGTTCAAACATGGAAACCCTGGTAATTTTCAGAAACATATCATGAATGTTGATTACCTCATCTAATAGGGCAGCTAGGTCTTTTTAGATGCAAACTGAGTTGAGAGTCATAGATCCTTGCATCTGAGTCTACTGAAATTGCAGGAGAAATTTAGTTCCTCACAGCCAACTGCTCTGCTAAGAAATAGATCAACCCTTTGTTGATTCAGAAAAGCAGTTCCTGCACTTGCAGAAAAATGCTAGGAAGAAAAAGAAAAAAAACCCTCTACTAATAAAACTACTGCAATCACTTAAAAGAGAGATAATTTTTCAAGCATAGAGGGATCTAAAGGAATTCTTAATAACACATTTTTAAAAGATCTTTGAAAGCTTCCCTCCAGATGATATAAAGTTCAATTAAGAACTCTCCAGATATGCTTGACTACACTTCCTATCTTCCACAGTTCTAAGAGTGGCAGGCATTTAAAAAGTGTCCTTAGCTTTGTATAGACAGTTGAAGTGCCTCTTGATACATGCAGTGCTCATCACCCTGAGAATTCTCATGCATGGAACATGAGAACGTGTTAATAAAACTTGTAGACAATCCAAAAATGCAAAAGATAAAACCAATGGTGTGTGTAAACACAAACCAGTGAGAATTTAGGGAACCAGTGAATGAACCATTCATCTTTCAAATTCTTGGTGTCTCTTTGAAGTGAGATATTAATTTATTAAATATTGTTTGTATTTGGGCAAAACCAGGACAAATGTTTCTAAGAATGGGAGAGCCTGTTACATATTCTAGCAAGGGTCCCCAAACTTGGCAACTTTAAGACTTGTGGACTTCAACTTCTAGCATAGAAAGCTATGCTGGCTGGAGAATTCTGGAAGTTTAAGTCCACAAGTCTTAAAGTTGCCAAGTTTGAAAACTCTGTTCTGCAGAGTAGGTATACTGTATACAGAATACATATATGGTATACTGTACACATACTGTATATTCCCAAATTTCAGACTCCTTATGGACTAATGAAAGCAATCAGAAAAGGAAAGCATTACTCTTACAGAGACACTCCTGTTAGCCTGTCATATTCTCCTGTCTCCCACAATACTTCTTATTTATGGTAATATTAACTTGAACTTTAAAAAAAGTATGTATTTATATAGAAACAGTTACTCCATGACTGGCCAACCTATGTATGTTCCAGGATTGCAGAAACACACAGTCTTTGGAAAGCACCAACGGCCGTGCCATTGGGGAATTGAAGTTAAGCTAAGCCTGCCTTCTGAATCTGATATACCTCAAATAATAGAATAGAATAGAATAGAATAGAATAGAATAGAATAGGAGAAGAGAAGAGTGAATAAGAGAAAAGTAGAGAAAATAGAGTACAGTAACGTAGAGTAGAGTAGAATAGAGAATAGGAGTAGAGTAGAGAATAGAATAGAATAGAATAGAATATAGAATAGGAGAATACAGTAGAATAAAGTAGAATAGAGAATAGAATAGAGAATAGAATAAAATAGAATAGAGCATAGAATAGAATAGGAGAAGAGAAGACAGAATAGAGAATAGGAGTAGAGTAGAGTAGAAGAGAGTAGATTAGAGTACAGTACAGTAGAATAGAGAATAGAATAGAATAGAATAGAATAGAATGTGATTGGACACACAAGGAATTTGTCTTTGGTGCACATGTTCTCAGTGTACATAAAAAGACAAGATACATTCGTCAAGAATCATAAGGTGCAACACTTAATGATAGTCATAGGGTACAAATAAGGGTCCCGAGCTCACTCACCAAGTTGACGGGATGCACGTAGCCCTTCTCATAGCAGTCTTCTTGCAGCAACTGCCGCAGGTGGGCGATGTAGCTGGAGGCCAGGCGCAACGTATCCAGCTTGGAGAGCTTGGTGTCCGGAGGCACCCAAGGCAGGCTGGTTTTCAGGCGCGAGAAGGCTTTGCTCAGCACGCGCATGCGGGCTCGCTCGCGCGCGTTGGCCGCGTTGCGCTGCGACTGCTTGCACTCCGGCGTCGAACCGCCGGCGCTCCGACCCGCCGCCGGTTGCTTCTTAACCCCGCCGCCTTCTCCGGCCCCGGAGCCTCCCTTCGTACGTTTCTTTTTGCTCGCCACCGCCTCCTCGTCTTCCTCGTCCTCTTCGTCGTCTTCTTCGTCGTCGTCGTCGTCCTCCTCTTCTTCCTCTTCAGAATTATCCAGCGAAGGGCACGTTTCACCACGGGGACGCCGCTTAGAGCGGGGCGGCGCCCGGTACTCCAACTGCAGCTCCCTCAGATCCATCCGAGGCTGCGGCAGCTCCTCGGAGCCACTCGGGGAGCCTGTAGGCATGGCCCAACCCCGAGATGCCAGAGACGGGCGCCAGTCAGAAGGCGCCCCCTCCGAAGAGGAGCTCCACGACGACTTGACGTGGTTCTTTGGCCAGGGGGGTATATATATGTGCCAGGGAGAGCGGGGCAAACCATCTGCGCGGGGCAAGGGGGGGGCGCAAAAATGAGCAGCCAGCGTAGGGGCGCGACGAGGGCAAACTAGACTCTGCGCGAGTCAGCCATCCCTTCGCCTGTCTTTGGATCTTTCCCAGCCCCTCGGGATCCGGGGAGAGCGCGCTGAGTTGGAAAGCGCCCAACACCCGTCATTGAGAAAAAAGCCCCGCCTTAGCCGAGGTGAGTTGCTGTCCCTGTGCCGTCGTTGGCTATGTGGTTAGTGCATTCCGGGGTGCTGAAAAGTTGTTCGAGATTTTAAGCCTAATTTTGGGGTGGGAGAGCCCCAAATGGCTACTTGTATCTTGTATCTGGTGCTCTCTGCTTATGATAGGTTTTCAACAGCCGCCTTTCCAATGTCGGGCTTGGTGAAGAATAATGGAACTTAAAATCCAACAACTCAATATCCATAAAACACAAATCTGACTTTAAGAATTTAAGAAGCTCAACTAGTAAGACAGTATATGGCTGAGGTTGAGGCGGGAGCGTCTGTCTACTGGCTGACCCTCTGCAATGTTAGGTGGGGGTCCAATCTCGTGGGCGACCCGGTTCAAAGTGAAGAAGGAGGATGCAAGCGTGATCAAACCGAACTTGAAGTGATTCCATTATTAGCCAATTCAACCGCATAGGAGGAAACGACGCTGGAGGGCGCCGCTCCCGAGATAATTCGAAGTGGACGGATGTCCATCCCCGACTTGTGCTAGAAACCGGTCGAAAGACCCGTCTGGTCCTGTCCTTCAGTTTCCTGCGACGTCCGATCAGACGCTCTCGGGACGGGACGCCCCTTTCTTTCCTTTAGGCGGATTCGATCTCCTTCCTAAAGATTTTGGAAATCAAGGAAAATGTGTTTGAATTGATTTGGTGCCGGAGGTTCCAAAGCTATTCTAGAAGTTGCAGCCTTTAGCCATGTCTAAATCGACTGGATCTAATGCTTACATTGAGAATTGGAGGCGGTGGGCTGGGGCAAAAAACCCTCACGCTCTTCTTTGGAACAGCATAAAGTCCATTAAAACTGGAATGAATTCCTTGAACGCCTTCCTATTATGGGCAGGATCGACTTTGGGAGAAACAATCTTAAATTTCATTGATATCATGAATTGATCTGAAATAAATTCTTTAAAATCAACGTCCGATTTTTTTTAAACAAACAAACTGAACCTAACCTGTCTCTAAAGTAAAGGGAGGTTAGTTTTTAAAGTCAGATTTGCATGTTATGGATATTGGCATGCTGGAAATAATTAAAAAAAGGAAACAAATTGTCTTCAAGGCAAGAAGTAAATAAAATAATCAAGAAATTGGTGAGATTGGAACTGGTGAAAAGCAAGTAAAACCCTTGAAATGCAATTTAGCTGAATTGGTTTTATTGCTACTTTGCAGATTTCCAAGAGTGTGGGGGTTGGTTTTAACTATATTAAATTTTATCAGAATAAGGTGGGCTTCTACTGAAAGTCTTTAAAAACAAGGAAGTAGGCTCATGAAGTACTGCTTAAAAGACAATCCCAAGGTAATCAGTGACATAATTAACTTCTGCATACAACCCTGGTGATCTGTAATTGATCTTCATTCACTTAGATGGAAACAAACACTTTACTTCTTAATAAGACTCATTCATTCCAAGTACTTTTAACAAGGATTATTCTGAGCCTGACTTTGCTACTATTCCACCCGGCAACATTTCTTAATACTGTACCTCTCTTCAATTTTAAATCATACTAAAAAATATGAGCTTCAGCAGCTGCTTAATGTAACACACCTGGAAGGTAAATTTGAAGCAGTCCAGGTTATTTTCTGAAGTTAAATTTCGGGAACTTTCAGTCTCTGGAATTCATAAATGGCAGTTTCAAGACTGTCTCGTTGTAAATAAAATATGTATGCAAATAAATGAAAATGTGTATTCATTTATTTCAGTGTATTTGTGCCTTGTTTTCCACAACTGAATAAAACCATAAAACTACTAGAACAGTAACCTTCGGGATAAAACAACCAGCAGCTGGTAGGACAGCCGAGTACAAGAATCAAATATCCATGGTGCTGAAAAAAGTTTTCAGAATCCCCTGAAGGAAGACAGGGGACTCTCAAGAGAGAAAGTTATTGAAGTGTTGGCGCTGCCAAAACTGCCCTCCCAAAAATATTCCTTAATGTGTTTGTCTGAATCGAAAAAGAGGAGATCTCGCAATGCTTAATGTGGGTCTTGTTCCTGGCTATTTTCACATGGACCTGGATTCAAATCGAGACCAGAGATTTAGTTCCATTGACTGTAACCGTTGACTGAAATGTCATGGAGTCTCATATTAGGAATCAATTGCAATGGATGATTCTCAAGTCTCACAAGAACAGATAAAACACAAAACCACAAAAAGCTAAAATTGATCCCCTAGAGTAGACCTACTTACCTAATCTGAAATTCCATTTTATTTTATTCGCATGTTTTTTTCTTTTGCAAAACAAAAAAAAACTAAATCGGGTTGCCGATTTCATTCTTCCTACTTACGCAGAATGGATCGAGGCTAGGCTTAGATCTAGGTTTACATTAATTGCTATGGGTTTTTTTTTTTAAACTCGAAAAACAAATTTTTGAGAAATCCAAAATTTTGGTGGAAACTAATGCAATAATTGGGAATAAGGGACGTCCTGTCGACCTTCACAGTTCATCTCCAGATAGCGTGTCCTATCTGGGATCCGTCCCGGATTATAAGGGATCGATCTGCTAGCAATTCTCTTTTATGCACGTTCCCCTGGAAGTAAAGGGAATTGAATTCAGGGGATTTATCACAGGCCTGTGGAAATCCTGCAGCACATCTTTCTAATTTAGGAAGCAAAATGTCAGAACGCAGTCCTGAGCTGTGGAACCATGAGGACCGTTCTACTGAAAATGGATCCCTCTTTTAAAGTCTGAAGTGCTCCATGTTCTTTCACCAAAGCTCTGGGCGCTCTATGACCTCGGTCCTAGGTAGCTGGCCTCATGGCCATCCATGGAACTCCATTCCTTATAAATATGGATGAGAAGGATCGGACCATTCCCACGTGTCTTTCTTTGGAGTAGAGCGAATGTGCCCCAGAAGAAAGAAGGGCACTCACAACGGCTGGCTTCGCGGGGCGCACTTAGGCATACTTAACTGAAATCTGACTAATGTCCGAATGACCCAATTTTCTGGACCGAGGAAACAAGACTGCTACTTGGTTCGTGGATGTACGTGACTTCATTAAGCCACGGGTTATTTATTGAATACATTTGGATTCACACAATAAAGCCAAGTTGGAAAGGTGGCAGCGAAGCCACCACGGTTGTTTCCCAGGAACGATCCCCCAGGATGGGTTAGTTACCGCTGAGCAGATGTACTTGGAAAGGAGGCTGAGGATGCCCTTAGACTGATGGGCATAGCAGGTGCATCGCGATGGGCCTCTGCAAGCCTTTCCGTCCATCCGCTCATCTTCCCACCACTTGGCGTTGGCACCACCTTCTCGCCAGCTTTGGTTCCTGGCGCCTCTTCACGCGAGCTGGCTGGGGGGGAGGGCTGGGGGGGGGAGGTGCTCGGGCGATCCGTGGGTACCGCTGGCAGACGCAGCCAAGCAGCTGCTCGGGAAAAGCCGTGACCCTGTGCCATTTCAAGTTCAGCCTCGTCCCAGCGTATCTAAGGAGCTTCCTCCCCACGACCTCTCCCCCCCTCCAGCGCTCCTTTTGGCTTGGAGGCGTCGGTGAAGCGGAGGGAGGGAGAGCAGCAGCCTCGAGCGCCAGAGCAACTTTTGCGGAAGGAAAGAGAAGAGGTTGCAAGCGAATCAAGAAGGGAATGTTCCGGAGCAGAGGTAAATCTGCAAAGAGAAAGGAAAGGGGAGAGGAAAGGAGAGTGAACAGGAGGAGAGGAGAGAAGACGAGAGGAGACACACCCATTGTCTATTGACTTGCTGATACAGATGTAGTCAGCTGCTTTTTCACAAAATGCTTGGGAAGCAAAGAGCAGAATGGTTTAAAATCCTGTTCTTGAATAATAGTGCATTTGTAGTTATTCGTTTACCTACACATTTACATATACATTCACTGCCCCTTTCTACTACCTCCTGTGAGGGATTTGATGGGTGAGAGCATGAGAGTATTTGATGGCTTGTAATGCCCTAAAAGGCAGGGAATAGACAAACAAAGTAAGTCTATGGGGTCCAACTAGTCTTCTTAAAATAACTTGGTTGGCTGGCAGAGAAAATCCAAAGGAAGATTTTGCTTCCTGCAAGAAGGGAGAGGGAGAGGGGGTAGGGAGGGAGGGAGAGGGAGGGAAGAGGGAGGGAGGGAGGGGGGAGGGAGGGAGGGAGGGAGGGAGGGAGGGAGGGAGAGAGAGAGAGAGAGAGAGAGAGAGAGAGAGAGAGAGAGAGAGAGAGGGAGGGAGAGAGAGAGAGAGAGAGAGAGAATGAATTAGGGCTGTGCATTGCGCCTCCTGCCCTTAGACATGATAGGAAATGCAGCTGGTCATTGACAAGAGTGGGTTTTTCCAAATGGTCATGGCATGTTAAACCTTTCTAAATTCAAACACCAGCTTCCACATTTGATAATAGTTCCAATGAAGATACCCAATCCAGACACCTGAGATATCAGGTATAAATCTTTCCTCCTGTGCCCATCTATTGCTTCTCCCTAAATTATAGCCTGCAAAAAGGGGGAAAGAGTGGCAAAAGAGTCTCAAGGAAGAATGCCAGCCAGCCAAGATCCCATTTCATGGTATTTTGCTCCATTCACTCTTCCATAATTGTTTCCCCATTTCATCTAATTTTATTTTATTATTCTTCTATCAGTTTTTTTTTTAATCTGCTTCCATAAAAATGAGGGATTGGAGGATACAGCCAGGCTATTTTGTTGTACTTCAGTAATTTGGGTTAATGGAATGAACTTTGGATCAGATAACCAAGGATAAGACTGATGGTAGATATTTCTCCTCATAAAGCAAAGATTGGCTTGAGGACTTTATTCAGGATGGAGTTAATGCAGTCTCTACTTTAATTTTCCCATTCATATAGGTAAAATCATTACCCCTTTCTTCAGTTTGGTATGTAGAAGAAATAATTTTACTCTGAAGACCTTAAGCACAGCATTGCCTCCTTTTCAAACTGCTGTTCTCCATGTGCTTTGAATATAACCTGTCTCCCTTAGCCCAGACTGACCATTGGCCATTCTGGCTGTGGAGGATTAGAACTGAGGTTTAGCACTTCTCCAGTTGGGACGTGCAGCCTAATTCTTATAGGTATTTTCCTCCCAATTTGGTACAGATTTATGCTTCTAGTCTGGTATGCAAAAAACTATAGAAAACTGGCATGTATCTTGGGGGCACATGGCAAACAAGCTTAGGCAGGGATGGTTGGATCAGGTCCCAGACAATCCTAAATAATTTTTATGTCACTTTGGCAGAAGAACATGTGAATTCGCAAGGCCAGAAGGCTTAGTAATTTTTATACTTCCTTACCTAACCTTCCTGGAAATTCCTGGAATTCTCCAGTCAATGTAATAAACAAATACAGTTGATTATGAGAAAAATATTTTGATTCCACCAATGCTTCTAAATATTTTGAGATCAGCTATAACTCAGTGTAGTAGGTCTTCTCAATAGAGGCAAGATTTTAGTTGTTAAAATCACAGCTGCCACAATGTAAAGACAGCTATGGGGAAATTCCTTAAATCTGCCAAGAAATAAGGACAGTGTGTGTGTGTGTGTGTGATAGAGAGGGGGAGGCAGGAAGAAGGGGAAAGAGAGGGAGAGAGAGAGGGGGAGGGAGATAAGAGAACACTTGAAAGCCATCTATAAGCAATGGCTGTATGTTGTGTATTAATCCATTCTTTATTCACACAGTCCCTAAGTATACTAGTAGTTTGACTTTGACATAAGAAGGTTGCGAATTGGGCTAATGATTCTAGCCTTAACGCTAGTAACATAGTGCACACAATTTTGTTCTCCTGGATTTTTACTTAAAAATCAGATGCTGTAATTGCAAACCTTAAAATATGGAAGGAGCAGGCGAGGGGAAACTGGCACCAATCATTCAGCTACCGCTATACAGCACCAGGTTACTGTTTTATTTGGAGAGTGAGAAGAATTTGCCAACCTACAAGTCAACAAGAGGTGGTATTTGGCAGGTTCCGACCATTTCTGGAGAACCGGTAGCGGAACTTTTGAGTAGTTTGGAGAACCTGTAAATACCACCTCTGACTGCCCCTGCCCCTATCTATTCTCTGCCTGCTGAGTCCCAGCTGATCAGGAGGAAATGGGATTTTGCAGTAATCTTCTCCTGGAGTGGTGAGGGAATTGATATTTTACGGTATCCCGCCCCTGCCATGCCAAGCGATGCCCACCAAGCCATACCCACAGAACCGGTAGTGAATTTTTTTGAATCCCACCACTGAAGTCAACCCCTACCAAATGCAGTGTTAGAGATCTTATGCTTTGTTCCAAGGCCTCTTTGATAAAGCTGGTTGGGAAGAATAGCCTGAAGAATGGCAAGAGTTTCCCAATATTGTATTCATAATACATTCAACAATGTGTATGAAATCACCTCATATGTTTAATTTATGGTTCAGTATATTAGTATACTCAGAAAGTAAAGCATTTAAAATCAACCACTAGTGAGCTTATGCATACCCAATAAGCTGAAGTATGATTTCACGGCTGGGCAACTATGGAGTCCACTAAGACAATGCCCAGCATTACTAGCTGAGCTCCCTGAAACTAATGAAGTTCTTAAATTGTTCACAGGTCAATCCAGACATCTGATGAAATGAGCTATAGCTCACAAAAGTGTGTGCCTTTTTATAAAATAGTCTAAAACATGCTACCAGACTCCTCGTGTTTGGCTACTATAGATGAATATAGCTGTCCTCCTAAGAGGTATTAATTTCTGAGAGTTTTCTTTCTATCCCAATTACAAATGGCCAGTTTTTCTCAGGTATCCCTAATGTTCAGCACTCTTTCCCTGTGGAATAAGCAAGAAAACTCTTAAAATACTTCTTGGCGCCAGAAGAAAGCTCTTGTGTAATGGATATCTTGTGGTGTGAGAAAATGGATTCTGGTTTCATTGTCAGTTAGGGTCGAGAAGAAAGAGGGTGAAGAAAGCCATTCCTTTATAAAGCTGTGAGAGTCCCTGAACTTTACAAAATGGCCCTTCTTACCTAAGTTTGGTTTGATAGATTTCCTTCCTTTTTAAAAAACAAATTGTATAAGGTGATAACTAACACTTAGCAATTAGGTTTTTCTTCCTGAAGTTTGAGTGGGAGAGGGAAACTAGAGAAGGATGAACTTAATCCCTCTCTCAACATTGACTGTGTTTGCACATGGCTTACAAACTACAGGGCCATAAGAAACCATATTACGCCTTAGCAAATTGGGTGAAGCCAAAATGCAGTTTATTTGTTTTAGATAAGTTCATCATGTGAAAATGAGCATTGTGATTGGTTAATCAAGACTTACAGCTTAGTGTGCAAATACAGCTGTTTCTTTGCTTTCAGTGGAATAGGTGGGGCTTGTCCAAGGCCCCATAATCCAGGGAGGATGGGCAAGAATGTATCAGGGCCAGGCATGTTCATGATCATAGGTAATGATTTTAGTATTATTATTGTAAATCTCCCTACAGTTTTGCTCCAGTAAATGTGCTTAATATCATGGCAACTGACGTGCATGTGTTGACAAATTGCACCTGATCTTTGTGTTCATATATAAAACATTGTCAGGCATTAATTAAAAAGTGGCACAATTGAGGACTTGGTTCATAGGCTAATAGAAGTCTGGACTTTCTGAAGTTTTGGGGTTGACTTCAAGGGTGCTACTCCTGTGGAGGACAAAGCAATAATTCAGACTGGAATTGACTAAGACATAGTGACTATGAATAAAAGCCTCCTGATCCAAGAAAGACCCCCAATTAGTTCACAAAATAGATATGTGCAGAAGTCCTCCTTACTTGCTCTTTAAGTGAAAAATGTAAGTCCAGGAGTCCTATCCAATTACCAATAGGGGAAGCACCAAAAGTAGAATATAACTGAAATCAGATTTTCCTGAGATTATGTCTAAATCTGTTTATCTTTGTCCAGAACCTCATAGCCTCCAAGTGTTGGAACAGAACTTTAGCTGCATTGCCTACTTAACTCAGAACTGGTATACAGCTTGATAGCTAATGATACATCACTCTGAGAAAGCCAATGATGTTCCTAAGCAGTTCCATGTAGATGCTAAATGAGAGATGTGTAGCAACTCTCAGCAAAGGACCCTAGATCTAAGTGTTTCATCCCTTTATTGCCACTAACTGTAACTATTCATTTAGGAAAAAGGAAAATCACTGTAAAACCGTGTGCCTCCGCTACATTGGTCACCAGTGATCCAGATGTACAACAGAACCAGTGGTATCAAAAACTTTTGATTAATTAAGCAGAATATACCCCTTACACAGGTTCCACCATAAGTGGTCAATCAAAGTAATCAGTGTAAATTCTGCTGAAATATCCAGACTTGAAACCATGCTGAAAACGGTCCAAGTAATCCATTGCGTTCAAAGTTGTCTGTAACCACAGGGCTATATTTTTGATATATTTTTGATATTTTTGACGCTTGTGACGTCCCGCCTGGACTATTGCAATGCTCTCTACATGGGGCTCCCCTTGAGATGCACCCGAAGGCTGCAGCTGGTCCAGAATGCTGCCGCGCGGGTAATCATGGGATGTACTAGGTACTCCCATATAACACCTCTCCTGCGCGAGCTGCACTGGCTACCTGTGGCTTTTCGGGTGCGTTTCAAGGTGTTGATTATCACCTTTAAAGCACTCCATGGCACAGGACCTAGTTACCTGCAGGATCGCATCCTACCCCATGCATCCCTGCGACCAATTCGCTCTCACAGGGAGGGACTCCTCCGGGTGCCGTCCACTAGGCAATGCCAGCGGGCGGCGCCCAGGAGTAGGGCCTTCTCTGTGATGGGCCCGACCCTCTGGAATGATCTCCCCCCTGACATTAGAACTACTACCGATCTCCGCTCCTTCCGCAAGAAACTCAAGACCCACCTGTTCCAATTAGCTGGCTTGGCCCAATCGTAGTTTTAATTTTCAATCCTCCTGGCCGGCATTTTAAATTTTAAGGGGTTGTCCTTTTAACCTGTTTTAATTTTTATTATCACTGTACAGACCCTATATTTAATTTGTTTTTAATAAGGGGTATTTAATATTGTTATTGTATATACGGTTTTAGCTTTTGTCTGTACACCACCCCGAGTCCCCTCGGGGAGAGGGGGAGGTCTATAAATTTAATAAATAATAATAAAATAATAATAATATATTTTTGATAACCTTCAAGAGTGGAAGACTGGAGACCAGCTGGTATTGCCAGATGACATGCAATCCCAATCCTAAAGGTTTAGGTGTCATCTCAGAACCCCTGCAGAGCTTGTTGCTGAATTTTAATGTGGTAGAACAAGTGGAAAGTATGAAATATATGTGGAGTACACAATTTCACAATATCATTATTATCTCTTTTTTGCTTACTACTTTGTTCCAGTTGTCTCACTTTTGGCAAGTCATGGACAGCATGCACTCAAAAACTATATGTGAGTTTTCATCCCCAAGTGTTGGGCAGCTTTGCAGCATAGCACTTCCATATAATCTCAGAATGGGACATCTTGCCACAGCCAATTTGCCCAGAAGAACTCACCACAAGGCATTCTGTCATTCTGTCATTATTTCATTTCAATGCCATTATCTAAAATAATTAAAACACTATTTAAATTTTTGTCATTCACATTTCATTTTGTCCTTCCTTTGGCATCTTTCCTTTAATGATTCTATTCCACCATTTCTTCAATATTAGTGTAAGTCTTGTCCTGCAGCAAGTTGGCCATGGTGACAAGTTGCCCACAAAAATTGTCCTAGGCCAGGGGCATCAAACTTGCAGTTTGCGGGCTGCAAAAATCATGCTTGGCACACATCCCAGTTCTGTGAAGGGGGGGAAAATGTCACAATATGTCACGTGACGGCAATGTGATGCAGCAAGTTTGACACCCGTGTCCTAGATCCACTAGAAGCCACAACATAGGCAAAGGCCTATCTGATAGTTGGCCTAAGCTTGATGCAAAGTGACTCAATAATAATATTTTATGAGAAAGGACAGAATTTTGAGGGGGTTCTCTTGGTTTTATTATTTTAGAAATTGTATTTCAGATTCCAGAGAGAAGTAATTTTCAGCAACTGTAATCATGGGAAAATGTATAAGGGGTTCAGGAATCCAGGAATTCTAAGACCTTAGGTTGCCCTGGGTGGTTCTAACCAAAGTTATTTTGGATTGTGGCAGAAAGCTGTTTTTTTCTCTTGGAAGATCTGATCTGATTGTCACAGAAATATACGACAGCTACTAAGATTTCAGTTCTGCATAATAAAATGGCTTAACTATTCAAGATTAAAAATATATTTTAATATTTGTAAAATAATGTTGAATTTAGTAATTTCATAATGCTGGGATATTCCTCTAACATTTTCATTGCAGATACCATGGCCTGATGTAGCTGACAGGGATTAAATATGGTGCATAACTGATTTGAGTGCAGCAGTCCTGAGGCTGAGAACCTGCACCTGCCAACCAGATGTGTGCCTTGGTAACAAGGCTCAAAAGATCCATCTTCCCTCTCAGATTTCCTGCTTAATTTTTCAATCTTAAATGTTTCAAGTTAAGTATAAAAGGTGACTTCATCACTGAATCTGTATATTGTTTTGCATGGGATCTGGAAGCTAATGGGCTTTCCCTGATCACAAAGCTGTGGGATCTAGCAATTTTCCCACTCAAGAGAGTACATCTGTTGCAGAAAATCATCCTACAGATTGTAGCATTTTATTAGCAGGCAGAATGACCCCCCCCCCCTGGGGGTTATGGGGATCTGCCTGCTTTGGATGAATTCCAAATCTCAAAGAAAAAATTATGTACTGGTGTGAGACTCAGTTCATTTTCAAGTTAAGGGTATTCAATCAGAAATAAACAGAACATGAAGTCCAATTGGTGGTTTATGTTTAAGAGTCCAATGTTATGCCTAAGCAGTATACAACTCCTGTAGTGAAGCTTTCATTAAGTGCAATATATGAGATTAGGTGGGGACGTGAGGAGGTGGGATTAGTTTTATGATGGATGCCATTTCTTAGGTTCCAAGCAGGGAATGCTTTACTTTAAGGCTTCCAGTTAAAGTGCTTTTTTGGAGGTTCATGTTTGAAATAGTTTATTATGAAGGGATTTTTTTTTACTGCTCTTCACATTCTGAAAAAAGTTTATGCATATTCTGCAATGACCTTTCCTTATTCCAAATGAAACAAACTGTTAAATACAAATTCTGTAAGTGTTAAGTCATCTCTGGCTTTGTTGCAGCCCTACTACCAATTGATTTTATGCCATTGTTACTTATTGGTTTGTGACCTTATAATACTGAAGCTGTCAGATCTGCAAAACTCAGAATATCCTTAAGTGGTAGCAAAGAGTCATTGCAACTATCTAGGTCTTGATTTTTTCAATTAACTCCAATAAATTGGGCAGTTGGACAGTGGTGAAATTCAATTTTCGGTTCTGTGGTGTGGCTTGGTGGGCATTGTGTGGCTTGGTGGGTGTGGTTTGGTGGGCATGGCAGGGGAGGGATACTACAAAATGTCCATTCCCACCCACTACAGGGGAGGGATATTGCAAAATCTCCATTCCCACCCCACTTCAGACAAAGGATACTGAAAAATCTCCATTCCCACCCCACTTCAGACAAAGGATACTGCAAAATCTCCATTCCTACCCCACTTCGGACAAAGGATACTGCAAAATCTCCATTCCTACCCCACTCCAGGGAAAAGATAATTCAAAATCTCTATTCCCATCCCACTCTGGGACCAGCCAGAAGGGGCATTTGCCGGTTCTCCGAACTATTCAAAATTTCCACTACCGGTTCTCTAAAACCTGTCAGAATTTTCTGGATTTCACCCCTGCATTTGGGGCAATTTGCTTATAACATGTTTGCTCCTTGAAAGAAAATGATATTGGATTTCACAACTGCTGAGAACATAGAACCATAGATTCTGAAGGATCATTTGTGTCAGCTCTCCTTTTTAAAGAGGTTGGACTTTGATCTCAACTAAAGCATGCTGCACTGGTGGGAGGGAATGACCTTGGAAGTCAGGGAAAATAGCCACAGCCAGGAAAATGGTTAGATAAGAGGCAGCCTAGTCAGCAGCAGGAATGGGGGATGCAAACAGTGATATTTCCTGTGACACTCTATGAAAGATGAATAGAATAGAAGCAGTACTGATGTTTTTGATGTGGGAGAAGACTTTTGAGAATATTGCGGATGGCCAAGAAAACAAACGAATCAAACAAATTAATTCAGAGTTCTTGTTCAGGCACAAATGACTGGGCTCAATTTAATCTAGTTCAAACACATTATCAGAAGGTACAGCTCACTGGAAAAGGCTCTAATTCTGAAAAAGGCAGAAGGAAAGAGGACAATCAGCAGCAAGGTGGATATTCTCAGTTATAGCAACAACTAGTGCACTGTGGGAAGACCTAAAAGACCAGATTGGAGGAAAAAATACCTGTGTGGTTGCTAAGAATTTGCACTTTGATAGTACATAATTAATCAAAGCATACACATATGCACCCACCACTCAATACAAACTTGAGTTGCTTAAGGTAGCAGGTTTCATTTGCTCCAGAGTAGTCTTACCAACAGTTCATTGAATTAATTAATTAAACTAAATTACTCAGTAGATTCAGGGAGAGTTAATCCAGATTTCGCACAGAATGTCATTTTCAGTTCTTCCTTCTCAAAACTGCATTGTTTTGCATTCAACTGCATTAAAGAAAACTTCAGTGATTCTTTTGCTTTCTGGGTGGGGATTTTTGAAATCTTTATGTATGTAAAGTATTGAACATACTGATAGTAGTTGTTTGGAAGAAGTGCAAGTTTCTTTTAGTGTTTAGATTTTAGCATTGCATACCATATCATCTTATTACATGATTAGATGTAGATTATATAAATTGCCTAATAAAATAGGTGGGAAGTTTCTTAAATTTATCGCAAAATTCCACAATTTGATTGTTTTTAAACAACCAAGACTATAAATTAATGATGATTAGTGTCAATTCAGCTTCTATTATTCTGCATAAAAAGAGATCAGCTCTGTTGATGTTCATAATATGAGTTAATTTAAATTCATTATCTTGTTAGTTCCAGTATAGAGGCTTTTGAAGCATTTATAGGAGACTAAGTACAGTTTCATGATAGTTCATATTTCTTTTTGCTTCTCAGCAGATCATGTACTGTTTACAACTGTTTCCAATGAAGGCACCTGAAAACATAGGAGAAATGTGAGAAAATAAACCAGTAATGAAATCATGTTATGGACACTTGGTTACAAGTGTTTTAGCCACATAGCAAGAAATTTACAATGCTGCATTTGTTTTCTTCTTAATATATCTCATATTTCTTACTCTCATTCTGTAGGAATGCATTGTAATCCAAGGACACATTCTCATACATTCATTAATCCTGCTGCACTAAAATGGTTCACATGAAAACTGAAAATCAAATGGCTTTATGCATTCCAAATCAGCTTTAGTAAAAACAGGGTCATCCTTCAACTTATCATCTGTTGAATTCCAAGATTTGATTCAATTACAGGATCTTAAGAATGGGGCCTTTTGCCATATTTTCTTAATTTTGAATGAAAGTTATTATATATAACAGCTTACTCTTAGGTCCCAGTTCACTAACAAATTATCAATAAAAAGTCTTTGCTTCTCTAATGTTAAGTAAATGGTCTCATGCTTGTTTTCCAAAGAATATCTAGAAAGAAAAATAATCTCATTAGACCAGCATAAATAGTTACTGCTGCAAGTAGAAACAACAATAGCAATAATTAGTAGTTATTTTGAACATAAAGGAAGAATAATTAAAGGATTAACTTTAATAAAGTTAATGGTTTGGGAAGAAATCATTCAGGACTAATTTGAAGATCATTTTTGGTATTGTTAGTGGTTCAGAAATTCAGGAATTGCATAACCCATAGTAAGTGGGCAGTTTGTTACTAACTGAAGACTCTCTAAATTAAGTGGACTTATTCTGCACACAACAATCTACCTCAAAAATGGGCTATCTTTTTTATATTATTGACTGCATTTATTCTGTTGAAAATAATAGGACAGTTAGTAAGCTGAACAAAACCTTAGGGAGGTGAAGCCACAAACAGAATAACAGAGTTGGAAGGGACCTTGGAGGTTTTCTAGTCCAATCCCCTGCTCAACAGGAGACCCTATACCAGGGGGGTTCCAAAATTGGGAACTTTAAGACTTGTGGACTTCAACTCCCAGAATTCCCCAGCCAGCCATGCTGGCTGGGGAATTCTGGGAGTTGAAGTCCACAAGTCTTAAAGTTCCCAAGTTTGGACACCCCTGCCCTATACTATTGCAAAGAAATGGTTGTCCATTTCTTTTTAAGAACCTCAGTGTTGGAGCACCCACAACTTCTGAAGACAAGTCATTCCACTGATTAATTGTACTCACTGTTAGGAAATTACTCCTTAGTTCTAGGTTGGTTCTCTCCTTGATTAGTTTCATCCATTGCTTCATGCCCTGCCTTCAAGCACTTTGAAAAATAATTGACTCCCTCTTCTTTGTGTCAGCCCCTTAAATATTGGAACAATTTTTTCTCTTTTATTTCTGGCATTTGTTTTTGCTAACACCTCTTGAAATTACTGTACAAGAAATACAAGGTATAACTGTTGCCAAAAACTTACATTTTATTGTTTATAAAAAGCAATGACTGAAAAGATTGAGGGCTGCATGAAGCCTCAGCCCTGTATGATGACTAACCACAGACTGCTCTAGGCACACTTCAAGACTGTTTTTTGAGAATTATAATGGCACTATGTAACATCATTTTCAATGGAATTACAATTGTAATTCTATCTCTAACTGATGTAGGATCAAAGAATTCTAGAATAAAAAGGTCCCCAGTTAAGCCATATTACTGATAATCTCTTTGATGTGATTCAAAAATTATTTACCAGCCCAAGAGTATATAGACATGGACTTCTTGTTTGAAAGATCATTAGAGGATATCTGTCAAAACAAATCTATCCATTTGGTCTGAGATCAACACTGAGTTGTAACATAGAGAGGAAAATGTTAACCATTATTGAAAATGTATCATAATTATTTCCCTATACAACTAGTAGAATTTTAGTCTCTCAGGCATTAACAGTGGTGGTTATTTATTATTATATGTAGCATGCATATTTGTTATTACAGGCAGCATTATTAGGGAACAATCATGAAGAAGACCATTGCTTTTGTGTCCATATTTAATGGCTGTTTGTCTGATGCAGAATGCTAGACAAAATGGGTTTTTTTGATAGTCTGGGTTTTACTTACATTTCCATCTTCTGATAACTATTTATGCTTGGATCATAGTATCTGGATTAGCACATGAACATTGGATTCAAGGACTCTTCCCTGGAATGATGCAAATAGTCATAAAATATAACTTCTCCACATTGATATACTTATGGAATCGTTTGACAAAAGTAATTAGGTGAGAGCACACACTTTGTTGGGTTAAGCCAACTGTGATGAATATTTCCCAATATGGTATGTTATTTATAAAGAGAAATGATCTAACTGAATAGTTATTTGTAGACACTAATATAGATGGAAATACATTAACTGAATCTCAGAAGAATTGAATCATAAATGTTTCCATTTCTCGCCGCTGAAATATTTTTGGATTCCTTCTTAAACTCACAATGCCAAACAACTTTATTGGACAATATAGCCTACTTAGATTATGACTGATTGTTTCATTAGGGCTACAATAATTTACAATCTTCTATTTTATGAATAATCATTGACAGCAATAGAAATAAATTAGTGAGGTTATTTGCTTTGCCTTCTTTATCATGATTATGATATGATGCAATAATACTGATGTTTTATGTTGGTTATCTCTAACTACTAGGTCTGCTAATATATTGACTCTGTTATTATATTGTTTCATTATTGCATTTTCCCAAATGGGAAGTAGTATAGCAACACCTTAATACATTTAAAACATGTAGAAAATAAATAATTCATTTTACAGATTACTCCACCCACACATACAAGTGAAATAAATACATTTGAGCAAACAATCAAAACTAAAAGAATTGTTATCATTTGAATTGTTATAGGAAACGTTGATTTCCATGAATTCCATTCCATACTATGTATGGAAGTATGTAAATGCAATATAAGAAAGAAAGAATGGGGGAAGAAATCCACCTTTTTGCTGCAAGATTATTCTATTACCAGTCTCTCTATTGGGGGAGGGGATCCAAATATAATTATTTTTCATTTGTAACTATCCTATATTTCTCACTGGTTGCTTGCTTCCTCCCTATCTTCCATTAAGAAGGGGGAAATGTTATAGTTTCACAGTGCCTATAGATTGATAGCTCTTAGCATTATTGGTCTGGAAATGCCCCTGATTTCTTAATGTTTTATGTTCATTGGTTAGATTAGCTTATTTTCATGATTATTGAAATGCTGAAATTGACTCAAACTTTAATAATCAAAAACTTTATTTCATGATACCACTAGAAATTATACCAACAAATATATACTTTACATCTAAACTTGCAATTCTGGTAGTCGATAATAAGCTATGGCTGCACTTCATACTGGGCTGTCTGTTCAACAACAGCTTTTTTATCTTTTTTGGTCTGGATATGCATTACTTTGTTACCCAACACCTGCTCTATTATCATATCTAATTCTGCAATTTCAGAGTATTTAAAAAATAAAATAATTTTTTTATCAGCATAGTGATCAGATTCAACCTAACTATTTCAATTAATGTGTTTTAACAGCTTTACATAGAAATGAAAACATGGGGATTGAAAATATGAAGACTGTAAGAATCCTGTCCTAATAAAATGTCCCAGAATACTATCAAGATTAAGTAACAATTATTTGGATTCCTTTCAGTGTAGATTCAGACCAGGATACAATACTGAGGTAGCCTTGGTTGCACTTGACAATGAATTAGCCTAGAAAGGAGTATATCCTTCTTGGTCCTTTGATTTCTTAGTGACCATTGATATCAATTCAATTTCAATTTCAATTTTATTTGATTTCTAGACCACCCCCTCTCCCCGAAGGGACTCGAGGCGGTGTACAGGAACCACATTAAAAAACCATATACATAATAAATACCCTTAAAATCAAATTAAACCTTAAACCCTGTACAAATTGATAAAAATTAAAACTCGGCCTAAAACCAACCCATAGAATTTAAAAATGCAGGTTTGAGGTGGGTAAGCTGGGATTAGGCCAGGCAGGCTAAATTGAACAGGTGGGTTTTAAGCTTCTTACGGAAGGAGCGGAGGTCTGTAGTTGTTCTGATATCAGGGGGAAGGTCATTCCAGAGGGTCGGGCCCATCACAGAGAAGGCCCTTCCCCTGGGCGTCGCCCGCTGGCACGGCCTCTCTCTGTGTGAGCGGATCGGCCGAAGGGATGTATGGGGCAGGACGTGATATCCTTCTGGACCATCTCAGGAACTTGAGACTGGAAGATATATACTACAATGGTTCTGCTCCTTTTTCTTTGGCGGATTCCCCTCAGTGTTGGTGGAATAAAGTGGTTCAACCGTAGACGCTGCTACTCGGGGTACTTTTGGCATTACTTGTGCCCACTTCTTTTTAACCTTTATATGAAACAGCTGTGGAAGTCCCCTTTCTATGGCGATGTGGCCCCCTTTGATCTTCCCACTATTAGATAAAAACCTAGCTTTTTCCTCAACCACCTGGAACCTGAATAAGTAGAATTCACACCTGGGGAGGTATATAAATATGAGTCATGATCAATTATGTAAAACATCCACGGTTGCAAGATTTGAATTGGGTGGCCATATCAATCCAAAATAAAAATAAGAATACAAAATTAAACCCTAACAATACAAAATTAAACCCTGAATCATTATCATTCTCATTCTTAGCCTGGAAATATCTAGTCAAGCACTTTCTCTTCTAAAACATACCAGACATATCAGAGATCAAAGCAGACAGTTTCTTCTGGAAAGTAATAGCAATGATTATGGGTGTTAATAATCATTTTCATTTTTAAATAATTGAATGTCCAGACTATATTGTTTATTCTGTTTATTCAATTTATATAGCTGCCCAATCTCACACTCATCATTCTGAATGGCTTACAGTTAAAACATAAACAGTACCTAGAAAAAAGAAGAAAAAAACAGCCATACAAACTACACACACATTAAAAACAAATCATTAAAAGCCATACGGTACCTAGAGAGCACAGACATTTAAGAACAGTTGAACAATTGTATGGGCTCCACACCACTCTGATATTCTGAATGCTGAAACAGACCCTCTTCTGCTACGTAGTCTTGCAAATTGTGCTTTTATTCTAGTGTATGCCTATCTTAGAGACTCGGTTTGGTGTAGTGATCAAGACATCAGGAAATTGTGAGTTCTAGTTCTGCCTTGGGCGCGAATGCATATGCCTGAATTTGAGCTAGTCATTCTCAGTCCTTGGAAGGAGGCAATAGCAAACCACTTCTCAAAATCTCGCCAGAAAAACTATAGCTACTTGTCTAGACAGTTGATCGTATAGGGGAAAAAAATGGCTCACTCAATCTATCATATTTTTGATAAAATATGTTGGTTTACATCTGCTAATACCAATCCAATTATCAAAAAAACTTTGCTCTGGGTAAACGTATGTAGGATTGCATTACAAATAATTTAATAGCATATGCAGAAAATTACATACAGATAACAACTGTTGATTGAACAGGCAATGCTTTTCCCTCTAACAAACATTTTGTTTGCCATGAATACCCTACAGGAGTTACCAGCTCTCTGTCCCAAATACAGATTTTGTGTGATAGATTTGAATTGAAACTAGCTGATTTGCTTGCTTCTGGCTCTCTGAAGAAAGCATCATCATCATAGTGTGTTATAGAAATCACTGTAAAAAAGCTTATTATACAATTTTAATAGAATTGCTAATAAAAATATTCCCACCAAAGTAAGTATTAACCAATTAATACTACATAAAAAGTATCTGATGCAGCTGTAATGTATAGAACAGTGTTCTCTCTTTTTAATGAATATTATTATTTTTGATAACATTATGCTTCTAGTTCAACTCCCTGATTAAGCAGGAAACCCTATACCATTTCAGACAAATGGCTATCCAATTTCTTCTTAAATGCCTCCAGTGTTGGAGCACCCACAACTTCTGGAATCAGTGTCAGGAAATTTCTCTCAACTTCTAGGTTGGTTCTCCCCTTGATTAGTTTCCATTCATTCAGAAAGTTGTTGATTTCTGCAATTGCATATCGGCAATAGAGGATCTCAGGATAGCTGGTAGAGAAGAACACTGTGGAATATCTTGGGTTAAGTTGAATCCTATTGTCTATTGTCTTTGTGACTTTACCTGATCAATGGAGTATTCTCCTGAAATCAAATCTAATTATTGGCTTAGAAGCCTTAAGCTGTATGATAAAGCCATCAATTTTAGTTTGGAGTTCAGACCTAGGCTCCTATCATACGCAAATATTCTTGCTATGATTACCATACTTCACTGAATATCACATACATCAAATGTGGGAACATGTTTTTAGCAAAAAAATACAGTAAAGGTAGTGTGGCTAAAAAGGATACATAAAGTTCAGTTTCTCTCCAAAGATGATGCTTTGAAAACTCAATCAATCAATCAATTAAAATAGAACTGGGTGATTCCTTGGAGGTCTTCTAGTCCAACCCCTTGCTCAAGCAGCCACAACTTCTGAAAGCAAGCTGTTGCACTGGTTAATTGTTCTCTCTGTGAAGAAGTTTCTCCTTAATTCCAAGTTACTTCTCTCCTTGATTAATTTCCATCCATTGTGTTTTTTTTTTTTGTCTTGTCTTCTGGTGCTTTGGAAAATAAGTTGACTCCCTATTCTTTGTGGCAGCCCATCAAATACTGGAATACTGCTGTCATTTCCCCACAGTCCTTTTTTCTAAACTAGTCATATCCAGTTCCTGCAACCATTTTTCATCTTTTTGTCTCCAGGTGCTTAATTATCTTAGTTGCTCTTCTTTGCACTTTTTCCAAAATCTCAACATTTTTTTTTTGTAATGTGGTTAGCAAAACTGGATGTAGTGTTCCAGGTGTGGTCTTATTAAGTTTTATAAAGTGGTACTAATACTGCAGGATCCAATCTGGGTCGGTCATTGGGACCAGACCAGAGGTTTTGTCTTCTGAGCTTTTGGACTCATGCTGAAGCCCATCTTTAGGGAACTTCTCCCCAGCCTTCTCTCTCTAGTATTAAGTACTAATACTTCACATGATTTTGATTCTATGCCTCTGTTTATACAACCAAGGATTGCCTTAGCTTTTTTGGCTGCTGCTAAACTCGCTCCATCCGTGTTTAATAAACCTCTTCAAGTTAAACCAGAGTCCCATTCCACAGTGGTATCTCATAAACACTCAGCCAACACAAAATATGATGCAAGATTTATCTTCTATATACATGCTTGGGATTTTTTTCTCTTTTGTATCCCTCATAATTTATTACATGTGTTTTCAGTAGTTGGCTCTTCAAATGCTTTAACTGGGAAAAAAATAAACTCTACATTTTAATGTAAGGAACAATTAGGAATGCCAAACAATTTTCTCATCAATCAGAATATTCCGTATTCTTTTTAAAGTCCTCGCTTTGGTTAAACAGGCTTTTCATCTGGGACTCATTAGTGGTAAGATTGTTTTCCTCTCCTGTTTCTAACTAATGCACTGCTGAGAGTCCAAGCCAGGTGTTTCTTTCAGGACTGCTTCCTTCCAGCAACTCTATCTGAAAACTCTACCTCCAGGCACATCACACTAATGTAGCCCTTTTCGCTCATTCTATTTAATTAGCGCACCTTGAAATTCCAAACTGGCAAATGGAAGTCTTAATGAAAATCTCTACACTGAGCCTGTAACCTTGCAAGCCTCTTTTTGAAACCGTTGGGCCTTGTGAGAATTGGCCAGTGTTATAGTGGGAATGTTTCTATGGAGAACAGTTAACTTGTGAATAATGGCTTCCTTTTGTCTTGGCTGTGATCTTAAACTAAATGAGAAATGTGCTTGGCCTGATATTCTCAACCACGCCAATCTAAGTGGAAAGTCTAAACTGAGTTACAGTAACTTTGCTAAATCCATATCAAGATTTCTGCCTGACATTTTCAAAGAAGACAGGCTTATTTTTAAGAACTTGCAATCCACGACTCCAAATAAATCAAATTCACACATTGCACTAACTAAGCTATAGAGTTTGTGGAGTCATACACTATGTTTAGCTAAACCAAATATATTCATCTTATGCCTTATCGTACTTTATGAATCCAACCCTAGAGAGTACATAGAAAAGGGATTCACTCATGCTAAAATACATTTGTATCTTAGCTAATGTAATTAAAATACATTGGTATCTTTGTATACTAAGATACATTTGTATTTGTATCTCAAATCTATCTTTGCTTAGGACAAGCAGTTGCAATTGGAGAGAAATAGTCCTGCAGGTAACCAGGACTTGACTCCTTATGGGTCATGAACAGCACTTAAATTATACTCAGAAACTGACTAGCAATCAGTTTACTTCATGGAATATGGGTAAGAGAATATGGTAAGTCATAAACTAGTTTTGGTAGGTGTGAACTTCATTCAATATTTTGAAACAAGTGCGCCAGTGGACAAAATAATTATGTCTTATTGATATATATATGCAAGTAAGACTGATATGTTTATTTTGTTTCTGGAATTCTATGCTGAAAACTTTGGGTTTTTTTTAAAAAAACAATTGACATTGCAATTATTCATGACAATTTGGATGCCTCAAAGTTTCCCTTTGGGTGTTTGCATCAGGATAATTTCCATGATGATTTTTTTTTAGAACTGTTATCAGAAAAATCATGTAGAATATTGCCCTATCTTTATTTGTGGCTATTTTGGTCTTGCATTGGTGAGTGATGACTAATTACACTAGTTAATAATAAGTGTGGTCAGTAGGCATCTATGATCAATTCTCATATCTTCATAACTCCATTGTTTGAAGGTGAGATTTTTTTTTTAGATAAATAAGTGGTAGGTATAATTAGTCTTTCCTGATCCTACAAGCAGTGGTTATTATAGCACCAAGCAAATGTTTCATTTTACATAGCATCTGATTTAGCCTTTAGGCCTAAAGAATATGTTTAGACTTGCGGGCCTAAATGCAAAAAGAACTCACATAAATCAATGTAAATAAATCCATGTAACTTTACTGACATAAGTTCTAATACTGGATTTAATTTAGCAATATCTCAAAGAAATAGCTGAATGCACGAAGCAAATTACACTGCTTAAAATGGGAGAACCACTAGATTCATACTGATATTAGCAAAAGGATAATTCTTAAGAAGTACAGCAGTTATTCAACCTCCTAAGATTTAGGAAAACAAGACATTTTACAGTTTTTACTGATTACCACCAGCTTTTTGGAACACAGCTGAAGGCTAGGAAATATTTTAGCGCAAGGCTTTTTTAAAAAAATACAACATTAAGATTACATTATGGCTCTAATATTGCAGTTTTTGCAAAAAATATGGTCAGCAACTTTTCTTCCTTCTTCGTTACATACTTATATCATTTCTGAACCGTGTGACCCCAAGATCTACAAGTAGAAACAAAATCCAGTGCTAAAAGCTAGTGGAATTATGTCACTATCTACATTGGAAATCCTGTAAAACCCCTTTTTCAATGATATTATATAGATATGAATGCATAAGTGAATTGGTAGGAAAGAGTGACTCATATATACTTGTAATTTCCTGAGGTCCTGGATTTTAATTCATATGCAAGCTCACAGAATGAGCTCCAGTTACTTGTCCCAGCTTCTGCCAACCTAGCAGTTCAAAAGCATGTAACAATGCAAGTAGAAAAATAGGAACCACCTTTGGTGGGAAAGTAATAGTGTTCTGTGCACCTTTGGCATTTAGTCATGCCAGCCACATAACCACGTAGGCGTCGTCAGAGAGCGCTGGCTCTTTGGCTTTGAAACATAGATGAGCACCACCACCTAGAGTCAGGAACGATTAGTACATATATGCACGGGGGAGAAACATATGCAAGTAGGACTGTTATTGTGGGAACTGCCCTGCCCACCCTTTCTAGTATGATCTGATATTCTTATAGGTGTTACATGGCTACCCACATACCATAAGTGTCAGAATCTGTTGAAAACACTTGCATATGTATAGAAGGACACCGTACTTCAGCATAGTGACATATCTAAGAATTCAATATATGGAGAAAATATCAGATTGAAGAAATAAAATGCGCACAAACCAAATTGGGCAAGTTGTGCATCAGAAGTATACTCCTCGACTTACAACAGTTCTTTAGTGACCCTTTGAAGTTACCATGGCTACTGAAAAAAGTCACTTATGATTGTTTTTCACACAACTATTGCAACATCCGCATGGCCAAGTGATCAAAATTCAGGTGCTTGGAAACTGGTTCATATATATCAGGGGTGTCCAAACTTGGGAACTTTAAGACTTGTGGACTTCGACTCCCAGAATTCCCCAGCCGGCTGGGGAATTCTGGGAGTCGAAGTCCACAAGTCTTAAAGTTCCCAAGTTTGGACACCCCTGATATATATGAACAATTGGAATGTCCTGGGGTCATGTGATCCCCTTTGGTGATCTCCTGATCAGCAAAATCAATGGGAAAACCATATGTAGTTGTAGTTCGAGGACTACCTGTATTATGATAATTTATTTAAAAACACTTTGAACCACCCTTAATTCTGTGTTCTGAGTCTGCTAGTGTGATAGTGTGACATAGATATAAAATACAATCCAATATTGGCAACTTCACGGTTCTCCACTAATAGCAAGAAAACATTTGTGGCATGGTACCCTGATATACATAATTTTCTACCTTACAGAGTCTAACATAAATAGTTTGGGTTTTTTTTCCTGGCATATCACCAACTTTCTTCATTAATCTGTTCATATCCTAATAAATCCCTAGGTTTAGTCAGAAAAATAATTTATTTAGGTCAAAAGATTAATGGGACCATCTGTTGGCTGATATATATATATATAAAATGATTATTTTATGACATAGAAGTATATAGGATATAAAAATGTTGTGCAATATTTAGGCATAAGAATAATTAAAATGTTTCTGTACTAATACTACATTATTTTAATATTTTTAGACTAGGCACTATTTTCATTCATTAGTAATAAATACGGTGCATCCGGAAAATATTAATAGACCAAAGCCAGTGATAATATTTTAATGTATAAACGGAAAAAAGATTTAGGTCAAGCAATTACAGAAAATTATTAGAGGTGGATCAAAGAGACAGATCTCATATTTTTATTTAAATTAGAAATAAACTTCTATAAAATTATTTCATTGTATTTAAGTACAATGACAATAAAGATTATAGTTATACTTATACTTTATATAGTATTGTAAGATCTAAAAGATTAAGATGTATATTGCAGAAGGATTTATTTTGGAAGTATAAGTTTGTGTATTTGTTTGTGTGTATCTATATTTATCCTTCTTGCAAATTGTCTTAGCAATATTTTTCGGAAGTGATTTGTCATTGCTTTCTTCGAAGGACTATAATACAGTGACTGGCCCAAGCTGGCTGTGGACCTAAGGAAGGACAAGAACTCATGGTTTCTAGCTTGATGCTTTAACCACTATACCAAGTTGATTCTCTTATATATGTTGAATATGTGTTATTTACTAAATATTGATTTTGTCTTTTTGAGAAGGAAGGGCTGAAACTTCTAGTCACAAGCCTCCAAGCTACATGATTAAATTATAGATATTTGTTTTGTTTTCATCATTATGCTTTAATTGCCCCCTCACTTATGCACTTGGGAATAGGGGGAAGACACCAGGTGAGGAAGATAGGTAGAGGCAGCAGGAACAATTCAGTTGCTAACTTAAAGCAGGAAGTGGAATCAGGAATGAAACCCAGGACTTTTGAAAGAGGAAATTTGAGGTGTTTATCCTTCCAATCATCCTATGGCCTCAGAGGATGAATAAGAAAGATACTTGCAGTCAATCTGTTTGCAAACCAGTCATTAACATGCTACGCAAGAGGGAAAATGAACAGAAATCAGATAATATCCTATTAGCTAGTAATTAGAGAGTAATCTAATTATACAATGATCTCCTCGTGTGATAGAAAATTATATCTGTCTGGCGATAGGTTCTGCTGAATCAGTTATTTTTTAGGCATACGCGAAGATGGGAATCAAGCATCAATATGATTTTAAAATAACTATGAAATCTGTCAATATGTTGATGCATAAGGAAAACCAAATTTAATATAGATCTTGTCCTTGATTCGCAACGGTTCATTTAATGCAGGGGTGTCCAAACTTGAGAACTTTAAGACTTGTGGACTTCAATTCCCAGAATTCCCCAGCCAGCCACCCCTGATTTAATGACTATTCAAAGGTCCAATGGCACTGAAAAAGAACTGACTTATGACCATTTTTTACCCCTACAATCATTGCAGTATGCTTCACAGTCATGTGATCAAAAGGCAGACGCTTGGCAACTGATTCATTTTTATGATAGTAGCAGTGCCCCAGAATCATGTGATCCCCCTTTGCGATCTTCTGACAAGCAAAGTCAATGGGGAGGCCGGATTCACTTAACAACCATGCTACTAACTTAACAACTGCATTGATTCACTTAACAAATGTGGCAAGAAAGGTAATAACAGACTCACTAAAGAACTCTCTCACTTAGCAAGGTAAACTTTGGTTCAATTGTGCTCTGAGTTGAGGACTGCCTATAATTAGATCTAGTCTTAGTTCAGATATTGTGAATGGGTAGGTGTTTTTTTTTATATAAAATCTGGATTTAGATGCTATGTTATCTGGTTGCTATCTGCTGCCTACTTTTAACCACTGAGCGGATGATTAGATATAAGGAAGCTTACACAGAGACAGCCAGTTTAAAATGCTTAATGCAGCACAAAAAGATGCCAGCATCATTTACAATACAATAGCAGAGTTGTATAGGGCCTTGGAGGTCTTCTAGTCCAACCCCCTGCCTAGGCAGGAAACCCTATACCGTTTCAGACAAATGGCTATCCAACATCTTCTTAAAGACTTCCAGTGTTGGGGCATTCACAACTTCTGGAGGCAAGTGTTCCACTGATTAATTGTTCTAACTGTCAGGAAATTTATCCTCAGTTCTAAGTTGTTTCTCTCCTTCATTAGTTTCCACCCATTGCTTCTTGTTCTACCCTCAGGTGCCTTGGAGAATAGTTTGACTCCCTCTTCTTCCTGGCAACCCCTGAGATATTGGAACACTGCTATCATGTCTCCCCTAGTCCTTCTTTCTCTTAAGCTAAACATACCCAGTTCCTGCAACCGTTCTTCATATGTTTTAGTCTCCAGTTCCCTAATCAACTTTGTTGCTCTTCTCTGCACTCTTTCTAGAGTCTCCACATCTTTTCTACATCGTGGTGACTATGTGTGGCCTTACCAAGGCATTATAAAGTGGTATTAACACTTCATGTGATCTTGATTCTATCCCTCTGTTTATGCAGCCTAGAACTGTGTTGGCTTTTTTGGCAGCTGCTGCACACTGCTGGCTCATAATCATTTCTCTAAGTCTCTATAGCATGTCTATAATAAAGGCAGCAAAGGGTATTGTAGGATTTCTTTTGATTCCAATAAAACACAACCAGAGAGAATTGGCTGCTGGGTTCCTTTACCTGATGCCAGGCAGGGTAAAACAACCTTTTACAAAATGAAGGATTAAAGACAAAAGACTCAGCTAGCAGACTTCTTTGTTTATCTAACTTGGTGTTGACACTCAAATTATGCCATCAGACTTGCACACTTATTTAGTTATGTATGCATCATGACCATGCTTAGTTTGCTTAGTTTACTTTCATCAAAACCAGTTGAAACCAGTTGTAGTCTTGGATTGCTATTCTCTGGAAGTTGAAAAGTTCATATTCCCAGTTTCTTCATACAGCAAAGTTTACTGTAACAGTTAAAAGAATATAGGTGTTATATCACAAAATTCATTTATAACAGCTCTCTTTGTGTGTGCATTGTACTATTGCTGACAGAGATATTAAGATACAGGCATTGGGTTTTCCAGAAAATAGGAAAATATTCATTATTCCATCTCTAACGTAGATTGAGGGATGAGAAAAAGTGTGACAAATTGTGAAAACTATAGTTTTGGCCATTTTTGCAGCTCTCTACAAAGGTTGTGATTTACTACTTAGAATGGTCCTGATTTTTCTGCTCTCAATAGAGCAGCATCAAGATGGGTGCTAGAAAACATGATGACCCAGGACATCTTTAAAATAACCTATCCATCAAACCCATGTAGGAATTTAGAGCACCTCATCAACAAACCTGTCTTTTGGATTCTTCATTTCCACATGGCTCTAATAGATCACTGTACATAACTTCTGGCCCAAGGTTGCTCAAGAGATCTTGATTCAGGTGCTCCTTTCCCTTAGGACATGTAACCCCACAAATCAAAACAGCCATGGAAGGAAACTGGCAGAATTGACAGGAGAGGAGAGTGTATGCTCATAGCAGTTCTGAGCACCAATAGAAACCTGGGAGTTCCTAGCCCTTGACATACCATCACTATAGTTGCTGCTAAAGTGATACAGATTCTGTATAGAGCAAGTATTTTGATGGAAGAAGATCAAAAACACCATTGCATATTGAATTATTAAAAACCCAAAGTTCTCTTACCATAGTTATGCTCTGGGGATGAAGATGAAGAGAAAGCTACATCGAAGTGTTAGATGTGTCTGTAATGAGCTGTTAATGAGCTCATTATTGGCACCAAAGTAAGAAGATGTATGAATGTCTTCACAATAGTTTTGCTCTTGCTTAACTTAGTGCTCTGCTATGCAGGTATCTTCATTTGCTGGGTCTTGGAGATAACAGATGAGGAGGATTTATTATGTGTAATTAAGTCAATGTTGACTCTCAGTGGCTGTACAGATAGATTTCCTCCATATCAATAACCCAAAAGGTCATTTACTTCATTGGCTCATTTTTTCAATTCCTTGCCAGCTCCACAATGTTAAGAAGACACAAGGAGTACAACCTTAGTTCAGTATCACTCCCATGTGCAAAAGTTGCATAATTCATTTTAAATAAATATTTTACATATATAACATATAGTTTTTAAAATCAGATTACTCCTTAGTGTCACAATATTATAAAGTCTCCCTAGACCAAATATATTTACAACCATCTAAACCAGCGATGGCGAACCTTTTTTGGCTTGCGTGCCATAAGTGGGGGGAGCGCAGGGGGGGTTGTGTGCTGGTGTGCTACACCCATAATGCAATGCACGACCCCCAAGTGCACATGCACGCACTACAGGCACAACCCCCCATTTTTACATGCTTTTTTCACCCTCTCCAGGCTCCAGAGGCTTTATAGGAGCCTGGGGAGGGCGAAAACCGCCCCCCGGATGCCCTTCACATGCGCGCTGGCCAGCTGACAGGGCATTGCCTCGCGTGCCCTGACAAACGGCTCTGCGTGCCACCTGTGGCACGCGTGCCATAGGTTCGCCATTACTGATCTAAACCATGAGTGTTCAATCTTTTGAGTAGCTTGGGCCATATTGAATGATGATGAATTGTCTTGGACTGCATATAAAATATTTAATATTGTTAATGTATATTAATCACATAATGTTAAAATTTACGATCTTGGGCTGTATGTGGTTTATTCTGTGTCGGTTAAACTCTTATTGCAGTAATTGGCTTAACAACAACAATATAATATATATATATTAACTGGACTGACAAAATAATTCAATATTTTGGTTTGGTTTACACTCCCATGATAGTTAAATTTTATTCACCCTCTATTGTGTCTGATATATTTGGGATATAAAACAGCAACTCCAACCTCTCAGTCGTGCAATTATAACTTTCAGTACTTTGAAATATTGTTCATCTCAGGATAGGCATGAAGGAGTTGTGATTCTGGCTTTGCTTTTGGCTGTCAACACTTCCTTCCTTCTTGACATTTTGTTTGAACTGCAAATGTCCTATGTTTTCCCCCAAATTGGGGATAAGACAAAGAGCTGTAAAAACTGTGGATTTTACAGTCAAAAAGTCCTTCAGTGTCTTTTGTTTTTTACTAGGAGGTTCAAATTTTCTCCATTTTGGAAAGAAACAGCTGTGGAGTCTGTGTGATAGAAGAAGGATTTGGTATCAACTTTCTCCCTGTGAAGATACAGACCTGACTCCATCCTCAGAGGGGGAAATCTGAAGACTTCTAAGGCTGTTGAGATGGTGTCCCTAGAGTTGCATTAGAAAGGTAAAATAACAGGTATTGAAAAAACTGCCACATAGCTTTTGCAAGATGTTAACACCAACGTGGAATGAAGTTTCTCCTGTAATTACAAATTCACTAACAATTAGCAATCATATATCATAATCTATACTCTTTAATCCCTCATTTGCAGTGTGCATTAAATATACACTTAAACTCTTACTGATAGTTTAATGATATATATATACTTATCCACAGTGACGTGCGGTGAGGTTTATGGCTGATGAGAGTGGTGACGTCATCAGCGCGAGCCGCGGTCCCCTTCATGTTGACTCAGGAAGGCAAGGAATGGGACCACGTGTGCAGGAGGGAGGCTGAGGCTAGAGGAGCCTCCTGCACACGTGGTCCCATTCCCGGACCACGTGTGCAGAAGGCTCCTCAGCGCCTTTTCCCTTTTTTTAAATTTTCATGATGAGAGAGGTGAGGCTCTGCCTCCACTGCTTCCCCTGACTGCACGTCCCTACTTATCCATTACTAGGCCTGTTTTCCGAAGGAAAAATTAAGTGCTGTGTCTTAAAATATATATATTTGTAGTACACATGCCGTGTCTGATCTTTAAAGAAAGAAAAATGGAAATAGCTACATCATTTGCTTGGAAAGTGTCTATTGGATTCTGGCTTTTCCTGCAGGTGTACCTCCCAGTGTCATTTTAAAAAGCTCCACACAATGTGTGAATTCTCTTCACCAATGTAAAAAAAGGTTTTCACTGCTAATAGCTGGTGAAAGGTGCCTTTCAGAGATAGAAGTGCATGCCATAATCATTTTCATTATCAGTCTCTCCCTTCAGCGTTATTCACACTGAATTCCTTGGAACTGCAATTGTATTGGTTTGCATTAAATATAAGACATTTACATAAATGTGCGACAGAAGGTTTATTTTGAGAAATGGATTTGGTCATTGTTTAAGAGCTCACTAGTTTAGAGTTCATATATGTAGTGTCTCACTAAGACTAACGCTTCCTACCATGTTTCCCCAAAAATACGACATGTCCTCATAATACAGCCATGCCACATTTTTCTGGTGGGCAAAAATATAAGCCCCCCTGCATATAAACCCCCTGGACAACCCCCCACTCCAGCCAAGCAGGGCGTTGCTCACCAACCTAGCAGTATCACGAAAGTGCCAAGCCACGGGAACCTGGGGGGAGGCAAAGGTGATCGCGTTGCTTGGCGTCTTCCGGATACCGCTAAGTTGGTGAGCAGAGCTGTGCCCAGCTGAAGAGGGGGGTTGCCAGGCTGCTCTCTTGCGAGTGGGCTCCCAAAGAGCCGGGCACAGCCTCATGGGCAAATGTCTGTGTTGCACTGTCGCAGCAGCACAACACAGCAGCCATGAAGCAACTATGCTCACGAGCAGCCACCCGGCAAACCTCTTTTGCAGCCGGGCACAGTGCCATTCATAGGCGTATCGCCAAGCTGCTCATGAGCGTGGTTGCTTCATGGCTGTTGTGTTGCGCTGCTGCGACAGCGCAACACAGCCATTCACTCATGAGGCTGTGCCTGGCTCTTTGAAAACCCGCTCACAAGAGAGCAGCTGCCCGGCAACCCCTAAACAATAAACCCTCCCCCCATAATAAAGCCCAAGCCATATTTTGTAGGTGAAAAGAAAATAAGTCCCTGTCGTATTTTCAGGGAAACAGTACTTGAGCTGGCAGAGACAGTCTTCTATGGAACGTGTTGCTCAAAAAATTCCAACTGTTCAGATCCAGAAGAAAAGCCTCATGTGCCGTAGGTCCCACCCTTTGGAACATCCTGCCCTCCTGGATAAGATCTGTCCCCCGCCTCCTATCCTTCCATAAAGTCATTCCTCTGTAAATTGGCCTGGGCACCCAATGGAACACTTTGACTCTTAAAATGGCTGCTATATTGACAGCAGATGCCACTTTCCTCCCTGCTCCCTTTTCACCCATCTTTTTTTTATTAATCATATTGATGTATTTTCTTTGTCTTCTTTTTCCTTGTTTATTTTATTGTTCTACTATTTCACTTTAGTTTTGTTTACACTTCCTTTCTATTTCTTCATTTTATACGGTTGTGAGCCACCTAGAGTAGTCCCATGGTGAGATAGGCGGAAAATAAATTTGATGGTGACAATGACAATGATATTGATGATGATGTGTGTATGTGTATGTTGGAAAAGGCTGCAGAGACAATAATAACTCAATTTATTTAAAAATCAATAGAACAGAACACAATAACAAAGTTGGAGGGAACCTCGGAGGTCTTCTAGTCCAACGCTTGCACAGGCAGGAAACCCTATACTATTTCAGACAAATGGTTGTCCAATCTCTTCTTAAAGACTTCCAGTGTTGGGGCATTCACAACTTCTGGAGGCAAGTTGTTCCACTAATTGTTCTAACTGTCAGGAAATTTTGCCTTCGTTCTAGGTTGCTTCTTTCCTTGATTAGTTTCCATCCATTGCTAATAAATTGCATTATCTGTGGACTTCCAATAATTATGAATACGCAAACTGCATAGGAATAGCTGGATGTCAACTCCTTACAAGTGACCTCATAATTTATTTTAAAATGTTGCACTCTCTCTCAATCAACACCTTTGTTTTGCTGCTTCTGTCTACTGTCTAAGTACTGTCTACTGCCATCATAAGCCAGCCTGCCTTACCTTCACAGTTTTGTCCAACATAGCCATTCCACTTTTCTGAATATGCTTTTACCAGTTGTCTTAATAACACAAGGAGAAGCAGGAGGTGTGGTTCCCAAATGGCCACCCAGTTAGCTGTTGAAATTTGGTGCGGGTGAAATTTGAATCTGTGGTTTCACACATCCAGCCCAATACATTGTCCTTTGGCCCATGCTGACTCACTTACATCATATTCACATACAATTTGTGTCTAGAATAGGATTAGACAGTTCTACAAATTGGCCACCCACATTTTGTAGAAATCCTGTGAAAAGCAGACACAATATACATAAAATACCTATACTGCACTCTGATAATCCTACATTCAGTACAGGACGCATGCATTAATCAGAAACAATGTATATGATTTCCAGGTTCCCTGGATAGAATTTTTCTCCGGCCAGTTTAATTTTAATATTCAGCCATTTTTCCCCTTATAAGCTGCATCAAACTCACTGTACTCCTTGCAAATTAAGAACACTTATATATTGTTCTCATGTTTCTACTTTATTCATCAAAGTATTTAATACATTACAGGAGGTACAAGATAGGTAGGCAGCAAACAGGTCCAACTCTTTCAAACAATAGAGGGTAAACCTACTGGTTAAATATTACTCAGTGGTGGCAAGAAGAAGGGGGAAAAAACCCCTCCCCAATCTTGATTGTGCAAAAAGATACATATGTAATCCCTTTCTTGAGAAAGAAAACACTTGTGGTTTCTTAGCTTTTTTCCTTTTGCTGTTTCAAATATGCAAGAATGATTGATTCAATATACAACAGGAAAGTTCTTTTCTCACTGTGGGTAGTGTTACTGCTGTTAACATGTGTGCCTTATTTTAAGCAATCTCCATGAAAGCAGAATACAAAGGACTCATTTGGGCCACAATAATTTCACATGGATTACGGAATTTACTGTATCTTACTTATAGAAAGAGGCTTCCATCACAGATGTGAAACCACTCAGACAGACAGAACTGATTGATTTCTCCACAGATAAATAAATTTCACACACAACTGGAAGAGCAGAGGATTCATATTTGAATAATAGGAAGGCATACAGATTCAACCTCCATCACTGCAAACATACCTTTGAACTGCTGAATAAAAATTGCATTATGCAAGAAAAATGTAAGAAGATTTAAGATAAAAAAAATTAGTAGTTGTCTGAGGCTAAACAGTAAATGCCATAAACCAGTGCTATTTGCAGCAGATACTCCACTACACAAAACTCTAGAAAATTTTGCATCTCTACCACCTATGGCTTATTCTGTATGCTGTTTAACCAAATACTTCCATAACAAACAATGGTTTATTTTTAAGGTAGAACAAGACAACTCCCTAGTTTAAATGATCCACAAGCTAGAGTTCCTGGTTTGATACTGACACTAGAATAGATTAGAATAACAGAATTGGAAGGAACCTTGGAGGTCTTCTAATCTAATCCCCTGCCTAGGCATAGGCAGGAAACCTTACACCACTTCAGACAAATGGTTATTCAACATCTTCTTAAAAACGTCCAGTATTGCAGCATTCACAACTTCTGGAGGCAAGTTGTTCCACTGATTAATTGTTCTAACTGTCAGGAAATTTCTCCTCAGTTCTAAGTTGTTTCTCTCCTTGATTAGTTTCCACCCATTGCTTCTTGTTCTACCCTCAGGTGCTTTCGAGAATAGTTTGATTCCTTTTTCTTTGTGGCAACCTCTGAGATGTTGGAACACTGCTATCATGTCCTAGTCCTTCTTTTCATTAAACTAGGTAAACCACAGATGGATTTATATACATGTTGATGGGATGGACAGTTGGCACATGGACTAGTGCCCAGTTTGTGTACAGCTAAGCCACAGTTCTAGTGAATTCTGGTTTGTTGTATCATTCAAATATTGTCACTGGGAGATTTTGGATTTATTTATATATTTATTTTGTTCATTATTTACATCTGATGGTCTTCTATCCCATTCCTAACCAGATTCTTGCTTACCTATTCAAAATCAACCCATGTAGGGTAAATGTTGCTAAGCACCTGAAGAAAAGGAAGAATATAAATGTAATAAACAAACAAACAAACAAATATGTTTATTTTGGATTGTCCTTCAATGTTAAAAAGATGAGTCCACCATCATTCTTCATTGTCTACTTTCTGCTTTCTTTTAAAAGGAATTAAAGGGGATTTGGGAAGAAAAAATAGAATACCATAACTACTAGGAACTTCATTTCTATGTTTAACTGCTCTTGTGGTGAGTTAGTACTACTTAAAAGATTTCCTGATCCATCAGACTGCTACACCTTGGGACCTATGCTATGATATGGCTTACTATATGGGCTTGGACTTTGCCGGAGCAACAATATTTACTTGTTTGTTTACTAAATTTATATGCTACCATCTCACTCTGAAAAGCAACTCAACTTCTGGTGGTCTTTGTGTCCTCTGTCAGTGTGATTAGTGGATGTGTCTTTCAGACCTGGGGTGGCACAGTGGTTAGAGTGCAGTACTGCAGGCTACTTCAGCTGACTGCTAGCTGCAGTTCACAGTTCAAATCTCACCAGGCTCAAGGTTGACTCAGCCTTCCATTCTTCCGAGGTGGGTAAAATGAGGACCCAGATTGTTGGGGGCAATATGCTGACTCTGTAAACGACTTAGAGAGGGCCTGTAAAAAGCATTATAAAGCAGTATATAAGTATAAATGCTATTGCTATAGTGACATAGTTGGTTCTTAGCTCCTGGCAGTCGGATTTTTAAAGTAGTTATTACACAGTCAACCAAGACAACCAAACATTTTTTAATAACAAATTGCAGTATGGGAGCAAATGGATTTATTAATGTAGTGTTTACCTTGTTTTGAAAAACAGAAGGCTCATATATTTTGGACAAGCAATGCACATTTGTTTAATTTAACTTGCTCAGAATTTCATTCTTGCAGTTGGTCAATTCTTCTTATGGCATCAAATCTTTTGTAAACAGTGCTACCCTAACTATTTTAGTTTGCCTTAGAAATCAACATAAATACTAGTAATTTGGTTAATGTTTAAGCCTGTAGAATGTGAGGACAATGGTCACACAGGCTGAATGCACATAAAACACAAAATCCATGTTCAGGGATATTAAGGACAGATGCTCCAGCTCTTCATTTTTAATCTTTGAGTTTATCTGTGTTCAAGCTGAATCACTTAGCCAGGACACCACTTCAGTTTTTTTTTTAAAGATATGATCTCACAGCTGTTCCCTTTATTCTGCCAACTGTTATAAAATACAGCACCCACAGACTTTATTTAGGTTAGGTTAGCTTAAATAAGTAATAGCAAGGGGAAAAGTCTACTTCATCTGATGCATCTTCTATTTTTTAGCTTTTATGGCTGTTTGGCACGGAAGTTATAAAAATACATGATAGGTAATAATTTTCTTTTTTAGCTTGGGCTTTAATTTCTTTGGAATGCCTAGCAAAGATATACTGAGGGTTAGTAGTAAATATTATGGGATGCTTACACATTTCCCCTGAAATGCTTTTGGAAGCAAACTATTTATTTACGTATTTATTTAAAACATTTATATAGCTGCCCATTATTTACCAAATTCTGGACAGTTCCCTGTCAAACTACAGCTGCCAAATTAAGATCAAGTTTGAAACATATCCTTCTGCACATTAATTTTTACAATGCAGTGTCAGCTTAAATGCATTTAAATACTTATTGAATACATATTTTATGCTGTGATATGTATCAGAATGTTTGTTTGTACTAAAATCTGTGCATAAGAATACAATGTTATTCATAAAATGCATACCAAGTTTTGCAGTCTTTCCCCTAAGATACATAACAACCAGCCCAGAAGAAAAGTAAGTGTGTAAAATGAATGTGAGAAGCAATTATAATTGTCAGGATAGTTTAACTATATTTTCCCAAGTGGAGAAGTTATAAAAAAACCAATATTAGCAAAGGAACTTTTTTGCATAGATTTTATCTCACTGTTTGGGCAACTAATCAAGTAAACTTGTGGTGAGTCAGACCTGAGAGTGACCTTGTTGGAAAAGCTTTGCAGGAGGAAACTAAAGAAAGAAGAAGTTGTAAACGAGAAAAAAATATGTTTCTCTTCCATCAGGACCACAGAGGAGTTTTGATAACAAACCCTAATCGAATCAGATTTAAGAGAAGTTTTCCCCTATCTGGATTTTTGGTCAGGTCAAAATTTGCTTCATTGCCCTCATCAGCATTAACTAAGGAAGTGAACAAGAGATGGTACATAGTGGGAGACAATGCCAAGGAGTGACCATAATGATAACTTTTACAAGAGCACCCATTACAAGGAGTGGAAATCTCCCAGAGCTCTTTGGAATTCATTGGCACGCACTAGCTTCTTAGCATGGATTGCTTCTAATGGATCTCCTATCCTTTGAGACATAAAATTACAGCTGCAGGTCTAAAGCTCAGCAAGAAGTGATTTTACCGTGACAAGTAGATACAGTAGATGTAAAATCCCCAACTTCACTCCATTATCCTTCAGTTTAGTAGAGACAGACATACAGTTTCAGAGTGTGTCCTACCATGTGTGCTCGGTCAGTAACTAACTGGAAAATAACATGGTTTTCATGATTGTCATGGAGTCCTGATCATCTCTAACAAAACCGTTTCAGCATGTACTGTATATTAATGTTTCTAAGAATCCCTATTCTAGGGGACCTTAGCAAGACCAAAGGGATCCTTTTGTTCACTTTTGGCTCACAGATTGGGAAAATACCACTAGAAATCATCATCTTCCTGAGTGTCCAACATATAGGGGTCTAGGACAACTCACCACAGCCAACTCGCTGTGGCCAACTAGCCATGGGATAACTCACCATGGTCAACTTACCGTGGGACAACTTGCCATGGGACAAGAGTTACTCTAATATTGAAGAAATGGTGGAATAGAATCATTAAAGAAAAGTTGCCAAAGGAGGGACAAAATGAAATGTGAATGACCAAAATCAAAATAATGTTTTTATTATTTTAAATAATTAAATTGAATTGTTGAATTGCACTGTGGTGAATTGTTCCGCAGTGAGTTGGCCATTCTGGACAAATGGCTGTCCAAACTTTTCTTGATTTATTTTCTTATTATTATTCTTCCAGAGTTGCTCAATGGTGATATGGACAACGTACACATTTAATAAATAAAATAAAATAGAAATAAACTTGTGCTACTGGGGAGAACAATAATGACAAACCTAGGTGGAATAACTAATCCTGGCTGCGCAAGAACAAGCTATCTGAACAAATGCCATTAAGGCCAAAATTGAAAAATCCTCTGATGATGCCAAATGTAGACTCTGCAAAGAAGTTGATGAAACTGTTGACCACATACTCAGCTGCTGTAAAAAAATCGCGCAGACTGATTATAAATTGCGGCACAATTCAGTAGCACAAATGATCCACTGGAATTTGTGCCAAAATTATAATATTAAAACAACAACAAACTGGTGGGAACATAAGCCTGAAAAAGTCACCGAAAATCAGATGGTCAAGATCCTATGGGATTTTCATATACAAACAGACAAAATACTGGTGCAGAACACACCAGACGTCACACTGGTTGAGAAAAATAAGGTTACAATCATAGACATCGCAATACCAGGTGATAGCAGGGTCGACGAGAAGGAACATGAAAAAATTGCGAAATATCAGGACTTAAAAATTGAAATTCAACAATTATGGCACAAACCAGCAGTGGTAATTCCAGTGGTAATCGGCACACTGGGTGCTATTCCAAAAGCACTGAAATTACATTTAAAACAGTTAAAACTTGACAAAATCACTATCAGTCAAATGCAAAAAGCTGCACTGCTTGGATTTGCACGTATATTACGAAAATACGTTACGATGTCCTAGGCCCCTGGGTGGGGCCCGACTAGTAATCAATGCCAAACCCGGCGAATCAACTGGCCGCTGTGATACAATCATATAATAATAATAATAATAATAATAATAATAATAATAATAATAATAATAATAATAATAATAATAATAATAATAATAATAATAATAATAATAATAATAATAATAATAATAATACCTTTTGAAGACAACTAAGTCAAAAGCTGAATATAAGAAAGAAGAAATTGAGAAGCGAGCTGAAAATTGGAAAAGCAAAGCTATGCATGGCCGATACTTGAAAAGTATTGAAGGCAAAGATGTACAAAAACTAACTTGGAACTGGTTAAGATCAGGGGTACTGAAAAAAGAAACAGAAGGTTTTATTTTGGCAGCTCAAGAACAAGCCTTAGCCACAAACTGCATGAAGGCAAAAATTCAACATGTTACCACCAACAGCAAATGTCGCCTCTGTAATGAGAAAGATGAGACAGTCGACCACTTGATCAGCGGGTGCAGCAAAATTTCACAAACTGACTACCTACAACGCCATGACCGTGTTGCTAAGATTATTCACTGGAAATTGTGCCCAAAGTTTGGATTTGAATACAGCAAAAACTACTGGGACCATCAGGTTGAGAAGATTTTAGAGAATGAAAATTGAAAATTCTAAATTTACCTGACTTGAACATTCTGACTCTACAAAAAACCACCCTACTTGGAACAACTTATATCCTCCGACGTTACGTTAACAGTTCCTAGGTCCTTGCTTAGACTTGAGCTGTTGAGCTACCAACCAGACCCAAAGGCTGTGAATCCCACCAAAGATTAGCCACATAATAATAATGATATGTGGGAGTGGCCCAGGGGTGGGTTCCTGCCAGTTCTAACCTCTTCTATAGAAGAGGTTCCACAAATCTACCGTGCCATTTAGAACGGTTCCAGCTCCCTCCCCCGCCTGTCTGCACCATGCTTTCCCTGCCCGCCGCTCACTGATCGTCTGGCTCACCAATCGCCCCTTCCGCCTCTAAGAGTCCTATCTAAATCTTAAAGTCTTAAAGCTGTCAAGTTTGAACATCCCTGGGGTTTTTTTTCTAAAGGGTTAGGAGTACAAGGGTCTTGTAATTTGACAGTTTTAAGTCTTGCGTGCTTCAAATGCCAGTTTCTGAGCCAACATTTTGGTTGCTAAGCAAGAGAGTTGTTAAGTGAGTTTCACCACATTTTACAAGTTGGCCACTCCCACCCAGTCACATGACTGCCAAGCCACTCCCACTCAGTCACATGGCTGGCAAGCCACTCCCACCCAGTCACATGGCCGGCAAGCCACCCCCACAAAGCAGGCCACACCTACAGAAGAGGTTCTAAAAAAAATTGAAACCCACCACTGGAGTGCCTTAGGAGAAGCCAGGCTGCCTAGGGAACAATCAGATAAGAGGAAACGCAGAGCTCCATAGTGGAAGAGCAAGAGGCTTAGGAGGGACCAGCCCTAAATTATTGGGTTGTAAATGTGATAGTGGGATAATTGTACTTTCATACGCACAAGATTCTGTTACAGTAGCTTTACAATAATGTAGAATTAGCAGTTTTGTCTGGTCTATTTGATAAAGACTGACAATTTGCCACCCATTTTTCTAGCAACTACGGGACAAAACCAGTTAAGAAAATAGCCAGGTTCTGTCATTTGGTTTTAAATAATAGGTTTTGTGTTTAAGTTGTGTTTACGTTTGGCATTACATGGAATAAGAAGAGAAACCTAAATATAAAACAAATTTATGAAAAATTGTGTATGAAATGTGTTAATGAAAAATGTTAATGGTTGAAAGCCTATAAGAGTGCTGTTAATATGCAGGTGTAAAATGGACATTTTACTCTCTCCAGGGAGCAAACTTGTAGATACTATGAAATATCAATTAAGGTTTATAGTTGTGTTTGTTGGTTAAATATGCTTTTCATGGGAAATGTTCATCCTGCAATAATGAAGCAATAATATTGAGCTTAAATATACACTGAATTATATGGACATTACTTAAGGAGTAGATTGCTTTTACAAGTAAACTATAGGGCATTCTTTGACTGTTTTTATGAGGTCATCTACTTGACTTTCAGACGGGGCACATGGCCAATTCCCATTCATACATCACTTCATTAATTAACACAGCTGTCTTTATAATCTACCATCCCACACCCAAATTATTTTGCAGCTTTACAGAAGGTTTTCAAAACTGTATTTCAAGCTATTCAAACTTTAAAAACTATGAAATAACTTCTCTTACTTTGCAAGCAAAAAATGCAACCTATGGAAGGAAATTTTTGTACATCTCTTTAGGACAGATTTCTATGGTAATTTCCTTATACTTTTTAGATATTATAAATAGTGTATCTAGGCTCAAGATACTAAGCAATGTCTGTTTATTATAGTAGGGTGAGGGAGAGTGGTAAGTCAGGGATAATATATTCCCTGAAAGAAGGCAATCTAGGACTGATGATAGATCTGGAAAGCTCAAAACCTTAAAGCCCGAAGTCTAATGGAGTTCATAAATTGCTAGTTGTTCATCTTTGATTTATACCAACCAAGGCTTCATTTGATTTAAACCGAAAAGGGCCAAGCCCTTGACTGTCTCAATCCCAGGGTTAAAATCTTGAACAGGAAGAATCAATATACAGAAATGTAGGAGGATAAAAATATCCATTCTGTTACTGCAAAGTTTTAATTCTTTTTATAGCCTTTATTTTGAAGATTATGGCAAAAAAAAGTCCATCCGAGAACTTTAAATCTAAAAAGTAATTAGGAGTGAATGTATAAGCAGCAGTAGATACTGCATTTGTATGTGGTATCTATAAAATGAGAAATGGTGAGCAGTCCTTTCCCTCTGTAAAGTCAATTCTTCATGAGCACATGAAGAAAAACCACAGTGGGGAAACTTTCACATGTAGAAAGTAAAGAAAAAAATGTTTCAAGTGTGAAAGATAAGCCAAGAGCCAACAATTCTCAGGATAGCAATGTCAGTTCTGTCAACAACAAACTGCTCTGCTTCAAGACCATGAAGCACACACCACTGAATCCTGGAAAGGTTAAAAAGAAGCAGCATGTTTGAACTGCCATGGATATAAGTGGAACTGAATCTTGATGCTGACAGAGGGCAATCAACAATATGGTTTCAATCTAGCTTGTAGGAAAGATTCATATCTAACTGTGCTGTGTTAAGGTGAAAGACTTCTGGTGAGTTTGAACACAATGGCTTACTTAAGCTTTGTAAAAGGGATTTACTGCTAATTCCTGGTCTGAAGAAATTCATACAGGCATTTGTATGGCAGTCATAAAGGACCTTGGCACGAAGACTCTCTAGCAACTCAAGAGAGGCATTTCTAAGAATGTGTACAATACATTTTCCTGAGTCACTGTAGCTGTGGTTAGTTAATCAGTGGTTAATCAATGGTATTTAATAAAATAATATTGCTGCAATTAATTCCTGCTTAAGGAATTAATGGAATGCATAAAACTAAAATATGACTTATTTTTAAAAATGGTCAATTGGGATACCTGTGTAATAGCTAGTTTTTATATTATTAAATATATGTGGATTAATCCATTAACCCACATGTTATATGTCTAAGATATACAGTATGTCTACTTTTACAAATGTTTTAAAAGGCGATTTTAAAGCTAGCAAGTGTTGACATTTATGTAAGAGAAGTGTACCAGTGGAATGGTCTGAGAGAATTAAAAAGCACTAAATGCTAGCGGAGACTATAGTTCAACATATAATGAAATGACTGAAATACAATTCAAAGCTAATGTATGCCTAAAATATCCAGCTGTTCCATCAACTTTAGAACTGAAACACTCTTGCACGTAACAGTGGCAACTGAGCCCATGATAGGATAATAAAGTCAGAGAGAAGTTCAGAAAATATTAGCTCTCCCGCCATACCCCTCACTTTAAAATAACTAAAGCAATTCACTTCAGTGGCTGATGGGAGCTTCCAATCCATCCCATTCCTCTTTTCTAGAAGATACTAGATGACTCATGCACAGTTGCTGTGGTAGGTCACAGTTTTCTCAAGGTATATACAAAGTAAAATAGACTCTCTGACAGAATCTTTCCTGAATGGCTTGATTTTAACAAGATCATGCAGAAGAACAGCCCAAGGTCAATCCATGGTTTTGAGAGCCAGGTCACAGATGTCAGCCAGTCCAAAGTCAGAATTTCATGGGAAGAATTTACACAAATGTGTAGGAACCAGAGCCGAAGATCATATAGTTGGTTCCAATAAAGAAACATGAGTCTGAACTACCTCATAAATCAGCCTGCAACCAATTGCCACTAAGAGATTTGTTTCCTTGCTTGGCAAGGAGCCTCATAGAACATCTCTGTTCTGTTCTCTATTCTATTCAATAGGTGCAGGGGCTGGGCAGCCTTATATCATTTTCATCTGATCCAACTGTTCAAGTGTCTGTTTTTGATTAATCTTGTGATCTTGGCTTTCTCTCTCCTGGGGCTGACATTGCACAGGTATAACTGAGGAAGCTTTTTCAGAATCAGAGTCAGAGTCTGATGCCTGGACTCAGGCCTGGGCCTGGGCTTGGGCCTTGGCCTGTGTGTCATGACACTGTACCCCTACAAACTAAAGGACTATCCTCAAGTGAGATGAAGATGGCATCCCTTTAAAAACATTATATCAAAATTTCTAGTCTAGGGCATGTAATTGGGCACAATTATCTTGTTTTGAGGTAACAAACTCTTTGGGTTGCTCTGCTTGGTGACTTGGTATAGGACAAAAATGATTGACTGGGATCAGACAAAGGACATTTTTAAATGGATACTACCATTTCTAGTCTTGCCATTTCCATGATGCTCTTTTATCATTATGTGATCAATTAGTGATTTTAATGAACACAGATGGTTACTCCGCTTATATTTTCAACTTTTTGCTTCATTTTTAAAGGATTATTTTAGGGCATTTTGCATATTAATAGTATTGTGATTATGTGTATGTAACTTATTTATTATTAGCTTCTTTTAACTTTTAGAAAGGAAGAACTAAAATGTTTTAAATAAAGAAGAAAACAGATAAAATCATCTTTATCATAATTTCCTGATCATTTAAAAAGAAACTAGTCAGAAGCCACAACAGTGAAAATAAAGGAAATGTTAATTAAAGTGTCTGTCAAGAACCAGTTTTGGAACAACGTGGATGGGCCATTGGACAGATATCTGGCATGACAGAAAGAAAACTACAAATAATTCATTCATATATTTTGTGAGTCTGTTTAATACAAAGTCAACCTGGTGCTCAGATTGATGTAGCATGAAGGAAAATGTGGTTTCTGTCCTCAGTTTATTGCAGATACCATCACCTGTGGTTATATACATGGTAACATTGGATGATGTTAATGCATCTGTTCTGTACTTAATAGTTTAGGAAAGCATCTCAGTGAAGCATTTATGTAACTTATTTAGTTTGGATGTCCAAAGGTTTGATATGCTTGTCTTTCTTATTTTTTACATTGACAATGGCAATTTTCATTTAGCACTGAAACTGCTCTTGTCTTGTGCACATGCTAGCTTGGATCTAAAACCTTAAAAATCTTGTATGTGTGTGCACGCATACACACACATAGTAAAATTTAAATGATAGTTATAAAGTTAAGGTATCAAAATACACAAATACTTGGTTCAAATAGCACAATGATCAAGAGCTGTCAGGTTCCAAAAATCAAAAAAAGACATGATTCTTCCAAGCAGATTTCTTTATTGTTCCTCACCCAGAGACAGAATCTTGCCAAACTAAAGCATGCTAACACCTCTATAAAGCATATACTCTTGAAACTATTGGGGAGGAGCCATTTTCACCCATTTTTCTCACACAAACTATTTGAACCAAGTTGTCTCTTGTTCCTCTGGAATGCATTCCCTTTTCCTGGGAATCTGAACTGCATTCCATCACAAGATTGTTGTTTAGCATGAAGTATATGTAAAACAATGTATATATCAGGTATAGTTTGGAATAAAAATATTCATATTTATTCTTGTTAGTTCATTCTGAAAATGCTACTTATAATCACAAATTTACATTTATCATTCATTTTGCTTTAAGTAGTTGACAGTGACTAGGAAAAAAATGTTTTTTTTTAATTCTCAGAAAAAAAAACCAGCAAATTTCAAAGATACTTTGCCAAATGATACCAGGACAATCTGGCAACATGTTTGTCACTACATTGCAAATGGTTTCGAAAGTAATGGGCAAATTCCACTTGTGATTTTTGGGATCTCCTCCTTCATTCTCACTTCACCACCACACACCCTCCAAATCTCTAAAGCATTCTGCAGTCTTCTGGAACTCTTTTGAAAGATGCAAAAGGAGTTGTAGAAAAATTAGAATGAAAATGAATGCTACTAGGGATGCCATACCTCACTTGCATGTCTAATATTTCAACCCATATGTATCTAGACTTCTATTAAATAATTATAGGGATATTATTGCAGTATGGAACTCTTCTAAAGATGGAAGAAATCTCACAGTAACTTTAAACTTAGTGGACCACATCAGCAGACACCAGCACTTTTCAAACAACGATGACAACATGCTCTGAGAAATCTACAGTTTTGCAGCTTAAACCCTGGCACCTGTTTTTAATTAATTTGTTAGCGATTGAGTTGTTCTTCCAAGTGCTGAGAGAGCACCTGATTATTCCCTAGCTGTTATGAACTCTCAAATCTTTTGGAATGTTCATTCTATAAATGAATGGAATAGTACAACCCTTGGTTAATTTAAAGGTATTTCACCCCTTGTAAATGTACAGCGAAATATAGCTGCAATAAAAAAGATCCATCAAGGATCATAAAAATATATTTATTGCCAGCCACATTATTTTGAACTGTTTTTCAAGAACAAAATGAAAAAAATAGTAAGAATAACTATAATTCACAGAATTCTACACTTGGAATTACCCTTTCTTTTAAAACATATTAATGTTTTAAGTATCTGGAAAAGTCATTTGAAGCCAGAAATATAATCAAAATAAATATTTACTATTTCTGTTACTGAGCAGTTTAGATGATAATGGAATTACATATACAATACAATACAATACAATACAATACAATAGCAGAGTTGGAAGGGAACTTGGAGGTCTTCTAGTCCAACCCCCTGCCTAGGCAGGAAAACCTATACTGTTTCAGACAAGTGGTTATCCAACATCTTCCTAAAGACTTCCAGTGGTGGGGCATTCACAACTTCTGGAGGCAAGTTGTTCCACTGTTTAATTGTTCTAACTGTCAGGAAATTCCTCCTCACTTCTAAATTGCTTCTCTCCTTGATTAATTTCCACCCATTGCTTCTTGTCATGCCCTCAGGTGCCTTGGAGAATAGCTTGACTCCCTCTTCTTTGTGGCAACCCCTGAGATATTGGAACACTGCTATCATGTCTCCCCTAGTCCTTTTTTCTATTAAACTAGACATACCCAGTTCCTGCAACCGTTCTTCATATGTTCTAGTCTCCAGTCTCCTAATCATCCTTGTTACTCTTCTCTGCACTCCCTCTAGAGTCTCCACATTTTTTCTACAGGTGGAAGCTCTAGACGGAGTGCAGGGAAGAGCAACAAGGATGATTAGGAGACTGGAGACTAGAACATATGAAGAACAGTAATATATAAAATATATAAAATATATTGATATATAAAATATATTAAACTATGTGTTCTAAAATTTTAGATTGGGACTGCATGGTATGTTTATTGGGGGGGGGGCATTTTCTGAAGTGGTATAGTATTTTATATTTCTTGATTTAACTTAGTTATATTAAAGTGTTGTGGGTTTTACAGGGTCTATATTGGGCTCCTAGATTTAGAGGAATTAATATTGACCCATTCACCAATTTTTGCACAGGTTTCATCCAGGGTGGGTTCTGGCTGCTGCTATTGCTGGTTTGCTAAGGGACATACTGCGTGCGGTTCGTGGGTATACACAGTGCTAAAAAAATTGCTTCTGCACATGTGCAGAAGTAAAAACAAGATGGCGGTGCCATAGGAACTGCTGAGAGAACCAGTTTGGGGGCGTGGTAGGCCGAGTTACTACCTACTTGGCCTGACTGGTCTGAACCAGTAGGAACCCACCTCTGGTTTCACCCTGTGTCTCTGCAAGGCTTCTTTAATAAAATAGTTCAGAAGATAGTGATGGTGGTATTGTATTCTGCAATGTATCTTATGCACTGAAATTGAACGTGAACGCAACTCCTCACCTGCAATCACTAACCATCCCTCCCAGTTCAAACCTGATGTAGGCTACAAATAAGGCATCCCCCCCCCCTTTCCACTCTGCACCTTTGTTCTGAGGGAACTTTGTAGACATGGCGATGAAAACTTTGTGGAAAAACTGATCAATACCTCAGTATTAATTACCTAGAAAACCCAACTCAGAGTACGTACAACAAATCTGGACTACTTCTGTTCTAAAAAAAAATAGAGTCTGGTTTATTCTTTTGATTATAAAATGGTTACTGGTTCATTATTCCACCATTCCACCATTCCCATGGAATTAGAGTTGTGGTCTACTTAAAATTTTGAATATTATGGATTAATTAATCGTACTTTTCTTGTTCTGTGATTGGTTGTTAAGCATTACATGAATATTATTAATATTGAAGTGGGAGGGGAATTAGTTTCGGCAGAGTATCACGTCCAACACTATTGACAAAACTATTATTGATTTTTGGCCATGGATTGATCCCAGACTCTGATATTTGGATAGCCTGCCTTTGGAAATATTCATGTACTTTCAGTGTCTCCACCAACATAAAGCATAATAGTATCAATGTAGTTTAAGGAATACTTGTAAAATGTACAGTGAAATTCAGTATTTCAATATTAAGTTCAATATTTTTATTCACTATTTTAAATTGCTAACCTTTTAAAATGATTTTTTTTATTTTGGGTGATTTTTTAAAAAGATAAAGATTAAAATCTACCAGTCCTGCTAATAAAAGTCAAAGTCAAGAAAGTTTCTTCAAAATGTTTTGGTGTTACAAGTGTTTTTGCTACTAAAGAATGACCCCAGTATGTTGCCCGTCAGAAAATCCTGTTCACTGAGTAAAATGAATCCAGGAAAACTAAAAATTTCAGCTGGAAGCATATTATGAAAAACAGTGTAAATTTCTTTTATTAATTTTTTGTGATACAGATTAAAATTAAATCACCAAAAGTAAATGGAATATTTATTTCTTACCCTCAATAAGCCCTCAGTGAAACTCAATGCAATTATTTGCTTTATTCATAAGAGATCACACAAATAGGTTTCTGATTTTAAAGGGCCTCGTGTACTTGGGGGAAAAAATCCTGTATGCTGGAAAACAATTCACCACACAGTGTTTTTATATATATTATATAATATTAGTATATTTTATATATTGCATAGTCATAACGATGCAATACAGTTTTACAAATGCATGGAACAGGCTGCTGTTTTTATTTTCTACTTTTAGAATGGAGAAAAAGCAGGAACAGGCAAGCACAAAGTCTACTATAGCCTAGTATAATGCTAGCAATTTTTCCCATAGTGGGAAAAAATAAGCATAGGCGCTTAGAAATTGTGCCTCCAATCTATGCTTGGCTATGACTAAAATATATTTTATCTGTGTATTCTCCTTTATGGCATATGCTTCCTGCTGTACCTCTATCTTACTAGGATTAAAATTCTGCTGCTTAATCCTCGTCCCATCCAAAATTGACTCTCGGCACCTGTTCAAAATTCCCACTGCTTCCCTAGGATTCATAGACTAAAAACATGAGTCAGAAGTAATGATACTTTGGTCCAACCTCTGGCTGACTTCCACAAGCAGTTTCCCATGAGAAGTAATAAGGGGGAAAAGGGGGGAGCCACCAGTGGAAGAAACATGCAAAAGACAAGAATGCTCTTAAAACGCCAGGAAAAATCAGATCAGTGTTTTCTGCCTGATGCATTTTAAAGCCATCTTTGCCTGATTCTTGAAATCAAGAATGACTGAATAAGAGAATAGCAGTACAAGTAGTTCCGAATGAAAGAATTGCTCCAAAACAGGTGGGGCAGAAGTGTTTCCCTGGATAATTATTTTCCTCAAAGTTCATGAGCCTAAATTAAAATTAAGAGTCTCCAATTCCATATAATTTGAACAAATCTTCCTTCCTTCCTTCCCTCCTCCTTCCTTTCTACCTACCTACCTATTTCATAGGAGTTTTGGGGAAAGGAAAACTTGCTGATCACCACATTTCCATCACTTTAAAAAAAAACAATTTATTTTATTTTTAAACAAACGAACATAGACAAACACAAAACACAAAAACCATCCTCCAGTTACATATAATGTATCAGTTGATTACAAAACTTCTGTGCCACCCTACCACAGTCATCATAGTTTCTATAAATTCTCATATTATCAATCCAATATATATGCATAGAATTATTATCATTATTAAACATTTATTTGACTACTACAATTATTACTTCCTTTTATGTGAAATATTCTAGGTCTAGAATAAGTTTGTATTATGGCATTTCATCACATCATTCCAAAACCATCCAGTTATATTACATCTTTAAATTGTATAAAATGTATAAAATTGTTTATCTTTGAGTACAAAACTTTTGTGTATCCTCTCCATAGTCCACACTTACAATTTATGTAAAATTTCATATTGTCAATCCAGTATACACACACACACACACACGCACACACTATTATTATTATCATTGTTAATCATTTATTTGACTATAACTATTGTTACTTCATTTTATGCATAATATTCTAAGTTTAACTAAGTTTCAATTAATTTTTATTATAGCATTCCATTACATCATCCTGTATCTATCAAATGGTAGTGCAATCTTATATCTCTTGCCATTTGTAGTATCTGCGTTCTAGTTGATTTCTTAGTAGATCTTGTATGGGCTTCTCTTGGCAACTTGTTTTTCACTGCATATCTTGTAAAGACTCGAAACCCCTCATCTGTTCCTTCCATCAACTTCCCTTTGGTTATCACCAATGCTTCTGCAAGAATTTCTATCATTGCTTCTGCCAAGCTTTCTCCCTTTTCTTCTTCTATATTCTGGAATCTAAGGTAGATTTCAAATCTGTTGCTCTCCCATTTCAATATTCCCCTTTTGTCTTTTTCAACCACGCTCAATTTATTGTCAATATCTCCAATTTTCTTATCTCTTTGTTCATATTTTTCTTCAATTTTTTGAAATCTGTGTTTATATTTCATTATTGTTTGGCAAATAATCTCATTTTTTCCATCAGTTCTTCCTGTTCTTTGTTCAATTTTCTCCATTCTCTTTTCAATAATCTCTATTCTTACTTGTATTTTTTGCATAATCATCTGCAATGTCAATTCCTTTTCTTTTTCGTGCTGCAATGTCATCTATATTGATCTTTTCTTCCAGATAGTAAACAACTGCCACCTATATAGAATCTAAGTCTTTTTTAATTAAGTTTTTATTAAGTTCCAAACAAGTTCACTGCAATCTTGTCACACTTTGTTTTCACTCCAGTCCAGCTACTGATAGTACCCCAAAGGAGCACCTGTATAAACAATCCGTGCTCTTCCCACTATCATTTTCAATAAACAAGCTGCAAGACCCTGAAGAATAGATCAAATGCTCAAATTAAAAAACAGCAATGTTTCCAAGCCTGCAAGCCTCTAGGTGGCAGTGTTACTTTTTTTCCTCTACTTTTGCATCCCTTTTTATATTCCGAACTTAAGGGAAAAAAGAAATTCTTAAAAAGAAATAATGTAATAGAACGTTGAAAAAAGAAAAAGAAAGAAAGTCTTAGTCAATAAGTATTGGAAAAAGGGAGAAGCAGTAGAGAAAAAAAACAGTCCAGTGTTTTTTTTTAAAAAATAAGAAGCTTTTGTAAAAATTGCTAAATTTTTAAAAGGTTACAAAAGGTTACAAAAAATCAATAAAAAGGTTACAAAAAATAACACACTAAATTTGAGTTAGACTGCTGAGTCTTCCAGCAGAGGCCGCTCTAGGAGTGCGCTCTATGGTTGTGGGCTGGCTGCTGGAAGACTCTGTAAGAGAGTCTTCCAAACAGAGAGTCTGCCAGCAGCCAGACCACAACCATAGAGTGCACTCCTAGAGCGGCCGCTGCTGGAAGACTCAGCAGCTGAGTTTGGGAGTTTGGAACCGGAGAAGATGTTATGCTCGGAGTGTGGCGGCGGCAAAAGTTGCTGCAGGGAGAGCTGGGCCCGAACATGTTGAGGCTAGGAGGCATATCTGCTGGAGGCGGAATAGGCACTCACGCAACCCCATTCTCCAGCCGGGCAGAGCTCCATGCACTGACCTAGCGGGTATCCCTAATGTGCCAAGCTGCGGGAGCTGGGGAACGGGCAGAGCGCCACGTGGCTTGGTGACTTAGAGATACCCCCTAGGTCAGTGAATGGTGCTCTTCCGGGCAGGAGAGGGGGGTTGCCAGGTGGTTGCTCATGAGCTTGGTCACCTCATGGCTGCTTCACCCCTGAGGCTGTGCCCAGCTCTCAAGAGAGCAGCCGCCCGGCAACCCCCAAACAATAACAATAAGCCCAAGGCCATATTTTGTAAGTAAAAAGAAAATAAGACCCTGTCGTATTTTCAGGGAAACACGGTAGTAAAATTTATCTCACCAATTCGACACACTCTCTCTCCCGCTTTCCTTCCGTTCTGGAGCTGTCCCAACCTTCAGCAGCTTCAATGGTTGCTTCTCTGCTACCAGAAAAAAGGGCTTCTCCTGGATCGATCAGGAACTTTGCTATGTCCCTGAAATCAGCAGGATGTGCCCTTCTCTATCACTGTCTCTGCGGGACGGTTTAGGTACAAAGGGACTGTCCAGCGGCAGAGATATCGACGGTGATCTTGGAGCTTAAGATCGCATGTTGTATCATCACAGTGTCAGCCTTGCCCCCCCTCCACCACTTTTTCTTTAACCAGGATAGCTAGTTGGAATGAGAGATATCTCAACGATCCTTCATGTTCTATATGAACGCTGAGAATAAAAGATAAAAGTTTAACTATTAAGAATTTATGTCATTCATTTGTAGGCAGTGAGCCCTGATTTTTATCACGTAGGCAATAATAATTACAGATAAATAATGTAACACCTGTAGTTGACATTGATGTAATTAATATTTTTCTATGTATCTAAAAGACAGCAGCCTAAGGAAAAGTTCATTGAAATAGAGGGATTACAAGCATAAGATTGTGTTGATATGGAACTGTAGAATTAATCTTCAAGTAGCACAAACTTCTAATTTTTTTCTGAATGTTTTCTTAATGTGATAAACATAGATTTAATCTATGACCAAAGACATTAGCACTCACAATATATATAGATGATCATTTTCAGCAGAGAAAGGGGTAATCAGATTCACTTCTCTTGAGTTCAATTAAATATATTTTTTCCTGCCTATTCTTTTAATTCTTTAAATTGTAGGGTAGAGTAGAAGAGCCTCACACTTTATTCCAGATTATTAATAATGATGACAACAAGGATTATAGATAATCCTGACTTCAGGCATATCCGGGGGGAGGGAGGGAGAGAGTGAGAGAGAGAGACAGACAGACAGACAGACAGACAGACAGAGACAGAGACAGAGACAGAGACAGACAGAGACGGCAAGATCATTCAACTACATATTAACGTCTTAAAGTTTAACTTTCATACACAAATCTGGTTTACAGTAAAACATAAAGATCCTTTAAGTGTATAATTTTTCCAGCATGATATCAGCCAATATTTTTTTACTTTCATTGAGGGTTTAATAAATCTAAAGATGTAGTTGTACATATTTACAATAAATCCACCTTTCTCAAAGTTTTTTTGCATTGTTTTCATTGTTCAATATTTTGGTGTTTGGATTTTTAGGGAGCATGTGCACATTAACAGTACACTAAATAGGGATGTGATAGCATGAAGTTTAGGAACCTCTGACTTCATTTATTTTAATACACATTATTCAGCATGTACAAGAGTACATCCTGTAGTTTAAGCATATGTATTAATTTTTAAGCTTATCTCAGAAAAACACTAAAAAATATTTGGGCAAAAATTGACATAATAATGTAATGTAATATGCATTGGCAACAACACTAAATGGCTGTCTTCTGTGTTAATTGTGGTGATTTTGAATTGTAATTCTAGAGGATATTGCTGGAGTAATACTGTCTGTAAAAGCAAAGGGCAACTCTCGTATTTTATTAATTATAGGTCAATAATAAAATACAATTGACCTATTGCTCCAAAGTTAAACTCAGCTTGAACTCCAAATTAATGCCTTTATCAGCTTTTACTTAATACAAAGCTCATTTGAAAAACATTCGGTAGTTAAAAGTTATTACTTTGGAGCACCCTGTCTTCAGTAGTGGTTTCTACATTGGCTAGGTGTTGGTGTTCCCTAAGCCGTAATGTGGTTTTGATTTAGTTTAATGTATTATATAAACCGAACCATCAAGCTTTGCAAATCATGTCTTAGTATGATACACATCCCATCATTACCTCTTTTGCTGAGCAGCAAATGAAACTTATATACAGACTTGGAAAAATACATATTGATATAAATATACATTCAATTTTGCCAATAATATAATTCTGTTCACTAATCAGCATTACTGTACAACATTATGGTCCTACATGAACTGAGAGTGTAGCATAGAACTATAAAATATTGTTCCATAGCTTCAGTTTCCAAAGAAAGGCAAATAGTGATGAGTGAGTTGACGTTATAGCTGTTCCAATAGAATGTCTATGGTCAAGGGTTGAACTGTGGAGGATCAACAGCAGTTGGGGAGGGATTGAACTTCGTTCATTTGAGGTTATGTAGTGATTTAAGATGATCCCTCTTTTCATCCCTCCCCTAGCTCTGCCAGTCCTTCATCTACACCTTACTGGGTAACATCAGTGCTAGGGAGTGGAGTTTTCCCCATGTTTATATACAATAGTTCGCTCTACCGATGATGGTGGGGTATGACTTTCTCCTTGATAGTTTTTTTGATTAAAGTATTATTATCTACTTGATAGTTTGTGTGGTGTTAATCTCTCATTATCTCAATGTAGGCTGTTGGAGATAATGTGTTCAGGTCTGTTTGTTTCCTTCTAAACTTTTTGAATGGTGTGCAAATGTGGTTTATCTTTATGTGTCTATTGATGGATTATTCATCTGAATGCCAAGCTCCATATATCATTGGAGAGATATTTTCTTACAAAAGTCTCCAGACAGAAACATCTCCATCAGAATCATGCTGGATACTTTAAAGTGTTTTCTCTCCCCCCCTTTCTTTCTCTTGTCTTTTCTTTTCTTTTTGTTGTATGCATTCTGAAGTGCAACAGGAAGAGGATATAGATAGAAAAGCTCAAGTGAGTAAAAGTCATTTGCTTTGAGTGAATATAATCATTACTACATTATTTTACATAATTTAAACAGAGTTTCAAATCTCAGTTCATCTATCACCTCTTGAAAGACTAAGCTAATGCTCCTTCAAATAGTATATTTCTTGGGCAACCGAATGCTGTCTTCCATGTTCTATACTGACATAAATAATCTTGTTAAATCATAGCATGAATTGTGGCATTAAAAACACAAGATAAAGGTTCCATAAAGACACTCTGATGCTGTCTAGACTGAGAAAATTCTGGAAATCAGAATTGTTTTCAGTCATTCCAGTACAGCCAGACAGCTAATTATAGTGTTTTATAACTACACGCCTTTTAACAGATGCCTCCAAAGAAGACATTAGGAGAGGAGTATGCCATGTTGACTCCATCTTATGTGTAAGTTCAGAATTGGAGGAGGACAGGGAATAGGGGAAAAGTAGGAGAGTCAGAGGGATGGCTGTGAAAAATGTCTGATCTTACCAAAGGTGCTGGCAGATTTGCAGCTGCTAATAAGCATTACCTTGGACAAAACTGTAAAAGGGATAAAAGACCAGATGAAAGGTTGTCTGGGACACAACAAAGCTATTAATGAAGTTTATACAGAGCATTACATAATTTCCCTAAATTTAAGGCTAATGTTTAAATCAAATCACAAAGCAGGTTAAGGATAGGAACTTAAGAGCCCTAGGTCTACTTCATTTTTCTCCCCTCCTTTAATTGCTTTTCAATGAATTATTTGTGACATTCTTTTTTAAAAAAATATAATTTAAAAAGTGTATATTCTAATTCGTATAAATTAATTTGCTAAGAATTGGGTTCAAACATACCAGAAAGAATAAAATCCCTGAAATTCCCTCATGCTTACTAAACTGGGATTTCTTTCTGGATCAACTTTGTGAAGTAGCTGGAGAAGAATAGGATGTATGACCAGAAATCTGTTCTTTCAAGTCTCCCAATGGTGTGCACTGTGACTGAGCCGGTTCACCTTTTCCTCTTCTCTTTTCTTCCACGTTTTCCAGCATTAGCATTTCCAAAGAGCAAAGTATAAAACATAAAAATGGCTTTAAGTTCCAGGAAGATCAGTTTCCAAGTTAAGAAAATGTCATAAAACTTCAGCACATAATTAATTGTTGGGTTCCCCTTCACTGTATTCAAGTGGAAAGTATACACACATCTGTCTGGGGTGCTTTATTTTGTTCCTTCATTAAGAAGGAAGTTGGACACAGAGGCCTAAATGGCCCCTTCCAACTGTGGGTTTCTACAGTTCTTTATTTAGAACCAGTCCCAGGAAAATTTCAAAGATTATTCTGGCCCCTGAAAACTTGCTACCTGATCTTTATCCATTTATAACATTGTTCTTGTCTATGAAACAGTATAGAGTTGCGCCTAACTTTTCCTAAAATGAAGAGGTTTTATTATGCTTAATTAAGGCTGAAATTCACTTGAGATAGATTACATGGGTACAATCCAGGTCACAGAATGACTAGTTCTAAAGGAAGATTTAGAACAAATACATTTAGATGTATTTGTTTCCAAGCATCAAGGTGGTTTTTTTTTTTTTTTTTGCAAATATTTTAAATTCCAAATTCCAAAAGCAATATGTAATATTCCTTGACTTTGCTGTTCCACATAGGCGAGGGTACCCACTGTACTCAAATAATTGCTTGAATGCACTTAAAGTTGTTTTCTGGATTGTGGCCTATATGTCCATTAGCTATAAATCCATTTCCATTTATCTGAAATCCATTAATAATTCTAAGTTTCATATTCTGAGCCCAAAGAGCAGGTGTGTGTATGTCACATTTAGATTTAAATGATTTTCAAGGACTCGTTCCTACTTACATTGACATGAGTTTCTCCAGATGGTATTATCACAAATTTAGTTAATCTTTAATAAGAAAAGGATTTTATGCAACAACATCTCTAGTAAAAAGAAGCAGTCAGCCAATACAATTTTAAGCCCTATTGCAACCTAGATCAAATTCATATCTGTAGTTGTTAAAAGTAGTACTTAATAATTGTAACTAAAGCCTTTAAAGGTAGCGGTTATATATAGCAGTAATTCTCAACCTTAGCAACTTTAAAATGTGTGGACATCAACTCCTAGAATTTCCTCAACCAGCATGTTGGAGAGAGAATTCTGAGAGTTGAAATCCACTAATCTTAAAGTTGCTGAGGTTGAAAAACATCGATATAGAGCATTTTGATTTTGTTCAAGATTTCAGTTTTTATATGAGGCTAGCTAATCCTGAAGATGATAAGGTAGAAAGTTATAAAATAAATGCTCTTTATAAAGTTTCCCAATCTACCTGTTAGCATGTCCAATGAAACCCTATCTGCTTCTTCGATAAGAGGATTCCATTTGATTGGCGAATGGCTGTCCAGCCATGATGTTAGATCAAGAAATATTCCTTCAGCTGGCCCCAGATTGCTTTGTCTTATCAATCAGGAAGCAAAGGACAAAAGAGTTAAGAATACGGAATCACTGAGATCCAGGGATTATATTCTTAACAAGTGAGGGAAAAGTAAAGCTACTACTCATTTGAGTATCTCCAGCCCCATTGTAATAAGAGGTTTAAAGCCTACAACACATTAATAATTTGCCTTTTGGATCAAAGACAATCAAGTCTCATTCTTTATCATTTCAAAGAATGGAATAATAGAACGGTAGACATAGCAAGAAAGCAGATATCACTGAATGTTAAAATAAAATTCCTAATCATAAGGTCAATTTAACACACAAAATAATTGCAGAAACTGCAGAAAGCTTGGAAGAGAATGTTCTGAACCGACACTTTCATCAAATCATCTCAATGAAGCAGATTTACAAGCAGTAAATACTGGATGCAGATAATTTCAAAGAGCTTCCTAGATTTGGTGGTGTTTCTATTCTGCCTATCAGACCTACTTTGTGGTGGCAAGGCTGATGTTACTTCAAGCTCCATTCATGTTATCTTAGTTTCTTTAATGTAGGCAACAATATGCTCTAACTGTACTAACTGAAAAATAAACTTTCGTGTTAGGCCTGGCAGTGTAAATGTGAGCTAAGCTCAGCTCTCGGTGTTAAGGCTGATCTGACTTCTACATTCATCACAATAGGAACAGGTTTAATTTTTTGACAAAGAACAGCTCAAAATTTTAGTCTTCAAAAAATAGAGGTGGATGGCAATCAATACATGCCATTAGCTCTGTGCCAGCCTCTATCTTTGCTGTTTGCTTAACTTTGTGACATTGTTTTCCATTGTGCATCCATGATTCTAAGTGACATAAGAATATTGAGAGCAAGCTACAACCCTGACAAAACCAAGTCCTGCCAGGGATCAGAGGGTCTTTGCCAGGCAGGTCAAACATTCTAATCATCAATGCCAGTCCTCCTGGCCTTCAAAATAGCTCAGTGATCAAAGGTAGCAAAATACACTACTTTATAAGGGGACATACCATATTTTTCGGATATAAGACACACCCTTTTCCCTCAAAAAAGAGGCTGAAAATCTGGATGCATCTTATACACTGAATACAGCATTTTGGCCTCCCGAAACCCCGCCCCCTTCACCAAAATGGCCATGCATAGCCTTGAGGAGGCTTCCAGGGTGTTCCTGGGGGCTGGGGAGGGCAGAAATGAGCGAAAAACAGTGTGTTTTTTCCTCCATTTTGCTCTCCCCCAGCCCGCAGGAGCACTCTATAAGCCCCCTCAAGGCTATGCATGCCCTTTTCTCGAAAAAAAAAAACAGGCCCATTTTTGTGAAAAAGGGGCCATTTTGGGGAGGTCTGCAGAGTGGAAAAACTTTTTTTTTAATTTGCCTCTTCAAAATCACGGTGTGTCTTATACTCCGAAAAATATGGGTAATTCATTTTTAAAAAAGCTTTTACTACACGTATTAAAAAGTAATAAAAGCTAAACTAGAAGAAAAAAAGAAAAAGGACAGAAAGTTTGTACTTTTAGACTTGCAAAAAAGTCTGTTAATGCACCTTTTGCCGTAAAGTAGAATAAGTTTATCTAATCATCTTTTCTTTCTGGGTTGCCCTGGAGGGCGGACATCCTTTTTGCTCTATAGAATCTTGACCTTTAAATCATTCCTATGGATTACAGGATTTGATCTTTCATCACTCTTTGGCATTTAAATGGAGCCCTTCAAAGCTTTCACCAGCCTACTTTGCAAATCCCATAAAGAGCCTTCGTAGAGGATTTCTTGTCACAGCTGTGCCACGTCCCGTTTCTTTTCTTTATTTGTCTTTTATATTCCCATTTTGCTAAACTCAAGTTTGTTGTCTTCCATGTCTTCAAAACCTATGGTCTATGTTACATGAAAAAAAGTTCAAACTTTAGTCATTAAAATCTGAATGTGTTTCAGGTGATTAGCTATCAATATGTCAGTCCATTTTTCAAAAAACACTTTAAGATAAGAAAAAAGTTAACCAGCTTTATCATTTTAACTCTTTTTTGCCTGGTCCTTTAGTACAATCTATGTCCATTTGCAATCTTCACCAAGTCTCAATTCCTTACGTGGATTTAGTTCCAGTTCAGTCATTCCCTATCAATATATTATTTAATTATGACTTTTTCAAATCATATAGCAAAAATAACCAATATTACAAATATCTATGGTAGCCCAAATAATTTAATTTTAAAAAAATCAACACATTTCTTTTTTTTCCTTTTTCACCAATTGTATATTATTTTAGATTCTTAAGGCTCTGTTTAATTTTTTTTTAAATCTGAAAAACATAAAACCTACCAGATACCAAATCAGGTTTTCTGTTTTGAAAGTCTTTACTATTCCTAAAGTGGTTAAACTGAACATTTCTTAAAATGATTAGAAAGTGAGTTTGGCTGGCTTAGTGTTTTTATGAAAGGCTCTGCCTCTGCTAAGATGTTGACACTCGGTCTTCAAATCCATTACCAATTTTGACAAGTTTAATAGTTTATTCATTGTTAATTACTTTCCAAAAACCAAAACAATGCTTTGTGGCCATCACTGAATAGAATTTGCAGAAATCTAATACGTTATTGGTTAGAAGGATATGGAAAAGCTTAGTTATAATAGCAAACTGTAGAATAACTATGGAAATGATAGCAAACTACCCATATGTAATCTGTCAGCCATACTATGGAGAAAGAAGAAAGATAACAGGTGTCTAAGATATTATCTTGACATATATCCACCATTTTCAAAAATGGCTTTGAAATCCTGAACCTCATTGATAAGAGTCTAGAAAACCGTGGAATGGAATCAAAGAAATTGTTAAGAATGAACGTGTGAAAGATTGTCAAAACCCAAGAAACAGATGAAACAATTATAGATGTCAGAACAAACACTGGAAATTGAAGAATAAAAGAGATGGTAAAACCAAAAAAGAGAAAGATTTCAGGAAAGAACTTAAAAAAGAATTTCAGAGGGCTGTTAAAAGAAACAAGTATTACAATATCTGTAAAGACATCAAAGATGGAAACAATCAGAGAAAATCAAAGAAGCTTTTCCAAAGGGTCTCTAAATCCCAAAGGATACAACCTCAGACTGATGTGCTAAAAGACATCAGAGAAAAGACAGTAACTTATTTGAAGAACATCAAACAAATAAATGACTGTTCAATATATATTGAATACTGTACAGCAAATATGTTATTATCCTATATACATTCCCTACATATAAGAACCTTTAGTATGAGAAGGTAAAATTAAATCGGTATTCCTGTTATTTCCAAACTACAAGATTATAGGAATTTATGGAATATCTGCAGAAATATGGTAGCAGTAGAAAGTTGATCATTCAGCATTGGGATTTACATACCTGTATATACTGAACGCAGGGATGCAGTGGCTCAGTGGCTAAGATGCTGAGGTTGTCAGTCAGAAAGGTTGGCAATTTGGTGGTTCGAATCCCTACTGCTGCATAACGGAGTGAGCTCCTGTTACTTGTCCTAGCTTCTGCCCACTTAGCAGTTCTAAAGCATGTAAAATGCAAATAGAAAAATAGGAACCACTTTGGTGGGAAGGTAACAGTGTTCTGTGTGCCTTCAGCATTTAGTCATGCCAGCCACATGACCATGGAAACATCTTCGGATGGCGCTGGCTCTTCGGCTTTGAAACAGAGATGAACACTGCCCCCTAAAGTTGGGAACAACTAGACATATGTGTGAGGGAAACCTTTACCTTTACCTATATACTGAATGGATTTGAATTTTTTAATTTCAATTTTAATTTTGCATTGGTACTCAGCACAGAGCTGGGGTGTATAACTTTATGTAGTTAGAAATCACGTTAAAAAAATGTGGTGGTACCTGAAAATTGAGGACAATCTGGATAGTGTGATCATGTAATAACATCACTAAATCATGAATACATAGTGTTTCTACATGTTCTGTTATAATGTTATGACCTTTATTGTCATTGTACATATATACAACAAAGTTGATTTAGCCTCTACTAAATGGTGAAGATTATTTTGAATTTGGGAAGGTTGTACTAAATGAAAGATATCCATTAACCAATTTTGTTATATTTAAGTATGACAATAAAGATTATACTTAAACAAAAACCCAGAAATTCTTCAAATTTCAGAAGTTGTCAATGGGTCCAAAAAAGGAATCACTTGCCAACCACAATAGCATGTTTTCCAGTTCAATTCTATACAATAAACTTTATTTTTTAAAAATAAATAAATCCACATATAAAAAGGAACTATCTCTTAAGCACAGAAAATCAGGAGTCCAGGCAGTTCAAATGAATATATAGATTTATTACAAGCTTAAGCTCTCTACAAAAATCCGATCTACTAACAGTCAAAGCAAATTGGTGGTAGATAAGAATCAAAATAATTTAAGGTGGGCTGAACCTTGACCAAAGGGACTCAAGACTGATGCCATGTTTGAACTTTCGCTCAGTCTGGTCACCTCCCACACTATCTCTAATTGTTGTTAGTTGTGAAGTTGTGTCCGACCCATTGCGATCCCATGGACAATGTTCCTCCAGGCCTTCCTGTCCTCTACCATCCTCTGGAGTCCATTTAAGCTCACGCCTATTGCTTCAGTGACTCCATCCAGTCACCTCATTCTCTGTCATCCCCTTCTTCTTTTGCCCTCAAACTTTTCCAGCATCAGGGTCTTCTCCAGTGAGTCCTTCCTTCTTATTAGGTGGCCAAAATATTTTAGTTTCATCTTCAGTTTCTGCCTTCTAAAGAGCAGACAGGGTTGATCTCCTCTAGTACTGATCAGTTTGATGCTTTGTAGTCCAAGGGACTCGCAGGAGTCTTCTCCAGCACCATAGTTCAAAGGACTCAATTCTTTGGTGCTCAGCCTTTCTTATGGTCAAACTTTTAGAGCCATACATTGCAACTGGTAAAACCACTACACACAATTTTGTTGTTGATGTCTCTGATTTTTAGTATGCTCTCTAGATTTGCATAGCTTTCCTCCCCAGGAGCAAACGTCTTTTAATTTCTTGGCTGCAGTCCCCATCTGCGGTTACTAACTATCTCTAATACAATTCTCTAATTGGAGAGGATTGCAATTCCTGGATAAGTTTCATTGAATATCTAGTGCTTATCCTGCAGTTATATATTTTGTGGTTGTTTGATTTAAGAGATTAAGGTGAGTTAAGAATGCTTTTCTGTTCCATATAATATTAGAGATCCATCTCTAAATTATCCAATATTTGAGCTACACAGGGTGATAGAATTTTTGCTGTTCTGTTCACAATGGTCTCCCACAATATACTCATTAAATGAAATGGCTTGGGAGGGCACCAAAATAGTATATCTGCATTACAATTTTATTGCATCATTAACTGCATATTTTATGAACTGGTCTGGATTTATTCAAGCAGGAGGAAAAGCAATCCAGCTATTGGCAAAAAAGGCTTCTGGAAGTAAGGGTGATTGAGTTTAGTGGGAGTTATTATTGAATAAATAACACAGGATTGTACTGCAATTGTGTGTTAGATCAAGATTTCAATGCACATGAAGTCAACTTAAAGTGAAAGATTTGCTTATTTTTATAAGCCAATCATCATAAGAGAACAGCAAGTTGAAAAAATAGAAAAACAAAAATCAAATGTTCATGTTATGATCTTATTTATTTCATCTGAAATGTAGTTGGATGAGGATTTTACAACTCTGGAAGAGTGAAATCGTGACTCACAGTGCCTATTTATTTTTATTTCTATCTTGCCTTTCTTATTTTTAATAAATAACTCAAGGCAGCAAACATATCCAATGCACTTTCCTCTTACCATTTTCCCCCTAATAGCAATCCTAGGAGGTGGTTTGGCCTCCGCATGGTTGGACTTCTTTCTCTCATACTTTCCTGATAGTTTTAGCAACATTTTTGTTCATCCTTTTAGAGATCAAAGTAAGCAGCCTCCTTGCTTGTTTCCAGCTCAGGCACCAAGTGATTAGACACCTGCACCTCATCATCTCCTCCACCCAATTTCTTCTTCCAGAGACTGATTTCATTATCTATGGCCCAGATTCAGGAAAGCACTTAAGAGCCTGAACCACATGAGTACGTGCTTCTATGAATCATTCTTTCTATATGGGATGGGAGGAAGATTCATACAGCTGCCCCTTTTTAAAGTATGCCCCATCCCCATTTCTAGCCATATGTTCCTGAGCTGAACCCAGCAGGTACCCAGATTACAGGATGAAACTTGCACAAAGCATCAACAGGAACCATAGAACCCACCAGAAATGACACAGAACAAGCCTGATTTGATCCTCTAAGCACTGAACAGTAATGCCGAGCAACAGTACTTCCCTTCAAATTCCCCGAGATTGACTGCCTGGTTTGTCAAAAATGGTAGCTGTTTCTCCATTTCATTTGCAGGATGCTTTAGAGCACCTGTCAAATTTCTTTGGAAGAAGGAAAGATAAACAGATTTTATTGACAAGAGGCCGCAGAGATTCTTGACAACATTTTTCTTCTGTTTCAATCTCACTCTATTTCTCTGCATTCTCTCTACTAGGCACTGTTTTCCAATTTGATAAAGCCTCGTGTCTTTCTTGAATTTAATTTAATTGAAGTACAGAAGCTAAGCAAGCTGCAGGCTGATGACAAAACCTTCTAAAATAAAAACAAAACATTTACTTTTGGCTAACATATAACTAAGATACATACCAGAAACCTACAGTCTTCCTATTAGAATGTCATCAAACTTTTAACAGTCCAAACTGTTAAATATGAATGCACCAGCATTTTCTGCATCAAATGTAAATCTCAAATTTTGCAGAAATGTTTACTGCTGAAGTAAAAGATAAAATGACACTTTTGTCAATCTTTAAAGGGTGTTTAGAAAGCTAGCTGAACAGACATAGACATTGTTGAACAGTAAGTTTATAGGGTTTTTTTCAATTCTTGGTGCTGTGTAGTGCTTAATTGCTATCTATCAAATGATATCAAACTTTATTACTTCTGGAGAAAAGACAGTTTGATGAAACAGCTAGCCAATGGGTCAACAGTGAGCAGAAAAACTCAAAGAATTAGAGAGGGAAAATAGAAGATGGTGATGTCGTTACCGGCATCAACCATGATGTCTTGACTTGGTTTAGGGGTAGAATTACTCCTTTTGGCTGTTCATCAATGGGATTAAATGACAGAATTTTGCAAGTGGTTGGTTCATTTGACATGTCATGAATATATGAGTCTAAGCAAAAAATGCCAATGAAATGGCCTCTATCTTTGTTTCTTTCTAAAATACCATTATTCTATTCCTAGAAACCACAAATAATTGTACAGAATTATTTAAAAATTCATACTTTGAATTACAGTAGAGTGATTTTATTCTTAAATCACATTTAAATTAAAATTAAATTAAAATTAAAACAAAATTATCGCACAAAATAATTTCTGAACCTTTTATCTTGGGTGGGATATTTCAGGTCAACTTGACAGTTTTAGGAAGGGGTTATATTTGCTATTTTTATGAAAATGAACTTATATATTAAAATATTTTTCATTCAAAATTTCATGATTACAATCAACCAACATTGAGGAAGAACTGCATATTACTGCCTTCAGGTATGGAGAATGGCTGAATAGATTTGTTCCCAATCTTTTTCAAATCAAAGACTTGATTCAAAATGTCATAAAAGAGCAGTTGCTTTTCCTTCCATGTCACGAAATATATTTAATTAATTTGGATCTCACTTTTGAATAAAGGTGATTTAAAACTGAGCTAATTCAGTGGGAATTATAGACTATTATAAAAAGTTAAAGATAAAACATGATTTATTTTCCTTTGAGAACTATCAATATTATTTTTACTTGGAGCCAGAATTTCATGGCTGAAGTTCACACATCTTAAAGTTGCTGAGATTAAAAAAAAAAACTACTGAGTTTGAGACTATGTAGAACAGGGGTGTCCAAACTTGGGAACTTTAAGACTTGTGGAGTTCAACTCCCAGAATTCCCCAGCCAGCTGGCTGGGGAATTCTGGGAGTTGAAGTCCACAAGTCTTAAAGTTCCCAAGTTTGGACACCCCTGATGTAGAAGTTCTAGTTTGACAAGATCCACTGATACCGCAAGGTGACTTCGGGCCAAAGTGTGACCCTCATTCCAACCTTTATCACAGGATTGTTGTTGAGGGGCAAATAGGAGGAGGGAACATAATTCCACTTTAAGTTGTACACAATAAAGATAGGATATAAAACAAATATACTCAAGATTTATTTTTGAATAAAAAGTAACTATACTTTTATTAATATCGAGTTTTGTCCCCTTTTTTTGACAATACTTATATACAATATGCATTATCTCTTTCCCATCCTCATTTTTGCAGGATTCATTCTTTTTCTGTCCGTCATCAAGAACATATTTCGTTCTGAATTCTACCAATTGTAGCTTTTCTTAATTCCTATTAACTTAACTGTAGACTTAATTTCTATTAACTTAATTAGCAATATAAATTAATGTAAATGTATTCAATCCGCTCTGTTCCCAGAAGCTTCCATATCCTCTTTCCTTATATCCACTTTTTACTCGAGGGGAAATTGTTCTATCCTGTTCTCTGTTTTTTCCCCCGGATCCTGTACATTTTTGCAGTCATTGTTTTACTTTAATTTCTTTCACTTTTCTTTCCTTTTCTTCCATGTACATTGTTCTCCTGGGAATCATTCTTAAGGCTTTAAAAGTTGTTAAGTTCAGAAGATCCCACTTTAGGGTCTATTGGGTCCCCTCTGCGTATGTTTTTAAAAGGTTGTTTCTCATTTCTGTATGTGGGAAAAGTAATAAATTTGAAGAAACTTTGGCACATGTGTTATGGGCGTGACCATTAGTAATTATTCTTAGTTAGTTATTATCAGTGCGGTGAATCAGATTCTTGGAAAGAGGGTTAAAGATTATATATATATATATATATATATATATATATATATATATATATGTATGTATGTATGTATGTATGTATGTATGTATGTATGTACGTACATACATACATATATATATATATATATATATGCCAAAAATCTGGAATCTTTCAATTTATGAAGAACTTAGCCTTTCAACTTATGAAGAACATATTGCAAAAAATTGCAATTAAATACTTGTGCAAGAATTTTTGTATTCTAAAATCTACATGCATAATTAAATTTGTGAACATCATCTTTTGAATTTCATTGTACTGAATGAGAGGCAAGACCGGACAACATGTTCCTGTATGGAACGGGTGTCAAACTCGATTGTGTCACATGACATCATGTGACGTATCGTGACATTTTTTTGCCTTTGCGGCGCCAGGGTTGGCATGGCCTGGGTGTGATGCATCTGGCCCGCGGGCTGCCAGTTTGACAACCCTGCTATATGGTCTACATTTAACATGTTGTTCAGAGAAAGAATCATCATAAGAACACAGAAAAAATGATATAATTTCAGCAGTGCTAGATGAAGTGGTATTTTTGTTTTATTCAGCAGTATGTTGTTGTTTTTTAGGGATGCAGTGGCTCAGTGACAAAGATCCTGAATTTTCAATCAGAAAGTTTGGCAATTTGGTGGTTCAAATCCCTAGCACCATATAATGGAGTGAACTCTTGTTACTTGTACCAGCTTCTACCATCCTAGCAGTTCAAAATCATGTAAAAATGTAAGTAGAAAAATAGGAACCACCTTTGGTTGGAAGGTAACAGTGTTCCATGTGCCTTTGGCTTTTACTCATACCATCTCATGACCACAGAGATGTCTTTGGACAGCGCTGGTTCTTCGGCTTTGAAACAGAGATGAACACTGTCCCCTAGAGCCGGAAACAACTAGCACATATGTGCGAGGAAAATCTTTACCTTTACCTTTTACCTATGGTTTTTTATTTTACTCTTTTTTATGGGAGGTTTAAATGTCTTTTTCTTTTTTTCCTGAGTGTAATACGTATTTTCTTTCCTTTCTTCATTATATAGTCCTTTTAATATAACAGTGCTTTTTAAAAAGTATCATCTTATGCAATAGTAATATTATATAAATCATTATTTAGGTTATGTCCTGCATTACTCAATAGTAGCTATATTTTAAAATGTGTTTTAAAATTTTAATTCTGCACACACACTCTTTTCAAATAATGGTGTATACCACATTTCAATTTTTTGTTATATTTCTTCACTAATTTTCTCAGTCTTTCTTTATAAACAATCATGTTTTATATTGATATTTCATTCACTTGCCTTGTAAATAACTGTTTGCTTAAACCATGTACTATAGGCAGACTATACTTTCCACCCACTATTGATATTTATTCTTTGGTGATATCTATGCAATGTTCATTCCCTACTAATATTAAGCTCTGTACTCCTCAGTTTGGTACATTTTGATCCACATATCGCAAGCACAAATTTTATCTAAAATGCTCACACTAGTGGCAGGCCTTGGGCCAATCATACTCTTTTACCCTAACCTAGTGTAGAGTTATTGTTGGCAAAAATAGAAAGCAGAAGGACACCTATGAATGGTGAATGGAGCTCCTGAACCACAAACAGAATATAACACAAACAAACAAACAAGGAGATTAATACCCAGTTACACAATATCTCTAAGTCTAGATTTAGGTTTATTACCTTAGCATATAAGTCTACTTTAATAAGTATTTTCCAATTAGCCAAAATAATGATGCTGGCTTATTCCTTTAATCATACTAACATTAAGAAGTTAGCCAGTGCACAATGGTTATTATGGTGTCCAGCCTTATCTGCAGAAAACAATTGTGTTTTTACTGTCTGTGAATTTTCTGTATATCTAGCTGATAGTAAATAAAATAAAACTACTGGAAACTTTGGGAAATCACTAACACTACCCACTTAATAGTTGTTTCTACTTGGCAAATCCAAGCTCTGGCTCAAAAATTAACTTTAGCTATGCATGTAGAAATGGGGAAGTCTCCAGATGTAGAAAGATATTAACTGAACACAACACAAAAGCATTAAAATGTCACTTAAAAAGTTTTACTAAAAAAAGACAAGAAAAGGAAAAGAGTATTAAACAAAACCACCACCAAATAAGAGTTTCGTACTATTTTTCTTAAATTGAGTAATTATGTTCCAGCAACCGCTGTCAGCTCTTAATGACTACATATATTCCAGGATAATCTGTTCCTAACCTAACCTTATATACTCTTAACATATTTGCCTTAGAATATATGCTGTAAAACTAAAATCAATCAACTGTTTCCTCTACCAAATTCTTTCACAGCCAGTTAAATGGTTCATAGAAAATACTAGCATTCACTGCCATCTAGTGTTATGATAGACTACTGACACTGCCAATATTTGCTTGCTATAGACATAGCCTCAAAAATACATTGAAAAAAAGGTGACACAAATCATTTAAGAGGAATTGACACAAAATTATTACACTGAAAGAGAAAAAAGGGAAATATTTCGATCCCCACAAAATATTTTCATCAGAGGCAATAGATATATGGTTAATGTGATATATTCCATATCTACGTGTGATGGTTTGCTGTTAAACCCTAGCAATTCTGCTCTATGCAATGCAATAATATTGAAAATAACGGCATATGCATCACAAAAAGTGGCCATTTCTTTGTATCAGCTTGCACATAAGCCTGATCACATCAATCAATTGTATAAGTGCTCTGGGATTTTTGGTCCCAGTACATTCTGGAGAGCCCCAGACTGGGGAAGGTGGCTCACCCTGAAAACCAAAAACATCTGCAAATAAAACAACATTCTTTGTAAATGGAAGTGTGACTTCTAGGGTGATAAATTCTAAAAACTCTAGTCTCAACACATGTGGAAGGTGCCAGATAAGTGTGGAAATGGGGAACATTAAGGTCAAACTCAGAAAATAGACTAGAATTCTTCCTTGTGTACAAAGTTCTGCAGAAGCAGGAGGATTGGATATTTTCAACTGAATAAATCTTCTGTGGACTCCTAAAGTGGAATAGTAAAGAATTCTACTAGTGGAATCAAGAATTCACTAGATGGCTAAAATAATCTTTAGATTTTAAAAATTACAGTCATTACTAGAAGACGACACAATGAAATGCATAAAATGCATTACTTCTCTTGTTTTATAAAAAAGACAACTGAATGGTATAGAAATAAGCAGGTTTATTAGGAGTTTTACTGAAACAGGAAGATAGTTACAATCTCTTTATTGTGCTTCACATCTAACAAACTGTAGCATTATTTTATCTGTTGAACAATATATGTTTTGTCAACAAAGTCAGCATTAGCTAGAACTTCTTCAATACAATCGTTTAATATTTTTATTCTAATATTTATTACTAGATAACAGTGTTCATTATTTATTTAGATTGTATTATCTTAACAAGTCCACTGAAGTTTATGGAATTTACATCTGAGTAAATCTGCAGCTATTTGTAATTTTAGCTAATATTGACTATAGTTTATTTCTGTTTCTATAAGGCATAATACATGTACCAGTGTATAAAGAGATGTATGTTTTTATATCATTTACTCAATTAATTTCCCATATGATATAAAACAATGATTTAGCATGCAAAGCATTGGCCAGTGGTAGCAAAGTGATTAGAATACAGTATTGCAGGCTAACTTGCCCAGACACCAGGAGTTCGATCCTGACTGGCTCAAGGTTGACTCAGTCTTCCATCCTTCTGAGGTTGGTAATATGAAGACTGAGATTGTTGGGGGCAATATGTTGACATTTGTAAATCACTCAGAGAATGCTCTAAGTGCAGTATATAAGTCTAAATGCTATTGCTATTTCTATTGGTAAAAGAGGTGCTTTTAAAATGTATGGGCATGAGCAAAGCACTCTCTTTCAAAGTATTAAAGAAAGTACATCTTTTGGAAGAGTTGAATCATTGGAAGAAAATATCTGCAGCTCAGGATTGAACAGTGGTGCTTTCTGAGCTTAGTTGCTCGATTTCAAACATTTCTTTACACAACTTGTAATGCTCAAAGAGCAGCAAGGATTCTGCAAGAGTTGAACCATCATACAAGTTCAATCCTTCCAATGTACACTTAATGCTCTCTCTAGGAACATCAGCAAAACAAATCAGATACACAGATAACTAGGAAAAGCAACTACATTAAACTTTCCAAAAGACACAGTTCCTTTACTACTACAAAGAATGGTTCTTCTCTCATACCAACATGCTTTGTGAATCACTTCTTTCAAATACTTTGCACAGCCTTATGAATTCATTTTGTTTGAAAATGGAGCAGAGGTATTGAGAGAGCTAAATTTCGTTTGGCAGTTAAGGCATCAGGCTAGAAACTGATACACCATGAGTTCTACTCCCACCTTAGAAACAAAGCCAGATAAGTTATCTGAACCACTCATGTGCCTAGGGAGAAAGCAGTGGTAAACCATATGCAAAACCATGCCAAAAAATGGCAGGAACTAGTCCAGGCAGTTACCAGGAGTCAACACTGACCCATATGAGTGTGCATGCATGCATATGGGCATGCACCCTACCCCCATAGGACATTGTGTTTCTCAGTAAATTGATACATTCAGAACTTGAATAAGCAGAAACACCTAACACCTGACATTTTCTAGATGTGTTTAGACTCCAATTTTCAGAGGCAGTTCAACCGCCATTGAAGAATATTGTGGGGAAATGCATGTTGAAAGAAACTTGAGGAATTTTAGAGGTGACAAAGCAATTGCCCAATCCTAAGCACAGAAGTATTTGTTAAATATCTGAACAAATTAGATGATTAATTAAATGTTTAATCTGCCAAAAATGTTTAAAATGTAGGCTATCAAATTTATTTATAACCCACCTTTACTATTTTTACAAATAACTCAAGGTGGTGAACACATCCAACACACTTCCCTTCTCTTATTTTCCCCACAAGAACAACCCTATGAAGTGAATTGGACTGCAAGAAAATGACTAGCCCAAGGTCGCCTAATTAGCTTTTAAGGCGGGACTTGAACTCACAGTCTCTTGCTTTCTAGCACAGTACCTGTTATATAATTATTCCCTACAATATGCATAGGGGTCAGTCTTCAATATTCCATATACTTTCAGGAACACCAGTTTAATGTAAATGAGATTGTATTCACTCTGAGAATCCAACTATTATATTAATCTCTTTGACATTCTGAAGAGGGCAATTTTGGTTTAGTTGCCCTGAATTAATCAGCAAAGCTGCTACTGCATTAATTACTCTATGTGTTAATATTTAAACTAAGTCTTTTATATATTCCTCTGTTGAAAACATTTTACTATATGGTAATAACTAAATTAACATTATATACCATGCCGCAGTAGAAAAGCCTCTAAATACAAAATACAGAAACCTATAGTAGTTATGCTGAAATAATTCAGCCAGACCTGGTTAGCCACTATTGCAACATAACAATGAGCAATCATCTATAGGGAACCAAGAGGAAGGGAATATCCAGCATTATATAGCCCAGTATTTGCTTATTAACCAGCTTGCTGGAATTGAGGGGACTTGCTAATCAATCGTAGCAATCAGTAGTACACATTGATGTACTACTGTCCCACAATGATAACTCCTGTCCCAACTTAAAATGCCACAGTGTTAACTTCTATTTCTTACTAGCAAGCTATTTTATATTTAAAAAATGAGGATAGTTGTAATCAAATTAGGCACATTTCGATTTAACTGCTTTGAGCACTGTATCCCATTTACTGTTCTTATGTTCCAACTGCTCTTTCCTAAATTTGTTCTGGAATAAATCTTTTGGATCTTCATCCTCTACCTCAGACATTATTTCCATCTTTTGTGCAACTAGTTTAAGAAGATTGTGCTGTTTTTCCACCAGAGTTCCAATGTCCTTAAGCCTGGAGACCAAAAACATGCATTGGTTAGAGGGCAAGTTGGTAAGTTATACAAGCTACACCAATAAGGACCTCAGAACTGCATGCACAAACTTATATTTTGGTCACACTCTCTGAATCCCTCTAAAACTTGTTTGTTACTATTTAAATTTAAAATGAAATGAAATTAAAATATATTTAATTGTTTTTGTCTTAACTCTACTATCACTCAGAAAAACTAAAAGAAGGTGTACATTTTAATACATGATATATTAAATAAATATTAAAATGTATTAAATATGAAAAGATGATTAAGATACTTAATGAATCTGTTCTGAAGATGATGCCCTTTAAATTATTTTAACAATAAGATTTCCTTTCGCAGAAAAAAAATACTTTTGATTTAAGAAATATTTACACCAATTCAAAATAACAACAGATGAAAAGAAATCGTACATAAATTGTTAAAAGTATTTGATTTGAAACAAGGTTTTTGTAATTCAAGGGTTATGAACCTGAGAATTTTATGACTTATTCCCCTGGGGAAGGGAGTTTTTCTTCCTTTTTTCTACATTCTCTTCATATTTTGAAATATTTTCGTAGTATGATAAAGATTCACGTTCTTCAACCAATGCAGACTAACAATAATGGAGAACACCTAATAGCTCCCATTTTTCTTGGGTACTGTATTGAAGTTGGTATTTACTAAAAATTAACCCTAAAAATGCTATGGCTGTAATAACACTTTCTTTACATTAGGTCAAGTTCTTTTTTGTTTCAAGACTAATTTGAATCCATGCTGTTTGTAATAAACCCAACTTGTCACTTGATCACTGTCTTCTCAATATATGAATAACAAAGGCTCTTCAATTTATATATATTTCATAATATATACATATATAAATATTATTTTGAAAACTGAAAACATTAGAAATTTTGTTTGTTCTAAGATTGATTTGATTGTAGTGAGGAACATAGCCCAAGATGCATATCAGACTCTTCACTACCTCCAAGATTCTCAGAAATATACTATGAAAATTATTGAAAAATAGTTCAGTAAATGCTTGCTTCTGCGTCCAGTAAAAATACAGTCATTTGTATTTGTTAGATATTAACACAAGCTACCGTGGTTTCCACTTCGGTCCTCTGTTCAGGTGGGAACAGAGGTTTAATCTGATTGGTTGAGAAGTCTGACAGCTCTGCGTCCAGTAAAAATACAGTCATTTGTATTTGTTAGATATTAACACAAGCTACCGTGGTTTCCACTCCAGTCCTCTGTTCAGGTGGGAACAGAGGTTTAATCTGATTGGTTGAGAAGTCTGACACTCCCTATAAAAGGAGAGCTGTCAGACCTAACTGCCGCTGGATTGTATAAACTTGACTGTTGTAATAAAGAGCTGTTGTTGCGTTAAACCTGAGTCTGCCTTCTCATTGCTCTATCCAACAGCATTGTGTTTTAATAATACTATTGAAAATAAAATACTGTCCTGCAAATAAAATCCTTAGCCTGCAAAGTCATAATTTCCTACTACTAGAAGTTTCATTACTTCATTTCCTTAGCATAGAACTAACAAATACCTGTACTTCTGTTTCAATACTTCTAGTTCTAATGTTGTGTCAGCACTCTGTGGATCAGCTGCTGTATTATTCCATCCAAAGCAATAGTGGAACACACTCTGTAAAGAAAAGGAATTAATATAAATATTAAATTATTCTAACAAACTTAAGATTGTACCACACAGAAATCAAAACTTCTTTGAAGTTTGTAAAGTCTCTTAAGTAGAATATTGTATTTATTCTCTATTCTCCAAAGCACCTGAAGACAGTACAAGAAGCAGTGGATGGAAACTAATTAAGGAAAGAATCAACTTAAAGTAAGGAGAATTTTCCTAACAGTTACAACAATTAATCAATGGAACAACTTGCTTACAGAAGTTGTAGGTACTCAACACTGGAGGTGTTTTAACACGACATTGGACAACCATTTGCTTATAATGATATAGGCTTTCCTGCCTGAGTAGGAGGTTGGACTAGAAGTCCTCTAAGGTCCCTTCCAATTCTGTTATTCCAAAACCAATTATGAATCTGGTTTGCAGTGAAGTTATTGTTCTCTGGTTCTCTTGGTGAACTTCAAACACCTCTCCTTTTGGCTTACCTGTTTGTAAGATCTTTCTGTTTCTTAGCTCCTCTGATACTCTGGCAAGAAATGCAAAAAGCAAAGAGAAAGTACCAACATCTTTCCTCCTTGCATTCACTGCCAAAGAAACAATCAGAAGTAATAGAAAGTAGATCATGAAAGGCAAATTTTTCTTTGCTTTGAGTTTTATTGTCAGTTTAGTCCTTGGCAGCCATTACAACATTGAAAGATTGAAAAAGAATTGCATTAGTCTGGCCCTCTCTATTCTTTGCTTCCTGTTTCTGGGGCTTGGAAGATGGATAAAAATAATAAAGGTCAGTCATTCTTGTTTTTAACTTACCATAAACCCACAATATCTAGGTCTATTTGGATATATAACAATGGATTCTTGATCAACTCTACTGAGAAACCAATATGGTAGTTTTTTTTCTAGGTTTGTATGAAGATCAACCTAAAAGAAATAAATATATCTTTAATAAACTTGCTAAAAACATAAAACTAAAGAACTGTGCCATCAGAACTGGGCTGTCCATTCACTTCCTAGATTAATTCCACATGCAATATAGAAAAATTGTTATAAATTAAAGCTTAGGTAAGGTTGATTTTTGGATAAAAACTAAGTTAAGATTTTCCACCTCCCCTCACAAAAAAATGAATAGAAAAATTGATAAATTAATCTCTGGTCATGTCATTTCTCATAACAGCATATTAAAAGCTTATGTATTAAGGATAATGCTTCATATAGTATAAAGCTTTAAAGTAATTAGAAATGCTGACAAAATTTCCAATCCTGGGAAATCCAAGCTTAATCCATATTTGGATTAAGTATTTCAAAGATTAGCTGGGCATCATAACAGGCATTGTTAGAGCATGTAAGTAAAAGGCACATATAGGCTAGTAGTATGTCAGCAAAAGTGTTCCTGGTAGCAACATAATCTTTAGATTGTATAGAGTAAAATGGATGTGTTCAGGAAAAAAAATGGACTTTATTTGTCCTTGTGCAATCCTAATCAAAGTATACTCAACTGACTGATTTGGTTCTAATCATTAGCTGGGGATATTGCAGATGGCACAGGAAGAACTAATCTTAATAACATGCTTTATATGAAAACTTCAATTAATCAACAGGAGTGGTAGCAGTGACGTGCGGTGAGGTTTATGGCTGGTGAGGCTGGTGACGTCATCAGGAAGGCGGGGAATGGGACCACGTGTGCTGGAGGCTGAGGCTGCCTCAGCCTCCAGCACACATGATCCCATTCCCTGCCTTTCTGAGCGTGCTCCGCCGGCTCGCGCTCCGCAGTCCTCGAAAGCGACTGGTGACTGCATATTGCAGTCGCGAGGAGCGTGCGAAATCCAGCAGAGGTAGGAAGGTTCTCGTCGTTCCCCAGTCGCTTTCGTGGCTTCGGTATCCGGGAGCGCAGACAACATTTCTGCCTCCGCAGCTCCCGGGCGCGGACGGACGGATGTATATAATATTATAATATTATATAATATTATATACTATTATTTCATGAAGAGAGGTGAGGCGCTGCCTCCCCTGACCGCACGTCCCTGAGTGGTAGATGTTATTATCTATGAAATATCTATGGACAATCTGGCAAAAACTGCAGCATAAGAGACTGTGAATTGGAATGTAAGAGAAGCAAATGTTAAAGAGCATGAATAGAGCTGTTGAAAAAAGAAAAAGAAAAGAAAAGAAAAAAATGAAGGAAGGGAATACGAGAAAAAGTGTTTTCGAAATAACAGTGATGTGTTAAATACTGAAAAGAATCTGAAATGCATATGACATGCAAATGGCATATTCATTGAGAAATGCAAATGCATAGACTGGAATAAATTTCAAGAAAAAGAAGCTACAAATGATGTGATATAATTCAGAAATGGCAAAACTGTAGGTGTAAATAGTATGTCTGAAGGAGTATTGAAATGCACATGTAGTTTGTTGTGGAATAGATGCATGACAGGTTTAATCTGGGTGTAAATTGAAGAATGCTATTATTGTTTCCCTGTACAAAATAGCAAGAATGTAATCAAAAACTTTAGGATTAGTTATGCTTGGGAAGGTGTTAAGAAGAATTCTGGTGAAAGGGATCTGATGGTGGCACTGAACAAAATTCAGGAAATATAAATCAGTTTGTACAAGGCAGGACATGTATACTGCATTTGTACTAGTCATTGAAAAGATATAACAACGACTAAGTTTATTGTACACTTCTGTACAATATGAAAAAAAATTATACGTTATAATTTAACATTTTATCACAAATATGAGGTTGATGATTACTCAATGGCATAAGAATATGGTATATAATAGCTATAAAGTATGTGTGGGAGTAAATTGACAGATTATTGAATGGTTCAACATTGAACAGGAAGCAAATAAAAGACTTGTGATGTTTCTTATTTGTTTAATATATTTATGATAAAAGTATAAGGAAGGCTTGCAGTAATGACATGATGCTTATGGATGTGAATATACATAAGGTGACCAACCGTCCTCCTTTAGGGAGGACAGTCCTTCTTTTGTAAGTTCTGTTCTCCCTCGAAAAGTGTCCTCCTACATGTCTTCCTTTTCGATATTTGAAGACTAATCTGTTGCGCGTTATGTGACATATTTGTATTTGACATGACAATTCATAAAGGCTCGGTATAGTGCAGTATAAGATGTGATTATGAGACGCATGCGCTCCGCACGGGAGACCTTGAGAGAGAGCGCCACGTGCAATTGGCTTTGTTTACTTCTTACCGAAACACGAAATGGCACATACGCACACAGTAGACATACGGCACGTCGGCAATTGAATGACTCACGGTAATTATTTCTTTCTCAGTGAATATTCAATTATACAGAGGTAAGTACAATTCATGTTTTATTAAACAGTTTTTAATGGTGTTTTTTTACTTCATCGCAAGAATATTGGACAGATATTGAATCTTGTGTTGAATTTTTATCTAAAGAAATGCTAGACATTAAAATAGACGACAATTGTCTCTTTGAAGAAATTAGAAGACTGAATGTATATTTAAATTCTGAACAATTAATACAATGGGAAAATCAACATGTTGAAATTGATAAAAGATGGGTGGCTATTTTCAGCCATTTCAAAAATGAACATATTCCATGTGAAAATTTATTTATACTTGTTCAATTTACGTTGTGCTGCCCTGGAACTAATGCAGCAGTTGAAAGAGTTTTTTCAATTGCCAATGATTTTTCGACAAGTGAGAAATTGAGATTGAATGTTGATACTCTAGCTTCAGCATTTGCTGTAAAATTCAATATGAAGGATATTTCTTGTTCAGATATTTCCAATATATTGTTAGATGATGATACATTGACCAAAAATATTAATTCAATGGAAAAGTACTCATTTAAATAATAATTAACAGGCATGTAAGCATAATTACAATATAAAATGTTACAAATGTTTTTATTATGCATATATCATATTTTATGTATTATTGTTGCAATGAATAAAATATTTCTTTTATTTACAATATTTTTTTTCCAATTTATTTGTCCTCCTTTTCATTGTAAAAAAGTTGGTCATATACACCTATTGTACCTATTGGATGAGAACATCATTTGCAATGAATATTAACTAGACTGAAACAACTAGAAAAAATCATAAGGAAATTAATGAATCAAATACCAAGTTAATGTTTGACAGGAAAAATGGAATAAAAAAATTCATAATATAGCTAAGTGGTGAAAGACTAAAACAAACAGAAGAATCCATGTAACTCAGTAGAATGTTTGCTAGAAGTGAAAATGGAGGGACAAGTTTTAAAATGGGCAGATGTTGGCAGAAAAGTAGTAGTACTAGTAGTATGTGATCTGTTGCAAATAATAAATTTGTCAAAAGAAGTAAAATGTAAGCATGCTTTCACCACTTTGATACATGGAAACATGAGCTAAATTTGTAAGAGGAAATATAAAAATTGAATTCAGTAGGAATGGGATTCTTCAGAATGTGGTAAAGCAAAGATCAAATGAGGTCCTCAGGAAGGGAGACATTGAAAATTTTAAGCAACAGAAGCTAATGTCTGAAGCAATATGTGGACATGATGAGAGTAAGAATGATTTTCCAAGGTTTAAAAAGTAGGAAGCATGTGGAAGTTCTTATTTTCGGATCATGCACTTTTAATTTATTTGGAACACTATTTTTATGTCACATCTATGCTTTGCATTAACAAAGGGCATAGAATGATGGGTATGTATATACATATTCATTCCCGGATTTTAAGACATGAAAGTTTCCTTATTTTCCTTATCTTTAGGTTTCTAGACTTTCGCATAACTTGTCAGAAGAATAATTCAGGCGATTCCCCAATTATTTTTCAATTTACTTTCCCAGCAGCAAAGGGGCAAATAAATATAAAATCATGCACTTCACAAACCTGCATTGCTATTCTTTTCATTGCAGCAAACCTTTGCACCTCTGCAATGTCACCAACAGCCAAACCAATCTACAACACAGAAATCAGAATCAGGCTTTTCAAACATTTCAATCCTGTTCAGTTAAATCACAGTTTTACAAAATTAAAAGTAAAAAGTCCTGCCATCATAACAGGAACCTAACATATATTCTCCCAAAGATGCTTTTTCAAGAAGCAACTGGACTTTCTGGTTTTTCTTTGAAAACGTTTCACTTCTTATCCAATCAGAAGTACCACAATAAATAATCAAAATTATGGATGTCCATTCATCCATTATGAGAAAAAGAGGTGGAGGTTTAGATACTGACTTAATATTTCTCTTTGAACTTCAAAGCTGAGCAACCATCAGAAATGGACCACATAGTGAATTGATAGTCCAGGTACTATATTGCCAAAAGTATTCGCTCACCTATCCAAATAATCAGAATCAGGTGTTCCAATCACTTCCATGGCCACAGGTGTATAAAATCAAGTACCTAGGCATGCAGACTGTTTTTACAAACATTTGTGAAAGAATGGGTCGCTCTCAGGAGCTCTGTGAATTCCAGCGTGGAACTGTGATAGGATGCCACCTGTGCAACAAATCCAGTCATGAAATTTCCTCGCTCCTAAATATTCCACAGTCAACTGTCAGCTGTATTATAAGAACGTGGATCTGTTTGAAAATGACAACAACTCAGCCACAAAGTGGTAGGCCACGTAAACTCGTCCAACATCAGTGTGTGACCTCACAAATGCGTTTCTGGAAGAATGGTCAAAAATTCCCATAAACACACTCCTAAACCTTGTGGACAGCCTTCCCAGAAGAGTTGAAGCTGTTATAGCTGCAAAGGGTAGATCGATGTCATATTGAACCCTATAGATTAGGAATGGGATGTCACTTACAGTAAGTTCACCTGCGAGTAAAGGCAGGTGAACGAATACTTTTGGCAATATAATGTAGGTAAGTAGAGCCTTGGATTCCTTCATCTGTAGCCATTAAAAGCTTTTCACCTGCCCAATTCGCTGTACCCCCCCCCCAATAGACTAAATTGAACAAATTTGAATTAAAATGCAAATAGACGTCAATTCTAACTATAATCAAGCTAGATGCAATATTTTGAATTACCCAGATTTTCAAAGACAGTCCCAAGAAACAACATGCTACAATAAGTCTATATGGAAATAAATGATTAGAAAGCAGCTTTTTCTGGTGCCCCTGAATTGAGTGTATAAGAGACAATGAGAGTTTATTGTTCAGTATTTAGGGATAATAAACATTCTCGTAATACCACTCTGAGCCATTTATGGATGGCAGTCATGCAGTTTTGTTGTAATGTCTTCGGTGACTATAAGCATCATAAATAATACATTAAGGAAGTACAGGTAAAGCTAGTTGTGTGATTTGCCTGCAGAAATACCTATGTACAATCTCTTTAAAATTCCTTTAATTAATCCCTTAAGAAATGCAGGCAGTGGCTGATGTTTGTTAGTCAGAATAGACTGCAATGGGCTAAAAGAAGAATTCTTCCCATATTAGGAAAATAGACAACCATGTTATTTCTACCGTCAACAAGGCAAAAAGGAAATGTTGATTACTGTTATTTACTCCTAATAAATTACAGCAACTGTTCCCTTCATATCTCTGGAAGTATATTTTCCATAGACAAAACATAAATAAAATAAATGTATGCATGTTCCAAGTTATGCTGTCAACACCTGAACTTAAAATAGTTATTTCTTACCAGTAAGTTCATAAGAAGAATAGGGATAAGCATAGAAAAGATAAGGAGAATGATAAAACTCAGGAATGGAAAAGGAAGTTTATCAGCCAGCATTGGTTCAAGGAAAGCCTCACGGTAGTTGTTATCTCCTATCATCATGGAAAATGTTTGCATTACTGAAAGATATGGAGTACTATACGTTTGCTAAAAGGCAAAAGAAGAAACAGGGTAATTTATAGTGTTTTGTTTTCAGAGTCACACATAATTTCCTGGTTTTTCATAGGTGTTCTATTATCTCAAATGTTATTATTCATGTTCTTTTGAATATATCTTTAATTTTCTATTTAACAGAGCTAACAGAGATTATGATAGATTTTTAAATGCCTTCAGTGCTCATATTAAGCAATCCAAAGAAAATTCAGGGATATATTTTTTTAATCTGCAAGTATTTATCACTGGTAGGAAACAAGTATATTTTGATTTTTAAACAGTAGGTGCATTTGGATTTTGCAGAGTTGGATACCCTCAAAAACAGTCATTTAACTTCTCCTTTTTGTGGCTCAGGTTATCTATGCATGTTGAGGGATCTCATAAGCAACAAAACAGTGCTGTAGTCACCTATAACTTAATCTTCAGCTATTTGGTGCCCAGAAACACTGCATTTATTAAGAAAATAAATATGATAATAAAGACTGATGATTTATTTCTGATTAATTTTAGTTAACAGAATTTTTAAAATCAGGTGATAGACACTAGCATGTTTATGCATTAAAGTTATTAAAAAACACCTTCATGTTGTCTAAATTCATGCCTCAAACTCATGAAACAGTACTATCATATTCAGTTAATGAAACTTTGTTAACAGTTGATGGTTTATAATCAATCAAATTTATGTTACTTCTGTCCACCACCTCACATTTTAGTGTATCCATCAAGACCTAGAGAACATCAGCCCAAAGATGCTGTTGTCTTCTTCTGTCACATTTAACTTGGCTTAAGTAATAACAATCCCATTGAACAGCTCAGTTATTTTCATAAAATTATTTTTTGCTTAAAATAATTTTCCAAAGTATTTAATATGATATTTCAAACCTGTGAACCAAGAAGAACATAGAAGCTGAGCCCAAATGCTAACATCAAAAAAAAGAAAACAATAACGATCCGTATCAGAGTCCTCAAAATTTCCCAAAACATCACAATATATATTCCATAATTTTCAAATCTGGGAAGAGAAAACACAATATTGAATTTAAAAAGGTGTATATATAATTTTCATAATCTGTCAGTCACATGACGCATTTGAGAAGTCCTCTATTTATAAAAATTACCACGATTTTATTTGTCTTTATAATTTCCCAACCAAGAAATGTTTCTAGATAAGATTCTCATTTTAGTAACTATCCTTTTTCATTAATTCTGATTCAGTCTCCATTCTCTTTTGTCTTTTATGGGAATAGAATCTGGTCCTCGTGGGTGGAAACAACAGTGTGGTTGCCTTGTATTAAAATACGTATTGGTTACAGTAACTATTTATGTAAGATGTAAATCTCACATTTTCAAACTGAAGAAATATTGAAGAAGAGTTTTCTCCTTTTGTTGTAATATGAGAAACTAAAGTACTTTAGTTGAATGTTAAAAGATTCCGAATAATTAAAGTATTTTTCGTAAAACTGCTTCTGTCATATAGTAATGGAAAAGATAATGGCTAACAATGACCTCTAATTACTCACTATTATTTCATTATTAGTTGAGAAAAATGGTAGTTCCTAGAGAACATAAATACAAGTACAATATGCTTTAATAACCTTGTTCTGCTTACATATGTCTAATAGGCATTGGGGTGTCATTGCATGAAAAATAACTGGGCTATATTAAGTCCTTGAGCTGAATATCTAGAAGTTTTCTTTGTCTTCGTCTGATGAGCTACTTCCAAGAAAATTGGTATCATAGTGAAAACACCCTCCTGTCCTTAGGGAATCATTTTAATACAATGAGTCAAATGATTGAGATTAACTTTCTCTTTTCCCACTATTTGAAGTGCTTTTGAGGTGCTTTCTCTAGAGGCAGCTGGACTTCCTTGTTTTTCTTTGAAGATTTTTCACTGTTGATCCAAGAAGCTTCCTCAGTTCTCTGAAGAAGCTTCTTGGATGAGAAGCAAAACGTCTTTAAAAAAACCAAGGAAGTCCAGTTGCCAGCTGAAAACACAGCTTTGGGACAACTATGACCTGGATGAATGAGAATCTCCATAGACTTTTCCCATTATATTGGGATTATTCTTCAAAACTTGTCTCTAATAAAAAATAGTATTTATTTGTCTGTTTGTTTTGCTTTGTTGTTTGAAAAGTGGAGGCCATACCTTAGGAAAAATTAGATCGCTTCAATAATGAACATAGTTATTTGATTTGACCCCACACAATTTGAAACCAATCTGATTTGAATTCAGCAACTTTACTTTAGCAATTTTACTTATTTAGCACGTAGGTTTCAATTTTCAGATATTGTATCAGGCTCATAATATTCTAAAGCTATGATATTTGTATATTCTTGAAATATAAATTACCATTCTCTAAAAACTTTCTATACTTATATAAACCTATGAATTTAAATCATTCTACAGTGGCTCAAACCCTAATACAGAATAATTTAATAATTTGTAACTACATTCTTTCAGATTCTAACTTACCTTTGCAAATAGAGCAAGAAGTTTGTCCAAGCCAAGAGTATAGCAATTGCACCACAATCCCACTGTAAACGGATTGGTAACGTCACAAATAAAGATGACACGAAAATGATACTTGTAGTATAAATTGTCCAGTCAAGAAGATTAGAATAATCCAACAAATAGTTTAATTTCTAAGATATAAAAAGTTAAGTATTAATATTGTTGAAAAGGAAGCAATCAGATAGCATATTATTATTTCTAAACAAATCAGGTAGCGTAATATTATTGCTCTATTAATTCTGTAGTGTAATGGTTATATTTCTAATCTTGTCTTTTGCTCAAAGCCAGCTAGGTGACTATGGGCCAATCACATTCTCTAACTCTAAGAAGGAGGCGATGGCAAGCCACTTTCAAAAAACCTTAAGAAACTGCAACTTGTCCAGGCAGGTGCTACATTACTATGAGTCAAAAACTAATGCCAAGGAACACGTCCAATAGAAAAAAAAAAGATCATAATGAATAATGATTTTATTCATAAAAACATTAGTTTATGTTTAACTGCACATAAAATACTTCATATACTACTACTATTACTAATAATAATAATAATAATAATAATAATAATAATAATAATAATAATAATAATAATAATAGCCACAACAATACCTGTTGGAATAGCTGTATTATTTCTTTGCAGATACCAAATAAACTCATGATAAAAACGAAAGACATGCAAACTGTAATGAAGTTTGACTCCTAAAATAAGAAAAAAAACAGTAAATGATATTAATGGGTAAATGGAAAACAATGTTCATTTTGCTTTTAATGTATTATACTGATGGGAAAATTGCCCAACTTTGCATTATTAGTAATCAGACATAAAATATAAACTTGAAAACTGATCTCTGATGCTATTAACAAATATTGCAGAACTACAGAAATACAGAATCATGAAAGTATTCCTTAGAAAAATAGAACTAGGTTGACAATGCTCAAATTTCTAAACCAAAACTATTATACTGTATTGCAAGACTGAAACTAAAACTCCCCATTATCACCCAATATCCTTAGGGGGAGAGAAGGGAGATTTCTGAGGGCAGAAAGATTCCCCACGTCCCGCTCCAAGTACAGAGGAAATAAATTATACCTATTACCCTAGGAGATATTCCTAACTCCACAGGGATTCTTTCTTACTTTCTTCAGTTTAGTGAATTAATTTCCTGGCTATAGAATTTATATAACATGCAAGCTATGGAGGACAGTAGCCAAAATCCTTAACACATGTAAATACAGAGCCAGGTCTTTAACTAAATTTATCATACATGTTATGTGAGCTCAGTTACTTACACAGCACAGTAAATATGCTGTAAGAGACAAAATAAAAATTAATGTAAATTCCACCACTTCTCCAAAAGTTGTGTTTTTGTTTTATCCATACACAAGCATTATTCACTCCAAAATTGCTGGGAACATCTGTAGCAAACAACATGGAGCAGTAGAGAAGAATATTTGTAGATCTGGGTTGAAATGAAAGGTTCATGGTGGTCATGGAACTTAGTTGTTTTCTTGCAGATGTTTTATTACCAAATTAGTAAACATCATCAATGCTGGTAGGGGGTGAGGTTTAGGTTGGTGGCAGTGGTCTGACGTGCTACCACACTCTCGACAACCTTTAGTACAAAGCGAAGGTTGGAGACCGGACGATAGTTGGCTAAAGAAGCTGGGTCCAGGGAAGGCTTCTTAAGGAGGGGCCTCACCACCGCCTTCTTCAAGGCGGTGGGAAAGAACCCCTCTCTCAATGAAGCGTTGGTAATCGCCTGGAGCCAGCCTCGTGTCACCTCCCGGGAAGCCGAAACTAACCAAGAGGGACACGGGTCCAGCACACAAGTGGCAGCACTGAGTCTCCCCATAATCCTGTCCATGCCTTCGGGAATCACAGGGTCAAACCCATCCCAGATTGTCTCCTCAAGATTCTTCCCCGTCGGCTCGCCCGAATCTACCCAGTCAGAGTCCAAGCCTGTCCAGATCTGAGTGATTTTATCCTGCAGATACTGAACAAATTCTTTGGCCCTACCCTGCAATCTTCCCAATGCCGTGACCCTTTAATACAGTTCCTCATTTTGTGGTGAACCCCAACCATAAAATTATTTTCGTTGCTACTTCATAACTGTAATTTTGCTACTGTTATGAATTTTAATGTAAATATCTGATTTGCATGATGTATTTTCATTATTACAAATTGAACATACAGCAATTAAAGCATAGTGATTAATCTGCCAATCTTGGTTTGGGAGAAAATCAGCCAGGCTGGGATTTTCCAGGATAAAACGACCTCCATGCCTGTCTCCAGCAGCAGTTCATGGTTTACATGAGTTTCACTTTGTTAATTTTACTTTTTTACATTCCGTTCCACCCACCCACCCAGTTTTCTTTCTTTCTTTCTTTCCATTCCTCCCTCCCTTTTCTTCTTTCTTTCTTTTCTCCATTCCCCCCTCCCTTTTCTTCTTTCCTTCTTTCCATTTCTCCGTCCCTTTTCTTCTTTCTTTCTTTCTTTCTTTCCATTCCTCCCTTCCTTTTCTTCTTTCTTTCTTTCCATTCCTCCCTCCCCTTTCTCCTTTCTTTCTTTCTTTCTTTCTTTCTTTCTTTCTTTCTTTCTTTCTTTCTTTCTTTCTTTCTTTCTTTCTTTCTAACACAGATTAAGAAATTTCCCTTTAAATGGGATTTTAAACAGAGGCTTAAGCTACATCGAACTGTGCTTCCATCCCAAGTGGAATTCCTCGGGATGGAAGGAATGGGTGGGCGGGGCCTGTCCTCCCCTCCGGCCTCTCCTGCCAGCCCTTCCTGGGGGCCAAAAAGCCTCTGAGCTCAGTTTAGCCCACAGGACAGGACTGGCGGCAGGGGTGGCAAAGGCAGCGTCCTGGTCCAAGACTGCTTGAATCCCTGGGTAAGAGCCCTTCCCACCAGCTGAAGCGGGTGCCCCGCCGGTCTCCTGCTCTCCGGGCACCTTCAGACCCCTGTGCAGGCGGCTAGGCTGAAGTGGCACTGCCGACTGTGCTCGCTTCGGATGTCCGTCGGAGCTGAGGCTGATCCGCCACCCAAAAGAAGCCCTCTCCCCCTTCAGCACCTCAGCCTTTCCCTGGCATGGAGACCGGGTGGGGCGGCGTCTGGGTTGCGCCCGGAGCTGGGAGGTGGCTGCTTTGCCACCTTGCACTCTTCCTGCACCTGCCACTTCAGAACATGCTCCTGAGCATGGGCGACGCCGGTGGAGGTGGATGCTCTTAGGCGACCCCTTTGAAAGGGACGATGATAGAGAAGGGCACATCCTGCTAATCCCAGGGACATTGCAAAGTCCCTGGTTGATCCAGGAAAGGAGCCTTTTTTCTGGTGGATGAGAGGCAGCCATTAAAGCTGCTGAAATCGGGGGACAGCTCCGGAACGAAAGAGAAAGCAGCAGAGACATGTGTTGATTTGGTGAGACAATTTTTCTTCATTATTATTTGAGAGAACACTCTAAAAGACTAAAAGTAAAGTCAAAAAGTAAAGTCTGAAGAGGTTAAGTGGTGAGATTAAGCTGACTGTTGTTGTTTTTCTTCCTTTTTATTGCTGGAATTTGACTGGACTTTTACAAACACTTTCTATGTTTTAAACTGGACTGGTTTTTTTCTCCTTTTCTTTTTAAAATACTTGTATAACAATTTTTATCGTCTAAGACTCTTTTCCCTTTACTTTTTTTCCCCAATGCTTTATTGAATTTCTTTTTTGAATCTCTTTTTCCTTTTTTTTTTTCTTTTTTTGAGAAGAAGAAAAGACAAAGGAAGGGAAAGTGGAAGAAAATAAGTAACACTGCCACCCAAAGGCTTGGAAACATTGTTTTCTTTTTCTTGTATGAGTGTTTAGAGAAAAGTTATGACTTGGTATTACACTCAAGGACTCTGAATCTGTTTATTGAATGATAGTGGGATGAGAATGGATTGTTTATACAGGTGTTCTTCTGGGATACTATCAGTTCGTGGAGTTTGAGTTTTGTAAGAAAAGTTGGAGTTCAAAGAAAGAAGATTGCAGTGACCTTGAAAAAGAGAATTGCTAATTTTGTTTGGAATTTAACATAAGAGCCACGAGGGTGGTTTACCCCTCGTGGAAATGTGCCCACCGGGTTTCCGTGCATTCCATCAGCCTCGGGCCCTGGGTAAGGGTGGTGGGGTGGCGGTAGTTATACGGGATGGTCTGGAACCGAGAGAGTTCACTGTTCCTCAGATACCCGGTTGTGAATCCCTAGGTGTGAAATGGGGCCCAGGGAGGCAGTTGGGCCTGCTGATTGTATACTTGGCTCCTCGCTATACATCAGCGGCCCTGCCCGAGCTCCTCGAGCTGATCTCAGAGACGGCGGTTGAGATCCCCAGGCTCTTGGTCATGGGGGACTTCAACCTGCCCTCGACGGGAGCAGCATCTGAGGTGGCTCGGGAGTTCATGGCTTCCATGACAGCCATGGGCCTGACCCAATTAATTCAGGGCCCCACACACGAGGGCGGTCACACACTGGACCTTATTTTTGTATCTGAACAGTGGACGAGTGATCTGGGAATAGGGGATTTAGTTATTACTCCCCTGTCATGGTCAGATCACTCATGTCTCCGGCTCGACTTCCCTGCCGCTACCCCCCACCGCGAGGAGGCGGAGCCAGCCTGTCCAAGCTGGTACCGCCCCAAGCACCTGATGGAACCGGATAGGTTCCAGACGGAGCTTGGGCCACTACCTGTAGCCCTGACCCGCGCTCAGTCGGAGGACCTAGTGGCCGCCTGGAATTCGGCGGTGGCTGGGGCCTTGGACCGGGTTGCGCCTTTGCGACGTCTCCTGCGGCAGCGATCCACCTGAGCTCCTTGGTACACCGAGGAGCTGAGGGTGATGAAGCGCCATAGGAGACATCTAGAGAGCAGGTGGAGATCCTCACGCTGAGGAGTCTGATCGAACACAGGTAAGAGCCTATTTACGGACCTACCTTGTGGCATTGAGAGCGGCCAAACGTAGACATTGTGCCGCTCTTATTGCGTCCGCGGATAATCGCCCTACCGCCCTGTTTAGGGTGACCCGCTCTCTCCTGTCACAGGGGACGCGGGGGGCACCCTTGCAGGGTAGAGCAGAGGAGTTTGGGGAATATCTGCAGGACAAAGTCGCTCAGATCCGGAGCGGATGGGCCCCCTCCAGTGGGCCAGACGAGCCGTCAACAGTGAGTCTTGTGAGACCATTCTGGGAGGAGTTTGACTCTGTTGCCCCCGAGGATTTGGACAGGTTGCGTGGACGGCTGCGACCCACCACATGTTTAATGGACCCGTGTCCCTCCTGGCTGGTACTGGCATCCTGGGAGGTGACGCGAGGCTGGCTTCTGGGCCTGGTGAACGCCTCATTGGGTGAGGGCTTCTTACCAACTGCCTTGAAAGAGGCGTGGTGAGGCCCTTACTCAAGAGGCCTTCACTGGACCCAATGGAGCTGGCTAATTATCGTCCAGTCTCCAACCTTCCCTTTTTAGCGAAGGTTGTTGAGAATGTGGTGGCACAGCAATTTCCACGACACCTTGACGAATCCAAATATCTAGACCCACGCCAGTCCGGCTTCCGACCCGGGCACAGCACAGAGACAGCCTTGGTCGCGCTGGTTGATGATCTCTGGAGGGCCAGAGATAGAGGTTGTTCCTCTATCCTGGTCCTATTAGACCTCTCAGCGGCTTTTGATACCATCGACCATGGTATCCTATTGCGCCGGCTGGAGGGGATGGGAGTCGGAGGCACCGTTTGACGGTGGTTCGGCTCCTACCTCTCCGACCGGTCGCAATGTGTGTTGACAGGGGGGCAGAGGTCGACCCTGAGGTCACTCACTTGTGGGGTGCCGCAGGGGTCGGTCCTCTCGCCCCTCCTGTTCAACACATATGTGAAGCCGCTGGGGGAGATCATCCGTGGTTTTGGGGTTGAATACCATCTGTATGCTGATGATACTCAGCTGTACGTTTCAACCCCAAATCACCCCAGCGAGGCTGTCGAAGTGATGTCCCGGTGTTTGGAAGCCGTCGGGGTCTGGATGGGGGACAACAGACTCAAACTCAACCCCTCCAAGACTGAGTGGCTGTGGCTACCGGCACCTCGGTTCAGTCAACTGACTCCAACGCTGGCCATAGAGGGCGAACAACTGCCCCCTGAGGAACGGGCGCGCAATTTGGGCGTCCTCCTAGATGCCCGGCTGTCAATGGACGACCATGTGGCAGCCGTGGCAAGGGGGGCATTCCACCAGGTTCGCCTGGTGCGCCAATTGCGCCCCCTTCTGGACCGGGATGCCCTACGCACGGTCACTCATGCACTGGTGACGTCTCGCCTGGACTACTGTAATGCTCTCTACATGGGGCTTCCCTTGGGACGCGCACGAAGACTGCAGCTAGTCCAGAACGCAGCCGCGCGGGCAGTCATGGGGAGTACTAGGTACTCCCACGTAACACCGCTCCTGCGCGAGCTGCACTGGCTACCTGTGGTCTTTCAGGTGCGTTTCAAGGTTTTGATCACCATCTTTAAAGCGCTCCATGGCATAGGGCCTAGTTACCTGCGGGATCGCATCCTCCCACACAAATCCCTGCGGCCAATTCGCTCTCACAGGGAGGGGCTTCTCCTGGTGCCATCCACTAGGCAATGCCAACGGGCGACACCAAGGAGTAGGGCCTTCTCTGTGATGGGCCCAACCCTCTGGAATGACCTCCCCCCCGACATTAGAATCACCACTGACTTCCGCTCCTTCCAGCAGAAACTGAAGACACACCTGTTCCGACTGGCTGGCCTGGCATAATTTTTAACGTCTACCTCCTGGCATATATATTTCCTACTGGTTTTTTAGGGGATTTAATTTTATAGGACACTGGGGTTTTAAATTCTGTATATTTTAAATTATTTACTTAGCAATTACAGTTCTGTCTATTTTTATCCTCCTTTTATTTATGTATTTATCCATTTAATAATTTTAATTGTTTAAATTTTATTTATGATGTTTTTGATATGGACTGTACACCGCCCCGAGTCCCGTTTGGGAGAGGGGGCGGTCTAGAAGCGCTAATTAAATAAATAAATAAATAAAATAAATAAATAAGCCTTGGAATTTATACAGTGGCAGTGTTTTTCTTTTCCATTTTTTTTTATTCCCTTACTTTCCTCCTCCCCTCCATATAAGTGGATTAAGGTATAAAAGAACCTGAAGACCTTGTATTTTTCAGCTTTAAATGAGTAAAAAGGCAATGGCCATGGGTTCTTCAATACCAATTTCTTTTTCTTCATCATCTGGAGGACAAAGATCAATACAGATGATGTGGCAGCAGGAAGAGGAAAAGGAAGTGACATTGCAGATGATTATGCAAGGAATTCAAAAAATACAGGTGAGAACAGAGAATATTGAAAAGAGAACAGAGAATATTGAACAAAGAATAGAAAACATTGAACAAAGAACAGAAAAAATAGAGGAAAAAATGGAGAATCTCCAGCACATGATGATGAAATATGGGGACAGACTCCAAAAAATTGAAGAAAAAGATGAGCAAAGAAATAAGAAAATTGGAGACATTGACAGCAGACTGAGCGAGAATGAAAAAGATAAGAGTGGAATATTGGGATGGGAGATCGACAGATCAGAATTCTATTTCAGATTTCAAAATAGAGAAGAAGAAAAAGGAGAAAACTTGGAAGAAACAATGATTAAAAGGCATTATGATTTAAAAATTTCAATCTGGTTATCAGCTTTTGAAGTATTTCTATATCCAACAACATACTCAAAGGAACAAAACAGTCAGATATGGTGAAATATTAAATGAAAAAGGTGAACTTAAACCTATGCAAGACCTGGAAGAACAAGATATAAGGATAAATTGGCTTTCATATGTGCAAATACATTCTAGATATGATAAAAATCTTAAAATAGGTTTTTATGACAACGGCTACAAGAAAAAACGACAGAAAAACATATAGACTCTAAACCAGTGATATTTTTATTGTGGATTTTACCGGAAATATATAGTAGAGAATTGAAATATTTGATTGTAAACGTGTTATCACTGGCTAGAATTGTATTTGCAAAAACCTGGAAAAATGAGAAAATATCAACGCAGGAGGAAATTATTTAGAAAATAATGAAATGTTCAGAAATGTGTAAATTGACATTTGAAATTAGAAAACAAGAAGATAAACAATTTTATAAGATATGGGAATTATTTTATCAATGATTAGATTAAAAAACCATGGAAATGAAATATGTTAGAGAATTTTACAATACAAGGATAATGGAATTATACAGAATATAATACAAAGATGTATTATTACATCTGGGTGGACTTAGGATGATGTAATGAAATACCATAATATAAATTAACTCAGAATTTAGAATATCACGCATAAAATGGTATAATAATAGTTATGGCCAAATGAATGATTAACAATTATAATTATGTATACGTATATACATATATACTAGACTGATAATATGAGATTTGATATAAATTGTAAGTGAGGACTATGGAGAGGATGCACAAAAGTTTTGTGACCAACCAACACACTGTATGTAACTAGAAGATGTTTTATGTTTGTTTGTGTTTATTTGTTTAAAAATAAACATTTTCTTTAAAAAAAAGAATGCACTTTAAAAGGTTAATCTTTCTACTTGCTTTACCGTTCTATTTACTAATACCGTAAAAACTTAAGAACTGTTTTCCTAGATCAAATTAAGATCCTTTTTTCCAGAGTTCTAACAACAATGATTCTTGGAAGATCACAAAATAAATGGAATCAAATGCATTTATATGTGTTACTTAATCCCAAGTTCATTGCTTTATTGATAAATTCAACTACAAGCCAATATAATGAATTAAAGCCATACCTTATTATCAAATGGTCCATATTTAAGTGTTGCATTGAAAGAAACATCTGGCTCTAAATTGGTGATCAGGAGAGTAAGAGGTATTAAGCCAAGGGAGTACACAGCCAGATTCAAAATATGTGCTCGGAAACCATAGGCCATCCTATAAAGCAAAATTGTATTTAGTATGACTTTCATAATATAAATGATAGCATTTTTACTTCAGCGGGAAGAAATGTATACAAGGAGAGGCTCTGAGAATAAAATCTAAACTGAAATATCTTTCTAACAATTATGTTTATATTTATTATATTTGCAATTGCTATAGTTACTAAGGGATATCATAATTCTCATGTGTTCTTTCCATAAATCATAAATGTATTTATTTATTAAATTTGTAAGTCGCTCATTTCACTAACATAAATAAAATAAAATAAAACCTGATTTAAGAGGTCAGATTTCGAAGAACCTGAATTAGCACAAAATGTGAAAGAAAATATTTTTTTTCAAATGGCTACCTACCATTTCATAAGTAAATATTCTGTACAAATAGGATGACTAAGCAGTTCAACACGATTGTGACGTACCATAGCCTGGGGTAAGATATGAAAAAATACAGATGTCATCATTACTATATTTTTCAGTGTATAAGAAACACTGGAGTATAAGATGCACCTTAGTTTTTGGGAAGGAAAATAGGGGGAGGGGGAATTCTGCCTACTAGGTATTCATCTGGCTATTCCTTAGCCTGGTCAGCTTCAGCATATTAGTTTGCTCACTGGTTTTGAGGTTGGGGATGGTGGGGCATAAGCTTCAGCACATTAGTTTGCTCGCTGGTTTTGAGGTTGGGGATGGTGGGGCATAAGCTTCAGCACATTAGTTTGCTCGCTGGTTTTGAGTTTGCGGATGATGGTGGCTGTGCTACTAAAGCACAGCTGATTGTTGGAGGGAGCAGCAATTAGAAAAGCAGGCAAAGCACAGAAGATCACTTAGCTCGTGTTTGGGCTGAAAAACAGCTTCAAAAGCACAGCTGATCCTCCGAGGTAGCTCCAGTGACTAAAGCAGGCAAAACAGGGAAGGGGTAAGCAAAGGCAGCAGCTGTTCCGGGTAGCCATTTTGGGCATGCGTCGAACATTTGGAGGCTGAAAACGCAATGCAGGGAGCCCAAAAACACAAGCCAAGCCTGGCAATCTCTACAGCCAGGAAGAGAAAGCACGGAGGCTGAAGGGTAGGGGCCGGAGGATGGGCGAGGCTGGATTCGAAGTATAAGATACACCCAAATTTTCAGCCTCTTTTAGGAGGGAAAAAAGTGTGTTTTACACTCCGAAACATATAGTATTTATATTAAGCAATAATATGACTTGGGGTAATTATTAATTGTGGAACAATTTATAATATTCTTAAAATATGTACTTATGCATGTATTGGCACAAAGATGAAAGCTATTCTACATCAGCAAATAGATGTATTGTAAAGGCATGCATTATGCCACCAGTTAAATATGATTTTAACAATTTTAGATTATCAAAATGGATAACTTGAAAATATGTGATTATTCGGGGTGAAAGAAAAAGAGAATCTCAAGTCAGTTCCAATGAACTGCAAATTTGATATTACAGTGGATCCTTACAGAATATTTCAAATGGTCCTAGATTACAGTTTCAGTCTCTATAGCAGAAGTCTTCAACCCCTGAACCACTTCTAGGCCGCAACCTGTTTGGAACTGGGCCACACAAGCAGCTGATGAGCACATGAGCATGGGTGAAACTCCCATCAATCAAGTATTGGCCAACGTATGTTTACACGTGAAGCTCCCTTACCCCTCCATTCACTTGGAACTATCACCTTCCTCCCTGCCAGATAGGTTGACCTCTGCTCTACAGTATTAGATATGATTTCACATAAGCATAACTTACATTTAAAGCAAGAAGTGGCTCATAAAGTAGTCCCTCATTCTCTTTAAATTTCTTCTTAAGTTTCAGCGGACACTGAAGATATCTGAAGTTATATTCAATCTATGCAAATATGAACCAACACAGCTTAATTTTGGAACAAATCTGTAATATATCATATTTTTAAAAGATTTAGCTTAAATGTCTTCCAAAATCTCAGAAAAAAAATAGTGATAATCATGATTGCCAATTATTATGGTTTGCAAGCTTACTTACTTACTATGCCCCGATAATGTCAATAAATATATTCAGGGTTCAGGCATATACACAGATAGGCACACCTGCACCTGCACACACAAACTTTGATATTATAATTTCAATTCAGGGAAATTAAGGAATTTAAGTTATTTGGATGTTTTTATAAAATTTTGATGTGATATTTGCTATTGACAATATTTATTCCATTTTGGATTTTAGTGCTAAACTTACATTTTGGCGACAATTATATGTCATTTTAAATCATGATCATATAACAATTCTGTAAGCTATTCTTCAAAATTATACAAATTAATTTTAATTAAATCAACATTAGTTAATTAAATATAATTGCTTCTTAAACTTATTTTTATACTGTATACACACACATGCATATATACATACACATATACACATACATAATATGATAATTTATCTCTCTGCTTCTTTGTGTTCAATACAAAAGAAGAACAGTAAAGAGCATGGAAGTATGCTTGTTTCTGTGGATTTAATTTATAATAAGCTATAGTTTAATGTAATATGCAAATTCAACTGTTTTTTCCCCAGTGAATTCCGATTAAATAGTAGTTGAAACACATTATGTAACTTAATATATAACAGCTGACCATATGTTTCTTGCATAAAAATTATAGAACCATTAGTACATCAAAATGCTTTATTAATTCTAAAACTTCTTAACAGATAAAACTGCTTTGGATTTTACTTACACTGAAGTCTTTAGATCCTTTTTCATCAGGTGATTCAATAATGCAATTGTCTAAAACCAACTAAGAAAAAATAGAGAAACATTTCTATGTTTTTTTTTAAAATTACTAAAGTTATTTATCATTCAGAATGAAACATTCATTCTGAATGATGAAAATGATCTAAACTGAAGCGGTTTTGAATTGTTTGTATTCAAAAGCACATTAAGGATTTGTTTTAGGTTCAAAGACATATTTAGGATTTCAAAGTTTAATCATGACATGAAGGGCAGCCTTAATCTTTCCCTACTGTTTCTATTGCCTCCAGAATTTAAACTTCCATTAACACTTAGGATAGCTTTTCCATGGCCAATAGCACAATGATGGAGGCAAGTCTTAATACACACACTCATCAATGTTTCAAATTTAGTTTGATCCTAGTTCCAGAAAATGTTGATTTTGAAATTTCTTATTCATGTCAATCTACCTAACAGTATGAATTCAGTTATTGTATCCTAGAATGATGAAAATAAAATAGCCTGACAAATGGATTTGTTAAAAATGGGCATTCATTCTTCTCTGCCAAGAGAATTATCTGGTGTTTTGGAATCATTCTTCTTTATTTTACTATCAGAAGATTTAGACTTGTATATGTAAAATTAGTTATTTTTGTAGTGATGTTAAAAACATACTACCAAACGTAGTCACTGATAGAAACAATAACATAAAAAGAAAACAGGCCATATTAAAGCAAGAAAACATGGCATATGGAATATCTACGGGTTGGATCAAAATAAACATGAAGAGAGATATACTTAAATATACTCTAATTTCACACAATCCTCTCAGTCTTTTGCAACTTTATGCCTCTTTGGAATTGTAGTTCCAGACTCCCCAAACTAGATTGTAGCTCCAGATTTCTCCAAACTGGGGAGTATGATGGGGTCACAAATTGGAAAAATTAAAAACATCCTTTTTTGTAAATTCAAAGATGGTATATGTTCTGTAGGGAGAACGAGGCAGGCAGGAACTGAGGCAAGGCAGGTTGAAGCTAACACAACCTTTATTAACAGTTTAACAAGGCAAAATGTAAGGCAAACCTCAAACCGGAAAACAGCAGCATTTGACAGCTGACAGCTCTTTTTATACCAGAGCTGTCAGACGCTGAACCAATAGAATGGCTGCACTCTCCCGCCAGCTGGCTGCTCGCGTCGCAACCAATCAGGACCCGGCAATGATAGTCAATGGTGTCATAGCCTCGAGGACTTAACAGTATACAACTCAATATTTTTTAAAGAAAAACACCTAGGATTTCATCAGCAGAATTCCATGGTTTTTTTTTCATAACAATATGGAAGTAGCTTGACACTGCCTTAATTTTGGGGGGAGGTAACCTCCCAGTTCTGGCCTTCTTAAGTTACGTTACTTGCTAAATATAAGCTTACTTTTAAACATTCGGGAAGATATTCAACCATCTCTAGTATTGCACATTTGTTTATAGAATGGTGAGAAAAAGTTGTTATAGATTCTTCCCATCTGAAAAAGAAAATAAGTTGAAAAAGTTCAGAATGGGTATTTGTATTGATTAGAGAAAAAATACATTGCTGTATCTTCGATAAGGATAAAATATCCTTTGAGGCAAGCTAGTTCCATTCAGGGTGATTCCATGCAGTTTTCTTAGCAACAGCATAGAAGTGGTTTGCCAATCTCTGCCATCCAGCTTCCAAAGCAGACAAGACCAGCCACATGCCACTACCTAATTAGAATATCCATGGTTTTAAAAGGATTACTACAAAAACGTTGATGTGCAGCTCAATTACGGACACTTTCATAATAAAGTAAAAATGAGTAGGCTAGGCAATATTTAATATGTTGTTTAATATCACGTTCTTACCAATTCTTGAAGTCAAGTGGTATGTCACAGCTTTATATAGTTATGGAAACATTACATACTATTGCTATTATATGTTATGTGGCGAAAATGTCTTAATATTGGCTTCCCACTGCTATATCTAGCACTTTGTGAGTATACTCTATATCCATGATGGCGAACGTATGGCACGCATGCCACAGGTGGCACTCAGAGCCATTTGTCACGGCACACGACATGTTGCCCTGTCAGCTGACCAGCTGACTTCGGCCTTCTTTTGAGGCCGTTTTTCACCCTCCGGACGCTTCCCTGAAGCTTCAAGAGCACGAAAAACTGGCCCTATGGGCAAACTGGAAGTTCAGGAACAGACTTCCAGTGTGCTCGTAGGACTGTTTTTCACTCTCCGGAGCCTCCTGAAGGCACCTGAAGGCTCCGGAGGTTGAAAAGTGTCCCTATGGGCAAATTGGAAGTCACTTCCGGTTTGCTCATAGGGCAGTTTTTTGCTGTCCGGAGCCTTCAGGGAAGCATCCTGAAGGCTCTGGAGGGTGAAAAACAGACCTATGGGGAACCTGGAAGTCTGCAAATGGTTATTTATTATTTGTCCGCAGGGCCAATTTTCGATCTCCAGAGCCTTCAGGGGCCTTCAGGAGGCTCCCCTGAAGGCTCCAGAGGGGAAAAACGGCCCTAAGAGCAAACTGGAAGTGACTTCCGGTTTGTCCAAAGGTCCATTTTTCACTTTCCGGAGGCTTCAGGAAGCCTCCTGAAGGCTCCGGAGGTTAAAAATTTCTCGCTATTGACAAACCGGAAGTCACCATTTCCAAACTTCTGGATTCCTCGTTTTTCACCCTCCGGAGACTTCACGGAAGCTCCTGTGCCCTCCGAGGGCATCTAGGGAGAGGGGAGGCTGTTTTTGCCCTCCCCAGGATCCTAGAAAGCCTCTGGAGCCTGGGAAGGGCAAAGAAATCACGGCAAAAGCAGAGGAGTCACGCGCATAGCATTATGGGTGTGGCACATCGACACACAACCCTCCTGTGCTCCCCCCGCTTTTGGCATTGCTGCTCTATATTATAAATGTAACAGGAAGAGTTAAAAAAAATTCTATACAGGTATATTAAGCTGGCTCAAAAAGGGAAGTTAAGACTCTCAGTTGCTTGTCTGAACCAGAGGTGATGTGCATTCTTTAAATTGATTTGTATACCAATGGGACTATACTGAAATATAGCACAAAACACATTTTCTTATAAAATGAAAAATGCTTATTAAATTTATGCTATACTAGACTAACATTAAACCATAACACACATTGTAGGATTTTGAATTCTACAAACATTTCTATTGAGATGATAATAATGCCTTCTAAGATTCCTCTCTTATCTTAGGGGAGAAGGGGTGAATGTGGTAGGGAGGGCATACGATAGGCCTTTTCAGGAGGGACAAGCCTTCTGTGGAAGAGCTTGTTCCCTTGCATGGCCTTCTACAACTGGAAAAGTTGCTTTTCTAGGTGACCATCCCAAATTGATTTGCATCAGCAGCACTAATACAGTTTAATTTTTATTATAATTTCCGATGTTAATATAATTTTTGTAATTATGGTTTTATTAGTTTGATTACTTATAATCACACCAAGAATGTGAGGATCAATTTTATAAACAAATAATTCATTTCAATTGTCTCTTTTGGAGACTAAATATTTTTCAATCATTTTTCATGGTTTCCAAGTCCACTACCATTTTAGTAGTTCTCATCTGAACTTATTTAATATCCTTTTCAATTATGGTGCCCAGAACGAGACTAAATACTGCAAGTGATATTCAGCTAGGACAGAGTGGAATGGAAAATGACTGTCCATGATCTGGACTCGATGTTTCAGATGATTTGATTAATGCACAGAAGGTATCATTTATCTTTTTAGTATTCACTGCAATGAATAGAGTTTAGAATTTATAAGAGATAAATATAAGATTCTGCACTGGGTCAGAAAAAATATATATAAAAAAGAAATATAATATCAGGACCTCTGACTTTCAATAGTAGATGTTCAGTAGTAAATAAAAGTTGTGGTTGGCCTTCTTAACCATCTTCTCATTTCATAATGGGAATTAGGTAGGACTGTATTTCAAAGAGTGGCTAATAATTTGTTAGGCAAATAAACCAATGATACAGGACTGGGAAGAGTGACCAGTACTTTAGAAGAGAGAGAAAACTCCTAAACTTGAGCCTAGGTGGCACAGTAGTTAGAGTGCAGTACTGCAGGCTACTTCAGCTGACTGCTAGCTGCAGTTCGGCAGTTCAAATCTCACTGGCTGAAGCTTGACTCAGCCTTCCATCCTTCCAAAGTGGGTAAAATGAGGGCAATATGCTGACTCTGTAAACTGCTTAGATAGGACTATAAAAGCACTATGAAGCGGTATATAAGTCTAAGTGCTATTGCTATTGTTAAACAGATTTAGGAAGGCTTACCTTTTATGTAAAATGACAGCATTTACAACATCTTTTCGGCCATTGTGTATGGCTTCATGAAGGAAAGAAGCTTCAGCTCTGTTCAGGAGAATTTTGGCATTGTCATCAAGAAGTAATTTCACTGCTTTTGCGTGGCCTTCTCTGGCAGCAAGATGAAGAGCTGTATTCTTTCCCCACATCCACCCCAAGAACAATTCATTAAAATAATGCCATTACTCTATGAAACAAACAGCACATGGACCTGAAACTGCTATAACATTTTTCTCTGGTACATCACTGTCTCTGCTTCTATCTTTTCCTCTGACAAATTTCAATCTGTAAATATCAAGAGGCAAAGATATCCATTCTTTCTACTGTTGGTCAGAGATTCATTTTGAAACCCATTTTTTTAAAATGAAACTCAGAATTATTGATATGATCTGTAGCTTCATTTCTGTGCATACTAAACAGCATTTACTTCTAAGAAATGAACAATTATTCCAACATTTGATGTATGATAAACAGAAAATTCACTGTTGTATTTTACAAAAAGTTAACTATATACTATCTAAGAAATGAACAATTATTCCAACATTTGATGTATGATAAACAGAAAATTCACTGTTGTGTTTTACAAAAAGTTAACTATATACCAAAAATATTACTAATATTTGGAAACTGATGTGAAATCTTATTCTTATGTATATTAATAAATGGACAAAAATCCAATTACATTGAAAGGGTGTTGACAAATGTTATAATTAATAACATTTGGTTGATATATATTTGAAGGGTAACCCAATATTCATTCCCAATAGATATTTCGTGCATATTTATATTTGTTGGAAATATAAATGGAAAAACAGGCACCAAGAATCTCACTGGCTAAATTGATGAAGGTTTTATCTTACCATATTTCCAAAAATGTAATTGAATATTTATCAATCCATGATGGTGCAGTGGTTAAAATGCAGTATTGCATGCTAACTCTGCCCACTGCCACCAGTTCTATCCTATCCAGCTCAAGATTGACTCAGCCTTCTATCTTTCCAAAATCAGTAAAATGAGGAAACAGATTGTTGGATGCAATGTGTTGACTTTTGTAAACTTCTCAGTAAGAGCCGTAAAGTACTATGGGGTGGTATATAAGTTTAAGTGCTATTGCTATATTTATGAGAAATTACAATTTAACTGAACACCAACCTCTGCACTCTTCACTTGAAAGTTATTATGTATCTTTATTAAAATATTTGCTAGATATATTTGGGGCATATTGAGACCGAGATTACATTTTGACCCTGAGTCTTCTAAATATTTAATTTTGTTCAACTGTATGAAAAACTCCATTTTAAAAATGTTTGTTAAGACATTCCAGAATTACAGTGGTTTATAAAGTATTATTTTAAGGACTTTCAACAGCGACCATATGTAGTATTTTATTTACCTGATATACAAAAATGGCAAAATAAGCCTACAATACTTTGGATCAGATGCCTCAAATAATGTACCATATTCAAAAAGAGGAAAGTTGATTTTGCTCTGTTAGTAAAGTAAAAAAAAATTGAGGCTATATTAACTCATATGGTTTGGTCCTGTCCTTTTGGGAACAATATAGTAACCTATATACTGTAAGTATGTTTTTGGGTAAATACTTTCAAGTTAAAGAAGTCAATGTTATTTTGAATTCTACTTCAAAATCCTGGAATCTGACTATTTTACAGGAATATTGGTTATATTGCACTATGGAAATAGCTAAGAAAATAATATTGTAGAGATTGTAAAAGTACTATTAGCTTTGATATTAATGATTTAATTTAATAAATATACAACATCTCAATTTTGGAAAGGCTACTTTTTCTGATATAAGTGATTTAGAGCAATTTAGTATATTAATTTTTCCAAGACACATTATATGAACACCTAGCTACCTCTCTAGAAAAGGCTCTAATAGAAATAAGTGGAAATAGTGACATAGCCATTCTTGCCAAAAGAATGACAAGCAACTACAATGCTTTGTGCTCAGTTATCCAGAATAAAGGCAAGTGATAGAAAGCACTCCTGATTTATTAATGGCTACATGCAACCTTTGAAGTATGATATAATAACAATTGAAACACATTCTTTGAGTTCCAATATTATGTAAGTGCCCACTGAACTGCATAATACTTAAAATGAAAGTATGTTACCATTATAACTAAAACTTACAGAGAGACCTACCCCTTCGTCATTTACTTTATCGGTGGCTTTCATATTGGTATTCAAAATAATCTGCATTGTGCGAGTATATCCACCAAAAGCGGCATGATGCAAAGCTGTCCAGCCTTTATAATCACTTATGAAAGAAACAGAATAAAATATTCTCACTTTGTTATATAACAATTGAATGTAAGTCCATGTGTATTTGTGTGTGTGGGACCTATATTATATATAAGAAGTGACAAGTAATAATGGTGTTTGACCCTTAATACCAACAGTAATCTATTTTTAAGAACTGCTAAGGGACAGATGACTTTTAACTATTTTCCCCCAAGTTTTTTATTTTTTATTTATTTTTATAAATCAATGCGTGAACAGTGTGGCACTTGGGGGTCAAACATTCTAATACAAATAAAACCAATAAAGTTAATCATAATTATTACATACAATCAATGTATGTATTTCTAATAATACACAATTTATCATTGTTCAGTTGTTCCACATTTTCTCTTATTATTAATTGCATTTTATTATATCAAAATGTATACACTAATATTCCCCATCTCTTATTTCTATCATTTATTCTAGCTTTTTAAACTGTGTTTTGATACATAAAACCACATCAAAAGAGGATGTACTTTCTGTTTCAAATGACTATATTTCTCAAATGATTTGTTCCTTAATAATTCAGATTGTTATAAACATATGTATATAAAATATGTGTAGTTGGGGGCCAGAATGTATGGATGTATGTATGTCAACCTTACTTAAGGGTAAAGGCCAGGAAGTCAAGCCCACAGAAAGACTGGACTTATAGTTTATCGAGATAAGCTATAATAACAGAATCTTGCAATTTACCTACCAAAGAAAGAGGGCGCCTTTCTTTAGGAGAAACTGGACTACCTTCTCATGTCCATTTTGAGAAGCCAGATGTAAAGGTGTCATTCCTTTTTTGTCTCCTTCATTCAAGAGTCTGGTATCTTCCATAGCCTCCAGAAGTCTAAAACAGGTGTTGATTCGTCCATAGCTGTATGAAAGATATTTGGCCCGTTAATAAGGATAAAGTCTGGAATAGAAAATGGTCAATGAGGAAAGATTTTCAGTCTTACCTAGCTGCAAAATGTAAGGGAGATTTCTTGTCTCTGCTTTTAGAGTATACAGAAACATTCATTTCAAGAAGGATATTCACAGAAAGGGGTACACCTTGTTTGCATGCATAATGTAAAGGAGTGCATCCTTCCTGATCCTCCTCAGTTATAAGATCTTTAATATGTTTCATCTGTCAGATATAAAAGTGGTACCTTTTAATAGAATTCTAGAGGAGATGGAAAGTTATTTTGAACTTACATCCTAACTGATATGTTACTAAAGATCACAAAATAATGTTCCAGAGTACAATAGGCTGATGTTGTCTTTATAAAAAGTTTTCAATTCTTTAGTCTGTTATAACTCCAAGTTCACTTTTAGAATGAATGAATATAATTTAATGCTTTAATACTCCAACAGAATGATTTGCCATAAGGAATTTTGATATTGTTTGCTGCCTTGAATTCGGAATATACCTTCCTATTAAACTTTGAAACTTTCGTGGTATAGCTCAAGGGAACACTTTGATTTCTCCACTGAGTGGTGTTCAAAAGTAATATTAAGTTGAAAAAAATAGATTAGAACAAAAAGCTAAAAACCACAAACATGTTTGCGAATGACCTATAATTTTTATATATAATCTGCAATACCAGCAGTAAAGTTTCATCCTATGTATTATTTATTTATTTGTATCCCGCATATTATTTCTACAAATAACTCAGGGCTGCAGACTTATCAAACACACTTTCAAATTCATTCTTAGATATACATTCTTATAATTGTTATTTAACATATGTTAATTCATATCCTTTTTCCGCCTGTATTTTGATATTTTCTCATTTCCCCTCCCCCTATATTAATCATGTGTCATCTGAGATACTTATTTCATGTATTGTTCCCTTTTTCTTTCTATTTATTTTTTCAAGCCACTCATAAAATCGCCCCCGTGTTCTGTAGTACACTGATTCCTCCTTGTCCTTTATTCTCAATGTCAACCTATTCATTTCTGCACAGTCTAATATCTTCTTTATTACTTCCCTCTCCGATGGGATTTTGTCTGCTTTCCAATTTTGTTCAAATACAATTCTAGGTGCTGTTATTATTTGTACAATCAAATATGATTCTTCTTTACTGTATTTCTCTGGTAGAATACCCAATAGAAATATCTCTGGCTTAAACTCTACAGGTTTATGTATCATTTTCTCTAACCATGTTTGTATTTTAACCCAATAGCTTTTTGCATCCCTACACATCCACCACATGTGATAATACATTCCTGGCAATTGGTGACATTTCCAACATTTAGCTGATTTATCCTTAAACATTTTTGCTAATCTTTCAGGTGTCATGTGCCATCTATAAAACATTTTATATAAATTCTCTTTATATGCTGTCGCCATTGTCATATTATAATTCTATCCTGGTACCTTAATCATTAGACCAGACTGGGTTTACATAGATATGTTAAATGCCATGAAGAAAATAAAAATACTGATAGTCCTCGATTTATGACCACAATTGAGCCCAGAATTTATGTTGCTGAGTGAGAAATTTGTTAAGTGAGCTTTGCCCCATTTTGCGACTTTTCTCACCACATTTGTTAAGTGAATCACTGCAATTGTTAAATTAGGAACATGGTTATTAAGTGACTGTGCTTGTCAGAAAGCTGCAAAAGATGATTACATGACCCCAAGACGCTGCAACAGTCATAAAAATGAACCAATTGTCAAGCATCCAAATATAAATCACGTGCTCATGGGAATGCTACAAGGATCATAAGTGTGAAAATGGTCATAAGTCACTTTTTTTCAGGGCTGTTGTAACTTCGGTCACTAATTGAACTGCTGTAAATCGAGGACTACCTGTATTCGTTCTTAAAATATTATTAGACAATTGATTATTAATAGTTCCACAGATTTACTTTACCTTCAAATAGTGTTCATTCAGATGCTGCAACCCTCCAGGTTGTAGGACAGTTAAATGTAAAAAATTACGACCAAGGAGATCTTTTAATTCTACATTTGCTCCTAATTTGAAAAACAGATTTCGATTTCAAAACTACTGACCAACAATTTTAATTAACATTGATCTTGCTCATAAAGTGTGTTTTGTTCATTTTTGTACCTTTTGAAAGTAACAGATTCACAATTTTCCATGATGCACAAGAAGTGGCAAGTAGTAATGGTGTTCGACCCTCAACGTCAACACTATTAATATTTGCTCCCTGTAATGAAAAGTCCATCAAAAGTACAAAAGTAATAGATAGATATTAATGGAATTAGACTGTATGTATCAGTGGTGGGTTTCAAAATGTTTTAGAACCTCTTCTGTAGGTGTGGCCTGCTTTGTGGGAGTGGCTTGATGGCCATGTGACCGGCTGGGAGTGGCTTGCCAGCCATGTGACTGGGTGGGTGTGGCCAACTTGTAAAATGTGGTGAAGCTCACTTAACAACGCTCTTGCTTAGCAACCAAAATATTGGCTCAGAAACTCTAGCATTTGAAGCATGCAAGACTTAAAGCTGTCAAGTTACAAGACCCTTGCAACCTAACCCTTTAGAAAAAAAAACCCAGGGGTGTTCAAATTTGACAGCTTTAAGACTTGTGGACTTCAACTCCCAGAATTCCTCCTCCAGTCATGTTGGCTCAAGAACTCTGGCATCGAAATGTGCAAGTCATAAAGCTGTCAAGTTACAAGGCCCTTGCACCCCTAACCCTTTAGGAAAAAAAAATCCCAGGGGTATTCCAACTTGACAGCTTTAAGACTTGTGGACTTCAACTCCCAGAATTCCTCCTCTCACTCTCCATCTTGATGATGTACAGATGGGTGGGGGGGAGGGAGCTGGAACCGGTTCTAAACGGCACTGTAGATTTGTGGAACCTCTTCTATAGAAGAGTTTGGAACTGGCAGGAACCCACGTATGAAGGAATGTATGTGTCAACCTGCAAAATGACTTCATCTGAAGCTATTCTCTCTCATACTTACTCCTGTTTCGTTTCTTGGTTGCCATTCACGGGGGGGGGGGGATTTAGGAATGTGGTGCCTCAGCTGCTAGTCAAAACATCTACCAGCAGGTGTGTGAACCAAGGTCATGTCAACGGACACCTGTCAGAGCTGAGCGGAAACCTGTGACTTACTTGATTGGCCCATATAACCTACAGGACACAGGGGAGTGTAGTGAGGAAATCTTATCCTTTTAACTATCCCTGAGCTCGGGAACTATTTAGAGCTAGCTTCACCTTTCTAAATGCTGATATGATGTCTTCAATAAAGGGTTTCCTGAACCTGAGCAAACTGTCAGAGTCTTGACTTCCCTAAGTTCATTAATCGGAAGGATGACAGTACCATGTATGTATATATATTGCACATTCAAACATGCTGTATGTGTATATACACACACTGGCTTTATATATATATATATATATATATATATATATATATGTGTGTGTGTGTGTGTGTGTGTGTGTGTGTGTGTGTGTGTGTGTATATGTGTATATGTGTATATGTTGTATATGTTGTATATGTTGTATATGTTGTATATGTTGTATATGATGTATATATGTTGTATATGTTGTATATGTTGTATATGTTGTATATGTTGTATATGATGTATATATGTATATATGTATATATGTATATATGTATATATGTATATATGTATATATGTATATATGTATATATGTATATATGTATATATGTATATATGTATATATGTATATATGTATATATATATATATAATATCATCATCATTTTAGCCATTGGCTATCCACTGCAGGATGAAGGCCTCTTCCACATGTTTCCAACCTATTCGGTCCTGAGCTTTCTTTTGCCAATTGGGTCCCCAATACTTGCTGATGTCCTCAATCCATCTTGTTTTAGGTCTCTTTCATTGACACTTTTTATCAAGTGGGATCCATTCTATCACTGCCTTGGTCCACTTGCCATCAGTACTGTATATATTATGTACAGTATTATAAATAAATGTATTTATATATTATGTATTTGTCTATTTGCTTGTTGAATATGTTCTTTGTTTTGAATGCCTTAGTCTATTTCTCTATTTAAATAAATCATAACAGCAGACATGTTAACAGAGGTGGTATTCTGCGGGTTCGCCGCGGGCGAACCGCTAGCAGCAGCGAGAGGCTTCGCCCACCCGCCCAGACATCATCACGGACACTCTGTGCATGTGCAGAAGCGCCACTCATAAGCGAAGCACGCACAAACGTGCGCATTCTCCCAGTTCCGAACCGGTAGCGAAGATAAGAAGAAACCATTACTGCTTCTGTTGTGACTGCGTTGGTCAAACAACTTAATTTGGATACTGTGGCAATATAGTATAGTTTCTTAGAACTGATGCACTGGCAGCATTTAACCTACATTGATACTATAAACGGGTATTAGCACCATTGAACTTATATGTTCTTAATATTTGTGTTCCTCTTGTAAATTTACTATATTAGCTGAACAGGAAATTAATTTTTAAAATCATGTCTTAATGCATGTTACTATGCAAACTTGCAGTAGGTTTAATATCAATCTTTATTGCTGTTCATTTAAAAATTCAATTAAAGCTAAATGTTTACCTTTGAAATGAGATATTCTGCCAGTTCACAGTGATCAAACAATGCAGCCCTAGCAGAAAAAAGGAACAGCAAACCAATGTCACAATGAGCACATAATAGTGAAATAAAATTATATTTTGTCTCTAATGTATTAGTTTTTATCAGTTGTGGTCTCCAATCATGACATAGTAAAAGCTCTTTCAAGTATAGAATATATGAACTTCCAACAGTAATGTTTTTCCTTTATTGTTGTTCAGCATGATAAAGGAGCTTTTCATATTTACCATAACTGAAATCCATGAGCTGTGTAGTCCAAGTGACTTAATAGTAATACCAGTGTTCTAAGGATACCCAATTATTATTATGACTAGTTGCCCAGATGTTTAGACTGGATTTGCATCTTTATGCAGCCATCCAGTCCTTCCCAAGGATCTGGAACAGGCAGATGTTATTTAATTGCATTAAAAGTATTATTGCAGAATGTAAGCTGTTCCAAGTAAAGTTGCTTTTAGCAATTGACTGATGGTGATTTTGTCAATGCCAATGGTGCTCCAGATGTTTTGGAATTGCCCCCAAGGTGCTTATCATTATTGGTACTAACTTTGCTTTCTTTTGCCATAGTCATTCTACTTCTGTTTGCAGGTCTTTGTGTTTTGAGATTTTCCACAGTTCTTTTTCTTCTATTCTGTTATACAATTACTATTCGTTAAATCTGCATCCTGCCTGATTCTCAAAAACTCTCGACAATTCACAACAATAAAAAAAAATACAACAAATCAATAAAAGATGGCAATGAAGTGAGACGTCTCACTCTCCCTTGCCAAAGGCCAGGGGTGTCAAACCTGTGGCCTGTGGACTGCATGCATCACATGCTGACTATGCCCATCTCCGTTTTAGTGAAAGAGAAAAAGTCGTGATATGTGACATGATGATGTGACAATGTGAGTTTGACACCCCTGGCCTAGATGATGAGTCCAGTGAAACTAGGCTACTGAAACCAATACAAATAACTTCATATTGTGAAAATTTAGTGAGAAAATACCATATCATAAACAGTATAGGGAGTCTAGATAAAACCCTTACCTATGGAGCAATGTTTCCTTATTTCCATCTAATGCATTAATGATAGATTCCTCTCCTGTATAAGATGACATCATTAACTTGAGAATCTCAGTAGCTCCTTGAGTAGCAGCAAAATGAAGAGCTGTACAGTTGTCATTCTATTAGTGGAGATATAAACCAAAGAAAAGTTACAATTAATCTCTATACCAAATATTTCTGAAGTCTTATAAATTATATAGAATTCAGCATAACGGATGTCATCAAACATTCTTCCTGTTTGATTCTACTCAAATTCAGTTTATAGGCAACATTTCTTTTTTGCAAAATATTGCTCTTCATATCTTGCTGAATTACAATTCAAAAAGTTCTGGCCATCATGCAGGATACATAGAGCTGTAATTAAATATCTCTGCTCTCCTGGAGAATAGAGTGTGTAGAGAAAAAAGAAACACTATTTCTGTCTATGAAAAAAGAAATATAACATAAATATAATTTTTCCTTTTCCAGGAGCTGCCCAGAGTTACTAAATTATGATGACATAATTGGAATAATTAAACATACAATAAAATATTGCAATGCATGAATTATGTGCAATATCTAATTCTTTCAATAGGATTTTAAAACTGCATGTGTTTATCACAATCAATGTAGTGAAATAAACATTATTTTTAATAGATTTTTACCTGTTTCAGATCAATCTGTGCTCCATATTCAATGCACATTTTAATCATTTCTAAGTCTCTGCTTTGGACTGCTAGATGAAGAGGACTACATTTCCCATTATTAGTAAAATTAATATGATTTTCAGGTGAATACCCAAGTTCTTCACCTTAAAAATTAAAAAAATATATCTATGATATAGTTTTATAAGAGAAGAAGAATTAATTAACAAGTTTACTGATTTGGTTGTTCCTATTAAAATGTTTAATAATAAATATATACATTTAATTAAATAAAAGTTTATTCAAATATTTGACGACTTATGTTCATTTTACAAGATTTTATTCAGCCCACAAATCTTATCAAAACTTAAAGCATTCTAAAGTAAATGTTAGATATTAACATATATCGGGATAAGTCTTCCCTCTGGTCCGCTCCTACAGCGGGAAACAGGTATCCCTCTGATTGGTCGAGGGGCGTGCCCAATCCCTATAAAAGGGGAACCCTCCGACTACCAAACAAGCTGGATCACTATTACTACTAATAAAGAGCTGTTAAGTCACTTCGTGTCCGCAGTCTGTCTCTCGTTGCCCAGATCTAACATTGGCGACGAGGATGGGATCGAGAGACAGATAGGACGAAGAACGCTACCTCCAGAATCTCCGGATTTGATCCAGCCCAGGAATTCGGCAGCAATTCCGACAGCCATCTCAGATCACCGCAGCGCGGCAAATTCAAACAGAGAAGATGGCGATGCATGCTCCCCCCGCTCCTTTCGACCCAGCAAACGACGAATGGGAAGCCTTCATGATTCGTTTCGAGTGTTTCCTCGAAGCGAACGAATACACGGGGATCACCGATGCGAGGAAGAAAAACATCTTCCTCAGCTACTGCGGAAAAGAAGTCTTCAATACGGCCAGAGACCTCACCGCGCCTACTCCAATACAAGCAGTATCGTGGACAACGTTGCAACAGACTCTGCAAACTCACTACGCGCCAAAACCTTCCCGCCATGTCTGCCGCAAAGAATTCAACATGAGGACTTAGAAGGCGGGAGAATCCATTAAACAATATGTTGCAGCCCTACGAAAAGCAGCAGCTCACTGCGAATACAGGGATCTGGAAGAACACATCTTAGAGCAACTCATCTGTGGGTTAAGAGACATTTCGCTGCAAAAGAAGCTGTTGGCAAACCCGAATTTAACCCTACAGACAGCGTTAAACGAAGCAAGAGCGTCAGAATCAGCGGAGAAATCATCTGTAACCATACAACGAGGGGCCAGCATAAACCAGCCAGCAGCAAGGCAAACCAGAGTGCACTACGAGGACGAAAGCCCTGACTACGAGAATCCCGAGTTCGAGGACAGTCACCTGATGCAGAGCAGTCACTTGAGGCCTGGGGGGAGGCCCGGATCCCGTTTGCCGCCCTGCGCAAGTTGCGGAGGGAATCACCCCAGGTCTACTTGTAGGTTCAGGAACGTTGTTTGTTCGCATTGCAACAAACTTGGGCACATCGCACGAGTGTGCCGGAGCGGAGTCCCTGCCTCACGGCAGCCACCCATGTACCGCCAACAGAAGCCCAACCCAGGGGCTTGGCGAAATCAAAAAGGGCGCCCAGAGAGAAATCCACAAGTGTTTACCCAGAGAGAACATTTCCAAAGAGCTGAACGAGCGTATCCCCAGAGAGATTACTCACAAGGAGTTGAGCGAGCGTATCCCCAGAGAGAATACACACAAAGAGCTGAACGAGCGTTCTATCAAGATGCTCAACGAGAGTATTTTCAGGATGTAGACGATGAGATAGAGTTGACCCAGAGAGAGGAGTTGCGAACGTATCTCACCACAATACATCAAGTCCGCCCTAAGCGGCCCAAAAGGCTGAGAGTCACAGTCCTCTTGGAGGGCTCACCCTGCGAGCTAGAAGTCGACACAGGATCGACCCTGACGATCATTTCATGGGCATCCATGAAACAGGCTATCCCTAGCCTCAGAAAGAGCCAACTACACGCTCCAGACGTCCTGCTACGAGACTACCAGGGGAACCAAGTCCCCATCGTGGGCCAAGGCACATTCCACATCCGTTTCAAGGACATCGAAGCCCAGCTGCCCGTGACCATCGCCAGCGCGCCATTGCAGAACCTTCTGGGGCTTGATTGGTTTGAAGCCCTGGGGTTAGAAGTCACCGGGATCAACGCCGTAAGAAACAGCAGCGCTGAACAGATTTTTAAGGAATTCGAGGATGTGTTCAGCCCCGGTCTTGGTAAGTATGTGGGTAAACCAATATCATTCAATTTAGACCCTAAAGTGGCGCCAATCCGACTTAAACCGAGACGAGTGCCTTTTGCACTCCGCCCTAAAATAGACAAAGAGATAGATAAGTTAGTGGAGCAAGGAATCCTTGAGCCGGTAGATCACGCGCGCTGGGAAACGCCCATCGTGACCCCAGTCAAGCCAGACGGATCAGTCCGCATCTGCGCGGACTATAAGTGCACAATTAATGTCGCGCTACAACAGAGCGCATATCCTGTGCCAGTAGTACAGCACTTATTGCACTCGTTGGGGCCAGGAAAGGTATTTGCAAAGTTAGACATGGCACAAGCTTACCAGCAACTGCCAGTTGATAGCGCCACAGCGGAGGCCCAAACGATAGTGACGCATAGGGGAGCATTCAAATGCAACCGGCTACAATTCGGCGTTAGCATTGCCCCAGGATTGTTCCAGAGCGTCATGGAACGACTGTTGCAAGGGATACCAGGAGTCGTCCCCTATTTTGACGACATCTTGGTGTCAGCTGCAAACGAGGAGCAATTAAACAAAAGAGTCAGATCTGTTTTGGCCAGAATCAGAGAAAAGGGTCTCCGCCTTAAAAAAGAAAAATGCCAAATTAACGTGCCTAGCGTAGAATTCCTGGGTTATAGAATCGATGGTCAGGGAATACACCCCACGTCAAAGAAAATTAAGGCGATCCAGGACGCCCCCACACCACGAAATCAGACCGAGTTGCAGGCCTTCCTCGGATTACTTAACTTCTACAGCGTTTTTCTGAGACAGAAGGCGACCGTTGCTGAGCCACTACACCGTCTACTCCAGAGGAACGCACCATGGAAATGGGGACGATCCGAAGCTGCAGCTTTCGCCGGAGTAAAGCGTCTACTCACCACTGACTCATTGCTTGTTCAATACAGCCAGACCCTACCGCTGGTATTGACCTGCGACGCATCACCTTTCGGAGTTGGAGCAGTCCTCAGCCACAGGATGCCCGACGGAAAAGAAGCACCCATCGCGTTCTACTCCAGAACTCTTTCATCGGCCGAAAGAAATTACAGCCAAATGGACAGGGAAGCGCTGGCTGCCGTCGCGGGAGTAAAGCGTTTCCACGAATACCTCTACGGCCGCGATTTTGAACTGATCACAGATCATAAACCGCTGTTGGGACTTTTGGCGGGAAACCGCCCCACTCCGGTCTCCCTTTCTCCTCGCATGACCAGGTGGACTGTTTTCCTGGCTGCATATTCATACAAATTGATACATCGACCGGGCTCCACTCTTGGACACGCAGACGCACTCAGCCGTTGCCCATTACCTGACATTCTGCCAGACCCCACTCCAGAAGTACCGGTATTGCTCATTGACTGTTTGGATTCGGGACCGGTTTCTTCCTACGATGTTGCAAGGTTCTCCTCTAAAGACAATTTAATAAAGCAAGTTCAAACTTGGGTTTGGAGGGGGTGGCCAAAGGGAAATGTGGGCCCGGAATTCAAAATGTTTTGGTCGAAACGGGACGAGCTCTCAGTACTACAAGGATGTTTGTTGTGGGGGGATCGAGTTGTTATTCCGCATGCTTTACGTAAAAATGTATTAGATGCTTTACATATGGGTCATCCGGGGATTGTTAGAATGAAGGCGTTAGCAAGAAGTTACGTGTGGTGGCCAAACATGGACAAAGAAATAGAGGAGTGGGTGGCCACTTGTGACCCATGCCAGGAATCGAGACCAGCACCCCCGGAAGCGCCCGCCACAGAATGGGAGAAACCCAAAGCACCCTGGTCGCGAATACACATCGACTTCGCAGGGCCATTCCAAGGTCAGACTTTCCTTATAGTTGTGGATGCATACTCAAAGTGGCTAGATGTAGCCCTAATGACTTCAACCACGGCAGAGGCAGTCATAAAGGTTCTACGGCGACTCTTCGCCACCCATGGCCTGCCAGATCTCCTCGTATCCGATAACGGGCCCCAATTCACGGCCATGCACTTTGAAACATTTTTAGCAGGGTTGGGAATCCGGCATGCCCTCATCGCGCCATTCCATCCAGCATCAAACGGACAGGCGGAGAGAATGGTGCGATTCGCAAAAGAGGCCCTCGCCAGGATGGGTCCAGGTGATTGGCAAACACGCATTGACCATTACCTCCTCATTCAACACATTACCCCGAGCGCAACGACGGGTAGGAGCCCCGCTGAACTACTCATGGGCCGTCGCCTACGGTCTCACCTAGACCGGCTCCACCCGAATTACGCTGCCACGGCTCCCCCAGACTCTACAAGTAAGGTCCGGTTTTTCAGAGTAGGGGATTCAGTATACGCTCACAACTACACGGGGGGAACATTATGGATGCCGGCAAAGGTCATAGGCATCACGGGTCCACGATCGTATTTGCTAGAGCTAGAAGATGGGCGGAATTGGAAAAGGCACATCGATCAACTGCGGGGTCGCCTAGCACACTCCAACCTTAGAAATGAAGACGAAAGTTTCCTGTCTACGGAAAGTCAGCCACAAGAAAACCCCAGCATAGGAAACAACGACGCTGGCGAGCCAAGCGTGGAACAAGACTACACACACGTAGCAGAGCAACCCCCAGACAGCGCAGCCGAACAAACTCCTGAACGCCCGAGCAACGAAGGCACAAGACCTCCAGAACGGGAAATAGAAAAAGCACCCGATCCTGCAACTACTTCAAACCAACCCGCACCCAGTCCTGCAACCACTTCAAGCCAACCCGAACTACGACGTTCCTCCCGAGCAAGACAAACACCCACCTACCTAAAAGATTATGTTACCTACCGCAACGTCCCATCTAGGAGGGGAGGGGTGTTAGATATTAACATATATCGGGATAAGTCTTCCCTCTGGTCCGCTCCTACAGCGGGAAACAGGTATCCCTCTGATTGGTCGAGGGGCGTGCCCAATCCCTATAAAAGGGGAACCCTCCGACTACCAAACAAGCTGGATCACTATTACTACTAATAAAGAGCTGTTAAGTCACTTCGTGTCCGCAGTCTGTCTCTCGTTGCCCAGATCTAACAGTAAAGAATCCTGATGGAGTTAAATTCTGTTTCATTTATTTATTTTATTTTATTTTTATTTATTCAGTTTGTCGAATATGTACAATATAATAGGTATAAGTATAAACATGGACATGAACAAGGAAATGAGTACAAATAAATGGGGACAGTAGGACAGGGACGGTAGGCACGGTTATGCACCATAAAACCTCTATGTTATTCCATCCTTCCTTCTTCTGTTTATAAAATGATTAGTACTACATTCAAAAAATGCATTTTAATACAGGAGCAGGCAATGACTGTCCCCTCCAATCTAGAGTTAACCAACGTGGGCTTTAAATTCCAATTAACCACTAAAGTAGCAGCAAAGTGTTACATTTTTCTGTATGTCTCTCTACTACCATCTACTTCTTTGCAACCCAGCTCTTGTACAGGTAGTCCTCGACTTAAAACAGTTTGTTTAGTGACCGTTCAAAGTTACAACAGCCCTGAAAAAGTGACTCTTTCACACTTACGACCGTTGTATCATCCCCATGGCCACATGATTAAAATTTGGATGCTTGGCAACTGGTTCATATTTATGACAGTTGCGGTGTCCTGGGGTCATGTGATCAACCTTTGTGACCTTCTGACCAGCAAACTCAACGGGAAAGTCAGATTCCCTTACCAACCAGGTTGCTAAGTTAATAATTGCCATGATTCACTTAACAACTATGGTAAGAAAAGTCATACAATTGGACAAAACTCGCTTAACAAATGTCTCACTTAGCAACAAAGATTTTAGGCACCATTGTGGTCGTAAGTCGAAGACTACCTGTGATCCTGTATTCTAAGCTCCTTTGTTGTAAGAGAATAACTCCTGAAAAATCATTGGAATTCTTTTAGTAACAGTAATGTAACTGATAATATTTTAACACTTTTTTAAAGTAAAGTACTTTACCAATAGCAAAAAAGTATGTGCATGAGGCAGCATTTCCCCTTTTGCACCAACCACCCATTAGACCACTGCCCTATTCTTCCTCATGTCTCAGGAGCCTTGCAGAATAACACATCCTATCATCTCTTGCCCTTTTCGTATTAATGGCTATTACACTCACGTACTTTACAGCCACTTAAACCCTACAACCCTACAATATTTTAAGGAGCCACGTCTGAGTGCTACTTCAATTATAAACAATATTAATGGAAGGTTTCCTAAATGCATTTACCTCGCTTTATAATAATCTCCAAACATAATTTCGAGCCAGAAAAGGCAGCTGCATGGACTGGCATACAGCCCATATTGTTCGCTTTAGCAATGTCACCGCCATTTTCAATCTGCAAGAAAAGGAACCAGTTATGAAATGACAGGTTGACTAACACTTTTCACACACATACACTGCATACACTATCAAAATAGATTGTAAGAAATGAAAATATTAAACACTGGCTAATTGATACAAGTGGGTCAGTGGCTAAGACCCTGAGCTTGTTGATCAGAAAGGTCAACAATTTGAATCCCTCGCACCGTGTCACAGAGTGAACTCCCGTTACTTGTCCCAGCTTCTGCCAACCTAGCAGTTCAAAAGCACGTAAAAATGCAACCTGTAAAATGGGAACCACCTTTGGTGGGAAGGTAACAGAGTTCTGTGCGCCTTCGCGTTTAGTCATGCGGGCCACATGACCACAGAGGCATTTTCGGACAGTGCTGGCTCTTTGGCTTTGAAACGGAGATGAGCACTGCCCCCTAGAGTCGGGAACGACTAGCACATATGTGCAAGGGGAACCTTTACCTTTTTAATTGATACAATGTGTTTTATCTCTCCCAATTGTGGAATTGAGGCCCCCAAATCAGAAAGAATAGAGGAAGTTGTACTTCTCACTCAGCTAAAGTACATCTTCCTCAATAGAGAAATATTATCCTAAATTTCCCTGGAATGATGGAGGGATTACTAGAGTTCCCATATAGTCGATTTCTTCCCTTCACGCCTGGATAAGATGATCAAAATTTGCAGGAACAAAAGAAACAAGACAAATGTGTAACTCATTGCAATAAGATGGCACTTTAGAAGATTCAATTCAGATCTTTTTATTTACTGGGCTTATATGCTGCTCCAATCATTATCTGCTCTGAGTGGCATATGCAAATGAGGTTAAACAATAATTGCAAGAATAAAAAAATATGCCACAGAAAATACAATAAACCTCTAACCACTATATTATACTTACACACCAAGCAACAGATAATCCTTAACTTATAACTGGTAAGTTAGTGACCATATGAAGTTCTAACAAACCCACCCAATGGATTTGAAGTTCCAGTGTCTCCCCCTCCCTGTGGTCATGTGACTGCAATTTTAAATATTTTTCTGGAAACTTAACAACAGCTGTGTTTGTCTAACAAGTGCCACAAATAAGATTGTAAAAAAAGATTGTAAAAAAAGACCCATGGTGGTGCAATGGTTAGAATGCAGTATTGCAGGCTAACTCTGCCAAGTGTCAGCAGTTGAGAGACTCAAAGTAAATTGACTTTACTTTCAATTCTTCCAAGGTCAGTAAAATTAAGATCCAGATTGTTGGGGGTAGTATGATGACTCTGTAAACTGCTTAGAGAGGGCTGTAAAGCACTGTGAAGCGGTATATACTGTAAGTCTAAGTGCTATTGCTATTACAGTTGCTAAAACTGATCTGGCCATATGGGGACTCACTTTACAATCATCATGAAATTGTGGGCTCAATTATGGTGGCACATCAAGGGCTACGTCTAATAAAATAGATATTCCACTATGAGAAGGAATAGCATTACAACATCGCAACCCTCAAGAACACGAAGTTATAAAAAGAGAGTGTAAGTAGTAGACAAAGGACAATTCAAGCACATTGACAAAAATAAATACATTTGTTATACATACCAGAAGTTTCAGTGCTTCATGATTATCTTTGTAACATGCTACTAATATAGGTGTATTTCCACCCTCTCCTTCCAGATTTACATCCGTAGTGCTGCATTCAAGGAAAATCTAAATATTCAAATAAAATGTAAATGTTTTCGGTCAACTCACTGTTATACTATTTTTAGAGAGGCTATACTGTAACTATAACAAGCACACATATGATCATAAATGGCAGATTTAGTCTTGTTATCCAATTATAAATCACTTGATGGTTATTGACCAGATTTGTGATTTAGCGCTGTGTCTTAAAACCAGTATACAATTAGTACAACCTGTTTTACACCCATTTCCAATCCTCACTGCTGTGCTGTATTACAGCAAAATTCCAATATTGCAGTTTTTTAAAGTCTAGAAGTTCAAATAAATAGTAGCTCTTGTTTGTAAATTGAATGCATATACTCTAGACTTCCAGTATCCTACAGTAAGTGTTTAGTGTTTAGGTGTACTTTGTATGTAAGCTACTGTATAACAGTGGCTTCAATTAAGACTGAGATTTCTGTAATGGCACAATTAAGAAAATCAGAAATCATGGTGCTAAATTCAGAGTTAGGGCCTGTTAGGTTTGTGGAAGCCACCAGGGAGCATCAGAATCTGCCTGTCTGTCTTCCTTTATCTCACTCAGCCTACCACCCTTCCTTCCACCCTTCCTTCCACCTTTCCCTCCCTCCCTCTCTCCCTCCCTCCCTCCACTTAATGACTACCATGTTTATTTAATGTCTGCCACAAAAAGGTCATCAAATCAGGTCCAATCATGTGGTAACCTGCTTAATGACCGCAATGATGTATGACTGTAATTTTGGGCTCAATTATGATTGTAAATTGTGGACTACCTGTATTGGCACATTTAATTAATTTCTTCTTTGTTTGGAACAATTATAGTTGTAAATTGAGAACTATCTATATATAGATTAATAACTGCAAATAAGACTGGCCAATGTAATAATGACGACTCTTGACAAGTCTCTGGAGTTTTCTTACAACAATTTTGAGAATGCTTTCCCATTTCCTTCTCTCTAAGGATAAGAGAAAATAACTAGATATTTTGTGCTTAAGAAAGAATGAGAACAGAGTCTCTCAGTTTCCAGGCTGGAGTTTCAAACCACAGTATCAAACAAACTTTCAACTATATGTATACAATACCAAATGGTATCATGTTTGCTCATCAGAAAATTTCATTAAGGAAGAAATCTTACCGGGATCCAATTGCCTTCATTTGTGAGAAATCTTAGCTTCCTGTTTATCAAGATCATTGTGCTTCTTAATCCGGAGCCCTACACCAGTGGTCCCCAATCTTTCTGGCTCCATTGACCAGCAGTGGGGACAGTAGCAGGGAGAAGGGGTTGGTTTAGTGCGTGCAACCTCGATTGTGTGCATGCACAAATGAAGCTTTGCATTGTGCATGCACAAATGAAGCTTTGCTTCCACCGCCCAGTTCCCAACAGGCTGCGGACTGGTACCACTCTGCGTCCCTGGTTTGGGGTCTCCTGCCCTACACTTTCCATCACTTTATCCTCATTACATCAGAACACCCCCTATTTTCAATATAATTTCCTGATAGAGCTTGTTTGGTGTAATGGTTAATGCATCAGGCTAGAAACCAAGAGACTGATAGTTCTAGTCCTATTTTAGGCATGATACCAGCTGAAAAAACTGTCCAGGGACTCACCGGGAAGCAATAGAACTTAAAGTATTAAAAAAAGAACAGAAAACAAACCTTTTCCTGAAAGCCAAAATTTTAAAACTTGTTTTAAACTATCCTCTGTATTTTGCCTTCAATGAATAAAACTAAATTGCTAATTTCTGTTGTCTGGTAGCTTTTTTAAAAAAGAACAATATCAGAATTTGAAAGATTAGATTAGCTTCCACTTAGGTAGTAATAAGATGCAGAGATAATAAGATGCAGCATTTTTCATCTGTCTATAGTTCAGCATCTCCAAAAATCAAGATATAGCATATTAACCCCCATTAACTCCTTTAAATATCCATGAGATGGTCTTGTTTTTTAACTTCACCAACTTACATTCATATGAATTTGGAAATGGAGCTTTACCTTAACTAAATCATTTAAAAGATACAACACAGCCCAGTGAAGTGGAGAAATCATATTGGAATTAAGGATGTTTGGGTTGGCCCCTCTGCTGAGAAGTAATTTAACACTTTCAGTCTGTTGCTTTTTTGTAGCCCAGTGCAGTGGTGTATTTCCACACGAGTCTGGTACATTTAGAGCTATGCCAAAGACAGGAAAATTGAGTACATGTTACTTCACATTTTTATTTCACATAAAATGATATTGTATTTTAGGTAATACTACTGTAATGAACTGTAAATGGAAATATAAATTTAATGAAAGAACCAAGATTTGCAGCAGAAACCTTATTCTGTGTGTATTCTCAAGATTCTGCATTTAAACCATCAAATGTACGTGCATGCTTGTAATATGCTCTCAAAAGATCAGTAGATGAATTTCACATTGCATGAATTGAGTAATTTTCAATTTATGACCTCAATTGGAACCACAACTTCCATCAGTATGTGATGGCCTGGCTATGTGTCTTATCATGTGACCATGCCTGATTTTACATTTTTTTGCCATGGCCTTTAAACAAATTACCCTGTCATTACGTGAATCCAAATTTCCCCTTCCACTTTGCTCATTGCCTAGGACTGGGAAGGTTGCAGGTGGTGATCACAGCAACTGTTACAAATAAGTGCCATTACCAAGCACCCAAATTGTGACCATATGACTACAGCGATGATGTGACAGTCGTAAGTATGACGACCAGTCATAAATCACTTTTAGCATCATTGTAACTTTGAATGGTTGCTAAACAAATACTTGTGAGTCGAGAACTAGATGTATATGTACCATGTTTCCCCGAAAATAAGACAGGGTCTTATTTTCTTTTGACTCCCGAAATAAGCATTTTGAGGAAGGTCTTATTATTTTTGAGGTGCAGGAGGAGGCGAGCATGGTCACCTCAAGGCTGTTGCTATGTTGTAATATTTTTGAGTAGGGATTATTTTGGGATGAGGCATTATTTTATCGTATGCGCTCAAAAGCCCGATTGGACTTATTATCTAGGGAGGTCTTATTTTGGGGAAAACGGGGTATTTATGAATAATTCAGAAATTGTGAATAGAAATTGTGAATTTCTAATTTTCCATCAAGAAGCTATCGCTACCATATGTCACATCAAACACCAGGAGTGATACTCTGCTTCACAGATGTCAACTATTTTTCTCTTCTTGTTTGCTTCTTTTGCAAAACTGCATGCATCACATACATTAAATTCCATACACTCCTCCATTCTTTTAAGAAAATGTTATCTGTGTCCTACAATCCCTCTTGGCCTCCAGTATCATAAGCCCAGTAGGCAATCAGGATCTAAAGAGCTATTTCCTGAGTGCTGCAAAATATGCAGACATTTAAAACGGAAGGGAAGACCTTCAAAATATGCTAACAACTGGAATTTCACTAAACACATGACTTTGATTATAGAAACAATTTACCCAGTTCCCTAAATTTGGAGCAATAGCAAAAGCAATGGCTAAAAGTACCCTAACGAAGAAACACTGCACCATCTCTAGCAATAACATATACAAAGCATGATGATTACTCAACAGATTGGTTTGTTTGGACTTGTTGATTTCCAGACCCTGTCAGATGGAAACTTCAGAAGATTGAAATAACTCGTATAGTTTTTCCCTGTCGTTATCTAAGCTTCTGTTCTGTCCTTAATATGTTTTTCACAACTGGAAAGTTTTAAATGGATCAAACTAAGATTGGTGCAAATCACTGTTTCCCATTTCAGTAGTAGCCATCTCTTTGTGTGCACATGCAAACTCATATTTATTTGAAAAGTTTTGTGATTAAAGAAACTAATTAGAAGAAAGTTGCTTCATCTGAACATGGCAAGGTATGCACCAACCATCCTTCTCTAGCATATGTTTCTGATAACTTTAGAATATCTGCAAGTTAAGAATGCTTGGAGAAAAATATATCTGTGTTCAGAAGAAGCAACTTTCTTCTAATTAGTTTCTTTTATGACAAAACATTTCAAATAAATATGAGTCTGCAGATGCACATAGAGATACCTGCACAAAAGGCCATTTTTAGAGTGCAGCAGAATGATGTGCCCCAACAGGGTGTTATTTATGATTATTATGTTTTATTAGGTCACAGGAGTCAGCATGATACATGACAAACGATAATTTACTCTTTGCTGTCCTCCTGAGTTATTGAATTGGCATTCAGCCTTAACCACAACCGATTTTGGCACCTTCAAATGAAGAATCATCCATGACCATTTGCATTAACTCAAGTTGACCTCTTCCTGCAGCATGATGCAATGGTGTAGCATTCAGCTGATCCACTTTCTTAAGTCCTTCACGATTCTTCTTAATGAAACTTCGAAGTCTGCAAGTATTTCCATCTGAGATCACCTAATTGAGGTTTAAGCAATTTTAGTCTGGTACCCCAGAAATTCCAAATTATATTAATGTTTCTAAGTAGCTCTTTATTATGCAACATGTTGACAGTGAATTATTATATATTCATTCATCACTACAAAGGTTCATTGACTATACTAATAGCAGAACTGCAGTTATTTAATATGACCTTTAATCTAATTACTACCGTTTATTTTATTTAGGTCTAAAAGGATCCTGGGAACATGATAATAATTTTGCTGAGTTAGGCCTAGCCCGCCTAGATAGCGCCTCCCCCAGAAAATATTACATTTCTATACTGAAGCATATTTGATGGAATATTAAGTAATACTGTTGTATTAGATTGCAGAAAAAGCTATATTGTAGAATGAGGTAATAGGACATTAAAATGTATTATATTAAGAAAACAAAAATTCCAACTGTTATAAATGACAAAAATATGTAAGTGAAGTTCATTTCAGATTACATTTTGAAAAAAACCAGCACTTTAGCTTTTTATGGTCTGACTTTGTAATCCAAATTATAATCCACTCTTCTAACAATGTTATACATGTGGTTGAAATCTCAATATAAAATGTGGAATACAGACACATCTATTTATCTATTACAAACATTTAGGATGATTATCAGAATTCTCTAGAATATTTTAATAATCAATTTACTATTGAGTATAGTAAATTATTTAATTTACTATTAATATTTAATAGTAATACTATTCTCCAGAAGATTTGGTACAAAAATTAAATACACTTAGTTTGTCAACAATTAAAATTCAACAATGGAACACTAAGAACACTGGAAGCACAATGGAAGATTAGAATGTTGGCTTTGAGGCTAATCCGTGTTTTGAATAAAAATGATATACAGTAGAAGATTTCAGCCATGAAGTTATTTTAATTTAAAGCAAAGGTTTCACAGATTTTTAATGAATGGCACTAGTTTTTAAAGCATGCTAAGTAAATATCATTTTTATTTGCTAATTGTTTCATTCCCAGCCTCGGTGTTTAATTAATGTACAGCACATGCAATCACTGAGTCATCATCCAACATTTATTTGCCAGTTTTGAAGTGTTAAGTTAGATTCAGTAGATGCTGCCTTTTCTGCAACCAACCATTTGTAGATTTTCCAGCTCAGTGAAACTTTCACTGTCTTTACTAAGCCATTACTTTTGGCATGGCTTTAGGTGAAAGATGTCAACATCAGTCTCCAAAACAGAAAACTGATCTTGGAAGCCTGAAATCTGCTTTCCCATACCTAACATAAAATCCCAGTTTCTGGCACCCAGCTAGGTCATTAAATCCAACATCTTTCATCTACCTGTGTAACGACCAGATGGTCCAACTAGAGTTTTCCAGATGAGCTGGGTCTCAGTCCCCAATTCCCTACCAAATTGGGAAAGGGATTATTTTTAAATAAATCAAAAACTGAAGAAGCCGATTGTAAAGTGGACGGCAGCGATGAGGACGAAATAGTATATATTGTAGCTAAATAACCCTTTGATTTTCTCCATGATCCTATGGATTGGTTGGGAGTCCGGTGCAGGACGGGACTCTCTCTTGCTCTCGCTTTTTCACCTCCTCTGCTCCTGACTTTTTCCATTCCCCGGCGCAGTTAGCATCCCTGCCCCTAGCACTCTCTTTGTAGTGCTCCGAATAAGCCACTCGGGATCGCCCGTCTTTCCCTCTCGTGTCCCAACGATTCCCAGAGGCAGCTACAGTGGGTGTTGCGCGCAGGCACCTTACCTTAAAGACATCCTGCGAGGCCACTGAACAAGCGTCGGCTTCGCACACCACCCCTTCGTAAGAAGAAGGGTGCAGCTGCTTCTGGTCGCGGCTCTGAAACCATTTCAGGATCGAGCGCTTCATGGCTAGCGTGCTCCTGGCTGGAGGGACTTCAAGAGGCAACCTGAGCACCAGGACGTGAAAAGAAACAAGTTGTGGAAACACCCTATGCGCGCCTCCCGAAGTGAAGCCCTCCCTCGGACGGCTCGCTTGGCGCGACACGCCCACGGGGGGCGGGGGGACGCCGCAAAGAGCGGACGGCGCGTGGGAGAAAGTTGGTTTCTTCTCTAAGTGGCGGACATCTGTGGGACCATGAAGAAAGTAAGGTTGGAACAGTGGCCAAGCGAACAGCGTTTGGGAAGCATTTCCTTCTACTGGATTTACCTTCTTCAGTAGGTAAGTAGCGACCAAGCCATTAGGAAGCTAGAAGTCCCATCTATAGCTACAATTCCCATCCCTACTAGGCAGTCTTGCCAGGGAGTTGAAATGTCAACGCATGGAGACGAGCATCTTGTGAAGGGAGGAAAGAGACCCCGCAAGAAGGAAAAGGGCTGCTGAAAACCTTAAATTTCAGCATTCTTCATAATTAGCTAAAATAGATGGAACTCTGAACCGGCAGCAAAGTGTCATAAAACTATTGCTGCCTAAAGACCAGCAATGGAGAATGACAGTTTTCGATAGTTTTTAATTGGTTTCCTTTGCAACATTTATTTCTCTTCCTTTATAAGTAAATCTTTCCTTCCACCTATATAACTGCTACAAACAGCTGTCACAATATAAACATTAGTACCAGATTTATTATTTTAGTTTGGATGCCTTCAAGTCAGTGCTAACTCCTAACAGCTACCTGGCGAGGCACTGCAATTTTCTTGGCTAGATTACAGAAGTTGGGTTCTTCCAGGGCTGAAAGAGAGTTATTGATCCAAGGTGGGATCAATCAAAGATGGGACTGGAACTTCCAGTTTCCTGGTTTCTAGGTCAATAACTGCCTCATAGTACCTGAATTAGTTGATTTGGGTTTTTTTTAATGCAGTTTTTCCTCATTTTCGTAAATTCCAGCATGTCCTGTATGGTGCCATCCAGAAAATTTGGATGGCAACAAGCTGGAGGAAAGAAGCCCAAAAGTTGACTAAAGAAGAAAAAAGTAGAGTCAAAAAGAATTTGCCCATCATCCATTTGTTTAGTCAAAATTCTTTGGATTTAGCTGTTTTAAGTCAAAATTATCTCCATAAAATTTAAAAATGTGGAGACCTCTTTTTCCTTTTGGAAATTAAAAGAAATGGTTTAAAAGAAAATAATAATAATCTGACTTCACCCATTCATCTTTTTGTCCTGCAGTCCAAAACTGTCAGTCAACCCTGATATCATCCAGTTACTTTCATAGTCTCTTGAGAGAAACCAATGGATTCTAAGAATGTTCACTCAATGAAAATTATAGGATTCTGTGGTTTTATCAATGAAATGCTTTCAAGAGAAGCCACACTGATTTGGACTCTTCAGTTCTCATCACTAAGGAGTCTCACAGCTGGCAGTTCTGAAAACCAAAAAAGATGGAATAGAAAGAGAAATGGGTGGAACAGTTAGGATGGAACACAATAGTCTCTGTCTTTCCATGTTTAGTTTGAGATAACATGAATATATCTGTGCATGTTCACATTTAATATATCTTTCATTTGGATAATCTGTTTGTTTGAATGCCAGCTTTATTATTTTTAGAAATAACTCAAGATGGCAAACATACCTAATATTGCAGGATCCAATCTGGGTCGGTCATGTAGACCAGAGGTTTAGTTTTCCGAGTTTTCAGACTCATGCTGATTTGGGAACTTTTTTCTACCAGAATGTATGCTCTGGGCTATTCTATGCATTATATTTATGTGGTGCCTGGTTGTGTGTGGCTTTTTTATGGATTGATTGGGATTTGGATGGCTGCCTATCAAGTCGTGGGCTGTTGTTTCTTTGTGCTGCCTAACATTAAATACACAATACTCCTTCCTCCTCTTATTTTCTCCACCAAAATAACCCTCTGAGGTGCTTTGGGCTGAGAGAGACTGGCTGTCCCAAAGTCACTCAGTTGGCTTTCATGGCTGATGCAGAACTGGAACTGACCGACTTACTCTTTCTATCCCAGGGCCCAAACCTACTCATCTCTGTTCAGTAGTCTGTCCCACTGAATCTACTGGTGCTTACTCCAAAATAGAGAGCCTGTTCAGTAGCCTAGTCAGTGATTAAAGGCCCTGAACTAGAAACTGGGAGAATGTTCCTTTCACCCTGCCTTAAGCAAAAAGCCAGCTAAGTGACTTTTGGACATCTACCCTCTTTTAGCCCTAGGAATGCAATGGCAAGCTACTTCTGAAAAAACTGGTAAGAAGATCATTTGGACCTGTACAGGTAATCACACAAAGTTAAGACTGAGTTGAAGACATACACGGAAACAACATTTCTAAAGTAAGAGTAATGAAAGTTATGATTTAAGATTCGCTATATGAGATATAGATAGATGATAGATGATAGATAGATAGATAGATAGATAGATAGATAGATAGATGATAGATAGATAGATAGATAGATAGATAGATAGATAATAGATAGATAGATAGATAGATAGATAGATGATAGAATGATAGATAGATAGATAGATAGATAGATAGATAGATAGATAGAGATAGAGATATATAGATGTAGATGTAGATATAGATAGAGAGATAGAGATAGAGAGATAGAGAGATAGAGATAGAGATAGAGATAGAGATAGAGATAGATAGATAGAGATATATAATTTTAAAAAGAATATAAGTGTAATTGTAGTTACAAATAATAACCTTTGCTATTATATATGTGTGTTTGTGCATATCTGCATGTGTTACTTCTAATTATTTTGTGATTTAGTTCAATTGAACACTGTCTGGAACAATAAGATCCCAGTTTTCTAGAATAACAAACATTGATATATTTGTAGACTCTTGATTAGGTTCTTTTAGACTGCAGTTTTTTAAAGCTTTGTGAGGCTGCAATTTAAAAAAATGAATTAACAATTTTGGAAGGACATTTTGAAAGGAATTGATTCTTAAGGGATACTAGAGAGAATCTGAAGCTTAATGACAAAAGTTCATATATATATTTTAATGTATTTACATAAGATAGTAAATCTAATAAGAAGATTAAAAATTAGAATAGTTTTCCTCAGATGGACAGAAAAAGCTTTTATATGTATTCATGCAAAATGAGCTTGATAATGATAAAACAATGTACCCATCAGGCTAAATTAGATTCCTTGAAGATAACCTCAGATCAAACCTTTGATAAATATATGACTGTTTAATAAATGCAGTATATTGAAAAAGAAGAATTCTTTCAAAAATTAAGATTCTGACAGCACTATCTAAAGCATATTTATTTAAAACCAAATTCCAATGAATTAGTGGGAATTACTTCCAGGTAAACTACACGTAGGATTACAGCTATAAAAACCTACTTAATTAAGCTACAAATATGACACCTTAATGGAAGACTAATAGGAATATTTATTATTATGTAACAGAAGGTATATATGGTCTGTTTCTACATTAAAATATTCTGATATTTGATTAACCATAATTTCTTTTTATTGGGTTCCAAATGAGATTTTTATTAAAAGTTCTCTGAAACATCTAGAGAAATTTATCTGAGAAGTTCTCTATCAGAAATACCTTGGAAATATTTATTTATTTATAATAGTTCCAAAGTTCTATTTATCATGTTTTAAAGCTGAATATATAGCATTTCTTCAAGAGAAAAATGGAAGATTCGTAAAAAGATGCAGAAAATTAATTATAAATTGAATAGCAGAAAATAATTTATCCTAAATAATGCTGAGTAAATTGGTAGATGAAACTCAACTTTAGAACGAAAAGGAGATTAAAAAGGGTTTTCCAAACATGGCAGAATTGTTGAGAAAATGCTAAATGAGTAATTAATATCTATTTACATGAACTAAAGAGAACAATAAGGAAAAAGATACAAACAAGGCCAAATGATGTGACAGAAAACATTAAGTTTAGGAATTAAAGCAGTTGACAAAAGTGATTACGTCTTTCAGGCTTGCTTATTTTCTGAAAAGAACAATGATATCAAATGTATGTTTAAAATAAAAGGATTTTTATGTGGCAAAAAAAAGGTTTTCCTGTAAAGAAATTAAGAGTAGCTCACTAGATTATAGAAAGCAATGTGTTACCTTACCTTGTGAAGTACTTTTCAAGGATACAGCTCCTGATCATTCATGACGAACCGAATCCTGCTTTCTCTCTTGTTATCTGTTCTTCCTTTCAGATGGTTCAGAAAGTAGAGTGATGGAGCTCTGCTCCCACTGAATAATCTCACTTCCCGGAAGAGTCATTTATGGGAGGGATACTTGGCCAATGAATAAAGTGCTAAGACCTCATTTTGATTGAATCCTTGACAAGCCAACCCATTTTTATGATGAACAAGCTTTCTATAAACCTTCCAAGATAATAAAGCTTCAACTATTTTAGGGAGCCATGGAAGGTCACTTCCTGATCTTTTTGATGAACTAATTGCTTTTAATGGATAGTCTAAGTAGCAGCATGCATAAATGAGGTCTGTAGCATAAGATGTGTTGTGATTTTTTTTAAAGAAAAGTAGAGAAGAATATAATCAAAATGCATCTTAGTTCATCAAAATACATTACAACTTATCAGATACTTTAGGTGTCGTTTCTTGTTCACCCTGAAAGTAAATAGTTTCCTTCTCTTGAATTTATGAAAATTGTGTTTAAATCCACACAAGTAGAATTATCAAGAAAAAATGTGCATGAAGCATTTTATTAATTTAGTCTCAAATAAAAACATATATCACAGAATCTCTTTTTGAGGGACTTTTTTCTGAAACACTGTAAACAATTAACAATTTCTTCTTCCTTATTTATTTGTTGATCCTTCTTTGTTGATCCATTTTTTCCTCTGAAAGTTGCCTTTGTTTACATACACACCAGGCGACTTAAAACAGAAATGGGAAACATTGCATAGTTTAGAAGATGGTAAAAGTATACTTTGAACAATAGAGTCAAATATAGCTTCCAGTTTTTGAAACATGTACAGTATATATAACATACATTCCAAATGGAAAAACGACCTTTACAAATACCTTACTATGTATTTTTCTGATTAATCCTGATTCATGTTGGTAATTAATGTAAGAGTGCATGATTGATTAGGCTTAGAAACTGAATTAAATACAGAATACTTGTATTTGTTAGATTTATATCTTTGTTTGTTCAAGGGCACAAGGTTGAACACATAATGTTTCTTTATAACAATTTTTTATATAACAAAACACCCGTGACTTAGGTTGGACTGTTTTAGAACAAAAGCTATGTCTTTTATTATTACTACTTGTTAAATTTATTTGCTGACTACTGTCTACTTTAGGCAGCTTATAGAACATAAAATAATTGATTATTCTAACCTAATAGAATTCTGATTGCCAATGATTGTTTGTGATTTAAGACAAGACTTCCCCTCCTCTTACATATAGTTGCTTGGGACTAAATCTTGCATCATTTGCAAAATATTTACCACTGAATTGAAAACTTTTCCTTTTTTCTTTAAAAAAATATTTTTATTGTATGTTTTTATACATTTTATATCACAATTTCAACTTTGCAATAGCGATATGCTGGTTGTATCATCACTTTTTAAAATATACGTGATGTTATGTATCCTAATTACATCTATTTTTCTCTTATTCATATAATATTCAACATAGAAAAAGAAAAAAAGAAAAAAATATAGGGACTTAATATATGAAAAATGGAAAAGGTTTCCATAGTTCTAAAATGTATAAAGATCTATGTTAGAACTGTGGAAACCTTTTCTTTTTTTCATATAAAGTAAATAAACTAGCAGTTAGTTCTCATTAAGATTTTACTTTTTTCAGACTTTTGCATACTTAGAAATTTGTCTGCATTGGAAGCATGCAGGTACAAATGCAAAGGCTAATGCTAATTATTGATTAACATTAGGTAGTACCATACTTTATTAATATTAGCTTATACTAACAACTATGTTATTGCACATGTGTGTATGTGTGTGTGTGTATGTGTATGTATGTATATGTATGTGTGTGTATGGTATGTATGTATGTATGTATGTATGTATGTATGTATGTATGTATATATGTATGGGAGGAGCCGAAGTACAGAAAGAGGGAGTGGTGACCTTCCTCCCATATTTAGGCATACCAGGGGTTGTAACACAAATACATACCTATTTCCCTGGCTCAACTGATAAGGAGGCGAGCCTGTGGCTTAGTGGCTAAGACTCCTGCCTAAGATATAATACAGCCCAGGTTCAAATCCCAGTAAGCGTATGGCTAGCTGATGAGAGCTAATTAGCTCGAAATAGATCTATACTAGTCTCCCTTTATTTATTTATCAGTACAAATACAACACAAATATAAAAAGGCAACATTAAAAATAAAAATATGGTTTTCTGCCTGCATGGTCTTCTGTGATGAGCTGAAGGACAGAAAGAGGGAGTGGTGACCTTCCTCCCATATTTAGGCATACCAGGGGTTATAACACAAATACATACCTATTTCCCTGGCTCAACTGATAAGGAGGCGAGCCTGTGGCTTAGTGGCTAAGACTCCTGCCTAAGATATAATACAGCCCAGGTTCAAATCCCAGTAAGGGTATGGCTAGTTGATGAGAGCTAATTAGCTCGAAATAGATCTATACTAGTCTCCCTTTATTTATTTATCAGTACAAATACAACATTATATATATTTCTGTGATGAGCCGAAAGGACAGAAAGAGGGAGGAGTGAGCTCCCTCCCATATTTAGGCATACCAGGGGTTGTAACACAAACACACACACACACACACACACACACATATATATATATGTGTGTGTGTGTGTGTGTGTGTGTTACAACCCCTGGTATGCCCAAATATGGGAGGGAGCTCACTACTCCCCCTTTCTGTCCTTCGGCTCATTACAAAAAACCATCCAGGCAGAAAACCATATTTTTATTTTTAATGTTGCCTTTTTTATATTTGTGTTGTATTTGTGCTGATAAATAAATAAAGGGAGACTAGTATAGATCTATTTCAAGCTGGCTAGCTGATGAGAGCTAAATAGCTTGAAATAGATCTATACTAGTCTCCCTTTATTTATTTATCAGCACAAATACAACATATATGTGTGTGTTTGTGTGTGTTTGTTTGTTTATGTCCATGTACTGTGTGTGTATGTGTGTGTGTGTATACACACACACACACACACACCCCAATTAAATTAATCAACAGAATGGACTATAAATTAGTAAGTTACTAGAGAAATGGTGAAAGACAATAGGGAGAAGGAGCAAATGCATTGAAAGCATTGTAATTCGTGTGTAATGGTGTAGATAATAAAAACCCCAGGAAAGTAAAGGATTCTCTAGAAACAGCTGCTTTTTAAGTGGGCATGCCTGATATAAGCTAGTGTAGTCATCTCTAATGGATTTTTAACAGCCCTATAATATAAAGATAAAACTATGACTGATGTTAAACTTAAAAGCTGCAAAAGAGACTCAGAAAAATGGAAATGCTAATTTAAAAAAGTATTAAAATGAATTAGAGAAGATTTGGAGCAAGCTAAAAATAAGTAAGAGAAAAAAATATCATTTGATTTGAACAGAATGTTCAGAGTACAGCAAGACAAAAACATATAAGAAATTAATATCATTTGTTCATGCATATTTTTAAAGGTGTACTTGGGCTTACTTACAGGTTAGTTAGCACAAGGATTCATTTGTTGAATAGTAGAGTAAGTATTTACTTTGGGTGGTTGGATTATTAGTGAGAGAAAGGTAAATATTAGAATGGAAGGAAGAGCTGAAGAAAATGCTAGAGAATTAGAGACTGAACGTGAGAGTTTGGTGTAGTCTAATGTGGTGGAAATAACACCAACATAAAGGGTGTTTTGAGGGGATGTTGTTGAAGATGATGTAAGGTAAAGGTAAAGGTTTCCTTCACACATGTGCGCTAGTCGTTCCTGACTCTAGGGGGCAGTGCCTCCGCGTCCCTTGAAGATGATGAGGGGCTGGTAATTAGATGAGAGAAAATAGAATAAGAAGAATGGAAAAGGACAATTCCATTCTGCCCTTAGGGTAAGAAAAGAGTGTTTCAACTACCTTATTTGAATGTATTTCATTGTACAAACTTTCCCCACCCACCACCCATAGGCTATATATCCTCTAAAAGTGAGAAAAGAGATAGAGAAAATCTTTATCATCTACTGACCAGATAAGAAAAATAGGACATTGCGGGATTTCAAACAGCTCTCAGATGAATCACAACTTTCCAGTGCTCTGCTTCCAACTTTTATACTCAGTAGACCATTATATCTGTGCTGTGCTGTTTCTCATCATAAATGTTTGTTTGCGCTCTGTTCCCGTTTTGTACATTTTCTTCATGTCTGAAGTTTCCAGTTTCTTTTTCAAGTTTATTTGTACTTGTCACGCAGTCATGATACATAGATGTTTCCACCAGCCTATCTCTTTTTGATCAGTTCTTGGTGGTACCAATTGATAGTTTAATCTTTATTCTTCTGCATTCATATTTTGTTCTTCCCTTTGCTCCTCTTTTATAATTAATCAGTTAATAATTAATAGTAATTAGTAATAGAAATATACAGATAGAATAGAATAAAAATAAACTGTGAATATAATATAAGCAATGAATAAAAATGTAAACAGAATACAAATATACATTAGGTGCCCTTGATAAATGCAAATTAATACTGTATCTATTCAGAACATGCTAGCAAAAGAATCCACAAACTTGGTATGTATTATGAGATGTGGCTGGATACTTCTAAGGATATCCTCATTAACCACTGGGTTTCTGGTTCAATACCAGCTGCATCCCAAGATGGCGAGAATGGGTGCCTATATGGTCTCCATGGTTAAGATTGGCTTTACACAGTGAATTTCAGCCCTGACTCACAAAACACTCACCATACACAGGAACAGGTCCTTCCTTTACAGCATATGAAGTGATAATGGAAAACATTCACATTTGTCCTTTGTCATAATAAGATGGGTTACCCCCGTTATATAATACTGTGAATGGCCCAGCTAGATATGTTCAAGTCCTAAACTTGAATCTGTGTCTGGAAACCACAAGAATCTGTATAAGGTAAAACAAATTCATATTGCATTTTACTAAAACAAAATTGCTTGTTATCAATAGATATCAGGCTAATCTGGTAATATCTGGTCTGGGAAGTTACTCATGATGGGGTCATGCTTCTTCTTGAAGAAGTTGTTTTGTGACTTGTGGAGGGGATGTGTTTCTTGGAATTGTGGCTCCTGCTTAAACCAGGGAAGCGTACTCTCAGCATTGAATAATGCATCAGTTATGACCATAGCTACTTAAGGTCTCCTACTTTTACTCCAAATTAGCAACCAGTAACCTATTCCAGTTTTTCCACCACATTGGCCATATGATGAGGGAATGCAAAATACAGGATGGATGCTATTGTTTCTATAAGATATTAACAATCACATCCATTTACCTCTGTTTATTCAAAAGGGAGTAGCATGGTGTTGGTATATTATGCACTTCTCTGTCAATACATCCTTGTCACATCAGATTGTCCTCTTGAGCACCTGCTCCAAACCTAATTTATTTTCCATGTTTGGAACACTGACTTACCAGGCTGGATCCCAGTTGCAGTTTTCTTCTGAGTTTAACCAACATATCAAATAATCACAAGTATGTAAACAGATGATCACTAGCTTAGGTCACATGGAAAGTAAAGAATCTAAGAAGTGCAGGATAGCACACAAAAATAATCTTTGCTTCAATCATGATACCGTGAAAGAGCTTCTTGTTTGCTCATTGTTATGAGCTACTTGGGGAAGCTCATAAGCTCACGCAAATATAAATTGTTAAGTGGTGTTGATACAAAACTAACCATAAGCTTCATAAAAATTTCCTGTTCCTAATGACAGGAAGTTGTTATAGCTCTCAAGTGTAATTTCATTCTATTGCACATAAAAGTACAATTAAGTGACATCCAATCAACCTTGTGCATATTCATTATTATGCAAATGTGTCTCTAGGTAGATTGTGGGATTATTATTTGTATGTCTACTGCAATTTGCTACCTTCCTGTCACAAAGCAATATACCAATTGTTTTCTTGCTATTCCAAGCCAGAGTGAGTTGTCCATATGGGATGAAATAACAAAGTTTGCATGAGAGAATGATTTTGTCAAAATCAAGAGTATGTCAATAGCATAGGAAACTTATAACTTTCAAAATGTTACTGAACTTTGGCTTCCAACATTCTTTAACCCATTCAGGCTGGTTGGATCTGCTGGGAACAATTATTTGGAGGGCTACATGTTCCCAATCTTTGATCTGTAAGAATGAACAACTTGGATCAATTACAGGAAAGTAATGAAATTAGTACCTTGTGATGATATTTATTCATTAAAGGGGAGAAAGGAATCTCCAGAGGAGAGAGATAGTGGAATGATAAGTTTTTTAAAATTTCTCTAGAAGACAGGATCCAGCAGTTTTTTGCTCTCACTCAATAGTCATTTTAGTTTTAGGACTATAAAATTGGATCTCAGGTAGAAGAGATGCTCTGGGAACAATAAATATGAATATGTATCAAAAGCTCTGGGTATAGATCAGCTTCCCAGGAACTTAACCTGGATCTCTAGTATTTTTTTAAATTGCTTTTTATTTACTTGTTCTTTAAAACACTCATTAAAAAATCTAGATGTAGGAGCTACTAGCTGATCTCCTTTCCCTACTGATAGAAAACTTTTAAAATATTTGTCTTACTATTTGGCTTAGGTATGCCATATCTTGGCTGAGCAAAATGAGAATGACCATTAGAAACATCCAAAAGTAAATGCTTTCTCTATCTGTTTCCTACATTAAGTGGCTTTCTGGATTTTTGCAAGCCAGATATGGTGTTTTCTATTTTTTCTATTTTTATTATTGTTTTGTATTTATTATTATTTGGTATTTTTTAAAAAAACATTATTTGATCATTTGTCAAGAGAACATGTTGATGATGCCTATATAAATATTGAACAGATTGTGAAAATAGAGAAAAATGTATTGCTTGTCAGAATACAGCATGATCCTATCCTACGCCGAGGGAGGGGCAGGGCTGACATCGTGACGATATGACATGTGATCTTGGAGCGCCAGGAGCGCCATCGATATCTCTGCCACTGGACAGTCCTTTTGGACCTAAACCATCCCATAGAAGCAGTGATAGAGAAGGGCACATTCTGCCAATCCCAGGGACATCACAAAGTCCCCAGTAGGTCCAGGAGAAACCCTTTTTTCCAGCCACAGAAAAGCAGCCATTGAAGTTGCTGAAAGTTGGGACAGTTCCAGAACAGAAGCAAAGTGGGAGAGAAAGTGTGTCAAATTGGTGAGGTAAATTTTATTATTAGAGAAGAGAACACCCAAAAAGATCAAAAGTAAAGTTAAAATTGAAGACAGAAGAGGTTAAGCGGCGAGATTAAGCCTGAGTAAAACTTACTGTGTTATTTTTTCTTTTTAATCTTTTTATTGATGGAATTCTTACAAATGCTTCTTACTTTTTAAACCGGACTGTGTTTTTTTTCTTCTTCTTCTATTTTTATTTTTTTAATATCTATAGATTAAGAATTTTTTTCTTTTTTCAATGCTCTATTGCATTTTCTCTTTAAGAACTTCTCTTTTTCTCCTTAAACCTGGTATATAAAGAGAGGAGTGAAAGTAGAAGAAAAGAAGTAACACCTTCACTTAGAGGCTTGGAGGCTTGGAAAAATTGTTTTTTCTTTTCTTTCTTTGAACATTTGATCTACATTTCAAGGTCTTTGAGTTTGTTTATTGAAAATGATAGCGGGAGGAGCACGGATTGTTTATACAGGTGCTCCTCTGGGGCACTATCAGTAGCTGGACTGGAGTGAAAAGAAAACCTTGACTTGAAAGAGAGAAGATTGCAGTGAATTTGTTTGGAACTTAATAAAAAAGCTTTATTCTATATAGCAGCAGTGTTTACTATCTGGAGGAATGTCACAGCACAGAAAAGAAAAGGAAGTGACATTACAGATGATTATGCAAGAAATTCAAAAAATATAAGTAGGAACAGAGAGTGTTGAAAAGAGAATGGAGAATATTGAACAAAGAACAGAAAAAATAGATGAAAAATGAGAATACTTATCGAATGATGATGAAATATGAGGACAGATTTCAAAAAATTGAAGAAAAAGATGAACAAAAAGATAAGAAAATTGGTGATACTGACAGCAGATTGAGGGTGGTTGGAAAAGACAAGAGTGGAATATTGGAATGGGAGATTGACAGATTAGAATTTTACCTCAGATTCCAGAATATAGAAGAAAAAAAGGGAGAAAATTTGGCAGAAGTAATGATAGAAATTTTGGCAGAAGCATTGGTGATAACCAAAGGGAAGTTGATGGAAGGAACAGACGAGGGGTCTTGAGTCTTTACAAGATATGCAATGGAAAACAAGTTGCCAAGAGATGTCCTTATAAGATCTACCAAGAAAGCAATTAGAACACAAATACTACAAATGGCAGGAGACATACTGTGAGATTGCACTACGATTGGAAGGATACAGGATGATGTAATGAAATGCTATAATAAAAACTAATTTAAATTTAGTTAAACTTAGAATATTATGCATAAAATGAAGTAATAGTTATAGTCAAATAAATGATTAACAATGATAACAATGCATATATATATATATATATATATATATATATATATATATGTATGTATGTATGTATGTATGTATATATATATATATATATATATATATATATATATATATATATATATATATATATATATATATATATGCTGGTTTTGTTGTATTCGGGTCTTTTCCCGTGTAAGGTTGAGATTGTCTTTACACGGGAAAAGACCCGAATACAACAAAACCAGCATACCTACACCCGTGAAAATCTACGAATATATATATATATATATATATATATATATATATATATATATATATATATATATATATATATATATATATATATATATATATATATATATATATATTTGTGTTACAACCCTTGGTATGACTAAATATGGGAGGAAGGTCACTACTCCCTCTTTCTGTCCTTCGGCTTATCACAAAGACCATGCAGGCAGAAAACCATATTTTTATTTTTACTGTTGCCTTTTTATATTTGTATTGTAATTGTACTGATATTTTATTTATTTATTTATTTATCAGTATATATATATGTACGTCTTTGGTTGTTCGAGTTACACATACATACATACATACATACACACACATATACATACACTAGACTGATAATATGAAATTTTATATAACTTGTAAGTGAGGACTATGGAGAGGACGCACAAAAGTTTTGTAACCAAAGATAAACAATTTCATGTAGTATACAATATAAAGAGGTAAAATTACTGGATGGTTTTAGGATGATGTAATAAAATCATAATATAATTTTATTCTAAATTTAGAATATTTCACATAAAAGGAAGTAATAATAGTTATAGTCAAATAAATGTTTAATAATGATAATAATTTTATACATATATGATTGCTGATATAAGATTCTATATAAATTGTAAGTGAAGACTTACGATGAGGAATATTGGACTAAAATCCACACCTGGTTGGAGAAAAATGAGAAAATACCGATGCAGGAGGAAGTTATTCATAAAATAATGGAATGTGCTGAATAAGTAAATTGACATTTGAAATTAGAGAACAAGAAGATAAACAATTTTATAAGATATGGGAATTATTTTATCAATGTTTAGATTAAAAAATGGAAATGAAAGATGCTAGAGAATGTTATTAATACAAGAATAATAGAATGATACTGAATATAATATAAAGATATATTATTGGATAGATTGAAAATGATGTGATGAATTGTTATAATATAAATGAACCCAATATTTATAGTCAAACAAATGAGGTACAATGATAATAATGTATACAAACATATTCAATTTGATATTATGTGATTCATATAAATTGCAAGTGATGACTATGGAAAGAATTCACAAAAATCTTGTAACCAATCGATACGCTGTATGTAATGGAAAATAGTTTTATGATTTGTTTTATGTTTTGTTTGTCTATATTTGTCTAAAAATAAAAATTTTTATACTTTTTTTTAAACAAGGCAGCAGGGGGAAAAAAGAATTAATCATACCAAATCCTTTTTTAAAGGGGTGGAACATGACCAGATTAACTGACCACAAGAATGCTGTGGAGACAGGATACCTTGACTTTAAGAAAGCATTTTGTAAATTTCCTAGAAGATTCAAGTAAAGATGAAAACTAAATGTGGCCTGCATTATATTAGAAGAATATAGAGCTGCATGAACCTAATCAAGGTAGAGGGGAAAGAATATTTCACTAGACTCTGTTGTGGGCCTTGTTCTCTTGAAAATGCTTCTAAATAACTTCACAAATTGGAATAAAGAACAAAGAAGAGGAACCAAGGTAATAGCTTTAAAGAAAAAGATTAAGAGGAATGGTTAAAATGTAGTGATATATTTAGCCTGGAGAAGACAAGACTATGGGAAGATATTCTCAACATATCCATTTAAAGGAAAAAATTAAAAGAAATAGTTAAAGGCACTGATATATTTAGTCTGGAGAAGTCAAAACTATGTGAAGATGTCTTATCCTCAACATGACATTTTTAAAGGGGAATGGTTAAATACACTGATAAATTTAGTCTGGAAATGACAAGGCTATAGGGAAATGTGAAACCTATACTGAACAGCTGTCATGTAGAAGGCGAGGCAGAATTGTACAGAGATGTTCCAGAAGATAAGAAACAATGAGATTAAATTACAAGGAAGTAGATTTCAGATGGGCATCAGGAAAAATGTCCAAACAGTAAGAACTATTCAACAATGAAACAGACTGCTTTGGTTGACAGATGGATTCTTTTTTGCTGGATATGTTCATTTGGATCTGTCATACTTCTCTGTCCTATCCAACTCCTAGGATTATCCTAAGGATGGTAAAAATACATTTGGTATTTGACACATTTTAATCTCAAAATGCCTTGTGTCAGTTGTAAAGCAAATTGTTCAGCTTGTTCCAGACATATTCTGAACTTGAAATGGCCATGTTTTTGAACTCAAATCTACTGGCAGCCAATTTCAAACCTCGAACAAGTGCTTCAAGCTCAAAATATGGAACTTTGAACTTAAAACATCTAAAATTAAAAACATTTTGCACATCTCTATAAGATAATAAAAACATGACTGTCACCTGAGCTCCCAGAAAAGGACAGGGTATGAATATAAAAGTTAATACTGAATCAATAATATGAATATTGAAGCTCTGAACTTTTCATTGTTTTGATTTATTTACACAGAATTAGGAACTGAGAATCAATTGCATTGTTCTATTACATTTTCCAGCTCAGAAAAAGAATATTCAATTTATACTCAAAACATTTATATTAATAATTTATAGACAAAAATGGAATATTTAACTGTTGAATCCTCTGTAAAGTAAAAGTATTTATCACAACCTGTACTGAACTATGCTCCAGCATGGTTTGGTCTTGTGTGTAAGAGTTATCACCAGGATGTGTACACAAATGATGGATCTTGGTTTGATTTGCCATTCTATATAGACATAACCTTTAAACATTTCTGTTTGATTAACGTGAACATGTTTATAAAACTTGCAGGTGCTGTGTGCTAATGGATTCAATTAGAAAAAGAAAGGCACCGGTTGATCTAATATGAATAGTAAAATGCTTGCTTTAGGCAGGTGAGCTAAAAACATTTGTTGCATGAAAAAAAAGGTAAATTTTAAAAGGGTGCCTTTCAGTGGTGGGCTGCTGCTGGTTTTACTACCGGTTGCTTCTCGCATGCTTTGCTGGGAACGTGTGCATAGTTCAATATAAGTTGTTCTTCGTGCATGCCCAGAACAATTTATAGTGAACTGCACACATGCGGTAACTAGAAAACAACATGGCGGCGGCATCAGCAGCGGCAAGGGAACTGGTTCGGGGCCGTGGCAAGCCTGGATTGCTGCCGGTTCTGCGACCCAGGCAAAAATACCACTACCGGGCCGAACTGGGAGCAACCCATCTCTGGTGCCTTTCATATTTCCAGTGTCGGTCTTTTCAATGAAAACTTAAAAGTTCCAAATTAGAGGTATAGCTTTAAAAGTTATATTACCAAGCACTATGAAAAATAAAAACAGTATTCTATATTGAGTGTGATATGCACTCAATTTAGAAAAGCAATCAGGATTGTTTCAGTTTGAAATTAGAATAAAATTGATCATCAAGAATGTCTGTATAATGACCATTCACATTGTCTAGGGAAGATATATTTGCAACCCACTGAAGTTAGCACAATGTTAGGAATATTTTAAGTTAATCCTTAATATTCTTCAAGGTACTGTTTACCACTGTTTTAATAAAGAAATATTAGCTATATCATCTAGCATATATTATGTAATTTCCCATATTCTTATTGTGTTCACATTAAAATTCTGCATTGGAGAGATGAAATATAAAGTTTTAAAATGCATTTTTACAACATAAATGTTTTAAAACTAAAAATGTTTTTAATTTTTTTTAATAAAATGTTTTAAAACCTTTAATTGTTTTAAAATTCTTAATTAGAAGGAAATCTAGGAGCTGTGTTCCCAAAACTAAAATTACTTTTAATGGAAAATGGGTGAAACCTTTAAATAAATAATAAAACTACTGAGAAAATGTTCCACTAGGAAGCCATTTACTGCAGCTGGTCAACTCTCTTACATTGCAGATGGTAATGACACGGCATGAGATAATATGATTTGCAAAGAATGAAAAACAAGCATGACCTTAAATGGATTTTTCTGTTGTGAGGAATGATAGCTTCTCCCTGACTTGTAGTTATTTTAAAAAGAGTGAAAAAAGGGTAATTAAATTCTTTTCTGCATGTTTTTTTAGAAATTAATCTAGAATTTAAATTCTAGAACATAGGAAAATGAAATTATTCTTTATCTGCTTTATTTTAAGATTTTAATCATTTTTATTCTTTATGTTTTAATGGCTTCTGCAGATATTTTTGGCTGGGTTTTTTTTTTCTTTTTAGATTCTTTTTAGATTATTAGTTTTGCAAGCGATCCAGAGTTACAAAAGTGATATAGGCAGCTATATTAAATACAAAGATAAATAAATATGCAAATAGTATCATATATTGGTTTGCCTTCATAATATTATAGAAGGCAAAACTCCTGTGGATATTTGTTTTTGCCTATAATAAAAAGATTGATCATAGTACATAGTCATATCGTATCCTGCCCCATACATCCCTTCGGCCGATCCGCTCACACAGAGAGGGATTCCTCCAGGTGCGGTCCACTAGGCTGTGCCAGCGGGCGACGCCCAGGGGAAGGGCCTTCTCGGTGATGGGCCCGACCCTCTGGAATGACCTTCCCCCTGATTTTAGAACAACCACGGACCTCCGCTCCTTCCGTAAGAAGCTTAAAACCCACCTGTTTAATTTAGCCGGCCTGGCCTAATCCCAGCTCTCCCACCTCAGTCTGTATTTTTAAATTTTACAGGTTGGTTTTAGGCCGAGTTTTAATTTTTATAAATTTGTACAGGGGTTGGTTTAATTTGATTTTAATGGTATTTATTCTTATGTGTATGGTTTTTTAATTTGATGCCTGTACACCGCCCCAAGTTCCTTTGGGGAGAGGGGGCGGTCTAGAAATCAAATAAATTGAATTGAATTGAATACAGTTCAGGAGTATCTTCCAAGGAGTTGAAAAAGTCAAGACTTACCCCATTAACTTCCCTAGTCCAAAATAAGAGGTTGAAAATATAACATATCAATATTGCCATGCTAGTGTAAAGCAAATTCTTCTTTTCTGATAGCATAGTGCCTTAGGCATGGACATTTATTATATTCTGTTTATCACTTTCTCAAAGAATAAGCTAAATATAACTAACTCAAACATGGTTTGTAAATTGTTTGAATTTATTGGACTCTGAGCTTGTTTTTTCACAAGGTTTACCAGTATTCTTTCAGCCAGTCCTCAATATTTCTGCTAGAATTCGTTTTCTTCTGGTGAAAGAATGTTTTATGTCAGAGTTCCAAGTAACACCCCCAACAAAATCAAAACTCAGAGGCAGACATATTCCTCAAAGTGTAGATTTATTACGCATGTGATATTGGCACATCTGGGGAAATCCGGCTCTGAAGTCCCACGGGTTTCCCCCTAGTTAAAAATACATTTCCCCTCTCCTCCCCATGCAGAGCATCACATGGCCCAATCAGGTCACAGTCCAAGTTCATCCGGATTCATATCCCACCACCTCATACCTGGTGGAAACGTCTTTGGTTCTCAGAGGAAAGAATCATGTTTTGGTTTGCTATCTCTACCTCCCACTTCCCGTTCTTGCCCAGCGTCCGTTATGGCAGCCCTGAAGACGTCAAGGAAAATGGCTCCAGGGTTGACAACTATGTTCTAATGTTTATAATAAAATGTTTATAACAAAATGTTTATAATAAAGTGTAAAAGTTTGGAGGCGGGAAGGGGGTACTTTAAAAGAAACTAAATATCAACCCCCCTGTTAATATCCTAAGGTAATAGTTCTCCCTTTCAGCTCTCTTGCACTCTGGGAAAGAGAAAGAGAATGAAATCCATGCTCAAAGTCCACATCTTCTGTCTATTTAGTCACCACCTAATAGTGAACTGGGATTTTTCTCTGACTCCATTCTCCATCCAATGATGGAGCCAACCATTTACTAATATAGTGGGAAGAAAGGTTAAAGAAGTCACTGCTAATTAGGTCTAAACCATCTGAACAATTCCATTTTCAAAAATTTATTTCACCTGATGGCAACTATAGAGACATCAATTCCTTTTAGTTCTTAATATTGGCATGCAATTTTAAAGCTTTTATTGTAGACAGTTATAAAGCATACCATATCTTTCTGTTCATCCCTTCTGAAAATGCTTTTTAAATAAGATATTACAGATTTTAGCAGGTTACGTTAATGAGCACTTAAAAATCCACTTCTCCAAGCACTGGTGAATATAAATATCTGCTTTTCCCATTCTCCTGACTGTTCTGGGATTTGGTTTTTCAGCAAAGATTCTTTATTACCATGTTTCTCAACCTTAGTTACTTGAAGATGTATGGACTTCAACTTCCAGAATTTCACAACCAGCTATGGACTGTTCAGAATTGAGAAACCCTTTCTTAGCATCAGATTGCCTTTTCTCCAACTTCACATATCATGACCCACAGTTCTCAACAAATGCTGAAAAATGGAGCCGCTTAGTCTAAAGCATTAAAACTGCTTTTCTATGAGTACAATGCCCTACACGCTGTCTACCTCAGACTCTTTAGAAAACCAATATGACTGCTTTTCTAACTTTTGTAGCATAGGCAGTAAACATGTTCCACTCTCGTGCTCCCCATGCTCTGCTAACACTTAATAGAGAGCATTGAACTGTGAACTTCAGAGTATCCAGAATGTTCCCAAGCCCATTTTTTCCTTCAGGATGACTTCTCTCTCAACCATGCCTGTCCCAACAATATGGTGCAATTGGTAGGTTTGCTATGGTCTTGAAGGCCTCTGAATTATCTTGCAGGGACTAGCAGACAATGTGAGCATTAACATTAAAAGCCACTGTCAGCATCTATGCTCTCACGGCATGGTGTATTCACTTGTCTTAAACTTTGCCACAACTTCATCAGGGTTGGACATGCTCACTTGTTTGTTTGTTTTCTTTCATTCATACATGTCCAATTCTCAATATCTAACTGGACAAGATCTCGTACAGATAGTTCTCGACTTACGACCACCATGTAGCCCAAAATTTCTGTTGTTAACAAAGACAGTTGTCAATTTAATTTGGCCCCATTTTATGACCTTTGTTGCCATAGTTGTTAAGTGAATCACTGCAGTTGATAAGTTAGTAATAGGGTTGTTAAGTGAATCTGGCTTCCCTATTGAAGTTCGCAAAAGGAAATCACATGACCTCAGGACACTGAAATGGTCATAAGTATGAACCAGTTGCCAAGCATCTGAATTCTGATCACATGATCATGAGGACACTGCAAAGGTCATAACTGTGAAAAATGCTCATAAGTCACTTTTTTTAGCGCCGTAACTTTGAACGGTTACTAAATTAATTGTTGTAAGTCAAGGACTGTAGTTTTCTTGGCAAGGCTTTTCAGAAATGTTTTGCCATTGACTCCTTCCTAGAGCTGAGAGAAAGTGACTGAGCCAAAGTTAGCCAGCTGGCTTTGTCCTTAAGGAAGGACTAGAATCCATGGACTTCCAGTTTCTAGCTGATACTGTAACTTCTACACCCTATTGGCTGTCCAATATCTATGTTATATGTGCTCAAATTTACTTTTATAAATTGCTACAGCATTTCTTTTTTTTTAATCATGCTAATTTCCAAAAAGTACGGTTTAATGTCAGAATAAGCTAAACAGTTTCCATATTATTCCTATTGATATGATGATGCCATTAGCAATGTGAAAATGTACACTCAGTGCTCTTTTTTAAAAAAAAAATAGTATTAACAAACTCCCTGGTCTTGGGGAATTATTTTTGCCACTATATGTAATATAGGCGGTCCTTGATTTACGACCACAACAGAGCCCAAAATTTCTGTTGCTAGAGAGATATTTTTAAGTGAGTTTTGCCCCATTTTGTGAGAGAGCTATAACATAGCTTGACTTTATTGCCTGTCATTTTGCTTCTGAGTTCAGTTCAGTTCTATTGCTATTGATGCCCTCAAAAAGGGGTGCTTCTCTCCATATACTCCAGGATACTATTTAAGAACTACATGTCCCATGAGGTTTAACCAGTCCTAATACACAGGCCAATGTTAGCTAACTGCACTAATCTTTAAAAATCCTCTGTCGTGTTGTAGATGAACATGGTTTTTAAGGAACCATTTGGTTAAAATTAATAGAGTGTCTGTGCTCTTTACATTTTTTAACCACCAGTTTTCATATATTTACTCTTATTTTAAGATCATTTTTAAAATTGTTAACCATCACAATTTTTTTGAAGAACACGAGCTTTTACAAATGAATGCACATTCACATAAAATTGCATATCTATTATACATATAACATGTTTATTTTTATAAGATTTAGGATGTGGTAAAATTTAGGATTGTGTTCTTATTGCACAAAGTCCAAAAAAACCACGAAAAACATAAAAAGAAGGAAGCACCTATGTTTGCTTAGGACAGGTGTCAGAAATTGTAAAAAATGGTTTACTATATGGGGCACATAAGGCATATAACAACATGGAATCCCAAAGAATTGACAAGTTAAATACTGCATCACTGATGCAAATCTGTCATGTTTGATTGCCAACAATTTTAAAACTGTGTTTACTTGACATGAAATATTGAAATTACCTCTAATGGTATTAACTATTTCTATGAAAATAGTTAATGAAGAAACGGGGAAAAAACAATTTTTATGTCCCATACTGGCCAATTTTATAATCTCATTATGGAATTAAAGAAAAAGAAATGGAAATATATTTTATTCTTATATTTTCAATCCAGGTTTTAAAACCAAACAGATGGCTAAATAGACTTTGGAACAACTGACTCATGAGATGATCAGCTATATTTAAAAGAGCAAAGCCAGAGCAGGGATCATCAGATTATCTCTCAAGAAAGTCTCCATCTGCCTCTAAGTAAGTAATTATTATGATCATTGATGAGCACATAAAACATAGAAAAGAAACAGTAGATTGTGTGCATTGAATTGCTTTACATATTGAACATGCTTTCACCCAAAAAATTTTCATTCTTTATGAAAATTCATAAACATATAGTTAGTAGACTTTCCTGGTTACTTGGCCTATGTGGACACTTACCTAAAATAAATGTCATGCTTGCTCATTAGAAGTCTTTATAATATAATTAGCACAAATGCCACACTGGCTATCAGTTCCATGTGGCCAGATATAATTCTAGTGTGTTACATACTAGAATTGCTGTCCAAAACAGTCAATAAAAATGAATTTTATGACTACTGTCCTTTGATTTATTATAGGAAACTGTAAGCCATCTATTTTCAGTGAAGCAATAATATTTTATTTGCACAACAGTAAAATTAAACAGACTGAAATTTTTAAATGTAAGTTCAGTTCAAATCACCTATTGCTTTTCAACTCTAATAACCAATATTATGTCCTGAAATACAGACATGAATAGAATCAAAAATGATTTATTTAGTTTCTTTATTATTAACAAAGAACTGGATGTAACATCAGTCCCAACTTCCTAACTGATAATATAGATGTACAATTCAGCAGTAAAAATATTATTATATAGATTGATAGATTGTGTAGATTGCAACTGATGTTAACTACTCTTGCTTGACATAAATAATTATACATAGATTCCGTGGTGGTTTGGCATTGAATACGTAGAATCGGAGCATTCCACGACTGAAAGGTGAAAAGGCAGGTGTACACTTGGTAAGTTACCATTATCACTTTGCCAAGTTATTGCATAGGGTGTCAATTGTGATAGCAGTTCCTTCCTTCTATTTTTTTTGTCCTCCCCATCTCTTTGCTGTTTATACAGTATGACTAGTTTATAGACCTAGGATAGCCACAAATGGCTTCCTTTCTCTGCTGCTAGTACTACAGAAACTGGTGATTAATATTATTCATTTTAACATACAGTAGATACATAAGAAAATTACATTGTGATAGATGTGCCACTCTTTTATGGAAGGTGTACAGTACTGTATATAGGTCAAAGCTTTCTCAAAAAAATATTCTCTTCTCAGTTTGGAAACAGTTTCTAATTATCAAGCATTTTAATGCAAATAAGCCAGTTTTGAATAAGTAACATTTTATCATCTGCATTGGCTATCCAAATGTGATCCGTCTGGATGTGTTAGACTACAAATCCCATTCTCCAGAGCCATCATGAGAAAGCAGAACACAGAGTGAAGAAAATACAAGATAACAGTTTAGCAGATAAATACAGTAATTGTTTTAATCAGTTTGAAAATATTCAGTTTGCAATGAGATTGCCTGTAGTGTTAGTCAATATCTTTATCTTGATTTGTAGAACAAAACTTCCAAATAAAAATTTAAAGCAATAAGCATTTCTTTTCTTTTTATTACATTGTTTGGGATGATAAGAGTCAAAGTATTGGCTTTTGAAATAATTTTTTACTCACAAGAAATGCTATTGTAAACCACTTGATGGCAACCATGCAGTTCAAATAAAACTGAACTATGAATGTTGACATCAGATCTCAACACACAGTGCTAAGCCATGGGAAACCATAAATCAAAGTGCAACAATACAAAGGGACAGTGACGTGCAGTGAGGTTTATGACTGGTGAGGCACTGACACAGTGCTGGGTTTCAAATATTTTTAGACTTGTGGACTTCAACTGCCATAATTCCACAGCCAGGCATGCTCAGTTCCAATTTAAAGCAACAGTATTTGTTTTTCTCCTTTGCTCCTTCTTTCTTTTTCTTTTTCTTCTCCTTCCCCTCCTTCCTCCCTCTCTCCCTTCCTCCCCCTCTCTCAAACACACACACACACACACACACACACACACACACACACACACACACACAGAAGTTGGATTGGACTATCTCTCCTACCCCTTCCCTCTCTCACTCACTCTCAAACAAACCCCCCCCCCCACACACAAAAGTTGGATTGGATATCTTTTCCAGTGGCTTGAAAGCAGCTCCTCTGCCATCCCCCCCCCCCCCATTCCCCTGCTGCCTTTCCCAAACACCTCCACCATTGCAAATGCAGCCTGCTGTCTGGGTGGGAAATGCCTGGAACACAATAAAGCCCACCCACCACCTCCTGCTGGCAGGCTGGGGTGAGAGGAGAGGCAGAGAAGCCGGAGGGGAACCGAGCCGAGCCTTCCAAAAGAAAGAGGCTGGGGGGAAGTGCATGTACTACAGCATGGCTCTTTGCCTGGCTTCCTGCCTCCTCCTGTGGTCTCCTCAGTGCTCGCTTGTGCTCTCCCTCCCCAAGTGTAGTTTGATTGCAGGCAGAGCCACGTTGCCTTTTCAAACTTGTAATCAGTGAAGCTGGGCTAGATTTTTATATAGTTTTATCCAGCTGTGTGTGTGAGAGAGAGAAATGAATGGGGGCCTGGGGAAGAAGTCACTACACTTGGGGAGGGAGAGCACCAGTGAGGTTAAGCAGAGTCATCCACGGTGAGGCAGCAACTAACTCAGCTTTTTCCTTTTACTTTTTTTTTTCATGATGAGAGTGGTGAGGCTGTGCCTCACTTGCCTCACCTGACTGCACGTCACTGCAAAGGGAAAATCCCTCAATAAAAAAGGCAGGATGATACTTGATTTTTGTTTTAATATGATACTTATGAAAACCAATAACCTTCAGAAATACTGGCTGCATAACTTTGCCTCGGGAAAGCAAAATATTTTTTTTTAATTTTTCTGTCTTTCTGTCCCTGTTTTTCTCTCTATATTTCAAATCATATTTGTTAGATTGGGCAAAGGTTAGGCACACACAGGCATCACAATGGTTTGGGCCTCCACCATCTACAGGCAATTGTTGGTATGCCTGCGCCATGTCCAATTTAGCTAAAATTTTTAAGGGGCCTAATGAATGAAGGAGGTGCTGTACAATGGGTACGGGTAGGCACTCTGTTGTAGCGCTTTATTTATTGTTCACTTGTAGTCCGCACAGATGTGGACAGACCCATCAGATTTGACAGGTGTCGCTATAGGGGTCTCCCAGCGTGCGTGATCAACTGGCTCTAGTATTCCCTGGCTTACAAGCTTGTCAATTTCCCTGTCAATTTTGGGGTGGAGAGCAAAAGGTACTCTCCTGGGCTTTAGCCTTATTGGGGCTATGTTGGGGTCCAAACTAAAGGAAATTGGAGTCCCCACATACTTACCCAGACCGATGCCAAAGATGTCCTCAAACTCCTTAAAGATGGCTTCAGTACCGTTGTCTTTCAAGGCATTGATACCGGTCACCTCTAGGCCCAGGGCTTGAACCAATCTAACCCTAGGAGGCTCTGCAGATTGCCACTGACCACTGTCACTGGGAGTTTCCTGCTGAACTGCTTGAACTTCACCTGGAAGGTGCCTTGGCCCATGATGGGGACCCGGTTTCCCTGGTAATTGTATAGGTGGATGTCAGGGGTGCGAAGATGCTGCTTCTTTAGGCTAGGGATAGCCTGCTTCAGGATAGACCATGGTATGATGGTCAGTGATGACCCGGTGTTGATCTCCATCTCACATTGAGAGTCCTCGATGAGGACCATGACCTTCAGCTTTTTTGGCCACTTGGTGCGGACGTGTGATAGATGACTCTATTGTCGTCCTGTGAGCGCCATGGTGGCTTCTGCGAGGCCCCTTGGTTGGGCCTCTGTTGGCGGTTTGGTGCATTTCTAGGCTGCCAGGCAGCGGCAGGGAATTCGCTCCAGCACACCTTGGTGATGTGCCCCTTTCCCACAGAGCTGGCAGGTTGTGTCGCGGAAATGACAAGCCGATCTGGCATGGTCTCCTCCACAGATAATGCAAGGCGGAAGATGTGATTTGAATTTGCACGCCAGCTGAGCGCGGCTACTACGCATGTGGCAGCTGTCATCTTCTTCGCCTTCTGAGCTCTCAGGCTCTGCAGCCTCGCGATGTACGTGTATATTCTTCCGCACGTCTTGGGAGCACTTTGGTGCTGCAGAGTCTCAGTGGATTTGACGGCTGATTCAGATGCCCTGGCTTCGTCCAAGGTGATCTGTAGAGTGAGTTTGACTTAGCGAGTAACCTCCTCTGTAGGTTAATGTCCCATACGCCGCAAATTATACGGTCCAGAATCAGCTCGTCCGGTCTCGGAATTCGCAGTACACTGCAGCCTTGTGGAGTGCCGCAACGTACTTGTAATTGACTCTCCCTCTTTCTGGTTCCTGATTTTAAACTCATGCCGGCGAACATACTTGGACAGCTTGGGCGCATAGTGAGTCCTTAGCGTCTGCTGAAGCAAAGACCAGGTGACTGATTGTAGCAGGTGTCGACTCAGAGAAGTCTTTCACCGTCTCGAACATTCCCAGCCACAGTAACCGAGGAACATGTTCTTCTTGCAGCCTTCAGAAAGGCCCATGAGGCCTTCATTTGCCTCGAGGAAACAGTCAAATCGTAGCATGTACGAGTCCCAGTGCTCGGTGACTGGGTCACATGGAGTTGGTGAGGCGTGCATGGACATTTTGTGTTCAAAGGGCATTTTGAGTTTGCCGCTCAAAAATGGCTGCTCAAAGCCACACTGAGTTCTGGGCTGGATGTACTTGCTGGATTGCTACACTCTTTTCGCCTAGTTGCCTTCCAATCCCATCTTCATTGCCAGTGTTAGATTGGGTAATGGAAAGGCACACACCCTTCGATCAATAGGATTAAACCTCTGTTCCCGCCAGAACAGAGGACCTTGGTGGAAACCACTGTAGTTAGAACAAGTATCTAACAATATTCTTCCTAGGTATTTCTTGGTATTCTGTTATTAAAAAGGTGAATGGATTTTTTTTAAAGTCTAGGAAAGGAAAAACACTCATATGTTTATGAAAGCCATAGCAATAATACCCAGTCAATGTTTCTTAAACTTTATTCTCTCAGGATCCTTTTGACACTTTTAAAAATTATGGAAGGCTCCAAAACAGCTTTGTTTGCATGGCTTCTAATTATTGGTATTTGCTGTATTAAAAATTAAAATTGACTGTAGCTATTGCTTTTCATGATTGTTTGATGGTTTGATTTTAATTTTGTATTATTTTTTAACATAGCCTGAATCTGAATTATAACCAATATGCCGGGGACTGGAAATTTACTGAATATATTCTCAGCAAATGAGGAACTTTCCCATTTATAGATTTCAGATGCTACTTTTTATTGTTTGGAGAGAGCTATAAAACAGTCCTGAAAAATTTCATCTCCTTGCAAATATCTCTTGGGTTATCAAAGTGCATTGTATGTCCATCTATATCTTAAACTTGGTTCTATATACTGCCACTTATCAAATTTTACTTTGTAATACAAATAAATGAGGAAGAAAGAAATAGCAAAAATACAAGGGTTCTAAGGACTGCTAAAGAAGTTTCTATTGTGAAGTGTGGGATTATTTTTAATTTGTTAAGGGGATTATTGCCACAGTCACCACCTGAAAATACTTTGAATATTGAGTTACAGGAACATTGAGTCATTAATATCATCATAAGGTGTCTGAAGATGGCATTTGTGGTAGCCTAAACAAAGTGTCTCTTTGGATATGTGTCCATATCACTAGTGCAGTGATGGCGAACCTATGGCACGCGTGCCACAAGTGGCACGCGGAGCCATTTGTCAGGGCACGCGAGGCGCTGCCCTGTCAACTGGCTAGCGCGCATGCACGCGCTGGCCAGCTGAGTTCACCTTTTTAAAAGCCATGTAAAAATGGGGGAGGGGTCGTGCATTGTGTGTGCATGCGCACTGGGGGGGGCACGTTGCATTATGGGTGCGGCACGCCTGCACACGACCCCCCTGCGCTCCCCCCACTTGTGGCACGCGAGCCAAAAAAGGTTCGCCATCACTGCACTAGTACATGCAGAAGGCTATGACTTCATTGCAGTATAGTACAATGACCGCCCTCTTGACTTTTTCATGCCCACACAGAAAGACACACCATTGTTTCCTAGAATAATTTCGGCAGGAAGCAGGATTTAGAGTCACATATGGCTTCCATGCTGTTGCTGTGAAAACCAATGTGTGGTTTATGTTCTGTGTTTAAAGAATTTTAGCAAGTCTAATACCAGATCAAACCTTTCAGGAAGATCTGAAAAACATTGATCTTAAATGGAAGGATGCAGAGACAGAAGCTGTGGATCGAGAATTGTGAAGTACGCTTGTAGCCCAATGTGCTTAGCACAGGACGTGACGATGAATGCCAGATCAACAGTTTCGGCTTCCTTTCAGAATGTTTTACAGAATATGAAAGCCAGAATCTTTGGAAAAATTGTTATATTGCTAGATCAAAGGATGTCTTCATCTCTGATGTTCTTAGACTAGCCAGCAAATCATAAATTATCTAGCAATGAAATCGTTGGGGAAATATTAAAGGCAGACCCTTGTTTTCATCAGTTGTGCCATGATATAAATCGGATTTACACAGGAAGTCTTTACAATGCAACAAAAACAGGATTGCATTTATTCAGGCTGCTCGGCATGGGAAAATTTATTATGTGTTTTCAGGGTACATGTGTGTCACTGTTGTGCCATACCAAAAAATGAGGATTTGTCAAAGTTAGATAGATCTATACTAGAGAAGGCAGAGAGAGAGCATAACAGAAAACTGCACTGCGTCTAGTCTGTGTTCCAGAAGTACTAAGAATATATTCCCAACAACAGGATGCTTCTTGCTATATTTGCACATAATCAATTCATTGATTTTTTCTTTTTCTCATTTAATGAGTAAGAGCCAGATTAAATACAAGCAATTAATTTGTAAAACAAATTTCTTAATCATTTCTGTTAAGGAACAATTATAGCAAGAGAGGAAAATGTCTCCCCATGCTTGCTCATTTTTTTTTTACTTTGGTATTCACCTTTTATCAGCTCGAAAGCTCATGCAACCACAGTTTTATCCTAAATGGGAAGGGAAAACCTCTTGCTACATACCAACATATACAGGTAGTCCTATGATTACAAGAGAGCCCAAGATTTCCATTGTTAAGCAAGATGTTCATTGAGTTTTGTCCCATTTTATGACCTTTCTTGCCACAATTGTTAAGTGAAAAACTGCCATTGTTAACATTGTCAGTAACAATGTTGTTAAGTGATTCTGGCTTCACCATAGACTTTGCTTGTCAGAAGGTTGTAAAACAGGTGATCCCATGAACCCAAGACACTGCAACAGATATAAATATAAAATCTCCAAGCATCTGAATTTTAATCACGTGACCATCGGGATGCTGCAACGGTTGCAACTCGCAACAGTGAAAATGGTCTTAAGTCCCTTTTTTCAGTGTCGTCGTAACTTCTAACAGTTACTAAATGAACTATTGTAAATCCAGGACTACCTGTAGTTCCTGGGAAGTTTTTTCCAGCCTTTGGAAAGCTTTCTGGTCCTGCTTGCTAAACACAATAGCTTCAAGATAGAAAACACCTAAAAATTAAACTTAAAATAGATTTAACAAGCAAATAAAAGCCAGGCAACAACAGCAGCAGCAGCAAACCCCTCTTAAGGTCCTTACCATGTAACCAAAAGGATAAAGAAGAAAAGAAAAAAACAATTTCAGGTCTGTCTGTGAGACATGTCAGCTCTGTTCCACCCTGCTACAAACCTTCAACCACCTCCCAGCAGTTCCCCAAATTAAATGCATCACTTAGGCACCAAATATTGCCCACTCCTTTTATAAAGAAAGATTTGAAGTATAATAGCTCCAGTATAGAATTTTCTTTAATCCCAGCAGTATCCGTGTAGGTATTCCAGAGCAAGTCCCTGACTTTAAACAACCAGCAATCAAAACAAGCTAAAAATAACAGGACAATGTGATAGTAATTATTCTTGACATAATAAGATGTGTGTGAATGGCAGATGCTGATTTACAGATAATTTGTGTAAATCCCCATTTACTCTGTAAACGCAATAGCAGGGGAACAGAATGCTATTTATATACTAGCCCCAGATAATCTCGACTTAATTTTAACAGTTGGGCTTGCCATTCACAAAAAAATATCCAGTTCTTGGAATCACTTCACAGCAGATCTGTGCTACTGATGTTTGATATCTCACACAGGACTCTACTGATCTCTGCAATGTTTATGCCGGCATCTGGGATTCTTTGTGCAAATGTCAGTCCATTTCCTGACTGCTGAGCATTTAAGAGCCTTCCAAGTTTAAGTCCAGCGGCTTCAATGAATTAGCACTGCCACAATAGAAACATTTTTTATATATGAACAGCTCTTCTGAGGGCACCAAGGTTCACTTAGGGACTTTTTTTTTACATGAAACCTTGGTGTGACCTCGCTTCTTCTGGACCTCCAACCTTTTCTAGCACACAAAACTGAATAACATTACAAATTACTCAGAAAACTGGCAAACATATTAAAGAAGCAAAGGCACCTGACAATTAGTCCAAAAGGATTTAGGAAAAAAGAACATTAAAATAATCTTATTTCTGCGACTTCAAGAGAATTAAGATCTTTTCTATACACATAAGAGATTTGGCACATTTTCAGAGGTGTGAGAAGGCACATGCAAGAAAATTTCATTTTCACGCTAATACAGTTTTTTTTTTTAAGGAAAGAAAAAGAATTACAGGATAAATAAACTCAGAGATGGAAAACATTGAAAATGAAAGAGTATGCACTCTTTTTTAAATTTTATACCATTACTAATAAATAATAAAGCAAATGTTCATCTTGTCTGTCTGAAATTGGATGAATTTCCAATACTGAATCCTATTTTTGGTGGGAATTTCTCTAAGGGTAGAATGCAGGAGAATTGCCTGACCTTAAGCAGTGTCTGGTTGGAATGTAATTCCTATCGCCCTATTTATAGGTAATATAGTTAAAGGAATAGGGTGCGATGACTCAGAAGAGGGTGCGATGGCTCAGCGGTTAAAGCCGCTCAGCTTATCAGCTGGAGAGCTGACAGCCTGGGTTGGAGACCCAAGCTCCATGCAATAACATGAGTTCTCATTACTTGCCCTAGCTTCTGCCCACCTAGCAGTTCTAACGCATACAGATGTAAATACATTAATAGATACCACTTCAGTGAGAAGGTAACAGCGTTCCATGTGCCTTTAGCATATACCCGTGCTGGCCAAATGACCACAGAAATTGTCTTCAGAAAACACTGTCTCCCTCGGCCAAGAAACGGGGATAACTATCGTGCCAGATATGACTGACAGAGAAACCTTTACCTTTATAGTTAAGAGAATACGGTAATAAGAAATGAGATAAATCTTGCTTCATTGAATTTAACAAGCCTTTATTTCCATGAGCAAATAGTTTCTTTTGATTCTCTTCCTCCCTTCTTCCCTCCCTCCTCCCCCTCTCTCTGTATATACAGACCCACACTCACACATATACACACACATATATAAAATACATATAAAGTGAGGTAAATTTATTTTAAAAATACACTGTTGGAATTTCCTTTAAAGATATTATATATTAATGACAAGTAATAGAGATTACAGCTATTACATATTAAACCATTATTCAATATATCAATATTGGGTATACCATTATACCCAATATTATATAGTAAACTATATGTTTAAATAGAAAGTTGATGAGGACATTAGGAAGAAACCATTACAAAACTGTGGATGTTGAAACAATAAATTTAACTTAGACTACACATACAGTGATGTCCAGATTTTGTTTCTGCTTCAATTCAAAGCCAGTTCAAAGCACAGTTTTATTAAACCAGGGGTGTCCAAACTTGGGAACTTTAAGACTTGTGGAAGTTAAAGTTCCCAAGTTTGGACACCCCTGTATTAAACCAACTTTTATTTCTTGTACACACAGACACGCTTCTTGGAATGTGTAATAAAAATATGAGGCTATTTAAGTGCAAAATATATATATTTCGTATTTGAATTTTATTCAATTTTATTTATTTATAAAATTTCTATGCTATCGATCTCAGGTTTTTAGGCTCTTCTGGAAGGCCAGGAGTTTGGGGACAGACCTCACCTCTGTTAGAATATTCCAGAGGGTTGGGGGGCACAGCAGAAAAGGGTTTTTTTCCCGGATCCTGCCAACTGGAATTTTTTTGCTGACAGGAACCACAGTAAACCATTTTATTTATTTTATTTTATTTATTTAAATTTTATCAATTTTATTCAGATCAATTACACTAAACCTAGATTGTGCACAATTCAAATGCAGCACTAATTCAAAGCCTGAGAAATAATACCTTTCATTAAATTAGTTTGCATAATCTGCCATATATACATTGTTTCTGAAGTACATAATCACCTCTTTCAGAACAATCCAAACTCAAATGCAGTACATCAAAAATCCTTCATAAATTGAGATAACATATCCCAGATGGTTGGAAAGTAATTTAGGAAACATTGACCTTCTACATCTTTTAACTTCCTACCAAATCCTAATTCAGCAGATTAATAATATTTTAACAATAAGGAATTTCAAGAGGAGGCATCATAATATGTACCAAAATTTCTTCAAATGTATTACAACTTTAATAAGGATGACAGCCAACCTTTTTAAAAGATTCTTTTGGAATCTTTTAGAAAGCTTTGCAGATGTGAATGCTTAAATTATATGAAACATATCTAAGAGATGTCTAAAAATGACTGAGGAATTTAGCCTGCTTCAGTTCCTTAAACCAAGTTTCCAGTATATTGACCAGATTCATTTTTGTAAAATAAAATAAAATAAAATTGTTAAATGTACCCTAGTGGTAAAACTGAGAGCCAGTTTGATGCAGTGGTTAAGGCATCAAGCTAGAAAGCAGTAGACCATGAGTTCTCATCCCACTGTAAGCACAAAGCCAGCTGGGTAACCTTGGGCCAGTCACTCTATCAGCCCTAAAAAGAAGACAAGAGCAAATCACTTATGAAAAACCATAAGAAGAAAACTGCAGTGATTTGTCCAAGCAGTCTCTATGAATCAATGTTAACTCAAAGTTTACTAAAGTAAACTGAAGTAAACTAAACTAAACTCAATTAAAGTAAATGAAATTAAATGCTTAATGTCAGTGAAAACCTTCTACAATAGTGAACTCTATGTTCTTGGAATTTTTGAAGCCACAAAGCAATGGATATAAAACATTTTCCAACTTATTTATGTAACAACATATTGTCTGTTGTAGCCCCAAAGGCAATTTTTCAAAAGGCAACTGGATTTTCAATTCAGAACTGAAGAAGCTTCTTGGAGAAAAATGTCTTCAAGGAAAACCAAGAAAATCCAGTTGCCTTTTGAAAAAGCATCTTTAGGACAAATATGATCTGGATGACTGAGAATCTCCATAGAGATCTCTGTTGTAGCACTTGCCTTGTGGGACATTGTTCTCCCCAAGTTCCAATGCTATTGACTTTTCATAAAGAAAAGATCCTAAAAGTCTATCTTTTTCCCCAAGCCTTCGGTTAAATGGAAAGTGAGCCTGGTTCCTACAGCTTTTATGTTGGGAGATTTTTGAGTTAGACCTCATGCCTTTGCACTGTATTGATGACTGTTATTTATGTTTGTTGATGGTGTTTTAAATTATTGCTAGATAGTCGGAGTCATTTGCTAAAGGAAATGGTCTAATAATTAAATAAATATGGTAAGCAATTAAATTGAAGAAGGCAGAAACAATGTTTTCCTAGTGATTTAATATTCAGATCATCTATTGACTTTCCCCAACTTAATACACAAGTGCCTGGATTCACTCATTGCACTAAGCCACTGTACATCATGGTTCGCAAAGTTCTACAGCTTCTTCATGCAATAACTGAAATCAATCTGACTGAGAGCAGTGTAGGTACCAGGCCAATAATTTGTAACTAATCTAGATTATATGTGGGGTAGGCTTCCTGCTTCTATGATCTACCTTCCTTTTCCCCTTCTAAAATGTCAAGAGCTGATATCCAAACCTTAGAAATTTAAGAGGAAGAGGAAGTGGGTGGGAGGGAGGGAGGGAGGGAGGGAGGGAGGAAAGGAAGGAAGGAAGGAAAAAAGGGACAGACAGACAGAAAGACATACATACACACACACATACATACACACACACACACAGAGAGAGAGAGAGATCAGACTTGGATGTAATATTGGTGTAGAATTTATTATCTGTCAGGTTTATTTGACCTAGCATTTGCTTTTCCCAACTATATTTGTCTCTTTATTGATTATTCTGTCCTCTCCCATTCCAAAATTCTTTAGTCCTAAAAGCTAAAGGCAACTTCACATCAAGTAATGTATCTATTGGAACACAGTTACCCATAATAAATTAAAGGCAGTCATAGAATTTCTTAAGATTTATCAAATCATTACTAGAAAACATAACTACTGTACACCAATGAGGGAATAAATGGCTTTTCTGCTTGCATTTCTTTCAATAATGTCCACCACTACTCTTAATCAGGTTCAATTGTTAAATCAAAGACTTTTAATCCTGTGCTATAGTAATTTGTAGGACAGAAGAAAGAGACTGAATAAAATAACCCGTCCTTACCAGAATTTCAATATTCCATCATAGTGAAAAGAAAAGAAAAAAGTATCCGGCTCACCTTTCCAGATAATCATCCTGATCATAGAAGAAACAAGAGATCTACCTGAGAGATTTATCTGACCAAAACACCTTGTTTAATTTATTTGTTGGACCATTTATGAAAAGGAGCATTGGGAGAACATTTCTTTTATACTTAGTGCTTTTTTGCAATCTAAAATGGAGATGTTTGTAACACGTTGTTCTAATCCCATTTTAGGCTCAAAGCCATCTGCCTGACCTTGGGCTAGTTAACTCTAGGAATGGCAAACCACTTCTGAAAATCTTGCCAAGAAAACTGCAGGGCCTAATCAAGACAGTTGCCAGGAATCTGCCTTGAAGGCAACTGCCTCCCACTAAACAAAACAAATCCACACAATACAAAATGAAAGGAGAGGATATAATTCCCAACACCTTTTTTTAATAGGCCGGAAGCTATCATTTCTCTCCATGATTTCTGAAAAGTAATAGTAATGGTTTCTATAAATTGAGGAGAAAATAACATAAGCCCTAAAATAAGTCTTCCATAAATTTAAATAACAAAGAAGCCCAAGTCAATTCCCAGAACGAATTTAAACATCACAACTCCAACCATTATATTAAAAATATAGTAATATCCACTTGGCAGCATTATTTCCGCAAAGAGCCAGTTTTGTTTACTTAGTGTTTTTTTGTTATCTAAAATGGAGATGTTTGTAACAGGTTGTTCAATAGTTCAAAACTTTACACTTTAAAAGTATGTTGTAATCTTTTGTTTACTGATTAGACTGTTCAGAGGCAAGAGAGTAGAAAATTGTATGTACTATTGCAAATGAAATCCATTTGATTTTGAGCCTGGGAAAAAAAATATAGAAAATGTATTTAGTAGACAGTAGTCCCAGCAAGATAGAATAGTTGTACTGTATCATTATCATCATCATCTACTAAACTTTAATGTCACACAAGATTCTGGGCTTTTGCAATGATAAACTCTTTTAGCCTGTGATGCATTAATCAGAAGACAGTAGACCTATTCTGGCTAGACATTCAAAAATATGAGGTCTGAAACTTTACAGCAAGTAATATAAAGAAACAGCAAGTTAATTAGTTTTGTAGTGAACATGAACAGAAAAAAATTATAAGACCTCGAAGTTCGAGGAAGGCTACAATAATTATTTTAGGAACCCTTCAGCAATATGTTCAGAAGGCATTCAGAACTTAATATGATTGGCCATTAATAATTCTCACATCAGAAATGGATAATCAATTGTAATCAGGCATCAAATTGTAATAGGAGAATTTGCTAGAGAAATAATTGGATAATTACTTGAATGTTAAATGAACAGTGAATCTATTACATAGGTAATAAATCAGACTTTCCGAGAAAGGTCATTGGATATTGAATTGAATGTATTGTAATCCAAACCAATGAAATTGTCAGATGAATAATTTAACTAATAAGATATCCCTAGAAAGGTGTTCATGGTATTGAAGTATTCATGACAGTTTCCGTGCCTCTTATTTGTTTAATTCATATACCTAAAGTGAGAAAAAAATCCCACACTTAACTTATTTGCATACATATATCCTTTTCATTTGACTTTTTCAAATTGATGTGGGAAAAGAATGTGTAAATTGCACTTATTTACTATGAGTAGCAATTCTGTCTTTTTTTAGGAGTGTGATATAAAGGTTCTGAGTTTATGCAGCACCCATATTCCTTTGCAAATTATTCTTGTTACCACATTTTGTAATGGAAACCCAGAGTGACTTGTGTTAGGAACTAAATCACAGGAAGATTATTTAGAAAGCATTACATGAATGGTTGGGCATCTCATGTCTGTTTTGGAATCATGGGAAGACAACTGAGAGTGCTATGACTGGATATTCTCCTATTTCAGATACATCTATACTTTGGCTAGGGCATAAAGTGTAATTGGCAAGGAAGAGGCACAGAGAGATTGATATAGATATATAATATAGATCTCTATCTGTGTGTGTGTATAAAATAAATTGAACAGGCCATAAGACTAGTAGTTCCTGATAGCCCTCTCATCCAAGAATCAACTGAACTATGGCCATATCTAATGGCTCACACATTGCATAGCTTAACTGTCTGAATGCATACAAAATTCTTAATACTGAATAATAAATAGCTCTACACTATGGAAAAATTGTATAAGAACAGAAGCACTAAAGCTAGGAGTATAATTTTTATACACAGAATCATTCTTGAGGCTGGTCCTTGCCTAAAAGAAATTAAGCATACATTTTGTCTAGGAAATATGCACAGGGACACACATTTTTCAAAAATTACAAACAGTACACAAGCAGTCAAAGCTTATGATGTAACAAAATAAGGTAAAATCATGCTTTATCAATATTAACAATAACTTAACACAATAGAGTCCAATGAGTCTCATCTCATTGTTAGGCAGAGTTTGGATATACCATGAACGAGCCCTGAGATCTATTTCCAAGCATTTCTGGGTCGAAAGCTCTTGTTGTTGTTGTTGAGTTGCTAAGTCATGCCCAACTCCTCACAACTTCCTGGAGCACATCATGCCATGGCATTCACTGTCTGCTGGAGTCTGCCCAAACCCATAGCATTTCCAGTCAAAAGGCAATTAGCAGATAGTCTATAGTTTTACCTTTGGGGGGAGGAAATTAGTGTACAACATAAATCACTTAGAAATGAACAATCTCAACTGATCTGCTAGTGAAAAACAGCTCTTAATCTACCTACGAGAATAGTGGATACAAGCAACAGGGATAGACAATACATGCATCATAGGAAGAGAATACACACAGTTCCAATGGCTTTAAGCTCTCCAATTTTGAATAATTAACACGTGAAACTATACAATACAATACAATACAATACAATACAATACAATACAATACAATACAATACAATAGTAGATTTGGAAGGGACCTTGGAGGTCTTCTAGTCCAACCCCCTGCCTAGGCAGGAAACCCTATACCGTTTCAGACAAATAGCTATCCAACATCTTCTTAAAGACTTCCAGTGTTGGGGCATTCACAACTCCTGGAGGCAAGCTGTTCCACTGATTAATTGTTCTAACTGTCAGGAAATTTCTCCTCAGTTCTAAGTTGCTTCTCTCCTTGATTAGTTTCCACGCATTGCTTCTTGTTCTACCCTCAGGTGTCTTGGAGAATAGTTTGACTCCCTCTTCTTTGTGGCAACCCCTGAGATATTGGAACAATGCTATCATGTCTCCCCTAGTCCTTCTTTCTCTTTAGCTGAACATACCCAGTTCCTGCAACCGTTCTTCATATGTTTTAGTCTCCAGTCCCCTAATCATCTTTGTTGCTCTTCTCTGCACTCTTTCTAGAGTCTCCACATCTTTTTTACATCGTGGCGACCAGAACTGAATGCAGTATTCCAAGTGTGGCCTTACCAAGGCATTATAAAGTGGTATTAACACTTCACATGATCTTGATTCTATCCCTCTGTTGATGCAGCCTAGGACTGTGTTGGCTTTTTTGGCAGCTGCTGCACACTGCTGGCTCATATTTAGATGGTTGTCCACTAGGACTCCAAGATCCCTTTCACAGTTACTACTACTGAGCAAGGTATCACCTATATTGTACCTGTGCATTCCATTTTTGTTGCCTAAATGTAGAACCTTACTCTTTTCACCATTGAATTTCATTTTATTAGATAGTGCCCAATGTTTGTCAAGATCCTTCTGTATCTTAAGCCTATCTTCTGGAGTGTTGGCTATTCCTGCCAGCTTGGTGTCATCTGCAAATTTGATGAGTTCCCCATTTATTCCCTCATCCAAATCATTGATGAAGATGTTGAAGAGTACTGGGCCTAAAACAGAGCCTTGGGGTATTCCACTGCATACTTCCCTCCATGTAGATGCAGTTCCATTGAGAACTACACGTTGAGTGCAGTTGGTCAGCCAGTTATGAATCCATCTGGTGGTGATGCTGTCTAACCCACATTCTTCTACTTTATCTAGTAGTAGTAGGTTATGGTCTACCTTATCAAAAGCCTTACTGAAGTCCAACTATGTTTTGCCACTGGTAATAATTAGCAATAATTTCATAACTGATTTTAGAAGATTTTAAAATTTAGAAATTTTAGAAATTTTCTAATGATTAAATGAGTTTTCTTATTGTGAATTGAATTGAATACTTTATTTGGCCAAGTTGATTAGACACAGAAGGAATTTGTCTCAAGTACTGAAGCATTCAGTGCACATGCAAGGCACCAGAGAACGAATAAAAATGAAGGAGTTGAAACAGTTTATGTCCAGGATGTGAGAGGTTTGCAGATACTGTATCTTCTCATCTCTCTTTCCGACCTGCACAATATACTGCTCTCCTATGGAAGACAGGCTGGCTGCAGTTATTCTTTCTGCAGTCTTGGCTATCTGTTGGAGTCTGTCGCTGTCCTGTTTGGTTGCTGTAATTATTTAATTTACTTATAATTAATCAAAACCACTTATTTATATTCTAAAGATAAAGAAAACATCTTGGAAGTGGCTAATAACTAAATAAATATCTGTCAGGAAAAAAGCTACTAAGCATATTGTTCAGAATTAAAAATTACTGTATTAATTTGTTCTCCATATGATCAGCCCCAAAGCAGAATTGAAAAGAAATACAACCATAACTTGGGCAGAACGCAAAACTAACGGCTACATTCCTATAGCTGTTTCGTTTAATTTATTACAAACCTTGTACCCAATAATAGTTTCATTTCAGCTTGGTGATGAGCGCCAGAAAAGGCATTGTAGTGTGATATTCATATCTAAAAATAGGCCTGGATCACTGTCAAATTTGTCCTCTAAATTCTTTGCCCTCCCTTCCCACTTTGCCCCTAAGGATTTAGTTTGTAAAGTACCTGGGATCACCATAAATTTTGCAGCTTCCATGCCTTCAAGTCTGAAGCACATTCAACATATACTGGGAAATATGGCTTCTCATATCTGAGATTCCACACTTTAGTTACCCTCTGACCTGGAAGAAATATGATACCTGTACTGGACTTTACAATTCAGAAATTTAAATATTTATTAAATATGTTGTTACATATCACCCTTCCTGGATGTATGTCATCCATATTAATATAACTATGACAGAGATTTAAATAGATCAGCAAGTTTAGGTCTACTTTACTTGTCTCAGTAGTTCAGAATATAATATAAACACAAACATTTTTTTATAAAAGGTCCCAAGCTTCATTGAATTTCTCACTGAATAGCCTTCTTTAAGTTAAGACCATTCTAGTACAACTACTTTGGGCATGTTGGAGATGACAGTCCTTGCAAACATAAAGTATTGGTTATGTTATGGTAGCTTTATACCTCAATAGTTATTTGATCTTTGTATATTCCTAGGGCAGTCCTACTTGAGTGAGAGTACCAGGTGGTATAGCCGCCATGCAGTTAAGCTGACACTAGACTTTTTACGTTTTCTGAATTTTTTTAAAAAGCCATTTTTTAACTTTCTTTAGCACATTTTAGGGGTTATGTCACATGCCACTGAAATTTAATTGTTGAAACCACAGATAAATTATTGGGATCTTCTGTATGTTTTATGTTTTTTAAAGATATATGTCATAGATTCCTAGCATTAGAAGAAGACCTGTAGTCCATGCTCATTTCAATGTAAGAATCCAAATGAAAGCATTTCAAAGACCTATTTAACAACTTTCATTTCGTTCAATTTATCAACACTTCCAATGAAGAGAAACCTAAAACTTTTTTGGTCAATTGGATCAATTATCAAACTCCTTTTACTGTTCAGAGATTAATTCAAATCTTCACTCAGAATTTTTATAGAAGTGAACGATTTGCTCCATAATATTTGGAATTATATTTCTTTTTATGCTGCCTAAAATGATATTTGATTTATTTACAGCCACATCCCATTGCTGGCTCATATTCAATTTGAATGTATTTGTACATACATTCCTTCAAGACGCCTATATAAATTTATGTTCCTACTTTAATATTTTGATTGTTATATGCATTTTCATTCATTCATTGCAAAAAACCAATACATGTTTTTATTGTATAAAGCCTTTTTCTAATGCTCCTTCTGACTCCATAATTTTTCTTTAAAATTTATATACTCCTTTTATATATTCTGTTAGATACTAGCATCAGCTATAATGGTTTCCACCAAGGTCCTCTGTTCCGGCGGGAACAGAGGTTTAATCTCATTGGTCAAAGGGTCTGACAGCTCCCTATAAAAGGGCTGCTGTCAGACTCAACCTTCGCTGGATTGTACATAGTTGCTACCGAGTTAATAAAGAGCTGTTGTTACCATTAGCCTGTGTGTCCATTACCCGATCTAACATTTTCTATAAGGTGCCTCCTGATTTAGCTTATGCTTCTAAAATATATTAGGCTGTACTAATGTTGGAACTTTTGAAAACAAGGTAATCTTTTTTGTGTTTTTGTTTCTGAAGGAACTAGATAAACACAGTTCATATTCTATTTTAAACAAAGGAAGTGAGATGTAATCAAAGTTATGACTGGTCAGTCTTCCATCTATTTTTCCTGGCTGAACGCTCTTTATTTGTACACTCACTGCTGGATAAGAGCTCCAGACCTTGAAACATTTCTTTTTCTTATAAAAAAAAAAAACTTTCAACCAAATTCCATTTTGAAAAAAAAAAAATCCTACAAATGAGTCTTGCAATAAGACTGAGTGAAACAGTCACTTCAGGCAGCAGATTTTTAGTGTAATGGGAAGTGAGCGATCGAAATGCAATTAATTGATTCTTTGTGATCTCATACGAGCTCCTTATGGGCTATAGGCATTTGGTTGGCCTTGGGTATAATGTTTCTCAATTTAGAAAATGACAGGCACCTTTACTGTTGTGGGCATATCTTTACTTACAATTTAACCCACTCTTGTCCTGTGCTTATGTGGTTTTGGCAACAGCTTGCAAGGTATATAGTACAAACTTCATATTACACAACCTTCCATTGGATAATTCCCTGCAATTTTATCCCACCACTTTTTTCTGTATAGTATATGTATACATACAGTATAATATGTATATGTATGTCTTACATATGTACATACATGTAAACATTTACATACAAACATATGCACAATTAAATTGCATTGTTATATGTGCAGGGGGGCACAATGGGTCAGTGGTTAAAGATTCTGAGCTTATCGGCTGGAGAGCTGACAGCCTGGATTGGAAGACCTGAACTCTGTGCAACAGGGAGAACTTCTGTTATTTGTCCCAGCTGCCACCCACCTAGCAGTTCAAAAGCATGAAAATGTGAGTAGATTAATAGTTACCACTTCAGTGGGACTGTAACAGTGTTCCATATGCCTATGACATATTGCCATGCTGGTCACGTGACTACAGAAATTGTCTTCAGACAATGCTGGCTCCCTCGGCCAAGAAATGGATATGAGCACCGTGCCCTAGAGTCGGACACGACTGACAGGGAAACCTTTATTTATTTTTATTATGTACAAAATGTGCATGTATATGTGACTGCTATAATAGCATAGTTGTACAAGCCAGCCATGGGGAAAAGGAGGAAAAAGAGTCACTTATATCATCTTGAGGTCCTGAATGAAAGGCAGAATATAAATCTAATAAATAAAATATATAAAGGTTATGTATTTGTTCCATGAATGGGGAAGACTGTACTATTATTATATAAAGTACTTTTATAATACCAATATTGCATTAGGACTGTGGAAATTTCCAGGATAGCTGTATGAGTTGATTGCACACACAAAAACCCCACCCTAACCTATTTCTTATAAAGTTGAATGAAGTTTCATACAATCCAAAAGACAAGTTTTTCATTCCCTGACTGTGAATTTGATGGTCTCTGTCTATTTCAAGAAAACTCAAAATATTCATTACCTCAATATTTGTCCCCTTCTCATTCCATGACTCAGAACCAGTGCATAATTCATTCAATTCATTCTCAAAGGATCTTATTCCTAGCAAAATAAAACAATATTCGCAGGCAGTAGTCCTTTTCCTGCATGGAAACAGATTATATCCCATGTTATTGTCTGTTTTTGCCCATTCTAGGGATGAAGGAGTGGCTAGTCCAAAAGTGTGCATAGGAAAAAAATTAAGCAATGGAAAATCACAGCAGACTTCAAGCAGAGTCCTAAATGTCATGACATGTTTTAAGACAAGCAAACAAGAAGTTGAACAAGATCCTTTGCATTCATAGGTGCTCCTGTTCACTTCTTCAAGATGCCCCCAGTTGTGTTGATCCCCTTTCAGTGTCTGTCTCTGTTCACATAGCATTCTTGGTTGCAATAAAGTTCTGGATTTTTGACATCAGATACAATTGGAATTTGACAGGTCCCAGACAGGTGTGTCCCACTATCAGAGCAGAATGGTTGGATGATGTCAAGAAAAGCAGACAACAAATATTTAGTAATCTGAATGTTGCCTGAACAAAATATGTCACCATAGCTTCATGGCATGTCTTGCTTGTGCAAATATAATTTGTTATCCAAGTGCATCCAGTGTAGCCACAATCTTGGTGCTTTATCACATGGGCTAGATTATGCACAGAGTAGTGATTGCTGACACTTCCCAAATATTAAGGTGATAGTAGAGCTTGAGACCGTAAGGCACTACACTATAAGATTGTCTTACACGGTTATATAATAACCACAAAAAACATGAACCTAGTACCAACAGTTTTTTTAATTGTCCTTTCACAAATGTCATCAAAAGGCATGGTTATTTTTTCCCATTAAAAACTGACCTTTTCAGAGTATTTATTTATTTGGAACACATTCTTATTAGTCTGCATTTGAATTATAGGATCAATAGAAAACAATAAAACATCAACATTTTAATCCTATCTTTCCTTCAGTCACTTTGTTCAGAGTTGGCATGAGATCACTTCTGTTTGCATGTATAGAGATAGCAATTTAGCATCTTTATCTGCTGTGTTTGCTCTTTTTTCTTCAAATGAAATTTGTATAAAAGAGATAACTTTCAAGAGTGAATGCATTCTTTTTAAATATCCCAAATGAAAGATAACTTTACTTTATGTGGCCTGTTTTTAATTATTTATTTTCATCCTCAGAAACTGTTATACCATTGTATTCATGCTAGGTCATTATCCTGGGCAGTTTGTCACTACAAAATGAAGTGAAGCTCTCTTCACAAAATGAGTGAAACTCACAAAACAATCATGGAAGTTTACCTGAAAGTCACAAGACAATCTCCCTGTGTCTTTTTGTGTCAGAGAGATGTTCCAGAGAAAATTATATTCTACTTCGCTTGTACTTACAGCTAGAACATTGTGTTCTTCTCCAGATGAGTTCTTTGTCCTCCTGTACCATTTAATGCAATTTCCCATCTTACTGTTGAGAGGCACTGTACTTGGCTTGGTATCAAACCATCTCCCCATTCCACCAGACCTCTACTAGGAGACCTAAGATAATGTAGGTAAAATAAACTTTATTATCATTTTTATTGTGGTCACACTGGCACACATCAAAAATGAAATTCTGTTCCCTGCTCTCAAAACAAAGTGTACTATCCATACCCATGCATAACACACATACACATGCATTCATGCATGCATGTGTGCAAGCATGCGCTGGTGCATGCACGCACGCACATACACACACACACGTACACCCAATCTGCTTTGGGTGCCACGAAGATTCCTCCTGGAAGGTAATAAGGAAAACAGGTCGTGAAAAGGATGTGTAGTGTCCCAGACAATACTGGGACCCTGCTTATATGCTACGTCCTGAATAGCAGAAGTTATAGATAGGGAGCTTCATTTTGTGGGCCCTACATGGTGGGTTTTTTCTGCAGTGGTATCCAGTTTATGGAATGTCTTGTCTGTGAGATGAGACTGACCTTCTATCAGTTCCTGGAGATCTGGATATGCCAGCATGCCTGGGGACCCCAATTGCCTTCATGAGGGGGTCCATTCACATCCCTTTGTCTATTAATTCTTTGTTTTTTAAATAATTTTTAATGTTTTTATAAGGAATTATGCTAGTAGTTTTACATATTTATTCATTGTTTTCATGCTGCTCAGAGTCATTTTTGGTGATATGGGTGACTATATAAATCAAATTTAAAAATAAAAAATAAAAATTTAGAAAACAACTCCAATTACTTAGCAGTTTCTGGGGTGAAATTATAAATGGAGAGGAATAGGGCCAGTGTGAGTTTGGGGGGGGGGGAGATAGATAGATAGATAGATAGATAGATAGATAGATAGATAGATAGATAGATAGATAGACAGACAGACAGACAGACAGACAGACAGATAGATGATAGATAGAGCGAGCTGTCAGAATGTTTAAATCAAAGGTAGCCACCAGATCGATACTTGAAAAATTAAGTTGAACACTCTGTAAGCAATAGCAATAACACTTAGACAGATAGAGTTGGAAGGGACCTTATAGGTCATCTAGTCCAACCCCCACTAAAGCAGTAGACTCTACACCATTTCTGACAAATGGCAGTCTAGTCTCTTCTTGAAAGTCTCAAGTGATGAAGCTCCCACAACTTCCAAAGGCAAGATGTTCCATTGGTTGATTGTTCTTATATAACCTAGACTTATATACCTCCTGTTAGTGCTTTATTATACTCTCAGAATGGTTTATAGAGTCAGCATATTGCCCCCAACAATCCGGGTCCTCATTTTACTGACTTCAGAAGGATGGAAGGCTGAATCAACCTTGAGCCAGTCAGAATGAAACTCCTTGTCAGAGCAGCCTCCATCAGTAACCAAGAAAGAAACCACTCAACTCCATTTTTCAGAATTAAGAGTACTTTTACTGGTTATGAGTAGATAGCAGCTAGGCAAAGCAAGATCTGAGGCAAAAGTGTGCGTAATCCTAGATATCAATATGTGACCCAACTCCCTCCCACTGGTAACCCCATCCCACAGTTCAATCCGCACATCCCGCCGGTATCATGTGGGTTGCATCTTCAAAAGGCATCATCAGGTTGGTATGCCGGACAGTTGGCCTTGGTGGCAAATCCACTATCTGCCACATGCGCAGTAGATGGTGAGAAAAACACTCCCTTCTTCATTCACTCCTGCACTGAAAACTTCCCCTCCCAAATACCAATCACCCTCCCTCCCCGTTTCAACGGCAGCCGAAGCAAGCAGCAAAGCAGAGGCTGACATCCGGCCTTCCTTCAGGAAAGGAACTCATCCCTGGAAGAAAACAAACATACAAAAAAAAACAGGAACAAGACAATTGGGACATATATAAGTCAACTTGGGTTAGGGTTTATTGGGATAAGTAGAGTAGAATTTCTGCAAAAGTCTAGGAGCCCTAACATGGGACTTATCAACCCATTCAGCTTGGGAGGGGGGGAAATGCTTCCAGGAGACCAGATACTGAATCTGATTCCTACGTTTCCTGGAGTCCAAAATCTCCTTGATCTCAAAATGCTGCTCTCCCTCAGGGGGTGTAGCAGATAGGATGCGCAACCACCCTTTTCTCCAATTGATGTGTGGGTTCCATTTCCGTAACCAGGGTAAACCCAGTATGAGAGGCCGATCCATTCCTGGCACGACAATAAAACTTATAGTCTCTTGGTGAGTTCCCATCCACATGTCTATTGGTTCAGTTACAAAATGGGCAGGGCTCCCCCCAGCTATTGAGCCATCCAGCTGGCAAAATGCAATGGGGACTTTTAAAGTTCTTAATTTCAGGCCCAGTTTTTCCACTACTTCAGGCCTAACGATGCAACATGTGCAACCCGAATCTAAAAGGGCCAGCATTTTTTCTTGCGCTCCAGTAGAGGGCACTTTAAGTTCCACTGGGATAGTCATCGGGAACTTGCCAGATGTTCGTCGTCAGATTCAGTTTCACTTTCCTCTGATGAGGAGAATGGTTCTTCCTCCCCGGAGTAGGACGGAACAGTGCTGTAGGCTCAACCCCTTTCATGGTGGTCTCCTTTCTTTTCCCAGGCTGTTGGTCTGGCTTTCTCTTTCCCCCGGCAGAAAGTTTTGGGCCCATCTTGGTGCGGCAGTTTGCTGCTCTGTGCCTCTCCTTCCCGCAACAGAAACAGATGATGGCCCGGGGCTTGCTAGTAGTCCAACGTTTCCCTTCTTTCAGAGCTCCTTGGGGGGTTGGGGGGGTAGCCTTCTCTTTTTCACTGTCATCACAGTACTTGTCTTGGGCTAAATCAATTTCCACATCCGCTGCCAATTCATACCAGGGCTGCAATCTATGGGGGGGGGGGCTGTTTACACAGTTCTGGTATATATCTTTGTTTAAGAGTACTTTTACGGGTTATGAGTAGATAGCAGCTAGGCAAAGCAAAATCTGAGGCAAAAGCATGCATAATCATAGATATCAATATGTGACCCAACTCCCTCTCCCTGGTAACCCCATCCCACAGTCCAATCCGCACACCCGCCGGTGTACCAGAAACTGATACCATAGACTGTTTTTAGACATTTTTCCTAATAGACTTGAGTAATAAAGGTTAACAACTGCCCTCCCCGCCATAAAAATACTCTTCTTTCCAAATGACAACAGGAATGTGATGGATTGAAACTAGTAGCCCAATCAGAAGCATCCTTAAATGCCCCAAGAAATGGAATACCACTATTCCAGTCATTTCTTTAACACTTTGTTTTGCTCAAGAGTTTGGATTTATAAATCACTTCCAAAATATTTTTTTTAGTTTAATGTTGACAAAATCAAGATATTCCCCTCCCTAAAAAAATGTAATGCATGTCCTGCCCAGAGCCTCAAATTAAATGCATATTTCTGGATAAGACCGTGTGGGTTACTGCCTGCACATTACTTTCTCCATGATGTAATTGCATATGAACTGTTCTTTCGTGTACTTAGGATTGCAACTGAATAGCCTGATTCTATGGACTGGTTTAATTTAGCCTCTAAAAGAGTGATCCCTGTCAAAGGCTTAGTACGTTCCAGTGCCAGCAAGCAGAGGCCAACTGCCTTTCAGGGCAGTATGCAAAGAGAAATCAGGTTGTGTGTTGATGTTTTATTCTTTCTCCTGCACAAACAATTTTCAATTTGCCACAGTGGTGTCAGATTTCTTCATGAAGGTAAGTGACTTTCTTTCTTAAAAATCAAAAAGCAGACAGGCAGGCAGGCATCATTCTTTTAGTGAGAGAGTTTCATATATAATAATATTTTGGTGGATAAATCATTGATTTTTTTCATGGAAATCTTAACACTTGTGACAATCTCATTGATTTATTATAATGTCCCATCACTTGCTTTGGTAGAGATAAAACTCTTCTCAGTTTTCTTTTTGATTTCACAGCGCCTTCTTGCCCTTTCCAAAAGTTGTGTTCTGATGGAAAGCACGTGTGTGTTATAACCAGAAAACTATTTGCAGTGGTGACAAGTACGAAAAGAAAGAGCAGGTGTAAATATAAGTCATACAAGAAAACATATATCTTGCTGGAGCAACATATTGAAGGCAGACATATTATTCAATACTATAACCAAATCAGAGAAAATATGCAAAAAACTATCTGTTTCAATAAAGGTTACCCCAAAGTATTAAATACTCAGTTTGGCATACAATCAGGAGTGGGGGGTGGTCTTATTTATTTTATTTTATTATGTCTACATTGTGACATTTATGGAAATGTCATCCTTACATTTGAAAGTCTATAAGATTATGGAGCTCAGGCTTCATTATGGTAATTAGCAAGGAATTTCAGGTTTATAACTAACCTACTTCTTCCAACAGAATTTAAATGTTAGCTCCTTTCAGAACTGTTGCATGGAACTATCTATGTTGCAATTCAGCACTAAGAACACTGATCCAGATGCAGTTGCTATGGCAAATGAATTTTTCTTCCAAAAGTTACCACCTATTTAATTATTTGCATTTCTTGTATGGCAAAGTTGGTGAGAGGATGTCGTAAAACATTCATAAAGTTAACCCATTCATTTGAAGAGAAGCATTTTTGTAAAGTAGCTTATTTCCTGGCACATTCTCTCCCCTCCATTCCTTTGCACCTTGATTCATTTCCTAATTGTTCAGCAGATTTACTTGAGTGTAAATCCCATTGAACTCAGTGAAGTCAGCTTTTGCTTAGACATGAATCAGATTGTCTTCTCTGCCTTCAACAGGAAGAAAGGAAGGCATGGATTACCTTTGAAATCTCTGGTTCTTCTTTCACATCAAGTTTCCTTGAGTCTTCTCTTCTGACTTATTTTGTCATATTCTCCCCCAAAGTGATGGACTAAAAAAATCCATATCAATGCGAACAAATCAGCCTTGAAATTATCTTTTCCATTTTAATGAACGTGGTTTAAAATGCTGGAAGAAAACTTAGCATCTGACTTTATGATAGCAAAGAAATATTTGCAGCAAATAAATCCTTCCCTGCATAAATTGGCAGGACAGGATTATGGCAGGGCGGGCTGCTGGGGGTTTGCAGGGGTTCAGGAGAATCTCTAGCTAAGATTCTGTGCAGGTCAAATAACCCCCACATCCCACTCTTTGCTAGCCCTGCCCACCACTCCCAAGAGTCTCCATGCGGCCCGTTTTGAATAAGTACAGGGCGCGCAGGGAGGCTTGGGAGGGGGGGGCAAAAATGGGCCTACCAGAAGTTCAGGAAGGCAACAAATGGGCCCATTCCAGCCTCCAGAGAGCCTACGGAGCCTACGGAGGCTGTTTTCGCCCTCCTGAAGGCTTGAGAAAAGCCTTTGCAGCCTGGGGAGATAAAAATCCCCCCCCCCCGCTGTGGTGCAGGAGGCCGACTAGGCCACGTCCAACATGGCCATGCCCACCCAGCATCCAGGCAGAGAATCCCTTGATAAAATTTTTGAAACCCACCCCTGGATTATGGTGATGTGAGAGAATTTCTGTTTCCCAAGGTCTTACACATGAATAGGACCCCATCAATGTATGACTCAATTTTTGAATTGAGATCAATTCTTTTTATTTAAGGCTATAAAATGAATCAGATAAAATATGCAATAAACCAAAGACTTTAGCATTTTACCTTTCATTTTCCAAACTTGTTTACTAATCGTTTTACTTCATTGGACAAAAAAGAATGGGGGAAAATATTACAGTGCTCGAGAAAAAGAAGGTGTGTGACTATTCTCGTTTTAATATGACTACCCCCCCATTTCAGGATATAAAAAGAAAGCTCATTTTCATATTAACCTGTATAAAGTTTGCACGTGAACTTGCCTCTACTTTTAGTTATTTGTGGTAAAAGATTGTGGGGGCATTGAAAAGGAATAGAAGGAGAATAAACATAAGTAATTGGGGCAGTTTATCTTGTAAATGGTAATTCAGTCCAAGTGGCAAGAAACTGAGAAAACATTTCAAATCCTTCAGAGAATCCCTCTGAATAAACTCAAAATAAATAATTCTGTAGCACCTTTTCCACCTAATAAGTTTTCTTTAAACCAGTATTGTTCAAATTTGGCACCATTAAAATGTGGGAGCATCAACTCCCAGCATTTCCCATCCAGCAAAAAAAAAAAATAGTTGGATTCCTGATTGTCTTGGTGTTATTTTGTTGTTGTTCTTTCTCTTAAAATAAAGCTAGGTTGTCTCATTGTTGAGTGTTTCCCAACATAAATGTGCAGACTGCAGGGGACTGCATTATCTTCAATTACAATTCTACTGATTCTTATTATGGAGAGAAAGAAAATATTCTTAAGGAAACTTGGAAAAGGCTTTATTGTTTTGGCCAGAGGTTTGCAGTTGCTTCCCAAAACTGATTGGACTTTTAATGTCTTGTTCTCTGCCTTTGAAAATGCTGGTGAAGCTTACTTCATTGATCCAACAAATCACCTTGTTCTCCCAGGCAACTACTAGCAATGCTGCTTGAGAAAAATCATGGGAAAGAAAAGTATGCTGAGAAAGTAACTATTACTATGTGTGATGTAAATGCTGAACTAAGATTTTACTATATTTATTAACTAACCCACTCTTATGGAGTAGGACCCAACAGGGTAGGAAAAAACAAAACAAGGACAGTACTAATAATAAAGTAGTAAACAACAAAAATACAACAAATGTATAATGTACAAAAGAGCACCTGTATACCAATCAACAAGAGTCAAAAGCTGATTGAAAAAGCCAGTTTTCACAATCTTCCTGATTCAAAACAAAGAAGGCATCCTTCAAGCTGCTAAGAGTAACATTTTCCATACTTCAGGGCCACCACAGTGAAGACTTCCTGCTTTACACCCAAGTACAAGAGGCTTTGCACTCAAGTATTCAGCAGGCTTTTTTAACCTGGTTGAAATGGGCAGGTAGAACTAATTCTGGCAAATCAATGCTTGATTGAAATTAAATAGAACATTCTTGATTTGAAAAGACAGTACAATGTTAAAGAAAGCATATAATAGATATACAATACAATACAATACAATACAATTCAATAGCAGAGTTGGAAGGGACCTTGGAGGCCTTCTAGTCCAACCCCCTGCCTAGGCAGGAAACTCTATACCGTTTCAGACAAATGGCTATCCAACATCTTCTTAAAGACTTCCAGTGTTGGGGCATTCACAACTTCTGGAGGCAAGCTGTTCCACTGATTAATTCTTTTAACTGTCAGGAAATTTCTCCTCAGTTCTAAGTTGCTTCTTTCCTTGATTAGTTTCCACCCATTGCTTCTTGTTCTAGCCTCAGGTGCCTTGGAGAATAGTTTGACTCCCTCTTCTTTGTGGCAACCCCTGAGATATTGGAACAATGCTATCATGTCTCCCCTAGTCCTTCTTTCTCTTAAGCTAGACATACCCAGTTCCTGCAACCTTTACATTGCTAAAGCAATCATAGTTGGTTTTAGATAAACAAATAAAACTAATTATGGCTTTTGTATTATTTTTATTAACGTGATATTGATGAAAAAACTATTCTGTTATTCTGGGGGCAATTTTTTTTAAAAAATGTTATTGTACCACATGCTGACGTAAATCATAAATTAAAAAATCATTACTAGATTTGAATATGACGATTCTATTGGCTTAATTATAGTAATCTTAATTCTGACTAACTGCTACACAAGTAAGTTCAAAGTTCTTACTTTCCATTTCTTTCTATGCTTTAAAGAAATTAAACAGCTAGTGAACTAGGAGACAGTAGTTAGAATACGTTTGGGACGATAAATTGAATGCAGGATTCTTTGCTATAGCAGAAATTATGGCAACTCCTCCATACAGCAGTATTTTTACAATGATGAGCCTAAAGCTACATGTGATCTCCAAATTACTATCTCTGCCCCCTCCCCCCCAAGCCCCTTCTGTTGCCCCATCAAATTTAATTTCCTATTTTCAGGTGGGAAAAATCTAAAATCTGAAACCAAAGACTAAAACAGAATTTTTAAAAACAGGAAACTTTCTACAGAAGAAAGACTTATGCTGACTATGTATACAATGCAGCTATTCTCACTTTGCATTATTGCCCTGCAAACTGAAGTTCAACCACCACTCAAAAAGAAGATTAACCATGGTTTCTAATTCTTCATTAGCTGCTAAACATGGTGATGTCATAATGTCATGAGTCATTATTTCTCAAGATAATCCTGATGTTTCTTTTTTTAAGCTTTGCTTCTGTCCTTTATTTGCATTGAAGGCCCATGCTTTGTCTATGGATCTATGCTTCCAGATTTGTTTCACATGAATCTAGAAACTATCATTTTCTCCACTAGACTAAACATCCTTTTTAAAAAAAAAAAAAAATTAAGCTGCTGCTCCATTTCAAAACCAACAGAGGGAGCAGCAAATGGATAAAAGTACCCAGCCATACACTGAGAACTTCAGATGTTCTTTTCCAGTTCAGGAACTTTCTTAGGATACATCCAGATACATGATGTCTCCAGAAAGGACTACAAAGGGGAGTGGAATTACTTGTACAATCTGTTTATTTTGATTGCCTACTGAAATAACACAAGCAGTTTAGGCTAATTGTTGTAGAAGTAAAAGAATTAATGCGGCTAAATTTTTTGTAAAGAGATTAGGATCACGCAACAAAATAGCTTAGGTCAGTGTTTTCACGCTTGGCAACTTTAAAATATGGACATCAACTGCATGGATGGTTGCTGGGGAATTTTGGCATGTGAATTCCACATATTTTATTTATATTTTTATAACTAACCAAAACTGGTTTAGTTATTGAAGTTGGAAAAATGTTACAGTAGAATTTTTGATTCTACTAACTAAAGAGTTAGTGATCTTTACTTGTGTGAATAACTACAGTAATTAATATTATTTGCAAAAGAGAACAATTTGGGAACCATTTTTATTTCAACATTTTTGCACATTCCTAGGGATTATTCTTTTTGAAAAACTGTATTACATGTATAAATGTATCCTTCACATATTACTGGGTTGAAAGAGGTGGGGAGAGAAAGAGATTGTTATAAGAAATGTTTAATAATAACAGAATTGAAAGGTACCTTAGTGGTGTTCTAGTCCAAGCAGGAAGTGCCTATACCAGGGATGTCTTTAAGACTTGTGGACTTCTGGGAGTTGAAGTCCACAAGTCTTAAAGTTCCCAAGTTTGGACACCCCTGGCCTATACCATTCTAGCAAGTGGCTGTCCAATCTATTTTTAAAAATGTCCAATGATGGAACATCCACAGCATCTAAAGGCCATTCCACTAATTAATTTTCAGGAAATTCTTTCTTAGTTCTAGGTTGGATCTCTCTTAGATAGGTTTCTGTTCTTACTTCCTGTCTTTCCCTCAAATTGTTTGGAGAATAGGTTGATCCCCCCCCTTCTTTATGACAGCCCCTCTCATATATTGGAAGACTACCACCATGTCATCCCTAGTCCTTCTCTTTGTTAGACTAGACATACTTAGTTCCTGCAACCGTTCATCATATGTTTTAGCCTCTAGCCATCAAGTCTTTGTTGCTCTTCTCTGCACTCTTTCTAATGTCTCAATATCCTTTTTTGTAACACAGAGAAAAAATTGGATGCAGTATTCCAAGTGTGGTCTTACTAAACCAGTATATACCTGTACTAATGCTTCATGTGATCTTGATATTCCTCTGTTGATGTAGCCTAGGACTGCATTGGCTTTTTTTGACAGCTGCAGCACACTTCTAGCTTATATGTGAGCAGTTGTCTATTAGAACTCCTAGATTCTTCTCAGAGTTATTGCTGTTGAGCTTGGTATTGCCTATTATGTACCTGTGTATTTGGGTTTTCTGGCCTAAGTGTAAAATCTTACTTTCTCACTATTGAATTTCAATTTGTTAGATAGAGCCCAGTGTTCAAGTCTGTCAAGATCCTTCTGGCTTAAAGTGTTGACTATTCCTCCTAGGTTGGTGTGTTGTGCAAATTTGATGAGTTCTCCTTCTGTCCCATCATCGAAATCATTTTTGAAGATGTTGAAGAGTACTGGGCCTAAGTCAGAGCCCTGAGATACCCCATTACATACTTCTCTTCATGTAGATGTAGTTCCATCAAGGACTACATGTTAGTGTGGTTTCCATCCAGTTATGAATCCATCCGATGGTGATGCTGTCTAGTCCATTTTTCTATCTTACATTTAGGCTTGTTTGATTCATAAAAGAAAACCAATGCAATATATTACAAAATTATATTTTTCAAAGTAGTAGCTGGATGTGAATCTTTTATTATTATTTTATTATTGGAGAGAACTTTTTAAGAGATAGTGAATTCCAAAGGAATAAGGTTATTTATATAAAAAATCAAGAACACTTTCTTAGGTGATGTTACTTTGAACAGAAGGGGATGATCTTGACACCAGGATTAATCAGATTACTCAAACAGATAAAATCTGGTTATTCTGTACAACAGAAGTGGAAGATAATATGTGATAGCATAGTTTAATGGGATGTTAATGTTTTAGAAATGTTTGGAGTTATAAAAGAGAAAGTTTTCTGGGAGTAGAAGAATGTTTACAAACTTTATGTTCTACAAAAAATGGAAAATATGCTTTTTATTCAAGTCTACTAGCTAACAAAGACAAAATGTTCAGATTAAAGTAGCACACTGTTCTGAGATTAATAGTGAAAAGAAAGGGAATTATTTCCCGGCGGTACATCATGCTCAATTGAAGCAGATCATCCCAGGAGCTCTGTATCAGTATTTTGATATATTAATTAATTCTCTGAGATTCAAAGAAAAGACATACTGTACAGTAATCTTCCCTCCTTCATTTCTACAATTACTGGAATAAGTTAGAGAAACAAAAAGGAAATAAATTGTTAGTCAAGTAGTAAATGCTGGCAAGGTGTTTCTTCCAGAATTGGGAGAAATGTTCCAGATTGAGATTTATTTTGTTGTTGTTTTGAAATGATGACTTATGAGCCAGAACAAGTAGATTAATAATCACACCTAATGATGACTCAAGGCAGCGGTGATATTCAGCCAGTTCTGACAGGCTCTGGAGAACCAATAGCAGAAATTTTTAGTAGTTTGGAGAACCGGCAAGTAGGCTGGCCCCGTCCCTACTGCCTCACAGCTTTTTTCTTCTTTTGTTGCCCTGAATAGGAGAATGGAGCTGGAAAGCAGGTTAGTGGGGTGGGAGGGAACTGGGATTTTGCAGTAACCTTCCCCCAAGAGTGGGGAGAGAATGGAGATTTCGCAGTATGCTTCCCCTGGCTTCCACAAAGCCACGCCACACCCACAAAGTCACGCCCACAGAACTGGTAGTAAAAAATTTTGAATCCCACCACTGACTAAAGGCCAAATTCTGATGATGTTATTGGCTGAAGGATTAGAATTTTTAGCCTCTCAACAGTACTTACAATTTATGTAGTCTGTATTAAATTAATCTTTATATCAACAGAAGTGAGATGGGCAGTATAGAAATTTGATAAATAAATAAAATAAAATGCCATCCCTAAAGAGAAAGAAATATACTGATTAGGGATAGTATTTTGAAAATAGGGTTAGTGGGTTGTGTGCAAACACGTATATAAAATCCTAACATCTGAGAGAAGCCTGGTTTAAAAGTCCAAGGCTTAATATGAATCTCTGCTGCATATATAATCATTGCTACAGATTTTCTTAATATTTTCTGATTTCTTTGCTCTCTTTGGGAGATTCCAGTGTCATGGACCAGGACCTAGTTATCTGCAGGATCGCATCCTACCACACACGTCCCTGCGACCTATTCGCTCACACAGGGAGGGGCTCCTCCTGGTGCCGTCCGCTAGGCAATGCCAGCGGGCGACACCTAGGAGTAGGTCCTTCTCTGTGATGGGCCCAACCCTCTGGAATGACCTCCCCCCAGACATTCGAACTACCACCGACCTCCGTTCCTTCCGTCAAAAGTTAAAGACTCACCTATTTCAATCAGCTGGCCTGGCACTTTCTTAGTTTTTACCTCCCGGGGATTTATTTTATTTTAATTGGGTTTGGGGTTTTAATTGGGATGTTTTTAGGGTTAGAATATATTTATTTCTTGTACAGCCTATCTCCCCCTCCAAATGTATTTAAATGTATTTTATTGTTATGACTGTATTTTATTTGCATCGACTGTACACCGCCCCGAGTCCCTTTTTGGGAGAGGGGGCGGTCTAAAAATCTAAGAAATAAAATAAATAAAAAAAATAAAAAAAAAATATTTTAATCCTTTTTCTTTCCTTAATTTCCTTTCATACTTTTTTTTTGGCCCATTTTCTTAATCCTCCTGTGGTACCTAATATATCAATCTCACACTGAGTGTCCTGAAAAACATATAGTATATTTTTAATTTAATCAAAAATCATTAATGTGAGTTTGCTGCCTTGATCATATCTGATTTTTGTTGTAGATTTAGAATTTTACACATGGAATAAGGTCCTGTATTGGATAAAACAATGCTTTTCTTAATGAGGCTGGCTTTCATTTATCCTTAGTGGAGGGTAAATGCCCAAAATAAGGAAAAGGAAGAATAAGGAAAGATAGCTACAAACAGCTCGGAGGGCAGCAGAGATAAATGTGGTTGGCAATCATGAATTGCTATCCTACTCATCAACAAATACTCTAGCATTTTCCATTCACTAAAGAAGATGGAATACTATATTGTAGGTGTAATATGGCTGATACAAACTTTGATCTGGTTTACCCAGAACAGTAAAGCATGTAGATGGACATTAAGAAATTATCACTTTATATTCACCAAACCACAACCCAGCAAGACTGTGTAAATATTAACTCTGCAGTACAGGAGTTATATATAAAAACCTCTGCAATCCTGGAGCAATTTTCTCTGTGAATTGGTGCAAAAGACTACCTGCTTGGAACTGTGATATGTAGAATAAACATAGCAGAGATTGAAATTTATCTTGTTCATGAAAATATGGTAAATTAAAACAGAATGGTTGAATATACTATACATTAATTGGAATCATACATACAGATATTAATTCAAATATTTGTGAAAGTATAGTCTAGATTTTTACCCTCCATGTAACATTCAATAGAATGTCACTTTTTCTATAGTATATAAGTTATTTACAAGAATAGAAAGTCTATGGTTATAGTTATGTAATATTAAGAAAGAAAACTCCTCTTGACTTTAACAACACCTAATAGAATCAACTGAAATTTTGAGAACCACGGATTGGAGATACAAGGAGAGTTTTTACATAAAGGGTTCATTGAATGCAGTTATCAGAAGGTGATAACGTAATACATTAACATTTAAGTTTTATGAGGCCAGCTAAGTGTTACTTTAAAAATACAGCTAAGATCGATTTTTTTATATGTAGTTGGAATTTGATTTTTATTAGTAATCCCCACCCAAGTTTCCACTAGATAAGGTGATTTAACCATCCACCATTCTTGGCATGAGTCTAATGTTTAGAGCAAAAAAATAAGTTATGTTGGGAATTCTCAAGAGCAGAATCCATGACCCTCCAGAGCAGTGTTTCTCAAACTTGGCAACTTTAAGTTCCCCAGCATAGCTGGCTGGGGAATTCTGGGAGTTGAAGTCCACAGGACTTAAAGTCGCCAAGTTTGAGAAACACTGCTCCAGAGGGTCCCATAGTAAGAGAAGCCAAAAATATTAGCTTTTTTAGAGCTGGGGTTCTGTCTGCTTTTGAAGGGGAGGCAGCTCTTGACATGTTGTATTGTATTTAGCCTAGTGTGGCTCATTCCTCCATGGAATGGAGTTGCACATTGATTGGCGGCTGGGAAAGGAAGAAGCAAACCATTCCTGCCTGAGGAATAGGGTATGGGGGTGGGTATAATAGCAATAAAATTAAATTCGCAATTATTGGAAGAATGGAAATACAAATAGTACTTTATGCAGGCTTGAACAGAAGTGCCAATGTTTGATTTATTATGTGCTATAAAACATATAAATACTCTTAATCATACATGAAAACCTAGGTAGCATTACCTATGAGAATCTAGGTGCTCTGTTTAGCAAGGTCACTGCACAATCAGCAAGAAGCTGCCCTAAGGATCTTCAACCTTTAAGTGACCTGTCTAGGTAAAGACCAGCCCATAACCTGCTCAGCTGGTTCTCCTATCCCATCCCTATCATCCCAGTCAATTGCATTGTATTTTCACTTACAATTATTTATATTCTTTATAAACTGCTTCTGGAAGATTGTGATACTGAAGTTTAGGATATAAATAATTATGAATAAATATATGAGAGTATTTTCCATTCTATTTCTTCTTGTATTTCTTTAGGGAACAAGTTTTCACTCCCATAGTTGTGTAGGTAGATTTTGCGTGGATAGTTCCTTAAAAAGCATTTGTATTTCCTGCAGATGATCAAACTCATACACGGCCCATATCATTGAAAATTAAACTTCAGTTTTATTTAAAATTAATTTTTAATTAAAATGTAATTTTAACTGGTTTGGAATGTGAGATCTGGATTCCAGATCCCAATCCTCCAAGGAAATTTACTCCAAAAATTTGGGCCACTCTTTTTCTTTTATCCAAGTCTACATCTCAGGGATAAAACACAGTTGCCCATTTAAGCCACTATCCATTTGCTCTTGAAGGAAGAGGGACATAAATCGAACAAATAATAAATAAAATTAGGGAGGGGGAGAGTCTAAGATGTTGAGTACATTATTTTATTTAGCCCTTTATTTACATTCCTCAATTATATAGTTTAATACTGCACATATGGGCAACTGTTGGCGAGAATAATCAATGATCATACCAGTGTTTTTTATATCCAGTTGCTGAAATAAAATTCATAATCGAAACAGAGATGAGAGCTAAGGAGTAAGTGTTAAAGGAGGCACTAAAAGCAATCACTCTATAATGCATTTCAGGAATCAGCAACTGACTAATGTAAAGTTTCCCACAAGCTTATTTACTTATGCATTTATGGCATTTTAATGTTATGTCACTGTTGTGGCCCAGCAGGAGCCGTTGAAGCTGCCACCAGAGTCCGACAGCGAGGGTCCCTATGAGTCGGCTCTGGAGGATGTGGAGGACCCTGGACAGGGTTCCGACTCCAAGCAGGGATCAGAGAGGCTGGTTGGTCACCAGGAGGCGCCTGAGGCATGGAGCAGTGGTGAAAGCCAAAGGGAGTGTGCTCCTGATGTCATGCCTTGGAGCAGTGGGGAGAAGACAAGGGACAGTGAGTCGGAAGTCAGCAGTGAGTTGTGGTTGGATGCTCGTCACCAAAGAGCTAATAGGTGTCAGGAACAGTTGCGCAGTTACAGGAGGTAATTGCACTCAGCTGATGGTAATTAGACTCCTCTCCAGACTATAAAAGGACTGCTTGTGCACACGCCCTTTTGCAGAAGTCAACTCATGAACTAATGTAGGAGTACAGTCTTGTGAGCGTGGCAGGCTGGATTGCTGCTGATGCTTATTAGTGCCGGGTTGTTATTAAGGCTTATCTGTGTTGGTTTACTGCCAAGGACCTGTCTGTCTGTCAATAAATCTTGTAAAGTTTCTTTGGCTCGGAGTGTTTTGGTGTGGACGAAGGGTGGGGTCAGAACATGTCACCATTACATGCCCCAAATAATTACTATTGTACATGGTCTATAAACCCTGAATCATAAATATGCAGGACCCATCCCATTAGGAAACTGGAGTTTGAAAAGTGCTTATTAGAACAACTTTTAGGTACCTGTTCAAAATTAATTTCTTTCTCTAGGCCTTCCTGATACAAATGCTCGAAGAATGCTTTTTTGTTTTCTTTCTTCCCACCTTTTATTTATTGATTGATTGGATTTTTATATACAACTTTTAAATATTAAAACCATAAAAAATAATATACAATATATAACATGCTTATCGCATATCATTTGTTGTTTTCTGTTGTTTTCATGTATAATTATATTTTTATGAATGCTTTGAGATGCTTCTGCATAGGATGTACATAGGTATATTAGTAAGTGAATAATAAAGCCTAGCAAGTTAGCCCAAAAATGCCTACTCTAGATGTGATGGGAGAGATCTGGTGGTGTGCATTTTCTGCAGCAATTCTGTCCCGCTGAAATAACCTGCCTGTAAAGTAAAGATAATCTTGCTCTGCTAAAGATTTGGCTCTTCCAGGACTGTCTGTCTGTTGGAGCCACTGATACAAATCTTTGATGTCTAAGTTTAATTATAGTTATTTTATGTATTATTATCTGAAAATCACCTATAGCCCAAATTAGTAATGAGTCAGTTGCAATAAATATTGCACCAACAGCAGTTAAGGTAATACATTCTTAATATAAATCATATCAAAACAGTCAAAAGCATATTAAAAATTAGCAGAATCAGATATACAACCTTGTGGCTGTGATCCTCTGATCTGATTTTCATGGCTAGTAGTTTCCAGAATGGAGAGATTACAATCATAGAAACACCAAGAAGAGGATCTGAAAGTTCCCAACCATCTCAGCTTTCTCATACAGCCCAACTTAGGGAGATCTAGAGAAGCTGTTCAGCTAGTCTTCATATATTTACATCCGTTGTCCGAAAGATGGTTTTCCTTGAAGACATTTCATTTCTCATCCAAGAAGCATCTTGGATGAGAAGCGAAACTTCTTCAGGGAAAAACAAAGAAAATTTAGTTTCCTAAGCAACATTGGGATAACCATGACCAGGATGACTGAGAATTTCCATAGACAGTTCCATCTGTTATGTCTAGTGAAAAGGCTCCCATTTCCACCCTATCCCCTTGAGAGAAATCAAAATCGGCACAAATTAGCTCTTGTTTTCATACCTTTAGTTCAGCCTTTCCAGGCCCCACTTATGTTGGATTGTAACTCTATCAACGTTGGTCAATATTATAAACAACCTGTGCTGAACTCTAGTTCCTAGTTCATAGTCCGCAGGATGGACATTGATCTTAGTGGTGAAGGATGCTGGAACAATCATTCCATACTGGCATGGAATGACAGTCCAAGGGATCTAGAGGTCACCAGGCTATCCCTTATAGTCCAAGGGATCTAGAGGTCACCAGGCTGGGGAAGACAGCTTTTATCTGAGGTCAAAAAAGAAGCATATAAAATTGGTGTGACACATTTAAAATCTAGTTACTATAGCTATAGCATAGCCATTTTGCTCTTAAGATCAACTTGTCTGTCAACTTTGACTCATATCCCATAATTCTGCATCATAATTAAGATGCAGTTCATGTTGAAAAATCATTTAGCCTTGGCTTCTGGGCAACACTAGCCATCCTCATTTGAGAAACAAATCACTAATAAGCCAGAATTACCATTCCTGACCTAGGGATGGAAGAGAAATTCATTCACCTCGCTTCTGAATGTGAACTTAGCCCAATTTGAACTTTCTAAACTAATACACAAAATGAAATGCTGTACATTTTTTCTGAATTTTATGCTACCACAGTTATTCTGTTTTTTAAATTAAAAACATACTGTCCATAAATGTGTACGTTACAGAACATCCAGAGAAATATTAATATGCATGAAATTAATATATGAAAAAGATTGTAGGAATTAGGAAATTGCATAGATACAAAATTGGAAATATATATTCATACTTTTAAATATTGATGCAAATTTTAGCTAAATTTATGTATTGCAAAATGTGGTTTTTCATTTAAATTGATCATAATTGTTGAAATGTAGGGATTGGCAAGGTTATCAGTCAGTATTTTTCAGTTTCTTGAATTCCTCATCAAAAGTTTTGTTTCTGTTTCTAGATATGCACAAAATATTTCTGCCATTATATAAAGTTATATATAGTTAAAATGAATTTTAATTCATTTATGTATTTTTCTAAAGTAATATACTTCTTACATGTATACACTATTTTAATATGAGTATACAAAATTTAATATATATATAGTTTATTGTAGAGCATGTCGCTTTACGAAATTAATCAGCATACAAATGTGTTCTATATACAGTAATGTGTTTATCGGCTTGTAAATTAGGTGATTTCATACAAATTTTATTTGGAGAATCTTGTGAAAGAAAAAGAAACTTAATTAATTTACAGTTCCATATTCAAAGATACCCACATCTGAACAAATTAGCTTAGGCAATGCTTTTTATCGTATTATTGGCATTTTCCTATATACTTCAAAGAATTTTTGTCTACTTACAATCTCTAATTCATGCAAAAGTTTTTGCCCTTGCAGCATATTGCCCTTTTTATCCTGTTCTGGCTAAAAAACTGAAAACTTCAGAGCCTTCTCTAGATCAGAACAAAGAACACAGGAATCAATTTCATTTTCTAAAAACAGCCCAAACACTGAATGTTGTGGTTCTTCTGAAAACAGCATCTTGTCCATGATATGCTCTTCCTGGAAGGAAAAAGTATTTTCAGTGAGCTCTTCTTGATACTCTTGTCTTATGAGCTTCCATTAATAGAACTGAGAATAGACAAATCCAGAAAAACCACACAGATGGCCTGGCTGAAGTAATATATCTACCACTAGCACACTGACTTTATACCTGTGACACCGTGTGCGCAAACAAGCACTGCATCTAATTTGGCCTGTGGATCAATAGCCTTCCTCAGCCTTGTGGCCTCCAGATACAGTATATTGGATGGTTAGTGCAAACATGAACAGCTGGAGAGTTTACCTAACACGTGGAGATGAGGGCATCCATTTGGTGAAGGCTAATCTAATCACAGAAAGGAGAAAAAAAGCTCCTTCCGGGTTGCAGCAATATAATTGGGATAGGTAGAAAGTCTCCTATTAACACCATCCCTGGCCCAGCCTGGCAAAAAGACCAAAGCATTTATAAGGAAACTCAAGTGTTTTTACTCATTCCCCCCCCTCAAAAAAGTAACTATAAAAATTGTCTGGGTCTCTTTGAACAATGTATTTGTTCCTTTCCAAAGTTTATTAGCTGATGTACCAGCTGAGGATTTCCATAGGCTACTTTGCACTAGAAGACTATCACTGTCTTCCAGGGATGAAGACACCTCACGTTTTAACCACCTTCATTCTGAAAAGGCCCTAGACCCATGATGTGGCACGCTTGCCAGAGGTGGCATGCAGCACCCTCTCTGATGGCACATGAATTGTCGCCCAAGTTCAGCTCTGCTGCACATGTGTGTATGCCTCCCACCGGCCAGCAGGTTTTCAGGTCTCTGCCACGCATGCACAGGGAGCGGGAGCATGTGGGGGGTCCATGCATTCTTGCAGGGGTGGCAGGATGCGTGCAGGGGGGCGTGTGTGCATGCACGAAGGTGAGCACATGGGAGTATGCATGCACACAGGGCTTTTTGTATTTTGGGAGTTCAGGTTTGTGCGCACTTGGGCCACTTGGGCCAGAAAAGGTTGGCCATCACTGCTCTACAGTATATATAGTTGAATGAGAGTTGCCCATTTCTTATCTTACATTAGTGAAGCTGTCATTTCTTAAATCTTCATAGAAGAAACAATCCTCCAGACACTATTGAATTACAACTTTCAGAATTAACAATGGTGAAGATTCCTAGGGAAGCTCCAACTTTTATTCCAACCTTCCAACCTTTTCTATCTCCTATTCGATTCCATTCATTTTATTCCGCCAGAGACAAATGGCTTTGTTTTCTTCATAGGCATCAATTTATTAACTTAGTGGGGAAAGAAATTAGCTATGAAAAGAAAATGCTTTAATGAAATAATACATATAATATTGTATAATATTAATGATAGAGATAAAGATGGAAGTCACAGAGGATTTATTCAGTAATCCAAAACTGAAAAATATGAAGGATCATAAAACAAGAGTATAATAGCCAAAAATGACAGCCCTATAATACCCATTTTAAAGGAACTAGTGAAGAAAAATGGCTTAATAAAAGTAAGAGAGTAAATATGCAACTTCATTTGTTCATTTGTACAGTCTAGGCTAACCAACCCCAAAGATTCTAGGTGGCCTAGAAACTAAATAACATTTACGAACAATAAAGTTAAAGAAAAGGGCAATCATTTCCCACACAAGGTCTAGGGAAATAGCCATGTTTAAATGCTGTTTTAAATATTAGTAAGGTAGTACAGTCTTTTTGAATGATGTTCCAGAAGGCAGGTGATAGACAACACCTTCCTTCAGGGTCCTGCTAGATTGCTTGATGATGGGACTGGTAGTGAGGAAACTGTTTCAAATCTTATATGAAGGGTAGAAACCACAGGAGTTAACAGTCCCTCAAATAACTATTGTAGTCCCCCATGTCATATAGGGCTTAAAGATGATAACTAGCAAACATACATGTAGTCCCACTATATAAAAAACTGATTAAATAGACAAGGGAATAAAGTTGAAGTTGTAACACAACGAAGAGTTTTGCAGTTGCGCTAATTCCTAGTGAGAAGGTAGGAGATGGGCCAATCATTTTGAAGGTGTTTGGATGGAAATGTTCTTCCTAGTTAATAGCATTTCCATAGTGATGGAAATATTGTAAATACCTTTGTGTGTGTGTGTGTGTGTGTGTGTGTGTGTGTGTGTGTGTAATGCATCCAGCATGTCTAGTGAATTATTCTGCAAGCACAGTAAGATTAACACCTTATTAAGAAAGAAGCCATAGGAAAATCAATTTGGACTTATGCCTAAAATGGTACAATTAGATCAAGTTATAAGTGATGGATTGAGTGTGCTCTCCCAAACTAGCCTTGAGGATGAAACAAAGCTTCTTCTTTTTTTTACCCAATTAGCTTTTTGGCACAACTTGTGCTATGAAGCTAAAGAAGCAAAAGCCAGTTTTGCGTAGCGGTTAAACCATCAGGCTAAAAACTGGGAAACCATATTCTAATTCCATTTTAGGCTCAAAGCCATCTGCCTGACCTTGGGCCAGTTAACTCTAGGAAGAAGGCAATGGCAAAACCACTTCTGAAAATCTTGCCAAGAAAACTGCAGGGCCTAATCAAGACAGTTGCCAGGAATCTGCCTTGAAGGCAACTGCCTCCCACTAAACAAAACAAATCCACACAATACAAAATGAAAGGAGAGGATATAATTCCCAACACCTTTTTTCAATAGGCTGGAAGTTATCATTTCTCTCCATGATTTCTGAAAATTAATAGTAATGGCTTCTATAAATTGAGGAGAAAATAACATAAGCCCTAAAATAAGTCTTCCATAAATTTAAATAGCAAAGAAGCCCAAGTCAATTCCAAGAAAGAATTTAAACATCACAACCCCCACCATTATGTTAAAAATATAGTAATATCCACTTGGCAGCATTATTTCCAGGGAGAGCTAGTTTTGTCTGGTGATTAAGACACCAAGCAAAAAAGCAAGAAACTGTATATTCTAGTTCTGTTTTAGGAATGAAAGCCAGCTGAGTGACTTTGGGGTGTTCACTCATTCTTAGCCCAACTCACCTCACACAGTTGTTGAGTAGGGGGGAATAGAAGGAAGGAAGGACAACTAAAATGTAATGATAATGAAAACAATTCTGCGTATATTTAAAAATGACTCTCACACTTTGACATTCCCCTTGCCAAAAAAAATCAGGGGTGACATGATTGTTTTAACTGTAGTTGTCAACAGATATTTCTATGCTTAAGGGTAATTTTTAGAAAATAATTACATTTTCACACATAGCAAAAAAAAAAAAACACCCCACACACAAAGAATATAAAATTTTTCTGGCAGCTGTGTGGAAAGAAATACTGACAATATAAACTCTGCTGCACAGCAGATATAAACACACCCACCACAAGTGAAAACAGAAACAAAGCCAGCCACTACTGGCTGAATGCAAGGAGGCCTGTTAATGACCTAATGGTGAGAGAAAAAGACGGCTTACACATACACAAACGCACGCGCATACACCTCACAAAAATACTTCACAGGTCTCCTCGGGTTAGCTGGAATTAAAAACTTGGCAGATGGGTGGCTGCCTAGTGCAAAGACCAACCTGAGTCAATTACATTGGGCGGGGGGGGGGCGACTATGAACCGTTTGTTGGTGAAAGTCCAGGAAGCCGCCTAAGTGGTTCTAATGCATGTCTGACTTTTGGCCTTTGCACTCGCGTCCCTGCGGGAAAGGCGATCAGATGGGCAAATATTGCGCCTGTGTGTCCCCTTGTAGCGCTGGGTAGAAAACAGCTGCTTGCTCGGTTTACGCGGCTCATCCACTTGCTGATGCACACCCGAACGCGCGCAGAGAGGCTCGCTGGTAGTCGCCACCGCCACCGCCAGCAGCAGCAGCAGCACCCAAATCCCATTGCAAACAAAGGGAGATGACTGCTGGAGAGCTTTCTCGCCTCCTCCGTTTTGCAAGCGGAGACCGCCCGCAGCCTTTCGGCTCTGCCTTCCCCTCTCCCTCCCCGTAGCTGTCCTCCTCCATCCCGCAGGCAGTGGCAATTCGGAAGCCGGAATTCAGAGCAAGGCGAGAGGAACGTCGCCCGCCAGGGAGACGAAGAGAGCGGGGCGAAAGATTCTCTCTCACACACACACATGCGCGCGCGCGCAAGGACTCACACAACCAAAACAAACCTCGCCCGCCTTCACCTCGGCGGATTGTCAACAGATCATTTGCAAAAAGAATCCGAGAGCAGGAGCAGCAACCGGCGGGGAGGCGGCGGGGGAATTCCGGGCGTCTTTTGTGCTTTCCCCCCGCCGGTGTTTATGCTGAACGCGGTCTCGCCGAGTAAGGTAAGCGGGAGGGAGGGAGGGAGGGGAGGGGGAGAGCGGAGGATTTCTGCCTTTTGGCGGAGTCTGGAAAGAAAGAAGGCGATGCATGAATCATCCCTGCTTCTTCCTACCCGGCGGACCGTTGACACACGGCTCCAAGTAGCAGCTGAGTGCGGAGAGATGCCTTCAGGTATGGTTTAGGGGCAGGGGCGTGTGGGCGAGGGGGGGTGTCTCTTTACCGCCCCTCCCTCTCGTTTAATGCCCAGGAAAAAGTGTTTTGTTTTGTTTTTGCTTTTTGAAAGGCGGAAGGGAGTCAGTTTCCATGCTCAAAGAGCTGGTTTGATACACATCCCCTTGCATCTCTGAATGACTGCCGCGGTAGGATTGGGGTGATTTCCCCTGTAAGGTGGACCCCTAACAAAACAGTGACATGCATAGTGAGGAGGATATGCTTCCCAAGCTGTCAAAAATGGGGAACATGAGACCTCGTGGCCGCTGAGGTTGACATTAAATATAGGTTCCTCTTCTTCAACGTGTCCTGGATGTTTCAAAGAGCAGGAAGAAAGGGGATAGGTGGGAGTATCTCTCCTACCTTCTTAAGCTAAGGTATGTTAAAGAGGAATAATTGTCAAATGCCCATAGGAGTGTTAGCTGTATATAAAAACTGTTGTCATGTTGTATACTTTTAAGGGCTGTCTTCCTTTCAATATTTATGTGGTTGAGCATCTTTTGCTTAAAACAAACTTGAAGACCAAGAGTACCACTTACATACTTTTGGCCATCTTTATGGCATTTCTTGGATTTATTTCAAGTTGAACTACCCAAACAGTAATCTAAAAAATTAAGTACATTTACTTAATTTTAAGTAAAATTACATTTTAAAGCTCCTTTGACATTTCAACTGCCCCCCCTCCCCCTGGAATCCAGCTGCTTATATCCCTACAAATAAAAAAAAAGAATAGAAACTCCTGCATGCTCCTTTGCTTCTGAAGGCAGCATTAACACACTCAAGAGGCAGGACTGTCACTTTGCAAATAAACAGCGATCAAGCTCCTACCTCTGAGAGAAACAGACTTCAGTCAATAATCCTTCCCCATACAGTAATGCAGAAAAGCTGCCAGGGCCAGTTTAATAGAAGAAGAGCAGCAAAGTAGGCAGGCTTCTGAAGGGAAAGACCAGCTGGAGGCTTGCAAAACCTTGGCTTATAAGACAGAAAAACTGACTCTGTTCAAGTTTGCCTGCCTTCCCAGAACTTTTAACTGAAGTTCAAGAAATGAAAGAAGGAAGATCTGTCCTAAGCTTTTCTTCAAAACCCAATCTGAGGTTAATGTCCCTGTCATGGTCATGGGTTTGAGTAATGGTCATAAGTGGGTGTGGTAAAAAGCATTTTCTGAACTACCCAGTGAAGAGTTTGATCAGAACAGTGAGATAAAACCTAAAGCCAAACCCATTTTTTTAACCAAACACGTGCAATTTATCTTTAAAAATCCATCATGCATTTTAAACTATTTAATTAAATGTTTTCAATGCCCCAGTCATTCCCTATCCAATGATTGTTGTAAGGATTTACTCACCTGTACATGGCTTTTTCTGATAATTGTCAAAACATCTTGCCATTCACACCAGGAACCAAAGGATGCTATAAGCACATATTTTGAATATTCAAACGTTTGTTTGAATATTTTGGTTTAATGGACATTCACGATGCCTATTTCTAATACCACTGTTTTTATAAGCTTGATTGGCATCCTGCGGCTCAGCATCTAAAAATGTAAAGTTAAAAAATAAATACAAAAACATATTCACTGGAGTGCTTATAGTTCACGGTGCTTGCTTTGTTCTCTGATTTTCAGCACATAAAGTCCATGGTTAGCGGGCATTCATTCCTAAAGGAATAACATTTCATAAACTTTTTTTAGCTAGGAACTCTTTGGAATTCTGTGTTTCATTTATGCCTCTATAATATTTTAGAAATGACTATACAGTTCACTGTTCAAAATATAGGACAAAAATTATATTTTCTGAAAAACAGTGAAGATCTTCTGATATTATTGTTAAACGCTCCAGAAGAGATTATCTCCTTATGTATCTACAGTCCTTTTATATCTATAATATACATTACAGCAGGTACAGAGAAACAAGCAATTAAAAAGTCTTAATAGTATTGTAACTTATCAATATATGTATATATGGCAGTTATATTCTATTGCTGCCTCTTAATATGCATTCCTTATACCTATACTTTGATTTGAAAATTAATTCACAAGGCTTGACTTGAATCCTTCAGATCTTTGTTTTGATGATTACAGATTTGATAACTACTTCAGAAAGTACATATTGCTGAAATTTTTAACAAAAGAAATGCAACTGAATCCATACATTTTCAACTATAATGCTTACGGTAGTAGTCATCTGTCAATAAATACTTACCTCTCTGTTATACTATCTGACTCGCCTTTACAAAAGAAAGAAGACTCAGTCTGTTAAAACCTGTTGCATCAGATGACATAATTATAATAAGCATATTAGTTTGCTTGTTGTGGTATTGCAAAGACAAACAATATTCCTTCTGGAGTTATACCACCCCTATAACTTGCATACAGATTCATACCTCACCTGAAAATCAAGGGCTATTCTGGTTATTTGTTTCCAGTTCAACATGTTAATGATGATCTTTAAAGTCCTTAAGAGCTCAAGTCCAGAATATCTTAGAAGAATTGCCTTTCTCCGTGCTTGCCTGCCTACAATTTTTATTTTTTTATAATCCTGTTGTGAAGGCTAGGCCAATAGTGTCTTTTTCATGGCCGTATCTCAAATATACCAAAGACCATTTAAGAAGGCATTTGCTTTACAGGAAATATCTCATTTTAACTTCTGCATCTGCCTACTTCTTACTGCCTATTCTTTACTTTTAAATTCCCCTCTGATTTAGTTTTATTCTCTTGTATTGTAACTCCCCAGAAGTTTGTTTGAGGCTTTATGGTTGAGGTTTGTATGGACCCCTTCCTCCCCAAACTTTTGCAGAAGCCATCAAAAGCCTCTAAAACGTGTTAATAAGCAAAATATTAATATGATCAAAGAGGGAAAATATTAAATAAATGAATGGAGAATAATTATACTAACTATATTTTAATTAAATGAGTGTTAAAGATAATTTTCTTTTGGTAGCTCCATCCACTAATTTTTGGAAAGCGGTATACCACTCAAAAGTCAAGTCCTCTAAGTCTGGAAAGCGTTGTAATTCACCAATATAAAACTTTGGGTGGGCATAAAGGGTTAAATAAAAAGGACACTCTTGTATTTTTTTAAAAAAATATTTTAATAAATATACACTGTACTTTATTTATTATTTATAGTTACAGGACTTCCCATCTCATATATGTGACTCCGGTTGGCTAACAAAAGTAAGAACTATATGAATATATAATTATATAAAAACCTTAAAATCACAAGCAGCATCTGAATACAAAAAACCATCACCACCAATGAATATAACTGTTACCTTCTAAAAAGCCAGTAGGGTAGAGACCAATTTAATCGCCAAGGGAATGAAATTCTAAAGGGCGGGAACCACAGCAGAAAATGCTCTCTTCCTAATAAATGGAACCCCAGGCCTGACTCTTCTGCTATATCAAGTATCATAATCATAAGGAGGTGGTCCTTCAAATAATGCATCCCTCTGTGTTGAAGAGTTCTATGGATCATTATAGGCAGTTTGAATTGAACCAGGAAGCATTCTGGTGCAACTTGCAGAAATGTTACATGCTCACATAACTCTCTGGGCCGTTGCATTCTGTTCCTGCTGTAGCTTCTAGATGCTGTTCAAAGATGTTCTCCTTTTCTAAAACGTTTTCTACTTTTAGTCTTTTTTACTTTACATTCATCCTATTATATTGTTATTTAGAAGGAAATAATATAAGCTTGATAACCACCCATAGCTCATACTGTATGTTGGATGCAGTTAATCTGTATGACTATGTATAGATGTGAAATCTCCACTGATCAGCAACCATCTATAACTTAGTTTTTTGCCCTCTATAATCTCTGTATCACATTATAAAAGCTTCTGTGACTGCTTATCTTTGGGTTATAATATACGGTATAAACAAACAATATCGTTCTTTAGGTAGCAAAATGTTAAAGTTTGTGTTCAAAAGAGAGAAACAAATATATACAGTATTAGGGCTATGTATTACTTTGAAAATAGTTTGCAAATGGTCTTCTGAAGTGGGCAAAAATGCTCTAATAGCTGTTGTCTGCACCTCTTTTTTAAAGTAGTTCTGTTTTTCCCAGGATCATATGGTTGTCATTTGCAGCTGCCATGTGCTACACGCTTTTGGAATCAATTCTAAAGCATCGTTATTACCCTAATATATTTTAGGGGAAAAGACAAGAAGATAAAGAACAAAAACAGCTCCTGTCATGACATGCTGATGGATGTTTAGAACAGATGAAAGCTGTGTGTGGGAAGACAAAATAAAAGATCTTAGAAAATGGGCATGGATAGAAGCTTGAATAGAAACATGGTATTATATGTTACAATATTTTATTGCAGATTCCCCCCACGATAGATTGTTTGAATTTTTATTTTAACATCTCTTTAGGAAAATTAAACAATAGCAGCATACAATAATATTTTTGCTGATGTTTTGAGAGGGAGGAAAATTGCAGTTGGTGTGAACACTTTTTAAATTTTGCTACTTTATAATAATTGTACTAACGATCCATACACGAATATGGATCTTCAAGCATATGGATCGTAATCATAGTTCATGTTTAGGAGGCAAGACAATTTTGAGTAATTCTACTTCTCCTTTTCCTGCTAGTAAGGTTGAGAGACTAATGGAGGGCCATCCACATATCTATGCGCATGGTTAATGGTTAGATGCAAGCCAGGAAATATCCTGCAAAGTTTACCATCTTCCTCCTGTGAAGAAGAATCCTAACTTGAGACTTTTTTCAAGCTGAGCTGCCTTTTTGGTGGAGGCTTTTTATCAGATTTAATTGAGCCTCGTATGGATCACTGCTTCTACATTTCTTAGTAAGAAACCCATTTCTGATAAGATTGTAAACAAATAAATTGTCACAGTTCATCCTATCCCAATTCAGGCTTGTGCCTTTTCTACAGCATTTCCATTCTCTGGTCTGTGCTGACCTCTTTGCCAGCCATAATGATATACATACATACATACATACATACATACATACATACATACATACATACATACATACATGCTTTAGCTTCTTTTTCTTCCTCTTCCCTCCCTCCCTCTCTCCCTTCTCCTCTTCCTCTCCTTATTATGCATTTTGTAAACTGCTCTGGAGAATGGGCTCTGGAGAGGAGGAAACATAAATCTTGGGTAGAAACTGATTGGAGATAAATATTACAAGATAGGAAGATTAGACAGGACAAGGAACCATTGCTTAACAAGACAGGAAGCCTCTATACCTAAGCCGTCTAACCAAGTGTTTTGACACCACCTGGCAGAGCTACAAAGCAGATAAGTCTGCTTGGAGTTACTGAACTTTAAACCTGGAAAGGACTGAGAGTCTAAACTAATGTGTGGATTACACCCCAGAGTTCTGAAGGAACTAGCAGACGAGATCTCAGAACCACTGAATTATATCTTTCAGAGATCCTGGAACACCGGGGAACTACCAGAGGACTGGAAAAGAGCTGATGTGGTTCCCATCTTCAAAAAAGGGAAAAAATTAGATCCAGGAAACTACAGACCTATCAGCCTAACCTCAATACCAGGAAAGATTCTGGAAAAAATAATCAAGCAACGAATTTGCGAACACCTAGAAGCAAACAAAGTAATAGCCAAAAGCCAACATGGATTTGTCAAAAACAGATCATGCCAGACTAATCTTATTGCATTCTTTGATAATGTGACAAAATTAGTGGACCAGAGGAATGCCGTTGATATAGTTTACTTGGACTTCAGTAAGGCTTTTGATAAGGTAGACCATAACCTACTACTAGATAAAGTAGAAGAATGTGGGTTAGACAGCATCACCACCAGATGGATTGGTAACTGGCTGACCAACCGCACTCAACGTGTAGTTCTCAATGGAACTGCATCTACATGGAGGGAAGTATGCAGTGGAGTACCCCAAGGCTCTGTTTTAGGCCCAGTACTCTTCAACATCTTCATCAATGATTTGGATGAGGGAATAAATGGGGAACTCATCAAATTTGCAGATGATACCAAGCTGGCAGGAATAGCCAACACTCCAGAAGATAGGCTTAAGATACAGAAGGATCTTGACAAACTTGAACATTGGGCACTATCTAATAAAATGAAATTCAATGGTGAAAAGAGTAAGGTTCTACATTTAGGCAACAAAAACGGAATGCACAGGTACAGTATAGGTGATACCTTACTCAGTAGTAGTAACTGTGAAAGGGATCTTGGAGTCCTAGTGGACAACCATTTAAATATGAGCCAGCAGTGTGCAGCAGCTGCCAAAAAAGCTAACACAGTCCTAGGCTGCATCAACAGAGGGATAGAATCAAGATCACGTGAAGTGTTAATACCACTTTATAATGCCTTGGTAAGGCCACACTTGGAATACTGCATTCAGTTCTGGTCGCCACGATGTAAAAAAGATGTGGAGACTCTAGTAAGAGTGCAGAGAAGAGCAACAAAGATGATTAGGGGACTGGAGACTAAAACATATGAAGAATGGTTGCAGGAACTGGGTATGTTTAGCTTAAGAGAAAGAAGGACTAGGGGAGACATGATAGCATTATTCCAATATCTCAGAGGTTGCCACAAAGAATAGGGAGTCAAACTATTCTCCAAGGCACCTGAGGGTAGAACAAGAAGCAATGGGTGGAAACTAATCAAGGAGAGAAGCAACTTAGAACTGAGGAGAAATTTATTGACAGTGAGAACAATTAATCAGTGGAACAGCTTGCCTCCAGAAGTTGTGAATGCCCCAACACTGGAAGTCTTTAAGAAGATGTTGGATAGCTATTTGTCTGAAACGGTATAGGGTTTCCTGCCTAGGCAGGGGGTTGGACTAGAAGACCTCCAAGGTCCCTTCTAACTCTACTATTGTATTGTATTGTATTGTGTTTATGATTCCTGTAGTGTAAGATCCAGGAGGGAGAGGGAGTAAAATTCCTGCCTGATCCACTGGAAATCTCATGTAATTCAAAGACCTCTAACAATTGCTTGCCTTCTCAGAACTGGAACAACCTTCGGGATCAGTCACCAGAGTTCCAGTATTACATGGAGCTGTAAGAAGACACTGCCAAGATAAGTCAGTAAAGAGACCATGATTCAAATTGGAACATCCAAGTGTTTCCCATTTTACACTTAAACAACCCAAGTTTTTTAGACAGATAGAAAGCTGCCTTGGACAGTCAGTTTGGGAGTGTAATGGAATACTATCAAATACATAACTTCAGTATCACAGACATCCTCAACTGATTTTTATCAAGGATAGGATATTAGGATTGTTGGGGGGGGAGGGAGAGAAACAGAAAGAAAAGGAGGAAAATAAGGAAGAAGGAGGGGAAGGGAGAGAGGAAGGAAAGAAGAGAAGGAGGGAAAGACAGAAAGGAAGGAAGGAAGGAAAGAAAGGAAAGAAAGAAAGAAAGAAAGAAAGAAAGAAAGAAAGAAAGATGAATATCCTACCTGTTTTAGCACAGAGGTTCCAGTCATCCTGAAATGAACTATTTTGCTCAAAGAAAAGACTTTAACTAGCTTTTTTTCCTTGTAACTGAAAGAAATGAACTATTTGACAATTAGAATTGTTTATGATTATAAAAATATTATGTACTATTGAATTTTAGGCAAAAGGTTTCTGTTTGTAACTGAATCAAAGAAAAGTTGAAGGTTATTTTTTTGTTTTCTTTTCTTTTTTTTATACCTTGCACTTTCCTTTCCCCTAATGTTTCCCCTTTTAATTTTTAATTATTTTTATAATATTTTATTTTTTGTAGAAATTCAGTTTCATACACATACATATAGACAGAAATATACATCGATACTGTGTGTGTGCGTTTGTGTGTATTTATACAGTATATATTACAGCCATCTAATAAAATGTACTCCAATTGATTTCAGAGAGTTTTCTCTTCCTTTTTTCATAATTACTCTATTTCAAACTATAGAGGGATGGAATTTTTTAAAGTTGTGCATATTTCATTTATATTAGTTGCTTTAGGTTGTTTTTTTAAATAAATTAAGCCAACAATGTAAAATTTAAGCCGGTAATAGTTTAGTCATGATGTGTATTATTCATAGCACCCAAACATCTATTCTAAGTTGTTTTGTTTATATTAGAGTAGCACACCAATATATTTCACTGTAAATCTGTGGAGTTCTTGGGTATAAAAGAACTGATTCTATAGCAATAAGATCAGTGACTGCGGTAGCCACAGAAGATGTAGGAGTAGTTTTAATTTGCCACCAATCAAAATTCAACTATGTCAGCTTGTCTATGTCTTACTATAATCTAATATATAAAAATTGAATTCTGAAAATAGAATAGCCTTTACTTACTATGCTCTGTTATAGGTTTTAACAAAGGCTGTGCGATTGCTGCACAAAAGGTAGCAATCCCAAAGGGTCAGTTTGGGCCATTGTATCCTGCTAAACTATTCCAAGTCAGAGTTCCAGACAAAATTCTTTTTTTTTCTCACCCCAAAATTTTAAAGGAACAACCAGTGTTCCAGAAATAATCATGATTAAATATATATTTTAAAAATCATTTGTGTTTCTGTGTGTATACACAGATAGTCCTCAATTTACAACCAGTCATTAGCCACATTTGAAATTATGACGGACCTATCTTGGGATTACTTACAACCTAGATTCAAGTTCTATCAGTTGCCCCGCACCCCCATCCCACAGTCACATAGCAAATTTTGGGAGATTGGCAAAGTAGGTTGTATTTACGGTCATTTACAGCGTCCCATTGTCATGTGACCACATTTTATGATCGTTTTACTAAAAACTTCCATTAACATTTGGTACATAGCCACACTTTGCTTAATGACCACTGCAAAAAACATTGTAAAATCATTTCATGACTGCCATGACTTACATTCGTGATGGGCAGGCTCCATTAAGATAATAAGTCAAGGACTGTGTGTGTGTGTGTGCGTGTGCGCACACGCACATACATACATACACGCATGTCTATACATAGATACCTATAATGCACATAATAGTTACAGTATAATGGAAATTAAAATGGCAGGCCATTGATGATGTATCAGATCACAGGGGCCTAAATATGTAGATTTCTGATTACTCATATTTTAGAATAGGTAAGATAGAAGTAAGTTGCATATAGTGAGGATAGAGTATTCAATGTGGTAATGCAATGTTTTGCACTTCACTAATTTTAAATTGTGTAACTTCCATTCCCAGAATTCCTCTGACAATGGTAGCAATTCTGGGAGTTAAAGTCCACCGCATCTTAAAGTCACTGTGACAGAGAAAGACTGATATAATTCATGGTGGTGAAGGTGATCTCGCTTTATAATAGAACAAAAATGAATGATGAGCTGGACACAGGCAGCCAGATAACTAAGCAACAAAAGATCATTCTAGTACTTTGCAAAGCATGACTTATTGTTACAACTGTGTACAATCAATTTTTTAATCACCATATTTTAACATATCTTACATTTACATAGAATGTCCACAGTGACATGTATAAAAGAATATAAATATTAATTCTAAGTAATTTGTAGTTTTATCTCCCAAGTTGTCAGCAGCATTTTCATAGGGCTCTGTTTCTACTCTTCAAAAGATCTCACCTTTCCCCTCCCACCAGCCACCTGGCTCTCCCCTTACCTGGCCTTTGGGGTAGAACTAAAACAAATTGAGGCATCCTCCTCCTTTGCTCTTTCTTCTATGTTTATTTTTAATGGTGGCAAGAAAGAAGTGAAAAGGAACAACTCCTAGTAACTAGATACTATGGAAGAACTCAAGTTGGAGTATTGGGAATTGATGGCAAGACCAACCTGATACTTCTGCTTTAGAAGGGAAGGAAAAATCGCAGGAGATGGGAAGCAAGACAGTCAAGATTTCTCACCATGGGGCTCCAGAGGAAACATAGCAGAACTATATTCAGTGTGGTTTTTTTTCTGTAGCCTCAGTTAATCAATTAATTTCTGGAATTAATTGTCTCGGCATAAGAAGAATGCTGGAAGTGAAGGGCATTATAGGAACCCACAAGAATAGTGCCAATACCCCAAATCAATGCTGCATTTTAAAGAGTTAAAACAATAAGTTTTTGGTGAAATAACAGCCTAGAAATGTACAATCATATTCTTGTGGGGTAGAAAAGGGATTGCAAATAAGAAATAAACAAATCTGAAAGACTAGCAAAGCAACATAGAATGGTAGTGTCACAATGGTAAACATTTCCCAGCTCTTTTATATAATTATTCTCCTTTCAGAATTTTCCAGGTTCAGAGCATAGACATTCTGGACATACATAAGTTGACTAGCTTGTCTGTGGCAGCTTTTTGCAAATTGATGTTCTCCAGATAGGTTGGGTGGAGCCCCTGTTGCCCATGCTTCTTTCAGTGATGTAAACTTTCATAAAAGACATTTTATGAAACTAGATTCCATGATCTATATTCTATAATATTCATGCCTTCTGGAAAAGGAAAGTTAAGAACACTATTGAACTGATATGACATTTATTTTTGCAAGATGTCAAGCGAAGATCAATGTAGATAATTCTCTCTATATTTAGATGTTTTATACATTTTTTTTCTTCCTCTTTGTTAGAAAAATCAAGATGTTTCACAGAAGGCAGGATGGACCTTTCTGTTTTACAACATTGCAAAAACTATAAGCAGAAATAAAACACCTACTGATATTTGCAATTAAGGGTTCACAGCAAAAACATAACTGAATTTTATCATGGCTTTTTATGTCTTCATCTGTCCATTCACATAGAATGAATAGTTTCTTTATCTGAAAAGAAATATAAATGTGATTAAAGCTGTTTTCTTATACTCATCATCAATTGTTGGAGGTCAATATTTATTAATTCTTAGAAAAATGGAAATGATTTCTTTTCATAATATCAAAACAAAAAAGCTTTCCATGTTTTTGGAAAGCCATAATATTGCTCTTCCTTCCTTCCTTCCTTTCTTCCTTTCTTCCTTTCTTTCTTAGAATTATAGATTGCCATAATTTGTTGCAATTCTGATCAACTTACAAAATACAATAAGAAAAACATAGACTATGTCATCAAAAAAGAAAGTCTAAGGGGAAAAAAATCATAATCACGCATCCAGACCAGAATTTCACATGGGGGTTCCATGACCCACTCTGATCCAGGGTCCAGAGATAATCAAGTGCTTTTAAATAGGGACAATTTTGTTTAATGTACATGAAAAGTGATCTGTTTTTCTCCTAAATCTCCTTCAGCAAATTGTTGTTAAGTATGCAGTATGTTTGCATTTCTATATAATCATTTTTCCTTAATAACATTCCACTGTTTTGGGAAACTTATTTTTCAAATTATTTTTTCAGCATTGCAAAAGTTGCTTTTTCTTTTTTTTAACAATACATTTGTGGTGTGTTTCCTTCAGTCAAAATAATATTACATGATCCTATAAGAGTATTATCAGAAATGAATGCTCCTGGTTAAAATCTTTATTTATTATAGCACCGAGAGTTGCTATTTTGCTGTACTAAAATGTGCCTTTTTCTCCCTTTTTCAGCTTCAGAGATGGAAGAACTTATCTAAGAAAGACCTAACTTACCATATCAATCAACTTTAATTCTCTTAAAGACTCTGGCTTTGTTGCCACTTCCTTATCAGGATGGCTGAAAAGGGTCCAGGTATGAATAAAAAGACATCCAGGTCTACGCAGTCTCTTCCACCAGAACCAGTGGATATAATCAGAAGCAAAGCATGTTGTAGGAGAGTGAAAATCAATGTAGGTGGACTCAATCATGAAGTTCTATGGAGAACTTTAGATAGACTTCCACGGACACGTTTAGGGAAGCTCAGAGACTGCAATACTAATGACTCTTTACTAGAAATATGTGATGACTATAATCTTAATGAGAATGAATATTTCTTTGATAGACACCCAGGTGCTTTCACCTCTATCCTGAATTTCTACAGGACAGGAAAGCTACATATGATGGAGGAAATGTGTGCCCTCTCTTTTGGCCAAGAATTAGATTATTGGGGGATTGATGAAATATATTTAGAGTCCTGTTGCCAGGCAAGGTATCATCAGAAAAAAGAGCAAATGAATGAAGAATTAAGGAGAGAAGCAGAAACAGTGAGAGAAAGAGAAGGTGAAGAATTTGATAATGCTTGCTGCCCAGACAAAAGGAAAAAACTCTGGGACTTGTTGGAAAAGCCCAATTCATCTGTGGCTGCAAAGGTAGGAACATATACTTTAGAATTTTTTTAGGTTGCCTGTTTATATTAATTAAAAGCCATCTATCTGTAAGATTCATTGAATATATTATAATAAGGATAACATCCCCTGAAAATGTGTTTGTTAATTTGGGGTGGGGGTGAATATATTTTATTTCAAGATATTATGTGGGCAGTCTGTGCTGTCAATCAGACTTTTGAAGTTTGTCACATCAGATTTTTTTCTATATATTTTTCATATATTTTTGGGTACATATGACACTATTTAGAATTTATGGGATGTTTCCTTCAGTATAGTAGGAACAGTTATGATCACTAAGATAATAAGTAAGAATGTTCATGACATCAAAGACGTCTTGATGTATTATTAAGTCGGAAGCATTTACTTTTATAATGTCCATTTTTTTCCTAAGTGCATTCTTTTGAACTCAACAAAACTTTCAAGATAATTTGATTAGCATAATTTGGCTTTCATGAATCCTTGTACAAACAAAATATTTAATAACATAATAACAGTATTATGATAATCCAGAATTGCTAAGCATCCCACTTATTGTTAGTATTGAAGACTAATATTGATAAATGTTGTCAGCTTGCCCTTATTTGCAAGAACAATGAAACTCACCAGAAATGTAATGAAAGCAACAGCTTCCCTTTGAATCAAAATCTTAACCCTGGAGACTCATTTCCCTAGTAAACTAAGGAACTGGAAATTAATTTCACCATTCCAGTACAGAGTCTGGTTTACTTGGGAAGAGACAATCAGGATTCCAGTTTGAAATGTTATGAAAAGCTTTTGCCTTCTCGTTGGTTTCTGCTTAGTTTTATTCTTTCCATGGGTGGGAAGAGTTAAGTGAGGGTTGATTGGGCTTTTTATACAAATAAGTCCTCATCAGTGATGAGCAACATTTTTAGCATTCTAGATTATTGTTACTTCAAATATTATTAAGTATTAAATATATATTATATTTCATTGTATCTTATTAATAGAAAATGCCTTCCCACTTAGATCATGATACATTGGCTGGGTTTGTTATAGCTTTGTTACTTTGGTTAGTGTTTCCTTTCTTTGAACCCTATTGGTGATGATAGGCTGCTGAGTCTGAGAAATTTTTTAAAAAGTGAATATGCATTCTGCACATTTTTCTACATCTTTTTCTACCAATGCTTAGGCTGATGTTAAAGGATCTGTTCCCAAACTGGCAAGATAGTAGATCCTTTGCTTTTGTCTCTGGGAAATATATACATACATTGTTCTTGTTTGGTGTGAGAATGAATAGTGTTGAAATCTTTTTAAACAGGCAAGTTTTGGACATTTTATCCTGTGTGAAATGCAACAAAATGTGCTTTTTTATAAATAGAAAGAAACATATGTCCATTATGACTTGTGTGCAAATACAGAGTCACAGGTTGTCATGAGAAAATATAAAGAAGTCGTCTTTAGCTGCTAAACAAATAAAAAAGAACCAAATTAAAGCACCCAATCCTCTGGATAGAAGGTTTCTTTTTGTGTCTTTTAATTATATAGTACACCACCCACCCACACACAAATTTAAGGTACACTGGCTTAATTTCCAAGGAGGATTTATAGAGCCATCTATAAATCTTCCACATTGATCTGAGAACTCTGACAAGCATGTAGACGTTTACCAGTGGATGGGGAATCAAAACATTCCAGGGGGTATCTGCAAGATGTGATTTTTAAAAAGGTAATCAATCAATTGTACAATCACAGTTGTACGATTGAAGCTCCATCTATTTCTTCTGTGTGATGCATGTACAACACACACACACACACACACACACACAGACACACACACACACAAACATGCCACATTTCTACCGCATCATTGTAGGCATTGTCTTGAATAGTTTGACACCACCTGCAGGAATGACAAATGTAATCCTCTTCTAGGTCAAAGCTCCTTCTGCTAATAGAATGGTATATCTTTAGTCATTCGTAAATTAAAAATTGATCAGCTGTGAGGAAAATTTGGAGATGTATGGCTAGCTTAGAGGCTACTTTAGATTCTTAGGCCCATTCAGGCCCATTCAGAACTAGGTTACAATCCTAAAGAGAATAACAAGGGCAGGATGTGTGTGTGTGTGTGTGTGTGTGTGTGTGTGTATTAGTATGTATGTTTATAGCAGTTAAGGCACTAGGGTAGAAATCAGGGGTCCTTGAGTTCTAGTTCCTTCTTAGGCACAAAGCCAATTGGGTGATATTAGGCCAGGGGGGAAGCAATGGCAAAGCACTTCTGAAAATCTTACCAAGAAAACTTCAGGGACTTGTCCAGGCAGTCACCAGGAGTTGAAAGTTGACTTGAAGGTGCACACAGACAAAGCCACAGATTCCTTCCTGACTGGTTCTTCCCTCGTCTGCCACTTAGGATCAATTTAACTTGCTGTGAATTTTGAGTAATGATGAGTAATGAGTAGTTCACATGTATGTATGCATCTCATAGGTCTGGCAGTGAATGTAGTTTACATGTGTATTGAAAGGTATCTTTTTGCACCATAGACATAAGGCATTTATGTCTGTGATGTCAAAACTGAGGGACTTGTCTTTCTGGTACAACAATTCCATGCATCAGATCAGCAGTTCACTATCTGAAAGCAACAGGTGCCAGCTTTTATCTTTGTTGTATATGATTCAGCCAACATTTGTTCTGACTGTTCAAACAGAACTGGAAGGGCTGCCACTGCTTAATAGAATCCTCCTATAATTTGTTATTAATAGGCCGTGCACCTAAGATCCCAGAGACTAGTCTGTGGGAGATGGGCCATGTCATTGAGCTGACGCATGAAATCTCTACGGAGCAAGGCAAGATCAACATTCTCTGCAACATAGGCAGCTCAGTGATCCAAAATCCGTTGATGTTAGGTTTGCAACATACTGCTGGTCTGCTTTCATGGCATAAGTAAAGGAGGACGTTTGAATGAAACCAGCCTTGTCGTGCTTACTCTAACTTGGAAAAATGCAAGGACAAAGAATAATTTGGCATTGTCTGTTAGGGGATCCTGTATGCCCATATCTTGAGCCTTTGTCAGTTTTATTGGTTTTGGCTTCCTTTTTAAAAAGTCCTTGGAAAGATGCTACAAAGAGGGTGTTGAGGGAAATACTGCTTCTTCACAGAGCTGTCATTTCCAGGGTTTCCTATGTAAAAGGAATGATTAATGTACCAATTTAACGTTTCAGTTTGAACAAATGGTTTGAAAGAACTAGCAAGATGCCAACTAATAGATACAATTATAAAGCATCAGAAACCTTAATGCCTATTAGCCAGTCTGTAGCTAAAGTGAAAAACATAGTGCAGTCTTTAAGACCTGGCATGAATATACTCATCTGCATTTCAGAGTATGCAGGGAAGTGATTTATTATTGATTTATTATTCTTTAGCTGTAATTAATGATTTATTATTCTAAACGTTTATTGTTGTGCGTTTATTGTTCTAATATGTCCACCGGCTTAAGAAATAAACACAGAACTAGTTGCTGGTTTTATATTTTATAATCAAAGTAACAACCCGAGCTTTCTATTTCTGAAATATAAAATAAACTCCCCAATCAAATAGTTTTCCAGCCTATGCCCTCTTCTTCTGTTGCATTACGTGAATGAAATATTCAGAAATTGTGGAAACGTCTTCCCTTTCAAAGTCCTATTGGATCATTCATTCTTCTGAAGCACAGAGCATATATTTAGACGTCATTATTTTCATTCTGAATATGAGCTGTGGTATATTGGGATCATGTTTGGAAAGAGTTATAAAATATTCCAGATTATAACACTACTTTTGTATTTTCATTGTATTTATTATTAGATTTATATCCTGGTTTTATTTTATACAACTCAAGGTGATGTTCATACTTCTCCCACTTCCTCTTTTGTCCATAATAGAAAGTTTATGAGGGAAGTGCACTGAGCAGAAGAAACTGGCCAACGTCACACAGCCAGTTTTCATGGCTAAAGCAGGATGAGAATTATGATCTCCTAGATCAGTGGTTCTCAACCTTCCCAATGCCATGACCCTTTAATACAGTTCCTCATGTTGTGGTGACCCTCAACCCTAAAATTGGTGTCTCGGTTTCTAAGACCATCAAAAATATGTGTTTTCCCATGGTCTTAGGCGACCCCTGTAAAAGGGTGTTCGACCCCCAAAGGGTTCCCGACCCACAGGTTGAGAACCACTGTCCTAGAACCACTGTCCTAGATTCTAACCCAGTGCCATAACCACTACACCAAACTGGTTCTCAGTTATAGCTCGCATGGGCTAAAAAGCTATAGGTGAAGTTAGAAGAGCTCTTCTAGCTGACCTTAGAAGATTGAGTTTGCTTTCAACATGATGGAATCTAATGCTGAGGTTTAAGATTTTAATGATAGCATTGGCATCCTGATATAATATTGAATGAAGGAAATTGATGTATGCTAGAACATGATGACATATAATCAATCCATCAAAAGAAATTGTAAAACCTGATGCTAGATGATAATTCCCAGTATGTCTCACCTTTGGCCATGTGCTGCTCCAAGATCAGCAGCATCCAGAAGGCCACAACTTCATCATTTCCAGATGATCAAATGATCCTGAAATAGTACAGTGAAATCTCATTTTATCAGGCCTTGATACAAAAACCTCACATGTAGTGTCCAACTGTTCACTGTGATTTATGCTATTGTCATTGTGATTTTTAAAATGAAGCAAATTGTCATTTGTATCATTTTCCATTATTTGTAAATGGGATGCCCTATTCTCCAACTTAATAGCTTTCTTAATATGATTACATGAAAATCAGAATTTACTCTATGTTAACACTGCACGCGCCTTACAACATATTTTTTTGATTGTTTGCCATTGACAAAATTAGTTTTAACATTTAAATCCATATTGTACATACATCAGAGTCCTCCAATCTCTGGAGAGGGGAGAGGGGGGTGTTTCTGCATGAGTGGCAGGCAAGCGTGCACTCGCAGCTCCATTTGCGCAAGTGGCAGGTACTCATGTAAATGGAGCATGGGCGCACTTGCCCACTGCTCACCCAAGTAGAGATGCCCACCGTTTCTGCAGTCCAATTCCAAACTGCTCAAAGCCCGGTAGTTGGCCACGGCCCAGGGGCTGCCAACCCCTGACCTAGATTATGCTTCAATCTCTGTTAAAATAATTCAGAGTCTTTCCTTGTTTCACAGATTAATGAGAAAGCATTAGATGTTCTCTGAACATAGACTCTGAATTGTTTCTCAAATTTTTTAAACAGGGGGCCAATTCACACTCCCACAGTCGTCGTCCCCTGTTAGGGGGCCAGATCGGCTGGATGGGTGTGGCTTGGTGGTCATGTGATTGGGTTGGCATGCCTAGGTCATGTGACTAGGGGACGTGGGCAGTTTAACAGTCCATGGAACAATGCACACAAATAAAACTTTAATTTGTTGTGTTCCTGGGAGTGTTTTATTTGCTTTTGTTTGCATGTTTCCCCTTTGGTTACCTTTTCTTTTTACTTGATCATTTTTTCAGTTGTTTAGGAGTCTAGTGGTCCATTTCAGGAAACTCAGTTTTGCAGCAATTCTTCTCAGCCCCAAGAAGCTTAAGGAATATATATCTCTCTCTTCCTCTCTTTCTTTCTCTCTCTGTCTCTCTCTCTCTCTCCTTCTCTCTCTGTCTATCTATCTCTCTTTATGTTCTGGAGCTGGGGGAGGTGAAAAATGGGCACTTTTCTCCAGTTTTTTGGCCTCCTGGGGCATCTGTGTACCCCATTTTTCACTCCGCCCACCCGCCTCCAGAAGCATTCTGCAGGCCGAAATGGCCTTACCTTTCAGTTCTAACCCGTGGGATTCGCAAAGATAAGTCCTGCGTTCTGCTGAAGGGTGGGCGAGACGATGTGGGCGTAGCAACCTCGTAGTCCTGCACAGCTGAAATAATGGCTTCGGCAGGCCACATGCAGCCCAGGGGACGTAATTTGAGTACCCATGCTTTTAAAAAAGAAAGGTAAAGGTTTCCCCTGTCCAGTCATGTCTGACTCTAGGGGACAGTGCTCATCTCCATTTCCTAGCAGAAGGAGCCAGCGTAGTCTGATGATGCTTCCATTATCATGTGACTGGCATGACTGTAAGCCAAGGGCCACAGAAAGCTTCCCAGCTATTTATTTACTAGCAGTTGCATGCTTTTGAACTGCTAGGTTGGTAGGAGCTGGGACAAGAATGGCCTTTCCCCCCCATCATGTGGGGGTACTTGGGTCTCAAACTGCCAACCTTTCAGTCGATAAGCCCAATATCTTCTAGCTGACCTTAGAAGATTGAGTTTGCTTTCAACTTTATTTATAACTTTATAAACTTTAAATTATGTTAAGTAGCTTGGGATATATTAGAGAATAGCAATTGTTTTAGCTCTGGTTGATGAGTTCAGTTAGGTCAGGGGTGTCCAAACTTGGGAACTTTAAGACTTGTGGACTTCAACTCCCAGAATTCCCCAGCCAGCATGGCTGGCTAGGGAATTCTGGGAGTTGAAGTCCACAAGTCTTAAAGTTCCCAAGTTTGGACACCTCTGAGTTAGGTCAATGTTCCTATGATAAACCAAATGAGACAAATAACAAAGTTTTGAAAGCCTGCTGGCAATAAAGCAAGTCTGATAATAAAGCAGATGGAGCACTATAAACAGTGTTATAATCTTTCTTTCTTCCTTAGTTACATATTATTTAACAAAATAGGAATGTATTATGAGAAATGGTTCTGTTGGCATTGTACAAAAAATATATGGTTATGTCCCAAAAAGAAAATACCATTATCGAAGCAAGTTGATTTCTAATGAGAGTATGCAGTCTTTCTTCTTACATTAACTGTTAGAGGTCTTTGTTGTTTTTTTAAATAGGGGATGGATAAAGTATGCATTCCTAGATGAACTTTCTTCTTTATTGTAACTTCTAAATATAAATTCTAGCTTAATCCAAGATCAAGTAAAGCCTTGCAAATGGATTTGTCAGTTATCCAGGTGATCCCTGCTAAGACAGAGCGCAGAACAGAAACGTAAGGATGATGCATATGGAAATGAAAAGTAGAAGTGCCTGGTCGCAATCAGAGCCTTAAATATATACTGAAATTTTTCTTTTGCACCTATGTATGCATGTTTGTAGTTCCCTCCCAAATGCTTACATACAGAAAGAATATGGAAATAGGGAAAGTTTATTATCGGGAGAACAGAGAACAGGAAAGATATATTTCAAAATGAGGAAGGAGAAAGATGTGTCATGAGAAATCTTTTCTTTTCCTGTACACCGCTTGGAGAGTCCAAGTAATGGGTTAATTCAGTCTGCTTGCCCTTAGGACTGAGGAACTATTTTTCCTTTAGCCACACCTCCTCCTGGTGTGATCAATCCCCCAGAATTCTTCCTCAGTCAGCCCGTTTGGACGTAATTAGCTAGAGCTCTGAGCTGAATTAATCCTTTTTTGGCTTGGACTCTCTATTTGCGTTTTATTTCTATTTCCTAACATTTCCCCAACTTTTTGAGACGTTTCTATCCTCATCGCTGCGCTTTTCTCCAGCAGAATTTACATTTGAAGGCCAGGAGGTAAGCTGGAAGGTGGTGGGGGGTGCCCCTCAGCCGATCCTTATGGGACGGCTTCGGAGGCCTGCCGCTTGTCGTTTAAAACAGCGCGGCTGCAGCGGCGAGGTTCCTATGTCCCCAGGCCCCTCGTTTGTTGTTTTAGACGAAGTTTTTTTCGTTCCCCGGCCTGCTAGAGGACCTCTGCCGCAGGGAGGAGTGGGCGATCGTCGCCATTCGAGGCGCGTTCACTCCTCGCTCTCCCTTAGCCCCACGCTGTTGCGGCGGCCATTTTAGGCGCAAAAAAAGCGCGCCCAGCCATGGCCGCCATTTTGCATCAGCCTCGTTATCAGGAGATCGCTGGAGGTGGCAGGGCCTAGCAAGGGTTTCTCAGGCTGGGATCGCCACCTTCGTCTTTTTGCCTATTTTTGCGAGCGGTGCTGGTTCCTGGGCCATACCAACGGTCATTATACCGGCTCAGGGAGGAGGCCTAAGTAAGCGCAGGCCAAAGCTTTTTTCTAGTCATTCTCCTCCCTGCTTCTCCTGCGGAGCCTTGCGCCTCGGTGCAGGCCCCAATCCTACCCCTGGGCCTCTGACTGGTATTAAGCATGGGATGTTTTCATACGTATTGACTCAATTACTGTGCATATGGCAATTTTGACAAATCTTTTTGTTTTGTTCCCCTTGCAGCAACCAGTCTCTCTCTCTAACTTCTGCCTTGTCATAGCCTTGATCCATCTTGTGTGGTCATTGACTATGGACCTGCCAGTCCCCCTGATTCCCAAGATACTAGGCCGAGCCTCTCTCAGGCCCCTAGCAAGGGTTCCTCCTCATCGGGGAGTGGGGGTGCGGGCAAGAGTGGTGGGGGTAGCTCTGGAAAACAGCGTTCCAGAACCCCTTCTGTGGCTGAGGCCAAGGATGCTGAAAGGCGCCAGCGGGCCCTTGAAAAGCAGTTTGAGAAGGCCAGACGCCAGGCAGACAGGGAGCAGTCCCTCTCAGGAATCCCTCCCTCCCGGGAAGATCTCCACATGGTCCTCGCCGAGGAGGTGGAGTCCCAGGACCTATCCCCAAATAGGTCATTTGCAGAGCCGGCTTCCCCGGCACCCTCTTGGGCCTGTGAGCAGGCCCCTCCCCCTGGGGATGCTAGTATAGATGACATGCAGGGTGAGGCTTCACCCCCCCTAGAGGAGGGCTTGGATCCTGATTCTGACTCTGAGGAGTTATCTCCCCGCATGCAGGAACTAATGGTGCGTGCCATTGCCAAGGGCATCACGGAGGCCATGAAATTTAAGAGTCCCACTGCAGTGGCCCCTAGGGGTCCCAAACCCGATCAGGCAGCTCCCCCTCCAAGCAAGCGTGCTCGCCATCCTTCCCTGGAATCCTCAGTGGTCAGCGAGGCCTCTGCCATTGAGGACCCTGACCCGGAGGTGCTAGGTCTCTCGGACGACGAGGACCTTCCCCCTGAAGCGCCCGCATTTGCGGATCTGTTCAAGCCCAGCCTTTTCAAATCTGTCCTTCACAAGGTCAAGGCTGCCACCAGGGTGGGGATCAAGCCCAAACCGGCCGCGCCGGTGGCGGATGCCACTCCGGCTAATCCCAGTGCGGTCATGTTTGATGTCCCAGCACCCCAACAAGAGCTGGTTCCGGTCCCGGGGCTGTTTCTCGACCTAATCCAGCGCCAGTGGGCTCAACCAGCCACGCAGTCCTCTCCCAGTGGGGTAGATAGGAAGCTTTATACTATGGAGCCAGTGCTGGAGGACCTTCTGGCCCTTCCCACTGTCGACCCGCCCATCGCTGCACTCACCTCCAACTCCTCCCTACCGGCCGACCTTCTGGAAGGCCTTAAGGCGGAGGACAAGGAGGCAGAAAAGGCGTGCCACAAGACCCACCTGGCGGCTGCCTGGGCCATCAGGGCCTCTTCATCCGCCTCCTTTTTCAATAGGGCTTCTGTGATCTGGCTGCGCGAGCTCCTAACCAAGCTCCCGGCGGGAGACGTCCAGGACGTGTCTAAAATAATCGCGGCCTCCCAATATGCCGCTGACGCATCCCTTAATGCCACTAAATTCGCCTCCAGGGCACTCGGCTCCAATATCACTTCTCGCCGGCTGATCTGGCTCCGACATTGGCAAGCGGACCAGAAAAACAAGTGGAAACTGGCTTCCGCCCCCTTTAAGGGGTCCAAATTATTTGGCGAGTCCCTGGATCCTCTCCTCATCGAGTCCAAGGACAAGAGGAAGATCCTCCCTTCTCTAAACAAGAAGCAGGAACGTAAGACCGCTCCCTATTCTAGGAGGCAGTCCTTTCGTGCCTCCGAGCCTTCCACCTCTGCCTCTTCCTTCTCTCCCTCCAATAGGTCCTTCGGTCAGCAGGGCGACAGGTCCCAGGACAGGGCGCCCTTTCGGGACAGAGGCAGGCAGCAGTTCGGCTTCCGCAAGTATAACCGCGGTGGGGCCTCCAACAGGCCGTTCCGTAAGTCAAAGTGACTGCCCGGGCTCGGCGCCCATCGGGGGTCGCCTCCAGCTGTTTGCCTCCCATTGGGCCCAGACAACCGAGGACGCTTGGGTTCTGCAGATAGTCAGAACTCCCTGGAGTTCCTGTCCCTCCCCCCCCCGGACCTTCATCCGGTGCCCAGTCCCATCCTGCCCCCAAAAGAGGGAGCGTATGGACCAGGAAGTCAGACATCTCCTAGACATCAGGGCCGTGGAACCAGTTCCCCAGGGCGAAGAGGGGAGGGGGTTTTACTCCATCCTCTTCCTGGTGCCAAAGAACTCAGGGGGGTGGAGAGCCATCTTGGACCTCAAAAACCTCAACAGGCACATCGCCTACCGGAGGTTCAAGATGCAGTCTCTGCAGACCATTCTGGCGGGGATTCGACAGGGAGATCTACTCACATCTATAGATCTCAAAGAGGCATACCTCCACATTCCCATCCGTCCTCAGCACAGAAAGTTCCTGCGCTTCTATTATACAGGTCGCCACTTCCAGTACAAAGCTCTCCCATTCGGCCTCTCGTCCGCTCCTCGGACGTTTACCAAAGTGCTGGCGGTAGTGGCGGCCCAGCTAAGACGCAGGCCCATAAGGCTCCAGTGCTACCTGGACAACATCCGTATCCAGTCGTCGTCCAGGCAGCAGGCGTTGCCGGATCTCCAAATCACTATGAGATCCCTCAAAAATCACGGCTTCACTCTAAACCTAGAGAAGAGCCATCTCACTCCAACAAACAGACTTGTACACCTGGGGGCGGTGATAGATACCAACTTGTGCAGGGTTTTCCTCTCCCAAGACAGGTTGGCCGGTCTAAGGTCCATGACCCACAAGGTGATGAGCTTGAGGCAGGCTCCAGTGGTCCTTCTGTCGCAGCTGCTGGGAAAAATGATCTCCTGCATTTCCATTGTGCCATGGGCCCGCCTGCATTCCAGGGCGCTTCAGTGGCTGCTGCTGCCGCACCAGAGGGCATCCAGGAGCAACTCTCCCAGGCCGATTTGAGTTACGCCGGAAGTGAAGAGGTCTCTCCGCTGGTGGGTGTCTCCGGCCATCCTCAAGGGCCACCTATTCAAGGAGCCCGAGAGGTTAATCATCACCACAGACGCCAGCCTCTCCGGCTGGGGAGCCCACATGGGTTCCCTGGTTGTCCAGGGCAAGTGGTCCCAAGTGGAAACCAGCTACAGCATCAACCTGCTGGAACTGAGAGCTGCTCGCCTGGCCCTGCGCCATTTCAGCCGGTCCATTCATCGTCAACATGTACTTCTGATGACGGACAATGTGGCCACCAAGGCCCACATCAACCGCCAGGGCGGCACCAGATCCAGAGCACTGATGAGAGAGGCGGAGTCCCTGGGCCGCTGGGCGGAGCGCCATCTGGAATCTCTCCGCTCCGACCACATCTCCAGAGTGGACAACACACAGGCAGACTGGTTGAGCAGGACAACCATAGATCCTGCGGAGTGGAAACTGGACCCTCGCCTGTTCCACCAGATGTCCGACAGATTCGGAAATCCGACCGTAGACCTGTTTGCGTCCAGGTACAACAAGCAGCTCGACCGCTTCTACTCCCGGTTTTTCACCCCGGGGGCGGAGGGGACAGATGCACTGCGTTGCAAGTGGCCCCGCGAGCTACTGTATGCCTTCCCTCCCCTGCCTCTCCTTCCTCAATTCATCTCCAAAGTCATCGCAGAGGGAGCGGAAGTCCTCCTCGTGGCCCCGCACTGGCCCCGCAGGTCGTGGTTTGCTGACCTTGTCCACCTGTCGGTGTCTCCTCCGTGGCGCATCCCTCCGGACCAGATCTCCCTCAGCCAGGGGGCCGTGGTTCATCCAGAGCCCCAGTGGCTCCAGTTGGCCGTCTGGCACTTGAGGGGGACCAACTGAAAGGCCAAGGCCTGTCAGAGGAGGTAGTGAACACCATTCAGGCGGCGAGACGCCCTTCAACCACCAGGATTTATGATGCGTCCTTGGCCGCCTTCGCAAAGTGGTGTGAGGAGCTGCTCATCGAGCCAACGACCGCGCCTGTTTCCAGAGTCCTTGACTTTCTTCAAGCGGGACTCAACAAGGGCCTGGCCCCGAACACCCTTCGACGCCAAGTGGCGGCCTTGTCCACCGTCTGGTCGGGCGACCATCTTTTGCCTCTCAGCAAAATCCCGAAGGTGCGCCTCTTCCTCAAGGGCGCCTCTAACCTTCGCCCTCCCACCGTTCATCGCTACCCCACTTGGCAGCTGTCCGTGGTCCTGCGGGCCCTCTCCGGCCCTCCATTCGAACCTCTACGCACTACTTCTCTTCGATTCCTGACGCTGAAGACGGCCTTCTTGATTGCCATCACGTCAGCTCGCCGGATTTCGGAGCTGGCGGCTCTTTCTGTTCGCCAGGACCTGTGCGTCATCCACCCTGACAGGGTCATTTTGAGGCTGGACCCGACCTTTACCCCCAAAGTAAACTCATGGTTCCATAGAGCGCAAGCTATTGTGTTGCCAAATTTTTGTCCTCATCCGTCGCATCCCAGAGAGCGCTCCTGGCACACTCTTGATGTCAGGAGGGCCCTGAAGGTTTACATCGCTCGTACTGCGGAGTTCAGGAAGTCAGAGGCTCTTTTCCTCTCCTTCCAGCCTGGTTCCCTAGGGAAGAAGGTCTCTTCCTCCACGATTGGCAGGTGGCTTCGTGCCTGCATTGCGACAGCCTATGAAAGTCAATCCAAAGCCGTTCCACGCGGCATCACCGCACACTCCACACGAAGTGCTGCTACCTCCGCGGCCTGGGCCACCCAGGCCTCGATCCTGGACATCTGCAGGGCCGCTACGTGGTCCTCTCCTTCTCCTTTTGTGCGACACTATAAATTGGACATTTTCGCCTCGGCTGAGGCGTCCTTCGGCAGGCGTGTGCTCCAGGCGGTTGTGTCAGAGACCGAATCCCGGGAGCCTTCTTCTGCCCACCCAGATGGACAATAACTTGGGTATGTCCCATTGCTTGGACTCTCCAAGCGGTGTACAGGAAAATGACCATTGGCTTACCTGAAGGGTCCATTTCTGTACACCATGGGAGAGTCCAACCCACCCTGGCTCTCGAGGCCGGGATTCGGGTTCTTCGTGTCAACAGTACATCATCTTGGACGCTTCGCTCCGTCCGCACGAACTGACTCCTTCTAAGAATTCTGGGGGATTGATCACACCAGGAGGAGGTGTGGCTAAAGGAAAAATAGTTCCTCAGTCCTAAAGGCAAGCAGACTGAATTAACCCATTGCTTGGACTCTCCCGCGGTGTACAGAAAAGGACCCTTCAGGTAAGCCAGTGGTCATTTTGGACTTTTTCTTGACAGTAAGCATCTTTATTGGATTCTTGATAAAAACATTCACAAGCCCATGGTCTTATACTTGGTTCAGCTGTAAACCTCAGCTCTCCAGACATTTTACATGGTCAGGATTATCATACCTTAGCAGAAGGCTCCGAGATTTGATCCAGCTCAATTAATTCCTTTATTGCAAATTAAGCCACATACACACCAAGGATTTGCCCATTCAGTACACAAAAATCCAACTTGTTGTATAGGTTTATTTCCAAGAGTTTAAATTCTGCCTGTTCCTTCTTGCCTTTCCAAATCAACAAATATGTGTTTTATGGCCTTGAAAGATACTCATTCTTCTCTTGGAAGCCCAGGTTTGTTCCTTGCCAACTGCATTCCTTACATCCTAATATGTGTAGTATTCTACTCGTTGAATATCCTCATAATCAAAATCATATCTATCTTACCTTCTGTAGAGAAACATCTCTTGGCAGCTTCCCTCAATTATTACATTCATTCTTAATAATTAAAGTGCAATAATAAATGTATTCTTCAATATTAGAAATTACACAGAACTTTCATGTCAGGTCCACAGATTATATTTTAAGAATGCAACAGAATGCCAGTTGATAATTGATTTTGTTTTAAAAGCTGTTGTATCTATGGTCTGGTAAGTCAATTATTAAAATATTATTTACCATCCGTGGTTTCTAAGCAAGGTATTGTGTAACTAATGATTCAGCATTATTTTTAGCTGGCACAACTATGAAAAAATAAAACCAGTATCTGAGCTATCTTATCTTAGCAATGTTTTAATGCATTTGTGAATTATGTATAAAGGTTCTTTTTAAGTCATAGCTTGGATTATTTGCTAATATAATAGGGCAATAGTACTGTATTGCTGCATATTTTGGGGTGTAGGGAGATATAATAATTGCTAAAAGTAGCCTTAAGCGTAGACAGTTCTTCATAACTCAGTTACTGTAATACCCAGGACTCTGAGCCATAATTGTCTATTTATGACCTCCAACAACCAAAGCAATGACTCTGCTTTTCATCAAATTTGCCAGAGGAAAAGGATATATTCTGTTATAAGCTAGGAGGATTAAAGGGTCTGCATTCGTTTTGCAGCTTTTGATAATGACTTATGTTTTAGATTCTGTGGTAAATTTCATTACCTAGATTTCTCAAGCCTAAAATCCAGGATATTTGTTTTTTTATGTATATTTGAGACTAATGGTTCCATCACAAAACTTTCTAGACAATGTTATTACTTTTTGCTTCTTTAATGAATGATCCTACATCTAAGATGTGTCACATAGCTTAGCATTTTATAAATGGATCTTAAATCATGTGACATTTACAGTAAATATACAAGCATATTTGATGCTCCCTTTCACAGAGTGGCATTGTTGTCTTACACATTAATTTAAGTAGTTACTCATTGTTTGGAACAGTGAGGTAAGATTACAATGCAATTAATGGAGTTTTTAGAAATAATGTTCTAGGATCTTCCGAAGAACATAGCAAATTTACAAGATGTTCCTGGGTGCTTTCTTTTACATGGTGATTGTTGGCTTGCTTGCATGATGTAATAGCAGACAAATCCCCGAAGACAACATGGTTGAAGAAGTTTTCACGTGTGTGTGTTGTTTATACCAGCAAATGAATGCATTGTGAAAACTGCATGCTATTCCACAGGAATATCTTGACATGGGGTGTAAACCTTACAACGTTCTGCAACGCTCACTGCTATGCTGTATTAAAATCTGACTACATCAGAATGTTACAGTTGTGGAAAGAAAAAGAGAATATCTTATCAGAAAGGTCCAATCCAATTCTTAAACAGAGAGCATCTCTCTCTCATAAACAAAGATGGACTGAATGGAAGTGATGCTATTGTTAACTGAATCCATTGAATTAATAAAGCCAAATCATGCATTCAGATATGCCTCCAAACATAAATTGCTGGATTAGTGAATATATTGTATTCCCTATAGGATTTAATATCCTACAAAAATCAATTTTGCCTGATAATAATAGGAAATAACTGTTTAGTTAGATGACATAGTTGTTTTAAGGACTGCCTTTCAAAATATAGAAAGGTAAATTTGGATAAACGTCTATGGGGAGAAAAGTACATTAGAAAGGTGGTTTGATTAGTTTCTTTAGTATGGGAACTATGAAATGATAAATGGCAATATAGAATATACTTTTCTTACTTAGTTTGCTTGTTTACTCATTTATTCCTACAACTCATGTGCTGCTTTTAGCAACTTACACTATTAATATAAGAAAATTAGAAATAAAAAAATGACTAGAGAAGAGGAATCTTCTCTGAAAAGCTGTAGAGTTCTTGAGATGGCACTCCCTCATTTATGGGGTGTTTTCTTTCCATATTGGACAGGCAGATTTTACTCAGAGAGGGTGAATATGGAGATATTCAGATCTTGAATAATGTGATGTTATGATGGTGACAACCAATGCCTAGAAAGTTACCTGAAAGCTAACTATCAACTGGTATCACAGCTGTAATAGTGATTTTATGTATCAAACGTATAAATATCCAGCCTATTGTATATGGAGATTCTTAGTCATCCAGATCATGATTGTTCCAAAGGTGGTTTTTCAAGAAGCAACTGGACTTTCTGGTTTTTCTTTGAAGACATTTCACTTCTCATCTAAGAGTTTTCTTCAGCTCTGACTGGAGAGCTGAAGAAACTTCTTGGATGAAAAGTAACACAAATTCCCAGAAAAACTCACGCAGTGACTCTCGACCAGTCATTCTCTGTCAATGACACTTGTCTCACATGGTTATTCTTGCAGAGAAAGTAAGAGCAGTAATGCCTCCTTGAGCGGGAGGGAGAGAGGGAGGAAGTCATCTTTTGGCTTCAGTTGCTCTAGTTCAGATTATCCAAATGTTTATGTTCTTCCCTGAGTGATGAAAACCAACTATTGAAACAGCATAACAACAGCGAAGATCTTCCCCACTTCCAGAAGTGATTGTGTCCCCCAGATTTCAGATTTCACTTAGCTTACATTGAGTGCCAGTTGACGCAACCACAAAGATTTGATAGTGCTTAAAATAGCAGGGGGTAGGACATGCTAGATTTATCCCAAGGACAGCCAAGTAACAATAATACAGTTCCGGATGTCAGCAGTCAAATCTAGGGTGGACTTTTGGAAAAGAGCTGGCGTTCTTTGCATTGCCCTGATCCTTTTAATTCATCTTTGGCTGGTGTAAAACTATGCAAGCCAGAATTTTCCATGGCGTGATATATATGGAAATCGAGATCTGAAAAACTATTCATATTGGAAGAAATTTTTTAGAAGTTTATATTTCTTTTTTAAAAAGGTACATTCAGTCCTGTTCCCTCTCCTTTTCTTCTTGGGAATAGTTTCGGATTTCAGCTTGTTCTATTATATATTAAGAACCCGGTCCATGTTTTCCTTGATAGTTTTATTCCAAAGTATTATAATTGTATTGTTAGGTTTGTCAATCTATCACTTTTAGTGGTACATGAGTTCTACTGAATAAAATTATTGTAATTTATTGAATGTGATGGCTTATGGTTAAAATGAAGAGAGTAATCTGCAAATGATTTCTCAGTTAGGTTCATTCCAATTTATCCTTTACTGGTGTGATGCCCTCCCATATTTTAAGGAAGTTGAGCTTTTTCACTTTTGGAAAGTTCTTATTCCAAAGGACAGGCAGGCCTCAACTTATGATGACAATTGGGCCCAAAATTTATGCTGCTAAGTGAGACATTTGTTAAGTGTGTTTTTCCCCATTGTACAACTTTTCTTGCCACACTTGTTAAGTGAATCACTGCAGTTGTTAAATTAGTAACACAGTTGTTATGTGAATCTGACTTCCCCATTGACTTTGCCTGTCAGAAAGCCACAAAAGGTGATCACATGACCCCGGGACACTGCAACCATCACAAATATGAACCAGTTACCGAGCATCCGAATGTAAATCACATGACCATGGGAATGCTGCAATGGTCATAAGTGTGACTACCTGTATTAGAACACAGAAAAGCATACTTTAAATACATCGACTCATCTTATTTGAAGGCTTGTATAGCCATTGATGCTTTAGACAAATCTTCCCTTCCAGTCCTGGCTTAGTCGTGCCAAAAACTATACAGCATAAAATTCGTTCTTTAACCATTTTTAAAGTATTGACTATGATATTTTACTGGGTTCAATTTTGGTATTTTTGTTTCCACCTTCCCACTTATATCTCCATATATGGCTTAAGGTAGTTAATATAAATCAGTTGAACAATCATTTGTATCCCGTTACATATATTGGAATAACATTGGGCTGGCAAGTTGTTATCTTAACCATGCAGCAGTTTCTCGTTGGCAAAGGCATTGGCATAGACAAAGAAGAGCCCTTGACTTGGGATATTTGTGTACTTGCTATGGAAACTGAGAGATCGTGGAAAGCTGAATGGAAGTTGAAGTTCAACATTTATGGAAGACATTGCTGGCTTAGCCCTAGGTCCAATGGTAATGTCTGGTAATATTCCATTATGTCCACCAGTTAATCATTTATTTTGTTCTTTGACTAATCGTAGAAAACATAAAACAACAAAATTAGTCATAAGATTTACACTTCTGAATGGCCAATACCTACGAGATAATAACAGATATAAAATTAGGAAGTACTAATATGAAGTAAATAAATATAAAATTACTGCTAACTCTGAAACCTGTAAAAATCTAAATGTTGCAATACTAATTAGAAAAAATCTGTAGCATTAAAAAAATCTAGGACACAAAAAGTAAAAATTGGAGAAGAATAGTGGTTCAGTGGCTAAGACACTGGCTGAGATTATCGATCAGAAAGGTCGGCAGTTCGGGCGGTTCAAATCCCTAATGAGCTTCCGTTACTTGTCTCAACTTCTGCCTAGCAGTTTGAAAGCATGTAAAAATGCAAGTAGAAAAATAGGAACCACCTTTGGTGGGAAGGTAATAGTGTTCCGTGCGCCTTCAGTGTTTAGTCATGCCAGCCACATGACCACAGAGACGTCTTTGGACAGGGCTGGCTCTTCAGCTTTGAAACGGAGATGAGCACTGCCCCCTAGAATGAGGAATAACTAGCACATATGTACAAGGGGAACCTTTATCTTTACCTAAATACAGGATATGTCAATTCTGACTGGTGCCTCTTTTCAGTTAAATCCTGCCAAATGTTGTATGCTGTCAGGTAGAACATTCTGAATATAACTATAACATTGGCAGTAATGATGATGTGTTCAATAATTTAAATCTGTCACAAAACTGTAGAGTGATCCTAAACATTATCCAGGCATCACAAGTATTTGAATTCCTTTGCATCAACCTTACCAAGTCATTAAAAAACTGAAAAATATAGTTGTGTTAAACATTTATAGGAAAATATATATTTCTGCATTTCCCCACACCTTCTCTTTTTTCTCCAAGAAAATAATTCTGTCAGGGAAAGTCAGCCATTCAAAAGGTCTGCAGTAGGGTAGCTAAGAAAAATACCATCTTTTCTACGATTTCCAATAAAGTAGACAAGAATCATAGATTACTCTTTAAAAGGATAACATCATGATATAGTATAAAATGGAACTGGGAATAAATTGGTGCAAAAAAGTGATATAGAAATATCTTTTGAATGTGTTAATTTCTGACTGCAGCAGATTCTACTGCCCATAAGAAATTTAGGAAATTATCCTTATCTCCAGGTCTGAAAAAGTATTCTTCCAGGTATGTACATTAACTGTTGGAATAAGAAGTTTATGAAGATAGTTTCAGAACAGTATTTAATTGTATAAACACTGAGATCAATTAATCAAGTTTAAGAACTACATTACCCATCAAACTGTATTCCTCCCTTTTCTTTCTTTCTTTCTTTCTTTCTTTCTTTCTTTCTTTCTTTCTTTCTTTCTTTCTTTCTTTCTCTCTCTCTCTCTCTCTCTCTCTCTCTCTCTCTCTTTCTTTCTTTCTTTCTTTCTTTCTTTCTTTCTGTAAATGGACCTGCATTTATAAAGTAAGCAGGAACTGACATTTTCAAAATTAAATCAAACTAAAAGGGAAAATACAGCAAGATAAATTCTACTGAAAACTGCATATTCACATTTAAAATGGCAATTACCATTTAGGTCCATACTTTTGTTTCCAGAATAGGTTGGTGTTATAAAATCCAAACAGACATACAGTTGGAAAGATAGATAGAGAAATAGGGAGGTTGGTGGGTGGGTGGGTGGGTGGATGGATGGATGGATAGATGATAGATGATAGCTAGATAGATGATAGATAGATAGATAGATAGATAGATAGATAGATAGATAGATAGATAGATAGATAGATAGATAGATGATAGATAGATAGATGATAGATAGATAGATAGATAGATAGATAGATGATAGATAGATAGATAGATAGATAGATAGATAGATAGATAGATAGATAGATAGATAGATCCCTTCAGTGTAAATGGTTTTATCCAGGAAATCTTGAAGTGTCTTCAGTGACAGGATTTTGCTGTTTAACAAAACAAATCAATGTTCCTATACTGAGTAAAATACTTCCTTGGAATCCCTGCATCAATCTGTCTGAATGCACTAATTTGCATAGTAATACTTTCTTAGTCAGAGGTACTTGGTGATTTCAGAAGAAAAGAAAAGATTAGAAGAGAGTGTGTGCTTTCTATTGAAATGCAAATAATATACACAACTTACCACAAAGAACTTGATGACTTGACTATATTGGGAAAGTACAATTATAGGGGTTTCCTTTCATTGTATAGTCTCCAGCTCTCCTATGCCTGCTACAATTGCCTCTGCTTCACATTTTGCGTTATCTAATGAAAAAAATAATAGAGGGAAAGGCATTTCAGCTTGTGTGTATTCAAGAAGAGGAGGAGATTTGAAAAGTACCCTAGCACAAAACTCACATCAATAGTGGCTTTGCATGCTGCTATAAGTATAGCATACCAGGATTTTGTTTCCCTTTTATGTGGCAAAAAAGTATTTCCATATAAAAATGCACTCTATCAAATATGGTGGACATACAGGCTTGCAAAAAGTTTTCAGAAATCAAAGAGGAGACTAAAATCCATATTTTGTTTAGTTTGAAATAAATCACTGGTAGAGGATGGAAAATTGCAAGACTTTCAGGATTCAGTTTGAAAAATAGTGAGTAATTTACTGATGGTTTAGTCTTTGATGGGAGTAAGTAGATAATGGTTATTCATAATTAATTTATCTCTTTTCCTACTATCATATTTTTTCAGAGTTCTTGAATAGGAAAAAGGAACGATTAATCACTCCCTTTCTTTGAAGCTTCTGGCTATATGCTGGTATTGTACTGTGTTGATCCCCAGTTTCAATAAAGATGTAACCTCTGCTGAAATTATACAGCAGTCCAGATTAATATTTCTTAAAAGTACTTTTTTTTTCATGGAGAAGTTATGTCTTACATATCTTGAAGCCAAGAAATAGGAATGTCTTTAAAACATTAATTTTATTTATTTCTCAAATTTATATGTTGGCCATCTTGCAGTCCGAAAGGGACACTGAACAGTTTACAGCATAACAAAACATATTGAAATACTATTATGAAATATAAAAACAGGATGATGATGATGATGATGATGATGATTAAAGTTACAGGAGATTAAAACTAAAACCCCATGGATTTAGAGTGAAATGGTAGTGATAGCTTCTCTGTTACTACACTAGTCACCTCCAGCCAAAGCTTCTCCTTCAGGGCCCCATGCCAAATGGCATAGCCAAGTTTTTAGATATTTCCTGAGGGGCTAGAAGGGCAGGGGGAAACCTCACCTCCTGTGGAAACCTGTTCCTAATTTAAAGTGATGAAGATTCTGCGATGAGTAAAATTTGTTCACCTACATCAGTGATGGCGAACCTTCTAGGCACCGAGTGCCCAAAGTGTGCGTGCGCACCCAAACTGCAAAGTGTGGGTGCATGCACATGTGCCCCACACATATGACTGTGCCCTGCCCAAACTCTAAGGTGTGGAAGCACGTGCATCCTGCACATGCGTACACACCTCTGCAAATGCAGCAGAGACCCAAAGAACAGCTGGTCGGTGGAATGGCATGCGCAAGCGTGGCAGGCACCCAATACAGCCTGGGTGACGTGCGCGTGTGCCACAGAGAGGGCTCGCCATAGGTTTGCCACCACTGACCTACATGATCTAACTGGAAGACGATGCCATGCATGTGTACCTTAGAGACAACGACCGGCTTACGACCCTTAAATAGGTTGCTCCTGGATGATAACTTATCTCCCATCTTTTGGTTTTTAAGAAGTTGGATAAAATGCTCCTGTCTCACAGGGTGTGTAGCAGTGGTGGGTTCCTGCCGGATCGCACCGGATCGCGCGCGCTCCCTTTCAGCGCTCCACCTGGCTCGCGCGCTCCCTTTCAGCGCTACACCTGGCTCGCGCGCTCCCTTTCAGCGCTACACCTGGCTCGCGCGCTCCCTTCCGGCGCTAAAACCGGAAGTACGGTCTTGCCCCGCCCCTGGCGAAGCGACGACGCCTGCCTGCGCTCCACCAGCTCGGCTGGGAACGGAGATGTTTCCTCAGCGGAACCAGCCGAGCTGGTGGAGCGCAGGCAGGCGTCGTCGCTTCGCCAGGGGCGGGGCAAGACTGTACTTCCGGTTTTAGCGCCGGAAGGGAGCGCGCGAGCCAGGTGTAGCGCTGAAAGGGAGCGCGCGAGCCAGGTGGAGCGCTGAAAGGGAGCGCGCGAGCCAGGTGGAGCGCTGAAAGGGAGCGCGCGATCCGGTGCGATCCGGCAGGAACCCACCACTGGTGTGTAGTGAGGAAGAATTTAGCTTCAAACAGAAGAGATACAGTTTTAGTGTAATCACTAAATGCACAACCTAAGTTGCCTATAATTGCTTGGGTAAGCAGAATATAAATAATGCTAAAGAAACAATAGAAAGAATTTGGATTTATGATATTCTAAATGATTCCCCCATCCATTGTTCTCAGAAGATTTCTGATTAGCTTCTTTAATCAATGAAATGAAGTTTAGAGACTGATTGTGTGAAATTTTAAACAGGAAGAAAATCAACATCTATGCTTGCTGTATCTCTGGTGTTCTTTTTTTCAAAAAATGGGCAAGCTCTAAAAAGTATTCAAAAATTATTTTAAGTTATTCCTTCCCAAAGCTATTCCATTCCAAATGAAATTCATACATGTCTTGATTATTTTTAATTTGGCAATATTGCTGTTTTTTTTAAAGGAGGGGGAAAGCTGTATAGTTTATGTTGAAACTTTTTGGATTAAAAAAGAAATATTTTTATATTGCTGATAGGTCTTGTTCAAAAAAACTGAATGATTCAAGTTCTTTTAATGCAGCTCTTTATTGGTAGGACTAGCTAGATTTTATAAAGGAAAAATAATTCCAAAAATACTTTATTTTAAATTGTAACGGTATATTCATTATTACTATTTTATTTTATCCCTTTATTATTTTTATAATTAAATCAAGGCGGTGAACTTTCTCCCTCCCTTCCTCCTACTATTTTTCCATAACAGCCTGTAAAGTAAATTTTGCTGGATAAGAATGACAGGTTAAAAGTCATCCACCTGGCTTGTATGTATAAGTCAGGACTATACAACAATCTTTAAGTATATATTTTTAAATTTTTGATTAGTAAAATAGTTCTAATTAATACATTTAAATTTTATGAAACAGGCCGTCATTGTACAGATCTATTTTTAACAACTTCCTATGTAATACTTCTAAATGCTTCCATGTTTACGTTTATTATGAATTTTTCTACTAGCTAGTTTATGATTTTTAATACCTTGTTCAATTACAATATCAATGATTGTAAGTTATTGATTAGGATATGAGCCAGATTGTTTCCTAAATGATCCTTAATGTTGTAAATGATTATGAGACTAGGAATTTATATTTTTTTAATCACTGCTTATTTCCAGTATCTACTTGCTTACAGAAAAAAGCCTGGAACAAAAAAAAACATATCTAGACTTGTACCAAAGCACAAGAAGAAACTTGATCAATGTTTTACAATAAACTTAGGGCGGTTCTAGTCAGTTTGTATTGCCAGACAACTCATTTGCAATAGACCTGCCCTCCTTCTGAATTCTCTATTAGCATTGATAAAACATTCATCTAAATATCTGGCTGAAACTCAAAAAGCAATCCGTTGCAGAGTTAGGACATTTTAGATTGGATTTAAATATTTGTTTGAATAAATAAATCTGCCTTCTGTTGATTCTCCAAATGTAGATTTTAGAAATTATGGTCCCAAAAATTATTTCTTTCAGAAGAACAGTAACGGCAAAAGTGATTTAAAATATGACTACACATTTCAGTTATACCGCCTCTTGTTTTGAACACATCCTGACCATGTTTCCCATCCTAAATATCCAATGAACTTATTAGTAAATTGTTAGATCGGGCAATGGATAGGCAGACACAGGCTAACAGTGCAACAGCTCTTTATTAACAGCACAACAAGTGTGAACAATCCAGCAAATGCTGGGTCTGACACCAGCCCTTTTATAGGGAGCTGTCAGACTCTCAGCCAATAGAATCAAACCCCTGTTCCCGCCGGAACAGAAGACCTTGGTGGAAACCATACTTACTGTTGTAGATATCTAACATAAATGGTTAACAGTAAATTGTGCTGGCAGTGATGGGAACAGCATGAGACAAGGTTGTTGATTGACTCAAATGTTTGAGAACTCTGCTGTCTGGCAATATTATTTTCTGTGTCACAGTTGTTTAACTGAAAGGGATAGTAATCATTGCCCCAAATCCATATAGCTATATATTTTTAAATTATGAATCTTGATTATGTTCTATTATCATGAGATCTTAGTTGGTTTCTGCAATATTGTGCAAATTTGTTCCTTTCTTTTTCAATAACATTATTGTTTTAGCAACTAACTAAGATTCGGGGGGGGGATGGGGTTTTTGTCTTTGAGACAAAAATAGTTTATTTCATAAGGTTCTTATAACAATTCAGGACTTTGTGATCAGGGTCTGTCTGATTATCACATTGATTTGCATATTAGTTTTGTGCTGTAAATACCCATACTTCATACGTAGAGTATGAAAAGAACTCACACATCTCTAAATGTTTAATATCACTCCAGAGGAAACTGAGATTGGGCAAATCAAACAAACACAAACCTACTGATGTATTTAGAGATATGCCTCTGCTTTTTATATTATGTTTGTTTATTGAGAAAAATATGGCCATGTGGTTCCATATAAAGTGATGAAGTGTATCCAGAGGTGGTATTCAGCAAGTTCAGGATTTCTGGAGAACTGGTAGTGGAAATTTTAAGTAGTTCAGAGAACTGGTAAATACCACCTCTGATTGGCCCCACCCCCATCTATTCTCTGCCTCCGGAGTCCCAGCTAATCGGGAGGGAATGGGGGATTTTGTAGTTACATTCCCCTGAAGTGGGGTGGGAATGGAGATTTCACAGTATCCTTCCCCTAGAGTGGGGTGGAATGGAAATTTTGCAGTACCCTTCCCCTGCCACGCCCACCAAGCCATGCCATGCCACACCCACCAAGCCACGCTTACAGAAGCAGTAGTAAAAAAAATTGAATCCCATCACTGAGTATATCACATAATTGGGATGTAAAGAATGGAAAGAAACTAAAGGAAATCTTCTGCCGTAACTCTTGTATAGGAAATGAGTTATTCATTATTTCCTTAAAATTAATTATAGGAGAAAATATCCATAAGATAAATTGTGTCTAGTACATGGATTTCTTTTAGTACATGGATTTCTTTTAGTACATGGATTTCATTCCAAAGCAACATAAATCGCATGCAAAATGCATTTGGGGCTACTTGCAGCTTCTTGCAGTAAAAGCTTTTGATATAGTCAAACTGCATATCATAGACATGTCCAGTCACTTTGAGTTGAAGTGTGTAATAAAGGGATTGTTTCTCTGCCTATTATTTCCAACAAATGAAATGTATCAGGTTCCGCTTTTACTGTCAGTATGGTTGTTTTTTAGATTTGGACAATAGCTTGTTTCCCTCACAATGAATTTAGGAAACAAAAGGATGTCAAACTAATAATATTTATTGACTTAATTGTTGAGAGGAGAACCATATATTATGTTTCACATCGTTTCTTCAGTTGTGATACATTTTTACATGCATGCCTGTATTGTATGCTTCTAATCACTAAAACAGGAATATTCCAGAACTGAATTTCACTGCATTTCATTCAGCATCCTATAGGCTTCCCCACACACCCACTTCTTCAGCCAAAGATTCCAAGTATGTGACCAAAGCACTGACATTTCTGAAATATTGAACTAAAACTGTCAATAAGACTTAACTTACAACTAAAGGCTTTATCACGATGATTGATCTCATCTAGATTCCAGAGACTTTAATATTATTATTTATTTATTTACTTAAATGCATTGGCTAACCAACTCTGGTGACACTATATAATAAATATTTTAAAATCTTATTGGATTTATATTGAAGAGGTCTTCTCAGTAGATTCGGAATGCCAATAGAAGAAAGACAAAATTATGAAAAGTTTTTGTGAAATTAATATAAATTGCCTGGTTGGTTACGAGTTGAATCTTATTAGAGGTTAATGTAAAGCAAGGAGATTTGTATTATACATATGGGCAGCACCCAAATTTTACTTTTTCTGAAGGTTTGTTTAGTGTGGGGGATGGAGTTTGATTTTGTTTATTTAAAGAAAGCTAGCACTTATCACTAGGGATTGCACTTCTCTTTTCATGTATTTCCTACTTAAAATTGAGAGATGCTGTGTTAATCATTTTAACACTGTAGGAAGTGTTTTCCTGGCTGTAAAATGAGCCTTTGGGGAAGTGAGAGGTAAATGCTTTTGGGCTCAGAATGCCCATTCTGCAAGTTAACAAACTAGATTTTATTATACCATCATAGCAAACCCAACATTCAGATTCTTGTAATTGTAGATACCCAGGCATTTAATTCTTAGATTCCCTGACACAACACACTCAGGCAAATATTACTAATCATAGATGCATTTCAAAAATACGATTAACACAATTAACAAGGCATGATTTATTCCCACAGTATTTTCTTCTACTTCTGCAAGTTGTTTGATTACTTCATGTAACGCATTAGACACAGTTAGCCACGTTCTCATGAAATGATTCTCTCAAAGTCTAAATGCACATTGGCATTAGCTATGCTATAAATGCAGCTGGTGCTTTTGAGGGAAACAGAAAAGCTTGTTTTAATCTGGAACAAATGACTCAGATGAGAGCTCTTAAAATACAATCAGATTGTCTTCTACTAAATCATGCTCGCTTACAAAAAGATTTGGGTACAAGCAACATAACAAAATTAAAAACAAACTAAAAATATGACAGCTGGCTAGGGCCTGTTGTGACAATAAGTGTCTCATAAGCCAACATTTTAATTTGCATCCAATAGTTGCAACACCAAAATCACGGCTTTAAAATGCTGGTGAGAAATTTCTCATCCAAAATCTGCTTGTGAATGAGAACACTCTTCCTTTGAGATATGAGTATGTTGGCATTTAATCTTTTTGCCAAAAAAGCAATTTCCTTTTTTAAAAACTTTTTTGCTTGCTCCTCCTTTCTGTATTCTTCTAACCCATGTTGAAAGTTCAGAACTGTCAGGGCATCACACCTAAAGAAAAGTTCATTTAACATACCTGCAGTTTCATTTTTCATCATTTTACAGCTGAATAAAGCAAAATGCCTGAAATAAGCATCTCTTATGCCATCATTTTTTTTTTGTTTTTCTCTTTTAAAAATTATTCTTAATTTTCCTATGTTATAAAAAAAGCCTTCATTTAAGTACATAAGGCTTTTTAAATTAATATCCATTTATCCCAATAATTTCAGTGCCATAAACAATGACAAGAACATCTGGATTGTGGTCACTGTTTTATAAAGATAATTTTGTAAAACATTAGCATATTCCAAAAAAAGCTACCTTCTGCACATCTAAACATCTCTGATTCTAATGGAAAGGATTAAAATCAGTGATCGGTTGCAGGCGGTACGCCCTGGTACGGGCGTACCGGTGCCGGCAGGGAGCACCAGGTACCGTTACGGTACGGTGCTCTGGAGGGCCCACCCACCCGCCCGAGCTCCTTACCTGTAATTGAGCTCTTCAGCGCTTCTGCGAACATGCACGGAGCATATGGCGCTGGAGCATTGTGGAGACATTGTGGTGGTAAGGAAGCATGAGCATACTGTATGTGCGTGCTGCGCGCATGCATATGCATGTGGGGGATGTTGGGTCCTGTTGCACCATACCAGTTTCACCCGGATCCGGAACCCACCATTGATTAAAATATATATTTTGCATAAATCTTGAAGTCAAGGAAAGGTTAATATCTAAAGAATACTATGTGTTATACATCTTTTTTACTGTATGTTAGTGGAACTACTACCATTGAAGAAAATTAATAGTTTCCCCCTTTTACCAACTTAGTTCTAAAGATATCCTAAAGTTTGAAAAATAAACTTTACCATTTTTCTTTGGTCATATCATACAAAAACTCTATTGTATGTTTTAAAAGGAAACAAAATTGCTCCAAAAATATGCTAGGCAATAAAGGTTTAACTTGTGCACAGCTGTACTAAAATTTTGTTTTGAGATTTTCTTTAGATCTGCTGCTCTTTTGAACAGATCATGTTTTTCATTTTTTTTAGTAGCCTCTACAAATATCTATATTCTATATATTCAGTGTGATCCAAATTTTCTAAAACTATGAAGTATTTCTTAATGTTCAGAAATAATAGCACAATTCATATCTTGTAGATTGATTGCATATGAAGAGTAAAATATCAGACGGTCCAAGGTAACTTACCACTTGACATCTCGCATGAGTCTTAACTAATTTTTGTTCACTTTCAGTCTAATCAGTGACATAAACATATACCTCTCCTATACATACATAGACATCTCCTATTCACTTACATATATGGTTGATGGAATTTATTTGCCTGTAGAGAATCCTCTATATTTTGAATGTTATTATATGTGAGTAATCTACAGTTAAATGTATAGTCTAAGACTGATAGAAATTTAATAATTCAAGACCTAAATAAGTGCCTAAAAATTATTAAGATAGGGTCTAAGAATATAGTCTAATAGTCTTCTTATCATTCCTATCACCCATCTCTGCAGGACTGTAACTTTGGTGCTTGTATCCTTACGATTTATATTGATATTGATTGTTTGCTGATTGCTTATTTGTACCCTATGTCTACCATTAGGTGTTGTACCTTATGATTCTTGACAAATGTATCTTGTTTTATGTGCACTGAGAGCATATGCACCAAAGACAAATTCTATTCTATTCTATTCTATATAGGCAGTTTCAGGTAGGGTCATTCTTCTGTAAAGTTAGGATGTTCAGGTCCGATGAATTCAGTATTTCTAGATATGAAGAATGATCTTTAGGTGTTACTATAAGGACTCCAATCATAATTGATTGTATACAATTGTACAATACAATTGTATTGTACTATATATTTCCAGAGGTGTTCAACTTTGATTTGCAGGTCCAGGTATTTCATAATGTTTTTCCTTCTCCCCCCCCTCAATCTTGTGACCCCCCCATGGTATAGCAACATCAATGAACTAGACTTTCTTCTTTTCAATAACTATTACACTATACGTGTCATTAACCCTGTCTGTTTGTATCTTAAAATCCATATGATCTTAACCTTCTCATTTTACAAAACCTTTTCAACTTGATGGTACCAATAGTTTTTACTACATTTGAATCTAAACCTCTGGCATAGTTTCTAATGTATAATTTTGGCAATGTGGCCATGATGCTGCCTTTGTCAGTTTGTGAAATTTTACTGAAGTCAGACTATCAATTGTTTAATCCTTTTAGTTACAAAGGCGAAATTTGCTGTTGTGTATTACAAGTTGACTTTTCTCCTTCATGCAATTATTTGGCAAAGCTTCTTCTAAATCAAGCCTTCAGTTTCTTTCTTTAACACTCCTGATATTAACCAACTCCATGTGAGATTTTAAAAAATCAGCTTTCCTTTCACATTCATGAAATATTGACCATGCATTGGCTTGTTCTTCCAATGAACAAATTGATTTTCAGTTGTTCTTTTCTATGTTCAACTTTCACCTTTGTTGTTTTCAAGAGGTTTTTTTTAGATTAACTTCCTTCAGTTAACCAATTTCGTTGTATTTAAGTACAATGACAATAAAGATTATACTTATACTTCAGCAAGGGTTCTTGGCTTTTCTTAATGTAGTTATTCAGGCCATGCTTGTGTTCCTCCACAATTTGTTTGTTCTATAAAAATCCTCTACACATTCTGAATGTTGGCAAATATTATTATTATTATTATTATTATTATTATTATTATTATTATTATTATTATTATTATTATTATTATTATTATTATTATTATTATTATTATTATTCCCACGTTTTTATATATAACTCAAGATAGAAAACAAACCTAATATCCTGTCTCCTGACTTCCCATAACAAAAACCCTGTAAAATGGGCTGAGCTGAGAAACAATGACTGACCGAAAGTCACCAGCTAAATTTCTTCCCTAAGCATGACCCTACAATTTAGAGTCTCCTGGCTTTATTATTTACCATTATGTGATCATTGTTAACTATTATTATCAGTATATTTATTAAGCTACATAGCTGAAGAATAAGAATAGCCTGCCTGAAACAAGCCAAGACATATCTTATTCCAGCATCCATCTCACAGCGGCCCACCCACCTTCAGTGTATTAAGCAGAAAATAGAAATGTATTCCTCTCTTTTAGTTGTTCCTTGCAATTGGTATATGTCTGCTTCCAAATTGGCAGTAACATAAGATTAATATTCCTTGATAGACATGCACCATTACCATTTTATGGTAATGAATTCCACAGGTTAATGATCTGATGTGTATAGAAGTGCTTTTTTGTCTGCTCTAAAACTCCTTCCAGTTAGCTTCATTGGATGATCTTTGGTCCTGAATTTCTGGGTGAGAGAGAAAAACCTCACTTTTTACATGTATGTGCCTTATTTTATACACCTCATTCATGTCCTCCTTGCATTTCCTTTTTGTCAACCTAAAAGAATCCCAGACCTGACAGCGTTTGCTTTCAATGGAACTGTTTGAACTCATTGACCCTTTTGATCGATTTTTTTCCCTGCACTTTTTATACTGCTCTGTTATATTCTTTTTCAATGTGGCAACCAGAACTTCATATCCCACTAGTTTCTCTCCATTAAAATTAAAAGAAAAAATTAACAACAGCTTAATTGTCAAGAGCTTATGTAAAGAATAAGCTCTTGCCTGCCATTAGAAGGAAAGCAAAATAATGTAGCCTAAGCTTTGCATACAGAAAACTTACATGTATCAAATATGTCTCCAGTACTCTGTGTGGGTATATGTACGGATTGGGGGAGGCAATATATAAAGCATATTTTCTGTTATGTCTTTAGGCTTTTAAGCAGTTCTGTAAGGAAGAATAAACTTTTGCAAATAGCCTGGTCAAATTTGTGTGGAGCTTTAAAAGTCAATATCATTTGCCCAGAAGTTGGTGGAATGTATTAAAGGCTGTCTTCCCTGTGGATGTAATTGAAACATGGAAACCAAAGAGACTGCAGTGCCCTGGAAAATTAATTGTGCAATGAAATACAAGACAATCTGGTGCCTCAGAAATAAGAGTAAGGTGTATATAATTCCTTTATTTTGCATAAAATAATTTTATTTTATGGACCTAGAATTTTTGGACCAAATTCCTTGCTAGGCATCCTTAAACCTATGTATTTGGTAGATACAAAAACTTTGTCCCCCACACAGAAGGGGTTTTGGAGCCAGCGATGTTTATCAGCTTGCTTCTTGTAGGCTTCTGCCGCAACTGCTAGAGCCTTCTTCGTCTTCTCCCATCCTTTCTTTAGCGTGTCCATTCAAAGACATGGAGGAAGGAGGTTCTCTAGACAACTCAGGCATGGCAACAAATTCCATGCCACTGGTAATCTGGAACCCCATTAATCCTGTGCTGCTGTGGACCACATCATTGTATGCCACTTCGGCGAAGGGTAGCAAGTCCGACCAGTTGTCTTGCTGATAGTCCACAAAACACCAGATGTATTGTTCCACCACCACATTGGCTCTCTCTGCTGCGCAGTTCATGCTGGGATGAACCTCCGAACTCAGTTCTTGTGTGGACCCAATGGATCTCAGGACCTCTCTCCAGAACTTGAGTGTGAACTGGACTCCACGGTCTGAAATGATCCTCTTGGGCAATCCGTGCAGGCGATAAATGTGTTTTACAAACATTTTCGCTAATTTCTTTGCGGATGGCAATCCTGAGCAAGCAATGAAGTGTGCCTGCTTAGAATCCAAATCAATAACTGTCCAGATTACTTTATTCCCACTGCTGTCTGGGAGTTCCACAATGAAGTCCATTGCAACCTCTTCCCATGGTCGGTTAGGGCTCTCTGCTGCAGGTGCTGTAGGTTCTGGGCTCTTGGATTCAATCATCCCTGGCTGGCCTTTTTCCCCCTCCGAGGCCTCCCCCTTGGTAGGACTCTTCGTCACCTTAAGTTAGGGATCCTCTTCCAGAGGTCATTTGGGCTTTTCTCCCTCTAAGGCCTCCTCTTTGGTAGGACTCTTTGTCACCTTAAGTTGGGGATCCTCCTCCGGAGATTGTTTGCCCTTTTCCTCTTCCGAGGCCTCCCCCTTGGTAGAACACTTTGTCACCTTAAGTTGGGGATCTTCTTCCAGAGGTTGGTGGCCCAGATGACTCTTTTCTGGTGGCATCTGGGGCCTTCTTCTTACCGCTGTGGCAGTTGGTGCGCACATTTGTGGCATTGGGGCTGGAGCCAAGCACTCTGACGCTCTGTGGCCAAGTTGACAGCAATGGTGGCATTGTATTGGCCCCCATGAGGAAAGGAACCTAGTTACATCTCTAAACTTTGGAACCACCTCATCACATTGGACTGCTCTCCATCTTGCAGCTTCCCCCTTGGTAAACCCTTCTTCCATTGTGGAGATTGCTTCTCTGTAGGAAGGTGGGGTAAGAACCTTTTGGGGCATTGCAGGTGCACATTTTCATGCCATCCATCTTGCAGCCCTCCCTTTGATAATCCCTTCTTCCCTTTTGGAGATTGCTTCTCTGTAGGAAGGTGGGATAAGAACCTTTTGGGGCATTGCAGGTGAGACTGGAACCGGTGGGGAGTTCAATCCCTTGGTTAGCCACTGCCCAGTTTTCTGCCATGGTGCCATCTGCTGAGGGAGGGCAGGTGCCCACTGGCATCCCTCCCATCCATGACCTGGGGTTAAGACCCATCCCGGGGTTGCCTGATTCACAGGTTGCAGCTCAACCAACGATGGCTGGCTAGGGGGGTTTATGTGCCAAGGACCCTTCTACTGGCTTGGAGGAGTTATGGGCCACGTAGGTGCCCTCTGCTGGCTCGGAGCAATTTCCCATGTTGATGGCACAGGAGGTGCCCAGTGGCATCTTATCCATCCATACTCTGGAGAAAAAACCCAATCTGGTGGTGCTTCATTCACAAGCTGCCCAATTTCCAGTGGTCGGCAAGTGAAAGATGCTGGCCAAATCCCTTCTTGCTGTCTGGGTTGAAATTCCCAATTTGATAGGGAATCTGTCTCCAACTTAGTTGCTGGGTAATAAGTCATTTCATTTATCGCTGTCTGGAAGGAGTCAAAATCTTTATTTCATGTTTTTTTCCAAGCCTTGCTTCCAATCTGGGGGGAAGGAGGGGGAGCATGCACTCACGTTTAGTTGTCCGAGATGATCCGGGAAACCCATCAGAGATGACTGCATGGGGTGGCTTGGATCTCCATCCTTTCATCTTCTGGTCATCCTCTAGTTCTTTTCCTCCCCCTCAGGCTGTTTCTCTTGCCAGCTGCAATAAATCTTGAAGCAGAAATTCCTTTGCCTTTGAAGATTAGCAGAGAAACATCTCTTCTCAGCTTCTTATCTCCAAAAGCTTACTCATAATTGTTCACTGATATTTTACGCAGCCCCGGTCAGCATTGGGAATTCAATACCCCCTCCCCAGCCTCCCCCCATGCGAGGGGGGGGGGCTAGTGATTTATTTTAAAGAGAGTTGGAATAATGTCAGCGTTCTAAATACCATGCATGAAATCAATCAGAGTCAAAGGCAGAATCATCCTTAAAGTTCCAATTTAATCATACAGGCATGTTAGCACATCTGTGGAATTCCAACTCTGATTTTCTTCCTGGAATTCCACCCAGTTGAAAGTTCATGATCTTATCCCCACACCCATAATCCCATCACATGGACCAATCCTTTTCTTCCACGCTGGCATCTACACCCTACACCCTACACTGCCTAGAATAGGGTGACGACTGGGGCCTTGGACCGGGTTGCGCCTTTGCGACCTCTCCTGCGGCATCGACCCACCCGGGCTCCTTGGTTTACTGAGGACCTAAGGGTGATGAAGCGCCACAGGAGACGTCTAGAGAGCAGGTGGAGGTCCTCACGCTCCGAATCTGACCGAACACAGGTAAGAGCCTATTTGCGGACTTACCTTGTGGCAATAAGAGCGGCCAAGCGTAGGCATTGTGCCACCCTTATTGCGTCCGCGGATAACCGCCCTGCCGCCCTGTTTCGGGTGACCCGCTCCCTTTTATCGCAGGGGACGCAGGGGGCACCCTTACAGGGAAGAGCAGAGGAGTTTGGGGAATATCTGCAGGACAAAATTGCTCAGATCCGGAGCGGATGGACCTCCGTCAGTGGACCAGACGAGCCGTCAACAGCGAGTCTTGAGAGACCATTCTGGGAGGAGTTTGACTCTGTTGCCCCCGAGGATTTGGACAGGTTGCGTGGACGGCTGCGGCCCACTACATGTTCAATGGACCCGTGTCCCTCCTGGCTGGTACTGGCAGCCTGGGAGGTGACACGAGGCTGGCTTCTGGGCCTGGTGAACGCCTCATTGGGTGAGGGATACTTACCGACCGCCTTGAAAGAGGCGGTGGTGAGACCCTTGCTCAAGAGGCCTTCGCTCGACCCAATGGAGCTAGCTAATTACCGTCCAGTCTCCAACCTCCCCTTTTTGGCGAAGGTTGTTGAGAATGTGGTGGTGCAGCAGTTTCTACGACACCTGGACGAATCCGATTATCTAGACCCACGCCAGTCCGGCTTCCGACCCGGGCACAGCACAGAGACAGCCTTGGTCGCGTTGGTTGATGATCTCTGGAGGGCCAGAGATAGGGGTTGTTCCTCTATCCTGGTCCTATTAGACCTCTCAGCGGCTTTTGATACCATCGACCATGGTATCCTATTGCGCCGGTTGGAGGGGATGGGAGTCGGAGGCACCGTTTTGCGGTGGTTCGGCTCCTACCTCTCCGACCGGAAGCAATGTGTGTTGACAGGGGGGCAGAGGTCGACCCTGAGGCCACTCACTTGTGGGGTGCCACAGGGGTCGGTCCTCTCGCCTCTCCTGTTCAATGCATATGTGAAGCCGCTGGGTGAGATCATCTGTGGTTTTGGGGTTGAGTACCACCTGTACGCTGATGATACTCAGCTGTACATTTCAACCCCAAACCACCCCAACGAGGCTGTCGAAGTGATGTCCCGGTGTTTGGAAGCCGTCGGGGTCTGGATGGGGGACAACAGACTCAAACTCAACCCCTCCAAGACCGAGTGGCTGTGGCTACCGGCACCTCGGTTCAGCCAGCTGACACCATCGCTGGCCATAGGGGGCGAACAACTGTCCCCTGTGGAACGGGCGTGCAATTTGGGCGTCCTCCTTGATGCCCGGCTGTCAATGGAGGACCATGTGGCAGCCGTGGCAAGGGGGGCGTTCCACCAGGTCCGCCTGGTGCGCCAATTGCGCCCCCTACTGGACCGGAGTGCCCTGCGCACGGTCACTCATGCGCTGGTGACGTCTCGCCTGGGCTACTGCAATGCCCTCTACATGGGGCTTCCCTTGGGACGCATCCGGAGACTGCAGCTAGTCCAGAACGCAGCCGCGCGGGTCATCATGGGGAGTACACGATACTCCCACGTAACACCTCTCCTGCGCGAGCTGCACTGGCTGCCTGTGGCCTTTCGGGTGCGTTTCAAGGTATTGATTACCATCTTTAAAGCGCTCCATGGCATAGGACCTAGTTATCTGCAGGATCGCATCCTACCACACACGTCCCTACGACCAATCCGCTCACACAGGGAGGGACTCCTCCTGGTGCCGTCCGCTAGGCAATGCCAGCGGGCGACACCTAGGAGTAGGTCCTTCTCTGTGATGGGCCCAACCCTCTGGAATGACCTCCCCCCCGACATCAGAACCACCATCGACCTCCGCTCCTTCCGTCAAAAATTAAAGACTCACCTGTTTCAATTAGCTGGCCTGGCACTCCCTTAGTTTTGCCTCCCGGGGATATATTTTAACTGGGTTTGGATATTTTAATTGGGGATGTTTTTTAGGGTTTCCATAGCATATTTATTTCTTGTACAGTCTTATCCACCTAAATGGTTAGTATTCAATTGTTTTATATTATTTATATTGTTATTCATGTATTTTATCTGCATTTTATCTGACTGTACACCGCCCTGAGTCCCTTTTTGGGAGAGGGGGCGGTTTAGAAATCTAAATAAATAAATAAATAAATAAATACCCCTCTGCTCCCAGTCAGGTGTTAAGGTGCGGAGACAAAAGATGACCTTGAGCTTCTAGAAAGAATCACAACAAAACATTCTACAATCCTACTCCTTTCTATTCCCCCCTCCCAACTACTACATTAATGAAACAGTATAGGAAAATATTAGAAACTGTGGCAGGCCAAAGATCCTAAAAGAAACATAACTACAGGCCTGACAGATTGCTTTTGCAAAAATAGTTTTGCAAAAAATCGTTTTCACATACTGCTATCTTCAGAGTTACACTTTAGTTTATGTTTTAATTGTACTCATTTCAAGCACTGTTAAACACATCCTGAAGCCCAGTCCATTATAAACACTGAAATGAGTTAATCTGATAGCATGAATGCATATATCCTATCAGCAAATCTGTTCTTTAGCTCAATATTTTATCAGAGCTTCTTTCCTGAATGCATTTTCATTGAGAGCACTGTCTTTGTGACAACAAACAATTTATTACACAATCTATACATTTTCCTTATTTAGATACTGCTTTTAAGACAATAATCTGTACAATATCCAATAAATCACCTGAAAATATCACTTGTGTCATGATACTACAAACAAGCAACAATACACATACACCTCTACATTAATTGGACAGTTGATAAATTTCTTTAAAGAATATATTAATGAGTAAAACTGTTTCATTCAGTAAGAGATTTATTAACTGCCTAGGTATCTTATGGACTTTCCTGATTTTTACCATTCACATATCTGAAGTGGATGCAATTAATCTATACAGCAAGGACTAAATCTAATTAGGAAGAGTGGAGTGGAGGAAGGTGCTTGAGAAGTATCTCAAAATCTTCAGTATTTTGCAGGAACAGTGTAACTCAACTTCAACTGGTCAACCGCTGGAACACGGTTACTTAAAACTCTTGTGTTTTAGCAATAGCAATAGCAATAACACTTCTTTCCATAGTGCTTTTCAGCACTCTCTGGATGTTTTACAATGTCAGCATATTATGCCCAACAATCTGGTTCCTCATTTTACTGACTTTAACCTTAAACCCATTCAGGACCAAACTCCAGGCTATGGGCAGAGTTTGTCTGCAGTACTGCATTCTAACCACTGCGCCACAGTGCTTTACTTTCTGACAGCTGATGACTGACCTCATCTAGAGTAGGCATGCAGTGTCGTTTTTTTAAAAAATTAGCCAGTAGTAACGTGTAGATAGACTCCTTTTAATCCTATAGTGCTTTATTTTTGCTGATTCAAGGGAGAGGGTGAAACTGGATTATTTTAAAGTAATAAAATGCCCCCCCCCCAAGGATATCAAATATTAAGTATTTCCTCTGGTTGCTCCAAATAAAATCTGCAGATCAATCAGGAAGGGACTTTCTTCAGAACAGCTCCTCTGAAACTTAGAAAGATGAAGATGGAAGATGCTCTTTTCCGTAGCTACTCTGGTATTATAGGATGGTTGCCCATGAAGCTTGGATGGTCCTACTCACTAACTAACTCCTAGGAAGCAAAAAAATACCATATACTTTAATGCTGCTTTCAGAGTTGAGATTCTGCTGGCTTTCTTCTATTTTTACGTATTTGAATGAAGGGCATTGTTGTTATAATTTTAATTTAGTTTCTAATCATTTTTATTGTTGTAATCCATCTGGAATCTATTGGCTAGATAGAATAAAAATGCCGCTTTCCCTTAATTGAAGATATAACATAACATTGTTGTAGCTATTTCAGCTGAGAGGTTAGTAATTTATTTCATTTCTAATATATATAATTTATATTATTCAGTGAATATACTAAATATTCAGTTAATATTTTTGATGCATATAAAGAAAATTAAATTAAATTAATATCTGTATGTTTAGCATACAGATAGTCCTTGACTTACTGTATAACCACAACTGGGTTCAGAAATTCGATCATTGTAAAGCAGGGGTGTCCAAACTTGGGAACTTTAAGACTTGTGGACTTCAACTCCCAGAATTCCCCAGCCAGCATGGCTGGCTGGGGAATTCTGGGAGTTGAAGTCCACAAGTCTTAAAGTTCCCAAGTTTGGACACCCCTGTTGTAAAGTGAGTCGTCATGACACTGGACCCAATTTTATAACCATTTTTACACAGTCGTTAAGCAAATTACATAATTGTTAAGCAAACCCAGCTTCCCAAGTTGATGCTTTTTTTGTCAGAAACTGTCTAGGAAGGTTGCAGGGTTGCCTGGGAAGAGTTTGAGCCCATGGAACCTGACGAGCAAGGCATTTTCAGCTGCTAGTTCAGCCACTTGTGTATTAGAGCCCGTGCCCTTCTAGACTTATTAAAGTGCAGGAGGGGGTGCAGGATTGGGTCTGGTTGGTAGCTAACTCCTTTAAAGAAGGACTTATCCCACCAGCTCTTACAGAGACGGCGGTGCTTCTCAAAGGACCATCAGTTGGTCCAACAAAGCTGGACATTGCTTGGTCCAACAAAGCATTCGGTTTCCAATCTTCCTCTCTTAGTGAAGATTGTGTAGAGAGTTGTTGCATGGCAGCTTTAGAAGGGTTTGGAAAAAGAGGATTAGCCAGATTTCTTTCAGGTGACGTTCAGGCTGGTGCTTGGAACTGAGGACATTGATCACACAAATGGATAACCTTTGGTGGGAGCAGCATGGCGGAAGCACATCCATCCTTGATGTCTCAGCAGCATTTTATGCCATCAATCACTGTATCCTTCTGGACCAGCTCTGGGAGTTGGGATGAGTGGCACTATGTTGTGCTGATTCTTTCTTTCTCCAGATTGGTTTCAGTTGGTGTTGATAGGCACAGAGAGAGAGAGATCCAGACAGCGGCCTCTACTTTATGGGATGGCAGAGGGTTCTGTTCCCACTCCTTTTCCACTTAACATCTACAAGAGGCTACTGGGTGAGATGATCCAGCTTTATATTTCTGCTTCAGGCACCCTGAGTGATGCTGTGGATATCCTATCCCAGCGACTGAAGACTGTTGGGATGAGGCAAAATGGGTTCTAACTCAACCCTATTTACTTCTTGTCTTTTCCAAGTAAATTAATAATTCTTTTCTCTGTTGGAGAAAATCATCACGGTGGATTATTCTATGTCAATTTCCCATATCAGTTTCAAGTAGTTACTAACCCTTCTGTTCTTCAGGAAAGAATCAACAAAGGCTTAGCATCTTGAACTAAAGCTTAACTCTCCTATTCAGCTGCTTGTATTTTATTTTGCTTGATGAAAAAAAAAGTATCAGGATTAAACTGTGTTTTCTTCCATAGAAACCGGGGATGAAAGTGAAAGCTTGTTACATTATATGTAAAATGCCATCCAAGCTATAATAATGGGTTTCCTTCATCATATTGGCAAAGCTGTCCTTCAGTATTATGTAGAATTTATATTAAAGCCAAGTTTGATTTCTTTTTTACATTAAATTTGTTATTTGGCTTTTCTTGCTGTCAAGCTTTTGTCTCTCCGTGAAATCAACATGTGGTGCACAATTGTAGAGATAATTGTCATGTATTTTAAAAGCAACAGTAGTAAAAGCATCAACAATAATGTGATTAGTACAGGGAAACGTAAAAATATCTGAATTTCTGCTTCTTTGAAATAGCATAGTTAACTGCAGAAAATAGTATTTTCTGTGCCTAAATATTGGAGCTAACAATAATTAGCTGCTTTCATTCTGTACATAATTACATAATCTTGATAGCGCACAGTGTATTTGTTGTAATACAGATTCCACCACCCAGTCAACAGAATTTGGAGAATTCCTTAGAAATTTAGTTGGTCAATGCCCATGCTAGTGACAGACTGTGCTTACATCTGCAAGAAAATGTTAGGATCAATTTGTAAATAAGAGAATAAATACTTTATCTTTTTGTTTGTTAAAAAAGTAACTTTCATAATCAACTTTCGATTTATGGATTTCAGTCACCAAAATTTTCAAGACAAAAACGATTATTTTGCTATGAATACACTCTGTACTTTTTCGTCACTCAGGCTGAGAAAATGTGTTGCTAATGGGAATAAATTATTTTGTTTTCTTTGGAATGTACTGAATTTACAGCTATTTTAGTCTTTTTGAAATCAGATTCCTAATGATTACACTCTAGAGCAAATTTCATGAAGATAGATTCTTTCTGTCTTTCTGTTGCCTGTCTTCACTTTTGCCAACTTGAAATGCTGAGAGTAAAGAACAAGTATCACTGCACTTGTTCAGCTTCTGCTGCAACAAATATCCCTCATACCATTCCATATAAAAGAAAAATAAAAAGAAATGGGATAAATCCAAAATCCCATCTTAGTCCTGCTTGTTTGACAGGGACAAATGAGGAAGAACTGTAAAGCTATTAAAGTAGCAATTTGATAGCAATTTTTTTGATAGTATTTGACACTGTGGAACTGAAAGAATAGGTGAAGCAAAGGGGTTTTTTTGTTTAGTTTTGCAAAACACACATGTACACAATCTCAAATGAAGATTCTGTAGATATTATCAAGTCAGTATCACCTCTGGGATTCTTGACTGTGAGTATAAAAAATATTTCAAAAACTGTGTTCCTCAATGGCATTTCTTTACCTTAGGTCAGGGGTGTCCAAACTTGGGAACTTTAAGACTTGTGGACTTCAACTCCCAGAATTCCCCAGCCAGCCATGCTTTCTGGGGAATTCTGGGAGTTGAAGTCCACAAGTCTTAAAGTTGCCAAGTTTGGACACCCCTGCCTTAGGTGAAGGAAGGTACTGTATGCAAGCTTTAGTGTCATAGGTCTCCTATGCTAGATATGAATTAGGGTTAGGATTATACAGGTTACGGTCTTTCCTTGACAGCCCAGCAATCTTTCTCAAATACCCTGAGCCACACACAGAGGCATTGCTGATGGATATTCTGAGGCTAGGGGAATACTGATTTGCATAAGCATTGTTGCTGCATTCTTGGACCAGGTGAGATTTGTACAAGACATTTCTGTTATACAATTTATCTTTTTGGCTGCTGCATGAAGAGCAGCTGTCCTTATTTGCCTGGTTATGTGTTTGTTTTATTCTATTATGAATGAGTATATCAGGTGATCAAATAGTATCATCATTTATGTTAGTTGCATACTTTATTTAAGCTCTTTCTCTTGTTTCCTTGCCAGAAGCACAACATCTAGTAATTGCAGTCCTAAATGATAAAATCAGTGCAGTAATGAAACATTGCAAATTACTAAATCAAGGCCAAATAACAGCACTGGTTGTAATCAGAACCTAATCATGGGCAATGTGGCAGAAAGAGAGGCCAATTCATCCTTTGTGGCAAGGAAATAGTATAGGCCCAGGTGCTGGATTGTAGCAGTCCCTGAGTGGTGATGTTTCTGCTGTCCTGCTTTATTTCTTGAGCATTTCATTTTCATGCCGGCCAACTGTTTTGGCAAGTATTGTTGCCTGGCAACTTCTGGACAGATTCTCCCTAATATTGGCATCAAAAGGGCTCCCGCAAGGACAGCTGAAAAGGATACTGAACATTGAATATTTCCTCAAATGATGCATCTGCAGCCTCTTTGTTTTCATCTTTCTTTCTGTATAATGTGGCATTCATTTACTAATGTCAAAAGGTATCTTTCAAGAGGAAAGGCCTGTGTTATGAAACAAAGAAAGAGAGGAAAAACCTAAAATCCAAATGTTTCTGTTTTGATCAGAGTAACCTAAATATTTCAGGAAAGGAAGAGTAAAAGTCTTTTTCCATAAGTGGAATTTTTCTGAATACAGAAGGCACTTTTTAAAAAATGTCACAGTGAGCGCAATACAACTATGACTTCAGTGGTGGTTATGAGTTTAGTCTGCTTCTTGTCATTTTAGAATCAAAATAGATAGTGCACCAATAATAGATTCTAAAGGCTGCCAGCAATCTAGCTTTGGAGGGGAAAAATCCAACTAAATGCCTGTCAACATTGCCAGGCTCATTTTTTAAAAATACATTCAATATCATTACAGACAGCAATATTTTTGTATCTATAAAGCATCTGAGTATCTGCAAAGTGTAATCAGGGAAATATTTTATCAGTTCTTCACTAATAAGGATTGTAGACCGAGTATAAGAATTTACCTTTTGTTTTGATAAGTCTCCAGATAAACGCTATTTATAAGAACTACCAGTTCAATAAGTATGAAATTGCTAGCTATGACAGGGGATTCAGACATCTTCAGACACTTATGTGATGAAATGGCACTTGCCTAGCAATCAAATGTCATCATGTGTTCCTGTAAAAAATGTAAATGAATTGCTGTCCACACTTGTTAGTTTCCTTCATCAGTGTTTTAATTTGACGTGTTCGGTGAACTTTGCTTATATTATTTATTTATTTGCATTCCACTTTTATTATTTTGGCGACAAATATATCCAATACACCTTCCTCAAGTTTTTCCCACAATAATCTTATGAGGTGCGTTGGGCTGAGAAAGAATGACTGGCCCCAGGTCACTGAACTGAATTTTATGCCTAAACTCCTAGAACTAGAACTCACTTTTCTCCCACTTTCTAGGCTAGTGCCTTCACCACTAGACTAAATTGGCTAGAATGGTGTTTTGCAATCTTAGCAACTTTAAGACATGTGGACTTAAATTCCCTAAATTCCCCAGCCGGCATGTTGAAAAATACTAATGTAGGATATTATTTATCACAGGGTGATAAAAATAAATTCTTATATTCAGAGGTTGAATTAGCTTTCTCCAACCTTGCATTTATTACAAGTTCAGCTTTCAGAATTGGGAGTTGAATATCCTGGCTAGGATTTCTGTAAATAGGCTCAAGCATTCTGAAAGTTACTACGGCTGCTGATTTATACCGTACTATTTGTAGTATACTAATTCTTGTGTTCATTTTAAAGTAATAAATATACTATATAATACTAACAAATGTATTTCTGTACATATTAATCTACTTCATATGATTAGTATTCTTTTAGCAAGACTACTTTCTATATATCCTGTATGGTGATTCAATAACATTGTATTCATGATGGATTGGGATTATTATTGTCTATAAAAGCCCTAAATTGTTGAGTTATTAGTTGTCAGAATAATTACATAGGCAGTATACATGGGGTGCGCTTGATTGCTAAGATTGCCCCCTTTGCTCTTCTTTTACTTGGGAGATCCATATGTGCATATGTGTTTTAAGTTCATTCCAAAGATAAGATCAACACTGGGAACAGATTTTATGCAGCTGTTGCATTTATTCAGTGCAGCCCTCATCAGCTCCCTGTCTGCAGAGATTATGGGTTTATACTCCTACACTATTCCTTGGATAATGACATAAACTCTAAGTGTAAATGTAGATTATCTAATTTTAGTTAAGCAGCAGTAAATTATTCTTCAGAAAATGCAGTATATTGGCTTTCTTTCAGGAGAAAATGAAGCAACAGGATATGTACGTTTTAGACAATCATTGTTTGAGATGAACAATCATTGTTCAAGTAGCAAATCTGTGAACACCTAGAAGCAAGCAAAGGTATAATCAGAAGCCAACAAGCGTTTCTCAAAAATAGATACCAGACAAATCTTACTGCATTCTTTGACAAAGTGACAAAATTAGTGGACTAGCGAAATGCTGTGAATATAATTTACTTGGACTTCAGTAAAACAAAATAGACTACAACCTACTACTTGATAACATAGAAAAATGTGGGTTAGACAGCATCAGCACCAGATGGATTCCGAACTGGCCCGCCAACCATATCTCAACATATAAGTCCTTAATGGAATTGCATCTACATGAAAAAAAGCATGCAGTGGGGTACCCCAAGTCTCTTTCTTGGGCCCAGTACTCTTCAATGTCTTCACTGATGATTTAGACAAAAGGATTAAAGGAGAACTTATCAAATTTGCAGATTGCACCAAGCTGGTAGGAAGAGCCAACGGTCCAGAGAATAGACTCAAGATACAGAAGGATCTTGACATAATTGAATACTGGGCCCTATCTAACAAAATTAAGTTCAATGGTGAGAAAAGCAAGGTTCTACATTTAGGAAAGTAAAACCAAATGCACAGGTATAGAATAGGTGGTACCTGGCTCAATAGTAGTAACTGCGAGAGGGATCCTGAAGTCCTAGTGGACAATAACTTAAATATGAGCCAGAAAATGCTGCAGCTGCCAAAAAGACCAATGCCATCCTAGGCTGCATTAACAGAGGAATAGAATCAAGATCACATGAAGTGTTCATACTACTTTATAATGCCTTGGTAAGACTATATTTGAAATATTGCATCCAGTTTTAATTGCCACAATATAAAAAAGATATTGAGATTTTAGAAAGAGTGCAGAGAAGAACAACAGACATCATTAGAGGACTGGATGCTAAAATATAGCAGTTGCAGCAGTTGGGCATGTCTAGTTTAATGAAAAGAAGGACTGGGATGACATGATAGCAGTGTTGCAGTATCTAAGGGGATGCCACAATGAAGAAGGGGTCAACTATTCTCCAGAGCACCTAAAGGCAGAACAAGAAGTAAAGGATGAAACTAATCAAGGAAAGAACCAACTTAGAATTAAGGAGAAATTTACTGACAGATAGAAAATTAATCAGTGGGATGACTTGCCTCCAGAAGTTGCAAATGCTCCAATACTGGAGGTTTTTAGGAAAAGATTGTTTGTTTGCAATAGGGTTTCCTGCTTAAGCAGGGGATCCTTCCAAGGGCCCTTACAACTCTGTCGTTCTGTTATTTGGAGACCCATGACTGTAAGTACTGCATAAAGAAGCATATTTTTTTCTATATATTAGCTGCAGCATTTCTTTGCTGTGGATTGATAACTGGATTATATTACTTTCCTATGGTACTGTAGTTAAATTCTGAGAATTGGCTTGTTTTTCTTGTAGTCAAAATATTTTATACTGAAATTGTATTAGACTAGAAATCTGCACAGTAAAAAAAAAACTCAGATAATGATTAAGACTTGTTAAAGAATCTTATCCATATATTGACAGGTGCTGAAATTATGTGCTTTGTATGAAAGATACATAATGATCTCAATTTAACCCAAGAAAACCAGCATCCTCCACCCCCTCCATTCTCTCTGTTGTTCTCTTTGCAATGTGATTGACAAAAAAGCTCTTCTAAGTCTGATCAATAACCATAGACCTCTAATATGACATTTATTACAATATGAGCCAAAGTTACTACAATTTTCATTACTCAATAATTCCCTTTTTCCATAAAAGTAGATACAAGAACAAGACCAACCTTGAAAGTTAATGTTTTATTTAAGACCTGAACAAACACACACAGACCAAAAAAGTACGCTATTTTCTTTGCTTAAAATACATATTTTTGCTTAAAATATTTTTGAAGGAAAATGAAAGTATGGCAATGGTAGGAAAAAGTGACTATTTGGCCAATAAAGTTATTTTCTTTGTTTACTGAAGCTGTGCACTGGAAGATATGAACCCTGCATGTAGCTGCAATCTTCATTGATGGTGTAGCAAGTCAATAGAATGAATGTTAAAATTACTGATGTCCTCAAGACATCAAGTGATTTGATTTGAAGAAGTGACCTCAGGTCATGAAGCTGGAGGTCAGATATACTGCAAAGAAACGAAGCTTTTGCAATGTCTGAAGAGACTTAGTTAAGTCCACTATGAGATTAAAAAACCACGTCAATGAAGCTGACAGCATAGGCTGGCTCTGCTGTTTTGATTTGGCAGAAAACAAACCTTTCTTTGGCTCGTCACAATAAGCCTTATTCCATTTGTATTTTTAAAAAATAAGCATACTCTAGGAAAGTATGCTGAGGACCACAGTCTCAGACTATAATCATGGTTAAAAATATGTAATGATTTTATTCACAGTAAATATGCATACATGTAGTGCAGGACATTATTTCATTCACAAGAAGTTTAAGAATATCCGGAAACTAATGTTAACCTTATGAACCTAGACACTGTGAGAAGAAAGCAATGGCAGCGTGTGGTGCTTTATCCTAATTTAAATCCTACAAGCACACTTTAGTCACACTACTCATCTGATGAAGTTTGCTCCTATATTCACAAAAGCATAACATTTGTTAGTCAGAAAAGGTGCTACAACACACTTTCTAACTGTGAGTATAAAGCACCTTTTTCCATTCTAGTGTCCCCCAGCTCTCAGAATTTCTAGCCAGTCCTTTTAAGGATTTTGGAAATTACAATCCCAATATAATTAGATGAAGCTGAATTAGGGATGCTGGCTTTGTATCCCTTGTCATTATTATTTTTTGTCATAATAATATGTAGGGGCACAATAAATTATATCATCATTGCAGTATTATAACAATCCATCACCCTATCTAGGTGATGGGATTGGAGAAGATTGTAACACTTGTACAAACAAGATTGTTTTTCAAAATTGGCAACTTTAACAAAATTGGCGTGCTGACTGTGGAATTCTTTGAGTTAAAAGTCCACTGATCTTAAAGTTGCCAAGTTTGAAAAATACTGATACCCAGTTAGCCTCTGTTTAATTACTTTAATAGAAGAAGATTGCTATTTCTCAAGATAGACTCTATTCTATTGTCACTCACAATCCCCAATAAGCACTATTGAGCAATGCCATACATTTCTAAATAGACGTATAGGGTTTAGCTCAGAAGTGTCTCTTTTAGAACCTGGTTTTACCTGTTCAATCCAGTTTCATGTTCCAGAATGCATTGTCTATTGATGAGAAACTACTTTTTAAACAGTTAACTAAAGCCACCACTTCTTTTTAAACTAGTGATTGAGGCTGGGAAAGGAGGCGGGTGCTTTAATTATTTGAAAAATGAGTGATGCTTTATATGGTCACCCATATGTTCTGAATGAATTCATCAAGAGGATTTTCACAGTACTAATAAAAACTCTCCATTGCTAGCAAACTCAAAAACAAATTTGGCTGATCTCTGTGAGTGAGATTTTCAGATTTACAGCCTAGCTTAATCAGAGAAACCCAGCTGCCTTAGCTGATTTGACAGAGCTTCTTCTCTGTCTCCTCTCCTATTTAGAAATGCTATAATCTGTTTAAGTCCCATGTCATAATGAAGATTATGAGATACAGTACATCAGTGTTCTGTGCATGACAGCAAGGATTCTCAATTGTGAACTGGGAATGACATTGAAGCAAAGTATTGCCTTCCTTGTAAAACATTCTAATTTTATGGCTTCACAGTGGCTTGGTTCAGCACTCCTATTTTGCTTCTATGTAGAAATTTAGAAATATCTATTCAAATTTCTACTTTAGAAATATCTACTCATATAACTAACAGCAAAAAGACACAAAATGCCACGTCACAACTTCCAAAATAGAGGCTGTAAACACTGCAAATATTAGCCCCGTGAAAAACAGCACATTGCTTTAAAGAAGAAATTAAACTAACATTTTTGGGAAAACATAGCAGAACTATTTCTGTTGGGACTAGACTTTGATTTAGAAAGCTTTTTACTTATTGACAGTTCATTCATTTGAAATTTGTAACAGATAAATATATCCATAATTTAGTTTTAGGTGGTGGCGATAGATACATACATACAAAGTCTTTAACAAAAATATAAGATAATTAGAACATCTTTTAAGGTATATCTTAAAAATATTTAAAAGCTATTTATCTTTTCCATTTAGATATAGATTAGGACTAATGTGCAAGTAATGTTAATTTCAATATATGCATTTAGGTGTTTGATGCATAGCTTCTTTGCAAAATGCATAAGTATATATTTAATCCATTTTTGTTCTGCTTGTCATATCAGAAATTTCAAAATTATGTATGTAAGGAAAAGGTTTACAGATATATTGATCATGTATTCATTATATTCCTGCTAATTTTTAAAATTATAGCTATGTAGTAAATCAATCTTTCTAAAAGTACAAACTAAAAATACATATTATATCTACCTACCTACCTACCTACCCACCTACCTACCTACCTATCTATCTATCTATCTATCTATCTATCTATCTATCTATCTATCATCTGTCTATCTATCAATACTTATCAATAGTCATTTATTTAGCAATGAATTCACTTCTATGACATGAAAAATAGAAGATGTTATTGTAAGGTATCATAGAATCTCTGCTATAGTAACTCATACTGCTGCATCATTTGATTAGTTGATAATACTGCCTTTTCCAAAACAGATGGATCACACATTTCCCACAACCATTTTTGATACCTGAAATAATTTCATTTTTCCAATTTCTTAGTATAAACTTTTTCCACTGTTCATGATTGAGATAACTCCAACTCCTGTTTAACAGTTAAATTCCAAGCTTTTCATACAATCAATATTACATTAACATTTAAATATTTTCCCATAAATTTACTAAAAGAAATATTAAATCATCATATGACCATATCATATGGCTCAAGACAGCCCTCAAATTTCTTAGACGTCTGTCATAAAAAGTCTGATGTTTATACTTTCAAATATATTCCTCAAGGTTTCCCAAATCATAACTTTTTATTGCCTTATGTTACCATCTGCAGCCAATGCAGGAATGTCCCACATTTTATCATTTTTATTATTAAAGTTTATGCTTTAGTTTCTCTTTTTGAGAATTACTCTATGTGACCTTCTATGTGAAGCTTATCTGCTTGGTTGGGCTCTATTCACAACCAAAATATTATGACCCTTTGGGCTTTATTACTCTTTTTAATAAATCCTTCATCTTCTCTTATGGCATATTTCCAACTATAGATTGAAAGTTTAAGGTGCTTTCTCTTCTTATACTGTATTTAGCAGTAATAATTTTATATCACTAATCCTATGTAATATATTACTAGGATCAATTCAGTCAAAAAGGATGAGAAATTGTGACCAACTCTTTCTCATTGTTCACATAATTATATTGTATATAGATCAGTATATATAGTTATAAAGGTACAGGTAAGATTTTTTTAAGTCCTTATAAATGAGAAATCATTTGTCCCTTCTGTAGATCATTGTTCTTGACAGTGAATTGGCAAATATTGCAATTCAAGCTGTCATTGTTGACCTTATTATATTATATAGATTCTTTTCTAAATTTTTAATGTTGGTTTATCTCTAAAATACATCTTCCCTGTTATAATTGCTTGTCTTTTGTGATCTGAACCAAAATAACTGCTGACTGACAATTTAGGAGAATTTCTGCATAGGTTTTTTTTTTCTCAATTGGTTTTGAACCAATTGGAACAAGCAAAGCTTTTCAACCAGTATTAATGCTGTTCTAAAAGGCATTCATAATCTTTCCAGAGCACATTTTGTAATAGTGTTGAATAATTTGCATGACAAAAAGTGACTTTGCCATATATAAAAGACATTGTTCAAATGTTGATTGCAGCCAATAAATTCAAATGTGCTAATGCTCTTTCTTATATATGCACCAAGTTACTTCTATATGCCCACCAAAACTTTCTCTCTCCAGCTCTCTTTATTGTTTGTCTTTTAATCACCACTTTTGACATTAATTTTGCTGTTGGTTACTGCCTAACTACTGCAGTTGGGAGATTAAAAACCCTGAAAGAGTAACTATCACAATTGCATTAACCAACTGTGTTATTTAAAATTCCTAAAATATGTCATGTTGTCAAATATCACAACTTCTACAACTGAACTATAACTGTGACTGTTAAATATCCAAAATACTTTTATGCTAGACTGCTATACAAACTGTCAGACATTGTGATACTCAGCAAAAACAACATTTGGAAATGCTTTGAGCCATAATATCTGAATAAATTTTAGGGTATTATACATTGACATTCTAGAGATCTAAATTTATAATTAGGAATGATTTTTACCAGTGTTATATTTATCAATTTTGAAAGTGAAAATAAGGCTATTACTTAAGACCCAGACGCAGGTTAAATATCACTGGAGAAAGTAAGTTGGAAGGAAATTCTGGAATCTGAATTAAATATAATTCTGAATAAGATTTTTCAGAGTTTGTACAAAAACAGTAACTTGCGACAACTGTAGTCAGAAGTACCTTTATCCACTTTAGATAGGTGTGTTAGTTGCAAAATTTCCAGAAAACTGAGTCCTAGAGATTGGATCATTGTAGATCAGTGTTTCTCAAACCTGGTAACTTTAAGATATGTTGACTTCAGTTCCCAGAATTCCTCAGACAATCATGCTGTCACTCTCCTGACCTCATGCTGACGGAGAAATTCTGAGCGCCCACATTTTTTGTTGACAAAGTCAACAAAAAGAAACACTATTGTAGAAACACTATTGTAGAATATTCTGCATAGACCTACATATAAACTGTCCCAAAATGTAGGTAGTACATTTCATAGTAGTGAATTTATAGGGATCATAATGAGACATGGTTCTTTGGAAAGACATTTGGACACATTTGAAAATTTTGCTTTTCAAATGGTGACATATCAGGACTTTCTTTGTTGTATAGTATTGTTGTATTTTCTTTCAAGTTACGCTGTAATAGTATTTCTATACCACTTTTTCAATGGAGCCATATATTAGCCAAATCAATCAGTCAGTTAGCTCTCATCTTTGAAGAAGGATAGGGGGTAGACTCTTTGGTGAGGGATGGCAGCAGGAGTGATATACACTTATCTTCGCTATTGGTTTGCAAATGTGAACGTGCATGTGATCCTTTTGCATAGGTGGTTTTGGTGAAAAAATGGCCTAAATGGGATGCTGGGCACAGGTGAGCAGTTCGGGCGATCCTGTCTGAACCGGTAGAATATCATCTCTGGACTCAAATCATTTAAGGTTTTTAAAAATATCATAATCAAACCTTTCACTGTCAACTAAAGAAACATGTCAGTAGTTCCTATGTAATTCCTACAGAATTATGTCTCTTTCTTCATAGAAAGCTTTTTCTGGCCATCAACTTTCTATAGACAGAAAGTGCTTGCTTTAGCAATTAACAAAAAAAATCCAAACAAGTTTAACTCTTATGGCAAAGCGATGAAAAAAAAATACTGTCTGTGAATTCTGTAGATTTTGTGGTTGCTAAACACAAGGATTAGTACTTGTGCCTAGAAACAGTTTCCAGAGAGAAGTCATGTTAGTCTATTTCAGTATATCAGTATATTTTGTGCCGTTTTCTCCTTCCCAGAGTTGTAAGGCGGGAGCAGTGGTTACCTGGCAGTGCCTTGTGCTCTACAGACCTTATGTCTGACTACTCAGCGTGCCAAGGACAATAAAAGGGTGGAAGGAAAAATTTGCTACCCTTCCAGACTACCTTCTCCCTTAGTTACTTTAGGGTATCTGCAGGTGTAAAGCTATTAAAGCTATTGAACATAGCTTTAAGGGTAACCACGAGACATGGAACTTAATATTTAAAGCATGTGCTTACATATGTGCTTTAAAGCATTTGCATATGAGGAAGGAATGAAAATCATGTATGTAATCTTTTCCAGACAAATATCAACTATTCAGGCAACTTTCAACTAAGAAAGAATGCTTAATGAAGGAGGAATTATTGTAGCAAGAATGTTGTGCAATATGCCCAATGACCAGAGAATATCAGCACATTGGACCTTGTTGCAGTTGAAAGCCTCCTGGATATAACCCTGTTGATCTAGCAGGCTGTGATACATGTAAGAAGATGAAACCACAATAAGTGCTACTTGTGAAATTTGATTCCAACTGTGATTGCTAGAAAAGTCATTGCAATCCAACTGTGATTGTTAGAAAAGTCATTGCAATCAGAAATTTACTATCTTTTAGCTGATATCCAATACTAACTTGTATATATTTTGAGCTGAGGACCTGGTAAATAAAGATGACTGCGATTTCGAGAAATCTGCTCCTTTTTCCATAATTTCAGCATGATGTGAATTTAATAATGATAATCACTGCATCTTGAGATTAAGAAGTTCTTTGCAGTTTTATACAATCCACAGGTTATTTGTTTTTATTTTATTTGTATAATGTCTGTTCAACATAAAGAATTAATATGAGGCCAGCTATATTTAGCATTTTATAAATATAGCTCAGCTAGAAGTATAAATGAAGCTGCAATAATTAAATCAAAAATGACTATTGGATGCTCTGCAAATGCAAAGATTTTGCTTATGGATATTTTTACAAGCATTTTAGTGAAAAATAGAAAACTCTAATAAGGCACAAATAAATCATTTATTATTATAACCTAAGATCCTTTTTGTCATCTGTATTAAGGAAAACGTCCAACATAGAATTAACATGCCGTAGTTTCAAAGCTTAAAAAAATCTAAATTGATATGAGATGCAAACTGTAATGGTAGAATTACTACCTTTAGCTTTATTTGGTATTGGGTTGAGTTTGAGACATGAATTATCTTTACTATTGCTTTGTAAAGAAATATATCTTACTTCTAAGAGTTGGTAATTTCTTATTACTTTGAGATCCTCACCCAGCAGGTGTCAAAGTTGAAGAAGAACCTCAATGTGGAGGATTACATGTGATAAAAATCATTCCTCCAAACCATCTCAAAGGAGCAAAGCACAGCCACCTTATATTACTGCACTGCATTTGTTTATAATAGTAAACACCTATTAAATATTATATTATGCTAATCTATGGTTTGAATAAATGAATACTCTTTGTGTTTATATGTTAAACAAACTATAATTTACAAACCATAGTGACACATTTGTATCTTATGTATTGCATTTTTTACACTGTCATCATTGCAAATATTTTTAGGTCACAATACTATAATATTTTAGGAAATAATAATTTCCTAAAACATTAGATGTACTGAGAATTGCTGTGCTGTACTACATTTCAGTGATAGATACTTACCAACAGGTATCTTTTGCATGTGTAGTCAAATGATTTCATTTATGGTAGCTTAGATACATTCAAATCAACTTGTCTTTGAATCTTTTAACACCCAAGCTTGCTCCCTCCCCCTTCCAACACCCACACATTTCTGCACAGATGGAGAGATGTGATAGATCATGGAATTAGCAAACCCAAAGCTTTTTTTCCTTGCTATATTTTTAATCTACTGGAGTCTAAGCACCCCCACCTCTACAGTCCTTTGATCTACAATTTTATTCAAAGTGAAAGAAGTACTTAACAGGACATCTGTTCATAGCATGTGTTAGCTTTCAGCCCTGAGGTTGACCCTTGAAATGTTGATTCCTTACAAATAGAAAAGCTTAGTTAACATATGTTCATAATAGTTGCTTTCTATACATCAACCTCCATTGGCTTATTTCTGGCAATGGAAATAATAGCAGTGCAGGGGTAGCTGATATTTCTATGTGCCCGTGTCTACTAAGAATTACAAACAATTCAGTTGTCTATTTAGACCTCTTACCTACTCGGAACTGTGGCAGAGCTGTAAAGACTTTTATAAGGAAAATTCTCTGTTCCAAATTCAAAACATGATACATAATAAACCTATAATTTGGCAATATCAATAATTCATTTTGTAAAAGTCAGTATCATATAATTATCTAATGATATAATAGGATATAATAGGAATAGATTCAGGCCTGGTTTCTCTGTATTTTTCTTTTTTTTAAAAAAAAGAAAAATCCTCCAGAAAATAATATTTTCTTAATTTTCTCCTTTAATTTTTTTTTTAACTTAAGACATTTCCTTAAAAGGTCTAAATTCAACTCATTCAATCTAGACTCATCCAATCCAGAAGTTGAACTGTTTCCTTCTTTTAGCTTTCATTCTGGCTTTGGCTGTCCTAAATTGGAATTCTGAAAATCAATCTATCAATCTATCAATCAATCTATCTATCTATCTATCTATCTATCTATCTATCTATCTATCTATCTATCTATCTATCTATATCGCTCTCTATCTCTCTCTCTCTCTATCTCTCTCTCTCTATCTCTATCTCTCTCTCCCCCCCCCACACACACACACTCTCACTCACTCACTCACTCACTCATTGAATATTATGAAGTCAAATTAAAAACCCAAATCTACATTTTAATAGATAGTAGGATCAGGTCCAAGATTAGAAAATTGAATATGATTATTCTCAAGCTGAAGATAGGAAGGTATTGGTCATTTAAAATAAAATAAATCAAGAGTGGCATAAAAATGAAAAAGTGCATATCCTATGACCTTTAATCTCTGTATTCATTTGCAGACACAGTCTGTGCAGTTTCAATGGGTTGACAATTGTATTTGTTACAAATAATTCATAAGATTGCTTCCTGGGGGAACGTTTGCATCAGGAGGCGGCTTCCCCAATACATTGTAGTAAATGCCATGCTTTATAGCATAGAAGTATTGTAAAATGTGCCAGCTCTATAAAGGCTGGGCAAACAACACGAACTTTGGGATTAGGCCAGAAAACAGGCACACTTTTAGAGGAAGGTCACTTAAAAGCACTTACTGTATTTTAAAAAGATAAAACATTCTCATCAGGAACAAAGGGCCTGCTATTTTCCATTTAGAAATGGGTGAATTGCTGTTGTTTGCAATTTTTTCCATGGCAGAAGCAAAAAAAATAACACTATTTCAAAATAATTGGTGTTCTGAAAGAAGTCTATAGTTGTGGTTGATTTAAAAAGTTCCACATTCAAACTTGCTTTTATTTTTAAAAGTATGAAGAGCAAATATCATTCTGTTCATCCAGTGCTTGAACAACTGAAAATATTCTTCAGGGATGTACTGTACAACTACTGTAAGTGCCAATTAGAAGCCCATATCCATTCTTATGTAATTTGCTGAAATAGAATTTGCTTTAGAAATCCTTCAAAATAAAAATGTAACTTTGAAGAAATTCTCATGGGTAACTTTTTTTTTTCAACTAAGATGATTAAAGGTCTGGAGACAGAAACAAACGAAGAATGGTTGCAGGATTTGTGTTTGTCTAGTCTGGAGAAAAGAAAGAATAGAAGGGACATGATATACAGTATTTGAAATGTTGTCATAAAGAGATGGAGGTCAATTTATTTTCCAAAGCACCAGAAGGCAGGATGGAAACCAATCAAGGAGAGAGGCAACCTGGAATTAATGAGAAACTTCCTAACAGTGAGGGCAATTAACCAGTGGAACAGCTTGCCATCAGAAGTTGTGGGTGCTTTATCATCGGAAGTTTTAAAGAAGAGACTGGGCAGTCACTTTTCTAAAGTAGTATAGGGTCTTGGACTAGAAGACCTTGAAGGTCCCTTCCATCACTATTCTGATTGGTTGGTTGGTTGGGTGAAATGGGCAAAGAGTGTATTTGAATCTCCTGCCTGTCACAGTAGAGTCATTTCTCCAGCAATCTTCCTGACTTCTACTATAAACAGAACGGGATCCTCAGAGTGCTAATTCAAGGACTGGAGGATTCTACTTTAACTTGACATTGAGGAAGATACTATAATCACTGATGATACATGACTGAATTAGAATTAGTTATGCTGTCTAACATAGGGTCTCCAACCTTGGCAACTTTAAGACTTATGGACTTCAACTCCCAGAATTCCCCAGTCAGCATGGCTGGGTGAAGAATTTTAGGAGCTGAAGTCCACAAGGCTTAAAGTTGCCAAAGCTGGAGACTTCTGGATAGGTTCCCTTTGTTTCAGAGAATGTCTACATAAGAATAGTACTATCCAACTACCTATCTCATTCACTGTGGTTCAATTGAATTTGAGACAAAGACATTTCCTCAGGTTTCTTCTTCTTGTTTTCCCACTCACCCATCCAAACCTATTAATGAATAAAGTATGAGATAGATACATAATCTGAATGTCTTTTCACTGGGAATACCAATTGATGTCTCTCTGGAAGAATACTGTTCTGAAAAATTAATTTGCCATTTTTTTTCAGTATTTTGGGTATCTTCTTGCCACTGTGAATCTTTTTATCTTTCTGAAACTTTTTCTGAATGTATGATGATGGGATAAGCCTGATGGATTTATGACATTCATGAATCAGATGTCTTTAATTAATAATAATTAAGTAAACACCGTTAATGAGGATAGGAGAAGAACATCATCTGTTGAGATATTCAGATCAGGAATGATGAACAGTCAGAATGACAGGAGAGTAATAAAGAGGTGTACCTCTATTCTTCACAACCTCGGAAAATTATGGTAAACTTGAAAATATCCAAAGAATTTCTAAAGGAATACTCAAGCACCCTGAACATGAAGTCATAAAATAGAATTTGCAATTTTATTGGATATTTTATGCAAAATGGGGTTAGAGGCATCTATCATGTAAGGATTGTATTAGATAAAGTAAAACCTTTTAATTTTTTTGTTTGTTTTTTTGCTCATGAGTAATTTGAAATTTGAGATAAAATCAAAGCTGCATTGGGAAGATTGACTGTTTCTTAAGCTACATTTATCAGAGAGTAATTTGACTAGGCTGTTTCTTACAGTTTCCTTAGCCCCTTTTCTCCCAGGGTGTTTTTTTTCCCCCTAAGCTTATAGGCACATAAATCACTAAACCACTGTGCTTCATCATTACAAGCACAAATGGTTCTTGAGACTTGCTTTCTTTCACAGTATGCCAATTTCTTGTTCAATTTTGTTTTAGTGATAATAAAAAGACTTTAAGAAATTTTAAAATACTCTACTCATTATTAAGCATGTGCTAAACTAGTTGAAGAGGGACTTTGTGTAGTAGCAGTCCAGATAGAAATGTCTGTGCAAGCGTGGACATTGCTCAGGTGATCTCAAGAACCTCTTAGAATATTTGCATTGAACTTTCAGGAGAACATGGTGTGCATGCTGAAACACCTCTGCGAATTATTTGTGCTGTTCTAAACCGTACTGTGCTAACTTACACTGCACTGATTTTATTTTGTTGCTCTTTTCAATAATAAGTTATCATTGCAGCCAGAACCAATCAGCAATATAGCAATTAGGGGGAAATAATTGGCTTGAATGAATAAAGTGCTTGCTGGAAAATATACAACTTACATTAGATGATGATGGGCTTGGACATGTAAGCTATTTGTCTTTAGTGCTGATCTGAAATAGTTGGTCTTTATTCAGCTCACCATTAGCAGTAAGAATCCTATATTATATTATCCTAAATATTTACAAACAGAATCCAAGAAAACCACTACCTGGTATTTTCTTTAAACTGCTATAATTTTAAATGTTATACTTTTAGTTTTCGAGTGAAAATTTCAAATGCTGTGATTCATTTTCCATGAACATTAATTACTTCCCAGATCCATGGGAAATTACAAAGAGGAAGAAAGTCATATTTTTAATTTTATGAAGGTGATAATCTGAAGCCTAACTAGGTATCTTCTGACGATTTAACTTTGGTTGTTATAACATCCATCTACCTATTAATAAAACTTGCATGTATCTCATTTCACATGGGCTATGGTTTTGCAATATGAGTAAGTATTAGAATCATGAATACTTCAACTATTAATCAAAAGTGCTTCATGTGTTAAATCCATGTATGCACAGAAATGTTCTGTATTCATTAAAACAATTAAAACCTTATTTTTCAGTTTTATGAAAAATAATGTTGGTTTAAGAGTGTGTAAAGTTTAATGTATAATTAAAAACAAGAAAATTCAAATAATTACATAGAGCTGAAAACTTACTTGATTCAATGCATTGTCACTTGAGATCTCTTAAGATGTCACATAAGAATACAAATACAGTATCTTTCCATATTTGATGAACTTGTGAGATTTCAGAGGCTTCCAGCTACCTGTGATTGTAGGCATCATAGTGCAAGTGAGATTAGTATCAGCAGCCCCCATCCTATTGCAGTATTTTGTTCAGTAAGGTAATCAGTTTACACACTGATGAGTGTTGAAGAAATGTTTTTGTAAACAACCACTTACCACCTCTTCCACTTGGAAAATAAGTCCTTTAATGATAAGAGAGGGGGGAGGGGGGATAAAGCTGTCTTTTGTAATACAGGTATTGCAAGAGCAAAATAAGAAAAGGCATTTAATGTAAAATAACACACTAAATTTAGAGTCCCAAGGAATGAGATTTTGCTGGTAGTGTCATGGATTTTTCCCCCTTTTTTAAAAAAATTACTCAATTAAATTGACCCAGACTCAATGACCCTCTGAGTTATCCATTCCTTTTGAAGAGAAAAAATACCCACCTTTTATATAGTATAGAATAGAACAGAACAGAACAGAATTTTTTTAGAATAGAATTATTTATTGGCCAAGTGTGATTAGGCACACAAAAAATTTGTCTTTGGTGCATAAGTTCTCAGTGTACATTAAAAATACATTCATCAAAAATCATAAGATACAACAGTTAGTTATAGTCATTGGATACTAAATAAGCAATCACATCAAGACAACCATACTATTTGGCTATTTTTCTGTTTGTTGGTGGCTTCAACGCTTGAGAAATGCATGTTTGTTCCTGTATTGAGCTACACTTGTTTGAAGGTAGCAGATTTATTGACAACTCTACTGGGCTGATGTTGGAGAAGAGGATAAAATGGGAGGGGAAAAGGCTGCACAAGTGCCTGCACTTTTCCTAAGCAGTTTGCTTTCATGCACTGCAACTAAACAGTAAAAATAATTTAGTTTCTCCTATTTTTATTGATGATTCTATGGTAGTCTAATTCCATTTGTTTGTTTGTATCCTGCCTTTATTATTTCTACACATAACTCAAGGCAGGGAATATATCCAGCACATCTTCCTCTTCCTATTTTCTGTTCAATAGCAACCCTGATGTGAGCTGGGCTAAGAGACCAAACTCACCCTGTTGGCTTTTTAGGACTAGGGTGGAACTTGAACTCATGGTCTCTCTCTTTCTAGTCTGGTGCCTTAACCACTAGATCAAACTGGCTCTCTTAATATACAGTACAAAATGCTATTCTCTGTTTTGTTTTTACTTCTTTGAAATAAATCTGGCTTCTCTTGGTAAGAATCATTGTAGTGAATGCATCCACGTGCTAAGAGGTATTAGATAAATTATCAGCAAGTAAAGTAGCTTGGTTACCTTTAATCTCTGCAGAAATTAACAGTCTATTTTGAGCACAGTTTCCATTATGTAGTATGGAAGATAGGGAGATATATTGAGCTACTATCACTTAATCATGTAATTGAATATAATCCTTAGTTCTGATTCCACAATAGGGAAATGGTTATTCATTTCATATCCAGTGTGTATTTAGTTGCCTGACAAATCAGACAACATTCACTGTTAAATTGTTTAGTTATAAATAAAGAGTCTAGTACTTACACTTCTCCTTCCCCATAAACATTTGGCAAATAACTGTAGAATTTGTAGAGGAAAACAAGTAAATGTGTTGTATTGAAATATCTGTAGGGTCTTTGATAGCATAGAATTTCAGAACATGATACTGTCAGGTATACTGTGGACACACATACACACACGTTTATATATGGAATACTAATACTTTAATTATTTAAATAAAACCTATTATTTAAAACATCATCTTAGACCGCTCATTGAACTGAGAATATAACTAAGCAAAAACTTGCTGACTTACATAGGGAGAACACTGAGAATCCCTATCTGGCTTTTCTGCTTAAAATGATAAGCCAGGGAGTGAAGACTTCTGTCACTCACAATACACAAATATAAAACATTAGACCAGCTGTAAAAATGCTGCAGCTTAAGATGAAGCATGATAATAGCTTTTGAAAGTATGCATTTATTAATAACAGGTACTTTGTGCCTTACTATGCAAAATGCTGCATTATTTTGAGTTATTTACAACATAAATATTCTAATCAATAATTAGTGTTTTCACTTATTAGATGATATCTTAGAAGTTCCATTCCAATAAAAGAAACAGATTTGACCAATCAGACCAAAAATTCACACTAAATAAAATCAATGGCAGTGTTGTATTTTATGAATAGGTATTTTGTACAACTGAACCATCTTTCCTTCTTTAACCTGTTTCTTGTGATATGTAGAAAAGGTACATAAATGGAAGAGGACATTCTCCCTGTCCCTATACACTTCTTTGAATAGGCCAGATTTCAGAACAAAGGACTCAGAGTCTATCTCCTTCTTCTTTGACTGTGACTAAGTTTTAGAGTGATAAAATTGAATCCACCAAGCATCAGTGGGTCATATTGTAGTAACCATTTCCTGTTCATAAAACATATTGGAAATGATATAGGACTCTGGAGTGTAGCTATTGTCCAACAAGTAGTCAACCTCCTACCTGATATTAAGCTGGAGGTTTCACAGGATTATTTCTACAACTCACCTTAATGTTTTTAGGAATGGATAATCTGAAAGCCTATTCCTAAAACACACATACAAAACAACAACAACAGCCTTGGTGTCCAGTGCTATTACTCAATGACTCCTATCCACTTCTAACTGTTCCCACAGTACCTTATACAAGTTTATTTTGATAGCTTGGAAGCACTTTCAATAAAATAGATGTCAGCTAATAAAACAATGCAATAGAAAAATAGTAGATTTAGCATTGTATGCCAACATGAATACAAACTAAAGAAAATATCATTATTAACATTTTTAATAATTGCCAAAATAATGATTCGCTAGTCCATAATTCTTTCTCACTTTGCCAAGCTGGAAATCAGAGATGCAAATAATTTAACAGATTGTTAGCAGAAATTGCATACCTAATTAATTTTCCATGCTCTTGCTTGGAAAATTGTTCCTGATATATTAGATGCATTTTAGTCTTGATGGAAGTACATTTTTCTTGCAGCAGCTGTTCAGTAGGATTGGTGTTAAGCAAATTTAAAGTGATATAGAAGTCAGAAAGCAAATTTACTAAGCAAATGGAAGGCTGCTTGAACTAGCAGTGTTCATAATGCTGCTAACAGAATGGACAAAATACTTTTTTTTAAAGAAATATAGTGTTTATTAATGAACAGTTACAAAAATTTGTATCTCATGCATCTGAAACTTTTCTGGAACTCCTTTGACAGAAATCATATTCTTGAATGCAAGTAAGTATAACTGTATTGGTTATAAGAATCCAAAGCAGACTAGAAGGAGCTAATAATAAATACTAACATCAAACCTGGACTGTTTATGTAGCCAAAGCCAGGCTAAGTCTGTAGCCCTTGTAGAAGCCAATATTTTAAATAAATTGCCTAACTGATTCATAAGAAAGAATTCTCTTCTGTTTAGCCAATCTGACCCTTCTGATAGTGCTTAGTGATAAGCACCAATAACTAAGCAAATAAGTATAATTTATCTGCAGAAGGACTTTCTGGACCATTCTGAATACAATTTGGGATCTGTTGTTCTGGGCCACAATTCAAGGAGTTGAAATCCACACTTCTTAAAGTTGCTAAGATTGAGATATACTGTTTTGCCAGAACCATATCCAGCCAAAAACAAAAGAGAATAGCAGTCATAGGAAATCAGCTTTGTGAATTAGCCCTGATTCAATTCAAAGTGGAGATCTGTATTTTAATTTACTACCACAGATGATAAAAATTAGATGTTGTATGTAAAATACATAGTTGAAATTTGTTTTGTTTATGTAGTTTTATGTGAAATAGCTTTATCTGAGATGATACATTCATCTGCAGATATATTCCCATTGCTGGAGGTGAAATAAGAAAAAAGGTCCTAGCTTTTAGACTCATGGCTTTTTACTGCCACAGAAGAGAAATACTTGTAATGCCTGCAGCATATTTGTAATTCAAATCGTGTCCTTGATTGCATGACAACACGAGGATTCTACAACATGAGAATCAAGGGTGGGTTCTGGCAGGCACTACTGCCATTTTGCTCATGGATGCGCTTTCCGTGCACGCACTTGATATGTGCTGCATGCTTGGTGCGTGCTGTGTGCACATGCGCAGTGCACAAAAATTGTTATGCGCAGAAGCGAAAAGATGGTGCCTACAGTGCCACCTGGAGATCTGGTTCGGAGGCGTGGCAGGTTCCAGTGACCCAGGCCGCCAAACCACTACCTGTTGGAACCAGTCTGAATCGGCAGTAGTGAACTGGTCCAAATGTGTCCAAAACGGTAGGAACCCACCACTGAAGAGAATTCTACAAAGATAACCAATAGGAATTGGACAAAATCTTCAACAGTGTGTCCTGTTTTTTAAAAAAAAAACAATGAGAAAGAATTCAAGGTTTAAAATTAAATAGACTCTTAAATTAGCATTTTAACCATTTGCTGGCATTATTGTAAGCATTATGGAAACCACTATAATTCCCCGTGGAATAAATGTGTTTGTATCAGACCACAAAAGCTCCAATTTCACTATTTGGAAAGTAGGATCTGTATTGTTCACATCCCCATATCTGTCTGTAGGGTTTTGCATGCTTTAAATGTTATCTTGGGGTAATACTTTGGGTTAAATTAGTCTTTTTAGCTTTTTTGTGAGCACTAGTACTTTAAATAATCTATCCAATAAACTTAACATGATCATATTAAAACTTTTCTTCTTGTTAGTTAGCGGGCCTTGAATTGCACATGATACACAAACCTCTTTTATGACAGTTCTATTTTATTGCAAGGTGTAAAAGATGTGTGACCTGGTTAAATTTGGAAGACATGAGCGTTAATTAAAACCTTCTTTACTTTTCCTGTTAAAAATTGTTATTTTTTTAAGTTGCAAACTGAATGTATCAAATACATGAATCAAGATGTTTTCTAGAATAAAGAAAGCTCTGATAGATGTATACACGCACATACTGAGAGAGAGAGAGGGAGGGAGGGAGGGAGGGTGAGTGAATATATACAAGTTATATTACACATATAGAGAAACTCTGTTTAAAGCTTGAATGAATAAAGAAACCTGCCATGAGCTAAAAGCAACCCATTCATTCCTGTTCACAAGTGTGTGAGGACTGCATTGCTTCTGATTAGTGGTAATATCAAGAAGGTCTGAACCAGATGTCCTTGCTCTTTATTTCTTCCTCTCCTCTCCATGTCGTCCCCCCCCCGCTCCCCGCTCAGTTTTCTCTCTCTTTTTCACACTGTTTTTTTTTCTGTCTACATTATCAGACAGCAACCCTATATTTCCCTTACTTGAATGTGCTATAGAGCGTAACTGCCTTTTCATTTGTTTTTTTATTTGTTTACTAAAGTTAGATGATCACCCATCTCAAATACATGTTTAGATTGCTAATAATACTTAAAAACAGAATAAGAACAGTATTAAGAACATTATAAATTGCAAAATTGTAAATAACAACCTACAACCACAATTAATGTAACCGTACAACAAGCTCCCCAATTTGCTGTCCTCATTTAATGGAGACTGGGGAAGTGGTCAGGTTGGGTCTGTTTTTTAAAAATTAAGAGGTGTTTGTGTGTGTGTGTGTGTGTGTGTGTGTGTGTCAGGGGTGGGTTCCTGCCAGTTCTAACCTCTTCTATAGAAGAGGTTCCACAAATCTACCATGCCATTTAGAATCAGTTCCAGCTCCCTCCCCCTGCCCATCCACACCATGCTTGCTTCGCCCACCGCTCACTAATTGGCTGGCTCACCAATTGCCCCGCCCATCTCTAAGAGTCCTATCTAAACCTTAAAGTCTTAAAGCTTTCAAGTTTGAACATCCCTGGGTTTTTTTTTTCTAAAGGGTTAGGGTTAGGGTCAGCCTTCCTCAGTGGGGCACTTCTTAGTTATGTTAGATCATTACTCCTAAAAGCCTAACCAAGTTTGCCAAAGGTTGGTTGGAAAAGCTGAGATCTATAGATATGTTACTGTGAAAGTCCGAAATCTGGTGAATGTCGACATTCACCGGTGAATGAAAGTCCGAAATCTGGTGAATGTCGGCATTCACCGGTGAATGTCGACATTCACATAGTCGCTTGGTGTATGTCCTTATCCTCTCAACACCCTTACCCTAATACCCTTACCCTAATACCTCGGCTCCTCGCTTCCTTTTAAGCGTCTTCTATTTGCGGGCTTTTTTAAAAAAAAAACCTGCGATCCTGCGCGGTTATAATACAATAGTAGAGTTGGAAGGGACCTTGGAGGTCTTCTAGTCCAACCCCCTGCCTAGGCAGGAAACCCTATACCGTTTCAGACAAATAGCTATCCAACATCTTCTTAAAGACTTCCAGTGTTGGGGCATTCACAACTTCTGGAGGCAAGCTGTTCCACTGATTAATTGTTCTCACTGTCAGGAAATTTCTCCTCATTTCTAAGTTGCTTCTCTCCTTGATTAGTTTCCACCCATTGCTTCTTGTTCTACCCTCAGGTGCTTTGGAGAATAGTTTGACTCCCTCTTCTTTGTGGCAACCTCTGAGATATTGGAATAATGCTATCATGTCTCCCCTAGTCCTTCTTTCTCTTAAGCTAAACATACCCAGTTCCTGCAACCGTTCTTCATATGTTTTAGTCTCCAGTCCCCTAATCATCTTTGTTGCTCTTCTCTGCACTCTTTCTAGAGTCTCCACATCTTTTTTACATCGTGGCGACCAGAACTGAATGCAGTATTCCAAGTGTGGCCTTACCAAGGCATTATAAAGTGGTATTAACACTTCACGTGATCTTGATTCTATCCCTCTGTTGATGCAGCCTAGAACTGTGTTGGCTTTTTTGGCAGCTGCTGCACACTGCTGGCTCATATTTAAATGGTTGTCCACTAGGACTCCAAGATCCCTTTCACAGTTACTACTACTGAGTAAGGTATCACCTATACTGTACCTGTGCATTCCGTTTTTGTTGCCTAAATGTAGAACCTTACTCTTTTCACCATTGAATTTCATTTTATTAGATAGTGCCCAATGTTCAAGTTTGTCAAGATCCTTCTGTATCTTAAGCCTATCTTCTGGAGTGTTGGCTATTCCTGCCAGCTTGGTATCATCTGCAAATTTGATGAGTTCCCCATTTATTCCCTCATCCAAATCATTGATGAAGATGTTGAAGAGTACTGGGCCTAAAACAGAGCCTTGGGGTACTCCACTGCATACTTCCCTCCATGTAGATGCAGTTCCATTGAGAACTACACGTTGAGTGCGGTTGGTCAGCCAGTTACCAATCCATCTGGTGGTGATGCTGTCTAACCCACATTCTTCTACTTTATCTAGTAGTAGGTTATGGTCTACTTTATCAAAAGCCTTACTGAAATCCAAGTAAACTATATCAACGGCATTCCTCTGGTCCACTAATTTTGTCACATTATCAAAGAATGCAATAAGATTAGTCTGGCATGATCTGTTTTTGACAAATCCATGTTGGCTTTTGGCTATTACTTTGTTTGCTTCTAGGTGTTCGCAAATTCGTTGCTTGATTATTTTTTCCAGAATCTTTCCTGGTATTGAGGTTAGGCTGATAGGTCTGTAGTTTCCTGGATCTAATTTTTTCCCTTTTTTGAAGATGGGAACCACATCAGCTCTTTTCCAGTCCTCTGGTAGTTCCCCGGTGTTCCAGGATCTCTGAAAGATATAATTCAGTGGTTCTGAGATCTCGTCTGCTAGTTCCTTCAGAACTCTGGGATGTAATCCATCCGGTCCTGGTGATTTGAACTCGTCTAGGGTAGACAGGTGCTCACTTACCATTTTCTTCCCTATTTCAATTTGTGTTCCTAATTTTGTGGTGCTGCTTTTGATAGGTTGGACTGTTTTATCCCTTTGTGTAAAGACAGATGCAAAACATGAGTTAAATAGTTCTGCTTTCTCCCTGTTGCTTGTCACCTTCTTGCCACTTTCTCCTAGCAATGGACCAATTGTTTCCTTAACTTTTTTCTTGTTTTTAACATGTTGGAAGAAGCTTTTTTTGTTAATTTTTACTTTTGTGGCAAGCCTTTCTTCATTGTGAGCCTTAGCTTTCCTCACTTCATCTTTACAGGCTCGGGCTATTTGCTGATATTCTGCCTTAGTTATGTCCCCCTCCTTCCACTTTTTATACTTACTTTTTTTGTCTTTCAGTTTGTCAGATAGTTGTTTATGCAGCCATGCTGGTTTCTTTTGGGAGCTGTTGTTTTTCTTCTTCATTGGTATTGTGTTAGACTGGGCTTTTCTAATCTCATTTTTCAAAATTTCCCAAGCTTCTTGAGTTGTTTTCCCCTCGAGGATTCTCATCCATGGAATTTTTCCCAAGCTCTCTCTAAGTTTATTGAAATTAGCTTTCTTAAAGTCCAAGACTCTAGTTTGACTTTGTTCTACTACTTGTGTTTGGATAATGTTGAATTCCAATATTGCATGGTCACTTGCCCCCAGGGTTCCTATGGCTTCAACACCTTTTATCATTTCCTCTCTGTTAGTGAGAATTAAGTCCAGTATGGCTGACCCCCTTGTTTCCTTCTCTACTTTTTGGAAAACAAAGTTGTCTGCTAGGTTTGTTAGGAACCTGTTGGATCTTCCACTTGGTGCAGAGTTTGTTTCCCAGTTGATGTCAGGGTAGTTAAAATCTCCCATTACTATTGTGGTGTGCTTCCTACATACCTTAGTTAGCTGACTAGCAAAAAGTTCATCTTCTTCCTCTGCTTGGTTGGGTGGCCTGTAGTATAGACCTATGGCAATGTCATTTCCCCCACAACCTTTAATATTGACCCAAATGCATTCAAGATAGTTCTCATTATTGTTGTGCTCTATTTCTGTAGAGACGTAGTTATTTCTTATATATAGTGCAACTCCACCTCCTCTTTTATTTGGTCTATTTCTTTTAAATAATTTAAATCCTTCTAGCTGTATGTTCCATTTGTCAGTTTCATCCCACCAAGTTTCTGTAATGGCAATAATATCATATCTGCCCTCTTTTACTTGAATTTCTAATTCTCCCTGTTTATTCCTCATACTCTGTGCATTGGTATATAGACATTTGAGTCCATTTTGATTGACCTTGTGTTTACTGTCTACATAACCTGTATTATTCCTGACTGCCCCTATTTTCTTGCCACTTGTGTGATTCATGCACATGGTATGACAATCACTATTACATGCTTGGTTTTGCTTGACAGCAGGAGTGATAATCTTACCCACACACACATCTATGTTACATGCATTTATAACCCTATGAATTTTAGTTTGCTGGGGACAGAGATGTTCTGTATCTATTAATTCTCTGTCCCCGCTCTTCAGTTTAAATGTTTATCAAGAAAATCTGTGAATTTAATGCCAAGTAACTCAGTTCCTTTCTTGGATGGGTGCAACCCATCTCTTTTGTACAGTTTTTCATTGGACCAGCTACAGGCTTCATGACTAATAAAACCAAAGCCTTCCCTTTTACACCACTCCTTTAGCCAAACATTAAACTCTGCTACACGCTGGCCCTTCCCTTTTTGTTCCTTATATACAGGTAAAACCTCTGAAAAGATAAGCCTACAACCTATACTATTAAGTTCATACCCCAAGTTCTGGAAATCATTCTGCACAGAAAGTACATCTTTCTGGGATAGATCATTAGTGCCAAGATGTATAATAGCATCAACGTCACAGTCCTTACTTGCATTCTTGACTATCTTAAGAATACGCCTCTTGTCTCTGCTGGCAGTAGCACCTGGCAGACACCTGACCTCTTTTAAAACCTCCGTATCCTCTCCTAAATTAACATCTCTTACGATTGAATCACCAACCAGAAGGTGACTTCTCTTTTTACATACCTTAATCTTCTTCTGCGACTGATGTGTGATACCTGGTTCCCCTTTTCGCCTTTCCGAAGAAAGTTCTTCGTTTTGGACCACGATCCCCTGCTTATTTGAGTCATCATTATCACAACTGCCTTGACCTATCTCTTTAGTGTCCCCATTAAGGTCAGCAAGGGCACTATATCTGTTTTGCTGGGTCACAGCAAAAGCTTTGGGTTTATGGTTCACAGCTCTCAACCTGCCAGATCCCACAGTTGTCCAGACAGCTCTTCTCCTGCAAGATCTTTGTGGTAGAGGGGGCTGATAGTGTGGCTTCACCGTAGAGTGGAATGGCTGACGTAGACACCTAGTTTCTGCTTGGAGAGCACAGATTACAGATTCTAGATAGGTAATCTGCCTATGTAGACTCGTAATTTGTTTACAAAGGGGACAGTATCCAAATTTGAAAAGAGTACTGCGAAAGACAGGTGCAAAACAGCTATTACATTGAACTAAGCCAGTCATTTTGAAATAAATAAAATCACAATCTCAAACACACTAATTCAGAATGTATTATTGCTATTTTGGTTTATAGATATATGATTCGCGCGCCGTTAGGCGCGCGGGCCCCCACCTCAGTGTCTTGTGACTCACCCCCTCTTTCTCTCCAGCAGCTCCAATCCTAGCTTCAGGAAGGTTCAAATGATATGGAGTTTAAGGGCCCCCACCTCAGTGTCTTTGTCTTGTGACTCACCCCCTCCTTCTCTCCAGCAGCTCCAATCCTAGCTTCAGGAAGGTTCAAATGATATGGAGTTTAAGGGCCCCCACCTCAGTGTCTTTGTCTTGTGACTCACCCCCTCCTTCTCTCCAGCAGCTCCAATCCTAGCTTCAGGAAGGTTCAAATGATATGGAGTTTAAGGGCCCCCACCTCAGTGTCTTTGTCTTGTGACTCACCCCCTCCTTCTCTCCAGCAGCTCCAATCCTAGCTTCAGGAAGGTTCAAATGATATGGAGTTTAAGGGCCCCCACCTCAGTGTCTTTGTCTTGTGACTCACCCCCTCCTTCTCTCCAGCAGCTCCAATCCTAGCTTCAGGAAGGTTCAAATGATATGGAGTTTAAGGGCCCCCACCTCAGTGTCTTTGTCTTGTGACTCACCCCCTCCTTCTCTCCAGCAGCTCCAATCCTAGCTTCAGGAAGGTTCAAATGATATGGAGTTTAAGGGCCCCCACCTCAGTGTCTTTGTCTTGTGACTCACCCCCTCCTTCTCTCCAGCAGCTCCAATCCTAGCTTCAGGAAGGTTCAAATGATATGGAGTTTAAGGGCCCCCACCTCAGTGTCTTTGTCTTGTGACTCACCCCCTCCTTCTCTCCAGCAGCTCCAATCCTAGCTTCAGGAAGGTTCAAATGATATGGAGTTTAAGGGCCCCCACCTCAGTGTCTTTGTCTTGTGACTCACCCCCTCCTTCTCTCCAGCAGCTCCAATCCTAGCTTCAGGAAGGTTCAAATGATATGGAGTTTAAGGGCCCCCACCTCAGTGTCTTTGTCTTGTGACTCACCCCCTCCTTCTCTCCAGCAGCTCCAATCCTAGCTTCAGGAAGGTTCAAATGATATGGAGTTTAAGGGCCCCCACCTCAGTGTCTTTGTCTTGTGACTCACCCCCTCCTTCTCTCCAGCAGCTCCAATCCTAGCTTCAGGAAGGTTCAAATGATATGGAGTTTAAGGGCCCCCACCTCAGTGTCTTTGTCTTGTGACTCACCCCCTCCTTCTCTCCAGCAGCTCCAATCCTAGCTTCAGGAAGGTTCAAATGATATGGAGTTTAAGGGCCCCCACCTCAGTGTCTTTGTCTTGTGACTCACCCCCTCCTTCTCTCCAGCAGCTCCAATCCTAGCTTCAGGAAGGTTCAAATGATATGGAGTTTAAGGGCCCCCACCTCAGTGTCTTTGTCTTGTGACTCACCCCCTCCTTCTCTCCAGCAGCTCCAATCCTAGCTTCAGGAAGGTTCAAATGATATGGAGTTTAAGGGCCCCCACCTCAGTGTCTTTGTCTTGTGACTCACCCCCTCCTTCTCTCCAGCAGCTCCAATCCTAGCTTCAGGAAGGTTCAAATGATATGGAGTTTAAGGGCCCCCACCTCAGTGTCTTTGTCTTGTGACTCACCCCCTCCTTCTCTCCAGCAGCTCCAATCCTAGCTTCAGGAAGGTTCAAATGATATGGAGTTTAAGGGCCCCCACCTCAGTGTCTTTGTCTTGTGACTCACCCCCTCCTTCTCTCCAGCAGCTCCAATCCTAGCTTCAGGAAGGTTCAAATGATATGGAGTTTAAGGGCCCCCACCTCAGTGTCTTTGTCTTGTGACTCACCCCCTCCTTCTCTCCAGCAGCTCCAATCCTAGCTTCAGGAAGGTTCAAATGATATGGAGTTTAAGGGCCCCCACCTCAGTGTCTTTGTCTTGTGACTCACCCCCTCCTTCTCTCCAGCAGCTCCAATCCTAGCTTCAGGTTAGAACGAGTAGTTTCCAGGACCGCGAATTGAAAAGCCAAAGGAAAGCGTTACGCTGAGATTTCGGACTTTCACAGTAACAATATGTCACCGTGAAAGACCGAAATTGGTATGTGTCGACATTCACCGGTGAATGTCGACATTCACCAACATTCACCGGTGAATGTCGACATTAACCAATTTCGGTCTTTCACGGTGACAGATATATTATTCTGATAGACCCCATATAGGAGAACTGATGCTAGTAGAAAAAAAGTCAGCCTTTAATATTTTGTTAGTGTCATGCATTACAAAATCAACTTGAACTTCATAGTGATATATCTTACAAACTTTGCTATACATATTTGCCTTGGGATATTTATTCTTGTAGTTTATTCTAAAGTCTTACATTAGCAAAGATCTAAGAATGTCTTCTGTCTTTCCTGTTAATAACATAGTAAAATAATTTTCAGTTTGTTCCTTTCCAGATTAGTTGTTGATCTTTACCATATCCTCAAGACAGTAATTAGAGTTGACTAGAAAGTTAAATGTTTGCTTTTCCATAAGTAATACTTAAGCATTTGTTGTTGCTTTCTGTATATATAAGCGTTCAACTGAAACATAACTCTGTGTGTGTGTGTGTGTGTGTGTGTGTGTGTGTGTGTGTGTGTGTGTGTGGACAGCTACAGAATGTTCATATTTTCTCTTTTTTACATTACACTGCATCTGGACAGAGCTATTTTGCTAAATCCAGCTGCCATCTATATGAAAAGTTATCTATTGCTGATTTCAATGCTACTGAAATTAATAGGAACCACTTGCAGCAAAGTTGTTTGATGTCCAATTCATTTCCTTCTTTTGTTTTCCCAGAAGCAAAGGGTTTATATTCTTAATGTGGAGCATTCTTCAGGGTAGCATAAGTATAATGTTTTCAGTTTTCTGAAATACATACTGCAGGAATTATCTTATTTAAATTCTGTATATTGTTGTGATTAAGTTAAAAATTTAACAATAGTGAAATCAAAGCCCATTGTTCAGTTAGTGCTCCACGATGCAATTAAAGTAATGCAGTCCAAAGAAAAGTTTGTCTTTCTTGATACTAGGTGGATGGATTAATATGTTTTGTATGCCTTGATGCTGGCTTGTCCCAGATATCACTTTTCAGGTTTAGCAGGAAAATACTGAAAATGTCAAGCAAAAGTGGTTTGACTTGTTTTGAGTTGTATGAGAGAATCAAATATTAATAATAAAAATTATGTATTTTCTGGTCATCACATTTTGAAGTATGAATTAAACTGATTTGTCAAAAAGAAGAAAATATTTTTCTAAACCTTTCTTGTGTTTTAAAAGCAATTCATATATTTAATGAAGAACATCTTGTCATATAAGTTAGAAATCATTTAATCACTTTATGATGGGGGGTGAAGTGGGAGACTAAGAAATAACATTCTGCCCACTCAGTTTGTAGACACAATGAGGGACATTTCTCAAATATGATTTTTTAAAAATTAAAATACTCTAAGTGTAATCTTTGCTTAATTTTATAGTGGTAGGATTTCCATAGTTGAATTTTCTGTCTCTGGTCAATTTCTTTACATTTTCTTTATTCGAGAGAAATAAATGTATACATTGGAAACCATTTGTTTTTCACAAAACAAATTATATGCATTGCCTTTTATGCAGTATTTTCTAATATTATTCACTTCTGCAGTTGTCATCACAATTCATTCTTATTTAGGTTAAGCAAGTTTGTTGTTGTTGTTGTTGTTGTTGTTTTTAGAAGAAATATGTGGGTTAGTCAATCATCCACCCTGAATAAGAAAAACCTAGTTAAAATATATATGCTATATTGATGCATAAGGAATAAGATTTGAAATTGAGACTTTCTATTTTATATTCTTCTTACTGTAAACCAGGGTATCTTCTATCTGCATAGAAATGCAACAAACAATATATCAAGCTGTTTTAAAAATATAGAAGGATTAGTATTTTATAGGCCCTATTGATATTGTTTCCATTGCAAATGAAGGCAAAAATATATGTCTCAGGATAATGTTGCAGGATCTAATCTGTGAAAGGGATCTTGGCGTCTTAGTGGACAACAAGCTAAATATGAGACAGCAGTGTTCATCAGCAGCCAAAAAAGCCAACGCAATCCTAAATTGTGTTAATAGAGGGATACAATCAAGATCAAATGAGGTACTAATACTACTCCATAAAGCCTTAGTAAGACCACACCTAGAGTACTGCATCCCGTTTTGGTCATCACACTATAAAAAAGATGTTGAGACTCTAGAAAAAGTGCAGAGAAGAGCAACCAGGATAATTAGGGGACTAGAGACTAAAGCATGTGAAGAATGGTTACAGGAACTAGGCATGGCTAATCTAGTGAAGAGAAGGACCAAGGAAGACATGATAGCAGTGTTCCAATATTTGAGGGACTGCCACAGAGAGGAGGGGTCAAGCTATTTTCCAAAGCACCTGAAGGCCAAACAAGGAATAATGGAATAATGGTTATTTCAACCTAGAAATAAGGAGGAACTTTCTGACAGTGAAAACAATCAACCAATGGAAAAACTTACCCTTGGAAGTTGTGGGAATTCATCACTTGAAACTTTCAAGAAGAGATTGGCCTGCCATTTGTCAGAAATGGTGTAGATTCTCCTGCTTGCGTTGGGGGGGGGGGGGTGTTGGACTAGATGAGGTCCCTTCCAACTCTGTTAATCTGTTAAATCTGAGTCGGTCACCGGAACCAAACTTTTATTCTTCCAAGCTTTCAGGTTCATGCTGTAGCCTATCAGCAAACGTCTCTCTATCCAGAATGGCTCAGATTGGATACTGTTCCATTAACTGAAACATAATGTTAAGGTTTTCCTCAACTTTCTGATTGGTCTGTTTCTAGCCTATGCTCCTATGTTGTAGCCTAACTCCTAGTCCACACTGTGATTGTCCATGAAAGCTGAGAGTTCCATGTCTCTGAGGAAAAAAAACAGCTTGGGTTTGTATGTCAATACTAGATAGTTTGTCACTATCACACAATTTTATCCAAATATCAAATTTCAGATTCCATACTGAACAACACAGTATCCGAAGCATGATTTTCCCCCTATAAACTTGGCTCGTTTCCACTCCAAGGGCATGTCTAAATGAACATTTGAGGGGAAAACTTTTGTGGCATTTAGTTTTGTTACAAACAAAACACATTTCATAGCACTGAAATCCATTTGAATGATATTTTTATTAGCAAAAATGAAAATATCAATATAGAACAAAAGATTGAGACTATTTTCCTAACATGAAAATAAGAGTGGATTGCTCAGCCTATCTCTTTCATTTTGATTCTTCTTGTATAATTTTTTTGGAAATGGGCTGTTTTCTCTTGCCATTGGTTTTATTGCATTAATCTGCTGTGATTTTTTCATTCACTTTCAAAATGTCAAAGTGAAGCAAATCAGTTTAATTTTCCCAAATAAGCTTATTCCGCTTACACAGAAGATTCCTGAAGACCAATGGCTGCATTTTCATCTAAGAAAGCATACTGCTGTAAAAGCAATACTGCTGGATCTACTGGGTGGAGTGAAGGCTCCATGAACTCCTGCCCCTGAATGAAAACCTCGGGGGTTGCCTTGACTGACCTCTCCAAGTTGTTCTCAGACTGTAATTTTTTAATGTGATAGTAGGTGGAAGTTATTAAATACATGATCAGAGAGTAATCCTATCAACTGTATTAAATTTAATTAAAGTCCCGGCATGGCCTTCAAGGGTCACATAAGGTGATTGGCTTAGAAAAAAAGATACACATTCCTGCCCAACCTCATTCTATTTTTGTCTTGTTTAATAAAAATATAACATAATTTAGGCCGAAATACTATATTCAGTTGATTGGAGGAAAGTCCTGGGTTGGTAAACCTAACATTGAGCTGCTATTTCAAAACAACTTTTTTTCTGCTCTAAAATATGTCAGGTTCAAAATACCAGATATCTTGGCTTCTGCATTTTTCTTGTAGAGCACTACTTAAGAGTTTCAACCCTCAAGGTGGTTATTCCTATGTTGATATGCACTGTTTTTCTTATGTTTCTATAAATGAAAAAGATGATTAAGAGAAAGGGTAGGTGGTGGATTGCAGAGGTGGACTTTTTCATGGTGAAGAAATGTCATTTTTGAAATGTTCCCCAAATACCAAGATGAGTGATAAAAGGGGGCACAAGATTGCTACTAGAAGATGTCTTCAAAAGGTCCAATTATACATGGACTCAGTGCCAGATTGTCTTACCTTCATCATCATCCTCTTTTCTTGGTTAGTCTTGCTGTGACAGTGTTCAAGGTACATACGAAGGAGAGAAAAATATTGCAGAACTTGATAAGTTACATAAGATCCATTCTGAAATAATATACATACATAAAATGATGCTCTTTATTATCTTTTTTTTTTGCTGTGCATTATGTTTTTTGTATAGTTCAGTGAAGTAAAATGAACTGGGCCTTCTTATCCCATGGTACCCAATTATATTCTTGAATATGTATAAAAGTTTGGATTTGCTTCAGATGCAGATACGAACAATTTATTTGCCTTTGAGGTTTATAGCATAAAGGTTTACAGTATAGGTGCATAAAACTGTACTTCTTAACAATGAAACAAAGGTTTAAGACCGAAACATTTATGGTATAACAAACATATGATGTAATCTGCTGCAGTTTCTTTTATCTAATGTTATACTCAACTTTGGATGAAAGTTGGATAAAAATGTCAAATAATTTTATTCTTATGATTAGACATCTTAAACTGAAATTAATATTGATAGAATATTTCTTTCTCTTTTCTTTATTTCCAATACTTTATCTAAATAGAATGTCAATAATTTTAATTAATATTGTATAAAATCATTGAACTGAAACAATATAATGTATCAAGATTTACAACAATGTGGGGAAAGGGAGATAAGGGGTTTTTTTTAAAAAAAGAATGAAGCAAAGGTGTCCACAATATTTGATGCCCTTATCAGTTTTTAAATTGTATTGGTGAAATGTAATAAAATAAAATAAAATAATACATACGTGAACATATAGTTTTAAAAAATAAATGCATACCGTGATTATAAACTAAACTAGAAGAGTGAAAAATCAACAAAAATCAATTCAGACTATAAATTTATTAAATTTAGACTATGTCCTATCTTTTATTTTTTACAATATAGAGATTTCATAAATTGGTATTGAATATATGCCTTTAATTTATTCCATTATATTAAGGGAATAAATTATCTCATCTACATGAAATAATAGTCTCTGACTTCTTAATGAAGCCAAAATTCTTCATTAAATATCAAATTTCAGAGGTATAACTCAATATTATACATCTGGTATTTTCCCCCAGATCTATATTAGTACATGCTGTAATTTGGAATCAAAATGTAGCCCTGCTTTAAAGGACTAAACTATACAAAACAATGAGCCCTCAAATGTTTTGTAATATGAGCTCAAGAAATCTAGCATTCAATCTCAAAAAAAAAAAACCCATTCATTAAGCAGACCAGTTAACACAAAGCAAGGTATGCTGATGAAATAATTTTTATTCTCAATTTAAGCTTCAGCAAGGTAATAATGGTTACTTTATTTACACAGCTTCAGTAAGCTAATTAATTATCCAAAATAGCCAAAATATTTTTTCCATAGAGAAAAAGTTCAGATTTAGTACCTACTGCTATAACTCTTTTAACATCTTCTGTTAAAAAAATGCTAAAGGTTCAGAATTAAAATAGAAATTAAAGGAGGCAAAATACTTCCTTTAAAAATAAAAGGAGACAGGGGTCATGATATAGCTATCTCTAACAACTGAGATATACAATATATTCATCTATAGAAATATATTTAGTTGTAAATATATAAATATAAATAACACAGAGCCAGACTGATTAAGTAGTTAAGGCACTAGCCTAGAAAGCCAATGGCCGGAATTTCTAGTCCCATCTAACCCATGAAAGACAGCTGGGTGACCTTGGACCAGTCATTCTCTTTCAACCCAACACACCCTACAGGGTTGTTGTTGTGAGGAAAATGGGAGGAGAAAGGTGTGTTCAATATGTTCACTGCCTTGAGTTATTTGTAAAAGTAATAAAGGCAGGATATAAATAAACAAACAAGCTTTAGCAAAAGGATGAAAATACCAAATTGTAATCCAATGTACGAAACTTGGTGGAAAACTTTGTCTTCTTGAAATATACTTCAAAAAGTTGTCTGAACTATAACAAAGGCCTGTTCAGCCTGTAACAAAATTAAGACAGCCAAGACAGATTTCTCTGCCATTATGAATAAAAGTCCAATAAAAACAATTATCAGTTGAATATTATAGATCCCTGTCTATTGGTTGTTTGTTATTAATTTAAACTGACATAGACATAGACAGGCATTACATTCTGTGATCTTCAGGCTAATGTCATTGTTTGCACCTTTGCATCATGATTAAACAGCAATATTTCTGTATATAATACAATACAATAGCAGAGTTGGAAGGGACCTTGGACGTCTTCTAGTCCAACCCCCTGCCTAGGCAGGAAACCCCATACCGTTTCAGACAAATGGCTATCCAACATCATCTTAAAACTTCCAGTGTTGGGGCATTCACAACTTCTGGAGCAAGCTGTTCCACTGAGTAATTGTTCTAACTGTCAGGAAGTTTCTCCTCAATTCTAAGTTGCTTTTCTCCTTGATTAGTTTCCACCCATTGCTTCTTGTTCTACCCTCATGTGCCTTGGAAAATAGTTTGACTCCCTCTTCTTTGTGGCAACCCCTGAGATATTGGAACACTGCTATCATGTCTCCTCTAGTCCTTCTTTTCGTTAAACTAGACATGCCCAGTTCCTGCAACCGTTCTTCATATGTTTTAGTCTCCAGTCCCCTAATCATCTTTGTTGCTCTTCTCTGCACTCTTTCTAGAGTCTCCACATCTTTTCTGCATCGTGGTGACCAAAACTGAATGCAATATTCCAAGTGTGGCTTTACCAAGGCATTATAAAGTGGTATTAACACTTCACGTGATCTTGATTCTATCCCTCTGTTTAGGCAGCCTAGAACTGTGTTGGCTTTTTTGGCAGCTGCTGCACACTGCTGGCTCATATTTAAATGGTTGTCCACTAGGACTCCAAGATCCCTTTCACAGTTACTACTGTTGAGCAAGGTACCACCTATACTGTACCTGTGCATTTCATTTTTGTTGCCTAAATGTAGAACCTTACTTGCTTTGCACATCTGGTAGAATCTTTTTTGCTTTAATATTACTGTAATGTAAGCTTTAGAATGAAGAAAGGATGAAGTTTATTAAAATTAAATATCTCATATTTTTTTTGCAAAATGACTAAAACAGCATTATTCTGTTGTGATATAAGCTTCATATATACATGAGATTGGCACAACACAAATCCATCCATCCATCCATCCAACTATCTATAACATTCATATAGTACCCCCATTTTCTAACTAACTCTGGCTGGCACCCAATAACAATGGACTGTGGAGCTTATATTGAGATGGTGCAATATTGCTTTTGTCATTTCCCCACAGATACATAGATGCCTGTGCGCTGAGGGAACACAAAGAATAATCACAGAAGCTATCTCTGGAAACCAGTGGTGTTCACATAGTTCATTTGTATCATAATTATTTGATGTCTGTTAACAGAGATTTAAATAAAATAATCACCTTTTCTGAACGTCATATGATGCACTTAAAGTGGTGAAATGTTTTATGTGCTGAAGTTGCTGGCCCGGCCTGTCAATTTGCTGTTATAAAACATTGACTGTAAAGGTTAGAAATTGATTGTATTTCAAAGTTAGTTGATGGAGATGCTATTTTTAGGCAGGGGTTTCTGAAACTTGAAAATTATTTGAAGAGTTTCTTGAGGGTAAAAAGGTTGAAAAAAGCTGCTCTGCACTGAAGGGAAAACGATATCATCCTGCTTGGCTACATTATTTTAATTCTGGTCATGGGTCCATATAATGATCTACAAGGATTCTTTTGCTTTTCTTTTTCTTCTATTTATATGGAATACTTTGAACTACTTTTTTTCCAGAAAATTTGTATTTTTTTATTCTCTTACATACCATTTTAAGTATACATTCACATAATTATTTTTCTTCTTTACATTTATCATTCTTATACATTTGTTATTCCATTTTATAGGTTATAATATACATGTACAGTTTGGGTTGCTTTGTTTATCATATCTTCCTCCTGTTGTAACACCACCTTATTTTCCCTTTCTTTGTCCCTCCCTCCCTTTTCTACTTTCCTCCTTCCTCCTCGCCTTTGCCTTCCTTCCTCCCTTACCTTTCTCCTACTCCTACTTTTCCTCTTCCTCTATGTACTCTCTCTCCTTCTCTTCCTCTCCCTTCCATCTTCCTTTCCTTACCTCTTTCTTCTTTCCCCCATCTTCCTTTCATTCTCTCCTCTCTCTCTTTCTTTTCTATTATTATAGGTGTCTCTTTCAGGTCTCAGTTTATGTTTCCTTGGGATGGTATTTCAGCAAACCCAAATATAATTGGCATCTTTTCTTGTTCCCTTACCTTCGCTAATCTATCCTAATTATATTCCCCCCTCTTTGTATCTCTCTATTATATATATATACTTATGTATTTAATATTTTCTTTTCTGTTTTTCCCTTCTCCCCCCCCCCTTTTCCATAACAGTGCATCACCTTTGTATCTTCTTCCTGCTTTCTTTTCTAGTTTCCTTTCTCTAGCCAATCATAAAATCTTCCCCATGTCTTGAAGTACTCCGATTCCTCTTTATCCTTTATTTTCATTGTCAACCTGTTCATCTCTGCACTATCTCTTCATCTGTTGGTACTACTTTTTTTTTAAGTGATCAAGATTCTGATTATTTCTTCTTTGGGTTTTCGAGGTAATCACAAAATTTAGAACTTATTCAACTCCCCAATATTCTAATCCTGCTAGAAGCATTACATTTCTCTCCTGATATGCTAATTGAAATCCTGATATGCCAACAAGAAATTGTGAAAGCAAGATAAAGGGGCATAAGTGAAGCATGAGACTTACGGAAACTTTGTCAAGTATTATCCTTCACTTTGAGTGGGTTTAAATTCCCAGGAGTAGATTAATTCCACCCTAGAAAAAACTGCAGAAGTGGTGAAGTACCAAATAGATAAATGTTGTCCCTGTCTTCAGAACGGAAAGTTCTAGCAAATTATGGAACAGTCATGCTATTATCAGTATCTGAGAAGATGTAGAGCAAATCATAACTCTGACTGTACACCGCCCCGAGTTCCTTCGGGAGAGGGAGCGGTTTATAAATCTAAATAAAGTAAAGTAAAGTAAAGTATATAGAGATTGATCTGTAGGCATCTTGAAACAATGCAATAACTCTCAGAAATTAGAATTGATTTTTCAAAAATCAAATCTTGCTAGATTAATATTACCTCTTTTTTGATTGGAGAACTTTTCTTATGGATTGATTTCAGCAAATCATTTGACAAAGTACCATGGGGCATGCTGATTAGCAAGTTAATTAAGAGTGGGTTGGATGTCATAATTCATTTTTATTTATTTCATTTATTAAACAGATTTATATGGTTGCCCAAGTCCAGTGGATGTATCTCACCCCAAAATCATCGGACAATGTATATTTCCCATCAAATTGGAGAGAAGTATTGGGTAGATTGCCACAAGGAGCAGTTCTAACTTTTCTGTTTTTCAATATTTTCATAAATGATTTCATGATAAAGTGGGGGAATGCTTATCAATTTTGCAGGTTATAAAAACATTTAAATGTTTGTGGAGATTGTCAGTCATCCAGACCATAGTTGTCCCAAAGGTGCTTTTTCAAAAGGCAACTGGATGGTTTTTTTTTCCCTTGAGGAGGAAGAAAATGTTTAGCTTCTCATCCAAAAAGCTTCCTCTGTTCTGATGGCGGGGGGGGGGGGGGATTGAAGGATAGATACTGACAATTGAGACTGGATAAGGGGTGGGGGGTTGGAAGGATATTTTTTAAATTTTAAATTGAAATATTTCAAATTTTTATTTTAAATAAAATATTTTAAATTTGAAATAATAACTTCTTCCTCTTTGGTCACCATAATTGCACTGTTCAAATGGCAGTGAATATTTGGAAAGTTTACTTATTATTTTCCTCCCATTTGTGCCAGGAAAGCAAGCACCAAATGGTTTCTCTTCTGTTTTGTGGGTCTTTTGAAAACTAGTGAAGGGGGGGGGATCAGTCTTTCCTGTCATTTGAGCTAGAAGGCAAGGCTTGACAGAACTCTTTGTCAATTTCACCCAATAAAAGGAAAAGCAAATGAAAACATCCAGCATTTCCTAATTCTGCTATTGAATCTGCTTTTTTTTAAAAAAAAAACACCTTTCATGACAGAGGTAGCCTGGTTTGAAATATCTGTCAAAGGTGGTTGTGTTCAAGAGAAGACAAAGTGTTGAATTGATGGCTTAACACACACCCTACTTCCCAGTGTAATTGTTTTTGCTGTGGAAACTATATCCATTCTATGCAGTATGAAAGGATGGTTGAGTCTTTCAATATATATTCATACCAACTTTGCATATATATTTTTGCCTTAAATATACTTCATTCCTGTTTGTTTGTTTGTTTGTTTGTTTGTTTGTCTACCTATCACATTAGTATAGCCACCCACTTCACATAGTGATTCTGGGTGGCAGACATAATAAAGCAATCCAAGACATAAAACCCTTTAACAACAACCAATTTAAATTAAATAGATAAAAACAAAATAAAAAAACAAAATGATGGAAAGACATACAAGATAGTGTACCTATCATATAAATATCTAGCAAATTCCTACTGTATTATGGATCTCCAAGCTAATTGACATGTCTTAAGGGCTTTTCCATTTCAAGTTTGACAATTACCAGATATTTCTTTGTCTTGATGGAGAAATTCAAAGTACACATCTGTTGAATTCTTCTGCCCAATTCTAATTGACATGCATTGATTTTGAATTATAATTCTGCATTACTTCTTGAAATAATAATTTTAAAAATCTTTCTATTTAACCTGTTAGGAGAAAAGCAATATATCAACCTATTAAACCCAGAATATCAGCCCAAAGGTTTAGCAGTGTGTCCCTGCTTCTTGGCAGAGAACACTTTTCTCGATGGAAGAATTACAAATGGCAAATGTCAACTTGGCATTCAGTTTATGAACCACAGCTGACAAGGAAAAGCATTTAAAGAGCATTTCAATCACTCAGTCTGATACCTTTTCAGTTTCTTTGACTGTCCTCTTAAACAGAAAGAGATACTTCACAACATTCTGTTGTATTTTTGGGATAGAACAGAACAGTAAAGGGCAAATCACGAGTTTTCTTGAAGCAGCCTTTTTGCAGTTGTATTGTAGATTTTTGAAACACATTAAAATGGTTCTGTATATCAATTACGCTTGGGCCTTAAAAATGTAAGATTTTTAAATGTTTTAGGTTTATAGGAATTTTAGATTACATGAGGTTGATATTCATTCATTCATTACATTTTTATTCCACCTTAAATTACTTTGTAACTCAAAGCAGTGAGCATACATAATATTCCTTCTTTATTCTATTTTTCTCAATAGAACAACAGCCCTGTGAAGTGAGTTGGGCTGAGAGAGGCTAGCATTTTAACCACTACTAGGCACAGCTGTGTTCTCTCTGTAAACCAGAATAAAAGCTCTGGAGTCATGTGAGAGAGAATAGTCTTGTAATGGTCTAACTCTTGTCTTCCTACAAAGAAGGGCTTGTTCCATGTTCAATAGGAAGCACTTATTTCCTGACAGATCACATTGATCTTGCTCCAGCCTGCTTCAGTGGCTGTCTGGTGCTGAAATGGCGGCTCTATATTGAAGACACATATTGAAGAAACATTAAACCAGCTGTCTCAGTGCCACAGTAAAGACGGTGTGTGGATGTGCCCCACTATCCAACATTGCAGTTGTGATTGAATGTATGGTTGTGTTGTATGTATATTTACAGCTTTTATATTTTATTTTGTTATGTTTGTGTAATAGATCCAGAAATATGAAAATAATACATTGAATGTCAAACAGTTTGACAGGTTCTTGTCAAATGGTTGACAAGAAAATGAAAGTTTATGGCAACTACTTGGAAGGAGGTCTATTTGTCCCAGCTTTTAAGGATTTAAGCAAGAATGAACTTTTACTTTTATTTTATACAGAGGAAGAATGTAATATATTTGCATCTTTGAATATTGCTTTCTATCTTGTATAAAAAGCAGCATAGCCAGTTAAGCTGTAAAAGGAGAAAGAAAGATTTATAGAAAAAGAGATATTGGATATCTAAAGAGATTTCTGTATTGCCTTTTCCATACACTCCATCCGGACTAATTTAAAGTTATATTATTTTTCAGAAGATACTTGAATGTTTTGTACTTTATATTAGTATTTGAAAACAAACCCTAACCTAATCATAACCCTAATTATCAAAAATACTGACTTTAATAACCACATTTTGCCTCTATCTCAATCCCTTTTTCTTTGACTCCATGGATAAGAAAGCAACTACCCTCCTGTTGGTAAGTGAGAGTTTCTATAGCAAATTGTGCATCATTCACCAATAGGTTGATAAGTGCAGTTCATAATGCTGGTGTTTCCTATGTAGCCTAGCTCTTGGTTATCTTCATGACTTGGTTATCTTCATGACTAATTCCTCCAAGTGATATGTACCCACCCTGAGGTGTCAGTACAAAGGGATGCCTAGTGTTCCCATTCCACAAGAGATGGCATGTATGGAGTACAGCAAGCTTGCCTTTGTCCTTCATATTTGACATCTTTCTGAGTTTTAAATTATTACTATTTGTTACTATATGATTTTACTCTATGTTGCTGGTTGTAAATCACCCAGAATCTTGGGCTAAGTGATATATCAGTTTTTAAATAAAGAAATTGTTGTGGTTTTAGAGGTGCAGAGCAAACTCGTGAACATTTATTTTCAAGTCACTGGAAACATAATTGAAGGTAGGAGTTCCTCAGTTGCTGACTGGGCAGAGATTACATAGGAAAGCTACATTTCAGTCTTTGCACTGGGGAAAGCATATATTTTGAAATGCTTATCTAGCAACCTCACAGATTCTCTTTTGTGTTTCGTTTCTTGTTTATACTTATTTTTTAGGATCATTTAAGTGAAAAATGTTGGTTATTAAAACAGTTGTGATTATATAAATGCTTCATCTCATGGATTAAAGATACTTAGCTTGACAAAGCATTGAGGCCAGGTCAGTTGGCTCAAGCAGAAACCTCTATTAGCAGTTACATGGCTGTATTGTAATCACACTGTTCTGGTCATTAAAAACATCTGGTTTAAAATAAATGAATAATACCTGAAAAGACCTGCTATGCCATTCTCCATTACCAGTGAAGGAGAATATGCAATGTTGTTTGCCAAAAGTAAATTGCTGAGCTTTCAAACTGCCATGAAATACTAGGGATGGGGACTAAAGCCACACGCTCAGTGAAGATAACGAATGGTCACGAACAACAAAGAAAAGGATATCCATGGGGAATTGTGAAAGCAATGAAGCAATAAGACTGGATGTGTCTACTTGTGTGTCGAGCTCTCAGTTCAAAAAGTGAGGAATAGGGAAAGCAGTTTGTATGTTTGTATACTGAGTTCTTTTGAAGAGTTCTTTGCAAGGCAAGAGCTGTGAAAAATGGTCAGAGAATCCAAGATGGACACCAGAAGTGGATTGTCTATAACAGGCTCAGTTGAAATTATCTGAAGCAAGCTGTAATCAATCATAATCAGGATGGGAACCAGATACAAACAGCCAATGGCATCTCTTTGAGGTAGGTCCAGTCAATAAAAATGTACTCCAGCAATGTCCTGCTTTATTGAGGGTCCAGTGTCTGGCAAGTCTGCCAGTGTTTCTTCTCTACCCTATTGCCTTGCCTTTCTCTGCACGTGTGTTCAAGTAAAAGCTGAACAGCCATGTGTCATGGATGGATTAATCCATTATTTTGGATTCTAGTATTGAATAGGAGCGGAGAGGTTGGATTAAATAACCTCTGTTTCCCCTGCCCACTCTGTAATTCCATAACTCTATGATTATTAGTTTAGGCGGAACTGCAGACTCTACTGGAGTAACTTTAGTAGCTTGGTTCATTTTTTAAAAAGAAATTGAACATGGGATAAAAGTTTTTGAAATGCTCTAAAAATATACAGCATCTTTGAGAACCTTGTAGATTTCAGGTAAAATGAGAAGCCTCGGATAATTATTACATTTGTTTACCACTATAATCTCCAATATCTCCCCAAAACTAACACAATATACAGCAATGTCCAAACATATCATCACCATGTGACATAGTAGTCAAATTTAGAGAAACAAATTGAGTATATGCAATCAAGTCATGTTCATACGTCACAAGTCATATATATTAGTGAACACATAGATTTTCTCCATGACAATCTATCACTAACTTGCACTAACAAGTCTCCAACTACACACACATTACTGCTGTAAATTAAACTATCCGCCTTGCTGCTAATCATCATCGCTCTCTTTTTCCTCCCACCTTTCCCAACCTTAGAAAGAACTGGGTTTTCCCCCCAAAACTGGGTTTTTGCATAATGTATCCGAAATAGGATAATTTGGGCATTGTCATTTGTGCCATGTGTGGAAACTCCTAGCTGATTTGTTCTATGATACATTCGCTTTTTTCTTGGCTGTCCACAACATACTCAGGAATCTTCTCCAACACCATAGTTCAAAGGCATATTCTTCCTATCTTGGTTCTTTAAAATCCAACTTTCACTTCCATAGAGTGGAAACACCATGGCTTGCATGATTCTTGTCTTGGTAGATAAAGACACACCACAGTATTTGAATACCTTTTCAAAAGTTTTCTTGGCTGCTCTACCACATGCAAGTCTGTGATCTATATTTTGACATCTTGTTTCTTTACTGTTAATGATTGATCCTATAAGGTATTCTTGATTATCAGCATGGGTTGTCAGTTGGTTCAGTAACTTGGGTACAAGATAGGAGTGAATGAATCTTTTAATTTTGCTTTTGCTTAGATTCTTCTTTCCTATGATAGGTTTTTGGTGGTCTCTGAACTTGGTGGTTTTCTTGCAGACATTTCATTACTCAAACTAGATTACATCATCAGGACCATTCATTTCAACCATTAAAACCATTTACTCGTTTTAGCATTCTGAATTGCTTTGAATGCTACTTTGGAAAATGTGAAAATGTACTGTATTTTTTTATATAAATACAGCCCCCAGTTACTGTTTTAAATTTCTGAAATAGGAGTAGGCAATATGGTACTTTTCGGTGTTTTTGGATCAGTGAGTGGTCATGCTGGTTGGGTTGGATGGCTGCCAAAATTTATTTAAGCCTGGGCTTTGTTCTTCTAAAGGAGTATATTTTGAAACTCTTTTTCAAAGGCATTAGAGCAAGATTTTCTCAGAAACTGTGCTGACTTTTGAAATACAGGGAAAGTCTTTGTGTAGTTCTATAATCTTATATAGTACCGTTGTGGCAGCCATTTTCACTTCTTTTTTACCCCCAGACAGTCCTAACTGGTTTATTCATGGAACTGAGCTCTCGAAGGATAAATTGGGTCCTTAGAATGAGTTACTGTGAGCTGTACCTAGTGGGTGCCTATGCAAGAAAATATTACATTTATCTTACAATATAACATTGTGAAGACCTCTGAATAGTGAAACACACACAGATATAGCAAGAGATGTGTCAGCGTTCCAAATAACATCCAAAATAGAATAAGAATCTGAAGCAAGAGGTTCCTCAAAATTCAAACTTATTAAAAGAGCCATGTTGGCAAATCTGGGGAAAACCCGAAACTGAAAGCTTCCAGTTTTCCCCAACCAGTTGAAAGTTCAAGATCCTGTCCCAACACCCCCAAGTTCATCACATGGTCCAATCTTCCACTGCCACGAAGACAGATTCCTCCCATCGAGATCCGGCCAGGTGCAGAGACAAAGATGATCTTGGCTTCCTAAGACAAATGTTATTATGACTACATATCACCCAACTCCATATAATCCCCCATCCCATTTTCCCACAGTAGAAAGTGTAGCAGGCCTGAAGTTCAAAAAGAAAAGATGGCTTGCAGGCATGGCAAGATGTTGACTGATGACAAGACTTTCTCCCATAGATGCAATGGATTTGCAACTAGGACAGTTGATTGGGAAGACATAATATGAGGCCTAAGTACAATTTCCAATCACCCTAATTTGCTACCTTGTGATGGTATCATGTCTGGGATGTTTATAATGCATCCCCCTTCTGCTTTATTCCAGTTTTCATTAAGGCATTGGAACAGTTCCTATTATAATTAGTTTTAATTCATTCCACCATCATTTTGTTGACTGCCTATTCCCTTCCCAGCATGATAGCAAGTTTTCATTTCCAGAAACAGTAGGGCAGGTAGGGATAGGATGGCTCAGCTATGTTTCAGCTGAGCTGATGAGGGACGAAATGTGGCCTTACAGTGCTTTGGAACTATTTGAAATTTCATCAGTAGAACATAGAAGATGCAAACATACTTTGCAATCTTACTTGCAATAGACTGCTAAAGAGCAATTGATGTAGTTTGTCTCCACCATTCCATAAAGGTTCCTAGCTAACTCTAGCTAGAACTCTAACTATGTGTTTTGTTCATGTAATCCCTCCTCTTTCCTCACCAAACTGCTACCTAAATTTAACTGGAAATATTACCTTGTCGTCTTCTTATGTAGTGATGTGCAACTTCTTCTGGGTCAAGGGAGAATGCTAGAAGCCAAATTCCAAAATAAGTGACAAAATTTAGCTTCATTTCACCTAATTTACATTTTAAGAACAGTAAATATATTCAATAGGATTATTCTCTAGTGATGAATGTTATAATTTCTCTCTTCTGCTACTCTTCACTAACAATGTTGGAACTCCTCTGGGGCCACCACTTAAAGCTTTTTGAGATTGCCTAAGGTTCTCCTGTGCACTGCTTGGAGTCTCCTGCAGTGCACAGAGAACTACCATTCAGGTAAGACCAGCCGTCTTTCTGGGACTTGAGATTTAATATGTATATTTTGTAGGATCCCCCGAAAGTGATGCCTACAAGTTGTTTGCCGGACACACAAAGGGGTTGGTGCTAGTCAGAAAAATATGCAAGAAGGGAATCCATCAAGCATGGTAACAGGAATAGTTGCTTCTTTTCCCAAAACAGACAGTGAATCCTTCCAGGCTTCTTGTTTCCAGAACAGACTTTGTTAATTGTTCCAAATCCTGACAGTGCCAATCAGTATGGCAAGTGGTCAGAGATGATGAAATTGTAAATAAAAGGTGTCTGTGAGAATCAAGATCCTTTCTGGGCTAAAAAAGAAGGCAATTGGCTCCATGCATTATACTCTCCGTGGTGTCTGAGAGTTGGCAAAAGAAAGCTATTAGCTTGGTCCCAGTTCTACTGCAAGAGTCCTTTCAAGTGGCCAAAAGCTGTCATGAAAAGCCAAGAGAATTGCTGACTTTGGCCTGGATCCTCCATCTAAAGAATTGTTTTTGTTTCAGTGATAACTACACTGCTCATATATTTGCTCCCCTGCTTGTTTCCTTTTTGAACTGCCTTCCTGCTTCTGTTAAACTATCCTTCTGCCTGCAAGCCCTCAGTCTTTGCACTAAATCTTGAACGCATGGAATTAAAAAATAAATATTTCTTGTGATGCCTTCTCTGGGTTGCAGTAATAATAAATGGGTGATTTACTCCTTTTACAGCTTTTTCAGAGCTTGTATAGAAATCTCCAGAAAAACAGCCATGTTTAATTAAATCATTTTCAAATCTTGTTTGTATTATTTTCAACTTATGCTCCAAACTGCTCACGATTAACGCTGGTAGGGTAATAAGTGTTACCGAGTTTGCTACCCTGTCTCAATATGTTCATATATGTGTGTGAAACAAATGCAAGAAGTGTGTTTCCTCTCCTCCAGTTCTCACATTATTAGCAAGTCTCTGACTGTGGTAAGTTTGCCCTGAGCAGAAAGAAGACCTACTTTTCAAAAGAAGGAAATAAATTTCAGCTCCTTAAAAGTGGAAATTTACAGTCCATTTTTTCCACTTATTCCACTGTTACAATATTTGTGTATGTTCCGTATACCGATCATTCCTCCATTTCATGTCCAGTGCCCCAAAGGTTTCAAATGTGGCATGAGAAGAATAGCCCACTTTCTAGTGAAAATCATGGTTTATAAAAGAGGAATATATTTTCATATTTGATTGTACACCGCCCCCAGAGTCCCTCTGTGAGGGAGATGAGTTGTTTTAAAAGTGTAATAAATAAATGAATTTGAGATTTATGTTATTATTACTATTATTTGTAATGCTTTGTCATATTCTAGATTAGTAAATGAAATAATCACAGCTAGCATTTGACTGTGCTTCTGTAGACAAGACAGCATTTCAACTAGAGTTAAACATGGCCAGAAAAGTCAACTCAATTCTACTGAAAGTGTTTTGATCCAGCCCACATTTTAAGCTTTTGGTGCCAAGATCCACACACATTTTGAGAACCAGCTTCTAGTATTAAGTGGCTGAAATGTATGACTCCTTCTCTAGAATAAGGCAAACTGGAATATTTCGGATAGAGAAGAAATTGTGTCTTACATATGAAATAAATGAAAATGTTTATGGGTCATGGTAGCAAGACAGATTTTTGCTTATTTATTTATTTATTAGACCACTTATTTTGCCTTTAGTATTTTACTAGTAACTCAAGGCAGCAAACATACACCATACTCCTTTCTTCTGCTATTTTTCCCACAACAATCCTGTGAAGTAGTTTGGGTTTTGTTTTGCTTTAGAAGGTTTTGGTCCCTTGATATTGGCAAGTTATGCAGCATTTGATAGATGAGTTTTCTTCTCCTTAGAGAAATAATTTTAAACATGATTGTAAAATATTTTGAAAAACATTGTTTTCTGGCTTTAGTAGCAAAAGAGTGTTTAGCATATGCACTTTAGAAAGTTAACAGATTAAGGACTCGGGTGGAATGACAATATTAAGCTTTTCACAGAATTCCTCCTTTGAGAAACTGTTGTTTACCTTTTCTTCAGTCAGAAGAAGACACTGTGACTTTAATAGTTGGACACTAGAGTGAGTTAGAGATTAAGAAAAGAATGTAACAGTGAGCTTTCTCATGGAAAACTATGAAAAAATTATGAATATTTGTGATAAATGGTCTTTGAAACACTCAGGAATAATGGATAGATGTAAGCTAAAGGTGTAGTGGAAGAACAAGATACACTGAATGAATTTGAAATTAATGTGAATGTGTGTATCAATATGGCAAGTAATGGAAGAAATGTAGAAAAATATATACTGGGCGTTCAATTGAAATAGGATGATCCTTAAATGCTTATAGGAAATATACAACTATTAAACCACAAAAGAGATTTGCATTTTTTTTACTGATTGAACAAAAGAGATCTGTTATAATTATAAGGATTTTTTGAGAAGTGACAAAAAGGATGAATTCCTCTTATGAATTTACAAACAAGACAAGCTAAAATTCTGAAAGAATTTTGGTGAGGGAGGGTAAGGAAGAAGAAAAGAGAACAAGAAATCAAATTGTACATACTATATGAAAGGTTATAACAATTAAGTTTGAATAAAGAATTAAATGTACGGAAGGAATACAAACTGTAGTTATTCAATCAGGTTATTTGAGATAATTAGATATATATGACAACCCTTGCTGGACTTATACTGATAAAGAATGAAAGATGAGGATTTAGATTTTGTTTTTAGATAAAAGATGAAATTCAGGATGAATATTTTATAATTTAAGATATGGCAATAATTTTCCTTAAATTATGTGAATTTGTTGGAATGAAAAGGTATTTTTTCTTTTTTTACATTTTTTCTTTTTATAGTTTGTATAGTTTTTATTCTTTTTCCCTGTAATCTCTAACTAAATTATTTGGAAAAAATGCAAAAAGGGAACCATGGAGTATAGGTTAAGAACAAGAAAGAGATGCAAAGAAGATTGAATATTATTTCTGTGAATAGTGCTTGCTTCTAAAACATAGGAACCTCTAGAATTCTTTTGATTATGGTTCCTATCTTTTCTTCCATAAAGGATTATTACTTACAAAAAGATTTTGGATACTTTTGAGTTTTCATTATTGTTACCAATCCTATCTGTTGGATAAAGTATGATAGAAGACAAAATAAACAATATTTTTTCAATAGTTCAGTTGGACTGTAGAGGCAGAAATTTGTATGAAAATTCTTAGGTTCAACTCTGGCTACAAAGAGGCTTCTTTTGAGTGCCAGTTTGGTCCAGTAATCTAGTATTTAAGATACCAGGCTAAAAAAAAGGGGGGGGAGACTTTGAGTTCTAGCTACCTTAGGCATGAAAGAGGTACCCAGGCTTTTGCAATCAATGTATGAAAGAGGGAAACTTCAGGGAAGGATCAAAACAGGATATTTCCTAATATCAATTTGAGCTTTTGTTATGGCTAGGAATATGATTTGAAAAGAATACTAACTTATTTCTTATAAACTTTGATTCTAGCTTTTTCTGAATCAAGAAACAGTTTTACCCGGAAGGGAAGGCAGGCATATGATTCTATTTTGTTTTTAGAATACTTTTTGTAGAAATTCAGTAAGTGGATTGATTGGATGATTGGTAGATTGGTGCTGATTGGTGCTGCCTATGGTCCGTTGTTGTTTTGTGTTGTAACGGCCTGGGTGGTAGGTTGGGGCTCGTTTGTTTACCAGGGCTGGTTTTCAGATGTCTGGTAGACGGGAGGTATCATCACGTTTATTCATGTTGTGGGGGTGTTTCTCTATTTCGATAGCTTCCATAATTATTCTCTTGTTGAAGTGTTCTGTTTTGGAGATTAACCTGGTTCCTTCAAAATTAATTTCATGTCCTGTAGCTTTAAGGTGCTAGAAAAGGGAGGAAGTTTTTTTCTTTTTTTCTTAGTGCATTGTTGTGTTCTGCAATGCATGCATTTATTCTCGTTTGTCCTATGTATGTTGCAGGGCAGATTTTGCATGGTATTTCGTAGACTCCTTGGTTTTCTAGCTAGATTTTGTTATTGGCATTTCTTAAGATGTTGGCTATTTTTTGGTCAGTGTTGAAGGCTGTCTTGATATTGTGGTTGTGGAGAATTTTGCTGATTTTATCTGTGGTGCCTTTGATGTAAGGAAGGAGGGCGATGCCGTTGTCCTGTTGTGTGTCTTGGTTTTTGGGGGGACTCTCCCTTTGGATTAGGTTGGTAATTGTTTTTCTTTGGAATCCGTTGGAGATTAATACCTTTGTGAGAGTGTGTAATTCAGTTTTCAGGTGGTCTTTGTCGGCTAGGCGTTTGGTTCTGGAGATGAGGGTCTTGGCTACAGAGTTGATCTGTGCAGGGTAGTGATGGGATTGTGCATTTAAGTAGTGGTTGGTGTGTGTTTTTTTCTGGTAAATGATATGTCCTAGGGAGCCATTGAGTTTTTTGTAGATTAGGACGTCCAGAAAGGGAAGTTGGTTGTTTGCTTCTATTTCCATGGTGAATTGTATTTGGGGGTGTAGGCTGTTGAGATGTGTGAGGAAGTTATCCAGTTTTTCTTTCCCATGTGACCAAATCACAAAAGTGTCATCAACATATCTAAGCCAGAGTTTGAGTTTGTGTTCAGATTTATCTAAGGCGTTAGTTTCAAAATGTTCCATGTATAAAAAAAATACACACCAACCGCTATTTAAACGCACAATCCCATCACCATCCTGCACAGTTCAACTCTGTAGCCAAGATCCTCATCTCAGAACCAAACGCCTAGCCGACAAAAACCACCTGAAAACTGAATTACACACTCTCACAAAACAAAAACGGACCCACAGCCAGCACCAATCAGCACCAATCTATCAATCATGATACAGCCACACATCCAATCAATCCACTTACTGAAACAACGCTAGCATTCCACACACCCCCACCAAGATTTATAGAAAGATGGCAGCTCCGGCCACGCTTTAAGCCCAAAGCACCAGACTGAGGATGGCAAGTGAGACCTTGCCAAAACGTTGCCAAGACAATCTCATTCTTACACAGGAAAAGATATATATATATATATATATATATAGATAGATAGATAGATAGATAGATAGATAGATAGATAGATAGATAGATAGATAGATAGATAGATAGATATAGATATAGATATAGATATAGATATAGATATAGATGATATAGATATAGATATAGATATAGATATAGATATATATATATATATATATATATATATATATATATATATATATATATCTGTGTGTGTGTGTGTGTGTGTGTGTGTGTGTATGTATGTATATATATATGTGTGTGTGTGTGTGTGTGTGTGTGTAGCTGATGAGAGCTAAATAGCTCGAAATGGATCTATACTAGTCTCCCTTTATTTTATCAGCACAAATACAACACACACACACACACACACACACACACACACACACACACACACACACATATATATATATATATATATATATATATATATATATATATATATATATATATATATATATATATTTACACGGGAAAAGATATATATATTTGTTTTCATAGATTTTCATGGGTGTAGGTATGCTGGTCTTGTTGTATTCAGGTCTTTTCCCGTGTAAGATTGAGATTGTCTTGGTAACGTTTCGGTGAGGTCCCACTCGCCATCTTCAGGCTGGTGTTTTCGGCTTCATGCTTGTGCGAGTAAAGCATGGTCGGAGCTGCTGTCTTTCTATAAATCTTGGGGGGTGGGGTAGAGTGCTGGTTTTGTTGCTGTAAGTAGGTTGATTGGCTGTATAGTTGCATCCTGATTGGTAGATGGAGTTGATGTTTGTAGATTGGTCAGCTGTTTTGTATCATCCTGTGTGGCTGAGGTGCTGGCTGTGTGTCCGTTGTTCTTTTGTGTTGTAATGACCTGAGTGGTGGGTGGGGCTCATTTGTTGACTAGGGCTGGTTTCCAGATGTCTGGTAGGCAGGAGGCATTGTCACATTTATTCATGTTGTGGGGATGTTTTTCTATTTTGATGGCTTCCATAATTATTTTCTTGTTGAAGTGTTCAGTTTTGGAGATTAATTTGGAGATACAAAACAGCTGACCAATCTACAAACATCAACTCCATCTACCAATCAGGATGCAACTACACAGCCAATCAACCCACTTACAGCAACAAAGCCAGCAGTCCACACACCCCCACCAAGATTTATAGAAAGACGGCAGCTCCAACCACGCTTTACTCGCACCAGCACGAAGCTGAAAACACGAGCCTGAAGATGGCGAATGGGACCTCGCCAAAATGTTGCCAAGACAATCTCAATCTTACACAGGAAAAGACCCGATTTCTCAAACAATATGCAACTAAATGCACATTATCATTGTATCAGGACAGGTTTAAATTTATTTTATTTGTCAGAATACAAAAATCCTTAAAAAAAAACAAAAACCAGTCTGTTGTTTTATAATGGGATCTTGCTTTTGTTTCATTCCAGAAGCTCTTGTGTTTATAGCAAAGAAAAGCCAAATGGTTATTACTGCATCCAACATCCAGTGGCTATTACTGCATCCAACATGCCTCTAGGATATCCGTTTTAAGCTGGTATTAGAAAAAGGAATCCAATTCCACATAATATTTGGCCATATCCTAACTGCTGATTTATAAACATGTACTGTATCAGGAAACAATACTTTAACACACAGTCAAGAAATAATAATTACATGCAGATAGTCTTAATGACAAAATTACATTTTGGGCTGCAAATAATTGTCTGAGATTTGCAATGGTAATATAATAGTCAGCAGGCATAATACAGAAGGAGAACAAATGATCACTTTTAGGAATGAGCAAACATTTTCTTGAATTTATCGGAAAGGAATGTATTGCTTCTGTCATCACTGTTTCTTGTATTACTGAGCTACTGAATGGAATACAGTATGCATAGAGATACACAAACATAAGAGGTAGGGAAGGAGGGAGAGGACTGAAGGGGTGAAAGGGTTCATTCCCTTTCTTATAATGCAATGCTGCAGCTCCCATCAAAAGGAAGACCACATAAGATAATAGCACAGATATCCCAGACCATCTCCATCTCAAGCTTGTGCCAGAAAATAAAAATGCTAGACCTTTGCTGAGATTTGCTATTTCCTTGCCAGTTGTAGATAGTCCCAAAGAACAGAGTCATAACACTTGCCATCAGTTAATGATGGTAAGTTTAATGGAGAGTATGTTGCTGTTAAATCAACAGAGAAGACATGATGATACATCTTTATATGCAAATGATATCCCACTTATGCAGCGGCAAAACAGATCCTTTGGAATTTTCACTGCAGCCTTATTATTAGTCTATAGTATAAATAAAGAACAGATTGCAGTAGATAGTTGATATGTCATTTAAAAGCATGTACTTACAACTCCGCTTACTCATTAATTTTAAAAGAAACTCTTGACCAGCTTTATAGAACACTTGAAACTTGACTGGGAGAACAGTAAGTCCGAATACATTGTCTGTTTTCTTAAATCAATGGTACATTAGTATGCAGTGTTGAAATATTGATTCCTTGTAATACTTGCAACGATTATTTTATATAACTTCTGCTATTTAAGTCTGCTAATATTTACATTGGTTTGCATAGCAATATTTTTAAATGTAGCTGTTCGCTAAAAATGTACACCATAAATTATACCCTTTTCCTATCTCTTGTATAAAGATAAATGTATTTTCATTTATTTAACAAAGTACCATCATGAAGAGCCAGGCTCAAACACAACTCCTGAGAGTTTATATAAAATATAAAAATATGGTTATGAAATTAGATACATTATTTTATATTATAAAACTTAAAAATAGTTTTATGAAAATAAAAAAACACATGAAAACAATAATGGTCACCCCCAAATCCTTATAAACCTATTAAATCCACTCAAGCAAAGTGAGTGGGTTTATCCATTTTTGGAAGTCTGCAAAGGAAGGTGCCAAGCAAACCTTAATGGGTGAGGTATGTAGACACTGCAGAGAAGACTGAATTCCTGAATTCTCATAGGGGCAGGATGCTCAGCATCTTTTCCCTGCATGTAGGTGTGGAACAGGCAGATTGTAGTTAAAGGAGATGGTCCTATGGAACTCTTGCCTTATGGCTTTAAATGTTAAACCTGACTTTTGAATTTGATCTGGAAGCCCACTGGCAACCAATGGAGAAACTGAAGAACACAAATAACACTTACAGTAGAAGCCGACCACAAAATAGACTACAGAATTCTGGACGAAGTAACTCTGTTCTGATTGAGTTGAACTTGTTTATAATTTATCCAACCCCAGCAGCCTCCAGACATTGGCTCAAGGCTTTCACAGTATCTCAAACTTAGCATAGGGTGGAAACACAAAGTTAAGCATCATCAGTGTATTGATGATATCTCACGACAAACTGTCAAATAACTTCTTCCAGCAGCTTTATATAGACGTTAAAAGGAGAGAGCTTACCAATCTCTGTAAATTGGTCAGAGAACATGATTGATGCTATTAAAGTCTTCTGAAATGTCCAGCAAAACAAAGGGAATGGGCTTACACTTTAAAGTCCTGGCATCAGTCATCCACTAAGGCAATGAATGCTGTTTCCATCCATGCCTATGTCTCAACTCCAATTGAAAAGCATCTCTATAATATACTTCCTGTAGGGCCCTTTGTAGCTGGCACTCCATTTTCAACAACTTTTTCCTGAAAGAGGAGATTAAAGAAATCTAGTTGTTAAATAAATAAACTGGATTAAGATATAGCTTCTTTGAAAAAGGGCACACCATTGCTTCTTTCCAGTTGCCAACTTCATGCCATCTTCATGCAAAGAAATGTTAACCTAAGTTGATTGCACCACCCAGAACCCTTCAGCCCCTCTTTGTGAGAGGAGGTCTAGAAACATGAAATATAAATAAATAACCTCTCGTCCCATTCATTGTTGAAAACAGCCAGGGGTAATACAGATCTCAATCGAAGCTAGTAATGTTCATATTGCAGACAACTATTTCCACTACAGTTACTATCCATTGCTAGCTAGTGCTATCCACTATCACTTTAATTTTCAAGGCTTTAACCAACATCTTTGGTGTATCCAAAAAAAAGTCCTTTTCAAGTCAATGGAATTTTAGTTGTTCATTCTATTTTAGTTATCTTCTCCGTCTTATAATCCATGATTTTTAAAATTGTTTCAGTATTTCTAGTTCCAATATTTCCACATCAGGCAAAATTTGCTTCGCCTCATTATTGTATAAATTCAGAAAGAGAAAGAAGAAGAAGAGGAGAGAGAGGGGGTGGGGAGAGAATAGATAAAAATCCCTGCATGTGTAAAAACATAGCTTTGAAAAATGACAGTTTTCTTTAAATTCTGACAAACACACTTGAAGCAAGCCTATCTCGATCCATTATTTAATTAACCTTGAGGAAATTTATCCAACACAATCAAAAAACTATACGTTTGGAAATGCTTGAATGTTTTTGATGTCATAGCAAATATCAGGGTTAGTTAACACAGATTTAAGAACATTTTAAGAATATGAGTTGTATACTTTGTTCTCTGGCTTGGATCACTTAGCTACTCCTGCCAATAAATGTAAGAGCCCTTTGTCTAATTCTGATTATCTTCCATTCTTACAGAGACTGGGGAATGAGCAGATCAAGTGCACATTTTAGTAAGCCTCCCCCAAAAAATACTACCACTTCAGTAATCAGAGATTGTCCACTAACATCGGTTATTTTACTTTTCTGAATACTGCAACAATTGAACAGTTTATACTGACCCTTTTGATTAGAGTAAGCAAAGCACATTTTCACTGCCCAGAGAGAACATATGGATATAAAGTAAGGAAGCTTAAGTTCAAAATCCAGCTCATCCACGAACTGATGGATCTAGCTAAGTACTTTATCTCCCGGATTCAGTTCTGCATCCTCCACTGTAACCTGAAAAAATTAATTGTAGGACTGAATTATTAATAATTGACATGGAAGAATTTCATTACACATATGGATAAATAACAAAGTACATTGTCAGCTTGTGGACTTTGCTAATCATGTGAAACCAATTGAGGACAAAGGATGTTTGTTCCTGAGTACAGGTAGCCCTTGACTTATAACTGGTAATTTAGTGGCCATTCAGTGTTGTAACAGACTCAAAAAAGGGCTTTTCTATCTGTAAAGCCTTTCCAGCTGTCCAAAAAATATTGTGGTCCTCACCCCCATGGCTGCATGACCACATTTTGGGTGCTTGGGAACCAGCTTATCCTTATGATTGGTTGCAACATCCTGTGGTCACATTGTTGTGATTTGTGACATTTTTTGACCAATTTCCAGCAAAGAATAGGTTTGGATAATAGTATCAATCTAGGCAATAAATTTCATGACTAATTTTTACAGTTTTTGCTTCTTTTGTTTTTCTTTGCCTGATGAAAATTTTCTGGAGAATTCTATTTTTAAAAAAAATCATCCTAATAAAAGCATTGCATAGCAGCAAATAATGTAATATGTATTTCAGCATTTGTAGTCATGAGTATTCAGCTATCATGTAATTGCAATGCTATCTCAAACAACAATATTTAATGCAAAAGTAGACATAGAAAGATTTGAGACAATAGTACAGTTTGAATGCACATTATTCTAGAAGCAAGATGTTTTTGTATCTATCCACATCATGGATCAATCTCCAAGAAAAAAGTTAAGCCATGGAAAGTCTTCTTTCAAAATTAATGCACTACTGTCTATAGATATGTACTTGTATTACTCTGTAAAACAGTCTTCTGTTTTCTGGCTCAGATGCAATATGAAACAGAGACAACATAAGCAGAGAGTAATAATAAATATAGACAGGTGAGCTTTTTTAATTATTATTACCGTCTTCAGCAAAGCTTCAGGATTGTCATCAGTTAAAGCCTGGCATCCATGTGGGTTCTTTCAAAGAAAATACCGTATATGTTCTTCATTTGTCTTCTCCAAATTACAATAGTTTTGTGAAAAGAACATGACTGCTTCCTTTGGATTGTCCTGTTTAGCATATTGGCTTTCCTTTCAGCCATGTGTTGGACACTGATGGTGTGAAGCACATGCTTGTTCTATGAAGAAGACAGTAAGGATGAGCAATGAGAATATGATTGGGCGGCGGGTGCAACAGAAATATCCTGCTGCTTCCTCTCAGCTGCTGTAAGACATAAGAACAGATAAATCAGTTAGAATATTTGCTATTTTCAAGTGATTATGGCCAGAAATAAAATTTCTGAGCAATACTATTGATTCTATAAGAGGAAGAATTACTATTTATTTATTAGACATCTTTATATGGCCACCCGATTCACACACGGTGACTCCAAGGCTCCAATGTTTTTGAAAGGGATAACCAGTGAGGGTAAATCTATCGATATGTTTTCTTAGGATGTCATAATATAAAATAAAAATTAGGAGGACTTTTTATTTTACCAGATTCAAGTTAGTTTTCATTGTGACATATGTATGTACGTATATATGTATGTATGTCATATCCATGACATATCCATGACTTCTGGGATTATAGGCAGCCAAGAGCCAAGTAGACATCCTGAGCTATCTCATTGCTCATCCTGAGCATATTGTTTCAGCACTATGAAAGCCAAAGAGTGGCAAAGCTTAGGGAACAAGTGGAATAGTTGTAGGAGAAGGTTTCTTCATGGGTTGACAGGATGGAATTATTTCTTGGTGAAATCAGGCTATTTGGCTTTTAAAAGCAAATAATACCACTGTGTTCTTCAATAGCAGTTCCTTCTGAGGATTCTGGTTCAGGAGCTATAGAGTAGCTTTTAGGAGTTCCTAGCCCATTGACGTTGGTCTCCATGCTGTGTTCAAGCATAGGGTCCAATTTTGATGGCTTTCTAAAAATAAGAACTTACAAAATATGCAAACCTTTCATAAACAGTATAGAGAGGATTTGTTTAAAAGAAAGAAAGAAAATAATGTGAGAAGAAGGCAAATAGACCCAATTCATTCTTCTATGGAGGAGGCATTAATGTTTAGCTGTGAAAATTTTGAGTCCAAATTTAACTCTTTGGTGGGGTGGATTGGGGTTACCACCTCTTTTGTGGGGGTGAAAACAGGTACAAAACATGTACAGAAAGCAGCTCCAACATGATATCCATTCTGAGCAGAGTTGATTCTAATGTTTAGGGACAACTGATTGGTTTAGGTTTATTTAGAATAAATTTTCAATGTGCACAAATATCACAAATGGCATCAAAAACATGGCTATTTATTTTTAAATATAGGAGAAACAGGTATCATTTCATATCAGAGCCTCATCTCTTTATCGCTACTATTAGCTCATCTAATCTATCTTCTCACCTGTGAGCATCTGGCTGAAGTTTGTCATGTTAGATTGAGATGGGGGAAATATTCTTTTTAGCTATTACAGTTAAGTAAGGCTTAGAAAAAATATGAATTGGCTATGCCTAGGGGCTCTGATTCTAATATATTATTCTTGTATCTGATAATTTATTCTTACATTCCATTGCTAAAAAGAAATATTGGATTTTCAATGAATAATTCACTCACTGGAGCATTTTGCACTGTTCCTGTGTAAGTTATATTTAATGATGAAATCAACAGAAACATAAGGAACAAATAACCTAAAAACTAAAAATATATAATAAATAGACAATAGACAATTGTGAATTGGCTTTCTACTACATTAATTATAGAAAAAAATCAGTTCTTCTATTCACATGATAAGGCATTCTCTCAAATAAAATTATTTTTTCAGTATGTATGTGGAGAATAATATATACTGTGATTATGTCAATGTTATAAATATCTAATGTCTATGCTCTCTGTATTCAAGAATACCACAATGCTCTTTTCTTTCAGCCTTTACTGCGAATTTAGATTCATATCAGAGCTGTATTAAATCATGGTGTGGTTTAACCCAATTAGTTTTATCTCTTGCATAGAAATTCATTGATAATTTATAAGCAAAATTTTGGGGACAATGACTCTTCTAATGGTGAAAATAATTTATCAGCAATCTACCTGAATTGTAAAACAAATGGCTTTTTTATTTTTGAAGGTCACATGCTCTATGAAGCATTTATTGGGTCTGTCTTTCAGTACATCTATACTATTCATCATTCTGAGTTGCTGTGTATCTGAAAAGTCAAAGAATATGCAAAGGGTCATAATCCGTCAGATCAAAACTAATCCAACATTCTGTTCTTACAGTAACCTATGAGAAATAGTACTCTTCTAATGTTCCTCAGTAACTGTATTTAGAGATAAAATTGTATCTGATACTGGATGTAATGATGTGAAGTTATTAATAATCCATAAATTTGTCCAATTTACTTTTAAAGCCATCCAATTGGAACCATTCTGCATCTATCTTGTATATAACTTGTACTGTGATATGAACCATTATACTTCTAATGTGACTATGTAATTCTTCTTAATAACTGTGTTTACCTGGGTGCATAATTAATTCTTCTGCTTATTTTAATAATTTAGGTTGATCATTGTGGTTAGAGTATTATTTTCAGTGCTGTACTTATCTCTTAATGCTATTTTTAACTGCAAACCTTTTTATTACATTTTGGATTTATAAGATTTATTCTTTGCTATGTTCCCTTTTTTGATAAAGGAAAGTTACTGATTATCCAAATAAATACATGAACACTTTTTGATTTGCATTGACTCTGCCACTTTGATTTATTAAATGGCTTGGATTGTAAGGAGTTAGAGTAGCAAAGGGTTCTGAGATTCTTTTAAATAGTGATGTAAATAGCCAAATCTTGTATGTTCTTTACCACAATGTTTCTACCCCTTCCTAATCAATAGCTATTTTGTAATTTTAAAGCACATTTCACTAATCGGTGACTTTCATTTGCTGGACCTCAGTTTCCAGAAGTCAGCACATTAAAAGGACATTAGGCTAGGGAAACTTACTCTCAAGCAAAGGGTTGCAAAAAAATTGTTCAAAAAAGTGGCCCAATTATTTGATGAAGGTTAGTTGATCCTAGTTGCAAAACATTTCTTTGAAAACTGCTTATTTTGAGTCTGCATTGGCTGAAATACACACTCAGCTTATAACGTTGTTTTGTTCTGATTAACCATCTATTTTTAGTCTTTCATATGCTGCGGTTCCAAACATCTTTAAAGAAATGCTGTCTGTTGTGTGTGTTTAAAAAATGACTGTGGAGTCTTTGTCATTTAAAATGAAATTGGCAGTGCAAAGGAAGGAAAATTTCCATCCCATTAAGTGCTTTTAATTGCAGTTATTATGAATGGTCTGACTCTGTCATACCTGAGTTGCTGCAAAGAGCAAGCTATTTTTAGCATTTTGTAGCCCAAAGCGACGGTTGCTACCCGACTGAGCCATAGCCAAACACCATTCTGCAGTTTCAAGATGAGTAGGTAAATTAAGTGCATTACCTGATGTGTCAGTATTAAAAGAAATTAATGAATATTATACTAATAGGCACTGGGATGTAAAGAAGGCATGAGAAATGCAGAAGTGAAGATGGTGCTTAAAAAACACAGAAAGATCAAAATGTACAAACTGTATCTTAAATAGAAAACTGTCCCCTTTCAGAATATAGAGGAAAGCAAGTAATTGCTTCTGAAGAATTTTACACACTTGCAAATAAATTTAAAAGTGAAAGTCGTGGAAGTGGTTTTTGCTTCCTCTGTATCATAGAATTGGTCTCAGTCAATATTTAATTATGTAAATGATATTTAATTATGTAAATGATATTTAATTATGTAAATGATATTTAATTATGTAAATGATATTTAATTATGTAAATGATATTTAATTATGTAAATTGTCGGCAAAATTATTGGATTGACGTTGATTAATGTTGGTAAAGAGAAGGGCAAGCATTGCATCTTGATTCACATCAGAATTCAGTCATTGCACATTCCTTTTTAATAGCAATGTTGGTGCATCACTATCTTGGCCTAAAAGGAACCAGTATGTCTGTTCAAATTTCTTTGGCTTCCATTAGTATATGAAACTTTAGCAATATGGGTATATTTCATCTTCATTTAGCACCCGTTCATAAATATTTGATTTAATGTTTAGCTATCACTTACCGTTTCCTAATAATATGGACAGCCTGATGATATTTCTAAGTATCCCAAGGTTATGCCAAAGGTTCTTGAGTTTTATATTTACTTTATGTTTTCACCTAGCAATGTGCTGTGACTCAGCTAGAACCAAGATATTTTTTTTTGCCTGAGGCAAAGGACAATATGTCATTATCTCTCTTTTCATACATAGAACTGGCCGGATTGGCAAATTACTTTTCTCTTTTTCAAATTTAAATAGGGTATCCTCTTGACCTCTGCTTGAGGAGAGCTTATGGGGTCCCAGAGTTGATTGAGTCATCTTCAACTCTTTGTTGTCTGAACCAGCTTTGTCACTCTATCAAAGGTGAAGGCTATCCTAATGTAGGGCATAAGGTAGGAAGACCATAAAAGATTGCTAAGCAAGATTCCAGACTCTCAATGACCACCTATGTTCAATCTAAGATACTGTCAAGTATAGAAGAGTAGGGAAGCTATTGATTAGTAGTTTCCTGGTATTCTAGTTATGTTCAGTCCCAAGCAAAAGTAAAAGATAACTGTTCTCTGGGCCAGCGATCACCAACTGGGTCCATGACAAAAGGTTGGTGGTCTGCAGAAAAATTATTTGCATTTTTTTATATTGCACTAAATCAGAGGTCCTCAAACTATGGCACCTGGATACATGCAATGAACATTTGTGTTGCTGCAGAGAGTATCCCCCTTCAGTGTCTTTATGTGTGGGTCAGAGGAGGGCAGAAATTCCGACTTGGGGTCTGCTTCAGCCTCCTGGTGTGGGCATTGGGCGAAGGCTGGAGGGAAGTGCTGCTGGTGGCGAAGAGCCAGTGGGCCTTGTTCCAGTGGAACTGCATCATGGCTTGGAACTAGCTGACCATCTCAGCTCGCTGAGCCTCCAGGTGCCGGTACCTGGCCTTGCACTCACACTGGTCTTTCCTCTGCTTGGAATGCCTATGCTTTTAGTCCTCATTGAGGTGTTTCTACTGAGGCTCCTTCTCAGTCAGATCCAATTTGAACTGAGCCAGCTGTTTTGCCAACTCTTTCTCATAGTGGCTGCTTAGCTCCAACAACTGCTTCCTGTTGGGGCACTAAGGAGCCCGGGCAGGGAAGCGAGGAGTGGCTGGAGGGGCGAGTAGAGGCCACCGAGGTGCCCCTCATTGTGAGTGACATCGAGTTGGCCATACCCACCCAGTCACATGACCACCTAGCCATGCCCACCCAGTCATTAGGCAGATCATATTAATGATCTGTGGGATTTAAAATTATGAATTTTGTGGTCTCTGAGGTCCCAAAGGTTGGTGACCCCTGCTTTGGGTAATAATGAGGATCTAGAAAACAGTCCTCACAAATATATTATATATATTGTGGAGAAGTCAACATAAGTATAGAGCTTCACCACCATTTCCTCTACAGAATAATACAATTTTCACATTTTAAAAATGTTATAAAGACTAAAGACAAATTCTAGGGAATTAAACACAAATTCCACTGTAAAAATTATGCAGTGTTGTAAATGTAGGGGTTCCATTTTTCTTATATTTACTTCAATAAAAAAAATGTTTGAATTAATTTCATTCATTCCAATCATCAGAGGTTTTCTTCATTACTTTTAATCATAATAATTTAAAACAGAAACAAGCAAGTGGGGACATAATTGAACAAATTACTGAAAACACTAATTTGACAACTATCTTTTGCATATAGGATATAAATTGCTTCTTATGAGTACAATATGATCCAACAGAAGAGCATTCCTCTCTGGCTAACTTTGCTATCCAAAACAATGCAAAGTATGTTTGAAACCAGGCTGTGATAGCAATTGATACTTGCATAACGCCAAGAAAAATCTCAGATTAAATATTTATAGTGTGGATTATACCTTATGGCATGTATAATATATGCATATACATGCAGTGCACCCACCCTTTTTCACCCTTGCAGTAATAGGAATGTGTGCTTAACTTTCTCACTTTTTAAAAATGCTTATTTAATCAGTGTTAATTAAACCCAATTGTTAAAAAAGGCAAGTGTATTTCTATCAGTACAATCCAAATTTTACAAATTTTTATTCTTGATCTCCAAAATAGGACAAAGATGTTGCACTTTGTGTCAACTACTCTGCATAAAATATTAGATACTGTGATTTTGCATACATGGATTCTGTGAAGTATTGAAAGGCAAGACATAAAACTCTTTGCAAAGGGAAAATGGCACACATTATTAAAAATAAAAGCTTCCAAAAATATACTGCATGTAACAATGTTTTTCAATAAAGTAGTAAAAATATTAGAAAAATGATGCATCTCTATGCTTTCCTATAATATTATAATGTTATATGCATGTGATAATGTAGTAATAATTGGTTCATGCTTGATGGATTGGATGTACAAGATCTCTGAGTTTTTAATGAACTTTTTAAAACTCAATTGTTAAAAAAAGGCAAGTGTATTTATATCAGTACAATCCAAATTTTACAAATTTTAATGAACTTTTTTCATTGCCATACACTTCATGCCACCTGTCACTCAAATACAGCTTAAAACAATAATTCTACAGCAAACATTAATTTAAAAAAATACTTTGGTGTATGTAGTGATGCCAAAGCCAAGAAACAATGCAGTTGCTTTTTAAAGTTACGGACCACTGCCACATTTGCACTGTAATTTCCAAACAACTATAATTGGACTTGGGGCACTGAACAGCTGTAGTTAATCACATGACTACGTGGCAATAGCTCTTATTGGTGTTTGCAGGACTTCAAGTTAAATTGCGATTTTTAAATATGCTTAAAATAGAAACAGGAAATAAAATCCTGCACAACTGTCAAATCTTGAACATTTTTAATATTCTTTCATACACTCTTGTAATCTAATGCTGAAATACCATACAAATTTACTTGGAAAAATTGATACTTATGAAATATTTATTCTATTTACATAGACATATAGATTTACAAATGTATAGAATTATATATAGTCTCTGCCCTAAATATTCTTTTCAACAGTGCTTTATATCAGCATTTCCGTTAAATCGTTCCTTCCTGCAGATGTGTTATCAGAAGTTAATGTTTTGTTTTGGACTGAGCAAGCACCCCCAAGCTAGTTACGAGTCAGTTTACTGACAAGAAGTACTTCAGAGAGTTACAAAGGCATGCATAGAACAAGTTATACAGATGCAAGCCATGGGAAAGATAGCAAGATGTAGAATGGGTGGCCAGAGTGAAGCTGTAGAAGACAAACTAGTGCAGGTTCAGAAAAAATGGGGAAAGGGAGCCTCTGAGAAGCAAGGGTCCATGACATTCCAGAAGTTAATAACATAGAAAGTATTCAACGAATTCAAGAGTCAAGGAGCGTAACAGAAAGTAAGGTACAAGAAGAGAAAGTCAAAGGTCAAAGAGTTGTTTCCAACAGAGGCGTAGTCACTAGCTACTGTTCTTCAGTAAGGGCAGCTATGCTTTAAAGGTGTTGGCATGTTTCCTTCTCAAGGAAGCCCTTGGTAGCTGTCACATTTTGGGGTTGGACGTCTTTCCAAATAAGGCCCCCTCATCACCTGACTCCATTCTTACCTGCTTTTGGTGATTAAATGCTGACTGTTCTACTAACCTCTGAGGCTTGTAACTTGATGGATCAGGCCCTTGGGATCAGCCTATGACCTGTGAGCAGTTGCTTATTTGAGTTCATATAAGATTATGCTTGTATCATCAATGATAATGTCTAGCCCTCCTGTTTTCTGCCAGCCTCTTTTTCAATTGCCTTTGATTTTTCCAAGCATCAAGGACTTCTCTAGTGACTATTACTTTTTCAGTATGTGTTTATGTTGGTATATTAGGAAGACTAGATGCTTTCAAGCCTTCAATGTCGTGCAGCAATCTTCCTTTTTATGACCTGCTTGAATTATGCTTTTTTTTAAAAAAAAATGTTCACTGTTTCCATTAGTGTTGTTTGTCAAATTAGAGACAATATGGTGAGAAAAAACATCTATTACAGCTGAATAGGGAATGTTATTTTTCTTCTCTGTGTAGTGTAGCATTTTCCTTTATTTCTTCTTTCCTCTTTTTCTATATATGCTTTCTTATGTACTTTATGACTAAAGGCTTGGCAAATTTTAAGTGTATATTCATGAAGGATTCATCAATACTATTAATGAATGAAGAGAGAAAAAATGTCATCAAGCAGGTTTAATGATCTGCCTCCAGTTCCTTGAAAATACCTAATTTGCACATCTATCAGCTTTGCTACTGTTCTTTTTTTCAGTCATGTCAATGATAGATGCAATGACAACAAAGCCAGAGAGGGAAGGTCCTAGGCAAGGGGAATGTTTATGATTATTCAGTGATAGAGATGATAAAATAAGGGGTGTTATCAGTGAAATCCATCAAGCTTACATCTGCCTCTGGATCTCTTCTCAAATCTGAAAATATATAGACTTGAGGATAACAGAAAGTACAAGAAGAGAAAGTTCTATTACAAATATGTCTTCAGTTTTCCCTTATTTCATTTTTCCCCCTCAATTTTCAGAGCAGAGCAGTCTCAGGAATGATCAATCCTATATCTCTCAACTTTTATTATACTAAAATTTGTTTAATATAATTCACCTAGAAGAAGGAAAAGATAGTAAGAGAGAAATTCATATGTATTCTACTATTCTTTTTATTATACCTTGCTCGTATGAACTTAGACTTTCACCCAAATTTAGATTTTTTTTCTTTATTTTTAACCTTATTCAGTGTAATACATGTAATACAACTAAATTTCTGTACTGAGATGACCTCTGTTTTTTTTTAACTCTAAAGTTGCTATTGAAACTTTAATTTTTCCTTCCCCTCCAAATTGCTTTTTAAAATCCTGCTTTCTTTCTCATCTTTGTCCTGTCCTAACTAAATGTGTCTTTACAATATTTGTGTATGTTCTGTTGTGGGCTTCCTGCTGAATTATTTCTCATGAAGAACTATCATATTTGGGTGCACCTGGATAATTCTTATAAAGCAGAGTTTTCTGGTTATCCAGAAAGCAGTGGTTATACAGATTTTTTTGCAGACCAGACCTAGAAGTCTGGTAGTCTTAACAACCTGTTAACTTATTTTACTGAATAGCAAATGGAAGAACCACTCTATGAATTCAGGAGCTGAAAGAACCAATCAAAATATGAGACCATCATGAAGAGTTATCAACATTGAATGTATCTTTACAACAATCATTGTATGTAGCAAACACATTTTTGAATTAAGAAGCTGTTTTATTATGCATCTTGCCATGGCATAATTCCTTTCCGATGCCATCGAAATGTATCTGAACAATTCATATATAAATTCTGTAGTTTTACTGAATAGGTACTCTAATTATTAAAAAGTGATTTACACTCCCAGAGAAAAAAATTAAAGTGAATTGAAACAAAACTGAGAAGCATTGAAATAGAATGAGAGATTATTGTTGAGAACCTTTGTAGTCATGTATTTTCTTTGCTAACACATTAGTATGAAAAAGAACAAAGAATTCTAATTAATTTTATTCATTCTAATAAATTTGCATTGACCTTGCAATATGAAAGTAGACAACCAAGTTGTCAGAGCTTTCTAATGTATACATATGGATTCCTTTGAATTAAGGATTTTGTTGTGTGAAACAAAAATAGTGAATATGACCAATTTATGTAAATATCTATTAGGCACATCAATGATGCATGGCATCTAACCTGCTTCATTTGCTTTCAAGACAAACAAATGAGTATATTTTTCTATTAATAGATTTCTGGCATTTCATCCGAACTTGCACTGTTCCCTCACTGTGTTGAGCATTATTTCCTGTGCTTCAGTAAAACACAAATCATAGTTCTTTATCTTTTCTTCCTTTCTAATGAAATATAACTTTTTGTGATTTTATAAATAGAGTGAAGCATATGTGTTGGCAACCAATATAGTTTAACCCCATGTCAGTAAGATTCCACAACTTTCACAAAAATGTCTCTATAGAATTAAAAAGAGCAACTCTACCTCATGTGATTGGAGCATCAGATCTACTTGGGACACATTTTTTGTCTTTAGTAATAATGTATTAATTTACATATTTGTTTCTAAGCAAAGACAGACACTGAGAATTCCAACCTCACACAGACAGCTGTTTTATGAAAGGATTTATATTGGAATAATCACCTAGGAAACCAACTGTCCTTTCATTTTTTAAGAGACCGATCATTTTTGAGATAAGAATTTTTAAAGCCTTTTTATTTCCCTTATTTGGCATTAACTATTTTTCTTTTAACCAGCTTCTTCGCTGTTCCTTTCTGACCTAGCAAACTCCTTCAATATAAAAATGAAACCAGCAGCAAACATATACTATTATTGGCAATCAAACCACACTTTAAGGTGGTATCAAAGGAACCATACAGAATAACTTGTAGCCAAAGAATGAAAAATGCAAACTAAAATTCAGAGCTACAAATTCCATGGGATGAGCTTGGATATAACACTAAATCAACATTTTTTTCAAATATATCGGAGTCTACTCTCATATTTGACTATATTGACAGGAAATTATAGATGTTAGAGTGTGACATATATGGAGGTGGGGGACATTCCATTCCATTCCCTCCTTTTCCATTTTAAACATTCTTAAAGGTAAAATGTTCCCCTCACACATATGTGCTAGTCGTTCCCAACTCTAGAGGGCTGTGCTCATCTCTATTTCAAAGCCAAAGAGCCTTATTGTATTTTTAAGTGTTTTTGAACTGCTAGGTTGGCAGAAGGTGGGACAAGTAAGGGGGAGATAACTCTGTTACACAGCATTAGGGATTCGAACCACCAACCTTTCTGATCAACAAGCTCAGCGTCTTAGCCACTGAGCCCCCTATGTCTAAATCGAAATAAACCTATTTACCTATTACCTAATAAACCTATTGCCCTTTGCAGTGTAGGTTTTTTTCTCCCTAAATCTCAAAAGATATAGAAATCTAGGATTATGCTCTAATCTTTCTTTTAATGTTTTTGTTATACTTACTAAAAGGTGTTCTGGGGCCTGATTTCATGTGGGAGATATGAATCATTTATGGTGCCTAAATCTGTCTTCCAAAAGTATTGTTTTTTCCCTACTCTTAAAGAAAAAAAAAGAGCTTTTGTGTTTTTATTACATCAGAGGGCTTCTGATTTTTATTGCACTTTCAAGTTATGAAAATGGTGTAGAAATTATTTTGTGACATACTTCACTGTCATCTCTCTTTTTGTCTGTACTTCCTGACCTTAAAAAGCCCACTTGGAGGCATAGCATGGTTTGACCAGTTCTGGAGAACCAGTAGCAGAAATTTTTGATAGTTCAGAGAACCACTAAATATCACTTCTGACTCCCCACTCCAGGGGAAGGTTACTGCAAAATCCCCATTTCCGATCAGCTGGGACTCAGGAGGTAGGGAATAGATGGGGTGGGGCCTGTCAGAGGTGGTATTGAGCAGTTCTCCAAGCTACTCAAAATTTCCACTACCAGTTCTTCAGAACTGGTCAGAACCTGCTGAATACCACCTCTGCTTAATACTATTTGAAAATTTAACCAAGTGTGATTAGTAAACCATAACGGATGCTGAGCCTGATGTGTGAATTTAGCCGTTCTGGCTTACCAACTTTGTTCAAACTAACCATGTCCGCATATTGTATTTTTTAATCAATAACTGTTACTTGATTCCTCATTCCTCTGCTGCAAAAAAATAAGATAAATTTAAGCATAATACTACCTAAGTTATTCATATCATGTCCTTCATCACTTTATTGTTCTAAGGTGTTTTTTATAGCTATCACTAATTTTGTTTTATGATTATTGCCAAGAGTTAAAAATGCATTCCAACAATTATTTTTGTAATAAAGCATCCCAAAGCAGATTTTGGAAGGGCTAATGGATGCTGAAAGAATGGAAAGCCAAAAATAATTTCAATTCTATTTATAAGAATGTATTTTTCCACTTTTCTCTTAGGAAGTGCTAACATAGGTTAATTATTTATATCTATAAAGATGAAATGGAGGAAAACAGCTTTTGGGTTATTGTTTTTTCATTGGTTTAAATAATTTGGAGTTTGAAAGAATATATGTCTATGGAGATTCTCAGTCATCCAGGTCATGGTTGTCCCAAAATTCAAAATAGATCTAGACTTCCTGGTCTTTCTTTCAATAATTTTTCCTTCTCATCGAACAAACATTTTCAGCTCTAACTAGATGGTGAGGATGGAAGGATTTATACTCCTTTCAGGCAGCTGGTCATTTGCATTCTTTCAGAGAGTCACCGAGGCCACCTGGAGGTTTGTCATCAGAGTCATAGTCCTTTCAACATCTCCAAGAAGGCTCCACACCCATTTTACACTCAGGTGACCCTGATGACACAGATAAACTTCAACGACTCTCTAAAAGAATGCAAATGACCAGCTGTCTGCAAGGAGTATACATCCTTTCATTCCCCACCACACAGTCACACTGAAGAAGGTTCTTAGATGAGAAGCGAACGTCTTCAAAGAAAAACCAGAAAATCCAGTTGCCTCTTGAAAAAGCATCTTTGGGACATTGAAATAATATAATTCTAATGCTATCTTTTACTCTGTCAGAAGTTACATGCATGTTGACGTAGATCTTTCTTTGTTACAGACAACTTCACACAAAGGAAACAGTGGAAAGTTTGAGCCTTTCTATTCTATACTTCTTTTGAAGAGCATAATGTGGGTGGATCTAGGAGTGTACAAGCAAAAATGCTGTAATCGTATAATTAGTACTAGGAACTGAGTCTTTTTCATGATGTTATACTAGCTTGGGGCAAGAATAGGCTATTAAACTGAAAGTTCAATACTTACTTAGGGATATGCTCAATGAACTCCATTGGTTTTATTTCTGAGTAGTCATACATAAGGTTGCAATCTTGTTTTATTATGTTTAATGTATAGCAAGGGACACATTAAGTATTTTCAACTGTTATTCCTAATGAGATGCCAAACTTTACAGAGAATTAGTAAAACTGGTAAATAAAACCAGTTTATATATATAAACCTTATAAATAAAAACCTTACATATGTAAAAAAACATATATAAACATTATTCTAGAAAGTAGATAATATATTTCTTATTCATATTGCAGTAAAGAAAAATGAGAAAGAGTTATTTGCTTTTAGTAGGGCAGGGGAGAATTTATTCTAGCGAGTCCCTGTTCATATTCTTATTGTCTGAGGATATTTCATTTAACATTCAGTAGTTTGATGTTCAGATGTACAAAGCAATAAGGACGAGGGAAGGAAGGAAGAGCCCTTTTACAATAAAATGCTTACCTCTGATTGATTTGCACCTGTCTTCCACCCTTATGTTAAGATGCCAGTGAAATAATAGCCGAAATGAAATCATGATGGAAAGGTTCATGTTAACACAATTTATTACTGTTGAAATAGATTTTTCTTGAGGGAAAAACAGTTCCATTAGCCAAACTTCTACATTTCATCCTTTTTATTTCAGAGTGCTTGGATGGATTTTTTTTAAATTTAATTTTAGGATATAGTTTGAGAACTTGTTATTTCTGCAGTTTATTGTATATTTTAGCGTTTTTGAATACAGTATTTATAACAGTTATAATGTGAGTGAATAATATTGTCTAGAATTTGTCATTTGTTATAATTAAAGATTGATATTCACTGTTGAATTCAATGTTTGTATGATAAATTAGATGAATTTTGTATTTAGTATGAAAAAAGAGCCAGTTTGGCATAGGGGTTAAGTCATTAGGCTAGAAAACGGAAGTGTGAGTTCTGCCTTGGACATAAAGCCAACTGGGTGACCTTGGGCTAGCTACATTCTCTAAGCCTTAGGAAGGAGGCAATGCAAACTTCTGAAAACCCCTGACTTATCCAGGCAGTCTTCAAGAATCAAACACAAATGAATGGAAGAAAAAATAAATAAAAGGACAAAATGCTTTGCTCTTTTTAATGGATAGCCAAGTTAATAAATACTTTGATAATTAAGCTAATTATGTGTTTATAATCCTATATAAAACATATTTTTCATGTAATAGTAACTGTTATTATTATTACAGAAATTTATACAGCTAATATTATCCTTGGCTTGGCTTTTCCATTACTTCTGTAATGTTGTAAATTACATTTCTGGGATGCAGCAACAGCCAATGTAATACGTCTCATTCAATCATATAAGCTAGATAAGATGTGACAACTTTGGGAAGCAAGAAGGGAGAAATACAATGCCCAAAGCTGATAATCATTAAAACCTTAGGGCTTATTTAGATCAGTCTATGAGAGGGTCTGTTAATTTCATACTAATATAATATAATAAAGGTTGTGAGAGATGAATGCTGGTATTCTTTTTTTTTAAAGGAAGAAACAGAAAACATGCTGTTTTAATATATTGCACTATTTAAATTTGCCTTTAAGCTATTTAAAGGAGGCAATTGAGAAATACTGGCTAAATCTGTTTTATCCCAAATGCCCAGATGTTCCAAGGATAAAGGTGGAATTGCAGTTAAGTCTCATTCAGATGGCCATCTCCAATACCACTAAGGGATGATTCCACAGAAGACACTAAAATATATGCACCTTGGATATAAGTAGGATGAGCTTAAGAATAGCATCTGGCTTTGCAGTGCAAATATTCCATATCCTGAAAAGGAGGAAAGAAAATCCCTCCCCCAAAATCTATTTAATAGAGAGAGAAAAATATTTTTTTCCAAGCCCAGTTCTGATTAGTACATGACATAATCAGAATTACAATGAGTTGATTTGGAGATTATTTTTGTCCATAGCCTATAGTATTTTGTTCCTAATATTGCATTAGCCTGAGAAAAAAATTCAGGCTAAGTTCTGTATCTTTACGGGTATTAATGTTCCTTCAGAAGTTGTGGAATTTCATCACTGGAAGCTTTTAAGAAGAGGCAGGACTGCCATCTGTCAGAAACGGTGTACGATCTCCTGCTAGGGCGGATGTGTTGGACTAGATGAACTACAAGGTCCCTTCCAACTCTGTTAATCTTTTGTCTGTCTGTCTGTCTGTCTATTTGTTTGTTTATCTTCACAGGCTTCTATAGTCTCCAACATACAATGTTCTATAATGCAACTAGAAATTATACATGTGGCTGATAGACTGGAATTCGGTCTTTAAGATGCTCAAAGACCAAGATTTCCACTGGATTTATGAATTCTTCTCAGAAGCTTGATATGGTTCCACTATGCTTATAATGCAAAGAGCACTAGCATAACATAAAACATTGTTTCAGGGTTGCTATTATATTCTATATATCTATATATCTATTTATCTATATATCTATATATCTATACATACATACATACATACATACATACATACATACATACATACATAAATACATACATACATACATTAGCAACCCTAAAAATGTTTGTATGTATACACATACACACACACACATGAATATTTAGATAAGATTCAGACCATATGTTTCAAAACCATTCATGGTATCCATCATTCTTCAACGTGTTCCTTCCTCAAGCTGGTGATAGGGAAAGATATCAACTCATTGTTCCTAGACAGTTGTGGCCATGATTGCAAATAGCAGGAATTGAAATGAAATATTTAGCGAGTACTATATTGGGAAATATATTTATGTTCCTGAAAATGAGACAATGTCAAGCCTGCCTCCATTCTTAAGAAAGAAAACTCCCAACTCCACTGAATTAGAGAAGAGGTACTTTTACTAAGTTTGAAATAATAGCAGCAAAAGCAAGGCAAGATCTGATTCAAAATGTGTGAAAGTTACACATTGAAAGTCATCCCAAATCCCTTTCACCAGAGTCCAGCACTAAGAGTCCAATCAACATCCAATATGATATTATGGGAAAGCTGCTCTTCAGGTATTTCTCACATCTGAGGATGGTTGGCCTTGATAGAGTATAAACAATTCCACTCAGCAGCACCATAATTCATGAGTATCAATCTCCCTTCCAGTTCTCATGGGACTACTACACACCAGCTCGCTTCCCCATCCCAAATGCACATGCCCTACCTCCCCATTTCTAGGGCAGCTGATAGCAAGCACACTGCAGAAACCCATGCGGGAGATCCAGCTGACATTCAGCAGAGTGGGAAATATTGCCCAGCCAGCATAGCCAAAAAATATTCTACTTGGGAATTCTGAACGCTGCATCTGAAAGAAGATTCCTGCAAACATTTTGGTCACAGCCTCTCATCAAGTCTTTTCTTTACAATGCTGCCATTTATCAACCAGTGGTATGTCTTGTAGCAAACAGCATTTATTGCTCAGATTACTTTTTAATACTTGGAGCTTGAATGAAAGAGAAAATGAGGTCATGACCAGTCTGAACAGATAAATGAGGTATTCATGAAAGGTTTCAGACAACATTGAGCAAAAACAAAATACTGTGTAACCTAATTTATACAAGCTAAATAAAGTGCTACAGCTTATGAAAACACAGATCAGTTCAAGGTCTTGTTTCCCAAATACCCTGACAGAAGAATGAATATACACTGGGAAGCTTAGGTTTATTTATTGTGTGCATGTATATTATTTCAAAATGAAAGTCAGTTTGATGTAATGGTTAAAGGCATTGGATTAGAAGCCATGATGCCCTGAGTGCTAGACCTGCCTTAGGCAAAGAAGCTGGCTGGGTGATTGTGGTCAGTCTCTTTCTCTCAGTCTCTAGGAAGAAGACACTGACAAAACCACTTCTGAAGATATTGTTCTCATAGTATCCTGAAGTCAGGATTGACTTGATGGACAATAACAACCATAATTTCAAAATAATTCTCATCTAAATGAGACCATATCGGTTTGTAAAATATTTATAATGTTAACTAGAAAAGAATGCCTACAATGTAATTAGCCTACTACATTCCAAAAAAGAAAATCTTGCTGCAAACCAATAATCCTTCTTTAAAATTGAGCTAAGTTTTTATCGAAAGTGACAAATTTTACACTAAGGAAAACTTTTCTCAGACTTCCTGCTGCTTTTAGCTGCTGGTAAAAGATAAGCTTTCATTTTTAAAAAAGTAAACCTGTGGGGTTTTTTTCTCTTTAGTGAGATATAGTGAGGAATACACCAAAGCAGTTCTACCAAAGCAATTCTTAGAATCCGGCATAGGTCCTTCTTCTTTTGCATCCAATATTTCTGTCAATGTTTCATCAATTACTGTAGTGTTTCAACTTAGTAATGGCTCAATAAGATTTAATTTTGTCTTCTAGTACTACAGCTTCTTGTAATTAATTAGTATTTTCTAAGATATCTTGGATGTTCACATCTCTTTTATAGATAATTTCAATTATATTCTTTCCATCTTTGTACATTGGCTTTTTTTAATGTTATCATTTTAAGCCTGGAATCTACTTCTCAGTTTCGAGATGTTTTGGAAGACTTTCTTTGATTTGCTGTGTCTGTTGCATGCGCAGAAGCACTGCGTGAGAGAGAGGGCGGGGGGAATTTATTTATTTATTTATTTATTTATTTATTTATTTATTTATTTATTTATTTATTTATTTATTTATTTATTTACTTATTTATTTTACCGTGCTTCTAGACCGCCCCCTCTCCCGAAAGGGACTCGGGGCGGTGTACAGTCCATATAAAGAATATATCAAAATACAATCAATAAAAGAATTAAGTATGTACAGTTAAATATGGAGGAGGTTAAAATCGAATTAAAAAGAACTGTACAGAGCAAGTATATATAAATATAATATTAAAACCCCTAGGACGCACATAAATTAAATTAAAAACAATACCCCTAAAATAACCAGTTAATAGTACGTTTACCAGGAGGAACAGTTGTAATTAAGCCAGGCCTGCTAGTCGGAACAGGTGAGTCTTCAATTTTTGCCGGAAGGAGCGGAGGTCAGTGGTGGTTCTGATGTCTGGGGGGAGGTCATTCCAGAGGGTTGGGCCCATCACAGAGAAGGCCCTACTCCTTGGTGTCGCCCGTTGGCATTGCCTAGTGGACGGCACCAGGAGAAGCCCCTCCCTGTGTGAGCGAATTGGCCGCAGGGAAGTATGTGGGAGTATGTGGGAATGAGCCCGAACAGGTAGTAAAAATATTTGCAACCCACTAGTGGTCTTTAAATATATACATTTTTAAGATCACTTCTTGTGTTTTCTAACAGCTCTCTGAAATTAAGTATAATCTTTATTGTCATTGTACTTAAACACAACAAAATTCTATATTAAGTTCCTTTCTGAAATATTTTCTTTGCTTTTTTTTTTCTCTTCTTGTCAATTTCTACCATATGTTCTCACATCCAGTTTCCTGTCTTCTGTTTCTTAATCTTTGGCATTCTCTTTCCACTTTTATTGTAGCAACCTTGGTTTCATTCATAGGTCTTCTGGTTCTCTATGAGGCTTCAAGACTAATTAATATTATTTGGACTTCGGTTGCATTGTATGCAAGTTCTGTTTTCTTCCCGATTATAAATGTAATGTCATTCTTTTTTTTTCTTTTTCTTTTTTCGTAAGATGGAATCTTGGGGGGTTTGTATCTCCAGGGTCTGGTGATATGGCATCTTTACCCTGGATGGAGCTGGTTTGCAATTTGAGAGTCCTCCTAGACTCACAGCTTCTGCTCAATGCGAGCTCCTGGAAACTACAATTGTTCCAGGATACAGTGGCACACACAGTGTTGGGTAGCTATAGGTTTGACCATATTACCCCCCTGTTGCATAAGCTGTGTGGTCCCTCAGTTTCTTCCCAGATATAATTCATGGTGTTGATTGTTACCTTTAAAGACAACATAACATGGGATCTTGTTAACCCTATAAGAAAGTTCAAATAAGAAGCACAATAATGAATATTAGCTTACTGTTTGTTGTAAAATTTCATTAACCGAATCTTGCATGTTCTCTTCCCTTCCTTTTCTTTTTACTCTCTGAAAAAGTAGGGAAGGTACCTTCTGAAATACTGTCCATGCTCCTCTGCTTTAATGAACTAAGATATATTTTGCATGATAGTTGTTTAGTTTTCAGGTCTTCCCAGGATTGCCCTTTCCTGATGTTATCAGAGATAACAGCACCAGAGCAGATAAGATGATCCAGGTCCCTTGCTTTAAACATTACCACCTTGTAAGTCATTGGAAGCATACCTTTTCTGTTGCAGCCCCTGAATTGTGGCATGCCATTCCCCAAAATATGATAGCCTCACCCCTACCCTTTTAACCTTCAGAAGAGCACTCAAGATCTGCTGTGCCTGCAAATATTGTGAAATGGTAAGGTTAGAGTAGGAGAGATTGTGTAGGTTGCATCAAGGGAATGTGACTTAGATGCCATATTTTTCGGGGGGGGGGGTATATTTGTTTTATTGTTTTTGTTTTTATAGTTTTATTCTTGGTTATAAGCCACCCAGAGTTTGGCTGTAAGATAAGTATCTATGCAAATATTTTAAATAAATACGTAAAAATGCTTCTGAGGTTTCATATTTCCAATGTCCTCCCTTTTGTAGTTTCAGATTTTCTTTTTCCTGAATGCAAATTTCAACAACTAGATTCTAAAAGGCTTTAATATAGTTATGTTATAAACACCATTGGTATTGCAACAACAACAACAACAACAACAACAATAATAATAATAATAATAATAATAATAATAATAATAACTTTTCCTGAGTAATATGTTGAGTGCCATTCAATCTGACAGGTCTATCATTTATTTATTTATTTAAAACTTATATGCCCCATCTCTCACTGTCCAAGGCAATTATCCAGCACTATGGCATCAATCACTTTATATTGTCTGTCTAGGTCAGTGTTTCTCAAACTTGGCGACTTTAAGTCCTGTGGACTTCAACTCCCAGAATTCCCCAGCCAGCTATGCTGGCTGGGGGATTCTGGGAGTTGAAGTCCACAGGACTTAAAGTCGCCAAGTTTGAGAAACACTGGTCTAGGTGGTTTTCTTGGTTAAATGCAGGAGTAGTTTATCTTTGCCTTCTCTTAATGCCATATAAATAGATATCTTTGCCATTGTCACTAAAAAGATTGTGCACCTCCAACATTCTCCTGTATCATTTCTGCACATGGTAGTGTGTCCGGGAATAAAAAGCTATGGGGGCTTCCGAGCCGTTGGGGAGGACATGGCTTAGGACAGCCCCCAAACCCACGGGGGAGGCGTCACACGCTAGAGTCAGGGGCATCCTGTCACTATATTGGACTAGGACTGCCTCTGACGTCAGCATGTCTTTGACAGCCGCGAACGCATGCGCTTCGCGGCTGCCCCAGCGCCAGGCCGCAGATCGGTCGAGCAACCGATGCAGCGGCTCAGCTAGTGACGCCTTGTGCGGCAAAAATGGCGCGTAGAAATTTAAAAGCCCTAAGAACGACTGCAGCTCCGCCTTAGAGGCGGGGGTGGGGGCGTTCTTAATGCCTGCGACTTTAGCGGGGGTGGGGTGGATTCCGTGAGCGTCTATGGAGAAGCCTAGGAAGTCCACTTTAGGCACAGCAAATGAGCATTTGCTGCGCTTTAATTTGAGACCCGCGCCCCTAAAACGGTCGAGGACCTTCCCCAATATTTCGAGGAGTCCTGAGCGGCTGGACGCAGCGATCAGGACATCGTCAAAATAGGGTACAACGCCAGGGAGCCCATGGAGCAATCGCTCCATGAGGCTCTGGAAGATCCCCGGGGCCACGGAAACGCCGAATTGGAGGCGGCGGCAACGGAAAGCCCCTCGGTGGGTGACGATAGTCTGCGCAGCCGCCGCTTCGTCATCCACCAGGAGCTGCTGGTAGGCCTGCGCCATATCCAGTTTAGCGAAAATACAGCCCTGCCCCAGGGAGTGGAGCAGGTGCTGTACGACAGGGACTGGATAGGGGTTTGCCTGAAGGGCCAAATTGATGGTGGATTTAAAATCGGCGCAGAGGCGTATGGAGCCGTCGGCCTTCACGGGGACCACTATTGGGGTCTCCCAACGTGAGTAGTCAACAGGCTCCAAAACGCCCTGCGCCAGCAAACGGTCAATCTCCTCATCAACTTTGGCCCTTAAGGCAAAAGGCACCCTGCGGGCCTTCAGCCTAATGGGAGCAACCTGGGGATCTAAGTTAAGGGAGATGGGGGTGCCCTTGTACAGCCCCAGCTGGCCATCAAAGACGTTCGCGTAGGCGGAGATGACAGCGGCTACGTCAGGGGGCGTGTCTGAGATGGAATACACCCCCTGCACTGAGAGACCAAGGGCGGGGAACCAATCCAGCCCCAGCAATGCGGGGAGGGGCTTCTCGACAACCAGGATTGGCAGGCAACCCGAAAACCCCCCGTATTCAACCCTAACCGTATAGCAGCCCAGGGTTGGGATAAGTGACCCCTGATAGTCCCTTAGGGCCACGGGGCTGGCAGTCAATTGGCGTTTCAGGACGCCGGGGCAAAGTTTGTTAAAGTCAGCCCAGGCAATTATGGAGCGGGACGAGCCGGAGTCCACCTTCATCACGCAAGGCACGCCCTCAATGAGGACTGACGCCTTGATTCTGTCCGCACCTGCGGAGGCCTGGTAGATCGCCTCAGCAGGGGCGGCTGCTGGGCCTGGCTCCACGGCATAGCAGCTGGCTCTCGTGCGCGGCTGGCGGCGGGGCTGCTGCGGTCCTGCTGTCATCTGCTGGCCCGTGGCTCCTTGGGGTGGTGGTGGAGGCAGCACAGCCCGGCAAACTTGGGCCAGGTGCCCCTTTTTCGAGCACCGGCGGCAGATGGACGCCCGGAATGGGCAGGCTGCCCGGTCGTGGCTGCCCCCGCAGCCTAGGCAGGCCGTCATAGTCCGGCTCGCAGGTCGCGGATTGCGGCGTCTCTGCAGCTCCGCCAGACGGGCCACCAGCTCTTCCTCTTCTTCAGCCGGGCTGGGCAACGGCACCAGTTGATCTATGAGGCAAGTGCGTGCTGGAAGAGACGGTAGCTGGTGGCGGTCCATTTCAGCGGTGGATTGCTCGGACAACTCCACCGCCCGTGCCTCAGCGACCGCCTCGGCCAGGGTGATTTTTGGCCGAGCCAGGAGGCGCCTCTTCAGCCGGAGGTCCTTGACCCCGCTGACGAATTGTTCCACCAGGTTGTCCTCCAAGTCCAGGAACTCGCAGGGTATGGCCGTGGTCCGCAAGGACTGGAGGAATTGGCTGATGTCTTCGTGCGGCTTCTGGACGCACTGGCGGAATGTGTACCGCCGGGCAATCTTTGACGGAGTTGGGGCATAATGCCCCTTCAGCTTGGCCATTAGCGTATCCCAGTCGAGATCGTGGACTGGTAAAGGGGCTGCCAACGCCCGGGCGGCGTTGAACATCGGGGTTCCGCAGCTACTGAGGAAGAAACTGCATTTCTCCTCCATCGGAATACCCCGTTTTCCGTTGGCTCGCAGGAAGCACTCGAAGCGCTCTAAAAATCCAGTCCATCCTTCTCCATCGGTTCCGAAGGGAGCGAACGGAGGAAGCGATGACATAGCGGCTTGAAGTTGTGCGGCTCGGGGAGCTAAAACTCAAGCGGCTGTGCGAAGAGGTCGGGTTCCGTCAGGTTCGTCGCCTCAGGGAGATCCCATCCTCGTCGCCAGTGAAGAAGAGTGGGGAAAGATGAGGCTTGAGACTCTGAGGAACGTTCAACAATATTTTATTTGATATAACAGCAACAAGCAATACAGGAGAGAATCGCCGTTCCTCTGCCTGACAGCTATTTATACGAAGAGCTGTCAGACAGAGAAACCAATCAGGGAAGCAGAACAGCCCGCCTTCAGCCAAGCCGCGCCTGATTGGCTAAGGCGCGGCATGGCTGTTGCTAGCTGTCAACAGAGGGAAACCCGGTCGTATGTCGGGGAGGAAAGGAATATAACAGGTAGGTGCTGATTACTTTAGCTGTGCAGCTGGTATGATCTTCATGCCTTGAGTCACCCTGTTGAGATTATATTATACTAGCTGGATACCGTGTTTCATGATGAAGCCATGTGATTGGACTATGCAGGAGAAATTGGCTCAGTAGTGGTTGGTGATTGAAACACATATGGTAATATCGCTCCCACCACCTTGAATCCAGAATTAGTTCCATAGATGGAAGACGTAAACATTTTGGTGAAGTAACGACATTTAGTACTGTACGGAGCCCCAGAATGCTCCTGAGTGAATGAGTGGAACATCTGCCATTTTGAACTGAGGTAATGGAATGTGAAGCAACTGGCAGTTGGAACAGAGTTCTTTTCAGGTCAGGAAGGAGAGTAAAACTCCTTAGCATCAGAGCATGTTAATTACTGTATAAGAAATACTAATGATCTAAGGGTCATTTCAAAAAATCCTTTCTTAGCGCGTACCTAGAAGCCAAGGGGGAATTTTAATTTTGTAGGCTTTATGGTTCTGGAGATTTCGTGATGAGTGGGTGGTATTTACCTTTTATATATATAGATTCATTTTGTTTCCTTGTCTATGTCAGTAATAGATTGCACTCAGTAAGAAGATGATTTTAGTGAGTTGTGAAAAGGCAGAAACATGACCTTAAAGCCTTACCTAGGTTTTCATTTTTCTTGTATGAGGGCTAAATGTACAGTAGGGCATTAGGAGCACATTGTCTTTTTTGCCTTCAGTGTCAAAGTTGTTCTTTCGTTCAGCAGAGAGGACTGCTTAAGGTGTGTAGGTGGCTTATTCAATTGAATCTGACATAACATGGCTGTCAGCAATGCAGCATCCACAAAGCAAAATGCATGACTCTTCCTCACAGATTTACTGTAGGAGCAGAATTCAGAATTTTGTATGTGAAAGGAGGAGGGAGAAAAGATGGCTATTAGCCAGTGCTTGTCTCTCTAATCTGCTCTAATTAATGTGGAGCCAATTTTATTCTGAGAAGTGGGGGAAAATGAGTTCAATTATATAATAGCAATACATAATTAATACATTATTAAATCATTACAATTATTACAACATTATTAAACCCATAAGTATAATAATTATGGGATGTCCCAAGTGACAATAATATTAATCTTCAAGGACTTTCTTAACAGCATACTTTAAACGGCAGTAAAAGTCAAGAGAGAAGGCACCATTCATATCTCCAAGGAAACACTGTTCCCTGAAGTTAAGGCCATAATTAAAAGGCAACGATTTCTCATTTTCCCCAAATTTTCCTCAGGGAAGATGCCCTCAGCATTCCTATTCAGCACATGTATACTGCAGAGATAGCTTCAATTAGAAGCACGGTCTTGCAGATAGTTCTACAAATATACAGGTGCCTAATTAATTAGGGATTGATAAGTCAAAGCCAATGCTTTGAATTGTGTCTAATAGCCAATTAGTCACTGTAGAGAGTAAGGATGATGACTTTGACAGAATTATGGTAGCTCTATTTCCAAGGTAACAAGGGCAAAATATATTTGAAGTGCACCACAGATGAATACTAGTCTATTTGAAAGAGATCCATCTCCCTAACTACAAGAACTTGCAATGCTTGTATTATGTATGAGTGATAGATATGAGTGCCAACAAGTAGGCTCCTGCGTTTTCTACCAGTTATAGCTTGGAAATCATCTTTAGAGACCAGTTCATGTAGAGCACATTGTAGTAATCTATGTAAGAGGTAACAAGGTTATAACTCTTCAGGGCTTCTTTCCTAGAAGGCTGAAACTGGTGCATCATCCAAAACTGGTGAAAGTCTTTTCTAGGCACAGCGTTCATCTGGGAAAATTTCTGACAAGTTTGAATTTGGAACTGGTGTAATATAGCACCAAACTGAACAGCATTATCATAACCCAGTATTTCCAATTCCCAACCTTTGAAGGTGGACCAGAAGGACCTCATGATCAGTGGTTTCAAATGCCACTGAATGACCCAAAAGAACATGGAAGGTTCACCCCACCATCCAGGAGCTGATAGAGGTCAAGCATCAGGACAACCACTGTGGCATTTGCCTCTGAAGCTAAATTGGAAAAGATCAAGGTAATCTATTTCATCTAGGTCACTATGTAAACCCGCTACTCACTCCCCAACCTTTCCTACAAAGGATAGGTTGGAGATTGATTATTGTCCAACATGGGCATCTAATAACATGACAAACTAACTTTTTTTTCAAATGACATATAGATAACACCCCTGACTAATCAATCTTCTTCCTCAAGTTTTTAATGTTTCAATGTTCTAAAAGTCCTCTTGTGACCTAGCTTTACCATCAGGCCTGGAGATCCCAGGGGACTAGGAATATCTTAAAATGGCTCTAATGTTGTGTTTAATCTACTGTCCCCTGTACCAGATAGTTGTATTTTTAACGACTATTTTAATAAGAGCTTTAAATTGCTTTATCTTTTTAATTTTAATAACTGTATGCTGCCCAAAGTCATTGCATGTGAGATTGACAGTGATACAAATTTACTAAATAAATAAATAACATGTTGCATTGTCCAACAGAATATCTACTACTTCACCGTCAGAATCCAGATTACTTTATAAGTAACTCAAAGTGGCAAACATACATAATATTTCTTTCTCCTCCTATTTTCCACACAACAACAACCCTGTTTGACCCAAAGTCACCCAATGAGTTTTCATGCCTAAGCAGGGGTAGGTTCCTGCCAGTTCTAACCTCTTCTATAGAAGAGGTTCCACAAATCTACAGTGCCATTTAGAACCAGTTCCAGCTCCCTCCCCCTGCCCGTCCACACATCATCAAGATGAAGAGCGAGAGGAGGAATTTTGGGAGTTGAAGTCCACAAGTCTTAAAGCTGTCACGTTTGAACACCCCTGGGTTTTTTTTCTAAAGGGTTAGGGGTGCAACGGTCTTGTAACCTGACAGCTTTAAGACTTGCGTGCTTCAAATGCCAGAGTTTCTGAGCCAACATTTTGGTTGCTAAACAAGAGGGTTGTTAAGTGAGTTTCACCACATTTTACAAGTTGGCCATGCCCACCCAGTCACATGACTGCCAAGCCACTCCCACCCGGTCACATGGCCAGCAAGCCACTTCCACCCAGTCACATGGCCAGCAAGTCACTCCCACCCAGTCACATGGCTGGCAAGCCACTCCCACAAAGCAGGCCACACCTACAGAAGAGGTTCTGAAAAATTTTGAAACCCACCACTGTGCCTAAGATTGGAACTAAAACTCACAATCTCCTCGTTTCTAGCCTGATGCCTTAACTGCTGAACAAAACTGCCAGAAATTAGCAATCTTATATTATATTGGCCTAGGCATTTCTTCTGCAAAAGTATCTGAAATATAACAAAATAGGTTGAATGAGAATGCTAACAGTTTACACAATTTTAGATGCTGTGTAGATAGATGCCAGAATTTACAGGAATGCCATCGGCCAAACCATATATATTTCCTCCTTAATCATTTAGGCCTGAAGCATAAACTCCTTAATTTTTTAGGAACTCAATTTAGCTCAAACTCACATATAACAACAAACGTTCCTTAAAAGTTAAAAAGAGTCTCCATAGAAATGTTTTTTTTAATTAAAGAACAAATTTCCAGAAAGCAATTTAAGGTGATGTTCTCCCTGGTGTTCTCTCCCTTACTTGTTTATACAAGTTCAAAAATCTTAACAATTTGACTATATTAGCACTGATTTTTAATTTATGGAATTAAATTTTAACAATAGGCAGTATATTTTCTAAAATACAAATCCATTTAAGTAAGTATTTAACCATATCAGTCTCATGAGCATAGACACATCCTTAAAGATGTTATACCCTGCCTACTACCAAGTGTTACACTGTTTCTGAAATTTCTCAGAGGGATTTGAGTAATCATTTTAGTCACTAAGAAGCAGATCAAAGATCATCTTCAAAAACGTACTGTGATTCATTCATCTTTTTCATGTTTCAGCAACATATGTTGTCCTGATTGCTGCTTTTTTATTTGATTTGAATTTGATTTTTGTGCTCCTCTAATTTTATTGAAATTCACAAGACAAAGGAAAGCTGGAAGACTGCTAACTTTCAGTATTTATCTAAACTAAGTAATGTGGACATATTACAAAACAGCACATTGTCTTCCATCTGTTTGCCCATTCTAATGACCTGTTTTCTAAAAGGAATTGAAGCTTTATTACATTGGAAATTGAAGAATAAGGAGCAGATTTGGTGTCAAGCTGGGAAAAATATCTTCAAATAACAAGTAACAGAACATAGATTTGAGCTCAGAATAAATCACTTATTTTGATCAAGTGATATTAAAGTATTAAAAGGTCAAAATAATATTTTTGCAACTACCTTTCTTAGAATTGGTTTGTTCAGCATTAATCTTGAAAAACAGCTTTTGAACACCTGCTCTTTAAAGCAACTTGCAAAATTTATGATGATTTGCTATCATGACACTGCTATCATGTCTCCCCTAGTCCAGCTTAAGAGAAAGAAGGACTAGGGGAGACATGATAGCAGTGTTCCAATATCTCAGGGGTTGCCACAAAGAAGAGGGAGTCAAACTATTCTCCAAGGCACCTGAGGGTAGAACAAGAAGCAATGGGTGGAAACTAATCAAGGAGAGAAGCAAGAACTGAGGAGAAACTTCCTGACAGTTAGAACAATTAATCAGTGGAACAGCTTGCCTCCAGAAGTTGTGAATGCCCCAACACTGGAAGTCTTTAAGAAGATGTTGGATAGCCATCTGTCTGAAAGGGTATAGGGTTTCCTGCCTAGGCAGGGGGTTGGACTAGAAGACCTCCAAGGTCCCTTCCAACTCTACTATTGTATTGTATTGTATTGTATTGTATTATTTAACATGTGTGATAGGTTTGTGGCTGCTCCATAACATTTACTACATCTTTAATACATGAATTATTGCCATAGCTATACCGTTTTATGATATTTACCATTTTATGTCAACATCATATATAAATAAAAAAGTATAAATATTCAGTACACCATAGAGAAGAATGATTGATTCTCTAATCAAGGGGTGGGGATTATTTATTATTCTTTTATTATTATTTAATATTTTTATTTCTTCTACATTGTATTTTCATTTTTTGTAAGCCACCTAGAGTTGCTGTGAGTAAGTAGGTGGCTATATAAATTTTCTAAAATAAATAAAGAAATTGATCTGCCATTTTGTCAAATCTGTTTAATTTGCTAATTTATGCATGCCTTGATGGGCTAATATTGTGTTTCTTCCATGCTTTTTACATTTTAGAATCTCACACCCATTTAATATTAATTAGGGACACGAAACCTGGATTTTGTGATCAGTCACAAGACATGGAATGAAAGTTGATGATAGGATAAGTGATAGTGAGAGTATCAGGGAGATGACCCTGATTCTAGGCAAGAGCCATTGTATAAGCAAAGTCCCAGAAACAAGAATTTCTTCGTGGAGAAGATGAACTCTCTCACCAACACTGATAGGGTAAGTCACTAGTATATATATAAAAAAGAGCAAGCCACACTTTCATCTAGCACTGATGTTGTTACCTAATTGGCTAAAGAAACAAAAACAACCAAGATCAGAGAGTATCAAAGGCTGTTAGAAGTAATAATATACTTTGGTTTAATCTTGATCAAATAAACCAATATTGTATTCTTTCCTTTTACTTCTAACAATCTTAATCTGTAATTCATTCAACAATTATCATAGGATTTTATTTCTCTTCTTTTCTTCTTTGTCTCATTCTGCAGGGTTCTTTAAGGTTTTAACAATCCTCTTTTCTAAATCCAATAGGAAAAATTATCCACTCTCTTGATTTGTATTTCCATTTTAAATTTTAAAACCTCATCAGTTTCTTTTGTGGGTCCAGGAAAACATCATTTCTAAGTCATTGTCATGGCCAGTCAGTTGTAAATCCAGTTTCAATGCCATCTCTATCTTGTCAGATAAAATTTGTTCTGCATTTGTCATTTCTTCAGTAACATATTTTGGACATAGTCTATTCATAGAAGCAGACATCCTTACTGACATTGATGATATTGTGGTTACTAATTTCTGATTCCATTTTTTCAAAAAGTATCCTTCAGTTTTTATTGTTACATTGTTTTGCATCATTTTATAGACTTGTATATCTTTATCTAATATCGTTAGCTCCCTGTAATGTCCAGTTGTTGAAATCATGAAATTGCTTGTGTTTTTATGCTATGTAAAAACTAAAACAGAATATATTTCCCATGACTACTGTTAGATATTAACATATATCGTAGCAAGTCTCCTCTCTGGTCCGCCGCTACGGCGGGAAACAGGTATCGTTCTGATTGGTCGAGAGGCGTACCCGACTCCTATAAAAGGGGAACCCTCCGGCCACAGAGCAAGCTGGATCACTACTACTACAAATAAAGAGCTGTTAAGTCACTTCGTGTCCGCAGTCTGTTCTCTCGTTGCCCAGATCTAACATTGGCGACGAGGATGGGATCGAGAGACAGATAGCACGAAGAACGCTACTTCAGAATCTCCGGATTTGATCCAGCCCAGGAATTCGGCAGAAATTCCGGCAGCCATCTCAGGACACCGCAGCGCGGCAAATTCAAACGAGAGAAGATGGCGATGCACACTCCCCCCGCTCCATTCGACCCAGCGAACGACGAATGGGAGGCATTCATGATTCGTTTCGAGTGTTTTCTCGAAGCGAACGAATACACGGGGATAACCGACGCCCGAAAGAAAAAGATCTTCCTCGGCTACTGTGGAAAAGAAGTCTTCAACACGGCCAGAGACCTCACCGCGCCTACTCCGATACAAGCGGTATCATGGACGGCGTTGCAACAGACCCTACAGACTCATTACGCGCCAAAACCTTCCCGCCACGTTTGCCACCAGGAATTCAACACGAGGAACCAGAAGGCGGGAGAATCAATCAACCAATACGTTGCAGCCCTACGTAAGGCATCAACTAACTGCGAGTTCAGGGATCTGGACGAGCATATCCTGGCGCAATTTGTTTGTGGGTTAAGGGACATTTCGCTACAAAAAAGGCTGTTGGCAAATCCAAATTTAACCCTACAAATAGCGCTAAATGAAGCAAGGGCATCCGAGTCAGCGGAAAGATCATCGGAAAGCATACAACGCGGATTCAACATAAGCCAACCAGCACCCAGGCAAACCAGAGTCCACTACGAGGACACCAACCCCGACTACGAGGATCCCGAGTTCGAGGACAGTCACCTGATGCGGAGCAGTCACATGAGGCCTGGGGGGAGACCCGGATTCCGTTTGCCGCCCTGCGCAAGCTGCGGAGGAAATCACCCCCGGTCTACCTGTCGGTTCAGGAACGTTGTTTGTTCACACTGCAACAAACTTGGGCACATCGCACGAGTGTGCCGGAGCGAAGTCCCTGCCTCACGGCAGCCACCTACGTACCGCCAACAGAAGCCAAACCCAGGGGCTTGGCGAAATCAAAAAGGGCGCCCAGAGAGAAATCCACAAGTGTTTACCCAGAGAGAAAATCCCCAAAGAGCTGAGCGAGCGTATTCCCAGAGAGATTATACACAAAGAGCTGAGAGAGCGTTCTATCAAGACGCTCAACGAGAGTATTTTCAGGATACAGATGCTGAGATAGAGTTGACCCAGAGAGAGGAATTGCGAACGTATCTCACCACAATAAGTCAGGTCCGCACCAAGCGGCCAAAAAAGCTGAAAGTCACAGTCCTCTTGGAGGGCTCACCTTGCGAGCTGGAAGTTGACACAGGATCGTCCCTGACGATCATTTCATGGGCATCCATGAAACAGGCTATCCCTAGCCTCAAAAAGAGCCAACTACGCGCTCCAGACATCCTGCTACGAGACTACCAGGGGAACCGAGTCCCCATCATGGGCCAAGGCACATTCCAGATCCGTTTCAAGGACATCGTAGCCCAGCTGCCCGTGACCATCGCCAGCGCACCGTTACAGAACCTTCTAGGACTAGATTGGTTTGAAGCCTTGGGGCTAGAAGTCACCGGAATCAACGCCGTGGAGAACAGCAGCGCTGAACAGATTTTTAAGGAGTTCGAGGATGTGTTCAGCCCCGGTCTCGGTAAGTATGTGGGTAAACCAATCTCATTCAATTTAGACCCCAAAGTGGCGCCAATCCGACTTAAACCGAGACGAGTGCCTTTTGCACTCCGCCCAAAAATAGATAAGGAGATAGATAAGTTAGTGGAGCAAGGAATCCTTGAGCCGGTGGATCACGCGCGCTGGGAAACTCCCATTGTGACCCCAGTCAAGCCAGACGGGTCAGTCCGCATCTGCGCGGACTATAAATGCACAATTAATGTCTCGCTACAACAAAGCGCATATCCTGTGCCAGTAGTACAACACTTATTGCACTCGTTGGGGCCAGGAAAGATATTTGCTAAATTAGACATGGCACAAGCTTACCAGCAGTTGCCCGTGAATAGCGCCACAGCGGAGGCCCAAACTATAGTGACGCATAGAGGAGCATTCAAATGCAACCGGCTACAATTCGGTGTGAGTATTGCTCCAGGTCTGTTCCAGAGCGTCATGGAACGGCTTTTGCAAGGGATACCGGGAGTCATCCCCTATTTCGACGACATCTTGGTGTCCGCTGCAAACGAGGAGCAACTATTAAAAAGAGTCAGAACTGTTTTGGCCAGAATCAGAGAAAAGGGTCTCCGCCTCAAAAAGGAGAAATGCCAAATTAACGTGCCTAGCGTAGAATTCCTGGGATATAGAATCGATGTTCAGGGAATACACCCCACTTCAAAGAAAATTAAGGCGATCCAGGACGCCCCCACACCACGAAATCAGACCGAGTTGCAGGCCTTCCTCGGACTACTTAACTTCTACAGCGTTTTTTCTGAGACAGAAGGCAACCGTTGCTGAACCATTACATCGACTACTCCAGAGAAACACAACATGGAGATGGGGACGATCCGAAGCAGCAGCTTTCAACGCAGTAAAGCGCCTACTCACAACCGACTCGCTACTAGTTCAATACAGCCAGACGCTCCCACTGGTATTGACCTGCGATGCATCCCCATTCGGCATCGGCGCAGTCCTCAGCCACAGAATGCCAAACGGGAACGAAGCACCCATCGCCTTCTACTCCAGGACTCTTTCATCGGCCGAGAGGAACTACAGCCAGATGGACAGGGAAGTGTTAGCCGCTGTCGCTGGAGTTAAACGTTTTCATGAATACCTCTATGGGCGCGACTTCGAGCTGATTACGGATCACAAACCACTGTTGGGACTCTTGGCGGGAAACCGCCCCACACCAGTCTCCCTTTCTCCACGCATGACCAGGTGGACTGTTTTCCTGGCTGCATATTCATACAAGCTGATACATCGACCGGGCTCCACTCTAGGACACGCAGACGCACTCAGCCGTTGCCCACTACCGGACCTTTTGCCAGACCCCACTCCCGAAGTACCGGTGCTACTCATTGACTGTTTGGACTCAGGACCGGTTTCTTCCTGCGACATTGCAAGGTTCTCTTCTAAAGACAATATAATAAAGCAAGTTCAAACTTGGGTTTGGAGGGGGTGGCCGAAGGGAAACGTGGACCCGGAATTCAAAACATTTTGGTCAAAACGGGATGAACTCTCAGTGTTACAAGGTTGTTTATTGTGGGGGGATCGAGTTGTTATTCCTTATGCATTACGTAGAAATGTGTTAGATGCATTACATGTTGGTCATCCGGGGATTGTTAGGATGAAGGCGTTAGCAAGAAGTTACGTTTGGTGGCCAAACATGGACAAAGAGATAGAGGAATGGGTGGCCACTTGCGATCCATGCCAAGAATCGAGACCAGCACCCCCGGAAGCGCCCGCCACAGAATGGGAAAAGCCCAAAGCACCCTGGTCGAGAATACACATCGACTTCGCAGGGCCAGTTCAAGGTCAGACTTTCCTTATAGTTGTGGATGCATACTCCAAATGGCTAGAAGTAGTCCTAATGACTTCAACCACGGCAGAGGCAGTCATTAAGGTTCTACGGCGACTTTTCGCCACTCATGGCCTGCCCGACCTCCTGGTCTCTGATAACGGGCCCCAGTTCACGGCCATGCAATTCGAAACGTATTTAGCAGGTCAGGGAATTCGGCATGCCCTCGTCGCGCCATTCCATCCGGCATCAAACGGACAGGCGGAGAGAATGGTGCGATCCGCAAAAGAGGCCCTCGCTAGGATGGGTCCAGGTGATTGGCAAACACGCATTGACCATTACCTATTAATTCAACACATTACCCCCAGCGCAACGACGGGTAGGAGCCCCGCTGAGCTACTCATGAGCCGCCGTCTACGTTCTCACCTGGACCGTCTTCACCCAAATTACTCTGCCACAGCACCCCCAGACTCCACAAGCAAAATTCGGAGTTTTAGCATAGGGGATTCGGTATACGCCCACAATAATAATAATAATAAATAATAAATTGAATTTATTAGCCGCTCCCTTTCCAAGTAGGACTCGGGGCGGCGTACAATGGAGCATATAAAACATAGAAAATGTATAAAAAACAAATAGACATACATACATACCAAACACATATACACATACACGGACACGGACACGGAGGAGGTAACAAATTACATCATATAGACAGTTAAAATTAGCATTAAAATACCCCAATTGTAAGAACTCAATATGTAATTAAAAATTTAACGTTTAAAAACAATTTAAAAAACAGTTAGGAGGAATAAGAGAAAAATTACGATTGAGCCAGGCCAGATAATTGAAAGAGGTGGGTCTTCAGCTGTACACGGAAGGAGCGGAGATCGGACGTAATCCTGATGTCACGGGGGAGGTCATTCCACAGGGCTGGGCCCATCACAGAGAAGGCTCTGCTCCTGGGTGTCGCCCCCCGACACTGTTTGGCGGACGGCACCCGGAGAAGTCCCTCTCTGTGTGAGCGAATCGGTCGTAGGGATGTGTGGGGCAGGATGCGATCCTGCATGTAACTAGGCCCTATGCCATGAAGCGCTTTAAAGATCATAATCAAAACCTTGAAACGCACTCGGAAGACCACAGGAAGCCAGTGCAGCTCGCGCAGGAGAGGTGTTACAGGGGAGTATCTAGTCCTCCCCATAATCACCCGCGCGGCCGCGTTCTGGACCAACTGTAGTCTCCGAGTGCATCTCAAGGGAAGCCCCATGTAGAGAGCATTGCAGTAATCCAGGCGAGACGTCACTAGCGCATGGGTGACTGTGCGTAGGGCATCCCGGTCCAATAAGGGGCGCAATTGGCGCATCAGGCGGACCTGATGGAACGCCCCCCTTGCCACGGCTGTTACATGGTCATCCATGGACAGCCGGGCATCTAGGAGGACGCCCAAATTGCGCACCTGTTCCATGGGGGCTAGTTGGACGCCCCCAATGGCCAGAGATGGAAGCACCTGGTTGAACCGGGAGGCCGGAAGCCACAGCCACTCCGTCTTGGAAGGGTTGAGTTTTAGTCGGTTGCCATCCATCCAGACCCGTACGGCCTCCAGACACCGGGACATCATTTCGACAGCCTCATTGGGGTGGTTCGGGGTGGAAATGTATAGCTGAGTATCATCAGTATACAGATGATATCCCACCCCAAAACCACGGATGATCTCGCCCAGCGGTTTCATATATGTGTTGAACAGGAGAGGCGAGAGCACCGATCCCTGTGGCACTCCACATGTGAGTGGCCTCCGGGTCGAACTCTGCTCCCCTGCCAACACACGTTGCGTCCGGTCAGAGAGGTAGGAGCCAAACCACCGTAAAACGGTGCCCCTGACTCCCAGCCCCTCTAGCCGGCGCAACAGGATACCATGGTCGATGGTATCGAACGCCGCCGAGCGATCTAATAGGACCAGGATAGAGGAACAACCCCTATCTCTGGCCCTCCAGAGATCATCAACCAATGCGACCAAGGCCGTCTCAGTGCTGTGCCCGGGTCGGAAGCCGGACTGGCGCGGGTCTAGATAATCATTTTCCTCCAGGTGACGAGGGAACTGCTGTGCCACCACACTCTCTACAACCTTCGCTAAAAAAGGAAGGTTGGAGACCGGACGATAATTGACTAGGTCCGTTGGGTCCAGGGAAGGCTTCTTGAGCAGGGGCCTCACCACCGCCTCTTTCAAGGCGGCCGGTAGAGACCCCTCACCCAACGAGGCGTTCACCAGGCCCAGGAGCCAGTCGCGCGTAACCTCCCAGGATGCCAGTACAAGCCAGGAGGGACACGGGTCCAATAAACATGTGGTGGGTCGCAGACGTCCACGCAACCTGTCCAAATCCTCGATGGCAACCGAGTCGAACTCCTCCCAGAGCGGTCCCTCAAGACTCGCCACGGGCGTCTCTACTGGACCACTGAAAGGGGCCCATCCCGTCCGGATTTGAGCGACTTTGTCCTGTAGATATTTCCCAAACTCCTCTGCTCTGCCCTGTAGTGGGGCTTCCCGTGGTCTCTCAAACAAGAGGGAACGGGTCACCCGAAACAGGGCGGCAGGGCGGTTATCTGCAGACGCAATAAGAGCGGCACAATGTTGACGTTTGGCCGCTCTTAATGCCACGAGGTACATCTTCAAATATGCTCGTACCTGTGCTCGGTCAAATTCGGAACGGGAGGATCTCCAACGACTCTCTAGGCGTCTCTTGTGGCGTTTCATCACCCTTAGCTCCTCGGTAAACCAAGGTGCCAGGGTGGTTCGTCGCCGCAGGAGAGGCCGCAGAGGCGCCACCCGGTTTAGGGCCCCGGCAGTCGCACTATTCCATGCGTCTACCAGGTCCTCCACCCGGGGGCGGGTCAGGTCCACAGGGGGTGGCCCAAGTTCCGTCTATGCAGGGGGGACATTGTGGATGCCGGCAACGGTCATTGGCATCACGGGTCCACGATCATATCTGCTAGAACTGGAAGATGGGCGAAACTGGAAAAGGCACATCGATCAACTATGAGGTCGCCTGGCGCACTCAGACCTACGAACCGAGAACGAGAGCTACCTGCCAATACAGAGTCAGCCACTCGAGAGCCCCAACACAGAGAACTACGACACCTGCGAGCCCAGGACAGAACAAGAAGTCGAACGCGAAACGGAACAACGCCAAAGAAACGAAAGCCAGCAGGTCCCCGAACGGCAAAGCAACGAAAGCCTGCAGACTCCCGAACGCGAAACAGAGAAACCAACCGATCCTGCAACTACTTCCGATCAACCCGAACTGCGACGTTCCACCCGCGTAAGGCAAACACCAACGTACCTTAGAGACTATGTAACTAACCGCAATGTGCCGTCTAAGAGGGGAGGGGTGTTAGATATTAACATATATCGTAGCAAGTCTCCTCTCTGGTCCGCCGCTACGGCGAGAAACAGGTATCGTTCTGATTGGTCGAGAGGCGTACCCGACTCCTATAAAAGGGGAACCCTCCGGCCACAGAGCAAGCTGGATCACTACTACTACAAATAAAGAGCTGTTAAGTCACTTCGTGTCCGCAGTCTGTTCTCTCGTTGCCCAGATCTAACAACTACGCAGCTACATTGGGCTAAGTACAATCTAATATGCAACTGAAAAACATCTGTATTTAACCAAAGACAATAGTTAGGCTATAGAAGGACAGCTTCTGTTTCTTTCAGTTGAAGCATTATAAATAAAAACTCTTGATAAAAAATATTGTATATCATTCAGAGATCTAAATGGGGGGGGGGTCTTTTCTAGCTTTGTCATCTGGGCATGAAGCTGTTCTTTCTTCTTTGTTTTATAATTTACAATTTAAGTCTGATTTTTTTCATGTTCCCCTTTTGTGCGAAGACTTTAGATTAGTTATTTCAATCCTTTTCCTATTAATTATTTAAATTATATCACTACAACACTTTCTGTCAGTTACTATAAAACATTTTATTTAAACTGATGATTAAAATTTAAATATTTAGTGTGAAAGTCACCAATTAGTCACATATTAATAAATTCATTTGAGACACAGAGCCTTATATTTTTATGGGATTCTAATTTCTTTTTAGTGTGACTGGTATTTCTTTCTGTTATGAAAAAATAAAATTACAATGATTTAAAGAATAGCATAATTAGGTCCTGTGTAGAGGATTATTGAAAATAACATTCTGGTTACAAAAAAGAAAGTTTTTTCCTCATATTTATTCTTATGAGTACTTTAATCAATTAATCAAGTAAAGCATCAATTATGTACATTCATAAAAGCAAAAAATTCATTTCTGCTTCTGGATGAACATGGTTATTTAGGGCAGACTTCCTTAAATCAGTGTAAGTTAATTAACTTGATTTTCATTGATTCAATGGATTTACTTGAAGTCTAATTAAATCTAGGCCAATTCAAGTATATGTAGGATTATTTATAATGAAAACACATTCTTAATATTCAATTGAATATTTTACTGAATTTGGTGATGTTACTTCAGGTAGAGCAATTACAATTGTAAAGCTAAGAGTCTTTATTTATTTATTGCTTTTGAGTAAGTCTTTACTCCTGTGACTGCAGAGAGTAGTGTAGGAAGTTTTCTTGACAACTTTTGCAGAAGTGGTGTGACACAATGCCTTGTTCATAAAGCAGAGAAGGGTCATTGTTCCAAAGTCATCCAATTGGATTTCATACCTAGACCAAGACTAGTTTCTTTCATATCTAATCCATACCTTAAGCATTAGACCAAACTTCCCTTATAACAGTGCTTCTCAATTATTTTCTGTCATGCCCCCCCTAGGAAGAAGAAAACATTTTGCGCCCCCCGCGCGACTGTAAATAGTATCATTTGTCTATAAAATTGTTATAAGTACACCTCTGCATAACACTGTATCCTTATTAACATATAAGAGAATAAAAAAAGAAAGAAATGTGGATCAATTTACAACAAAGAATAGCTTTATTAACTGTAGCAGAAAATATTTAAAGGAGCACAGCTAGAACATATACATACATATATTTATATATAGAGTATCACAGAAGTGAGTACACCCCTTAACATTTTGTAAATATTTAAGTATACTTAAATATTTACAAAATGTTAAGGGGTGTACTCACTTCTGTGATAACACTGAAGAAATGACACTTGTATGTGCATGTATACACACACAAACACACACATATATATCCTGCACGCAGTGATTTCTAGAAACAACACCTGCTCGTCTCAGTGGGAAAGACCCACGCATCCCAGATGCGAAGACTGTCCAAGTGGTCCTTAAGATGACCGTCGACTTAGGGAGGGAGGGAGCCGCAGAGGCTTTTGACTTTTATGCCAACCAAATGCTCGCCGATTGGCTCCCTCAACGAGCTTCTCTGCAGCAGGGCTCAAAGGGAAGGAGAGCGGGATAAAACACCGGAGCGCTCTAAGCTTTGGAAACTCTCGCCTTTCCTTACCACGGAGCCTTGGAAACTCTCCAGACAGAGACGCATCCTTGAAGCCCGGGTTTCGCTTCTCTCCTCCGGGGCCCCGCCTTACTCCCCACCCATTTAGCCGGCACTAGATCCGGTTTCCGTACGGCTCCAGCGGCCGATAAAGGTTCCGGGTCGGAGGCCTGATAAATGGGTGCCGCCGCTGGCCGCGGGAGGAGCAGTCGCCTTGTTGTGGCTGCCCGAGATGGATAGGCTTGAGTCGCGACTGTGAGGGCCGGTCGGAAGAAGGAGAAAGAGAAGGGGCGGCTGAGGGAAGAGAGACGCGGGGCCCCCTTTACGGAGCCTCGCGCCCCCCCTGGGGGGTGCGCCCCACTATTTGAGAAGCACTGCCTTATAAGGACTATAGTTCAGTGATTCCTATCTTGGCATTGGGCATACCAGTTGGAAATTCTCTAAGCCATCTCTCTATGGATATTCTCAGTCATCCAGGTGATGGTTGTCCTCAAAGTGATTTTTCAAAAGGCAATTGGACTTTGTTTTTTTTTCCCCTTGAAGACGGTTTCACTTTTCATCCATTCTTCTGGAAGTCATCATGCCATTTATATGTATTGATATAAAAATACACATGCTTGAGACCTAGGATGAGGCTTATATATTTCAAAAAAGAAATTGATGTTGTTTATGAAAGACATGTAGTAAGAAGTAATTTCTCTGATTAATAAACAGATATTGCAAGCAGATTTCAATATTCTATTGTTAGTGGGCACTTGCATTTCTGAAAAAAATCAGTTTCTGCTTTACCAGAAATCCTTATAATTTACATGTTAATTTAGATGTAAGTCCCCTGTGTTCGATATCATATTTTTAAGCAAATCTGCATGGGATTAAGAATTTTATTGTGGAAAAATATATAAAAGTAGAGGGACGGGTATAGAACCTGAATTTTTAAAAAAGCTAACATTCAGGGATATTCCCAAGCATTACAGTTGTTCCAGCATTACTGGAAGTATATTGTGAATTGGAAAATTTGGAGTGATATAGAAAATATTTGTTCTCTCTGTTTTGAAAGATATTTTTTCATGTTACTATATGGTTCAGGGCAGTGGTGGGATTCAACATTTTACTACCAGTTCTGTGGTCGTGGCTTGGTGGGTATGGCTTGGTGTGCGTGGCAGGGGAAGGATACTGTAAAATCTCCATTCCCACCCCACTCCAGGGGAAGGTTACTGTAAAATCCCCATTTCCACCCGATCAGCTGAGACTCGGGAGTCAGAGAACAGATGGGGCAGGGCCAGTCAGAGGTGGTATTTACCGGTTCTCCGAACTACTCAAAATTTCCGCTACCAGTTCTCCAGAACTGGTCAAAATCTGCTGAATACTTCTGGTTCAGGGAAAAAACAGAGGACACCCCTGGAAAAAAACCTGTACTGTAGGAAAGCAAAGAACAATTAAGGCAAATTGAATAGGATTCTATATATAGCAAAGATGTACATTCATTCTTAGCACTTTCTTCTTTTTCGAGCTAGTGATGTTCTGATGTTCCCAGGTATATTTAGAAAAGCTTTGCATCTTATTAAATTATCACTCAGAAATAGCTGGTTACTATACAGACCTCAGAATTTACTGGTAGTATCTATGTAAGTAAATTCTGAGATTTTCAACAATTAAAGTCAGGGATAGTTTGGACACACATTTCCACAAGTAGTAAACATTTAAAGACTATTAGTCTATCTATCTGACAAAGGCAATTGAGGACTATGTTTAATTAAAGTAGGCATGCAGATTATGATTTGAGGTTACTTTTCTGTATCAGTTTTAGCACTTTACCCTTCCAAGCAGCCATTGTTTTCCAATTGCTCTTTAAAGGTTTGATTTTAATTGCTTATATCAAAGATGATGTATGGTAGAACAAAAGATGTGGCAGAGACAGTTTTTTAAAAGTTTACATGCCCATATTACAATAATTGAAACAGAAAAAATAGCAGTGCTATGAACAATTGAGTTTACCAAATAACAAATTATTAAGCTACAAATATGGTGTGTATTCTTCATTTCAACTATTCTGATTTAATGCATTCCCGATGCATTGGAGTAATAGCCCCAAACTTTCCAGTCAGCATAATTATGTTGTTCAAGAAGAAAGATGCCAAGATGAAGAAGGCTGCTGGAATCACAGAGGTCATATTGAACTCAATGGGGCTTATTTCAGAGAAAATATAGTTTGTGAGGTCCTGTCAGTCTGCAATGTAATTTCTGGTCAATGCGTATAGTAGTGCTGAAACTAGAGTGCTTATTCACCTCAATAGTTGATTAGCCAAACTGTCTGGCTATTTATAATAAATGAATTGTGTATGTTCATAAGATATAGCCATTACCATTCATCAGTGTTTCAACATTTCAGATATGTAAATTAGATTTGAAAGCTACCATCAGTCAACTCAGCTCTTAATCACAGGAACACTTTTCCGCCTAGGGTTAGGACTAGGGTTAGGGTTGGGGTTAATCCTAACCTGCCATCTCAAATTAAACAGATTGGAGTACTGTGCTCAACTAAATGTTGAAACTCATTGACTTCTGGATTTCAAATATCCTGTTGGAGGCAAATGTGATTTTAAAAAAAAGAATGCAAAAAAATCAATTGTAACCTTCTTACTATGTGATTTTCCTTGACACAGAATTGACAAAATATTTCTAATTTATTGTTCCAAATAGAGAACCATTCTTGAATCCCCTTGTGCAAATTAACAATAATGCCCACTTGATGAGAAACATTGATCCCACACAGCCGTAATGAACTATTTGATGCTGTTGGAAGTGCAAAGGAATATTATTGAAAGCTAATTCAGAAGTCCATTCAAATAATATCTGACATATTTACATACAGCTCTTATACTATAATATCTTTGCTTCGTGTCTACTGTAAAAGTTTGGAAACAATGTTGAAAGGAAGGGCATTGAGCAGATCTGTTTCAGCTTTCAGCATAGATGCTTCCCTGAAACATTTGTCACTTGCACTTTATAGTGCACAGATTTTATGGCTCAAGGCAGAGACTCTCAATATGTTTGCAGTTGTAACAGAATGTGCTCTGTCAACTGCACTATAGCAAGTTCATCAGACAAGATGCTGCTTCTGGAGTAAACACTTAACTAGCTATTTGATATTTTCATGTCCTGTCCTGACATTTTAGAGAACTATTATACTGAGTTTACATCACCTCATGAAGAATGAAAGGCATGAAATCAGCCTATATTCTAAGCACAGAAATAGTTGAGTTAGGATTTAGGATGAGCGATATTCAAACCCTTTTGTTACCTCATGCACAAGAACTGACATAAAGGAGGGCAGCATAAATTTTTGACAATGATAGTCCATTTGGGGATTGAAATTCTAGATAACCACTGGAGGACAGGAAAAGAGATACAGAAAACCTTTAACTCTTTGCTGCCATCTAGGTCATATATGTGGGGGAAAGCTGAAATGTGAACAAAATGGGGGCAAAGACAGAAGGCCCTCTTCTTAACTACCAGATATTTGCAGCCATCATTCTATTCCTTTCCCAAACTCCACATGGGAATACTACTTTGTAATAATATAGAATTTCTAGGTGGAAAATAGAACATTTTCTTCAGAGAAGTGTCCAGGGAGTTCTAAAATACCATTGCACTGTGTTTGCTCCTAGATTGAGCCTAAGTAAAAGCAATTGCCATCAACCAGTATGTTCTCTTTGCCACTGAGATGAAGCCAGCAGGAAAACTAAAAATGACAAAGGAATTTGTTTTTCTCAAACGTTTTGCCTGTTTGCATATATCTCAATTTCAACTTAACAGCTTTCAAATGAGAACTTATACCACTTCTAAAGATTGTCTTGCTTCAGAAGAAATGAATAAGTGCACAGAAATGAAAAAGAATAAAGAGTTATTGCAGCATTAAGCATGAATATAGTATATAAGGGAATGGCATTGTTCTGCTTTGAGCATTGTAGGCTTGCTCAAGGCATGCAGTTAACTCCAAGCTTAGGAATCTCTTTCAGTTCAAGTTTATTATCAGTCATTCTTAATAGCAAAACTTATAGTTCACTGTTAAGATACTTCTGACTTTCCATGATCTGTTCCATCACATGGTGTAAAAAGATGATGATTTTACTCCCATGATGAGCGGAGATACATGCTACTATTCCGGTTCACAAAGGCATTCAAACTGACCAGCTATAAACTTTGGGCAAAATGTTCCAGTGGCAAATCAGAAACATAGATGTGATCACATGTTATGGAACTACATTTCCCATAAGGCAGTCTCTGCCTATATTTCCCATAAGGTAGTTTCTTAAAGGAGACAGTTCCTAATTCCTACACTAGCTATATTCAGTACTGCTGGGGCAGCACAGGCACCACAGCAAGGTTTTTCATAATGTGGTGACAAATGATGTCACCTCCTGCTATCCAGGCAAACAAAATATAAGTAGAAGAGATTGATTTGAAAACTGCAGTAAAAAAGAACAATTATTCTACACATCGGATGCATTGGTGCAGAAAGAAAAAAAAATAAGTAGTGCAGTGGTTCTCAACCTTCCCAATGCCGTGACCCTTTAATACAGTTCCTCATGTTGTGGTGACCCCCAACCATAAAATTGGTGTCTCAGTTCCTAAGACCATCGAAAATATGTGTTTTCCTATCCTCTTATGCCAGGGGTGTCCAAACTTGGCAACTTTAAGACTTGTGGACTTCAACTCCCAGAATTCCCCAGCTGGCTGGGGAATTCTGGGAGTTGAAGTCCACAAGTCTTAAAGTTGCCAAGTTTGGACACCCCTGTCTTATGCGACCCCTGTGAAAGGATCATTCGACCCCCAAAGGGGTCCCGACCCACAGGTTGAGAACCACTGAAGTAGTGAATCCAGAAGGATATGAAATGCAAAAAGTACACAACGAAGCTACTGATAGATTTTATTGCTTTCCATGAGTTCCCACTTTAAGCTTATGAATAAGAGGGTCAGGAGCAGGGGTGAAATTCAGCAGATTCTGACAGGTTCTGGAAAACCGGTAATGGAAATTTTGAGTAGTTTGGAGAACTGGCAAATGCCACCTCTGGCTGGCCCCAGAGTGGGGTGGGAATGGAGATTTTGCAATATCCTTCCCCTGCCACGCCCACCAAGCCACACCCACAATACCGGTAGTAAAAAATGTTGAATTTCATCACTGGTCAGGAGGTGCTGATATGTTTTTCCACAGGTTTAGAATATAGCAATAAAATGGCACTTAGATTTATATACCACTTCGCAGTGCTTTACAACCCTCTAAGTGTTTTACAGAGTCAGCATATTGATCCCAACAATCTGGCTCCTCATTTTACCAATCTCGGAAGGCTGGAAGGCTGAGTCAACCTTGAGCGGTTGAGAATTGAACTGCTGACTGTCAGCAGAATTAACCTGCCGTACTGCTTTCTAACCACTGTGCTATCACAGTTCATTGCCCATTCTAAAACTTTGTTAATTTATTCTTTCTTATGTGGATTGGTCTATTTCTACTAAATAATAAAGGTACTTTGCACATCAAGATGTTTTTGTGCCAACATCACAAAAAACACAATTTGTGTTATTTCTGCAATGGTAATATGACACCATCATGATTTGTTCAGATGTCTATGTTTGTAAGCAATCCTAACTATTTGCAGTATTTGCAGACACTAGTCTCATAGAAATCGTGTTCTGCAGTGCATAAAAAACAATATATACAAATTAATGGCAGGAGATTAAAAAAAATTAAACATAGCTAAAACTAGTTTATAATAAAAATTAAGTGAAATATGGCTCCATGTAGATTAAAACACTATCTAGAACAACTCCATCTTTAGCATCTACCAAAACAGGGATGGTATATGGTTTACTTAAGCATTGATTGCTACATCAGCCATAATGGGTTGAGTTGACATATAGCATAGCTTACAAATCACAGTGCCTTGATTCATATAATATACCAATCTAAAATCAAATAACCTACATTCTACCTTAAATGTGATCTATGAATTTGGAGGGGTATTTTTTCTTGACTTGATCAATAAAATGGTCATTTCTAATCATATATTTGGGGCTTGTTGTTTTTCAAAATCTCTGCTACCATTGTGTAAATGTTTGGATTTTGCAGTTCAGACATCCTGATCTTGATGTTAATGAACAGATGTTTTCTTGCAGGTAGTTTTTCTTTATAGAAAGCTTTTTGTATTATTTTCTTATTTTAAGAAATATACATATATATATTTTCAATGGTGTAGGTATGCTGGTTTTGTTGTATTCGGGTCTTTTCCCGTGTAAGGTTACACGGGAAACCTTACACGGGAAAAGACCCGAATACAACAAAACCAGTATATATATATATATATATATGAAATCAACAAAATTTTTCATTCTTAGGTAAGCTGTATGGCTTAATTGCAGAGAATATTAGAAGCTGAACTCAGGCAGTGTCCATGGTATTATGGATTACTCTCTGGTGTTTTCTCTTTGCCAGGCAGAGCTGATTGTCCCATTATTCTGATCAACTCTTCATATAAAATGTAATAACTGTAGCTAAATGATACACTCAGAGGCTGCTTCTTCATAAGTACTTTTTTAAAGTACTTATTTTAAAAAATGCATACTGTAGGTACCTAGAATTGCATTTATTGGGAAGAAACTAGTCTCTAATGTGTAATGGTGTGTGGGAATGATCTTGGAAAACATGGCAAAGATATTCTGCCTAGGGAACTGTCTGATAAGAGGGAAGGTAGCCCACAAATGTATAGTGGTTAGAGCTAGAGGCTCAGGAGGGACCCACCCTAAGTTATCGGGCAGCAATAGTAATGGCGAGAGAATTGTGAAAAAAAGAACTGAATTTAGGCTGAGAATACAGAATACAGAATGACAGAGTTGAAAGGGACCTTGGAGGTCTTCTAGTCCAACCCTCTGCTCAGGCAAAAAATCCTATACCATTTCAGGCAAATATTTGTCCAATCACTTCTAAAAACTTCCAGTTTTGGAGCATTCACAACTTTTGGAGGCAACTTGGTCCACTGATTAATTGTTTTTTCTCCTTAGTTCTAGGCTGCTTCTCTCCTTGATTAGTTTCCGTTCATTGTTTCTTGTCATTCCTTCAGGTGCTTTGAAGAAATGTTGACTCCCTCTTCTTTGTGGGAACCTCTTAGATATTGGAACACTGCTATCATGCCTCCCCTAGTCCTTCTTTTCATTAAACTAGACATATTCAATTCCAGCAACCATTCTTTATATGTTTTATCCTTCAATCTCAACATCTTTTTTACATTGTGCTGACCAGTAGAATAGAACAGAACAGAATTAACAGAGTTGGAAGGGACTTTGGAGATCTTCTAGTCCAACTCACTGCTTAGGCAGAAAACCCTATACCATTTCAGACAAATGGTTATCCAATCTCTTCTTAAAAGCTTCCAGTGTTGGAGCATTCACAACTTTTGGAAGCAACTTGGTCCACTGATTAGTTGTTCTAACTGTCAGGAAATTTCTCCTTTGTTCTTGGTTTTTCTCTCCTTGATTAGTTTCCACCCATTGCTTCTTGTCCTGCCCTCAAGTGCTTTGGCAAATAGGTTGATTCCCTTTTCTTTGTGGCAACCACTGAGATATTAGAAGACTGCTATATAGGCAGCCTGAGCTTTCAAATTTGTTTGGGTCAGTAGCCTGGCTTAGCTGCAAATATCTTTCCATGTAAATCTCCTGATTGCAATAGTTTGCATACTGTATAATTTTAAACCATAATTAAGAGTTACAATATAAGTAGAAATGAGACTCTTCAAAGCACTGGATTCAAGTGCTTCCCTTCTTTTTCTTCTTCCACACAACCAGGAGGAAAAGAAAAGCCAGAATTTGGTTTTTGGTTTAGCAAAATTAATTGCTATATGAAGACCAAATATTATAGTTCAAAATAAATTCTTCTCCATAAGAATATATAAATTTTTACCTATAGAATATACACCATTATATTCACTTGTGATGACATTCCAGAATTGGGGAATATAAAAGTCAAATCAAGTTTATAAGTCAAAGGGATTTTACTTGGGCTTCTCTCTCCTTGCAGAAGGAATACTAAAATATAAATTGCACTTCATCTAGCAATCCCAATGTTATCATAGGATAGAAAGGACTGGGAGGTAATAGTGTAACCACATCTGGAATCGTTGGCCCAAAGCTGATGTGGCTGGGAGAGCAGTCAAAGGAATTGAGTGGCTAATTATAGACTTCTTTGCAGGTGCCAGAGTCCTGGTAATGTTATTTTCACAGGACAACCTGGTATGTTCAAGCAGAAAGTCAAACTTGAGACACCAGGCAGGCACAAGAGAAGGGAATCTGAAAATGAATGGGATGGCTTCAGTAGGCAAAACAAATTTTCCCAACATTTGAGGATCTATCCTGCACACAGGCATAGCTTTGCACAGGATCATAATCTCTGTTGGTACCATTGCAATAGATTGAGCCATTTCATATATGATATATGTTAGAAGGCTATCTTTATTAGAAAAAAATCATGATATGCCAACACTTGTCTATTTTAAATATTTTTTTTAAAAAAATCATTATAGGTTCAATTATATTTTCAATTTACTAAAAAATAAAGATAAATTATTTAAAATACATATTTGTTGTTGTTTTTTCTTTGAAAAATGACTTCATTTGTGGGATTCTGCCAAAGCCTTTGACTTCCTGCCCTGAAATTCTTCCCTGCACACCAGGATTAACAATCAGTAACTGAGTATCTAATGTTTACAAAATGGGGTTTAATATATTGATTGTAAAGTGCTTTTAAATTTTGCAGCTGTGTAATAAAATTATGAAAATAGGAATAACAGCTCAACTTTGAATTTGAGTCTCCTGAGATTTTTTTTTTTGCCTTGTTACACATAAAGTAAATGATATTATGCAATATATTATTGTATCTTAACTTTATCAGGACTTGCTTATGGTCATTCATGCTCTGGTTACCTTCCATTTGAATTACTACAATAAACTTTACATAAGGCTGTCTTTGAACCCCACTAGGAAACTTCAACACCTTTGTTGCTGAGCTGTAGAGGCTTCCAGTTTCTTTGTAGGTGCAAATCTAATTGCTGGTCATCATCTTTAAAGTCCTACATAGCACAAGGTCAGGTTATCTGCAGGACCACCTTTTCCTAAGGACATATACCAGTCATATCAGGTCAGATAGGGTGGGCAAATTCCTAATCCCTTTCCCTAGATATTCTTCTTATGGAAAGCTAAGAAGAGTGCATTTTCATGACAACCCCTGCCCTATGGAATGTTCTTGCCCTCTGAACATTCATTAGGCAGGCTTCCACCAGAAGTGGTATTCAGCAGGCTCTGACCAATTCTAGAGAACCGGTAGCAGAAATTTTGAGTAGTTTGGAGAACCGATAAATACCGCCTCTGACTGGCCCTGCCCCTGTCTATTCTCTGCCTGCCGAGTCTCAGCTGATCAGGAAGAAATGGGAATTTTGCAGTAACCTTCCCCTGGAATGGAGAGGGAATGGATATTTTACAGTATCTTTCTCCTGTCACGCCCACCAAGCCACGCCACGTCGCCACGCCACACCCATAGAACTAGTAGGAAAAAAATTGAATTCCACCGCTGGCTTCTACCCTCTTAGCCTTCCATAAAGCTTTGAAGACCTGGATCTTTCCCCAAGTGCTAGGGTAAGATTGGATAATAACATGTTAGAAAGCAGAGTTGGTGCCAGGGTTTGTTGTGTGTGTTGTTTTTAATGTTTTAATATTCTAATCTTTTTGGTTTTATAGTTTTAATATGATTTTTATGTTATTTTAACTCTTGATTGGGAGCTGCCTGGAGTTGGTGGACTATATAAATATTTTTTTATAAATTATAAACTTTTTCTTAAAAGAGAAGGCTAGATAATACCCTGTTTAGTGTTCTACGAGTGGAAACCTGAAGCCAGCTTTTCTTTTGAGATAATAATACTTAAATAAAATCTCAAGACATTAGACTGGACCAGACATTCCCCTTTATAATACTAGCCATTAAATGGAATGGACAAAAACAACAGAGGCAAGGCAGGGCACACTTGAGCAGGTCTTCTCTTAGGGCACATCAGTCCCAACACCCTAGAATTATCATGCTATATCAAAGTCTACAGTACAGTATTTAGAAAGGTGGACAATGCTGCGGTGCATAGATGTACATTATATGACAGTTTAGAAACCTTCATAGTCATCTTATAAGTTCCATGGTTCACTTGTTTACTTATCTACTTCATAAGATACTTTAGTCATTTATGAAGGGTAATCCATGAGTGACAGATAGCACATTCTCAAATTTCAATTGTCTTTTGGCTTTGGCTTGCTTAGTGACTCAGTCCATCCCACTGAGACTTTTGAATGGGCGTGTAGTGCTTTTGATGGAACTCCAGAAGGGCGCAAAGAGATTTAAAAGGGTGTTCCATTCAGAATAGAGCTTTGAAATGCATATTCATTTGAATGAAAACTACTTAGCTAATTACAAAGGTCGCTTTGTAAAAATGGATTGGCCTTATCTGTGTTTTTAGAAGGCAGCTGGTTCAATTGAAGAGGTTGGGGCGGGGTTGATACATATAGGAGAAACAGACCATTTTGAAAGCTTCTCTGTTTTAGCATTAAGGAAATAGTATGGGACCGCAGATTACGTTGCAGCACTAACAGCTGCATTGGAAAAAGGGGAAAAAAGAAATTGGAATACTAGGAAGAAAGAGAAAATGGATGGCATAGAGATAGATAAGCAAGAGAAAGAAGAGAGAAAAGGAGGGAGTTGAGCTTAGTTCCACCCACTGCTTGGCTCCCAATAGACTTTTCTTATGCTTTATCAGTGATTTATTATTATTTTTTTAAAAAGGGCCCAGTCCTGCCTTTGCATTCAGCTTTTGAGTTAAAGGACCGTTTTATATTCTGTTTCATTTTCCTCACAGAGTTCTTTGTGGTTAAAATCTGTGTAGTGAAAGGAAATCAAATTCTATTTTTGAGGCTTTTCCCCCCGGCTTTGCATCTAACTACATAAATTTAAATAGAGCTGCATTGATGTTCACAAATTGAACCAACCAGACAGCTCAGTTGCTTAGCCTTTAAAGGACTGTCAGTGGGAGATACCACTAAGGATAGTATAAGCAAAGAGGGAGTTGTCTTTTCAAAATCTGACTTTGTTTTCATGTATATAAGACTCTGGAATACTGTTACTTCTGGAAGATCTTTTTTTTTCATCAAATATTAATATACTCCTATATATTTGTTTATTTCTTGCCTCAAACCATTGTAATTTTCCAGTTCAAAGCATTAAAAAATGCTATGATAGGTTCATTAATACAACCAAGGATGTCAGTGGATGAATATTCAAAAAAATCATGATGGAAATTGTACCCATGTGACTGAAATCCCGCCTCTTTCTTATGTGTGTTGAAGCCACAATGTTCAATCCTAACTAACATTTTTATTGTTTTTATACACATTCAAAACCGTAAGGACACCTCAAATTCAGTTTTTATGAGTTTAATTAGTTGGAATTGCATAGTTATAGAAATATTTATTACCTAGGATGTTTAGTAAGGAGTAGCTGTTTGGAACAACCAACCAACGTTCAGAGCTTTTATTCAGTTTGGCTCAAGCAACATTGATGTATATGCATCGTATACATTATTTCATGCATTTCATGTTTTTGTTGTAGTAGAGCCACGTCTTCATGAATGAGTATAATATAGGAAAGCACTTCTTTTTAGTTTGTTTTAGATAATACTACATCTTAATATAAGGGACGCGGTGGTTCAGGGGCTAAGACGCTGAGGTTGTCGATCAGAAAGGTCGGCGGTTCGAATCCCTAGTGCCACATAACAGAATGAGCTCCCATTACTTGTACCACCTTCTGCCAACCTATCAGAAAGGTTGAAAGCATGCAAACATGCAAGTAGAAAAATAGGAATCACCTTTGGTGGGAAGGTAACAGCGTTCCGTGTGCCTTCGGTGTTTAGTCATGCCGGCCACATGACCATGGAAAGGTCTTTGGACAGCGCTGGCTCTTCGGTTTTGAAATGGAGATAAGCACCTAGAGTCAGGAACGACTAGCAGATATGTGCAAGGGGAACATTTATCTTTACCTTTACATCTTAATATTACAGTACATTGTATATGTTCAAGTGCATAGGGGATGGGCCAATGAGGAAGAAAGTGCCAATAACAGCAGGTAGTCCCCAACTTCCCCAATGACTGCTCAAAGTTACAACAGCACTAAAAAGATGACATTCAACCAGTCCTCACACTTATAACCAATGCAGCATCCTCATGGCCACATGATCAAAATTCAGAGGCTTTGCAACAAGCATGTTCTTACAGTGGTTGCAGCATCCTGGGGTCATGTAATTCATCATTTATTATCTTCCCAGCCAGCTTCTGACAAAAGTCAAATGGGGAAGCTGGAGTCACTTAATTACTGTGTGATTCATTTAGTAACCATGGCAAAAAGGATCCTACAAGTGGATGTGACTCACTTAACAACCACCTTGCTTAGCAACAAAATTCTGGTCCCAATTATGGTTGTAAGTCGATGACTACCTGCATATCAGATTATATATCAATCTTCTAATGGTTAAGGTACCAGGCTGGTTACTGTGAGTCCCAGGCTCACTTTCTCTGATTCCCTTGTTGCCTATCTTGGTACAAAGTCATCTGCTTTTCTTGCATCACCACATGCATCATGTAACCATTGAGTCCATTGTTGAATGGCTCTTCTGCCATAGACTGACCCTTTGGACAAAGCCGCTTGCCTGCTGCTTTGAAGGCAGGACTTTAAGAGTACTAGAAATAATTGTTAGCATGAATATCAGAAGTGGTATTCAGCAGGTTCTGACTAGTTCTGGAGAACCGATAGCGGAAATTTTGAGTAGTTTGGAGTACCGATAAATACCACCTCTGATTGACCCCGCCCCCCATCTATTCTCTGCCTCCCAAGTCCCAGCTGATCGGGAGGAAATGGGGATTTTGCAGTCACGTTCCCCAGGAGTTGATAGGTAATGGAGATTTTACAGCATCCTTCCCCTGCCACGCCCACAAGTCATGCCACGCCCACCAAGCCACGCCCACAGAAACAGTAGTAAAAAAAATTGAATCCCACCAGTGATCAATATTATAAAAATAACTATAATCAATGTTATTATTGTATATATGTCAGAAGATATACTAGAAGATATGTTAAGAAGGAAATGAAGAGACTTACAAGGTTTAATTGTATAATGTAATATAATTTATGGAAAAATGTTGCACAGATTATCTGTGCCCCAGATGACACACTGATTAAGGAAAGATGGAATACATGTATTTTAAAATTGAAAAATAAAAAACTTTTACAAAAAAAGAGTACTAGAAATAGGGAAAACGACGTGTTTGAGCCTGGCTTTGAGGGTCGAGAACCTGCACAAGCTGAGGTAAGTGCTGTAATAATAATAATAATAATAAGTTTGAATTTATTAGCCGCTCCCTTTCCAAGTAGGACTCGGGGCGGCGTACAATGGGGCATGTAAAACACAGAAAATATATAAAACACATAGGCGTACATACAGAACATACATACAGATACACAAACACGGACTCGGAGGAGGTAAACAATTTACATCATATAGACAGTTAAAAGACCCGCATTAAAATACCCCAATTGTAAAAACCCGATATAAAATTAAGATTTAACGTTTAAAATACAATTTAAAAACAGTTAGGAGGAATATGAATAATTACGATTGAGCCAGGCCAGATAATTGAAAGAGGTGGGTCTTCAGCTGTACACGGAAGGAGCGGAGATCGGAAGTAATCCTGATGTCACGGGGGAGGTCATTCCACAGGGCTGGGCCCACCACAGAGAAGGCTCTGCTCCTGGGTGTCGCCCCCCGGCACTGTTTGGCGGACGGCACCCGGAGAAGTCCCTCTCTGTGTGAGCGAATTGGTCGTAGGGATGTGTGGGGCAGGATGCGATCCTGCATATAACTAGGCCCTGTGCCATGAAGCGCTTTAAAGATCATAATCAAAACCTTGAAACGCACTCGGTAGACCACAGGAAGCCAGTGCAGCTCGCGCAGGAGAGGTGTTACAGGGGAGTACCTAGTCCTCCCCATAATCACCCGCGCGGCCGCGTTCTGGACCAACTGTAGTCTCCGAGTGCATCTCAAGGGAAGCCCCATGTAGAGAGCATTGCAGTAATCCAGGCGAGACGTCACTAGCGCATGGGTGACTGTGCGTAGGGCATCCCGGTCCAATAAGGGGCGCAATTGGCGCATCAGGCGGACCTGATGGAACGCCCCCCTTGCCACGGCTGTTACATGGTTATCCATGGACAGCCGGGCATCCAGGAGGACGCCCAGATTGCGCACCTGTTCCATGGGGGCTAGTTGGACGCCCCCGATGGCCAGAGATGGAAACACCTGGTTGAACCGGGAGGCCGGAAGCCACAGCCACTCCGTCTTGGAAGGGTTGAGTTTTAGTCGGTTGCCATCCATCCAGACCCGTACGGCCTCCAGACACCGGGACATCATTTCGACGGCCTCATTGGGGTGGTTCGGGGTGGAGATGTATAGCTGAGTATCATCAGCATACAGATGATATCCCACCCCAAAGCCACGGATGATCTCGCCCAGCGGTTTCATATATGTGTTGAACAGGAGAGGCGAGAGTACCGATCCCTGTGGCACTCCACATGTGAGTGGCCTCCGGGTCGAACTCTGCTCCCCTGTCAACACACGTTGCGTCCGATCAGAGAGGTAGGAGCCAAACCACCGTAAGACGGTGCCCCTGACCCCCAGCCCCTCTAGCCGGTGCAACAGGATACCATGGTCGATGGTATCGAACGCCGCCGAGAGGTCTAATAGGACCAGGATAGAGGAACAACCCCTATCTCTGGCCCTCCAGAGATCATCAACCAATGCGACCAAGGCCGTCTCTGTGCTGTGCCCGGGTCGGAAGCCGGACTGGCGCGGGTCTAGATAATCATTTTCCTCCAGGTGACGTGGGAACTGCTGTGCTACCACACTCTCTACAACCTTCGCTAAAAAAGGAAGGTTGGAGACTGGACGATAATTGACTAGGTCCGTTGGGTCCAGGGAAGGCTTCTTGAGCAGGGGCCTCACCACCGCCTCTTTCAAGGCGGCCGGTAGAGAACCCTCACCCAACGAGGCGTTCACCAGGCCCAGGAGCCAGTCGCGCGTAACCTCCCAGGATGCCAGTACAAGCCAGGAGGGACACGGGTCCAATAAACATGTGGTAGGTCGCAGACGTCCACGCAACCTGTCCAAATCCTCGATGGCAACCGAGTCAAACTCCTCCCAAAGCGGTCCCTCAAGACTCGCAACGGGCGTCTCTACTGAATCACTGAAAGGGGTCCATCCCATCCGGATTTGAGCGACTTTGTCCTGTAGATAATTCCCAAACTCCTCTGCTCTGCCCTGTAATGGGGCTTCCCGTGGTCTCTCAAACAAGAGGGAACGGGTCACCCGAAACAGGGCAGCAGGGCGGTTATCTGCAGACGCAATAAGAGCGGCACAATGTTGACGTTTGGCCGCTCTTAATGCCACAAGGTACGTCTTCAAATATGCTCGTACCTGTGCTCGGTCAAATTCGGAACGGGAGGATCTCCAACGACTCTCTAGGCGTCTCTTGTGGCGTTTCATCACCCTTAGCTCCTCGGTAAACCAAGGTGCCAGGGTGGTTCGTCGCCGCAAGAGAGGCCGCAAAGGCGCCACCCGGTCTAGGGCCCCGGTAGTCGCACTATTCCATGCGTCCACCAGGTCCTCCACTCGGGGGCGGGTCAGGTCTACAGTAGGTGGCCCAAGTTCCGTCTGGAACCTATCCGGTTCCATCAGGCGCTTGGGGCGGAACCATCTAATACCTTCCAGTTCCGCCTCCTCGCGGCGGGGGGTAGCACCAGGGAAGTCCAGCCGGAGAAGTGAGTGATCCGACCATGACAGGGGAATAGTGTCTAGATCCCCTATTCCCAGATCACTAGATTTAGATTTAGTGCTAGATTTTGACCATTCCAATTTCTCTGAGCAAGTCCAGATTTATAGTAAAGTCTTACTAGAAAATAAAATGTAGAGTATGTAGAAACCACACAGACCTGAAATAAAAGCATAATGCAATAAAACAGAAGATAAAGAGAGAGAAGCCTTGTTACACTATTAGCTGTTACCCCGCTGTAAAGCAATATATACACATTGTCTGAACTGTAACTAATTACTAAGATCAAAGTGTGATTTATGCTGGTGTTCTTCTGTATTTGCATAAGATAGCTCTTTCCAGTTTCTCCGTAGTCTGCATAGAGAAATGAATTTTTATTTTAACGCACTGGATTTTTGGTTAAGTTATGTTTTTACTGCCTTCCTAGGATGCATGTACATGTGAGGAGTGAGAGTAAGTAAGAGGAAGAGAGGCATGACGTATCATTTTAAGCACAGTCATCTGAGTATTTAATTGAAACAAAAATTATCAAGTTCCAGAATTTTTAAATAACATGTGAATGAAAAGTAAATACATTTTTTTAATTATACTGATCCATGTTTGAAAAAAATGAATGAAGGGGAATAAAAGCAGCTTGAAGAAAGACTTCAAGAAACAAAAAAGCAGCATAAAGAAATAATTGTATTGTACTTTTTCCACACAATCAGAAGCCTTTATTGTCTCAACTCTCCTACTTGATGAAGAGAGATCTCTGAGTATACAATATGGGCTTCAAAATTAATAGACTCTGCCTAGATGGGTACATGCTGGTCTAATATTATTTAAGGTAAAGGTTGGTTCCCCTCGCACATATGTGCTAATTCAGGGGTGTCCAAACTTGGGAACTTTAAGACTTGTGGACTTCAACTCCCAGAATTCCCCAGCCAGCATGGCTGGCTGGGGAATTCTGGGAGTTGAAGTCCACAAGTCTTAAAGTTCCCAAGTTTGGACACCCCTGCGCTAATTGTTCCCAATTCTAGGGAGCGGTGCTCATCTCAGTTTCAAAGCCGAAGAACCAGCACTGTCCGAAGATGTCTCCGTCATGTGGCCGACATGACTAAACACCAAAGGCGCACAGAACGCTGTTACCTTCCCACCAAAGTGGTTCCTATTTTTCTACTTGCATTTTTACATGCTTTCGAACTGCTAGGTTGGCAGAAGCTGGGACAAGTAACAGGAGCTCACTCCATTATGCGGCGATAGGGATTCAAACTGCCAATTGCCAACCTTTCTGATTGACAAGCTCAGCGTCTTAGCCACTGAGCCACCATGTCCCTCTAAACATATACTAGCCATATACTAGATTAGACAAATTTAGAAGACCTACTTTTGGGTTCTTTAATCATTTTTCCTAAAGATTACTCATCCATTTCATGTCTATTTGGGCATTTTCAAAGGGAGAAAATAATTTCTGAACAGTTAACGTCATTTCTGTTTGTGATTAGGTTTGTTTCCACAAACTCTCACTCAACCTTTAAATGATTATGCTTCAGAACAACAGATAAATAGTAAAGCATGTTTGGCAAGCATTCTTCTTCAGCTTGTATAATATATATATAGTTTTTTCACAATGCTTCAGAAATGTTCTTTTAAAGATTGTAATAAATTGCTTCTCCCCCCCCCCCCCAAAGGGGCCCTCCATATAAAGTACTTAGTAGTAGTGTTACTGTTATCAAAAATGAGACCAAGGGGACTTTATTCGAATGCATAAGAAACACTATAATTAATCAATAAACACTAGGACTTAAAAAAGAAATAAAGCCACACTCAGCAATATGCCTTAAAACAAAATGTAGGGAATGATTCAGCTGCTGGTTTAAAGAAATCCTGTTCCATCCGTTCACAGACTTTTCTTGCTCATGTAGTAGTGAGCAGGACTTTTTTTCTGTCTTGTGCTAGTGTTGCAAGGCAATTATCAACAGTTGATTCATCCCTTATCATGTTTCCCTAATAACATTTGTGGGCTGAAGTAGAGAAGAACTCAGTGTGAAATGAAAATAACGGTATCGCATTCATTACCTGATACTTTATAAGATCTACACCAAAAAGAAAGAATGCTTAGAGACCAGGTGTATTTTAATTGGGGTCTCCTAGTCCAGTGATGGCTAACCTTTTTGGTGCCAAGTGCCCGAAGCACGCGCATGCATGCAGCCCCAAAATGCAATGTGAGTGCCCCCCGCGCATGTGCATGCCCCCTGCATGCACTCCGCCCCTTTCACCCATTTTTGGCTTCCTGCATGCACTCCGCCCCTTTCACCCATTTTTGGTGCAGGAGGCCTTCCAGGCCCAAAACGGGGTGCAGGGGAGGCACACACACAAACCCCCAAAATGTAATGCGGGTGGTCCCCGCACATGCACTCCACCCCCGTGCATACGTGGCAGAAACCTGAAGACCAGCTGGCCGGTGGAGGCGCACGTGCATGCATGGTAGAGTTGGGCTTGGGCAACGGCTGGTGTGCCCACAGAGAGGGCTCTTTGTGCCACCTGTGGCACACGTGCCATAGGTTTGCCATCACGGTCTTAGTCTATAGACTTTATTGAGCATTTTCATTTCACCGACATGTCTACTGATTGTTTTATGTGATGAATTTATTTTCACAGTTCAGGACTGCATGTTTTTTTTTTAATTAAAAGCTTACTGGATTGTAAAAGACAATGTACTAAAAGATTTCTCTTTGAAATCATTTTGCTTTCCCACATTGACTTATCTGTGAACAAATTCCATTGCAGTCACTAAAGCTTACATTGTATTCAGATATAAATAACTGCTGAATACAATAAAGTTGTAAGGTGTAATTGTAATGATGTAGATCTCATTGAGCTCAGTTTTTTGTAACATGCTGGCTGGGGAATTCTTGAAGTCTACACATCTTAAAGTTGATAAATTTGAAAAAAACACTTATTGAAATCCAAGCTTATGTCATAATATATAAGGTGAGGGACATCTGATACTTTTAAGTGATGTATATCAAAAGTAACAGAAGCTGGTTGGAGAAAAGTAGCAAAAGGAAGTTAACTATTGAGTATGGGTAGGGAACCTGGCATACTCAAAGTTGTAGTTTAGGAATTGATTACATCTTCCAGAATCCCTCACCTTTGGACACACCAATTATAACTTCTCCATGTTAGCAACATTTGGGAGGGCATGATGCAAGCCAGTAAAATATGTGAATTGAAAGATTTACCATCCTGTCCCTCATTTATTAGAATGTTTAAACCTAGGTCTACCATCATTATAAAGTTTCATTTCAGGTTCAATGCAGATTACTTCTATGCTCAGAAATTAGATACTGAGTTGTCAGCTGGAAAGATAACAGTGTTCTGTTTGGCATATAGTCATGCTGGCCACAGGACCACAGAAAATGTCTTCAGTCAATGTTGGCTCCCTCAGCCAAGAGATAGAGATGACCATCGCACTCTAGAGTCAGACACAACTGGAAGAGAAACCTTTACCTTTGCAAATAAGCAAAAACATCCAATTATATTCAGGTGTATGGTAACGACAAGTATTGTTATTCAAAAAAGACAGGAAGAATACACCACATTAGCTTAGCTGAGCATCCTGCAGCATCTACCACTTTACAAGTGCATAGTTTAGTCCATGGGTGTTAAACTCAAGGCCCACAGTCCAGATCCGGCCTGTGGGGTGCTTAGATATGGCCCACGGGGCTGATCTGGAAAACAGTGAAGGACCGGTTCGCGGTGCTTCTGCCAGCGAAAACAGGGCTCTTACATTGGCAGAGGGTTGCAGGAGGACATCTCAGCCGAAAACGGATCTCAGGAGTCCATGTTTGCTGGTAGGGCACTCAGGCCACCATAGGTGCCCCTGAGTGATGTAGAGCTCGCCACACCCCCTGGCCACACTCTCTTGGTTTCCCCCCACCCCACCTCACCAAGGTCAAACACAACCCTGATGCGGCTCTCAATGAAATCAAGTTTGACACTGCTGGTTTAGTCTAAAGAGAGATTTCTTTTGTGCCTATAATGATAAGAAGTAGAAAAATGTAAATGGCACTCAACAGCACAAACTCAGGTGAGTCTTTAATGACTGCAGTCACAGTTCGTTATTATATGTTATGGGTATAATGGTAGAGGAATCAAAGTCATATGCAAAGAGCCTATAATAATAATGATGCAGGGATGTCAGCCAACAACTGTCGGTCAGACTATTAACACAGAAAAGAGGGAGGGAGGGAGTTCCACTAGGACTCCAAGGACCCTCTCACAGTTACAGTTTTTGAGCCAGGTTTCATCTAATCTGTACATTTTTCCTGCATTAGTGTAAAACTTTGTTTTTCTCCACATTAAATGTAATGTTGTTGGAAACAGCCCATTGTTCAAGTCTGTTAAGATCTTTTTGGATCCTGAGCTTGTCTTCTGGAGTGTTGGCTATTCCTGGCAGCTCAGTGTCACCTGCAATTAGTCATAGAATATTTAGATTTATAGGGAGGGGAGACAGTAAAGAGATGTTTCTGAAATAAAGTATTTTGAAATTATTAGAGATGTGGGACTCTGGCACAGAATTCAACAAAGAATCCTTGGAGCAAAGGCAAGGATATAAGTATTGATAGAAAGGCTTTTTTTTTAAGGAAAAGAAGGGAGAAGAGAGAAAGAGATGTATTATTATAATTGCTATCTTTCCAAGGGCAGCTGCTGTCATGAATATCAGGATGGTATAGTAGAGACATCTTCTGGTTAAAATGGGAAAAACTTCATTGAAAATAATTTATGGGAATTCTACTAAGAATTTTCGTGTGAGATCATTTTTGTATGGTAACAAATAATATTGAAAGAAGATTCCATTATTTTCAAAAAGTGCAACATGGAAATGGCAATGCTGGTTCTAAATATATTGGTTTTCTATGTGTAATTGAGTCGTTTTCAGATATTATGTATTCCAGACTTAAACCACATGGCATATTTGCTAAAGAACTTCATTGCATGCAACAAGATTTTTCCCACAACTGTTCTAGAGCATTTTAGATGGCTCATAACCAATAGTTTTAGAAACTAGTTATTCATGGTTTTGTAAAGGTTTACCACTGCAAATATACAAATATTCAATTTATTCAATCCCACCTTTGAATGAATCATATTGTCTTCATTCTTCAGTATATGTGCATAGACTTGAGGCTTTTTACAGTGGAATGAGGCTTTGAAATCAGCCTTAGTATTGCCAGGCAACTAAGGAATCAGCCAAGGATAAACCTGAAAAATAATGATAGTTTAAAGTCATCATATATTCAATATGTCATTGAACAAGAAAACCTGCTGACAGATAATGATAGCTATTGTTGTGGGAGAAGTTCCACTTTTGTGTCCATGTTATATTATTATGATTTTGTCAAACTTACAATAGTTAGAGATTTTTGAAAGAACTTTGGTTTATGATGCCTTAAACTACATTGGAAATGTAAAACTAGAAGGATGCAAATTTTCTGATTCAAGGGGTGAAAATAAGGCCCAATTAATAATACTTGAAAGCCAGTGTTGTTAATACAATAATACAATAGTAGAGTTGGAAGGGACCTTGGAGGTCTTCTAGTCCAACCCCCTGCCTAGGCAGGAAACCCTATACCGTTTCAGACAAATAGCTATCCAACATCTTCTTAAAGACTTCCAGTGTTGGGGCATTCACAACTTCTGGAGGCAAGCTGTTCCACTGATTAATTGTTCTAACTGTCAGGAAATTTCTCCTCAGTTCTAAGTTGCTTCTCTCCTTGATTAGTTTCCACCCATTGCTTCTTGTTCTACCCTCAGGTGCCTTGGAGAATAGCTTGACTCCCTCTTTTTTGTGGCAACCCCTGAGATATTGGAACACTGCTATCATGTCTCCCCTAGTCCTTCTTTCTCTTAAGCTAGACATACCTAGTTCCTGCAACCGTTCTTCATATGTTTTAGTCTCCAGTCCCCTAATCATCTTTGTTGCTCTTCTCTGCACTCTTTCTAGAGTCTCCACATCTTTTTTACATCGTGGCGACCAGAACTGAATGCAGTATTCCAAGTGGGGCCTTACCAAGGCATTATAAAGTGGTATTAACACTTCACGTGATCTTGATTCTATCCCTCTGTTGATGCAGCCTAGAACTGTGTTGGCTTTTTTGGCAGCTGCTGCACACTGCTGGCTCATATTTAAATGATTGTCCACTAGAACTCCAAGATCCCTCTCACAGTTACTAATTACTACTAATTACTATTACTACTAATTACTGTTAATGGATATAATGCAGTGTTTTTAATTTTTAACATATTTTCAAAAATAAATGATGCAGATGTTTGACCATACAATAATTATTTTACAGAATATAGCTATTTTGCATCATACTCAATAAGTTACTTAGAATAATTTTTCCTAAATTTTCATAAAATTGTGTTTGTGTGTGTGTGTGTGTGTGTGTGTGTGTTTCATTCTATTCACAATACCTTCTCAGATCTGCAAAAGCTTCAGTACTTACTGAACTGTGATGAAGGTTAGGTGACCTTGAAGTTTTTATCTGGTAATTAAGCTGTTTTAAAGGGTTCTATAAGATTTGTCTATTTATACATTCATTGATTAGAAGTATATTCCCATTTTGTAGACAAAATCAAATAGCATACATAGTTTGTTCTCCCCTTCATTGGGCTGAGAGACACTGGCAGCTTCCTAGAAGATACTACATTAATGTGGATGGGCTAGCCTTACCTGAAAGAAAGAAATAATAGTTTAATTTAGCACAATTTTATCAAAAGTTAAGGTAAAAGAATGCAAAAGACCTGTTAACATTCTGTTTTTATATTATTAAGTAACACATAACGTTGATGATAGATAGATAGATAGATAGATAGATAGATAGATATAGAGATGATAGATAGATAGATAGATAGATAGATAGATAGATAGATAGATAGATAGATGATAGATAGATGATAGATAGATCTCGTACATCTGAGCCTATTTTCGTATTTTACCTGGAGAAAATTCATTCATAACTGTCATCTTCTTCTTAAACAAGTATGCTGATGTAGTTTTTTTTAAAAGTTATTAAAAACCTAACTTCATAAAATTATATACAGTAATTGCTAAATTGTAAGTATCACTAAGTACTAACATTAAGTCCATGGGGAATATTCAGCACTACAATTGTGGACAGCTCAATCAAATATCTGTATGTTTTTCTTTTTAGCATTAATACTGAACTTTGATCTTACATTTTTGTCATTGCTTTTAATGTTAAGTTTAAAAAAATTAAAATTAGGCATGCAGCCTACAACATTTGATGGCACTAAAATAATAATTATTTTGTTATTTTTGGTTTGTGGCAATTTTTTATTTAAAAAGGTCATATCTTTTAATATACCTATTGAAATTATTTTAGAATGATTCAGAATGACTCATAGCCAGCCTTCATTAAGTCTTATACTTACACTTCTGGCCAATGTAGCCAAATACACAAAATAAATTTCGAGGCTTTCCCAAAACTGGCTTTCTACTTGCTTTTGAAAGATAAAGTTTTAGTTAGAATGTTTGTAATTAAAAATGTGTCCAGTGTACATTTAACAGGAATGAATTCCAGTTGCTTTTTTTTTTTGTTACATCAAACATTTACTGGGCACTCAATATAGGATAATAATGGGAAAAAATATCTTATCTGGCTATGAACTGGGAGTTATGGTCTAAGGTACTATTCTTGGAAAATAGCTGATTGAAAAAAAGCTGAACTGAATAATCTAATTAAGCTTCTGAAATAATCTGAGTTGTATTAATGGATCTTATTCCCAAATATGTAGACCTTTGGAATTATTTAGGATAGCATTGTCGCATAAGTTAGGTTTTCAGTGGATCTATTATTGTGGACCAGCACTTCATATGAATTAGTTAGGGGTATTGGCACTAGAGGAGCATATCTAATTGCAGTAAGTCAAGAACAACAACCTGTAATTCCCTGTAGAAATTCTCAGTCATCTAGGTTATGGTTGCCCCAAAGGTGCTTTTTCAGGAGGCAATGGAACTTTCTTGTTTTTTTTTCTTTTGAACACATTTCTCTTCTCATCCAAAAACTTTTTCAGCTGTGACATGTCTTTGCATTATCCTGTCAGAGCTAAAGAAGCTTCTGGGATGAGAAGCGAAACATCTTTAAAAGAAAAAATAAGGAAGTCCAATTGCCTTCTGAAACTGCAACTTTGGGATGGCCTGTAATTCTGTTATTGTGCTATTTCTTTGGTTGAAATATAAGCATTCTTTGTGATTTGTTAACCACAGTTTTCTTATTTATCTTTCTTTTTAACAGGTTTTGGCCATTGTATCCATATTGTTCATTGTACTATCCACCATTGCTTTGTCACTCAACACTCTACCTGAGCTTCAAGTAATTGATGAATTTGGACAACTAAATGACAATCCTCAGCTAGCGCATGTTGAAGCAGTATGTATAGCGTGGTTCACTATGGAATACCTTTTGCGTTTTCTGTCATCTCCAAACAAGTGGAAGTTTTTCAAAGGTCCATTAAACGTGATTGACTTGCTAGCCATTTTGCCCTATTACGTCACCATTTTCCTCACAGAGTCTAACAAAAGCGTGCTGCAGTTTCAAAATGTCCGCCGTGTAGTTCAAATATTCCGTATCATGAGGATACTGCGGATCCTTAAACTTGCTAGACATTCAACTGGACTTCAATCTTTAGGATTTACCTTACGAAGGAGTTACAATGAATTGGGTTTGTTGATACTATTTTTAGCTATGGGAATTATGATATTTTCCAGTCTAGTGTTTTTTGCTGAAAAAGATGAAGATGCTACAAAGTTTACAAGTATTCCTGCATCGTTTTGGTGGGCTACTATCACTATGACCACAGTAGGTTATGGTGACATTTATCCCAAAACTTTATTAGGTAAAATAGTTGGTGGATTGTGTTGCATTGCTGGAGTGCTGGTAATAGCCCTACCCATTCCCATCATAGTAAACAATTTTTCAGAGTTCTACAAGGAGCAAAAGCGGCAGGAGAAAGCCATTAAAAGAAGGGAGGCGCTTGAGCGAGCAAAGAGAAATGGAAGCATTGTCTCAATGAATTTAAAAGATGCCTTTGCTCGCAGTATGGAACTGATTGATGTAGCTGTTGATACTGATAAAACTGAGGAAGCAGCAAATTCAAAGGAAACTCCCGATGATAACCACTTATCTCCAAGTCATTGGAAATGGGCCAGAAGGACAATGTCTGAGACAAGTTCTAATAAATCTCTGGAGAACAAATACCAGGAAGTGAGCCAGCAAGATTCACATGAACAGCTAAACAATACAGCAGCAACCTCCAGTCCTCAACACTTGAGCGCTCAGAAACTTGAAATATTATATAATGAAATTACTAAAACTCAGTCTCAGCCTAATCTGAATTCCACCTACCAAGGCCCTTCAGTGAAACCTCCCCTCTATGAGGAGGAGATAGAAATGGAAGAGGTTACTCGACCAGGAGACGCATCTATAACAGGACCCAAAGAAGTCATCCCTGATATGAGAAGTACTTCTAGCATTGACAGCTTTGCCAGCTGCGCCACTGATTTCACAGAGACAGAACGCTCACCTCTTCCTCCATATTCTACTTCTCATTTGCAACTAAGATTTCCCATTGAGTTTACCCACTTAGAAGACCAAACAGCGAAAGATTCCCAGCTTTTACCATTTATGAAAGATAAAATGTTTGCTCCCAGGGATACCTGCTTTGATTACTCCTCAGTCAATACAATGATGAGCTCTGAGAGCTGTCCTCATCCTCTCCTTCATGGTCACTTTCACTTTGACAATGCCATGGAGAGTCCCAAAAGTTCTTTCAGAGGAAGCAACCCTTTAAAATCAAGGTCTCTTAAAGTTAATTTTAAGGAAAACAGAGGTGGTGCTCCACAAACCCCACCAAGCACCACAAGGCCATTGCCAGTGTTGGCAACAGGAGACTTCCTACAATATACTCCTCAGCATATCAGCACTATCCTCTTAGAAGAAAATTCACCGGAGGGGGAAAGGGCCCTGCTGGGTGTGGATTCTTCTGGAGCTTCTAAGCAAGCATGCCCTTTGTTCCCCAAGCAGAAACGTTTTTCTTTCCCTTCCAAAGAGAGAAGTTTCACTGAAATAGACACTGGTGAAGAAGATGACTTCAGGCAGTTGGATATCAAGGCAAACTGCTTTGGGGATAAACTTAAGGATGGGAACTATGTAACAGGAGACTCTGAAGTCAGTTCTTCTTCTCCCAAACATTTGAGTCATAACTGCACTCAAGACATTTATCATGTTGGAAGGGAAATAACAGGGGACAATAATCAAGAAGGTCACAAAATGGAAAACCATTTGTTTTCCCCAGAAATCCATACAAATCCTAGTGATCCTGGTTACTGTCCCGCCAGAGAAACCAGCATGTGACTAATTAGGACAGCAATAATGACAAACCCTATTTCTTAAAACTGGAATTAGCAATGCCTACGAATTAAAAAAGGGAAGCCTCAAAAGTAAATAAAATATTTTTGCATGGCATGAAGAGTTGCTTAGTTTAAGTACAATTTAATTTAAAAGCAAACTTTTTTTTCTAACAAAAGGTAAATCAGGAAAAATGCAACAAGAACTGAGTAAAATAAAATGCTCTTTTCAGAGATGATCTGCAATGCTTAACACTGTTAATACTTTCATTTATGGTTGTAGATAATTTTTCCTTTTGAATTTCAGAATTTGCACATGAAAGGATAAAATGTTGATTCATATGTTAATAATAGTGTGAAATAAGGTGCTTTGAGTCTGCAAAATGCACATTTTGTAAATAATTTGAATTTGCTGGAACATCTCCAGTTATCAAGGATTTGTAAAAAAAAAAAATCAGGTTTCTTGGGGCAGATACTTTCTTCAAGTCTACTGCCTGGAGGATTTGTATAGACTTATGTTGCAGAATTGCAGCTTATTCTTAGAGCATCTTACTTATCTTGTTTTCTCTTTAAATCCCCATCCAATGTACGCTGTTTGTTTAAGAAAATTGCAGTGTTTTCTCATTTCTTTGTGAAGTGAACCATAGCTTCAATTATTTTTATTTGCAGAGATGTCACGGATGCACTTGCAGCTTTTGGGGGAGGGGGGGGGGAATTCTTAAGACTGGGCAAGATTTAATGACCAGGAATTGAACTTTTGTTATACCTGCCAAATTGAAAGCAAACAAAAAACCATTACAAGAAATACAATTATTTTTATGGTAATAAAATGTGCCAAATGACATGAAAACTGATTATTTTATCCTAAGACTTTAACAATGTTGTGATGTTGCACTATTGTTAAAATCTTACTATTTGTAGACTTCTTGTTATTGTATATCTGCTGTTTTCTTTAACAGTAGTGTGTCATTTGCACATCATTTTCACCCCCACTTTAGTTACTATTTGGTTTCAGAATGCTGTACCAATATCATTCCATGAATCAACTGAAAGAATTGTCACATATGAGAAGTCAGAAAATGTATCTTTCAGAGGAGATTATTGAAGTTCACACACTGTGCAAAGAAGTAATGCAGAGTATTTTTGTTTAGCTTAGAGTCTGCTGTGGCCACAGTGATCCATATACTGTGGTATAGGGCTTAAAATGTGTAAAACCTGTAATTATGCTTATTCAGCAAAACATCTGAATGTCTCAATTTTGCACAAGGAACGCTGAATGCAGATAGGTTCACTCATAATTATCACCATTTCCATGTAATTATAGCAATTAACATTCAGAAAATGAATATTTTGAAACCTCCATTGTTCATCTTCATCATATCTCTTCAATCACAAGCACTCTAGTCAATCTCCCCCCCCCCCCCCCGATTTCTATAACTAATTCTGCTAATAAAGATTTAATGCATTAGTTATTTTAGAACCATAAATTTCAGTAGGTTTAAACAGCATTTTAACTGTGTTACTTTTTTAAAAAAAAAACACCAACTTTACATATTTCTCAGTTACACTTATTCTGTAGGGCCAGGGAGCACAATTGGAATTTTAGGAACTTGGAGGAATTCAGTGGGAGGAATAGAAGTACTGTCAGCTAGCAAAACTCACTTAGGTCAGTCATTTTCTCTAACAGTCCAGTTTACAGCTATGTAGTGTTCTCTTATGGGATGAAGTAAAAACAGATCCCTGTGTTAGTCTAGGAGAAACAAAAGGATATAAATCTAACAAATAATATAATAAACCACATGATACAAATGAGAAGATATCTTCTATTGCTCAACAGATCTCTTTAGAATTATAGTTTAGCTTTGCCAATTTTCCATAATGACAATAGGCAAGCGACATATTTTCAAACAAAACAGGATTGCAGCCTTCCACCAATGTTATTTTCTGACCAATCCAAAGCCTTTTTTATGTTTAAAAAATGCATGATACTAAAGGCCCACACATGGCTTTGCAAGTGCCAACCCATGTACTTTTGTTTCCAGTTAAAAAAAGATTTTTAAAGCACATTAAGCATTGAGGAAAAACATCTATTGCTGATTTTTTTTTGTATAGATAAAAAAAGCTCAAAATTTCCACTAAACTTTTTAAAAACACAATTTTTATTTTGTTATTTTCACTAAAACAGCTTTCAGTGGAGAAAATGTACTGTACAGCTCATGAATTTTACTTCTCCTAAATACCGTTCCACAATTGCAAACTTATATTTCACTCTTTGGACCAAATATTAAGCACAGGAGATTATGTTTCAAAAAATGTTTTTTAAGTTCCTCTTAAGACTTCCTTTTTCTATTAAATTATATATCTTCAGATTCATATTTTATTAATTTATATATTGGGGCTAAATGTCATTTCTAAAGCAGCCAATGTCTGGTCATTAAGTCTCAAAGTATTTATTAGTTGTTCATGAAAATCAAATTACTTTTATTTTTGCATAAGATTTGACTTAATTGCATGGCAATCCACATGAACTGTTTCAATCATTATATTTTGTTCCATAAAGCTCCTTCATTTGTTTATCTTCTTTCACAGTTAGATATTCCCATTAATGGAGAGCAAATGCTAGCTAATAATTTTTTAGAGATGTTGTTTTATTATTCCAGTTTATTTGTTTATTTATGTCCCTACAGTTTCTGCCTTTATTCAGACAATTAAGTAACAGTCAAAAATAAAAGCTAAATGAAATGTTAGCCTTAGATTGAAAATAGCAGCTTGCTCAGTAATTTCATGAAATCGTGATTTCCCTCATAATGTCTACTCAAAGAAAACTCTTGGAAACTACCATAACTTCTGAGTTAAAGATCTAAAGTTCAAAAATGAAAATGTGGTGCTTCTCAGATTGAATAATGAATATCTTTCTGTCTTTATAGTCCTGATGTTGTATCACATGACATGGACATTTTAAGTTGCTATCTTATAGATTAAAAAAACTAGTGTATTTTTTTAGATGCATTGAAATGTAATCTGTTTCCCATACCAAGTCTATTCAACTATCGTTTCAAAATTGTCTGCTACTGAAAATATAGTTTTTAAAATCTCATTTCAAATATGTTTGCAAAATAATTCAACTGCTGCTACTGAAAGCTGATCATATGCTTAGGGAAAAAAAATGAAGATTTATGAATTGCTCATAATAGTAGTAAAATAAAAGATGCTTCTTTCGTTCTGTAGAGATACTGCTACTAAATGCCATGTACTCTTATTGTAAAGCAAGTGTTAGAACCAGCACCTCATTAAAACAGTGACTCATTCTAAGATAGAAATACAGGATCTATGATTTTCCTGTCTACTGAATTTAAATTCTCAGCTATTTATTTTTGGCCATAATGGCTAGAATTGCTGGAATTGTCCAGCTTCACCACTCCAGCAAAAAGAAAAAAGGAGGGGAAAGCCATTTGATGAATGGCACCCAAGCCACTAGGAAAATATACCTACATTTTCCTGTAAATTAGGAAAGATTGTTACATTGTTTTATTTTCACAATCACGGGATTATGAAATACATTAATGATTAGCCAAAAGTCATTAAATGGCTGGAATCCTATGGAGAGATTTGAATCCAAACGTATCCCACTCTATACTCTAAACTAACTAGCTAACTAACTAGTAAACACTAACATTTTTCATCCCCTATTGTCTAAAATAAAAAACATATTCACACAGAAAACTTTTGCTTGATTTGGATATCTGTGTCACATAATCAATAAGTCAATCAATCACATGTGTACCAAATATCTTAATTCACCAAGGTTCATTTTTCATGATTATTTCAAAGCAAGCCACATTAAGCTGAAAAAAAAAGAATGGAATGTTTTCTTCCTTTTAAAGTATAGAACATTTATCATAGAAAGTGATTGTAGTACTCAGCTAGGATGGATGTATATCTGTTTTTTTTTTTAATTCTGCTGTAATTCTGTAAAATATTTGGTCCACTAAATGTCTTGACAAAATTGCTGAGCCTAAGCCAGTATGGAAAAAAGGAGAAAGAAAAATATAATTCTTGTGAGTATGCGTAACATGTTTTTTAAAAATTATTTTTTTATATATTTGCTTGTTAATTATTGTAGCAAAGAGCAATATTATTTTTTTTCATTCCAATCCTCATATATATCTCAATTAGAATTGAAACCACCCTTTAAAAAATATCAATTAATTAAGTGGTTAATGCTTGAGCATTCAGGTTCATTCTTCTAGCCAAGTTTGGCTGGAGTCAATGGGCAAAAGAGAGAACAAATAAAAGAATCATATTTACATTGTTTAAAATGTGAATAAATAAATATGTCCAATTCACAGCAAATTTTCAAGGAAGGAAAACAAAAATTATCTATAATAAAATGTTTACAATCTGGTCTTAAACACTTCTCTTCTACTCTAAAAAAGGATATAAGCAGTTTCCCCACTTTTCACATTCATCCATTGTTTTGACAAACTGTCAGTCTAAGCTCAGGGCTGTCAAACTCTTGGCCAGTGGGCCAGATGCATCATGTGCTGGCCACACCCATGCCTGTTTTAGCAAAGGGGGGAAAGTTCCAATGTGTCATGTGACACCGCCATGACAATGTTAGTTTGATACCCCTGGTCTAGCTCTTATCTCAGTAACAACAATAGTTGTGCAAAGAAGAAATCAGTCCTTTAGATGCTGCAGATACAATCCCCAACAGCTCTCACTAGGCCATGTCAGCCTGTGTTGTTGAAAGCTACAGTACTGGATTGCTCAGGTTCCCCAGCTTATTTATTGCTATTAGAAAAATAGTAAAACAACTGTGTATTATGCAGTTCCTCCCCAACATGGTGTCCTTTATAATTTAGCTTATTGCTCATCCACATAAAAGAGAAATCCCTGGCCTTGGATTTAAGAGTTCTTGTACATAGGGTAGGACGAAATTTTCTTTCACAAAATGCACTTCCAGATATCAATGCTGCTCAAAAAAAGACTACTGCTCTTTTCCTCTGAACTGATTACTTTTAGGAAGGGTCTGGTGCAGTTAGGTGAAAAACTGCCATACCTGCATGACCTACTGTTTGTGAGGGAAAATATCTTTTGCTCACATCTAAGGAGGAAAAAAAAGCTTACAGTAGTTCTTTTTTTATTATTATTATTATTATTATTCACCTGGTCCAGAGCACTAAAAAGAATTGCATCTCAAGTCCCTGGATGTAGAAAAGAAATTGAGACTTAACAATTCTCAGGCAAAATATGCAATTCTAGCCATGGATATGATATACAGTCCAAGTCAGTAATGGTTGTGCTGGTGATTAAATACTTAGGGATACGTTTCCTGAAAAGAATATTGCTTGTTACATTGAGATAACTGTACATAAATATTAAATGATGAAGTTCGGTCTCATGTTTACAGGTAATATGTTATAACTCATATTTGTTTCTTATCTACAAGTAGCAGGGATTCCATTTATTAGAATTTAACATTGGTTTCTTCTGAATGCTACAAATGCTGAAAGGGGGAAAAGTACAACAGTAGATGATGATGATGATGACGACAACAACAACAACTTCTTTTGCCACAATATGTCTTTACGATTCAATTTCAAGGAATGGCAGCATTTTATTGTGAATTGCTAAATTACTGTAACAAGTTATCCTTGTTTTTTGTTTTTGTTCTTAAAACTAAGAAATGTATTTTCAGTGGGAGATAAAGACATACACATCTTGTCAAATGTCCTTCTACTGCTTTTACAAATGTCCCATATTTTAAAATGGAAAATTTTGCTAGTTTTGTTGAACATATTATTCATCTTTTAAGGACGGCTGCTGGGCTGAAAATAATACTCATATAAGACACTGCAAGAGTACTTGCTTGCATTATTTATTAGGAATGACTTAGTTTCATCATTTTGTATGCCAGCTTACCCCTTCTGTCGTAAACCATTAATAGAATTTCACATATAATAGCATTCATTATCAATGTGTTTGTATGAATGTTTCCATCTCAGCTTCATTTTAACATCCTGAAAAGGAAACATGATGTTTCAAAATTTTCCTTTCCTATCCTTTTCTTTCTTTCTTTCTTTCTTTTGAATTCTGTTACATTTGCTGATCAAGTAAATATTTGTGCACAAATCAGCATATAAATATGCATGTTGTAGCTGTATTGTACAATTGTTCAGCATCAAGATACTTGTTTATTTTCTGTCAAATGTCTGTAAAATAAATGGCATTGTTCTCCATTTCCGTCTGCCAGAGTAAGCAGAACAGTAAAATAAATGTGTAAATGAGTCATCTGTGTCTCATTTCAGTTCTCTGCATGAAGCCCCTTTGCCTTCAACATTGCATACATATCAAAGTCCCAATCTACAGCAATTTTTAGTTTCATTTCAAGGAGTAGGGGAAGCTGTAGGAAGAAATTTAGAATGCTGAGAAATAAGAGAGACCTCCCATTTTCATCACTTGCCTTTTCTTTCAATAGTTATGTTGTAGACTAAGCATGTTTGGCAGGAATTGCCATGAGACTTTTCTGGAATCAAGCCCTGAATTAGGGGGCTAAGCCTAATTATTTGAAACAAGGCTTACTTCACCATTCCATTTTACAATAGCCTTTCTTTTTGAATAATTGTGGTCTTACATTCTTGACCTGTGCTTGCCCTAAATCAGCAACAGCAGGACTGCAAAATATTGCTGGTTCTACCTTATGAATTTAGCTGTGAAGAAAGGCTGCCAGGCCATCTTTCTCAGAAATGGCACTTTGTTTTGGGCTGGTTGCCATGAATCAGGCTGCTGCCTTAGGACTGGATTTCAAGTACCCAGTGTGGCATCCCACATACATATGGCCAACTCTCATCAGGCTCCTTATCTGATTTTAAAACAAACTGACTATTTTCCAGCATCTTAATTTTCAAACATGCCTCTGAGCCCCAAATTAGTTCCATGAGCATTTTTGGAATTTAATGTTTTAAAAGATCCCTGGCCATAGTATGATATTTGTAAGTATGATAAGTAGCCTACAAAAATAGCAAAAGCAACATTAGAATAAAGTAGGGGGGAAAGCTATACAATTATCAGTTAATAATGTGATAAATTTATGCTTTGTAACCAGTTATGTTTCCTATGGCAGTCATTTCTTCAATGACAAGGCTCCCCAATAGACAACAAAAGATGGAAGACCCCTATCTTAGGGCTTCCTCAGTATCATTGGAACTTGTGTATCACTCTCTTCAGTAGGTTTATTGTAATCTGGTACAACAAAGACCTGTAGATCTCATTGTGTTCAATACAGAAGAATTATTTATAAAAGCATAATTATTTTACCTTTACCTTTTTTTTTTTGCAATGTACCTTGAGGGCCGGGAGGAATTCTGGAAAGACTAGGTAAATTAGACTCTTTTCTACTTATTAAGCTGTAAATGGCCTCAGTGTGATCAACATCTGGAGAAAAACATTGTTCATATTGACAATTAACATCTTAAAGTCATCACCAGCTCATGCACCAGCCCCTAGCTAATCGTGGATGATCTCAAGAATAACTAAGCAGAATTGGACTTGATTAGTATTTAGGTTTGATTGGAAAGTATATCAAACATCCCTTAGGAAGGCAGTGGCAAACCAGCTGTGTGCATTTCATGAATAAAGACAAATATACGTGTCCCTGGATAAAGTTGCGGGACCCAATCTGGGTCGGTCACTAGGACCAGAGGATTGGTTTTTTGAGCTTTCAGACTCTTGCTGGAGTCCATCCTCAGTTCCCTGTGGATGGGTTCCAGCATGAATCTGAAAGTTCAGAAGACTAAACCTCTGGTCCTGGTCACTGACCCAGATTGGATACTATTTGCTCCTGTTCAGAAAGCAGCACTGAAGTCATGTTCAAGAAAGTATTTACCTTAAAACTCATCTAAGATTCTGTTGCTGTGAATACCATAAATTAATTTTGTAGCTGTAGTAGTAGTAGTATTTTTTTGGTTTCAGAAATGTGTTAATTAATTAGGTGACACTACCCCCCATCCCCTGCCAGTAGGAACTGATCAGATACAAACTTAGGCAGTCAGGATGACAAATGGAAATATGCCTCAAAACCTATTTTCAATTTAATCCTCCCATTTAATTTAATCCATTATTCCTGCTATTTTGACACTGCAAAATTACTTAGTGGCTTGTTGTTGCAGGACTGTGCATTTTTCTCAGGAGGCCACTGAATACAGCACTGGGTACAATGTGGCTGGTAGTGTTGGACAAGATCTCTATCACCCCTCAGCATTGGCCATGCTGGCTTCAGTCAAGGGAGATGAAGTTCAATATCTGAATGATGCCTGCATGCTAAGCAACTCTGTTATATCGTTTTTAGGAGTTATTCTGAAGTTCATAGTTTTAAAAAGAGTCCACATGAGCCACTACCATTCTAGAATTTCTAATGAAATGAAATCTGAAAGAAAGCATTTTGACATTGCAGTAACAAAAAAAAAAAAAACCAGAATGCTTCTCTAATACTTTTTACCAACAGCTTGCATCCATATGTAGTTTTCAGATATGTTAGATACAGTATATAGTTGAGTAAAATAAGTAGCTAATTAATTATTTCAGGTTAAGAACAATGGTATTTGTAGTCCAATTCATCTGGAGAATAGGAAATTTGAGAGTCTGCTTATTATTCAATGGCAATTCATAAACTATCAGGCTGACTAAAAAGATCCCAAAATTCATGTATTCTACTAAAATTCAACTTGATTTCTGCAATTGCTCAAAGTGTGCCTTTTATAGCTATAAAAAAAGGGAGGGGAAAACATGTTCCTAACTTTACCTTCTATCTTGGTAAACATTCTAAGTAATGAATGGAATGGAGTAAGCATCTTTTGTAGATATATATTTATGTTTTATCCTAAATATATAAAAATTGGATTTATCTAAATGCTGAAAAATATTGCATATATGATTGGGATCGTCTGAAGAAGAAACGTAAGTTTAGCCTGGATATGGGGGAAAAACAGAAGCATAAGAAGACACTTGAGGTAGGTGATTTAATTTATTTGTTAAATTTTTATAACTAAATGACTGAAAGAAATAGTTTAGCTACCTCATCCTTTAGATTTTGATAAATAAAGAACTACATTAACCATACAAATTCATTTTAAAATGTAATTTTTGATTCAAAATGTATTCCATGAGATTTATTGTTGCCATTAATCTCCCCATAATATTGAGTTTAAAAGATAGTTATGGAACAATGGAATGCTGGACATTCTTAGGAATCATATTTCAACCCTATCTATACTCCAAAACTCTAAATAATCCAGAAATAATGTATAAATAGGCATCACTGATAATTCTACCCAGGATTGGAACTCTATCCATTTTTTTATCTGTATCGTGTTTGCATATATTCATTCAAACAATCACTTTGTATTAAAAAATATTTTTTAAAAAAAGTTAATTTAAATATGCCCTTTGACACATTTTTCCTTTAGATACGTCCCATTATTTCATTACAGACTGCATTATGCTTCACATTTTTATAAACTGTTCTGAAATAAAACCTCAAATAAATCCAACATCCAAAAATTAATTGTACTCCTATATTTATTTTTACATAGGGTCTGCCATTATATCAATTCATAGTGAAATAAACCAGTCTGATTTCACCAATCAAAATACAGGTGGTACTCAACTTTCAACCATTCATTTAGTAATTGTTCAAAGTTACAACAGCAATGAAAAAAGTGACTTATCACCATTTTTCACACAACTGTTGCAGCATCCCATGGTCACATATTTATGAAAGTTGTAGTATCCGGGAGTCATGTGATCACCTTTTACGACCTTCTGACAAGCAACGTCAATGGGGAAGCCAGATTCAGTTAACAACTGTTACTAACTTAACAACTGCAGTGTTTCACATAAAAACCATGGCAAAAAAGGTCATAAAATGGGGCAAATCTCCCTTAACAACTGTCTTGCTTGGTAACAGAAATTTTGGGCTCAAGTGAGGACGTAAATTGAAGTATGACAAATGTTCTGAGTGAGAAAACAATTTGAAGAAGGCAAGTGGATATTCATGGATAAAATTTAAAAGATATTCATATTTCCCACACAAGGGAAATACTTTTGGACCCAATTTCAGTGGAATAAAGCATATGCAGCCTCAACTGTCTCATTTCAGAGCTAAATGTCCACAAAGCTCTCATTCCCTTTGGATTTCTAGAGTGTTGACATCCTACAATTGTGCTGGAAATGATCAAGAAATAATAGAATTATATTTCAGTGGCGTACATTCAATTGGGAGTGTCTGTAATGACCAGACAAGAAAGTCAACCCTTTGACCAAAGTCAATCTTTGGTCATAGGGGATATGATACATTTTATTATAATTTGCTTATATGCCTTTATATTTTGTGTCCATGCCTGACTATTTTGGCTTATTATATTAGGTGATTCTTAATTGTTGAATTAATTGCACCACCATATCATGTTTTTTAAAAAACTTTTGCTTGATTTTGCTTCTTCCATTAAAGATTAGCAATAATATGCTATTGTTTGGTATTGTACTGGTTATTGTATATACTGGTAATGTTAGACAGTATGCTTTCCTGATTCTCCACTGATTAGATTCACCTCATGTAGTATAATATTGAGTTTAGCCTCTTGTATCATAGCAGAAATCTCTACGGACATTTTATATTTGCTTGGATTTTGTATTTTGTCTAGATATCATCTTACCTGGGCTTACAATAACTCCAGTTAACCTTTAAACTATTTACAGCAAAACACCTTTCCCCATTGTATTCCACAATATATCATATAAAGATCCAACTAACATAGCCATTGTTCTTCCTTTGGCTGCTACTACTGCTAGTCAAAGTGCAATCTCATTTATTTGTAATTTGGCATTGAGGGCATAACATCCTGTAGCTATAAAAGGCCAGCTAATTGTAGCATTACATCACCTCCTGCTGTTCTGGATGCAATTCCAGTCCCCTGCAGTCAAGATATTAAAAGTACACTGATACATTCTGGCTGTCCAACGTCTCTTTTATTTCTCCATCTCCTCTGCAGTAGCCAGAGATAATATCTGATCAAACATGTTTTACAAGGTTCACACTATTGAGAAATTATTGAAATTTTCTCTTTCCTAACAATCGCTCTGCATTTCTGCCTAAAATTTGGTATTGTGGTCCAGTACATTGAAGTTAAAGATACATTCCCTCCCCACAACAATTTTAAAAAGTGCATCAGTGAAATTCAGTAGCTTTGTCTTGCAAAGTGGATGCAAATCCCATTCTATTTGTTTTTCAAAACGAAAACCTTTGTTTTTTCCATTCTAAACAAGACAGCTTAATCATCACATTGAATAAGAAAATATGTTATGTATTTAACAATGATTCAAGACATTCTTAAGGCATCACATTAATTTTCTGAGCCACATTTGTGTTAGGCCAGTGCAGACATCTACTGGTATTCTCTTAAGTAAGGTGACCAACTTTTTTACAATGAAAAGGAGGACAAATAAATTGGAAAAAATATATCGTAAATAAAAGAAATATTTTATTCATTGCAACAATAATACACTAAAATATGATATATGCATAATAAAAACATTTGCAACATTTTATATTGTAATTATGCTTACATGCCTGTTAATTATTATTTAAATGAGTACTTTTCCATTGAATTAATATTTTTTGTCAATGTATCATCTTCTAACAATATATTGGAAATATCTGAACAAGAAATATCCTTCATATTGAATTTTACGGGAAGTGCTGCAGCTAGAGTATCAACATTCAATCTCGATTTCTCACTTGTCAAAAAATCATTGGCAATTGAAAAAAACTCTTTCAACTGCTGCATTAGTTCCAGGGCAGCACAACGTAAATTGAACAAGTATAAATAAATGTTCACATGGAATATGTTCATTTTTGAAATGGCTGAAAATATCCACCCATCTTTTATCAATTTCAACATGTTGATTTTCCCATTGTATTATTTTTTCAGAATTTAAATATACATTCAGTCTTCTAATTTCTTCAAAGAGACAATTGTCGTCTATTTTAATGTCTAGCATTTCTTTAGATAAAAATTCAACACAAGATTCAATATCTGTTCAATATACTTGCGATGAAGTAAAAAAAACACCATTAAAAACTGTTTAATAAAGTACGTCACATAACGCGCAACAGATTAGCCTTCAAATATCAAAAAGGAGGACATATAGGAGGACACTTTTCGAGGGAGGACAGAACTTACAAAAGAAGGACTGTCCTCCCTAAAGGAGGACGGTTGGTCACCTTATCTTAAGCATGTTGTAGTTAATAATTTCAACAATTTGTCACTAGTTGTACCTTTGCTTGATCCTAATGTCATTTCTTAAAGTGAAAGAAAGTGTATCTTGTTGACTGCTTTTTTTAATTTAAAGAGCACATTTCTATACATGTTATCTGGGAATTCAAGGGTTCTTAACCCATGTAAAAGGCATAATGTCAGATAGATCACATAGTTCCAAAGCTGCTCTATCAAAAGGCTTTGTTTTTCTTGAAGTCATTTCATTTCTCAAGAATGTCTCCAAAAAAAATAAAGTCAAATTGCCTTTTGGAAAAGCATCTTTGGAACAACCATGACCTGGATGACTAAGAATATCCATAGTTCAATAGCTCATATCGAACACAGGTGTCATGTTGCATTATGGAAAACCTATTTGCTACTTTTAAAAAATCGCCTTTAAATTCATAGCAATCAATCTCCTCCTGAAATATTGGACTACACAAGATCCTCCAAAATTTTCTAGGTGGCAGCCAACTTAATATTTTCACTTGTTCAAAAGCAAATGCAATTATTTCTACATTAATTAAAGTACCCCTGATTAGCCATATGGGTGATCAAAATAAATGCCTGGCATTCTTAAAGAGTTTAATATATATTTTTACTCATACCCAGGTATCATAGATAATCATTGTTGGATATCATGCTTGAAAATATCTTAATTTCTACACTTTGGTGCTAAAATTTCCTTACGTTCGGACTTACAATGGTTACAAAGTAATAAAATTTTCAAGTATGCAATATCCTTGTCCTATTATTTCCTCTACTGAAACCATTGTAATATTTTAATGGGATTTGCTAAACTGTCAGTTGCCAAAAGACACTTATTTTCCTCTTCAATGGATCAGAGAAGTTACCCTTCATGTATAATGGTAGTGTTTTCTTCTCTGTCATTCACAGCAGCTATGTTATTTTATATTATTTCTGTTGTTTTATTGTGTTTTTATTCTGTTTAACTGTTACTACCAGACTCCTGAAATGGGCATCCATATACAATTATTAAATAAATAAACAAATACCTAATGCTTTGTTCATAATAGAAAACATTGATGGAAATTTAAGTCAACTGGGGTTTATTCTAGGATTGTTCTGTTCATCTGGGCCTGGTTTTTTATGTTCTCAAGATTTGCTGCTTTGTATATTCAGTAGGAATGCTTAGTAATCACTTTTTATACAAAAAGTAAGTATTCCATGATTTTTAGTCCCATGGCTGTTTGTTTGTTTGTTTCTCAGGTTTAAGTACACCTGACCCTAAACATTTTATTAGATCAGTACATAGGGAAAAACATGTGTATGAAGCAGAATATATATCAATGTTTGTGGCAAGTAGATTACTCACAATGAAAAGCAAATACTGTTTACTATATTTATAGAATAACAATTCAATAAATAAATACTAACTGAAGTATAAAAAAATGACAGAGATTATGAAGCTAATCTAATCTGTATGAGAGACAAGAAAGAAGAAATGATGAAAGGCACATAGCAATTGTAAAATAACAATGTTTTCATGTTTTTATTTTATTTTACTTGAGGAATGGGTACAATGTAGATTTCCTAAAACAGGTTTTTTAATATTGAAAAATTATGCTGTTGAACATTTTTACTAAAATAAAATATTATTATTATATTGTTATCCTGCCCTTTTAATATCCAGATAGTCCTCGTTTAATGTCCACTTGTTCAGTGACTGTTCAAAGTCACAATGGCACTGAATAAGGAAACTTACGTTGGGTCTTCATACTTGCAGTTGTTGTGGCATTCCTGTGTTCACAATTTGTACACTTGGCAACTGGCTCACAATTATGACATGGTGGTATGCCGTAATCAAGTGATCACCATTTGCATCCTTCACAGCAGACTTATGACAAGACAAGCCAACAAGGAAACAAGCAGGAGAGTTGCATATAATGATCACCTGACAGAATCCATCAGACAACAGCAACTGGGACTGCCAGAACTGCTGTCATAAATGGGCGCAGTCACATGAGCTCATGCATTACAACTGCATCACCTATAGACAGAGTTCCCCGTCTCAATTGCCAACTATAAGCAACTGCTTCTACCTCTTATTTTCCACACAACAACCCCAGGTGCATTAGGTGTTATGCAGCCTAACCATTGGTGTTTTTCTTAACGTTCTCTTCCTACACCGAAAAAGGTTTCATTTATTCAACTTATTTCCAAGTTTAGGAATAGAGATGTAATTGTCAGAAAAAGGCTTGCGGGCAAGTGGAGAATTGGTGTCCTTGCCAATTTTTATCTCTTGAAAATATTATGAACCTCCTTATAGTGAAATCATATCATCATAAAGAATAGGGTTTCTTCCAATAATAGGGGGGAAAAGACAAAGGTATAGAGCACACAGAGCTTTGGGAAGCCTTAGGAAAGAAATATATTATAAATAATAGGAAAGAAAGACTTTATTAAATCGTAGGATTCCTAAGAAATCACTTTGTAATGAACCTTAAGAGAGAAGACTGTATTTTCAAACTATTAAAACTTCTCTCTAAATAAATGTTGAAGTACAGTAGTAATCATCATCACATATAAATGCTGGACGTCTGGAAACAATTAAAAGAGGTTGCTAATCTTGACTGAGCATTGCTAAAAAAAAAACATGTAAGACCATTCTATGGATTAAAATTAAATGTTTATTAGAATGACAGTCATTGGACACAGCAGAAATTCCACGGGATCAGTACATTGATAGTCCATTTATCCTTTGCACTTAATTATTTACAGCACACTCAGCACACGATCTCCAGTAAGGGAAATCGTGGGACCGAAAGGGATGCCACAACATCTTTCCGCCTTCTCTAGGTGCACTCACATTTTAAGCGCATTTCAGCCCTTTGCGTGATCTTAATTCAGCCTCGCCCAGGATCAGACCTTCAAAGATCTTCTCCGCCCGTTGACTTGCGCTACCGCGATTTCTTTGTGCAATTCCCTCCAAAAAAGGAAAGTGTAACGTGAGACCACCCTCATGCCCCCATCCCGCCGGCGCAAAGGCAGGAAAACATTCATCCCTAAAAGGCTGCAATGTCTTCAGGAAGGGCAATTACGGTCCTCGCGTGTCCGCTGCTTCCTGAATTATTAACGCTTCCCACAGGAATATTTGAACTGAGATCAAGTCGTTGCTCTTTCCAGAACAAATGGACGGACTTACTGCGCTCGTAGTGGCTCCTCGGTTCATCTTACATGGTTTAACCCAACCCCGTGTCACCGATTCCCATGACACACCAAACCTTCTACTAGGCAACAGGCTAAGTTCGCCCAGGTCGCTAAAATGCTCTGAAGTTGGCTAGTTTATACCTCACTCTATCGCCAAACAAAGAGCTTTATTTTCCAAACTTTCGGGATTATCGTTCATTTTGTGATTTTTAAGCCAGTCCCTTCCGTCAAGCCTTCCCAGGATAGGGATTAGAAATGTGCGCGTGGAGATCACGACGCACACTCTTTAAAATGTTAGAAGCGAAGATAAACCGATTTAGGAAACGAAGGGGACATTCATGTACAGTGTAAATCAGTGTTTTTCTTCATGATAGCAGTTTTCCAATACTTGAAGAGCTGTAACAGGGAAGAGGGGGGCGATTTATTCTCCATAGCACTTAAAGGCAGGACAAGAAGCAAGGCTGGAAGCTGGTCAGAAGAAGATTCAATCTGGAACTAAGAGGAATTTTCTGACAGTTAAAACAACAACAATGGAACAATTTGCTTCCCAGAGTTGCGGGTGTTTATTGCCGGAGGTTTTCAAGAAAAGATTAGACAATCATTTGTCAGGAAATTCCTCTTAGTTCCAGGTTGAATCTTCCTGGTTGAATTCTGCCTTGGCAGAGTGTTAAACTACAAGACCTCCCAAGTCCCTTCCAATCGTATCATTCTAAGCTGTGTGGACTTCACTTCCCATAATTCCTCAGTCAGCATACTGGTTGGAGAATTCTGGGAGTTGAAGTCCACCTATCATTAAAAAAAAGTCAAATTTGAAAAACACTCATGTAAACTTTCGCGTTTCATTCTGCGATCCGACAGACGTGATAAATTGCAAGTTTTTAATGCGGGAAAAGAGGGAGAGATTTAAGCTGAGCTGGCCATGCGATCCTTGCTGCTTCCACTCGCCTCGCAACAGAATCCGCAAGCGGGACCCAGAAAACGCTCCCGATTTTTTTTTCTCCTCCTCCACGGAGCGAAAAGCGCGAATAAGGCACGTGACAAGAAAGAAGGGTACGCGCGCGACCAATCGCTCGGAGGGAGGGCGTGGCCAAGAACGGAGCATTTCGTGATAGGACCTTTGTCATAAGTGGGCGGGCTTTGGAAAAACGGGCAAAAATATTTGAAAATGGAGCAGAGAAGTGATATAACTATCGCGAGCTATGTCACTTCCAGGCCACAGACGACGGCGAAGACGGACTTTGTGGGCTGTGGCACCCCAGAGGGCAGTTCTTCGGCATTCTTCGCTGAGGTGGAGTCGATAGCCGCTGGATGGATGCTGGATTTTGCCTGCCGCTGCCTGTGCCGTCATTTTTGCGAGGGCAACCGGATCGACTTCGAGAGGAGCAGAGACCTGGCCCTGAGTAATTGCCTGTTTGACGGGATGTGGGAGGCTGGAGTTGTGGCCCCTTTGCTGGTGCTGACACCAGCAGACTATTAGAAGCTGCTTGTTTCCTCCCTCTTCGGCTTGTGTCGATTTTTACACTTCTTTGCTTTATTTAGTTATAAATGTGCTGCTTTTTAAAAAGAAACGTTTCTCGGAGCAAGTTTGCGTATGTGGCTGCCTCTGTCATAAAAGGTGTCATAAAAGGTGTCAACAATCCATAAACCCTTTTCCCCAGGCACCTTTCAATTGCAATGAAGAAATCCATTTTTGTCACAATTTCAGTCATTTCTGTTGAATATTTGTAATTTTTGAGGTGTTTGTTACGTTACAGACTGACAAATATTTGAAGAGTTCTATTTTCTCTCTTCATTGATGTTCATTAGTGATTTATAGTACCAAGCAGTAGTGTCTAAGGTACCAAAATAACGATTTCAAATTGTCACATTGGGGAGGACAGAAGAGTTAATTGTTTACTAACTAGCATGTATAAAGTATTCAGTATAAACTGCTCTGAAATGATCCAATCCTAAATACAATTATTTGGGAGTAAATGCTATTTAGTATTATAGACAAGGTCACTGATAACCACACAGTGGCACTGTAGGAACAAAATCATAACTGATATGTCTGCTTTCTTTTTTTCAGCTGTTATTAAAGGGTTGGACAAAATAGAAACTCATCAAAGGGAAACAGTGTGCCTCTGTCAGCTGCTGACATATATTGCCCAAGGAAAAATATTTGGTAATATTTTAAGCTTTGGCTTTAGCGAGAATTCTTAGTTAGATACTGGCAATCTAATGCTAACTTTGTTTATTGATAGAAAAGTATGTTCTTTTCACCAAAAAATACCTCTTGCAAAAATATATACACACACAGTCTACACATTTGTATCTGTCATTTATCTTTAATTGTTAAAATATAAACTAAAATTATTAGAAATAACCACTGTTAATAAAAGCAAAAGAGATCCAAAAATTTGGTAAGTTGATAGCAACAAACCACATGCTTTCTGAAATATGCCTTGTGTTCTTATCTGGCTCTGTACTAGTGGCAGCTTCAAGTCAGCAGCATATTTTAGTATTTATAAGCAAGCTGTCCTTAACCTTGATAGGCTAATACTGAGGATAGCTTGCCAACTTACGACTTAGCCAGAAACTTTATATAAACTCCACAAATACTGTGCACTCATAAACCTAGTCCAAGAAGTGTGCATTTGATGTCAGAATGGAACATATAGGGGCAAAAGATGAAGAAGCTAGGCTATATAGGTTTTTGGCTAGAGACTAGGAATTAGTTCTTCATGTGATTGATTGTATATCACAGTTTTCATAATGTCTTAAGGAATTACAGTCTGAGCTCAATTTTGATACAGTGATTGCTGTTGCGAAGTTCTTCCATTTTAAATAAAAGTTACAAAAATTATTTTATCCTGATTGCTTGAATAGACTGCTATGGTTCTTGAATTCCTAGCTCAAAGAAAAATAATATAGAGAGTTGTAGGGCTAAAATAATGCATTTAATATAAGTTCATGTTGTCTTTAATCAGGTATAAGCACTATTGTTCTGATCTGAGGACTCTAGATAGTTTATTGTAGTTTTTAAAATACTGTTAACAATTAGTAGCAAAATAAAATTTAAAGGATATTTATTCTCTGCTATTTGATTTGTAAATTATATCCACAGTTTGGTGTTTGATCAGGCTCTGTATAACATATTAAAAAGCACCTGAGGGGTAACCTTTCAAACCAGAGATTTTCTAAGATTGTTTAGTCATCTTCCTAACCACCTCAGTTGAATAGTTGATTATCTCTATTTAGCAAGCTTTCTTCTGTGAACCAAAAATCAAAGGAAGAAATTGACTTCTAGTATAATGACTGATATATTTTCTATATGGAAGTTTTAATTTTTTGATCTTTAAAATAATTTGCTGCTATTTTTACTTCTTTTCATTTCTCTTAAGATTCTGATTTTGGAGATGACCAAAGACTTTCACCACTGGAAAATGCTTTGTCGGTTTGGATTTCATTCCTCAAAACACAAAGCGAACAAGATAAATTGCATAAAGATATCAAGTACTTAATTCAGATTCAGGTTTGTTTGTAGATCAATATATTTAGTATTGATTCGGAATGCCATGCAAGAAAATCTAGAAATTTGTTTGTGGTTTCTCATGGGTCAGATCAAAATGTTCATGCCATAAATTGAGATAGGACAGACAATGTTTAATAGTTTAAGGATTTTATTCCTATGTTAGAAACTACTTCAAAACAATTGTTATGTGTAGGCTATCCCCACAATAATTTCCATGGAAACTGTACCATTCACAAAATACAAAAGATGATTCTTTGTTTTCATCAAATCCATCCTTGCATCTTTAAAATTCACTTATGAATTTAAACATTTACATGAGTTTACAGTTAATTGGCAGCTGCATGAAATCTCATGACCATTTATAGCCTGTGGCAGTATAAATGAATGAAAAGCTTACTGCAGAAACTCTAGCCAGTTCTGGAAAATAAGTTGTATACTTGGATTAATTGTGTTGGATAGCCAAAAAGCATAGGAGAGAATAGCACAAGGGAAATATGGGAAATGAAAGTGTTGAATAAGATACTCCTAGGATCAGTTCCAGTTATTACACTAAGGCAGCTGGGCATACAGGAGTTGCAGTCATCATCATCTGCTCCATTCCATAGGCCAAACATGCTTCTTTTTTCCCATTATTATCAATATTGCTTGATTCACTTTATATGTGGAAACTCCTGTAGCCACACTGAAAATCAGGCAGGGAAGGAATGAAGCTGTCCCCAACAAATGACCCTGTCTGTAAGAGTTCTTAGTAGTAGCAGTGGAGGAGGATTTTCCTGTCCTCTGTATCAGTTAATGGAATTAGCGAAAACATTTATTTGGATGGTGGATGTCTCCATTGTGCTGAAGGGGAAGAACAAAATAAATGCTTTATGGCATCATACATCAAGCTGAGTTGCTAGAGGAAATAGTAGAATTGATTATAACATTAAATTGCATAAGTTTGTTCCCAGATTTGTTATAAAGAATGGAAGTCATTACTTAAAAGTTGTCTCTTTGTAGGCAGTCGCTATATATATGGAAAAAGGATATTTTCAGGAGGCTGCAGAAGTGATAGAAAGACTTTTTCCAGAATCTTCCTCCAATGAGGTAGTATGTTCAATATTGAATTAAATTAGACAGTTGTTCTGAAGCCTTATGAAAGAAAAATGCATGTGATATTCTTAAATGATCAATGTGCAGATTTACTAAGCTGATAAAAAAGGATCTACTCTCTTCTAGTCATTATTAATTTACAATCTATGAAGGCATTAAACTTTGGGCAAGCAACCTGTGCCCCCAACCTGGTTTTGTGACCTTCAGGATGCATTACTGAAATCAGTGATTAAAAGCATTTAAATTCTGCAATATTTTTGTTGTTTTATCTTTCACATTTTGGACAGTAAAATAGATGCATTACATTTCTGGCACATTTTCAGTAAACTTATCAAAATGTCTAAAAGTAAAAAAAACTTAAATGTTGGCTTTACTGACTAGTTAAAGTACACTAGGCAGCCTTTTGAAATCAAACTATGAAAAGTGTCAAAAATAAAGTTGTCCTCTATTCTATTAATGTTAAAACAGACTATAAAACCTCCAAATTAAGGTTTCTGATCCAATTTCATGCCTCCTTGCTTAGTCAATTTCTCTACAATAATTTCAAATATTTTACTGCCATCTAAACTTCACCCAATTCTATCAAAGTTTATGGAAGTTAGATTGTGGGTTTTTAATCTTGTAAACACCTGGAGTCACTGTGTGTGACTTGGGAAGCCATGTAAATATATTTAATAAAATGAGGAAAATTCATACTGGTGACATTGGCATAAGATTTTGTTCAGATCATATTTAACTACTATACGTTGTATAATTTATTGCAACTAAGATTCCTTAGCTGCTATAAAATCTTGGAAAGTGACATCATATATTTATTACTGGGTGGGAAATCAATTTGGAGGAAATAAACTTAGAGGCAGAAAGAAAAACAAAAATGAACACAAATCATGATATATGTAGGAAAAGATGTTTAACTGAGATGTGGGTATTTTAAAAGAATACTATGGAATAGAGGAATGTAAAGGAAGATTAGAGGAGAATGTTTGGCATGAGATGCATTGCTTTGGTTGCCCAGGAGTTTGACTAAAGAGAATTGAGAATCTTGATCTAAAGAAGCTATTGTTGTATCATCTTATCTGTACACAGTTGTGTGAAAATTATAAGGAAATATTGAAAGCTTCTACAATATCTAACAAAAGTGAATTTGTTATTATTAGGAAAGATAATTTGCATGTACTTATCACTTGTATTATATTATTTAGAATGGAATAATATAGATTTAATTTAGTGTAGGAAGCACACCACAATAGTAGTGGGGGATTTTAATTACCTTGACATCAACTGGGAAACAAACTCTGCACCAAGTGGAAGATCCAACAGGTTCCTAACAAACCTAGCAGACAACTTTGTTTCTCAAAAAGTAGAGAAGGGAACAAGGGGATCAGCCATATTGGACTTAATTCTCACTAACAAGAGGAAATGATAGAAGGTGTTGAAGCCACAGGAACTCTGGGGGCAAGTGACCATGCAATATTGGAATTCAACATTATGCAAACACAAGTAGTAGAACAAAGTGAAATTAGAGTCTTGGACTTTAAGAGAGCTAATTTCAATAAACTTAGAGAGAGCTTGGGAAAAATTCCATGGATGAGAATCCTCAAGGGGAAAACAACTCAAGAAGCTTGGGAAATTTTGAAAAATGAGATTACAAAAGCCCAGTCTAGCACAATACCAATGAAGAAGAAAAATAACAGCTCCCAAAATAAACCAGCATGGCTGCATAAAGAACTCTCTGACAAATTGAAAGACAAAAAAGATAAGTACAAAAAGTGGAAAAGGGGGGGGGGGCATAACTAAGGTAGAATATCAGCAAATAGCCCGAGCATGTAAAGATGAAGTGAGGAAAGCTAAGGCTCACAATGAAGAAAGGCTTGTCACAAAAGTAAAAAATAACAAAAAAAGCTTCTTCCAACATGTTAAAAACAAGAAAAGAGTTAAGGAAACAATTGGTACATTGCTGGGAAAGTGGCAAGAAGGTGACAAGCAACAGGGAGAAAGCAGAACTATTTAACTCATGTTTTGCATCTGTCTTTACACAAAGGGATAAAACAGTCCAACCTATCAAAAACAGCACCATAAAAATCAGATTAGGAACACAAGTTGAAATAGGGAAGAAAATGGTAAGTGAGCACCTGTCTACCCTAGACGAATTCAAATCACCAGGACCAGATGGATTACACCCCAGGGTTCTGAAGGAACTGGCAGACGAGATCTCAGAACCACTGAACTATATCTTTCAGAGATCCTGGAGCACCGGGGAACTACCAGAGGACTGGAAAAGAGCTGATATGGTTCCCATCTTCAAAAAAGGGAAAAAATTAGATCCAGGAAACTACAGACCTATCAGCCTAACCTCAATACCAGGAAAGATTCTGGAAAAGATAATCAAGCAACGAATTAGCGAACACCTAGAAGCAAACAAAGTAATAGCCAAAAGCCAACATGGGTTTGTCAAAAACAGATCATGCCAGACTAATCTTATTGCATTCTTTGACAAAGTGACAAAATTAGTGGACCAGAGGAATGCCATCAATATAGTTTACTTGGACTTCAGTAAGGCATTTGATAAGGTAGACCATAACCTACTACTAGATAAAGTAGAAGAATGTGGGTTGGACAGCATCACCACAAGATGGATTCATAACTGGCTGACCAACCGCACTCAACGTATAATCCTCAATGGAACTGCATCTACATGGAGGGAGGTATGCAGTGGAGTACCCCAAGGCTCTGTTTTGAGCCCAGTATTCTTCAACATCTTCATCAATGATTTGGATGAGGGAATAAATGGGGAACTCATCAAATTTGCAGATGACACCAAGCTGGCAGGAATAGCCAACACTCCAGAAGATAGGCTAAAGATACAGAAGGATCTTGACAAACTTGAACATTTTTCACTATCTAATAAAATGAAATTCAATGATGAAAAGAGTAAGGTTTTACATTTAGGCAAGAAAAACAAAATGCACAGGTACAGTATAGGTGGTACCTTGCTCAACAGTAGTAACTGTGAAAGGGATCTTGGAGTCCTAGTGGACAACCATTTAAATATGAGACAGCAGTGTGCAGCAGCTGCCAAAAAAGCCAACACAGTTCTAGGCTGCATCAACAGAGGGATAGAATCAAGATCACGTGAAGTGTTAATGCCTTGGTAAGACCACACTTGGAATACTACATTCAGTTTTGGTCACCATGATGTAGAAAAGATGTGGAGACTCTAGAAAGAGTGCAGAGAAGAGCAACAAAGATGATTAGGGGACTGGAGACTAAAACATATGAAGAACGGTTGCAGGAACTGGGTATGTCTAGTTTACTAGAAAGAAGGAGTAGGGGAGACATGATAGCAGTGTTCCAATATCTCAGGGGTTGCCACAAAGAACAGGGAGTCAAACTATTTTCCAAGGCACCTGCGGGTAGAACAAGAAGCAATGGGTGGAAACTAATCAAAGAGAGAAGCAACTTAGAACTGAGGAATTCTGGGAGTTGAAGTCCACAAGTCGTAAAGTTCCCAAGTTTGGACACCCCTGTTCTAGGGCCCTTCATTCCTAACAGAGAGGAAAGCCTCCGCTCTGCATTTATCTAGAAGGCACCTACTTTCATTTGCCCTTAATTAATTACACAGTTTTATTGTTGTTCATATCTTATGCCACCATGAACATGACATTTTGGGCCTGGACAACCTAGAACTCCACCGACTAAGGTCTGACCTAAGCGTAGTACACAAAAGTGCCTGTTACAACGTCCTATCTGTCAATGACTACTTCAGCTTCAACCACAATAATACATGGGCAAACAATAGATACAAGCTCAAGGTAAACCGCTCCAAACTCCATTGCAGAAAATATGACTTCAGCAACAACTTAGAACTGAGGAGAAACTTCCTGACAGTTGGAACAATTAATCAGTGGAACAGCTTGCCTCCAGAAGTTGTGAATGCCCCAACACTGGAAGTCTTTAAGAAGATGTTGGATAGCCATTTGTCTGAAACGGTATAGGGTTTCCTGCCTAGGCAGGGGGTTGGACTAGAAGACCTCCAAGGTCCCTTCCAACTCTGCTATTGTAATGTATAATTTCCTACATTTTGGTTTCTGGAGGCAAACCTAATGTTCTACTTCTTTTAAAATATATACCATTGGGAGGATTAGAAGCACAATATGTAGTCTTTATTGTATTCTGATTTTCTTTCCTGCAGCCTTTAAGAATGAAGCTCTCTGCAATATCAAAACAAAAAGATCCTTATCATCCATTTCTTCGATTTTTCAGTTTTAATCTTTTGACTGAGAAAATTAAAACTTATATCAATATTTTCTTGAAAAAAGAAACCAAGAATTTTTTAATGAAGGTATGTTGAAAACCGTAGTAAAATAGAATAAAAGTAATGCATACAAATTCAATTATATGTTAATTATATGATTAATTGTATATTTATAAGTGATTGAATGTCTTATTCATTAAAATATTGTAAAGTATTGAAAACATTCTAATTGTTAAAACTATAATACTGTACAAACTACCGAATTTTAAATAACATCAGAATAATAGACCAACTGCATAACATTGCAACAATTTATAGCTAGGATGGAATGATTTAAAGGATTACTTGTGTCTCTGGACTTTAGAGGAGCCTGCAGGACAGAATTAGTTTCATGACAACTCTACAATTCTAGCGATTCAATCAATAGATACATCCAGATTTTTATACTCTGAGGCTTTCTTTGTGCTACTTTCAGTACCCACCTCAGGTGTTGACTGAATGTAGCCAATCATTTTTGCTTGCCCCTTGTTCTTCATATCTGGTAAGCAGTTATAGCTAGATCCAGGAAGTTATAAATTTCTCCCTACATAAGAAACCTCATTAAAGTGGTTATTATTTTTGGAAGGGGGAATAATGGAATGATCAAATCTAATTATTTCCTACTTGAATAAATACCATGCTGCTGAAATATGTGATGCCTGATTCATCTTGGCTATTGGTCTGAATCTACAGGCTTTGCCTTGCTCTGGATATGATTTACAAGAGCTTATTGAGGTAGTAATAGGAACACAGGACTTGTCTCTGATTCATTACATCATCCTGGGATGAAAACACCTCTTCTGAACTGAAGAATTACACAACTCTAGCTGTTAATTCTATTGCTGTCTTCATTTTACATTTTTATTAATCTTGTGTTTTAAATCCTTTCTAACAGTATATGGTAAAAGGTGTTTTAGGACAACTGGAAAAGATATGAAAAGTAGTATTTCTTAAGTAAATGTTGCTGTTTTACAGGAAGCTACAAAAGAGGTGAAAACAAACATTTCGGAAAAAATAATGGTACCGATACAATGCAACAGTACAATTGAAACAAACAATGAAAATCATTTGAAAAACACACCAAACACCTTGCTAAAGTATGACTTTTCCTGAAATTCGCTAGTTTTATATCAATATGAGTACTTATCTTGGGGGGTTGCAGTTTTTTCTTTTCTTCTTTAACATATTCTGATAAATAAATGATTCTCTTCCTAGTTAATTTTTTTATGTATTGTATGTTAGAAAAGTAGATAGATAGTGGAATTTAACAAAGAATGGTATTATGTAAGGGGAGAAAAGTTTCACCAGCCATATAGATGTTCTCTATCACATCTCCTTTCTTTCATTCTCTTATAGATTACATAAACATTCTTGTTCCTTACCTGGTCAGTCATTTTGGAACCCAAGGCAGATACAGATTTCCTCCACGCCCCGAAAGATAAAACGAAAACGTCTTAAATGTAAGTTCTACGTAATTTCAGTATATCTGAACAGGATGGATATATTGGAAATAAGAGGGGAATCAGATTTCATTTCCCATAATTCATGCTTTAGAGTCCTGCCTTTCACTTAAAAAAATAGTTTCTCACTGAAAGCAAAATATAGACCAAGATATCAATGATCATTCTGTAGCCTGTCACCTCTGCCCATTGCCGCCTCCACCTATCCCCGCCACCTGGAACAGATCAAAAAAGGGGCACCCTGAGGCGGCAATGGATGGCAACGATGATGGACGGTGGTGATCTCCGCAGCCTGGAACAGCTGGTAGGCGGGAGGCAGATCCAAACGCCAATCAGCTGCTCATGTTAATCAGACTGCTGAAGCTGACCAAGCTATTTGCTTTCTTGCTGCAAGGAGGCAAATTGCTGGGAGGCAGAGGCCGAAGGGTGGGTGGCAGTGGGTGGGTATGGTTTCAGCAATATTCGCTCTATAAGATGCACAGACATTTCCACCCACTTTGGGGGTGGGGAGTGTGTCTTACACACTGAAAAATACGATATCATTTAGCCATTAAAAAGGGTTCAAAAGAGGTGTTTATATTATTTTTCTGAACCAGGTAAAAAAAATCTGCAAAATACTACAAACGCTCTACAAGATGAGTTTCAAGATGAGTTTCTGCCAGCTTGTCAGAAGAAAAAGGTATAAACAAGAAAGGTTCTAAATAATGTATTAATATAAAACAATATTGGTGAGATTAACCAAAGAAACATTTTTCCAAAATATTTACCTACTTGCCCAAGAAGACTGCATATCTGTAAGTATGGTTTGATACAAGATACTACAAGATAAAAGTACCTTGTTATTTCCAATCCAGCATGACCATGGAAAATGGTTAAACCTAATGTAATAAGAAGAAGTGCAGTGGTATTCATGTATACATATTTATTTACTTCTTTACATGCAAGTATTTCTTGATAATACAAATTTTGGGGGAGGTTCACAGTAAAAAGAATTAGGCTAATATACAAGTAAAACATACAAATTAAATCTAAAACAGTGAAATTTAATAAAGGACAGAAAATACAGTGGTGGAAGACAACCTTTCCCAATGTTCCAAATGCCTGGAAATCCAATTTGTATAATACGCAGCTAATTTGTCTGAAGACTGTTAGCTTGGTTTATTGGAATTAAAATCCAACATATCTAAAGTCACCCCACAAATTATCGACAACATGTTATTGAAACTGATCTTTGCATGTTGCCCAAAAGTTGTGTCTATACTATATCACAGGGACGTGCGGTCATTGGAGGCAGGGGAGGCAGAGCCTCACCTCTCATCATGAAATAATAATATATAAAATAATAATATCCACGAGGGAGTTTCATTTATATAAGAGGAAGAGGAGGGAGGAGGAGGAGCGCGTGCAGGGTGGTGCCAGCTGGGCAACTGGCGGAGGCAGGAGAGTTCTCGGAAGCGCCAATAACCTTCCTGCCTTCGCTGTACTTTGCACACTCCTCGCGACTGCAATCGACGTCCAGAAGTGGCAGGGGCTTGATGACGTCGCCGCAGCTGCCATGCGCGGATGGACGGAGGTAGCCAGAGTGGCGCAAGGCAGTCCGGCGGACGAGCGACCGAGGATCAGACTGCCTGATCCTCCATCGCTCGCTCGCTCTTTCATCCGCCCGGACCCCTCGGCGCCACTCTGGTAACCTCCGGCCGGCCGCGCCCAGCAGCGACATCGGTGATGTCATCAAGACGAAGTGGCTTGGAGACGAAGTGCTTTTCAGTGCTTTTCTGTGCGTCTGGCATTTAGGTAGATAGCTGGATGTCCTAAACGCCAGGCGCACAGAAAAGCACTGAAAAGCAGCTGCTGTTGCGGAGCGCGAGCCGGTGGAGCACGCTCAGGAAGGTGGGGAATGGGATCACGTGTGCTGGAGACTGAGGCAGCCTTAGCCTCCAGCACACATGGTCCCATTCCCCGCCTTCCTGATGATGTCACCAGCCTCACCAGGCGTAAACCTCACCGCACGTCACTGCTATATCATAACAGTGTATATCTAGCAATTATCAGTGAAGAAGCCAAGGTGCCTTTTCTCATTTGGCACTTTTATTACAGCTGGTTAGCAAAAGGAAAAGCAAAGAATTTATGCTGTTACATAATTCCCATATATTCAGACCCACAGGATACAAACATTTGTCAGTAGTTTTGGCCCCTCAGATTTTGGAAAATGGTTGTCTCTGACTTTTATCGGCTTTATATTTCAAATGTCCCAAGTTCTTTGGCATTAATGATATGATATTCCAAGGAAATTGAATTTCCTAATACGTATGCAAGAAAACTGTTCAGAAAGGTGTTAATGTTTCAACTTTATAATGCAAATCTAAATGCATATAAGCAGTGTAGACTTCTTATTGTCCTGCTTCTTTCAAATAATCTCTATGCAGTGTATTTTGATACAGTGTAACGGGTTTGCAACTCAAATTGTAATTTTAAAAAATCATGAAAATCACTAAATTGATATTGGAAGTAAGACTTATGATAAATACAGAAATCAAGAATACTGTAGCTGTTTTATGAATATGAACAAATGTGTATGTGTTTGTGTTTAGAAGTAATAAAAGTAATTTCTATTATTCCCCTGTAATTCTCACATCTGAAATAATCATTTGCTTTTCAGAAAGCTTTTTATTCTTTATAGTGGAAATAAAAGAAACAGTTCTTAAAATGCTGATTTCTTGTAAAATGCAAATGCTATAGGCTTTAATTGTGCTTTCAAGAATAAGTGTTAATAGAAATAGAATGTTCTTTCAGCAATTGCTAATTAGGCTAATAATTAAAGTGCTTGAAAAGATACATGTTATAATATTTTATTTTAATTTTCTATAGCCATGGAAGTGGGAAGATGACCATAAATTAAAAAGCGGTGTACAGAAGTTTGGAGTTGGAAACTGGATGAAAATTCTTCAGAATTATGACTTTGATAATAGAACCAATGTTATGTTAAAAGACAGATGGAGAACTTTAGTTAAATTAGGCTTGGCCTAGGTTATTTTTTCAGCAGATTCTCAGCCTATTTCTTACCTATTTATATTTTGATGATGATGTGATGGCCTTATCAGGTGAGGTCTTGAATATAAAACAGGAACCATTTTATGCAATTTTAGTTCCTAAAATAGTTGGTTCTTGAAAATCTAGAGGTGATAAGATGTTAAATTGAAGGTCTATTACCTAGTTATCTGAATAAAGCTGCTTAAGACAAGCAAATTGATTTAACCTTTCATTCTGGAAAGCTTGTAAGAAATTCAGGCTATTACCTTGCAGGATCATACAAATGCTGCAAAGGTAAGAAGAGTCTTAAGCAGAACAAGTTTAAGATTCATGTTGGATCTGTTTAATAAGGACATCTTCATTGTTCTATGCAAAGGGGACGGAGACTAAATTTTTCAGTGCAAGAAATACTTTAACCAAGAAATCATGCTTTAGGCATAGGAGTTTTTCTGCAACCCTTTCCATAATCTTTTTTATGTCTTGGAGATGGATAATTTGGCTACCTGCAATGCTTTATTGAGTTAACTATTCAAATATGAACCCACTGCGTTTAAGAATCTTAAACTCTGGGCAACACTGAAATGAAATGTAGACTGTACTTCTGGTAATTTTAACAAATATATTGTTTTTGAGTTAAATTCAGAATGCTGCATTTTTAATTTGTTAGCTATATTATAGTTTTTTGTGATCATTCATATTAAGTAACTTCTCCATTCTTAATCGGCGACTTCTATTTTCAACAATGTCCAAAAAACTACATAGTAGCTGTATAATATTTTGTGGGAGCAATATTTTGAAGAATCTCATGGATATCGGCATTTATTTCAATATCGGTCTTGTTTCAAAAAATCAACATTTTTTACAGATTTGGTTGTCATTTGATGTGAGGCTTTGACTAGTAATAACATTAGTTTTATAGCCTTGCAAGGGATTCATTCTCAAATAGCAAAGGGTAGCTAATCTATCCTTCAGATAAGATAGGATAACCTTTATTGTCATTTTTTTTTACTGTGAGCACACTGGCACACATTAAAAATGAAAATCTGATGCCTGCTCTCAAAAAAAAGTATGTGTGTTTGTGTACATATAGAAACATATACACACTGTACATCTTAATCACTGTCCATTTTGAATACATAGCGGAACGAAACCTGAGAGTTCACAAGGTTGATAGTATATGGAACAAAGCTGAGACTGAGTCTAGATGTTCTATTTCGGATAACACGAAGCCTCCTCCAAGAAGGTAACAAGGCAAACTGGTCAAGGAGAGGATGTGTATCTTTGTTTCCTTCACAATCCTTTGTCAATGGCACTAATGCCAAAAATAACAAGTGCACCAGATTAACAAGTACACCGCCCCGAGTCCCTTTTTGGGAGAGGGGGCGGTCTAGAAGCATGAATAATAAATAAATAAATAAATTTATCTTTGCAGTACTGAGAATGAAATTTTAAAGCTTATTTTTCTGAACAGTATTAAATATCTATACTTCAAAATTTTAAATGGTTAAATGGCTAGAGGTCCTTCACTATAGTCATCATGGTGACTTTTAGATGATAATGCTGAGTGTCAACTCTGGATACCAGTTACAGTATCCTATCCTGCAATCTGCTTCTAATTTTTTTCCCCTAACATATATGGAGCTTTACTATCTTTTTAATTCACATGGAACAGACAGTCTGCCCATGGCTTAGTCCTAGATTTGCCTTCTAAGAAGCTGAGGGATACTGTTTGATGCAATGATTAAGACACCAACCCCAAAACCAGGAGACCATGAGTTCTAGTCCTGCCTTAGGCAAGAAGCCAGCTGGGTCACTCACTCTCGGCTCTAGGAAGAAGGCAATGGCAAATCACTTACCAAAAAAACCTTGCCAAGGCAACTGCAGAAGTACTCTGGGTAGTTGTGAAGAGTCAAAAACTGATTTAAAGGGATCCTCCCCCTCCCCCAAAAAAGGAACTGTGATGTTACTAAACATACTTTTGGTTTAATCTCAATAATTTCCACTTCAAATATTTTTCAATTATAAATAAAGCAGACGCTTTTCAAAAGAACGAATGCCATATTACAGTTGATTTATGTAAATGATTATCCAGCTTATATGTTTTAATGGCTTTTCACAATAATTATTAGTACTGAATTCAGGGAACACCAATATCACTTTATATAGTTCATTTAATTTTATTCATTCATACAAAAGACTGAGTGTAATGTCAAAAATTGATTTCTCATTTATTTAATGCTTAAAATCTTTACATAGGTCCAGTGCTAGATTTCATCCTTCAGGTAAATATATTAAAGTATATATTCACTCTGCTATGTAAAAATAAAACTATGTACAAGAGGGCATGAACATTCTTCCACTTGCTGTATTTTCTTCCAAGTTCCATAGCAGGATGGATTTCCAACTGCTTGCCAGTGGAGAATTGCATTCCTAAAATGGAATGGAAATATATTGGCTTAATGGTATAGATATCCCTTCATAAAATGTTAATATCCTATTAAGGTTAGGAATGGTGTAAATAACTTTCCTATTTGAATATTCTCATAGGTAGCACACAGTTACAAGAACACTGCAGTAATTTTCACTATCCACATAAGATCAAATAGCATTTTCTTGATTAAAAGAGTTGCAAACACGTAACAAATACAATGGAATGCAAACAGTGACATTTCTGGAACATAAAGATTCTTTCTTACTCAAGATTCTGGTACCTAGCAGATGGTCTTGGAAAGAGGATCATAGTATACCTATGTGTCATTTTGAAATGGTTCTGAAGAGATACTTCAAAAGGCAAGGGAATGGCAACCCTTTAAAACAGATCTTCATGTGATCATGATAAAAGATGATGCCTTAACAAAACGACTCATTAAGACAATGTCATCTTTCATGTGACTCATTTAAGTCACGTCTCCTTTCCAACTTCCTTAGAAGCGTGAAAATAAATGTGGCTGCTTTACAGAGGTGTTTGATTTTCCCACATATTTCTAAATATCTCTGCTGAATTTTGTGCAAAACATTCACAGCAATTATTGATATTTCTCATGCTTCTCTGGATCGTTTTCCAGCTTTTGAAGAAATGCAGGTGGAAGGAGGAATGGTCTCTCTGCCCATTCTAATATTAGCAGAACTCTTCTAATGTTTATCCATGTTTAATCTAACTATATATGTGATGGTTGTGGGAACGACCTTGGGAGAAGGGTGGAAAAGTGCTGCCTAAGGAATGAAGAGGTAAGAATGGGGAAGGAGCCCATAGCTGCATAAGAGAAAGAGAGAAAAGAAATTCAGAAAGGATCCTCCCTTAAGTTATCGGCCTGTAAAAACAAACAAATTGGTGATTTGTACTTTCAGACTTGCAAAATGCTATTTATGTAGTCTTACAATAAAGTACAATAAACTCTGGTTATGTTTTTTGTCTAATCTACCTGGGAAGGCAGACTTCTAGAGTTTTACTGAATCAGAGCACTTCCTGAATTTCCTGCTGGCTGCCTGCAATTTGGCAATTCAAATCCCATCAGGCTCAAGGTTGAATCAGCCTTCCAAGGTCAGTAAAATCAGGACCCAGATTGTTGGGGGCAATATGCTGATGCTGATTCCAACTGATAAACCACTTGGAAAGCTGTAAAGCACTGAAGCAGTGCTGTTGCTATTGTTCTCTAACAATGAAAATACAGAAACAATTCACCCGGAATGGATTCCAAACTATATTTTGTATGACTTAAGATGCCCTATGGCTACTAATTGTCGTAATAAATTTATGAAGATAAAAATAAAATGAAGCGATAGAACAGTAAGGCCAAGAAAATAAAGACTGAGATAATGGAAGCTGCAAAGTCTTAAGTTCTCTATGTAGCCAAGTTATGGAAAATAGATAATTTCCAATTGTAATTTGGTGGAACACAATTCTTGGATTTTCATGAAAAAAGCACAGCCATTATTTTCTATACTTCTGTTTTAAAAACAACATGTGCAGGAAGTTCTCAACTTATGACCAGAACCGAGCCCAATATTTTGTTGCTAAGCAAGGCAGCCTGTTAAGTGAGTTTTGTCCCATTTTATGAACATTTTTGCCACAGTTGTTAAGCGAATCACTGCAGTTTAGTGAGTCATGCAATTATAAAGTGAATCTAGCTTCCCCCATTGACTTTCTTGGAAGCTGGCTGGTAAGGTTACAAATGGTGATCACAGGATACCGGGACACTGCAACTTCTCATAGATGCATTGCCAAGGGCTTGAATTTTGATCAGATGACCGTGGGGATGCTGCAGTGGGCATAAGCATGAAAACCAGCCCTAAGTCACTTTTCAGTGCTGTTGTAACTTTGAATGGTCACTAAACAAATAGTTGCAAGTTGAGGGCTACCTATGTGATATGCAAGACCAGATTCTTAGATTTTTCCCTGTGTACTATCTAGCACAAACCATATCCATGCATCCAGATCCTTGTAATACTTGCTTTATCTCTAGTTAGAACTGGGATAATTTACTAATGCAACTCTGTCAACTGAGTAAGGTTATAGCAACCTTATTACCATAAGAAAATAGTTTCAAAGAGATATTTTGGCCTCAACATCTTGTCTAAAGTGGGGAAATAGGCTACATGAAGTCTGAGTGTATCTACTCACTGCTTATTCTGGTTGAGAAATACAAGCAAAGACAAAAAGGCTTCAAAGCAATATTTGAACAAAGTACTAACTCTAACCATTGAAATTCACAGGCTTGGGGGTGGGGAAGTGAGAAGATAAAAGCTATACACACAAAACTGATTTTTTGAAGGAAAAATGTATATAAACCATGTGTTGGTTTGAGAATTTTTGCTACAAATTCATAAATGAAACAATATATAGATGCTAAGGACTTTATATTATTAATAGAGATTCAGATAAGAAATTTAGTTACCTTTCAGTATCCGTGCCATCTCCAGGACAACGATAGTTATCTCTGTGCATTGCTGGCTCCTGGCAGATTACACATACTGTATAGCCTGCTCGAAGGTACTGCATCCATCGAGCATATGGGCGAGTTTCCATAGAGCAGTAAGGAGACAATGATTCTGTTTTAAATTCCACACAATAACTCCTTTGGGGAAGAAGTGTTTGTTACTAATGCAAGAATAAATCTGAAAGGTAATTATAGCATATATAATCTATGAAGTCGTTAGCCAGACAAAGTACCATAGTTACCTACAGTTAAAAGTAATCATTAGCAGCTATGGCTCAGACTCTGATGTGTAATTAAGACTACTAAAAAAAATTGGGGAGACTAAACTCCTTATGCCACAATCCTGCGAATATCAGAGTGAGCAACTTTCTGCTTGTTGAATAATGTCTGCCAATAATGAAGCAAACCATTTTCTTAATAAAACACATTTGTCTTTCTATACCTCTTTTGTTTTCTTTTTGCCTTTTCCTACTCAGCAGCAGACTATCAGGATGCCACAGATTGCCTTTATTAATAGTATGATATTGTCTAATTTCAAAAACCACTTGCAAATAATAAACACCATACTTAGCTAGACACCCACAGTTTGCCCTTCTCTATACTACACGAAAGATAGTGAGGAAGCCAATGACTACTAGGGATAAGCTCATTGGGCTTTTGTTACTAGCATTGGGAACTGCAATTCCCACACGTGGGTTTTTAAAAAGTCAGGATTTTTTTTTTAAGCTTTTAAAGCTTACATATAAAATGTATCATTCCTTACCTTATTTTAAATTAGATAAATATTAAAATGGCTTTTTGTAGAAATATATATATAATTGCTTATGCTTTGTAAAAATACTGCTTTATTTCACTTTATTATAGACAGTGCTATTTTTCAACAAATAATGCAGCTAAGACCAAATTAACTGAAGAAAAGTATGTGTGAAGAAGAAAAGCAATGGCAACGTAGGACTTTTCAGAATTATAGTTTTAGTACAGAAACTGTCTTAATCCATTTAGTATGGATAGTTATACAAAATTACCTTCTTCCAATTTGAAATATGTATGTATGTATGTATGTATGTATGTATATTAAATGTCAAGATTGTATGTATGTATGTTTTGACTGAGACAAATTCAATAATTCAAAGAAATTTATCTCCAGAGAAGCTTGTAAAAGTTTTAAGTTTTAGCCGTAATTACCTAGAATCTTCTGTTTCCAAAGACCACCTTGGATGTACAGCTGTCTTTTTTCTCTCTTTACTATATTCAGGAGTAGTTATGAATGCAGGAACTAGGAAGAACACAATTATTATGAAAATAAAATTTGTAAAGCTGGTGTTGCTATTTAACTAACAGAGTAGAAGATATATAAAGTAATATAAAACTGGACGAAGTTAAAACTGTGCCCGCTCCACCCTTTGGTACATAGTGGTACTTAAAGCTTTGTGAATCCATTTGAGTTTTCAATATTTCTGCATAAACATGATCTAAAATATGAACTGTTCTCTACACAAGTCCTAAAGCTAGATAATCCTAGTTCAGAGAACCTAATTAAGCAAATAAATAAAAAACATATTGCTCATTTATTCATTAATGAAAACTATCCAAATCAACACATTTTTGTGTGGCAAAAATATATGAACTTCTAGGCTTATCAATTCATTTGAAGGCGAAATTAGTGTCAGGTGTTTCAATCAATGGGATAAGTGTGAGGGTAGGAGATCCTGCCTTTTTTAAAGAACAGAATTCAGGATATTCAATATCAAAGTCTTATCTTCTCAATACAGGGATATGGAAGTTGCAAAACAAAAAACTACGAATTAAATATAAGCTGCTACAGCGTCGTGTTTGACCTCAGGAGGCAGAGTGCGGGTGGCCAGCTATACGTCACTCGTGTCAGGGGTGCCTGTGGTAAGCCTGAGAGCTCTGCTATCAAAAATGGGCTGTTTCCAGGGTGGCCCTGCGGGTCAGATCTAAGCACCCCGTGGGCTGGATCCAGCCCCCAGGCTTTTAGTTTGATACCCCTGTTATGGAATTTTTGAAAGATTTGAACTTGATAAAAAAAATGTTTTGTGTCTGCAGGAGTTAAATCTGAATTGGACATGAATGTATGTTCTGGAGATGACCACCTGATTGCTGAAGTTTAAAAAATGTTACTTATGATAAATCTGGAAGATGAATTTGTTAAATATGGTAAAATGGGTGAAAATTTTTGGTTACAATATAATTCTAGACCAGTGGGAGAATGTATGCGCCAATGGTTTAAAATTCACTGTGAATTACAGCTTGAAAGAAAGCTCTTATATGATGATGAACTGTTGGTATTTGGCTCTAGAGAGGCTGCTAAAATGTATTCATGGATTTCCAACAACAGGGATCTTCTTCTAGGTATTGTGGACAAGCCAACCAGGGGTGGGTTTCTGCCGGCATTACTTCCAGTTCGGTGGTGTGCGATTTGTGCACGTGCCTGACATGTGCTCCACGCGCATGCGCACTTGCCTTTAAATAGGCCTGTGCACGCGCAGAATATTTAAAATGTAAAAAAAACATGCTGCGGCAACTGGGGAACCGGTTCGGGGGCATGGCGAGCCTGCCGTCCCTACCAGTTCGGTGACCTGTCGCCATTTCCACTACCGGTTCGCCTAAACCGGTGCAAACCAGTAGCAACCCATCTCTGAAACCAACTGAAAAACATTTGGGGGCCTTAATTCTTTACATGGTGGCTGCTGCAAAGATTGAATATGCTAAGTATTGGAAGGAAATGGGGATGCTCAGTGTTAAAGAGTGGATTTTAAAACTGAATTAGCAGAGATGGCAAAATTAACCAGTCTGATTAAAGACAATGGATTAATCAAGTTCATAAGACACTGGATAAGGATGCAAATTGTAAGAGAGAGAAATAGGAAGCATGTGTACCGTCTCCACAATCTTTCCTTTCATGAGTTGTATATTCCAGGCAGCCAGCTTTTTCTTCCAATGGAGGACAAGGCTCCCCACCATTTTTTGGCTCTTGTTGTATAATACGCGTACGCATCCGGAAGGTGGGTTTACATTGCTCTGCACAGCCACTCCAGTGATTCCATTCCCCAACAACACATGAAACAGCTGCAAAAGAATTGTAAAAATACTGTCAACGAAACTCATGAAGTCATTTGCTACTGTCAAAGATTTATCTTTTCTCTATAAACATTTAGTGAAAGTTAATTTAGTAGGTCACACAGCCTGCTTTTTCCTGAAGAAATAGATTAAGATGATGGGAAGTTAACACTGATCTGCCATTTTTAAAACTATTGTGGAAATAAAGTTGTTTTACAAAGCAATTTTCCACCTGCCTATCCATCTGGACCCCTACTTCAATAACTTTCCACCTCTTCTGTCTTTCCCAAAATAATACCCAAACTATAACATAAAATATTCTTGTCCATAAAATAATTTTACGGTTTCATATTCATATGTTCTAATCCCATTTTTTTCAGCCTATTGCCTATAATATATGAGCAGTCTCTAAAACGTAGCTATATCAAAACATAATTTTTGAAAACATCATAAAAGTCCACTTTTTGAATCACAAAATAGGAAGCACAACACCAAGCAATAAAATATTGGCATGGTTGATGGGCCTATAATGATTTCCTTTACCTTCCATTTATATGGCCACCCATCTCATTTTTATATGGTATGATACTAAAATGGAAGAAGGTAAGTTACATTGAAGTACTTCGTTATTTTCTCTTGTTTCAAAGCAAATAAAATTTATCAAATTTAAAGTGAGGGCTAGCACGTGTTGTTACTTGTGCTGTTATTGGATTCTCAAAAGCCTGCATGACAAGAAACTTGAACTTTTTGCAATTTATAGAAAATGTAGAAGGAAGCAGATGCCAGAAAGGAGATCCTTTCTGCATATTGACTAGGGCATGGCCATGTATCACCGATGACTAGGATTCAAGTGGAAAATGCTTTCCAACATGGCTAAAAGTGCTTAGGACCGTGATGACGAACCTCTGGCACGTTTGCCACAGGTGGCATGCAGACCCCTCTCTGCGGGCATGTGAACTGGTGCCCCAGCTCAGCTCCACTGTGAATGCCCACATGCCTCCTACCGTCCAGCTGGTTTTCAGATCTTTGCCACGCATGCATGGGGTGTGGGGTGCATACGGTGGTTGCGCATGCATGCACGGGGCAGTGGGAGTTTGGGGATCACATGCACATGGGACACATGCTAGGCGGTCACATGCATGCAGGGGGTGTCCGCACATGGGCACCCATGTGTGGGGGTTACATGTGCATGCACAGAGACAGTGCGCATGTGGGAGGTCGTGTGCGTATGCATGTGGGTCATGCGTGCATGCATGGGGGTAGGGCTCATGGAGGGGTCACGTGTGCATTGCCTTATGGATGTGTGCATGCTTTTAGCACGCAGCAACGAAAAGGTTAGCCATCACAAGCTTAAAACTCGTTTTTAAACCTAAGATGACACTCAGATTTAAGCATAGTTTATATAACATCACCTTATAGTCGAGTTCCTGTATGTATATTTTCATATGTTAATATATGTATCTACTTAATATTTGTACTCTAATCCTAAATTTGCTATTTCGCAAACATATGCGCTCTTAAGTGCCATTTTTCGGTTCTGACGTCATAAATTCATCAGCTGCTTGAAATGCCTCCTGAAAATCCAACCTCAGCTAAAACAAGACAGTTTTCATTCAGTTAAGCCAATAGCCCATGGAGGAAAGAGAAAAACAATTTGAGGATTTGTTTGGCAGACAGGCATAAAGCCAAGTTATTGTTTACTGACATTTATAGATGTCGAGCATGGCTAAAATACATTGAATAAAAAATTAAAATTGGAATAAAAGTTAAAACTTGGAACTTTGACTTTTAACAACAAAAAAAGTGACAATCTTTTCCCCATGTCACCAAACCAATGATAGTTGGCTACCAATAATCTGCTCCATACTCCCCTCTGTTTTTTATTCTCAGACATATGTAGTTAGACAGCACAAAAATAATTTTGGGAAGAGAAGAACAGATAAAAAGGAGGCTTGAGTTCCTTGCGCAAGCAACTGTAACATACAAATGTGCCCATAGTACTATTAAGAGGGAAATCAGTTGCCCCAAATTCTACCTTTGCGTTCTTTCTATCTCCAGCTAAGATCCAGTCCTGATTAAACACATCCTGTCTAAATGATTTCATGACCATGCATGAATGAATTCAGAGAAGCCACTTGCCAATCAGATTCTGCTCTTCTCTGACGCAGGATCCTTCCTCTGCTCCACAGATTAATCCATATAATCTATTTCACAATGCACCAATTAGAGCAGAAAGAAAGCTAGCACACCAGTCCAAGATCTGGTAAAGCAGACAGCCCCTAAAGATCTGTGCCAACAGTGTAAGGGGAACTCATGATTGAGAAATATTTTACAAAATGAAGTGTGTTCCTTCAATTTGCCTTTTGAGCTGCAAAAATTGCCTCTAGGATTCTCATTTGACAGGCATATTCTTATATCAGTTCCTGGTTCTCCAGCCATGCAAAAAGAATTAATTCATGCTTTATGTTCTTTTTTTAAAAAAAACTGTTCCAATGAGAGGGCAAGGAGTTTTTGTTTCTTTAGCTTGGATCTGGCTTTTAAAATGTACTTTTAAAAATGCAGACACCAATACTTCTTGTATACATTGACTATTCAATACTACATTATCAATGACTGAATTCTACAGCTAAGGCTGCAATCCTTACTATGTGTTTAGATCTTTCCTATTTTTATTTTTAAATGACTATAAAGTTGACTATCATGAAATACAGAGAGGGCCAGAGGTAAAAAGACAGGTGGGTCTTTGGAACTCCATTATAGGCCCTATCATAGTGGAACTCACAAATGAAGTAATTGTACTGAGAGTAAGAAAATCACAGAAGGAAAGGAAAGGAGAAAACAAATTATTTTATTGGATTATTAATATGTATGGTGTCTATAAAAATCTTGTGAAGTTTAGAAATAGAAAAAGTTGGAAGGGACCTTTGACGTCTTCTAGTCCAACCCTTTGCTTAGGCAGGAGATCCTACACCACTTCAGACAAATACAATACAATAGAATAGTAGAGTTGGAAGGGACCTTGGAGGTCTTCTAGTCCAACACCCTGTCTAGGCAGGAAACCCTATACCGTTTCAGACAAATGGCTATCCAACATCATCTTAAAGACTTCCAGTGTTGGGGCATTCACAACTTCTGGAGACAAGCTGTTCCACTGATTAATTGTTCTAACTGTCAGGAAATTTCTCCTCAGTTCTAAGTTGCTTCTCTCCTTGATTAGTTTCCACCCATTGCTTCTTGTTCTACCCTCAGGTGCCTTGGAGAATAGTTTGACTCCCTCTTCTTTGTGGCAACCCCTGAGTTATGGTTATCTAACATCTTAAAAACTTCCAGTGTTGGAGCATTTACAACTTCTGGAGGCAAATCGTTCTACTAATTAATTGTTCTGACTGTCAAGATATTTCTCCTTAGATCTAAGTTGCTTCTCTCCTTGATTTTAATTGTTTAATTGTTTATATCATATACATGTGGAATCACAAATCCAACAAAGTTATTGCATTCATACATAGTTATACACTTTAATAACTTGATTCAATTTGCAAAGGAATCCATTGCCTTCATTTTTAAAGTTGAAACCTGCCCTCCAGATACTCATTGAATTTTGCTTGTGTCTGTTTCCTTCCATTTTTGTCCTTCATTTGGATTTCCATATTCATGAAAAGTGAGGAAAAGTGGGTGGGGGGTTAGGTTTTGCACCCAGTTTTCTTTACAGAACTTTCCTTCCTTTGGGGAGCAGGAATAAGTGGGGAGGAAAAGGAAATAGCAGGGAAAGCTGAGTTCCCATGACAGACTAGAGCAGAACAACGCACAATTTATGATTTCAAGCTATTGGGGAATAACGGCTTGGCATTACATTCTGTGAGGCCAATGCTTCTGCTGTCGAGATTCCAAAGTTGTGCAAACCCATCCTGCACTTGCCAAGAAGTAGCCACCTATTTGGAGTTTAAGAGATGCGTTTTATTCTTTATTCCCCAATTCCAAAAGCAAAGGTTAGTTCTCGAAGACATTGGGGGGGGAGGGAAAGCCCCATACTTCCCTCTACTTCTAGGACCACTGAAACCCGCCCCCCACTACCGCCAGGAGGGCTTGGGAGGCAAAGCACCCAGCGTGGAACTTCCCTCGGCGGCAGGTGCTTCCAGGCGCTCGTTGAGCGCCGTCCCTTCTTCCAGCCTACCTGGGCACCCCTGGGCGTAGTCGTGGCAACAGTCGCCGGTCTGCCCGCACGCCTCGTCGCAGAAGCAGGTCCCGTAAGTTCTGTCCAGGCGCCAGCCGGTGGCGGTGCACGAGGGATCCCGGCCGGGACAGCAGCGCCTTTCCTCGACGCAACCCGCCCCGGCGAGGCGCCCGAGCGTCGAAAGCGCCACCAGAGCCAGGACGCCCGGGGCAACTCCGATGCCCATCTCCCTGCCTCCAGGGCACGGAATTCGCCAGTCCGGGGTGGGGTGGGGGGCGCCCTCGCGTCGGTCTCTCGGCGCTGCAGGGCGAGCCGCGAGTGCGGAGAAGAAAGTCGGACCGCGAGAGTCCGCGCAAAGTGGCCGCTGCTCTTTCCAGGAAGGGCGGAATTCTGCGGGGCCGCGCTTGTCTCCCTCCCTCGGGAGAGGGCGAGGGATGCTCTGAGTCGCCGCCGCCGCCCGTCCGTTCACAGCAGGGTCGGGAACGGGCGCGGCTGGCAGAGAAGCGCGCCAAAAGCCAGGGGCAGCATCGCCCCGCCTCTCTCTGGCAGCCGCGGCTGACCTCGTTCTCCGGGTCTTCAGACCTTTCTTCTAGGGCAGGGGTGTCCAAACTTGGGAACTTTAAGACTTGTGGACTTCAACTCCCAGAATTCCCCAGCCAGCTATGCTGGCTGGGGAATTCTGGGAGTTGAAGTCCACAAGTCTTAAAGTTCCCAAGTTTGGACACCCCTGTTCTAGGGCCCTTCATTCCTAACAGAGAGGAAAGCCTCCGCTCTGCATTTATCTAGAAGGCACGTAATTTCATTTGCCCTTAATTAATTACACAGTTTTATTGTTGTTCATATCTTATGCCACCATGAACATGACATTTTGGGCCTGGACAACCTAGAACTCCACCGACTAAGGTCTGACCTAAGCGTAGTACACAAAAGTGCCTGTTACAACGTCCTATCTGTCAATGACTACTTCAGCTTCAACCACAATAATACATGGGCAAACAATAGATACAAACTCAAGGTAAACCGCTCCAAACTCCATTGCAGAAAATATGACTTCAGCAACAACTTAGAACTGAGGAGAAACTTCCTGACAGTTGGAACAATTAATCAGTGGAACAGCTTGCCTCCAGAAGTTGTGAATGCCCCAACACTGGAAGTCTTTAAGAAGATGTTGGATAGCCATTTGTCTGGAATGGTATAGGGTTTCCTGCCTAGGCAGGGGGTTGGACTAGAAGACCTCCAAGGTCCCTTCCAACTCTACTATTGTATTGTATTGTATAACAGAGTGGTTAATGGCTGAAGTGCTCTACCTGACTTCTCCTTACATGCTCAAACTCCCATAACTGTAACTTTAAACTGTCTAGCATGGACCTCACCCCATTCTTAAGAGGTCTGTAAGGGGGAGTGCAGAAGCGCACCAGCGTGCCTACCGTCCCTGTCCTATTATCCCCATTTATTCATACCCAATTCCTGTCTTATGTCCATGTTTGTACTTATACCTATTATCTTGTACATGTTTGACAAACTAACTAAATAAATAAGAGTTAGGTGGCTCTTTTTAACCTACGAAGCCCTCCTTTAAAGTATGCCCGTTCAGAAAAAAAAAAGGCTGCCCGGAGTTTGCCAACCGAGGGGGGGGGGGTGATTGTGATTGTCTTTCAGAATACAACCATCTTTCCAGCCGCCTTCTCAATGGCATTCCAATAGTTAGGAATTCCTCCCGTGAGTTTCTTTAGGCCTGGAGAGATGTGAAGAGTCAGGTAGCTGCAACGTATACAGGTGCAAAACACTTTAAAAATAAAATAAGCTTGGGAAAACCTGAATGAAATTTCAAGCATTGTGAAAATTAGTAGCAAAATAGCCTTAAAAAGAAATCAGTTTAAGCAACTGGAAGACAGATTCCAGTTTCTACAGTGGCTGAGTTCACACATGTTCAGACGAAGTGTGGCTTACTTGTATGTGATTTAGAAGCTATATAACACTAATGTTTTGTGTATTATAATTTATGGCTGGGAGTGAGATTAGGGCTGCAAACACCTTACATGTCCATCCTCTGGCAGCAAAGAGTTGAAATTGCTATATATTTTCGTGGCCATTTATAAGCTTCCATAAATTATGGTGTTATGCAAGGCATAGTTTATCACATTTTATATGATGGTGTCACTGTGTTTTTCTAAACTTGTAAAATAAGTCCTTTCTTTAGTACAATAAATTATGTGGATGCATTTTTGTTTTCTGCAAGGAGTTCAAGGCAAGAGTACAATAAATGGTTCTTAATTTGAAATTCTGAACCCCATGAGATAGCAATTTCCAGTATGTTGATATATATATATTTTGCAGCAAAAACAACAAAGTAGTATCGTATCTTAAAGGGGAAAAATAGCAAATATATTTTGCGTTAGATAAAACAGATTATTATTTACTGTCAGCTCTACAAGTAGATGAGATCAGAAACTGACTCCATAGGAAAATTAGCTCTATCCTATATTTCATTGGGATACACCACAGTACAGTAGTTTGCAAGTCTGAATACCTTCCCTGTCTCTTATAGCCCAGTGAAACAGAGATGAACCTGCCTGAGTGTCTTCTGAATACTATTCTCTTTTCCAGGAGGACTTAAGGCAGTGATGGCGAACCTATGGCACGCGTGCCACAGGTGGCACACGGAGCCATTTGTCAGGGCACGCGAGGTGCTGCCCTGTTCACCGTTTTTAAAAGCCATTTTTCGCCCTCCCCAGGCTCCAGAGGCTTTATAGGAGCCTGGGGAGGGCGAAAAGAGCCCCCCGCACCCCCTGGAGGCCCTCCAGAGGCTTCAGGGACCATCCGGAGGCTTCCCTGAAGCCTTCGGAACGCTTAAAACGACCCTCCGAGCAAACCGGAAGTCACTTCTGGTTTGCTCGGAAGGTCGTTTTAAGTGTTCCGAAGGCTTCAGGGAAGCCTCCAGACGTCCCTGAAGCCCCCGGAGGGCCTCCGGGAGGACTCTTTTCACCCTCCCCAGGCTCCTATAAAGCCTCTGGAGCCTGGGGAGGGTGAAAAAAGCATGTAAAATGGGGGGGGGGTTCGTGCCTGTTGTGTGTGCATGCGCACTGGGGGTCGTGCATTGCATTATGGGTGCGGCACACCCGCACATGACCCCCCTGCACTCCCCCCACTTGTGGCACGCGAGCCAACAAAGGTTCGTCATCGCTGACTTAAGGAATGCTTTGCTTAGATAATAATTCTTGGGTTTTTTTCCCCCTCAAGGTCATCTCCCTGACTTTCTAGTCAGAAATGAACAACCTTTTGATAGCCATAGCCCAAAAAACACTCTTACGAGAGTTGTAGTAGATGAACTAATGACAATGGAAGTTAAGACCTCCATTTTTATTGGGTTTCTTGGGAGAGAGTTTTTTTTCAAGTTTTCTTAAACTTTTCAGAGCAAAGGGAGTCTTTTTAGGATCCTTGTATGAAAAATGGAATAAAATTAAGCATTAATGTTAAAAAGGATTATGGTATCTGGCTAGCAATGGTATAAATATACGGAAGGCAGGACGGCAATCATCTCCCTTTGTCTAAAGACAATGAAGTCCACCAGGTTATCTCCTCCTTCCACAGTTCCTGCAACAAGCCTGACTTCTGCAGACTTTGCCAATATATATGTTCGGGGGGGGGGGGGGGGAGGAACCAGATGACTGACTGATAGCGGTGGAGAATAATGTTTTTTGAATCTTGTTAATTCCCGCATCTGGATTTTTGCAAATCAAATTGTGGGGCCCTTTTCACAGTAGAAAAGCAGGGTGTGGGAATGAGTGAGCTGAGGGGTGGTATTTTGGAGGTTCTGGAGAACCGGTAGCAGAAATCTTGAGTAGTTGCTTGACAACTGACACATATTTATGATGGCTGCAGTGTGTCTGGGTCACGTGATCACCTTTTGCAAGGTCAATGGGTAAACCAGATTCACTTAACAACCGTGTTACTAACTTAATGGCTGCAGTGACTCATTTAACATCTGTGGCAAGGAAGGTCGTAAAATGAGATAAATTCACTTAACAACTCTCAGCAAAAGAAATGTTGGGCTCAATTGAGGTTGTAAGTCAAGGTCTATCTTAAGAAAGCAACAATTCCATACAGAAAACTCTCTGACACCGTCTTCCACATGATATACATCTTCTAGCTGTCAGTTGGATCTTTGCAGCTCAGCTGCCTTATGCCTACAAAAAGATTTTGAGGCACCTGAGTGATGACTCTTCTGAGAGTGCTGAAAATCAAAAAGAAAAGTTATTTAAGTAACAGGAAGTGAAAGGAGGCTTCAAGCCAGGCACAACTATCCATATCTGTTCTTCCACAAATTCATCTCTGCATTCACATATTACTTAATAGCAGAAACTTCAGTACTAATAGCATAGTTGTTTTACTGAAGACAAAGAAAACAGAAGATTTATCTGATATAGAACATAGAAATAAATAGAAATAAATCTGCCCACATGCCTTTCTTGCACCTTTTTGGGGTCAATAGAATAATGGTTATTTTTCCCAGCCATGAAACAGGAATGCACCTGTTCTATGTTTACACAATCTATTGGGTCTCAGAATATCTGCTTCCTGCCTCATCAGCTTCACCTCCTTCACTCCCTAATTTCTCATTCCCCTCATTCAACCTGGAGGTACCAGGTGCATCCTCCTCTCCTCCCCACCCATGTGAGGCTGCTTCCTCATGGTTTCTGTTGACCTTTGTTCTTCCAGAACATGTGCTGCCCCAAGAGTATTCAGCAGCTCCTTTCAAAGGCATCATTTTCTGCCATTTTTGTTGCTCAACATCTCCATCAAGTCAGCTGTCTTTGATGAATCACCAATAGTTGTCCCGTCTAATAAATCTTACTACCGAGCAGTTCTAAGAATAAAAACAGATTTTTTGTCTTTCTGCCTACTCTTTAAATCTCTTCTCTTCTCTGGCCCAAAAAGTCCCTTGTGGAATAGCAGATAGTTTTACACAGCAGAAAAAATGAATAGAGAGAGATTCTAAAGCTAGGAATATAACTTTTATCTAAAAGCATTTGTGAGTTTACTACTTGTGTGAAAAAAAATAAAGACAAGCTCTATTTAAGGAATAGCATGGTGCTAGGAAAGCCCAAGTGACTTCAGTGTATAGTATTTACAGCTAAGAGCCTGTAATATGCTCTCCTGCATTATGGAGAGAGAAGAAATCAGATAAGTACTTGACCTGCACAGGTCAGTGTCAGAAAAGAAAGATGACTGAACTGTGGGAGGAAGCAATAAAAGCTCTGGAAATATCAGCTTAACCAATATTGTAGGTGGCTTGTTGGACCAAAGTGCAAAATAAATCTTTTAGACAAGGACATGACATTAAAGTGCAGGGTCCATCTACTAAATGTCTCTATATTTATTGCTGTAGTGGTGAAGAGGTTTTGAGATGTCAAAAACCGGTGTATGCAAAGTTGAATTCCATCAGCTGGGGGCTATGGTGATCCTCCTTCCATTTCTGTTTCTTTTTCATTTGGAATAACAGAGACCCCTGCTTTGGAATTTCTCTGTTCCTTTCTCTTCCATTCATCATCATCTTCCATTTCTTAGTTGGCTGAAGTCTCAGAAATTTCCTCCTGCTCAGGGATGTCACAAGAGGGACAGGATTGCCACCTGTTCTCCGGAAGAAATTGCTAGAGGTTTTCCCTATTGAATCTTTACTTAATTCTAACACCAAATTGCAAGACGGGGTAGTTCTAGTTTACAGTATATATATCTTCATCCGGAACTCCCAGAACTCTCTCCCTGGACTTCATTCAGGGCAATCTCTATCACTCTTTCAGTGGGCATATAAAATGCCTTTCTCTCTGAATAATTTGCTCTCTCTCCTTTCTCCCACAGAACCAGACCTCATAACTTCAATTTTTTTCCCTCCAGCAATTATGATGGAAGTATCGAGACCAAGTGTGCAGAGAACGATGGGTGTGATGCAGGAATAGGGCAGAATGGGCAGTGATATAGCAGGAAAAAAGTTACAGGATGAAACTGTACAAGTACAGGAAATTTTCCATCCAGCTTTTTAGACAACATGCAGAGTGGAAAAATGTGATGGAAAACTAGAATAGGTCACTAAAAATCAGCATTGAGCAGCTGCAGTTACTGGAAAAAATACATTGCCTGAATGGGAGAGGACTGGAAAACATTTTGTGAACAATAGTGAAATCCATGGGTAAAATTGCAACATTAGAGTAGAAGGATGAATTGAGTATAGTGAATGCAGCCATAAGTAAAAAAAACGAACCAATTAAAGGTATTGTTCTTAGGTACCATGTCATCTCATCCAATTCTGAATTAGGGAAAGAAGACAGATGGAAATGTCCATCAACTGATGAAATATTTTGCCTAAACAATGTCACAAATTGATAGCTTCTATTATAAATAAGAACAGGCAAGGTAACAGTTCTGGAAAACATGTTGAATAAATATATGAACTGTCTCAAAAAGATGGCATGACGGGAAATGAAATAAGTCACTTAGAAAAGAAGTAAGATGCCACTTAATTGTGCATAGGTCCTTGGTCTATGATAATAAAATACAAGGAAACTATCTCAAGCCCCTTGTCTGAGGAATGAAAGGGACAGGTTCCATCAGTCCAGTAAGCTTATTAGTGAAAGACATGACACAGTAACTAAAATGGTAAGAAAATGCATAAGACTTGGCATCTGTTTCAATGCGTACCCACCAAACACAACAGTGAATGATGAATGATACGAAATGCTCCCAAAAGATCCAGCTGGCTTATGTTGGATCATAGCTGCAAGGGTTCCTCTGTCAAGGAAGATGGAATATATACTGGCCAGTTCTTTGCAAGAAAGAGGTACTTTGGAAATGATATCATATTCCTATGTTTTGATGAGGAACAAAAATTAAAGAGAAAAATAATTGCACCCATCTGACCTGGTGCTGTTTGACAACAAAGCAAACTAGCTGGTTGTCGGTTGCATCTTTTTCCCGAAGCAGGAAGTATTGACTGTATGAATTGTTTCTTTATTATCTCCAAAATAGACTACTGAAATTTGAAGATACTTACTTATAAACATAGCTGCCTGCTTACTGATAGGGGAAGCCAGTACAACAAAGTGATTTTGAAACAGTGGGATTGTACTTGATTAGCTCCAAGGTGCTGAATATTGCCAAGTCCTCTATGGCTCAAATTTCCACTGCCTTCTGAACCATCTGCTCCAGGAGAATCAAATACAGGTAGAGCAAGACATGTTACAAATCTACATATTTGTAGGCAGGCAGGAAGGCAGGCAGGAAGGCAGGCAGACAGACATCAGTTGGTAAGGAGTCTGAAAACTGGCCCTCTCCGTGATCTCCCTCCTTTGGCACAATTCACTCCCCCCCCCCCTCAAGATCAGAGTAGCCCATTTTTATTATTCAGGAAAATAGTGAAGACCCTGGCTTTTCATAGAGCTCATGGAGAGGAAAATATCACAGAGGACTGATAGCTACTTATTGGCAGATACAGTACTATTGGGCTGACAGATATGATGATGGTTAGTAGCTGTTATTGTGGTTTTAGGTATTTTTCAGTCTTGTGCAAATAAGGAGTCTAGAATCGATGGAGTAGGCTGCATACCAGTGGTGGGTTCCGGATCCTGTTCCAACCGGTACTGTTGGAACGGGCCCAGTGGCATCCACATGGACGAGTGCAGCACATGTGCACATGCGTGCAGTGCGTGCATGCATCTTAGCGCCTCCATGAGCCTCCGGGACACTCCAGGTGCTCAGCGGAGCATCGCGCAGGCACTGTACGCGCCGTGCGCGGAAGCGCAAAATACTTAAAAAACTGGTAAGGAGCTCAGGCGGGTGGGCCCTCCGGAGCACCGTACCAGAATGTTATCCGGTGCTCCGGGCAAGCTCCGTTATGCCTGTACCAGGGCGTACCTCCTGCAACCCACCACTGCTGCATACAAATAAATAAGAAAGAACTTGGGAAGAATCTGAACTCAAGGAATGAGACTGTATCTCAGTGAGAGAATTGGTGGGAGAATGCAGAGCCTGTTCTTCACCCTTTCCAAACCCATCAGCATCATCTACATAGTTGGCAGGCAAAAGAGGAGAGAGTTCCAGCAGAGGAGTGGTGAGTGGTGAAGATTTGAGGCTCTTCAAGCATATTTTTTTTGTTTGTCAGAGAATCAAAAGTTGCATTGTCTCCATCACAGCATATATGTGGATTGTGAACTGAAAGACAGTTGATTCCCAGGTCTGAATTTATAATGAGGAGGGGAGGCTAATTAAATTTGAAGATGGCTCAAATTTCCCTTGATGCTACTGCTGTTTCTTCATCTCCTTCCGTGTGCTATTTTAGCATCATTTATATTTGTTTGGAATTTTCTAGGGGAACTACTTTAAATGGTTGTTAATAATTTTATAATTGTTGCAGTGTGGCAACTCATTTTACCCTTCTCTTCACATCTAATATAATTACCCCACTCAATTTCATCAGACTATTGCTGCTTGAACCTCTCAAGAAGTTGGATAATACCAGCATCCATTGTCTTCTATGATTCTGATTAAAAATGAGATTTAAAAAGGAAGTTTATTATGTCAAAGAAATCACCCAGGAAAGGAACATGGCTTTAAGAACACTTTGCCTAAAAAGATTATCTCCCCATGTAAAATTACCTATTTTAATTTCCAAGAGACATCTTGGCAATGCCTGGTGTTCATTAAAAGCATTACTATGCTAGGAAGTAGGAATTACCCAAATATTGTTTTATACCATTTAATTAAATGGTATAAAATATTCCTGTCCTTCAATAGTTTGTTTCTGGTTCTGCAAGATGCATTTTATTCCCTAAGCTACAAATTTTAAAGGTGGTTTTCTACTGCTGTGGGGTTCTGTAATCCAAGTTCTAATTTTTCACATATGGACATAACCAACATGCTGTAATTATAAACCAAAAGGCGTGTGTTATTAAATTAGAAAGAGGCCAGAGCTTGGCATCTGCATTAAGAAGTTTCTTACAGGAAAAAAACTGAGCTTCAGTAAAAAATACCTACAGATCTTGCAATCTAAGATTACTAAAAGAAACTTGAATCAGTATGAAGTTTGCCTTTAGTTCTTTTTGAGGTCGGTCTGCAGTGGTTAAAAAGAAACAAACAGAAATAAATGGAAATTATGTTATTTTGGAAATGTTGTTGAAGTTTTGTTTAATGATTACTTTATCAACTTCCACCTTTAAGCTTATTTCAAGCTTCAATAGCCACAAAAATACTGAATATTCAGCATAAGGACCACTCATGTCAGTTTTAAAGTATGTTCCCTGTATAGTAGCTGTTAGTTCATAGAATTCCAGATCTAAACACCTCCTTCATATGATCAGACCAAACTTGCACAAATAGTGTTAGTTCATTCCTGTTTGCTTTTGAAATTTATCTATGGCACAAATTAGAAGTTTTCAAAGGTTCTTTGTTTCATGTCTCTTTTCCTTCAAGACTTGTTTGCACACACTTATTTCCAATAAAAGGAAGTTGGCATTCTCAGGGATAGAAATAAGACATCAACATGAATTTGGGTATTATAATGTTAATTTTAGAAAAGATGTTCATTTCAAAGACATGCAAATGAATTGTAGGTTTGTGGGTGTGGAATAAAAAATGTCAGAAATGCCTTCATTTTTTCTATATTGATTTTGTTTTAGAACAAGCAATCATTCATCTTCCATTAATCCTCCAGCTAAAGGAATGGTGATAAAAGCTTGCAAATGAGTAAAAATATTTGCACCACAGAAAGCATCCCATCTATGAATAATTTTATAGAAAATCATTTTCAGGGATGAAAAAGACATCGGCAATTCTAACATTAGAAATCTGAAATATCTTTCTGAACCATTTGCAAAAGCTTTATAGGTAATTCTCGAGTTACACCCATAAAGGGGCCTGCCCACCATGGTTCTACCTTGTGATGGTCTTAAAATGAGTCTGTCATGTGTCTGACCCAATTTTATGAGCTTTTTCACAGCAGTCATTCAGTGAATGCAGCATTTGTGAATTTATGAGTGCAGCTTTTCTGAAAACTGGAAGTTAATGCCAGTTTTTGGGAAACCTGCTCTAAAATATGATATTGGGACACTACAAATGGCTGTAAACGCCTGAGCTTATTTATTTGATCCAATATTCCAGTACCCAGATTCAGCCATATTCATCTCTCAGTCACTGGATTGTACCTACAACTATATTCTGCCTAATAGTTCATATGCTACCATATGCTACCATGGGCCATTGCAGATACTGTAGCCTATTATTCTTAAAAATCACACGCAATTTCCTGCCATTCAGAAGCAGGAAATATACAACAAGAGAATACAAACTCTAGAAAAGCTTGATAGTTTAGAAATAATTTAAGTACCTGATATTTCCCATGTATATGACATGACTCCAACCAACAAACCTGTACAATCAATCCATAAATATTAGAGAACATGTGTTAATTCAATAATTAACATTTTAATTAAGGTATAAAATATTTAGTTCAAATCTCTTCATAGCCATGAAACCTAGGGGGTAAGCTCTCTCATATAGACTAACCTGCTTCCCAAAGAAGAAGAAAGAGACAGAAAATTATACATATCCTGAAGTCCTTTGAGCAACAGAAAAGATAATGTGTTATGTACTCAATTTTGGTTTTCCCAAAGTTTGTTAAAGGAAAAACCTGTAACGAATATTGAATAGATATAAATAAAAACAAGAATTCATGGTAATACATACAATAAAACACAACGCTGAATGTTCTAATTAAAGTGGATCACACAATTAGAAAAAGAATCAGAACAAAACAAAATTAAGGGAAGGACAATGAAAGGTGTACCAGATTATTTAATTCTAAATAAAAGCTTTGTAACCTGATTTCACCAGATGCATTGGAATTACAACATCCAAAATTCTCAGGGAACATGGCAGTAAGCTTTCATGGATAATAATTAAGCGTCTCACTATAATATGGATTAAAATGTTATTTTTCCACCAAATTCTTTGCTTTTTAACGTAGTTTTCTTTATCAAACTAGCATATAGGCTTCCAAGACAAAAAATGAGGAACTCTAGTCCTCATGTATAATTCAATGTAAAAACCCTGTCTCCTTGAAACCAATGTGAAATTAATAATATATAGAATGATTGATAATTCCTGCAGAGATATTTCATAGAGAAATTCCAGTAATTTTAAATGGGTTTTCATGATTTCCCCCACAAATTTCTATATCTATGAAACTTTGGATAATTACCATAAATGTAAACAAATCAATTTTATGCTTAGATTGCAACAAAGTATTCCTGATGTTACACTCAATTCCTGATTCAGGTTGAATCATACATCATTATCGAGTCAATGATATGATTAGGAAAATGGATCCCAAGAAGTTTGCTGATAGAAATGCAGGACCCTGCTTTCCTCGTGAAATGCTTATTGGATGAAACTAACCAACATTAATTTATTGAATAAATGATTAAACAAAACATGATTTAGTGTAATGTGAAAACCATATGACAAATTACAGATTGGCTGGGTTTTCTCATTACATTAAGCCATGTTTTGTTCATAAATAAATTACAATTGGTTAGTTTCACTCAATAAACTAAACTATGTTTTTTGTAACTCACAATGGCAGAGTTCAAATAATGTACTGAAATAAAACCAAAGAAGCTACTTAATGACTTTGCCCAATGTATGTATGTATGTATGTATGTATGTATGTATGTGTGTGTCTGTGTGTGTGTGTGTGTGTGTGTGTGTGTGTGTGTATATATATATATATATATATATATATATATATATATATATATATATATATATATATATATATATATATATATATATATATATATATATATATATATATATATATATATATATATATATATATATATATATATATATATATATATATATATATATATATATATATATATATATATATATATGCTGGTTTTGTTGTATTCGGGTCTTTTCCCGTGTAAGGTTGAGATTGTCTTTGCAACGTTTCAGCAGGATCTCACCTGCCATCTTCAAGCTGTGGGCTTAAAATGTGATCGGCTCCGATGTATGTATATATACATACATACATACATACATACATACATACATACACACACACACACACACACACACACACACACACACACACCAAATTTTAACTGCAATAATAAACTGTTCAAACTGGGCTCATATCTAGATACAGAAAGGTCTTGTCTTATATCATTGTTCTCTGCAAATGAAGATGTCAGGGATCAATTTTGAGATCCTTTACATGTGAAATAAGTTTTCTTCTATTTGATATGGTCTTTCCTGCGGGTTCCAGTGTCCTTAACAGACATGTGGAAGCCATATTTATTTATTAAATTTCTAGGCCACCCATCTCCTCCATAAGGTGACTCAGCCTTATTCCACAGCCCTAGTTTTCTCAGAGGTACTGATGAGAAAGTTTGGATCTAATGGTATAGATCTCAAAAACACCAAAACTTTCACCTGGAACCTTAAGAAATATAGAAGAGATCATTACAGTTGAATATAGAGACTCTAGTCAGTAAGATTATGTTTGAAAAAATGGTTTTCAGGTCCAGCGTCCACCCTGATACATGAAATTTGCTCAAATAAATAATTGGGTAGATGTGCACCTCTGCATACAGAAAGAGAAAACACTGCTGGAAAAGATGGATACAAGCAAACTATATCTCATCGGACTTCATGAACGGAACAGGGATTTTCATAATATTTATATGAACTTTATTTAAACATCAGAGACCTTCAGCACATATAGTTTTAAATGTAATATTTCCCAGACATTAGCTGCAGATTGTCTAAACTAATTCCCTCTGTTCACGCCATATGTGGAACGTTTTTTTTTACCGGGTGTTTAAAATCACACACATATATGTTGGCAGAGTAAAATAGCATTAGCTATACAATTGCACCATTGGAAACTATGTTCCTTTTTAACCTTAAAAGGAAATCTTTAAAGTTCCAAAACTGAGTCCAAAAATAGAAAGAAAAAGATATTTGTGCCAAGTTTGTGGGTAGTTATCTTTTTCCACTCTTTTTGTTTAGTTTAAAAAGGCTTTTAACTGAAACAATGATACCGACACTTTTCATTAAACACCAATAGCTGGAATTTAAGCCCATAAATTTCAAGCTTATGCTTTCTTTAATTGAGAATAAGTCTACTGAATTCCATGTATTTGTTTCTAACATGCTGCATGTTAACTCTGTATTGTTCTAAAACATACATAATTTTAGGGAAGTTCCTTTTTTATCAGTGTTTATTTAAGAAACCGATACCCTGCTGTTCCATTTTTCAGAATTAATCAGAAAGCTAAGAAGTAATACCAATAAAAGAATAATGCAATATAATTAAACATTAAACGTTCCAAAGCAAAGCTACAAACAAGAACGCCATACCTCCTCGTTTTTCATTGCAATGTTGTGCAATGTTGTACAATAATCTACAACCAGGTGATTTAATCATACTAAATTTAAATTTAGGAACAAACATCAGTCCACTGTCAGAACCTATGACTTCATGCTCCTGCTGAAAGGGCTTCATGCCATCTCTATAGGCAGATTCGTCACTATTCATTTCTACAGTTAGAATGCAATCCTAGGCATTAAAAAACCTTGCCACAGGTATTGTCTCATGCTGAATCCTTGATACTAGCCAGGTCTTGAAATTCATCTTCATTAAACCAATATATTTCATTCTGTCAACTTCATCAAACCTCACAGTTTCTGGAATGTCAGCCCCACCTGTTTCTGGAGGACACGGAAGAGGAAAGAGAAGCTCTCTCCTCATGGTACAGAATGGTACATTGAAAGAGCAGGCGGCATCCTCATATGAGCCCTGGGGAAAACTCTGCCAGCAAAACACCTGCACAAGACCAGTTTTCCTAGATGAGTTCACACACACCGTCGTTGCGCTTGATTGAGCTACAGTCAAAAATGCCGTGCAACAATGATATCCTGCTTCTCAATATAAACTTGATGAAATCTAAACATAAGGTTAGTAAAGCCAGTTATGGAAGAATACATATCCTTGAAAAGCTTTTTAATTACCTAAATCAAATTGAAAGCTTCAAGCTGGAAGTCATATAGTGGCACCAGTTTTAATTTGCAATAAAGGTTTTTGCTTTCTAAGTCACCTGTACTATAAGACTGGAGCAAGGTCATACAGATGAAGAACCACTCTTAAACTACAAGTCCAGATCTGGGAGTATGGAGGCTCCTTATTGTAAGATCTTCATTTGATTTGCTAGATAGGACGGAATTGCAACTTTCCAAGTTTCTAGTCTGTGGGACTGTGGTCCAGTATGAAACTGGATTGAAAAAGGTCTAGATCAGGGGTGTCAAACTTGCAGCATCATAGCGGTGTCACGTGACATATCAGGATTTTTTTTCCCCTCGCTAAACCGGGCAGGAGCGGAGCCAGCATGTGACGCATCTGCCCCACTGGCCACCAGTTTGACATTCCGATCTAGATAATCTTTCTTCCAAGATGGCCTGGAGTTGTTTTGCCACCACTCTGGTTATGAAACAGGCCTAAAAGAAAATAATCTAAACTGGGTTTCTTCTTCCAAAAGGAATGCACGCTATCATCATTTTTCATGTCTGACAGTACCTCTCCCTTACTGAGGAACAATTGAATGAACATGAAAGTTTCTCTCCCTCTCCCCTTTTAGAACTATCCAAGAGGGAACAGGACCAATTCTTCCAGAAGATGTCCTTTCCCTTTCTTTTAGATACAAGCCTTCTGGAATATTCCTTCCCTACTTAATTTTAGTGTAGAGATATGGGTACATTTAAACAGTGTAAATTGTGTTTCCTAGCTCAGAATGTCAAGGGACTGTATACTATTTAAATTCCTTTCCTTTCCCTTTTTTTCCAAGTACCGTACTTGAAGTGCCAAAACTCTTCTCAGAGAACAGACCTCCCAATTTGTTTGTTTTTTCTTTCTTTCTTTCTTTCTTTCACATACAAAGGTCAAACATCAATTCTGATCATTACTCACTATAGTGAAAGGCTGTTTTAACACCTTTTCTGAAATATGAAATTTACTTCTTATGTCAAGAGAAAGTAAATCCTTAATGGCATGAAGAAGTCAGAAACAAAGATTATAAAAAGGATTTGCAAAGGAATTCAAAATTAAGAGGCACAAGTAGGGAAGTGCCCTGTCTACTAAATACACATGCACAATTCGTATTCTCCATATAATGTCCTGCTGAATTCCTGCTAAAGGCAAGCTGCAAGGCCGCAGCCATATTAAAGTACTATGTCCAATTCCTTAAAAGTGTGGGATAAAGTTTGAACTGTACATCCAGAGAGAAAATATAAACGTAATTGCATACTACTTAGTTTTGGTGGTGACTAAGGTATTTTATACAAGAGCTAGTTTAGAGTAGTTGGTTAACATATCAGCCTAGAAATCAGGAGACTCTGAGTTCTAGTTTCGCCTTAGGCACAAAACCACCTGATGATCTTGGGCCAGTCATTTTCTCTCAGCCCTAGGAAGGAGGCAATGGCAAACCACTTCTGAAATCTTGACCAAAAAACTGTAGGGACTTATCCAAACAGTTGCCTGTAGCCAAGACTGATTTGAAGACACAGAGAGAGAGGGGGGGAGAGAGGGGGGGAGGGAGGGAGGGAAGGAGGGAGAGAGAGAGGGGGGGGGGAGGGAGAGAGATGTCATATGACGCTTTACTCTGGTTTTAAATAAATTAGTGCAGAGTCAGAAGTAAGATGGGCCAGCATCTTAAACCAACTGATGCTAAAGGCCAATTTGCTTCTAAATTACCTCAAAATCCCCATTTAAAAGTGTTTTAGTATGTTATATAAGCCAAGTTAACATCTTCCTTCTTTTGCTGGACACTTTTCTTGCAGGAAAGCTTATATAAGAGCATAAGCAGAGCAAACCCATGGCTTATCTAGCCTGGCAATGTTATCACAAGGCCAACCAACTGAATAAAGGCCACTAGTCTTCCAGCAGGTGACCTTCAGAGCCCATCACAACTGCCATCAAGGCTAATAAACATTGACCTCCCCCCTGGGTTCCATGAATTGGTCTAGCTACTGGGTGTCCAATCTTTTGGTTCTCCTGGACGACACTGAGTGAAGAGGAGATGCCTTCGGCTGCATATAAAATATATAGTTAATGTACATAAAAATCACATAATAATGTTAGAAGTTTACCCTCTTGTGGGGCTGCATTTGCTGGCGGTCTGTGGGTTGAACACGCCTGGTCTACCTCTTTTTTGAAAGCAGCCCAGCTGGTAGTCAGCATCACATCTTGTGATAGCGAATTCCAACGCCCAATTACAACATGTGTTTGTCAAGCATGAACAATCAGATCCACATGGTAAGAGTTCGATTACCATATTTTTTTGGAGTACAAGACGCACCAGAGTATAAGACACACCAAGATTTTGAAGAGGTAAGTTAAAAAAAAAGTTTTTGCACACTGCAGACCTCCAAACTCTCTGCACACCTCATTTCTTGGTGAAAAATGGGGCATGCAGAGAGTTTGACAGGCCTGCAAAGCACTCTTGGGGACTGGTGGGAGGAAACGAGCGGAAAAAAAATATTTTTTGCAAAAACGGGCCTGTTTTTTTGCCAAAAAAAAGGGCATGCATAGCCTTTAGGAAGCTTGTAGAGTGCTCCTGGGGGCTGGGGGCCAAAAATGAGGAAAAAACATCTCGGTTTTTGCTCATTTTTTCCTTCCCCAGCCCCCAGGAGCACTTTGCAAGCCTACCAAACCCTCTGCACATCCATTTTTGTGAAGGGGGCGGGTTTCGGGAGGCCAAAAATGCTGTATTCAGTGTATAAGATACACCCAGATTTTCACACTTGGGGGGGGGGGGGGGAAGGTGCGTCTTATACTCTGAAAAATATGGTAACTATTTTATTGCTCATGCCTACAACACAAGGATGTTCTCAGATTGGTGGTTGGTACCTGAGCCAGACTAGAGGAGGTTTAATAGCATTCAAGAAGGGTCAGACCTTGCCCTCTTGTGCCTATGTAGAGATTTTAGACTAGTTCCCTCCTTGACTCCTGCCTCTGGCTCAACCAATCTCTCTCTGACAGTGTTGTATAAAACAGATAAATTTATTTTTGTCCTGATTTAACTGGGTAACCTCTGCATCCAGTATTTTGGGAAGGAGAAAATAGCTTTTCCTTTTCTACTTTATTCATGCCATCCATATTTTTTGTATAGCTTAATCAAACCCTTTCTTAGTTGCCTACTTTCCAGACTGAAAAGATCCAAATGTCACAAGGTTTCCTGATAGGGAAGCTGATCCAGCCCCTTGATCAACTTATTCCCTCCTCTGAATCTTCTTTAGCTTCACTAATCCTTTTTGAGGTGTTATGGCCAGAAATGCACATAATATTCCAGATGCAGTCACACCATTGCTTTTTATAAATTAATTTATATAAAATCCTGGCATCTCTATTTTCAGTACCACCTCTATTATTCCTAACATGCTGTGGGACTTTTTTACAGCAAATGAGTACTGTGTGACACCTTCATAGAGCTGTTTACCATTAATGTAGCGGACGTCAATTAGAATAAATGTGCCTGAAGAGGCAGGGTAGCATTGAGTTTCCCAACTTTGGTGACTTCCAGATGCATTGCTTCCAATGCTCAGAACTGCCCCAGTCAGCAGGGCTATTACTAAGAATTCTAGGACTTGAATTGCTGCAAGTCTGAAACACTGGGCAAAGGAGGTAAATTTTATATTTTGTTTGGATATCTTAATCAGATTTTCCTCATTGTTCTGCCATATATGTGAAAGGAGCAAAAGTGTGAATGAACAAAACATGGACTATTTTGTTAAAATATTACAGGTGACCAAGTAAAGAAAGTACTTTCCCCCAAATCGAATGGTGGTAGCTTTTTTTACACACTCACAAAAACATTTTGCTTTAATTCCAAATTTCTTAACACAATGTAGGATCCTGAGGAGGAGGAGCCAACGTTGCAACGCTACGGACATGCAGTCTCGATGCCCCAAGACCGCTGCTGATACTTTTGCCGCTGGATGGTCCAATCGAACCTAAACTGTGCCTTGAAGATGGTGAACAGGAAGAATACGTCTTGCTGATCTCAGGGACACTGCAAAGTCCCTGATCGATCCAAGAGAAGTTCTTCAAGCCAGCAACAAAAGTCCAGCCTCAGGCTAATGAAGTTGGGATGGCTCCGGAACGGAAGGGAAGCGGAAAGAGAAAGTGTGTCCTTTACTGTTTTACTGTTTTGGAAAAGAGTGCCCAAATTTTTTTTAAGTTAAATTAAATCCGAAAGCAGAAGAAAACAAGCGGCGAAATTAACCTATATTGGATTGCTTTGGATAGTATGTTTCTTTCTCTTTGTAATTCTATTTTGTAGATTGAAGTGCTCGCAACTTTTTTTTTTCTTCTTAAAGAGAATGGATCAATTTTTCTTCTTCGATTTTTTTATTTGCATTTTTTAACCTATGGATTCTTCTTTATTTCAATAAGGACTTTTATTTCTTGCTACTAATTCCATTTAAGAACTTTGTTTCTTTTATGTTTGAAATAACATTAGAGAGTGGGAAGTAATACTGCCACTTGGAGGCTGGAGGCTTGAGTTTTTGAAACAATGCACTTTCCCTTTTCTTTTTGATCTCACTGACTTTGTATCTCGAGGCTCTGCAACTTGTTTATAGAAAGTGATAAGAAGCAAGGGCACGAATTGTTTATACAGGTGCACTTTGAGAGTCTTACTGGCAGTGGCAGAGAAAAAGAAACAGAACCTTCTTTTTGAAGATCATAAATGAATTTGTGTTTAAGCTAATTTAATATAAGAAGCCTTGAAAGCCAGAGTGGCAGTATCTACCAGCTTGCCAAAATGGAACAATATTCAAAAGAAACATTAACTTTGCAAAACATCCTGGCCGGAATTCAAAATTTACTAGAAATAACAGAGAGAATCAAGAAGAAGATGGAAAAAATAGAGTTTATAACAGCATAAAATGATGTCCCAAAAATTGAAGGGGAAAATTATTACAAAGACAAGACAACTGATTACTTTACTAGTGGAGTGATGTGGTTGAAAGTGGGAAAAGGGAAGTATGGGAAAGGGAATTAGATCAACAGGAACTCTACTCTGGATTTCAAGGCATGGAAGAAGAAAAAAGAGAAAAAACGATGGATTTAAGGAGAGAAAACTTCTCAGAAGCATGATTGACAACAAAAGATAAGATGATTAAAATAGCAGATGAAGGGCATCGAGATTACTTAAGTGATGCTACAAGCAACAAGGTGTGGAGAGAAGTCCACAAAAATTTTAAGGAAATAAATAGAAGATCAATTCCACAAATGACAAAAGAAATAAGACTGTATTATTACTGGAAGGATACAGGCTGATATATGAAAGTTGATAATAAAAAATTAGTTAATTTTAGCAATTAGTGATTAGTAATTTAGTAATCTCTAGAGTGCTATGTTAAATAAATAAGTGATAAGGATAATAAGGTACATACATGTGTTGGTTTGATGAGAGGAAATTTGATATAATTAGCAAATGAATTTGTTAATAAATAATAACTATAACAATAACAATGAAATGACAAGAGATATAGTTAACAATATATATATATTAATGGTTTAATAAAAGGAATTGAGATATAAATTGCAAAAAGCGATTTGAAAAGGAGGATTATAAACCTTGTTATCAAACATAATTAATTTTTACTTAGAACATGTTATAAAGGGGTAATGTTATTGGATGATATTAGAAATAATTAATGAAATGCTACTATGTGGTTGCGTTTTTAATTTTGGACTATTTCATGCAAAAGGATGTTAAAATAACCACAGTCAAATGAGAAGCGTGGGATGTTGATCGTAAGATATATAAAGATTTTTGATTTAAAATATACAATGTGATATGAACTATAAGTAATGACTGTGGAAGAGATGCACGAAAGTTATTTGTAACCAATCGACACACTTCTACAATATGTAACGAAAGATGTTTTTTGTGTGTGTTGTGTTTGCTTAACCAAAAAAAACCAAACTTCTTAAAAAAAAAACACAATGTAGGACCCTAATGATTTTCCATTAAGTCCTTGGTTCTACATACTAATAATGTATCCTTGTTCTTGTATGGCCCACCCAGCCTGATGGAGCCCTATTTCAGATAGTTTTAGAACTGGATCCATAGGCAAAAACAGCATGGTTCTGGTTTAACTGTGAACCATTCAGGCTGGAGAAGTTCAATTGAAATTCATGCTAGGGCAAGGCCAAGACATTTGCTCGGAGCCGCAGGCAAAATGGCACACTCATTTTCCATCCTACTTACTCTGCTGATTAGATTGGTGGTTGAATGTTATTTATAAATTGGCGGAGAAAGAATCCTAAGTCTGTAAATTAGTTTAGAGGCTTAGCCTAGTGAATCTATGCAGGCTGCATAGAATATTCCTCTTTGTCTTCTTGAGTGCTGTTGTCCGGGCTAACTTGGTAATTTGCTAACTGGAGGGACAACTTCATTCAGCATAACAGCAGAGTTATTTATGACCCAGGCAGTACAGGAAAGTATTTTTAGTCTAAAATATGTATGGAATTTTGTTTTGCTGGTAACTTGTATTCTTCAGGTTTCGTTAATATAATTTAACTTATTCTAATAATATATATTATATAAGTATATAAATAAAGTTATGATCTGCCTATGTGCTGAAGTTGTACATGAATATCATGGACAGCCAAGAAAACCAGCAAATGGATCATTGAACAAAATCAATCCAGAGTTTAACTTAAGGTAAAAATGGCCAGATTCAAATAATCCTTTGGACACATATTGTGAAGACCTGACTCTGGAAAAGGGTCTAACACTAGGAAAGGTGGAAATTAAGAGGATGATCAGCAGCAAGGTGATCAGACACAGTTTCAATAATGATAGGTTTACTGTTGAAAGAGCTGAAATACAAGGTTGGTGACAAATCATCACGGAGAAAATCTATCTATGTGATCACTAAGAGTCTTGATGGGCACATAATCAAGAAGAAAATGGCCTGGATATTCAAAAAGAGCAACTTGAAAATTGAAAATGTTCCCTAATATCTGTCATCTGAAGCAGTTGCTTCATTTTGGTTAATGGTAGAATTGGCCCTGCCTGGTAAACTGAAGGGTTTTTGAATATAATGGCCTAGATTTATACAGCAAGCTAATCCCTATTCAAGTAAATCCTATTTTGATTTAGTGCATGCTGAGAAACAGGCGAGCATGTATTTCCAGGAATACCAAGTAGATATTACTTTTCTTGCTTTTCAAACCCCATCTTAAAATATACTTTTTGTGTAAATACTTTGGCCAATCAATCTATTGTTTGGCCTAATGCAACTTAGTCTATAATTACTCTTATAACTGAAATAATTGCATTTTGCTTCTTGGTTTATTTCTACTGCCCCTCATTTTAGAACTGGTTTACACAATGTTTTGAACCATGATGTAGTTTTTCATATTTTGATTTAGTAACCAATTGTAGCTATGTATTCAATAAATCATAGAAAAAGAAAACTAGGTCTTCATATGATTCATGATGTGGGTGAAAAATCCTCATAATCCAAGTTTAATTCTAGATATTCATCACTGGATATTGCTGATAAAGACACCTGTCTGAACCCCTCAATTCATACATCACACTGAGCAAGACTGGGATGTATTCAGTTCTAGCACCAACTGTAGTGTCTAAAATATGGTTCATGGTTTAGCATGTTGAATGAACCCAGGAAAATGTGGTTTATTCCACTGAATCATAGTTAAATAACCATGGCTTTATGCAAATCCAGCCAAGGTAGACAATAATGAACAATCATTTCATATAAGGAAACTACTTACATTTCAGTTCCAACCTGAGAAGTCAAGAAAGAAGTTTGCCCGTAATTGCCAAATGGTTGTAATTTACAAAGTAAATGACTTGGCATGTATCCTCTTTACTCATTAAAATGATGCAGTTGAAACATTAAGTAGAAATCATTGCTATTATGGGATAGCTATTTCCTGAAGGCATTATCCACAGCTCTGAAAGGGCACCATTATCTTATGAAACTGCTCTTTGCAAAGCTCTCGGTTTTGAAGCAAAGTCTTTACTCTTTTAATAGGAGACTGAATTGATGGCATTGACCTTTTTTGAGTGTTCAATCTGTTGTTGGGAATGAGCAATTTGTGCAACAAGTTTTAAAGTCCTTTTAATATACACAATACTCCATTTTCTGTTCAATAATAACATTAGCTCTTTGGGGAGAAAGGAACCTGTTTTGACCAGGGAGCTAGGAGGGCTTGAGTCGTTCATCCACGGGTGGTATATACTTTACCACCCACCATTCATGTGAATGACGAAAGGAACAAGAAGCCAAAGAGCTGCAACAAGGGTCTTAAGTGAAAGCAAACTGGGAGCATAGTTCTTTGTGGAGGATTAAGCATTTCTCGGTATGCTAACTCCTGTACAAAAATCAATACAGGCTGCCCCAAACACTCCCACTCTGTGGGATGAAGCACAATAAAGCTGAAAATTCCTAAAGCCTGAGGAAATTCAAAAGCCAAATGTACTGTATTTTAAAACTTTTTACAATTGCCCTTGTTCCACCTCCAGTGGAGTGATCTTATTTTGCTATTGGGAAAACAAAACAAGAATATTTTCTGCAAGGAAGAGTTTCTTTGTTGCTTGCAAGTTTGTATTTCTCAATTTTGCCTCCTAACTTCTTTCTCAACTTGGAACAACTGCTAGACATAAATCTCCTAGCTAGTATGGTATGGGAACTCTGGGTGTGGTAATCCTAAATCTATCTGGATGCTAATGTAATTACCTTAATGGCTGAGATCTGTATATATCTGGCAGTGATATAGTATTTCAAATGTGGACCGGGCAGTGGCGTAGCGTGGGTTGTCAGCACCCGGGGCAAGGCAAGTAATTTGCGCCCCCTAAAGCGAGGGCGGCCCGATTGCAGCTGCCCCTGGGTCGGCATCAGTCAAGTGAGGCTCTCCATGCTGGCCTCCTGCCTTCCTCCCGAGGAGGAGCTCGAAGGGCAGCGGGAAAAGGCTCGACTGAAGGGAAGCAGGTGCTGCGGGGGTGGGAGGCGCACCGGGGGCTTTGGGAAGGCGCCGGCTTCCCGGGGCGCTCCAGGCGGAGCGGGAGGATGCGGTGGCGTTGCAGCGGCGGGCAGACGGAGCGCAGCGCAGCGCCGCTCTCCTTCGGCTCCGCCTGGAGCGCCCCGGGAAGCCGGCGCCTTCCCGAAGCCCCCAGTGCGCCTCCCACCCCCGCGGCACCTGCTTCCCTTCAGTCGAGCCTTTTCCCGCTGCCCTTCGAGCTCCTCCTCGGGAGGAAAGAGACGGCCACAGTCCGGCAAAGGGCGGCGCAGGGCGAGTCAGGGCGCCCCCCCAGATGTTGCGCCCGGTGCGGCCGGCCCCCCCTGCACCCCCCACGCTACGCCACTGGGACCGGGACCAAGGAAATCCAAATTTAATTCTCCAGTGCAGGAGTCCCCAACCTTGGCAACTTTAAGCCTGGGGGACTTCAACTCCCAGAATTCCCCAGCCAGCTTTGCTTGGAGACCCCTGCTCCAATGAACCATAGAGCTTCATGGATGATTTTGGACTAGACATCATTTCTCAGTTCCGCTTCCTTCACAAGGCTGAGAAAATAAAATTTGGAAAACTCTGATGCATGCTGTTTTGAGTTTGCAGAGGAAAGGCAAAAATTAAATTTTGAAGTTTGTCTATCTGCAAAGGATCAGCTTCTGCTACCTGTATTATCTGCCCCAGTAAAGTTTGATTGGCCATTATCAATTCCAAGACATTTTTTCCAAATGCCCCATCATGATAATTAGCTGGTTTTTCATCATGTGGTTGTGGATTATTGCTGCTGCAATTTTACTCACTATGGAATGCAAATGCTGGATCCAAAGTTTTGTAACTTTTTAAAAATTGCATGGAGATTGCAAAAATTGCAATATATATAACGGAATAGAAGTGAAATAATATATAGTAATGAAGCAAATATTTGTAGAAAATTATGTATGGTTGTACATTTTGCCTACTAACAAATTACTTACATTTGATATTGTTACCTCTGCAAAGTTTATTTTGAATTCATTTTTTAGACTTTTTTAGTTTTCTTTTTTAATTTCAATGGAACAGAACATTTATAAACATTTCAAGACACAAAAGTCTTGGAAAAAGATGGCATGTCATGAATTTCATACTGTTCTCTGCCTCCTAGTGGACAAAGCCCCTATTTCTCACTGTGCTGTAAATAAAGAAACTTTATTTTCATTTCTCCTAAACAAAAGCATCTCAAATGCAGTTGTTCCTATTTTATTCCCTGCAGAATTCATGAAACTTCCTTCTTTCTTCACTAGGGAAGTCATGGTTGGATCGTACAATTCCTACCCAAAAAAACAGTTTACTGGATTTCATTGATACTACTTGAGGTCTATTTTAGGAGGGGGCAGGCTAGTTTACGGTGACAAAAATAAATAAATCAGCAGAGATATTTTCCAATGAACTAATTTTACTGAAAGACATAAGATTTTTTAAATGTGATATATGCTATCATCTGCCACCAATGCTTTTCTAGATTTTCTGGGACAAACAGGACGAACCTTGTGCAACAAAAGTGATGGGCACAAATTTTGTCCTTAGGATTCAAAACAAGGACAAAGTAGGGTAGTATCAGAACATTCCAAACTTTCAGGTATAACAGACATCAAAGTGGTTGGTTTGGAAAAGCAGGATTTTGGTGCTACCATTGAGAACAAGCTGCTGAACATCAAGAGGTTTGATAAGTACTAGTAATCTGTTTCACATGGATTCATCTACATAATCAACATGTCACCGCCTCCCTCCCACTCCCACTCCCATCTATCTCATCAGCCTAACCACTGATGGTTAGCCATCAGCCTATGCATCTGATGAAGTAAATTGCAGATCATGAAAACTTCTGCCTTGAAATAAAACATGTGTCAGGCCTGTAGTTATGTTCTTTTTAGGATCTTTGGCCTGCCACACTTTCTTATAATTTTCTATGCTGATTCAATAGTGTAGTAGTTGGGAGGGGGGAATAGAAAGGAGTAGGATTGTGGAATGTATGTTGTCATTCTTTTATAGAAGCCAAGGTCATCTTTTGTCTCCGCACCTCGACACCTGACCGGAACCAGAGGGGTGTAGATGCCAGCGTGGAAGATGATGATTGGAACATGTGATGGATTTGTGTGTGTGGGGATAGATCATGAACTTTCAACTGGGTGGAATTCCAGGATGCAAATCAGAGTTGGAATTCCATAGAGGTGCTAACTTGCCTGTAGAATAAATTGGACCTTTAAGGATGTTTTTGCCTTGGACAATGATTTAATTCTGCATGGTATTTAGAACCCTAACAACATGTTTGTTAAAAAGATGTTCCCAGACTCCTTCTGGTTACTGTTGCTGTTGTTAGTTGCGAAGCCATGTCAGACCCATCGCGACACCATGGACAATGTTCTTCCAGGCCTTTCTGTCCTCTACCATCCTCTGGAGTCCATTTAAGCTCATGCCTAGAAGTTCTGTAAAGTGGTGACTAGAAGTTCAATTTCTCTTCCTTTAATTCAGTCAGAATTTCTTCTCTTGAAGAAACATTTATCTTTGCTTGGTCATACTTTTCTGATGGTTGTTATAAGCCGTGATAGGCAGGATCCAAGAAAGAGATGCTAGGCCAATTCACTCAGAATACCCATGTCTGCATTTTCAAAATGCAACAAGCATGGCCAAAGGATCCTCTGGCATAACATGAATCTGAACTAAACTTGAGGCAGTATTCAATCAAGAAGATGAAAGCTATTCTATTCTCAGGTTTAAGGCTAAGGGCTCACTGTGTTTGGTTTTTACCTTACACTACATGAAGTTTGCCCAGATAATTCAAATAGATTTGCATGGCTCCCCTGAACAAAGCAAAGAAACTCATATAAACACAGCAGTTAATAACCTAAGGCACCCAGGACCACAGTGAAAATAATAATCCATATGATAAAAAAATAACTAGGTACTGTAAGCTGAAGAAAACAAAAAAAAAATTGCCTGGAGTTTTAAAGAAAAATACTGTTGAGATCACACTTCCTAATAAGATAAATACCATTATTTGCAAAGTGTAATGACTAGGTTCACACATGTTAATATGAAACAAATTACACTTTGGTTTATTGCAATATATGAATCTGGACCCACTGCCAAGACAAAATTGCCAAAAAAGGGGGCATGTTTTGTCTTAAAACCACTGATAAGACTATGCACTAGGTGGTACCTAAAGCAATGTTCACTGATAGCTTCCAGATGTTCAAAATACCTCCCACAATTCCTTACCATGCTGGGGAGAAGAGGAGAATTAAACATTAAGCTAGAATAGTTTGTTGTGTTCCCAGATTTTATGTATTGTTTTTCTGTGATTTGTTGAATTATGGATGTTTTATGCTTTCTTTAATTATGTGTTTTAATCTGAATTGATAAAAATGGAAATTGGCTGCTGTTCAGAATTAACTTGGATTGGCCAACATTCCTAGTCATGTTATTTTGTTGTTTGTTTGTTTTTTGTTTTTATTTTAAGGAGCACCACGTATTAATATATAAGAACTTAAATTATCCAAATAAATGCATATGACATGATATTCTATGAAATTTGGAAGTTATCTACTCTGCCCAAGTCCAAACAAAGTTTCAATTATTTTGTACATTGTTTCCAACAATTGATTGCCTCTTCAGTGATACAAATATTAACTCAAATACACAAAACTAAGATTGTTGCAAAGTTGTTTCATTGATGAACTCTAAAGCCCAGTACCAATAAACAACCAGGCAGATTTTTCTCTTCTGTTGGAACCAGCTGTTACCAAACATTCATTGAAACGGGTCCATTTTGCAGGTCTACAGGAAGCTTCCTATTTCTGGATTTAATGTAAAAAAGCAGCAACCCAAGAATAAATAAAAACCCAACATAATTATTTGTCAAGATTCCCCTTATATCATTATAATGTACCTATCAGGTTGCAGAAACCAAACTAACAGTGCATCACATTTTTTAGTGATTTCAGCAGTCATTCTGGATGTTCAATTAAATATTTATTTTATAAAGTCCTGGCTTCCCCATGGGGGGAAAAAACCCTGCAATGCACAGAACAGTAGCCTAGTTCTAGTTCATACAGAGGTCAGGTAATGTAAGCAACTGATGGATTCAAGAGCTTCTGAATGTGTTCTATTGTTTATACCATTGCCAATATCTCCCACAGTGGAGAAACTTGTTTCTAATTAAGCAGCCATGCCACAAAATGAGATGGGTGGGCAAAGATGCCTTTGGCTTTGCTTTCCTACAGTTGACTGTCCTAAAGGTCACATACTTTTATAAAACTACAAAGCTTTTTGCTTTCTTTTGGCCAAATGATCATCACTGGAAATGAGATTATAATCTCTTTCTATAAAAGAAAGGAATTAGGATAAAGAAACTCTGGGCTTTTTATGTGCAAAGCATATGTTTTATCACTGGTTTATTGATATTATCTTCGACTGTAAGTTCTTTCCTTATTGCTTGAATTGTATTAGTTGGATTGTGGCATAACAAGTTCTAAGAAATCTGGAAAGGAGAAGAGGAAAATGGGATGTGATTTCATTCAGTTTGTCTTTAAGACTAGCAAAATGCAGCATTGCCTTATCATCTCAGAATGGTTTCTTACAGTGGTCAAGGTAACTTTGTAATTCAAGTTGTTTCTGAATACTGCATTAGTTTTGGCCTAATATAACTTTAATCAGATCCAAACATCATGGCTACTGTTTAATTAAATGATGTCTTTAATACTGCACTAACTCTGGAAGACTATGATACCTTATTCACCAATAATGATAATGCTATGTTACATTAGCAAGTTCTAGAACCATAGATAAAAATGTTAAATCTATAACACGTATGCCCTTGTTTGGAAAAGTAATGTGTATACAGATAGCAGGAAGAGTTACATGGACTTTCTCCGTTTTCACTGTTTGAATAGAAGAGGTACATATATTGTACTGCATTATGCTCTGTCAGCAGTTTGGCAGTTCGAATTCCTAGTGCCACGTAACTGAGTGAGCTCCCGTTACTTGTCCGAGCTTCTGCCATCCTAGCGGTTCGAAAGCATATAAAAATGCAAGTAGAAAAAATAGGAACCACCTTTAGTCGGAAGGTAACAGTGTTCCATGCACCTTCGGCATTTAGTCATGCCAGCCACATGACCATGGAGCTGGCTCTTCGGATTTGAAACGGAGATGAGCATGGGCCCCTCGAGTCGGGAATGGCTAGCACATATGTGTGAGGGGAACCTTTACCTTTACTTTCAAACTTGTCCAAATATGTTGGTCTTTAATGTATGGCCAATATGAACTTTTGTCCACAACTGAGAATTTATTTATTTAGCTTTTATCCTGACTTGAGTTGAAGTCCACAAGTCTTAAAGTTCCCAAGTTTGGACACCCCTGCTTTATGGCAATCAGCAATATTCTGTAGCACACTGAGATTATTGAAAAAAGAGGTATGAAAAATACAGGGAGGAGGATACAAATATAAATTGCTACTCAACATCTGAGATTGATGGAGTTGTAAATGCTGCAATATTATAAGCACTTTATTCCTTTGCCCCACCTGGCGGCTAATTGTATAATTGAACAGGTCTCCTAAGAAGGAAGTGCCTTGCCTGAAAACGTGCCTAAGCATCTTGCCAAGTACAAATTTAAGATATGTCACCAACATAATGGCCCTAGAATGACATGAATCTTTTTGGAAAATTAAGTCTGACATATAATTCAAGCTGGAAAATAATTCAAATGCAACCATATTGTGTTAGGCATGCTCAATCCTAGGGATGCTGACCAACTGTTAACAACTTTGAACCTAATTTGTTTTTTGAAAATCTTGGTATACCAACAGAGACACTGTTGGACTTGATTTAAGAAGAGCCCAACCCTGTTGGAAGACAAAAAAAAATATTCTCAGAAGTCAGGCAAACTTGCTGAGTTTCCAGTTTCTGAAGAAGAATTAGATTTACTACCTAGCAGGAGGGCACGAATATGAAACCCAAGATATAGTATCACTTTTACTTTTGATCTCACCAAGCACTTACAACATCATGGGATCCCTTCACAGTACCTCTTTTTCAACTTTGACTAAAGTAAACTCAAAACTCTTACATTTTCATGCTTTGAGTAGAAAGGTCCAAGATAAATGCATATACCATAGATTCTGTTCACCCAACATTCTGTTCAAGATTAAACACTGTGCAACAGAGAAAGAAATGCTCCTATTACTTCTTCAAACACTCAATTCACCTGTTGAATTAACGCTTAGTTGTAGCTTTCCTAATATGGCACTCAGACTCATTCATTCTTCTGTTCTTCTTCTAAAGTATTTAGCTAGTCCTCCTAATTTTGCATCAATCGGATGATAATCACCCTCGCAACTCCTAAATCTAGATCTTTAAGAGAAATATTGAACAATATAATGTGGCATTTTAATTTACACATGATGTGGATCTATTAATGTCTACTTTCTTTTTGCAGTCATTCAGCCAATTATTAATCCAGCTAACAGATGTATAATCTAGTCCAGTGGTGGGTTTCAATTTTTTTTAGAACCTATTCTGTAGGTGTGGCCTATTTTGTGGGTGTGGCTTGGTGGTCATGTGACTGGGTGGGAGTGACCAACTTGTAAATGTGGTGAAACTCATTTAACAATTCTCTTGCTTAGCAACCAAAATTTTGGGCTCAATTGTGATCATAAGTTCTCTTCCTTTTTCTTTTTCTTTCTTTTTCTTTCTTTCTTCCTTCCTTCTTCCTTTCTTTTTTGTGTCTATCTCTCCCTATTTCCTTCCTTCATTTCTTTCCTTTCTTTCTTCCTTTTTCTTCCTTTCTTGTCTCTCTCTCTCCCTCTTTCTTTCTTTCCTTCCTTTCTCTTCCTTCCTTCCTTCCTTCTTTCTTTTGTCTCTCTCCCCCACTTTTTTCTTTCTTCCTTCCTTCTTGTGCCTCTCTCTCCCTCTTTCTTTCTTTCCTTCCTTTCTCTTTCTTCTTTCTTTCTTTCTTTCTTTCTTTCTTTCTTTCTTTCTTTCTTTCTTTCTTTCTTTCTTTCTTTCTTGTGTCTCTCTCCCCCACTTATTTCCTCCCTCCCTCCCTCTCTCCCTTCCTTCTTGTCTCTCTCTCTCCAACTTTCTTTCTCTTTTCTCTCTCTCTCTTTCTCTTTCTATCTTCATCTCTCTCTCTCTCTTGTTCTCTCTCTCTCCCTTCCTTCATTTCTCTCTTACTCTTTCTTGCTCACTCTCCCCCCCCTCTCTCATATACCTTCCAGTTGGCGAAAATTTCTGGTTTGCCAGCTGGGAGGCTGGCAAAGAAGCCTCGTTTTCCCTGCAGCCCGTGGCACTTCACTTGCTGCAACTCGGACAATGGGGAGGCGGGAGTAGCGCTGTCCGGGTTTGGGGAACGCTGTTCCTTCTGCTCAGCTTACGCACTTGAAGAGACCCCGCGGTTTCACATCCACAGCTGATCCCTTTCTAGCCAAAAGGGTGCCTTTTCGGTCCCAGCGGGGCTTCTGGAAGAGAGTGGCCGGTGGCTTCTCTCTCCTCCTCCTGCCAGCTGAAGGAAAAGCCCCGGGAAGACAGGCTCCATGCGCTGCTCTGCCGGGCTGCCCAGCCGATCCTCTGCTAACCCCTAAAGAAGAAGCGGTGGTGGATCCTCTTCTTTAGGGGTTAGCGGAGGATCGGCTGCAGCAGCCCGGCAGAGCAGTGCACGGAGCCCGTCTCCCCGCGGCTTTTCCTTCAGCTGGCAGGAGGAGGAGAGAGAAGCCACTTCGGCCACTCTCTTCCAGAAGCCCCGCTGGGACCGAAAAGGCGCCCTTTTGGCTAAGAAGGGATCAGCTGTGGACATGGAACCGCGGGGTCATTTCAAGTGCGTAAGCTGAGCAAAAGGAACAGCCGTTCCCCAAAGATGGTCTCACCCACTCCAGACCAACTTGTGTAAGATAAGACAGGCAGGCGGGTGGGCGCGTGACTCTGCCCGGGAAAACGTAGAAGGCGCGGAATCAGCTCTGCCTGAAGGCAAAAAGGCTTGGACCTTCCCCCGCGCACCCATCAGCCAAAACCTCCCGGGAGGCTTCGGCTGGTGGGCAAGCAGGGGTGGTGGTGGCTCCGAGCCTTCTCTCACCTTCAGACAGAGCTGATTCTGCACCTTCTACGTTTTCCTGGGCAGAGTCATGCGCCCACCAGCTTGCCTGTCTTGTCTTACACAAGTTGGCCAGCTGAAGCCTCCCGCCTTTCCTGAGCATCTGGCAGCTGCAAGAGGCGCGAAGTGGAGGCAGGTGGGCCACGGCCCGATTCACGCTGCAGAGACAAAATGCCAGCCTTCGGGTTGCAAAGCTCTTCCTCCTCCATTTCCCCGGTGCGTTGGCCATGGGTGTGAGGTAGTCACTGTGGGTGGACTCGAGCCTTGCTCTCGAGGAAGGAGGCAGAGATGAGGCCCAGGACTCACTTCCCTGCCTCCTTCCTCCGAGAGCTGCGGGCAGCAGGTTGCCACCGGTTGCAGGTGCCCAGGGCAGCCTCAACCCCTGCCTCCCCGCTTCCTCCAGGCCCGCGCAACCTCCCGGCCAGCCCATCAACCTGGGCAGTTCTGCTGGGCAGCCGCTCCTTCGTGCCCCCTTCCCGGATGCAGTTGGGCTTTTGGTGGCCCTGCTTTCTCCTGGCGCCCCTTCCCGGCTGGGAGATGCTCCATGACAGCTCCGCCACCTTGCCAGGTGCTGGGTCGGTCAGCAGCCCGTGCACTGCCGCCACATGACCTTTATAAATGGAAATTAACCAACTTCTTTTAATTTTTCCATTTCAATGAGAATTTTTCTAAAACCACTTAAATTCTCATTGAAATGGAAAGTTTAGAAGAAGATGCTTAATTTCGGTTTATAAATTGGCGGCCAGCCGGGAAAGCGTCCCAGGGAGCTGAGCGGGCCAAGTGTAGCTTCGGAAGCTGAAAGAGAAGCTGCGCTCCCTGCCAAGTACCCCCTCCCCTTCTTGCGGGACTTTTGGAGCTTCTCACCAACCCGCACCCCCACTTCGGCCGCCCAAAGTTGGCAGAATGTGCCCGAGGACGCTTCACCTCACTGTGATCCGAGGGATGTTCTTGCCGTGGTAGGACATCTTCCCCTCGAGGCGGTGCCTGCAATGCGGGAAGGAGAGCAGCGGAGGCAAAGCGGCCTTTCTGGGCTCATCTGAACAAGTCCGTCCCCCTCCCCCCTTCCTTCTAGGTTTTGCAAGGTGCAAAAGGAGAGAGAGAGAGAGAAAGAGAGAGAGAGAGAGAGAGAGAGAGAGAGAGAACAGTGGGAGTGGCTTGCCAGCCATGTGTCTTGGTGGGCGTGGCCAACTTGTAAAATGTGGTGAAACTCACTTAACAACTCTCTTGCTTAGCAACCAAATTGTTGGCCCAGAAACTCTGGCACTTCAAGCACACAAGTCTTAAAGCTGTCAAGTTACAAGACCCTTGCACCCCTAACCCTTTAGAAAAAAACCCAGGGGTGTTAAAACTTGACAGCTTTAAGACTTGTGGACTTCAACTCCCAGAATTCCTCCTCTCACTCTTCATCTTGATGATGTGCAGACTGGTGGGGGGAGGGAGCTGGAACCAGTTCTAAACGGCACTGTAGATTTGTGGAACCTCTTCTATAGAAGCGGTTAGAATTGGCAGGAACCCACCCCTGGAGAGCAGCGACCAGGCGGGTAGGGGGAGCAAGAGGGGGGGCAGGGCAGGGGAGCAACCATTCTGGTATGGGGCCTCCGGAGGACCCAGTACCCAAACACACGCTGGATTTCTGGCACCAGTACGCACATACTGGACCGTACCCTCTGAAACCCACCTCTGATCTAGTCCATACAATGTACAACGTTATAAATCAGGATATTAAGATTTTGTTTCACACATTTTGCTAAAATCAGAGTACATTATGTGCATGGCATTCCCCAAACCCATTGTGCTAGTAATTCTTTTAAAAAGGAGATAAAAAGAGATAATTAACAGGCTGTTCATTTATTTTTATTTCTATGTAGGTGCAACAAATACTGTATGTTACTTAATAATCTACTCAAGAACCTTGTTCAGTATAGACATTAAGATGACAGGTTTATAATTTCCCATGTCCTCTTTCTTCACTTTTTGAAAGATAAAGAAAATACTTGGTCTCCTCCAAGGACTTCATCAGTTCTCCAGAAGTTTTTATAGATTACAATTACTTGTTCTGCAATCATCTTCAGGAGTTTCTGCAGTACCCTAGACTGTAATTTATCTGGCTCTGGAGCCTTGAATTCCTTAAAATAGGTTTTTATTGTCTTTGTCAATCCTGATCTACAGTTCTCTCCTTCCACTGATACAGTAATGGCCATTTATATCCTTCCCCAGGAAAGACAGGTGTAAAGTACCAGAAAAGGCAGCAATATAAGTTGCATAACTAAATAAGAATCTTGCTTTGACATATAATCAGCAAACCACAAAGATGTTTACAGTATGTTATCCCTGCTTGAAAAACAGCCTCGTGCTACCGCAATTAGGTTATTGAAACATAGATGTTTGTGTTAAGATATGTCAATTATGAAGTTCTGATGGTCCCCCCGCAGTCATGCGACTTCATTTTGGACATTCAGCACCCATCCCACAATTATTGCCGTTTGCAGCATCACATGGTTACATGACCAAAATTTATAACACTTTTGGCAAAAACCGGCATTTAGTGCTGGTTTTCAACAAAAATGTCCCACTGCAAATAACAGGTTGCTGAATGACCACTGCAAAAAAGATCATAAAATGAGGTCAAATGATGACCTGCTTTATGACCATTATGACTTACATCTGTAATTGCCAGGCTCAGTTATGGTCATCAGTTGAGGACTACCTGGACAGTATGTTAGAATTATACTGGCCCTGGAAATATAGTAGCTAATGAGGAATTAGAAAGTATGTGGTGCTTTTAGATCGCACCAGTTATACTTGATGTTGTGAAACATGAAATAATCAGTGAAATTCCAAAGAACAGAGAAATAGTTGTCAATAAATAACATTAAATGACACAGAAGAAAATGACTTGTGAAAAATAACTACATTTTATAAGGCAAGCACTGCAAGTGAACAATCAATCTCAGAGGATCATACAATTTGCCAAATAGTATCTTATATCTTATTTTACAAAAAGTTAGAAATACTTTGTGCATAATATCACACATGCATTGAGTATTGACAGTACTGGTATTGCTTTTTCCAGTTTAGCAATGGGAAAAGCACTCTGAAGTTATGGGATATGGGTAATTATTTTGCACACATTTTACCAAACTATTTTATTAAACCTTTGATTAATCTGTCAGACAAAAAGCAGATGCGTGTACACTGCTTGTACAGTTTGTTTCTACTATATTTCATCCAGTCTACAGATTGTCTCATATTGAATAACCATAAATCTTGTTCTCTGTTTCCTGCCCAGAAGTGATTGTCATTATTGAATCATTTGTATGTTAAATTAGGTCAATTTTGTTTTCCTCTTCTCTCAAATCATTTCTAAACAGTTGTGTTACTGGTTTTTCATAACAATCACAAATACACAAAGATATTTTCAGCCTCAATGTTGCTCATCATGAAAATATTTTTTTATAACTTTGGAGTTCCAGATTTTTCACTGCAGGGCAGTTCTGTATAGCCAATCCTTTCAAAATAAAGTAAGCATGAAAATGAAGATTCTACATAACAATCACAAGACAGCCAGATGCTCTATTTCCAACTCGGAAACATTTGACCTTAAATATTGGAGACATGGCAAAATGTTCTGTGTCTGCTATCAGAAGCTATAAACCAATTCTGCACAACCATTTGTAGAAAGTGATGTTAATATATATAAATATCATTCCAATGAGAGGGAATAACCAGGAAATTACATAAAACGTGATATGAAATCAAAATTTAGGTGTTATTTTATTTGTTTGTCTTATTTATTTTTCACTTCTTCCTCATATAGGGATTCTGGGTGGTGTACAATAAAACGTTAAAATATAAAACAACATATATAAACATTAAAAATCTAAAAAAAATTAAGAGAAGGCAAGAGTTTAAAATTAGTTAAAAAGTGAAGGTGAGATCTTTTCAGGAGACTAACCAGGTTTTTTGGAAGGCCAGGAGAGTGGGAGCCTGCCTCATCTCCATGGGAAGAAAATTCTATAGGGCAGGGGTAACAGCAGAGAAGGCTCTCTTCCTAGACCTTGCCGGTTGGAATTCTTTAAGTGAAAAAGTTTGCAACATACATTTCTTGTCTGGCTGATGCAGAGGGACAAAGACAGTTCTGTAGCTAGCCTGACCCCATGCCATAAAGGGCTTGATAGGGCACAACCAACACCTTGAATTGGACCCAGAAGCAAACAGGCATCCAATGCAGCTCACAGAGCAGAGGTCTTTGGGTGCCTAAAATAGCCCACGTGGCAAAGGTGGTATTCAACATATTCTGACCAGTTCTGGAAAACCAGTAGTGGAAATTTTGAGCAGTTCAGAGAACCGGTAAATACCACGTCTGGCTGGCCCTGCCCCATCTATTCTCTGCCTCCGCAGTCCCAGTTGATCAGGAAGAAATAGGGATTTTGCAGTAACCTTCCCCTAGAGTGGGATGGGAATACAGTTTTTTACAGTATCTTTCCCCTGCTATGCCCACCAAGCCACACCCACCAAGCCGTGCCACACCCACCAAGCCATGCCATGCCCACCAAGCCACGCCCACAGAACCAGTATTAAAAAATTTTGAATCCCACCATTGCTACGCAGGCTGCATTTTGTATCAGCTGAAACTTCTGGATACTTTTCAGAGGTAGCCCCATAGAGCCTACATTATAATAGTCCAAACAGGAGATGACCACAACATACTGTAAGTGACTGAGTAGAGAGCCTCCCTATCCAAGAAAGGGGGTAACTGGCACACAACACAATGCTGAGCAAAGGCCCTTCTAGCCGCAGCAGTCACCTGCTCTTTGAGGAAGAATCATGAGCCCAGGAGGACCCCCACGTTACGCACCAGGTCTGTCTGGAGTAGTGCAAGCCCATCCAAGACCAAAGATGATAAATTCCTGACTACAGAGGGGACTGTCCACAGCTACACCATTTTACCAGGATTCAGCTAAAGTCTGTTGTTCCCCATCCAGTCCCCCACAGCCTCCTGGCACCACAAAAGGATGTCCACTGCATCACTCATTTCACCTGATATGGAAATATGTATTATCAGTGTATGGGTGATAACTCATCTTGCGATGATAGATGATCTCATACAACAGTGTGAGAGAACTTGGACCCTTTGGCACCCCCCAAAGCAGGGGTCTAGAGTTGGGCTCCCTATCAACACTGATTGGGACTGACCTCAGAGGGAGGAAGGGAACTATTCACCTCCAACTCTTCCCAAAAGGAAGACAAATAAGTCTTCCCAAAAGGATACCATGGTTGATGGTATCAAAAGCTGCTGTAAGGGAAAGAAGTTCCAGGATGGATGCACCGCCCCCATTCTGCTCCCGCCAGAGATAGTTCATGGATGCAACCAATGCCATTTTGGTATTACAGGATGAAACCATTCCCAGACAACTGGGTAAGTCTGCTTCCTTGGCATCTCTAAAGGACTTGTATCACATTTGGTATCCAACTGGGAATGAATGAAAATTCCTTTGCATGATCCTATAGATAGGCATCTTGGTCAACTTGGGGATGGTGGCAGGATCTATTCAGCACTCGCTCTCAGCACAAATAGAGCCCTTGACTTACCACTGTTATAAGTCAAGGACTATAACAACAGATAATCCTCAACTAAACTATTTAACAATGATTCAAAGGGTAAAAAGTGATTTACCACCTCTCTGCAAAGTTCTGACAATTGCATTGACCCCACCGTCACCTAATTGCAATTTATGTACTTGGTAAATGGCTAAGATTTACAAGGGGATACAGTGTGTAATGGTCAACAATCACAAGTTGCAACTTTCCCAGCTGATCTCCAAAAAGTGATATCAATTGGGAAAGCTAAATTTGCTTAATGATTGGGATAAAAATTGTCATAAAATCATGTTTGGTTATGTGATGGCTCGTTTACTAACTACATCAGATAGTCCAACCAAGGAGTATCCCATATTTGCTCAGCTTTATATTGTCGCAAAGTGCCTTTGAATTCTTTTCTGCATTGTAAGTATGCAATTAGCATACTGGAACTCAATCAAGGTAGAACTACCTGCAATAGATAAGTCAAGGACATGGGCAGGACCATGGATTGAAGTTCTGTCCTTTCGCATGTGCACATGAACCTGGATTACCCTTTCAGATGATTTGCCTGGGGTCAACATTTTCATTCTCTTTCAATAGTTAAATTTAAATGGATAGATAGTATGTTTCATGGGAACTTTGAATTTCTTTAGCAGCTGCTTTTAATTTTAAGTTAACTTAATTAATCTTAAACAATTTATTTTAATTAATGCTTGTGCACTTTAGTCATTCATTAAAATGTCTATTATATGCCGTTAACATTAAGCTGACTTGGAAAAGTCTGTTTTTAAGGCATAGAAATAAATAAGGAAAATACGTCTCCCAATAAAGCAAAAAAGTCAGTACAATCCTAGGCTACATAAATAGAGGGATAGAATCAAGATCACGTGAAGTATTAGTACCATATTACAAAGCCTTAGTATGGCCACACTTAGAATACTGCATCCAGTTTTGGTGACCATAATATTAAAAAGATGTTGAGATTCTGAAAGAGTACAGAAGAGAGCAAATGTGATTAGGGGGCTAGAGGCTAAAACGTATAAAGAACAGTTGAAAGAATTGGATAGGTCTACTGAAAAGAAGGACTAGAGGAGATATGGCAGCAGTGTTCCAGTATTTGAGGGGCTGCCACAAAGATCAGGCGGACAAACTATTTTCCAAAGCACCAGAAGGCAAGACAAGAAGCAATGGATGGAAACTAATCAAGGACAGAAGCAACCTAGAACTAAGGAGAAATGTCCTAATGGTGAGAACAATCAACCAGTGGAATGGTTTGACTTCAGAGGTTGTGGGTACCCCATCACTCAAGGCTTTCACACTGGACATGCATTTGTTTCAAATGGTATAGAGTAGACTCTCCTGCTCCAGGAGGGGGTTGGGCTAGATGACCTCCAAGATCCCTTCCAACTCTGTTATTCTATATATTATTCTCCTGCCAATTCAAAAACACAGTCAAGGATCTGGCACATAGACAGTCTGTCTCCCCACCTCCCCACCCTCGCTCCCGAACTTTACCAATAGTCTACCATGAGCTATAGCCCTGCGTAGCTACAGCGCCCACCGAAACAGAATTCTAAATCATCTTGTTTCTATCACCCATCTCCTCCCACTTATGACTGCATGATTGTAACTTTGTTGCTTGTATCCTTACAACTGATATTGATATTGTTTCCTGATTGCTTATTTGTACCCTATGACTATCATTAAGTGTTGTACCTTATGATTCTTGACGAATGTATCTTGTCTTCTTATGTCCACTGAGAGCATGTGCACCAAAGACAAATTCCTTGTGTGTCCAATCACACTTGGCTAATAAAGAATTCTATTCTATTCTATTCTATTCTATTCTATTCTATTCTATTCTAATTTGTCAGAGAAAGGATGGGGATTATGGGTAGAAGAGAACCGCGACTACGAGGCGACTCGCAAAACAAACTTAAGACTGTTCCCGGAACTTCCCTTCTTTATTGCGGCTTCCCGGTTGCCTAGCGACTGGAGACCTCGGTTCCTTGCCTTCTCAGGCCGTCGACGCGGTAACAAAAAACCGGAAAGGCAGGAATGCTGCCGCCGCTACCGCTGCCACCGCCGGTGCCGCTGCCCTCTGGGTGCCGGCCGCCGCGGGGGATCATGAGCGTCTCGGGTAGCTTCCGTCCCCCCCAGTTCTGCAGAGACGAGGGATTTGGGTGTCGGTTCGCCCCGCGTCCTCCGTTGCCTTTCGCCCCCGGGAGCGCGGCGCAAGGGCCGCTATGAGTAACAGCCAGGAACGCCCCCACCTCGAGCAACGCGGTGCGTTGAGGGAGCTCGGCGGGTGTGGGGTGTAGGGGAGGGTGTAGCTTGAGGGGTTTATGCGCCTAATGAAAAAAAAAAAGGGAAATTCGCCAAAAGAGTTACCTGGCACAGGGGTAACAATGCTAGCCTACCTTACAAGGTTGTTGTTTACATATATGTTTATATATATGAATGGAGATATAAAGAATGGAGTGTTTGAACTTTATCACAAAATGGCAAGCACCTATGAATACACATGAAGCCACATGGGGCTCAGACCCAGGTAAGCAGCCTCTGACCCTCCTTTTTGCTGCCCATCTGGTCGTGTTTGGATGGCGGAGTTTTGCAACATTTTGAGGCACTTGAACCTTGCAGGTTTTAGTCACAAAAGGGTATGTTGAGTTGAGCTGGAATCCTAAAGCAGGGATGTGCTGTATCTCTGTGGCTTTCTTGTCCTGGAGACAGGTGTTTTCTTTTGTATATTTTTTTTTATAGAAAAAGAATTTTGGACAGGATTAAAAACTACAGAAACATAAAGAGGAAACTGGAAGGGAAAAGATATAAAATGATGAAAAAGGGAAAAGGAAGTGAAAACAAAGAGGAAGAAAAATATTTAAAGAAGCCACTTCTAATCTTTGCAGCACTTGCAAACATACGTATTGCCATTTTTGCTCTCCCAAATGATGTAACCTGGTTCCATTCTTCATAAACCACCCTTTTTAATCAGTACATTCTCATATCATAACTTTTATCCATTTTTAGCAATAAATCAATCAATAAATCTCTAAAAGGTTTCCAGTCTTTTATAAAATTCCTTCCTAAACAGGTAGGCCAAATATAGCCATTTCAGTAAATAAATTGCTTTCTAACCTCAGATTTTTTAATAGTTTCCTATCTAAGGACTAATTAGGTCCTTAGACCAAAGAAAAACAAAACAAAATTCTTGCCCTTACTTATTGGTGGCATCATCTCACTTAATTGCAACCCTCAGGCTCTTCCAAACGCTAAGTACAGTCCGCTTTGAATAGTGAGACGAGCAGCATATCAATTTAATAAATAAAAATAAATAAGTGAAAAGATGGTTTGGAATGTGTAAGTCCAGCTATTATGATATGTAAACCATACCTTGTGGTTTACCAAGGTGAGTCTAGTCATTTCAAGAAGCTATAAATTAAAACAAACCATGGAATAGAATAGTGTTTGAATCCAGAGTCACAACTTTCACTGAACTAAATAAGATTGATACTCAAAATACAGCATGCAGGTAGTTCTCAATACTATTTTTTTGGTGACAGTTTGAAATTACGGTGGCGCTGAAAAAAGTGACTTATGACTGTTTTTCACATGATCATTGCAGCATGTCCATAGTCACATTGTCAAAATTCAGGCACTCACCAACTGGTATGTATTTACGACAGGGGTGTCCAAACTTGGGAACTTTAAGACTTGTGGACTTCAACTCCCAGAATTCCCCAGCTGGGGAATTCTGGGAGTTGAAGTCCACAAGTCTTAAAGTTCCCAAGTTTGGACACCCCTGATTTACGATGTTGCAATGTTCCAGGGTCATGTGATCACTTTTGCAACCTATTGACAAGCAAAGTCAATGGAGAAGCCAGATTCACCTAACCATGTTAATTAACTTAACAATTGCGTTGATTCGCTTAACAAATGTGGCAAGAAAGGTTGTAAAATGGAGCAAAACTCATTTAACTGTGTTGCTTAGCAACAGAAATGTTGAGCTCAGTTATGGTCAAGGAGTACTGTATTGGACTGTAGCCTAAAAAATTGCAGATGTTAAAGAAAAGACATGATTAGCTGCAGAAAATAATGTACTACCGATGCTTAAGCATACTTTTTACGGTATTCACTTTATTTTACCTAAAATTAATGCAAAAATAAATTTCATTTTGCCAGAATGAAGCTTGACAGAAATGAAGCATTACAAAATCAGACTGGAACTAACAAAACTGATTTAGTAAAGTATGACAGTAATGTAAAAAGTGGGAGAACCAATTATTTGTAAGGGACAAATGGTAATAGGAATAATAGTACTGCAAATGTTTGTAATTGTTATGTTGACCTCTCATGTGTATAAAAATGTGTCATTTAGAAACAATGTTTACCATAATATTTGAGAATGCATTCAGTAAAGCTGAATAATGGCAGATTCACATCATCGGATGCGTTTCAAGGTTTTGATAACAATCTTTAAAGCGCTCCATGGCTCAGGACCTAGTTACTTGCGGGATCGTATTCTGCCCCATACATCCCTGCGACCAATCCGCTCGCACAGAGAGGGCCTCCTCCAGGTGCCGTCCACTAGACAGTGTCGGGGGGCGGCGCCTAGGAGTAGAGCCTTCTCTGTGGCGGGCCAAGCCCTGTGGAATGACCTCCCTCCGGATATTAGGAATACCTCTGACCTCCGCTCCTTTCGTATTAAGCTTAAGACCCACCTATTCCAAGTAGCTGGCCTGGCTCAACTTTGATCTAACCATATCGCTCCTGACGGGTTTTTAATTGGGTATTTTAATTATATTTAATTATTTAGGGGTTTTTTAATCACTGTATTCTAATTGTTTTTTATTCATCAGCCGACCTCCTCCTTGTGTATGTCTCGGTATATGTCTCTGTTATATGTTTGTTTTGTCCACATATTTATTTCATATGTTTCATTGTACGCCGCCCAGAGTCCTTCGGGAGAGGGTGCGGCTAAGATAAATTTAAAAAACAAACAAAAAACAATATAAAAAGTAACATTATTTTAAAGAATTTTCTGCCCCCAAAATGTACACATTTAAAAGGAAATTTGGCAGGAGGATCACCACTTCCTCAACCTTGGCAATTTAAGATACAAAGACTTCAATTCCCAGAATTCCCTAGCTAACATGGTGTTTGGTTGGTCATTGTGAGAATAGATTGCCAGAATAAATGGGACTTGGATCTGTTCCTACTGGATTTTTCTTAACAGCTCCCCCACCCCCCAAAGATAAATTAAAAATTTTAGACTATAGTGACTGACCATGGAGCTAAAAAATGCTATTGTCTAGAGTTAATAGAGTATTACTTTCTGGTTGAAATAACCGAGCAAGAATATAAATGGTGTGATTTTTGCAAATAAAGATATGGATGGTGTGACTTTGTAAATAAAGACATTGGGAAGCTTGAAATGTGGTTTGAGAAAATTATTGATTTGGAAAATTTGAATGATAGCATTGATTGGAACACAAAATTAGAAAGTTAGAAATTTAGCCTTCTATCCATTGGTTAATTACTTTATTTTGAATATTGTAACTTGAGGAAATGCTGTAATAGCAAGGTAATCATTCAAAAAAAATGGTTAACTGTATGGGACAGAACTACTATGTATTGATAAGATCCATCTATGTACATACTACTAAAACTTTAAACAGTTGCTAAACAAATGGTTCATAAGTCAAAAACATAGAATCTCTGTATATTAGAATCTCTGTCATTTCTGAAGGCGTTCAGCAACCTGCTAAGGAAATATCTCTGAAATGACCCAACCACACACAGGTTGTCTAGCTAAACTATATAACCAGGTATAGTAGCATAGTATATATAGGTCTGGTAGCATAGTATATATAGGTCTGGTAGCTCCATAATTAACCATCCTCATATTTCAGTGCAGTTTTAAACAACCTGCTTGTTCTTATAAACATTAAATCTTGTTACCCTATGAATTGCACTAATAAGGCTGCTGGATCTGAAGTCTGCAATTTTTGTTTCTCATGATCAAGGATTCTGCTTTGCATTTTACATGATTTCTCCTAGCATTAGAGGCTGAAGAAAAATCTCATTAAGCCACACCGTTCAAAGAATAGCCTTAAGATATGGCAATTGGGATCCGCTGTAAATCTATCTTTGCTAGGAGAGTGTAATCTTTTTTTCACAGCTGCCAATCCAAGACAAAGTAGTAAAGCTGCCCTCCAAAAGATGTCCTTTAGTGCATCTTTTTATTCTTTAGAATTGAATGCATTCCAGTTGGAAAATTGTAAAATGCTGTACCAGTTATATAAAATGCCAGAACCATTGTCTGATTTAGTCTCTTCTACAGAAAGTTTATTTTATTAGTCCTTTTATACTAGGAATTTATAATGGAGTTATATATATATTTAAAATTATTAAGCATTACATCCCTCATGGGTATGGGTCTCTGTTTTCTATATAGTTCTCAATTTACAAACACATTTGAGCCCAACATTTCCATTGCTAAGCAAAATAGCTGTTAAGTGAGTTTTACCCCATTTTATGAACTTTCTTACCACAGCTGTTAAGTGAATGAATCCAATTCTTAAGTTAGTAACGTGGTTGTTAAGTGAATCTGACTTCCCGGCTGACTTTGCTTGTCAGAAGATCGCAAAAGGTAGTCACATGACCCCAGGAGACTGCAACTGTCATAGGTACATGCTAGTTGCCAAGCATCCAAATTTTGATCATGCAACCATAGGATGCTGCAACTGTTGTATGAAAAACAGTCAGAAGTCACTTTTTTCAGTGCCATTCTGCTGAAAATGGTCATTAAAGAAATGGTTGTAAGTTGAGAAGTACCTTACACAGTACTGTATTTTTCGGAGTATAAGACGCACCTTTTTTCCTCAAAAAAGGGGCTGAAAATCTGGGTGCGTCTTATACATCGAATACAGCATTTTTGCCTCCTGAAGCCCCGCCCCCTGTCTCTCCCTCCCTCCCTACCTACTGTATTTCTCTCTCTCTCTCTCTATCCCTCTACCTACCTACCTACCTACCTACCTACCTACCTACCTACCTACTCTCTCTCCCTACCTCCCTACTATATTTTTCTCTCTCTATCCCTCTACCTACCTACCTACCTACCTACCTACCTACCTACCTACCTACCTACCTACCTACCTACTGTCTGTCTCTCTCCCTACCTACCTACTGTATTTCCCTTTCTCTATCCCTCTTTCTACCCACCTACCTACTCTCTCCCTACCTACCTATTGTATTTCTCTCTCTCTCTCTCCCTCCATCTACCTGCCTACGTACTCTCTCCCTCCCTCGCTACTGTATTTCTTTCTCTCTCTCTCCCTACCTACTCTCTCTCTCCCTACCTATCTACTGTATTTCTCTCTCTCCCTCTCTCCCTCTCTTACCTACCTTCTCTCTCTCTCCCTACCTACCTACTGTATTTCTCCCTCTATCTATCTACCTACCTACTCTCTCTCCCTACCTACCTACTGCATTTCTCTCTCTTTCTCCCTGTCTATACCTCTATCTACCTACCTACTTTTTATTTTAATTTGCCTCTTTAAAACCTTGGTGCGTCTTATACTCCGGTGCATCTTATACTCCGAAAAATACAGGTATTTCAGTTTGATAATTAATTTTAATAGTAAAAATATATACTATATGACAGGGGAGAGAAGAAAATATTTATATAAATCTAATAAATCAATAAAATAGCTAGTTCATACAGAAAGGCATAAATCTCATACATACATACATTCACACACACTATGTCTCTCCTCCACACATACATACATGCCAGTACTTAAACTCATTCAAAGGACTCAATCATGGGGTGTCCTGCTTTATGACTACATTGTTTAGCGATGAAAATTATATTCCCAATCATTATCATTAAATGAGAATTATTTGTATTATCTGATAAACAATTATGTTAAATACATCATTATCAGTTTGGAAACTATGACTTCCTTTTTCTAATATAATAATGTAATATTGTAACCAAAACACCAATGCCAAAATCTCATATACTCCCTATTATTTCTATATTGAGTTCAATGCTCCTTTTAGGACAAAAACACTGATAAACAATCTTACAAATTACAATCCATTAATAATTTACTGATGTTTTCAGCAGTTGTTGTTTGGATTTCTTCTGTAGTGGATGTTGAGATGCATGACAAGTTGAAGAATCAATCCTCTAGTACAAGGATTTGTCTAAAAGCTTGGTAGAAAATCTTTAAAGGTAGCCCTCTAGTTATGACAGCAATTGGGATTGAGAAATCTATGGCTAAACAATGCAGTCATAAAGCATGATATGACATGACTGCATAGTTTAGTGATAGCAATTCCAGCAGTCTCTGTTACCATTGTTAAATGAAGAACATACAAGTTGTTATGCTATTGTGTCTTCCAATTTCCTGCTGGCTTCCCCATAGACTTTGCTTGTGGGAAGCCAGCAGGCAATGTCAGAAAGCACAACCACATGGCCACAGCTTGCTGCCACATAATTGTGGGTTGGGTAAAGTATCTAGATCACAACCTTCTGACCACAGGGAGATTGTGACGGCCAGGATTCTGATGATTCATCATAAGTCCCCTTCATTCAGCACTGTCGTAACTTGACTAGTCACTGATTGAATGATCGTAACTTACCTGTATTACAAAATGCAGTGCATGCATCTCGCCAACTAACTGGAGACAACTCTATGCATATGTAACCAATGCTTACATAGCTGTGTGATTGTTCCTCTAACTATATATACAATCAGTGCCCAATTATTGCCCACAAAAATGGAAATGGAATGAAGCCAGGCCTAGCAAGCTGAAATAATATTTTATAGTACATGAGCTTGGCTGAACTTTTTATTTGTTATCTGAGAGGTTTTTTTTGTGTCTCTTTACACTTTATGTTCAGCACAGTGACCAACCTTGTCTGAGTATTGATGTGGAATGTCCTCCCTAAAAAAGTACACATAGTGCCAGTTATGATACCTTTGTTGATCTCAGGAAAACTATTATTTTTATGGCACAGATATTTCAACATGTTTTATTGCTAGTTTAATATTTTATTTCCTCCAAAGATTTGGGGCTAGGGTTGATGTGAATAGTAATCCCCTTCATCCAGGGAGCATCAGAGCTGGGAAAGTTATGTTAGTGCCTTGCAAGAAAGATTTAATGAGATATTCTGGGGTTTCTGTGTTTTTACTGATTTTGATTATTTTGTCGTCTTGTATGGAATCTAGACATAGGCATATATATATAAAATATTTCAATAAATATGGATTTGTTAAACAATTTAGATCTGTTTTATAAATAGGCTAAATGCTTTAAATTGCTTTCTCCAGTACTCTACTTGCAATTTCATTAATGTTCTGTTATTATTATATTTATTTTGGGATGCCAATACTACAGAAAGTGTTTTGTTACTAAACAAAATCATAGCTGTCATTTGATAAAATACCTCTTTCCCCTTTTGCTTAACTATATATCTAAGATTTCGATTTGAATTATTTGCTTACAAAAGAAGGGAAAAATTATAGCTATGTTTAATACAAATACTTTTTTCATTATTCTATAAAATATTTACTTTTTCCCCCATTACAGATTTTTTTAAAAGTACTGATTTTTTTACATTTTCAAATGAAAGCAAAATATTTCATTGCAGATTTACAGGTAGATAATGGCAAACTCCCAAAGATCTCTCGTGTTCCAAAATGGTAAGTATTTTATATCAGGGTCAATTACATTCTTCTTTTATCTTAAAATGGTTTATTGCTTCTTTATAAAAAACATGATACTTTTAGTCTACTCTAGCATTTCCAGATAAATATATTTGTAGCTCTTAACTGAGGCAGACAATTCACTCTTTTTTAAATAAGTGAGTGGGATGAAGAGAGGGACTCAGAGATAAGTGGTATGAGAGCATGCAATTCTCCTAAATTACTATTTGCTACATTTGATCAAGAAATGCACTGCAAACTAGTACTTGGTAGAAAATATCTGTGAAAGCTGTAGAAATGATACACAAATGCCACGATGAGTCTATACCTACAAAGATCATATTCCATATGACACTCTATGGAAGCAAAAGTTGGATTGTGAAGAAGCAGAATCGAATACTTTTGGGCACTTTTTGAAACTTTTCTGTTAGAAAAGACTCCTGAGAATACAATGAACAGCCAAGAAAACAAACCAATGGATCATTGAGCCAAATTGAGCCAGACTTCCCACTCAAGGCATAGATGCCCTGGCTGGCTCAAATTATCCCACTGTGAACACAGTATGCATAGACCTAATTCTCTGGAGAAGCTCTAATGCGGGAAAAAGTGAAAGAAAGAAGACCAGAAAGAAAGAATGACTAGCAGCAAGATAGACTGAATTACAGCAGCAATGAGTACATTATTAGAAGATCTGAAGGATTGTCATGGAGGAAATCTGTCTATGTGATACCAAAGAGTTAACAACAACTTCATGGCGCAGACAATAATCTATCAATCAATGTCTGAGCCAAAATAATAGGTAGAAATTATTAGCAAATTATTTTTCTATTGAATGTGGTAATGAGGTTATAATTGTGGCATATTTTTCTTGGATGATGATTTTGAGAAAGACATATGTTCTTTTATATCTCTTTTGTGGCACGTTGGAATTTATTATAATTATTCTTTAATAAAACATATTTTGGTAGATAAGTACTGTATTTTTGGGAGTATAAGACATACCTTTTCTCCCCAAAAAAGAGAGTGAAAATCTGGGTGCGTCTTATACACTGAATACAGCATTTTTGGCCTACCGAAACCCTGCCCCCTTTGCAAAAAATGGACGTGCAGAGGGTTTGGGAGGCTTGCAAAGTGCTCCTGGGTGTTGAAAAGGGCAAACATAAGCAAAAAACAAGCTGTTTTTGCCCCCCCAGCCCCCAGGAGCATTCCACAAGCCTCCCAAAGCTCTGCATGCCCCCCCTTTTTTTTTTTGCAAAAAACGAGGCATGCAGAGGATTTGGGAAGCCTGCAGAGTGCAAAAACTTTTTTTTAATTTACCTCTTCCAAATCATGGTGGGTCTTATACTCCGGTGCATCTTATAGTCCGAAAAATATGGTACATTTGGGATACACCATTTGCTACTTTAGGCTAGAGAGAAATTGAACAAACTGAAATACCTATTTGGAAATGTTAAAGATGAAAAGTGTATAAAACAATCAATAGCTAAGACAGTGATAGCAATGGTAGTATAAGATGTTTCTTTAATAAAACAATATTTTGCTTTTGGAAGATTATTTCTTGCCTAAGACCCTTGATTTCTAAAGAAAGTCATTAAACTTCCTTAATAAATTAATAAAAACTATAGTACTGAAATCTTTGAAAGCCAGTGTGCCTCCTCTTACTAAATGCTTGAAAGGTTCTTTGCATGGACTACATACAAGATCACATACAAAGTGCAAGAACACTACCCTTGAAGATTTTCCACACTACTTTAATATACTATGGCTGATGTTTAGGAGTTTCACATAAAACTATTGATATAGAAAGATTCCTAAAAGTATAATGTTTAAAACTACCCATGACAGGTTTTATACACCTGTCAGTTAGCCAAACCAATATTGCTTGGGGATGATGAGTTAGGGAAGTTTTTATAACTTGGTCCCTTCAGATCTATTGGCAAGTATTTCATCCTCCATTGGCTCTCTTGGTCTTGAAATTCCAGAAGTTGTATTCCTACCTCTATGAAAGGGCCTTGATTACCAAAAGCTGAAGGAAGGTGTGTTTGAAATGAAAGGTAGCATTGTAACCATATTCTTTAGTAACCTGCTTATTTGAAATATATTTGTGCTTTATAACATTTGAAAAACTTTGCTTATTTGTTGTTTTTACATATGCCCATGATGTTTCTTTTTTTTGTCTGAAATAGGAAACATGCCACTTTGCAGCCAATCCCAAAAGAAAGAAAATTGCCATTCCTGACACCTGATAATAAATTCCTGGATCATAAAGGAAAATTATTTGAAAGTGAACCATTTATGGATAGTTGGAAAAATGCGGTTTTAAAGACAAAAAGAATTAAACAAGGTAAAACATATTCTAACGATTTTGCAGGAAATTTGTTAGAATACTTATTAAATCTATAGTTGTGTATTTTTTAATACAGGCATTGTCATGATGTAACATATTTTAAAAAGATTTCAAAGAGTCTCTCTTCCACAGACTTATTGTTTTGACTTATTGTTTTGCTATTGTTTGATGTCTTACATTTGAGCATTTGTCAATTGTTTGGGAAGCAGGCCTGAAGGAAATTATATAAATCTTTTATGTAAATAAAATCAGTCAGTTATATTTACAGTTTAAATAATAACTGTAATAATATTAGTAGCATATGGTTAAGATTATCATATTCCAATTTTTCTATAGTTCTTCTTTGGAGGGTTTTTGGTTTTTCCCCCCCCCTAGACAGCTAATATGAAAGTATCTGTAGGTAAACATGTCCTTATTTATTCTGGAGATATTTCTCTCATTGATTTCTGTGCATTTGTAATTAAGCTTAGAGTATTTGAAATTCTGATGTGATATTTCATGTTTCCTATTTTGAATTATTTCCCTAAGCAGAGTATGTTTCTGCATATGGCTTGAGTGATTCCAATGAAAATATTGCAATGCAGTGTCTTTCTCAGAGTACGGAGGAATATCCTGCAATACAAAACCCCCTTCCTGTTATACAAAAGACACAAAGTTGCGCTAATGAGTTTCCAAGCAGGTACATTATTTTACTTTGGGTTTTAATATGAGGAATATGCAAATGTTATTTCTCAGATTGTACTGCACAGAATAATTTACAGAATCATAAGTGCCATTTCATTCCCAAATTATCCTTGTTTGTACGGTTCATTTGATACCACTTTATAAGGAATAGGTATGAACAGCTCCCGCGATGCATGGATCAATAATGATCCCATTATTGCATTATTTATATTTCTGATGTTAACTGTGACAGTCCTTAGAAATTATAGCAGTATAACAGGAGTCACTATGATTGTTGTCAAGTTTCTATTCCTGAGTAAAATACTTTCTTATAGACTCAGATTATTACCCATATTCCAGAGTTGGTTCTAATTCTTGTGTTTTTTAAGAAAAAAGTAATAAAGTGATAAATACAAATAATGTACTGCCTATGCCATAAAGGGCCTCAGTTTAAGGCTTTTACTCTTGCCAAATTTCCAATAAACTGTACCTAAAGCAGTTCATGATAAGCTATTGACCTAGAATAACATCTGAACAAACAGTCTCTGACAAAACATTCAATAAACTGAAATAGGATAGCAGTTCAAAAAAACTACCTGGCTAAGGCAATAAAGCAAATTTGCAATATTCATTATTCTAGTTTAGAGTGAGTAGGAGTTTACTCTGGTTGCTAGATCAAAGGGAAAGAAGGAAGTGAGACACTGATCAATCATCATTGTCAATTTCCTAAGTGTTTTAACTGCTAATGCTAATCTTTATTATTATTTTCATCATTTTAGCTCTGATAGTAATGAAGATTCCAGATTGCCACCTTTATATTTGCTTCCATCTACTCTATCCCAAAGTTTTTTTGAAGGCTACTATGAAAGCAGGTAAGGCTTAATTTCTTTTTGAAAGGTATTAACTTTATTGTAATACTATATTCCTTATATAAGCAAACTACAAGCCACATATATTACCTACATACCTATTTTACAGCCCCAGAATATCACTGGCATGGACGAAGACACTTTTTTTGGTCCCTTTTAGGAAAAGACAGTTGTTTTTAGAGCAGCTGGAAGAGTTTGCAAAATTGAAGAGATCTATTCTGATCTTTAACATTTTCCCTCTTCTATCTTCCTCAAATTGGTTAATTACAAGCCTGCAAAGCTTAAAATCAAGAGCCAGTTTGGTGTACTGGTTAAGGCACCAAGCTAAAAACCAGGACACGAGTTCTAGTCCAAGTTTGGGCAAAAGGCCAGCTGGGGATCTTGGGCTAGTCATTCTCTCTCAGTCATAAGAAGCAGGCAATGGCAAACTACTTCTGAAACACCTTGCCAGGCATCAACATTGACATATAAGTATAAAAAAAAAGCAATTGAAGTAGACAATCTATTTTTGGTACACATTGTTCTAAAAAAGCCAATAAAAGGGGTAGCTTGAGTAGACACAAGGCTTCCATCAGGCTTACCCTTGGAATCAGATCATTTAAAACTTAAAAAAAAAATAAACATTCCTTCCCATGGGCCCCTGTGGTTTATTACTTTAAAAAGAACTTACCTATCATTTTAAATGTATAGAAGTGTTCCATGTTATTGTATAGAGCAAGAAATAGGTAAGAACTGTTACTTAGGCAAAAAAGCAGAGTAGCAGAACAGAATTACAGAGTTGGAAGGGACCTAGGAGAGTCCGCTGCTCAAGCAGGAATCACTATGCCATTTTAGAAAAATGATTGTCCAATCTCTTTGTAAAAGCCTCCAGTGTTGGAGCACTCAAAACTTCTGGAGGCTGAGAAGTTCTTAAGCCTTGGAAAGAAAGATAATATTCATAAGCAGTTCAGGCAACTACCCCTAGCTCTTTGAGGTATAAGGAGGAGAGGTAAAGCATCATCTGACTTGCAAGATTCTCTTATTTTAGCCAATCTAAATAAAATGTTGCACCGGTCTTCCTGTGAGGTTGATTTTCATGGTCTGATCTACTGCCTTCTAGTTTAAAGGCCGATCAAATTATTTCATAGTAAGATTAATTGTTTTAGTTGTTTTCTTTGATGTATTGCATTTAGTGATAAGCAAGTAATAAAGAAAACTACTACTACTACTGCACCTTCTAAATCTGTGTTTTTAAAAATGTGGTCCAAAGACCCTTGGAGGGTCCACAAGATCAAATTACTTGCCAGATATTGAAGATAGTTGAACCCATCTTTCTGATAACTGTGCTTGGGGGACAAAAGTGCATATCGGTGTTCATCAGTTGTGTAATTGTACATTAGAGTGTGGTACTTTGAAATAGCTCATTATGACTTATCCAATAGATGGCAGCACCTAACCAACTGTGGCTGATGTAATTAGATCAGAGCTAATCAACTAATCAAGAGCTAATCAAGATCAAATTTGATTAGTATTTGGCTGGGAAATTCCAGAGCTATAGATTAGACTGGAAAATAAAACAAAAACAAAAACTGGAGAAAGCAATAGCAAACTGGACTATTTGCCAATAAAACTTTATGGACTTGCCTATGTAGTTATCAGAAGTCTAGGTTACCTTAGGTAAATCATCTCCAAAGACAAAATCTTATCTATTCAAGCTTCCCAGCAAACAGTTCCCAATTAATATTTTAATTGGTATTTTTGTGCAATACCAAATTAGGGGATGGTCACGATTGAATTCAGGGTAGCTTAAAGTGTCAGATGTGATAAAGAATAAATTTTATGTAATTGAATATGCTCATAATACAGTTTTCTCAGATACTTTGCTTGGTTCTGCCAGATATATTGCATTTCAATTTTCCTTAATCTTAGCCAGCATTGCCAGATGGTTATGCACTTTGGGAGCCATCGTTCAAACATTTAGATTAGTGTTTCTCAATCTTGGTAAGCTGAAGATGCTGGCTGGGGAATTCTAAGAGTTGAAGTTCACACATCTTAAAGTTGCAAAGGTGGAGAAACATTGATCTAGAAGATACAAGGCCATAAGCACTTCCCCCCTTACAAATTGTGAAAAATAAGTGATTTTAGAAGGCAGATTTAATGTACCCACACCTGTGATATATTATTCTTTACAGGGGAGACATTGCCATGGGACACTCAACCAAAACAGAGGTGCCTTGCATATCAGCACCTCTGAAGAAGTCTAAACCACCCTGTCAAGCTGGACAGTTGGATGCTGTGAGGTAAGGTAGTTTGAAAGGGCAAAAAGATAACTAACTTTCCAGTGAAATGCTGAAAGTTAGTTTGTTTTTTAACTAGGCTATTACCTGTGCTATTTTTGAATGTGATTGAGATACAGTAAACTAGCATAGATGCTTGGTTTCGACAATTCAGATTTCACATTTCATTTGTTATAAATTTAGGAGTTACTCTAGTGATATAAATAAAAGCTTAAGATTTGAGAAAATCTTAACATTCCTTTACATACTTGCCTGATTATATCTAGTAAATTTGTGGAATACACTATACTGCATCTGAATAAAAATCACAATAAACATTCTTCATGAAAACAAATAAGAACAGATTAATTACACTCTGATCTGGGAGTAAATCCCACTGACCAGGAAGCACTGAATGACTTTGGGATATTGAGTCTTTTTTTCTTAAATTTAAATGATTTTGAGTTCTTTAAATAAAGGCAAGAATGGAAATGTAATCAATAAATGCAAAGAAAATATCCTACCCAATGAAATAAATATACTATTTTCAGCAATATTAAACCTTCAAAATGGTTTTTAACTTGTAGTATGTCAGCATTTGACTTTATACAATAATTCTGTATCTCCAACTACAATTTCAGTACTTATTAAGAATGCAGTACCGTTTAAAATCTGGGTGGTGATGGCTACTCAATCATGAGAAATATTTCTGTATGACTGTTAAATCAATATTTTAATTTCCTTCCACACTGCTGACTTCATATAAACAAATAATTACTGGTAATTAAAATATGCTATCCAATATGTTCTTGCACATTTATAGGTTGAAGAAACTCAATAAGTATTCCAGACTGGCTTCATTTCCAGGAAGGGTCAAGTACAAGTCTGGTAAAAGAGCCATTTCCTACTTCTGCCTTTATTTAAAAAAATTAACCAAATTAGTGTTCACTGAAGTTTACTGTATCACAAGTTCTTTCACATACCATATACCCAAGTCAATGGGCTCCAAAATCCAAGAGAGCCATACAACCAGACAGGTCCCTTGGCAACACAAGCACTCAAAGGCTAGTACTCACTGCTCACTACTCTATTTCCTACTTCTACCACACTTCTACTAGGCTTGAAAAGGACAGGATAACAGCAGCACAGGTGTTAGCAATTTTGCACACTATTGAATTTTATTTTTTTCTAAAATATGGGCAAGGAATGGAATCCAGAATAGTTTTCCCCATACTGTAAAGTGTAGAACCTTTGGGAGAGAAAATATTCTGATGATCAAAGTAGGCTCATAGACGTAGCTGTGCAGGTGTTTACAGAGTGGATATCTGTTCTGCCTTGACTTAAAAATAAAAAACCTTATAGCAATACCAGAGTAGGGCTTATAGCAGAGGTGATATTCAGCAGCGGGTTCTGACCACCTTTAGAGAACCAGTAGCGGAAATTTTGAGTAGTTTGGAGAACCGGTAAATACCACTTCCGACTGGCCCCCCGCCATCTAGTCTCTGCCTTCCGAGTTCCAGCTGATCGGGAGGGAATGGGGATTTTGCAGTAACCTTCCCTTGGAGTGGGGGGGGGGGAGGAGATGGAGATTTTACAGTATCCTTCCCCTGCCACACACACCAAGCCACGCCCACAGAACAGGTAGTACAAAATTTTGAATCCCACCACTGGCTTATAGGCTTGCTGTAGGCACTCAAGTTGCCATATTAAGAGGGCACGACCCATTATCTAGAACTAAGACTGGTTTACTACCAAACATAATTGGAAGATAAAAGTCAAAGAAATAAGTCACTCAGGTAGAACTACCTTTCTTGATCTTTTTGCTGGAATTCTATAAGCAGAGCTTCTCACCAGCTTTAGTCACTTTGAGCAGGGCAGAAAGGAAAAGCGGCTATGAGCCAGCAAAGAGGGAGCTCCTAAAATGTTTTGCTTTATAGGTATTGGCAATTAATATTTAGCAATATCTTCAAATGTACATTTCAGTTCAATGCAATTAAAAAACTTGGCATTGTAACTTCTCATTTTGTGGGTTTATTTCTGTTGCAATTGATTTTTTGACAGAGCAATTATTTGTGATAATAAAAATATAAATGCATGTTAGAATTTTAATAACAGTTGCCTCTAATTTGATAGCCATCTCATACTTCTACTTCTAACATAAATCCCAGAAATAATTGATTTTCAATTTCTGTATTTCTCAGAATATCTGGATTGCTGCTATGAATTAGATATTTTAATGTATATTGAGTGCATTTATAGTAATGTACTATATTATCAATTTTAGATAGCTTGTGGCACATTTGCATTTGAAGTGGCTGAATTTTGACAATTCCATCCCCAAATTAAGAGTAAAAATGGAAGATATTTCAAGCTTTCCATTCCCTTATACTCCAGGTTTATCCTTTGTTAGGGAAGGATTAAGCCCATTTTCTAGGACTCTTGGGCATTTGAGATACCTTGCATCTTAAGAGTTATGCTTTTCATTCCTCCTCCAGTTCCAAATACATAGACAGAAAAATACATGGGCTGGAAAACTCCATCTCGTTCTGTCTGATAGCATCTCACTACCAAAATACTCATCTAGAGGATTTAAGTTGCAAACTGATTCAAATGTTGTCCAATGTTGTTCATATGCTGCATTAAGCCAGTTTACTGAGTAAATCACATTTATGTATTTCTAAATTACGTATAGTGAATTAAAATGAAATATTTAATAGTGAACCTTGATTTAACTGACAAGCTGGGGAAAAGCAACTTCTATTATGTTAGCTGACCTAAATCACAACCAACATAAATTCAAATCCTTCATCCAGACAAATTACATCATTGCAAAAATCAGTGCTAGCATGCAACTTTCACATTTAATACACATTTGTACAATTGTACTCTACATTTTCATAATGCACACCAGAATTACTGGCAGAAGCTAATCAACCTTTGCAGATCTCAAAAATAGCACTGAGACATATACTGCTCCACAGTGCTTTACAGCACTCTGTGTGGTTTACATCAACATATTGCCCTAACTGGGTCCTTATTTTACTCACCTCCGAAGGATGGAAAGCTGAGTCAACCTTGAGTCAGTCAGGATCGAACTTCTGGCAGTGGGCAGTTAGACTTGTATAGTTGAGCATGGTTACACATTTGAATGGAAGACCATCATGAAAACCTATATAAGCTATATGCTTATCTTAAAAATGCAAAACACCCCAAAACACACTGATAAACCATCTCTGTTGTGGCCAAAAGGACAGGAATATGTCAGTGGAATTTTCAATTGATTATGACCAGTGTTTGTATTTTCCACATGGTTTTTAGACATATATCATGAAATAAAAATCAAGTGGAATCTTTTTTCTTCTCTTAGGTTACCAATTTGCTGATCCTGTCAATGGAGCCCCATCTCAGTTCCTTCAGAGGCTTGCTGAATTATCTGCTCTTGAACGCACAACCATTCATGAAGAGAAAACCAGAAGAATAAGGAAGACCAAGAAACAAGAAGCATAGACCCAAATTATGCAAGGAGCAGGCTCCTTTGTAATTAAGATGTTTTTGTTTGATCTCCTTTAACATAAATTGTGTCGATCAGCGAATCACAATTAATGTAAAAGAAAAATTTGATGTTTAATAAATGTATTATCATGGTTATATTGTCCAAATCAAGTTGTTTAAAAACTGGTTACTCAAAATGAAAGAAAAAAAATCAACTTTCAACCTCATCTAAATGCATGCATACTTCTCTAACCTACAAAGCATTTAAGGCAAACTCCTGGCCCATGGGCCAGATGCATCACGCACTGGCCATGCCTAATTTAGCGAAGGGGAAATCTTGATATGTCATGTGATGCTACTGTGATGTGAATTCAACACCTGATTTAAGGTTTCATTCCCTGTAAGCATAATGACCTAGGCATAATACTATGCAAATCCAGTCACTGTGATTAGTTAAGTATGCAAATTGGTTTATTTTTATTCTTGGAGAATGCCAGCAAATCCCTACTGTTCTGTTTCAGAATATTTTGCTATTCCCTCCTTCCTAGGATAAAGTGACTGGGCCAAGATCACCCAGCTGGCTTTGTGCCTAAGGTGGAAGTCAGTGTTTTGGCTTCCAACTTTATGCCTTAACCATTACACCAAACTAGGTCTCTATTAAATTATAACCCTTTGGATAGCAGGATGGGCAACATAGAAATTTAATAAGTAAATAAAACTGTCTGTAGATTGGCTTTGCTGAGATAATGCAAAGATGATAAACCTAATCATAAACCCAGAATATGCTGAATACACGAGAGGAACAGAAAATAATTTTTGTCCTGCAATTATTAGCTGCTTCAAATGATCTCTCAATCCTGAGCATATTTCTGAAGTTGTAGGCATTTCCTCCTTTCCCAACCATTCAATTGCTAATGGCTGTACAGAAAGTTCTTGAGTTACAATTGTAATGGAGCCAGCCCATTCCGTTCATAACCTGAGGATTCATGGGAGTGAATCTTGTACCTTAAGCGGGATCATTTCCCTCCTTTCGCCCATGCATTCACGAATGTGTGGCTTGAGGTATTTTAGGGTGGGGAAGGCCGGGGAAACTAGTGATGAAACAGGCTACCTGCCTAATACCATCCAAGGCTTCCCCAACCCACTGAAATACCTCATGCTCCCCACAATTGTTCCCCTCTTCCCCAAACTGTATTTAAACATTTAATACAAAAGAAGAGACCGTTCCTTTCCTTGCTCTACTATGGAACTTTTTCCTTACCTCTTGTCCAATTATCAGGGGGGGAAATCCTGGTATTATTCTTACTCACTTAATAGCCCAATGATTGACAAGCAACTTAATCAGAATTTAATTCTTATACTGTACCATGTTTTATCTTACTTTTACACAGGGCCCATTTCTCTTTGTAGGCAATGCCATTTGGACACCAAAAAGAAAAATACCTACATGTCAAAAACTTGATTTAATTAGAAAACAATTCCCTGACTAAAAATGTAGTGAGAAATTGTATTGCTATAAGAGCTATTCAGCAATTAAGTCAACCCAATAATATAAAGTATGTATGCTTTCCTTCCATTAACTGAATTATAGTTCCATTAGCTTATCCCACTGGTTTATTGAAAGAAGCAGGTTTAAGCGTATGTATGTGAAATGCACAGGCAGTGAGCAAGTTACTTAATATAATGACACACAACTTAGCTAAAACTTTTACTCTGGCGAGACAGGTGTTGACACTGTTAGATAATTGAAATCGTCATGTATCTTTTTATGCACCATACAGATACACCTTGTATTTACTGAAGTTATCTTATAACTCTCAGGTTATTTAATAACAACATTCACTTCACTATTGTACTACCTAATCATATTTAGTGGAATCAGAATATTCAGAAGCACTTCATGTATTGGTAAAAGAATTTAACATGCAAGCAGTTTTCATAGTTCTCTTTATTAACAATGTGTTGAGCAGTCATCTTCTGAGTCTCTAGAAGAGAAGAGACATTAACACTTAAAAAGCAGAAAACAAATCACATTTCACAGAGAAAAAAAAGTGAATGCAGGTAATGTATTAAAATTTCTGAAAACCACCAATGTTCTATATTGCATTTACTTCCCCATTTCTGAATCAAGGATCACACAGAACCTTTGGTAGTTTCAGGACTACATTCTACAAAGCAGGTGGCATCTAGATGGACTGGCTACAGCCATCACAACAGCTAAATTTTATTTAAAATACAATTAGAATACACTTAAGAGTATAAACGTAAGTTTAATCATTTTATCCTATGCCCCAATAAAATTTTAATCTATTTTTCCTTCCCTCACAGCCCCAGAAAGACAACATTTAAAACTCATTAAGGAAAAAAACTAATTCCTTTTCTGGTATTTATTTAAAGCGTAGAACAACATAACAGCACTAGTAAAAAAAATGAAGGGATCAAAACTTGTATGTTGGATAAGTAATCATCTAACTGTATCTTACCATTAATTCATCCTCCTAATCATCCTGTTAATCTGGTCCTCCCTGTTTCCTGCATCACCACCTTCTACAAAATGAGTTGTTTTCTTCTTCATTCCACCCCTTGGAGAAGATAGCTTGAATGGCCAGAGGAAGTTGTTTGCAGCTTTGAAGTTTTTGCCAACAGTATAGATTTCATGGATCAAATCTTCCATGCAAAGAATGCCATATTTTTCTGAAAATGAACATCAGAAAATATTCAGCCTGCAAAATTCTCTTGCTTGCTCATGAAGGGCATATTAAATATGCTGAGTCCGGTTATTTCTACCATGTTCAAAATATTTCAACTTTCCCATCCTAGCAGGTTCAGATATGAAATAGTTAAAGCAAATCTGTCAATCAACTAAATCTACACCTTCAGTAAAGGTAATGTCCTGAGAACAAATGAAACTCTGAAGAACCAAGAATAGGAACATTCCTGTCTCTGGTGGCCTTTAAAGAAGAAATAAAATTCTCATTTGTTTTTGTTGTGCCTTCTCCCTAATGACAAGAGCAAAACAGTTTTTCTTCCAGGCAGCAAGAAGTCAGGCAAGGAAATCCCTCAAAAGCTGTAACTGGAGAACCATGAAAAATACAATACAAGGTTTGATTTATGACAATTGAGCCCAAAATTTCTGTTGCTAATTGAGACAGTAAAGTGATTTTTGCCCATTTTACAACTTTTCTTGCCACACTCATTAAATGAATCACTGCGGCTGTTTAAGTGTAGAAATTGTTTGAATTGGCAGTTTTCTAGAAGGGCTTAAATTTCTTCTACTTTTGAATCAAATCTCCTTTTGAATCTCCCTGGGAGGGTGGAGGTTGCAGCAGAACTGTTTTAACTAGAAATCTAGAGACTCCAGTGTGGATGACCTCCTGTGCATATGCAAATACACATCCCAGTAACAAGTCTACATGAAATAAATCTTCTGTAGAAATCAGAGGTATTCTATCAGTCTATAAAACTCATCATAATTATCAATGTTCCAATCAGACCATGCTATTTGAAGGATATACCTTTTGCTTGCTCTTATTTAAAACAGAAAAAAAGCCAGAGTCCCCCCAAGTGAAGCAATATTTTAGGTACTTGACCCTTTAACAAACCATCTTCTCAATACTTTTCTGACTATTTATATAACAAAGTCCTCCCATTTAGAGACCCTTAAAGCAGTTAAAGATTAAATGTCCCAAGTATAAATAGCAAATTTATGTATACTGTAAAACACACTCACTTAATTATTTTCAAATAATGGAAATGTGAAATGTGTCAAAGTCTAAATAATACCAGCTTGAAAATAGTGGTTTCAAGTTCAAAATAGATTGTTCTGGCCATTTTGGAAGTACTCATTTCAGAAGTGCTGATTTTGCACTCTGTTTTGAATTCCAAGTGGTACTTTCTCAATTTTGGAACACTTCTCAATATTTGGAATAGCTGTTCAAAACTCAGAGCATTTCAAACTTGTCTTAAAAGTTCAAAATGTTTCAAATTCAAAACATTTTGCATACAACTAATTATTCTGATTTGATGAATACACACACACACACAATGTGATCTTGCAGTTTTTAAATACAAATACAGCCAAATTATTGTTTAGATTAAATATATATTTATAATTATTTTGACTCCTGCTGTATTAGAAAGTGCATGTTGCATATTTTAAACTTCTGGAATTGTTAATCTTTACTGTTATTCTAATTTGCAAGATCTCAAAAACTCAATGGAGCTAATATTTATCATTAGGTTTCCAAAACATAATTCTTCTAAGCATTATAAAAGTTTCATTACTTCAGTTACAAGTTGTTGTATGAACCCAGATTTCAATCTTGTCAGAAAATATAGTTCATAGTATTAGAACCTTTCTAGTGAAGTTAGATGCTTATAGATTGAAACATTTTTACCTCAAATGTTTTGAACACATGTAACTGCTGCAAGAACAAGTACTTGGAATTCTAAAATCTTATTCTGAACATTATATGTTGCTATGTTCCTTAGCACAGCAAGTTACCAAGATTGGAAAAGGCAGCTCAATAATATGAGCAAATATACATTATACTGTAGAAGGATTGGGTGAATTTTCAAAGAAAAGTAGCCTCTGCACCCCCCCCCCCCAATATAACTAAACTAGCACATCATGTTGTGTACAAAAGTTAAAATATGTACCTCAAAGAAAACATACCTCAGGTTTACAGGTGTAGCTATAACTTAAAACCATCAGTAGTTAAGCAGCAATGCGAAGTAAATTGTACTTACTCAGGCTTTTTTTAATCAGAGAGTTGTCAGTCAAAGCTATACGCTGCTTGTTGATCTTCCCATAACCGCGCTTATAGATCAGCTCGTGAACAGACTTTAAGTTAGGATATCTGGAATTTAAGCAATTTCTTTGATGTAATTACTGACAGAACTTTATTTTGACCATTAATCAATAAAAATACAATCAATAAAATGAACACAAAATGATTATTTTGTATATATTTGGCACTTACATTTCTTACATACTAAATTCATTTAGGATACAATATTATTAAGTCTGCAGGTTGAAGCTTCTGAAACTCACACTTCTTCCAGTGCATTGAAATTAAAGGTATTAAGGAAAACCTACCCTGTTTCTCTGAAAATAAGATGGAGTCTTATTTTCTTTTGACCCCTGAAATAAGCATTTGGCCTTATTTTTGGGGAGGTCTTATTATTTTTGAGGTGCAGGAGGCGACAAGTGTGGTCACCTCATGGCTGCTGCTGTATTGCAATATTTTTGGGGAGGGCTTATTTTAGTGCATGCACTCAAAGGCCCGATTGGGCTTATTATCCGGGGAAACATGGTAGCACTGCCTAACTTGCTTAGAAAATTTAAACTGAAAGATGGAGAGGGCTACGAGAAAAACATCCTGTAATTATGTTATATAATAATTTTTAAATAAATGTTCTTACTGAAATCATGACACACAAGATAGTTCTCAACTTTAAAATTGAACATATAAACAATTAAGAATATTACTTATTTTGTAGTAAGTTACATATGCACATAGCTATTAAAATATTTTTAAATACCTGCTTGCCAATTATTTTCTAACAAAGTGTCTTATTCACAGGCAGATCAAGAGAGAAATCCAGCCAAATCTTCCAGACTTCTAGAGTCTGTGGTTACCACTGACTGTGTGTCAAATTCTATTTTAAATTATTGCAAGGACATTATGAATGTCTCCTTCTGTAGTCATTAAGGAACGAGCAGGTACACAAAAAGAAATCATACTCTTATGCTGGACGAAAACATGGCAAGTTTCTGAGGCATTCATGGGCATAAGAATGAGGTACTATTTATTGGTTAACACCCCCAGTTTCTGATAAAGTAAGAAAAGTTTTTAATCTTATAACACTTCTATTAAGTATTTGACTATGCTTCCTATAACCATAGTTATCAAGCCCCAAGTCTTATAGTCTGGTATAATAAAACCTGGGTTGTTTGAGGACCGGGTTGCAAATTCTCTTCTAGATCAAAGACACTCTAATTGGAAAATCAGCAAAAATACTACTAAAAAGAGAATGCGAGCACTAACAAAAGGTAGATTTCATCAGATTTAATAGATGACATATCCTCAAAAAAAAAAAAAAATAGACAGTGATCACTAAACGTGATTCAACTTACCCCCAAGCAATGTAAGGTTCAACGATCCTCAGCATGTTAATGGATGCCTTGTTGAGTTTCACAAAAGTCCCATTGAAAATCTGCCGCAGACGAAGGAGCTGTAATACCTTACGAACCTTGGGACTGACACCATTAATTCTAAACGGCAAAATAGAAACTCTTTTTAGCATGGACATTCAAAGGTACTTGCTATTAATAAACTTGCATCTATAAGCTAACGTACAATACAAAAAGTTGCATGGTATAAAATATAAATCATATATATCATTGTTGCCCTAAATTAGTAACCTGTTCTTTAATTGAAGGATGCAAGGCCATCTATTTCTTAGGAACATCAACGTGCTTGTTCCAAACTTAATCTGGGATGTTTTTTCCAACATGCTACACGCAAATTATTTTAGTGGTCTCTCATTTACTAGGTCCAATCCTGCTTAGATTTTATGGTATCAACCAAGATAAGCAATTCCTGTTATCTAGCCAAAAACTATGCAAAACACTCTTCTACAAAATTTGATTACCTATACTCCAAAAATGCATTACTTAATTAATCTAAATTAATTATGAAGGTTTAGATCAGTGGTTCCCAAAGTGGGCGGTACCGCCCTCTGGGGGGGGGTAGGATGACTTATGGGAGCGCTAAGAGGCAAGGTGGGCGGCAGGCGGCAGAGAAGGAGCTGCGCTGAGCCTACTGCTTCAGCTGCCCAGCCTGCCATAAATGCCCTTTCTTCGTTGATCATCTCAATACTACCAATGCTGCTTCTCACTGCTGCTGCTGTCCGCTGCGGCAACTTAAGGAACAGCAGAATTGATCCTAACTATCAGTGGCCTCAACCACCACCCAGTAAGAAAGGGAGAGGGAGAGAGAGTGTCAGCCAGTCAAAGGCAATTTCAGAACAAACACTCATAATTTACAATTCTTCATCAACAGATCAGTAATATATCATCCCTTTGTATGTAAGAACTTCAATTCTTAGCACATTAAGTTAGAAAAGGAAAAAAAATCTTGCCTGAAATCTTTCAGGCCCGTGTCAAAAATGATCTGACTCAGTGACTTCATAGAGTAGATAATCAGTACAATACTGGGATAAAAATAAAGCATTAAATTCTACTTAAAACTGCTTTTAAAGTGTGCCTAAATTGAATACCGGACAAGGTAAATGTCGTAAACAATCACAATCTCCTTAATAAAAAATATTGACATATAAATACAATTGTCTAATTAGTATTGGCTTGAATTAACTGTTTAACAGTGGCTTTCCTACCAGGGCTTAGATAGTACTACACATAGGTTTAGCATTACACTTGTTTACCTTACCCTCTGATCCTGATTATAAATGCCAATTTGGGTTCAGCAGGTACATAGTAATTGCCAGCTTTGCGAGCCATGCGTGCCATGCGAATCTCACGACGGTACATTTGTCTATATTCTTTATGGTAGGCCTCGGCTCTTTTATAAATGAGTTTTCGTTCAGCCTTTCGCAACTGAAATAAGAATGTTATATTGAGAAGTTTATTTTTTTTCTCCCCCAGGAGATCAGAATGATCAGTTAGCCCCCATTTAATCTCACAATTATGTTGTCAGGTAAAATTAGATATCAAACCAAATGAATATGAATTTCAATTTACTCTTGTCATATCATTACAATTTATTTTTTTACTTCACTTCAAAGACAACATAGCCCCAAGACAGTAAATTCATTTTTAAAAAATCCTCATTTCTAATCAACTTGTGCTGGTTCTAAACCTTTTAAAGGCATTTTGAAGTGAATGCTTACTCTTTTTAATCTTTACCATTTTTACCTTTTTCTTGTAGGGAAGGGCAAGTTCCCAAATTTTGCTAGATTCAAGCCAAAGATAGGACTAAAGCAGAATAGCAGAATTAGAAGAGACCTTGTAGGTCCAACCCCCTGCACAAGCAGGAAACGTTATATCATTTTATATATATGGAAAGCAGATGAGGAGAGACAAAGATTTTCAATGAGAGAACAGTGAAAGAAATTATTTTAGCTAAGTACAACTTAGGAATGGCTGCAAAATCCTGAGAAGTGGACAGTTTTCTAGCATATATCTTGCTAAGCCATGTAAAATTAAAGTGCAAGATATATTAAACCCCCCCAAAAATGGATCCAGGATCATGTCTATTAAGAAAAACACATTAGAGTAGCTAGAATGATTTGGAAATGAACAAAACAAAGTAGTATGTGAATCCCAAATAAATTGGATTTATTTAATATACTACACTGAATGCAGTCCATTCCAGGGAAAAAAGCAGAACAGAAGCAGAATATTTAAGATAAGCTGCTGTTTTGCTTGTAATGGGAAAACCTTGGGGTTCTGAGATGCCACACTGCTACAAAACACTAAAAGAAAATTCAAACTAAAGTTAAAAATAAATGCAGTTTTTGCAGGTTCATAATTGATTAAAATGGAACATACCAGGGCAACAATTTAAATCTTTAACTTTAAATTAAAAGTGGCATATTAATTTGCAATTTGATACAGATTTACTTGCTAGTAAGCAAAATAAACACAATGTGTCTATATTCTATGTAAATGAGCATATAATTAGCCATTAAATCATACTGGATCTTATTGTTTTACTGTACTCTTATGTACACTATCATAGGATGTGTCTCATGGAGTAGATTAAAAGTATAGTATTTACCTTCTTTTGGATCAACAGTCTCTTCATACGTCTGGCTTTTAAATCAGCAAAAGCCTTCCTTTTCTTTAAAAGGCTTTCTGGCACTGAAGGCAACTTCTTTCCTCTAAATTATAAAGCAGCAAATTAACGAAAGTTACATCAAAATATTTCAAATGAAAATGTTTGATAACTAGTAAAATGTACCAAATTTAAAGAACAACCTAGAATTGCAAGAAATATAAACACACCAGATAATTCAGACATTTCGTTCTTAATTTGGTTCATTTTTGCAGTTTTACGGTATTCTAATTATCCAAATATGTATCATCAATCATTCTTACACTATCAGTCACAACACTTCCTTCAATTTATTCTGCTTATTACTATTGCACGTTTCCCCCCACTGGAACAATTCTAAAACTTACAGAGAAAGCAGGTTTACTACTGACTGACAGAATTTGGAAGACATTTATTTTCAAAAATCATGGAAAAGGCAGGAAGAATTCCAAGGTTACTTTGCCAATTTCAACGATGAATACCGCGGAGTTCCGGATGCCTGATTTTGAGCGAAGGACTACATTCCTTGCTGTCTTCCATTCAACCTCACTGTATGCGTGTACAGTGCCGGAAGGGAATAGCTAGGCCTAAATTAAGCCATTAATCAAATAAATGGCTAATCAACCAGTAATCAAATAATAGTGAACCTGGGAGGCCGCAAATGCCCTCCTCCATTCTCTCGTTCTGAAAAAATAAGTTTTTACAACACTCAACGCGATCCATTACAGCAGGGATCCAGTTCTCAGCCACATCGCCCTACTTAACCCTTCCAGACAACTGTTGCACTAGTTTAGGGAAAACCGTCCAAGTTACAAAGCCATGATAAAACATTTTTAAAAAAGAAAGGCTTGCAAAGAAGGTCTTAACGCGGTGGATGGCAACAGATTGGATCCCGAAAGCATTACTTACTCCTCGGCCGCCATGGTCGCTACCGGAAAAAGAGAGACGGGAGCATGCGCAGAGAACATAAACTGTCGCTTAGCGGGCCAATAGAAGGGACTACTGAATGAGAAGCCCCCACTCTCGCTTAGCTGTCTAAATTAATGCCTGCACCAAGTAGACCAGCTTGGGGAAAAATTAGTGCTGAAACGAACGCGGAAGCTGTCGTAACTCCTTCAAATGGTGAAAGATTTTTTCATGCTTTCGTTTTTATTGCCAACTAGGGTAGGCGATAAGAAGGGGTGGTGACATTTAAAGCATGTTATTTTATCAGTGTATTAAAGTAACCTATTTTGGAATTTGAGTGATAATACTACCTGTTTTTATCTCTTCGTGTCTCCTTTTCTAGGCAATCAAACAGTGTCGTCTAAATATAAATGACGTCTTCATGAATACACTACAGTATGCCGTCCTTACTGTATATATAACCCAGGCTGGTTAAGTGAGGTTTTCTCCTAAAGCTTTTCCCAAGTGCCTTTTTCACTAGAAATTGGAATACTTCGTGGGTATCACATACATTACAAGGATTTACATTCTATTCTGTTTACTCCACGTACATTTTAATGTCCCCGTACGAAGAGTAGCACGTGGCTGGGTTTGAAAGTGTCTGGTTTGTTTAGCATTTGGATGAAAGAGTGGCTGAAGTTTGGTAAAGGCAATCTTCTTTCATTTTACTGTCAAGAAAACTCTGCAGACTGTCCATCGTGTCATCGAAAATCTAGCTCGACTTGAAAGATGCTTTAGTTTACAGTAAATCCTGTTCATTATGAGTACAATGGCCTAAAAAACGAGAGAAAAGCCAAATGCTTATGTAAAACTATATTCCCCAGCATACATTTCAATCCTAGGAGGGCAAAGAGAAAAAATGGAGTTACAAAATGCTGCGGGAGCAAGCCTTTCTACACAGAGGCATGCATCTAGGTGCATTCTGAAGTTACTTCATTGGCCGGTTAGGAATTTTGGTGTCTGTAGTTCACCTCCTTAACTTCAGCCTTCCCAATCCAGCTGAATGTGACCGGTGTGGCGCCACGCACTCGTACAGAAATCCTTTCTGAACTTGATCTTTCCCAATGTTTCGCGTCCGTATGCGTTATCTCGGCCGTAAATTCCATGGGAAATCACAGCTTTGCAGATGTCGAGAAAGTTTATGTGGGATAGGAATAAACCAACTTTAAATGTCCTCCAACTAATTTGGGACCGCGTTGTGGATCGGATCGATCAGATCTCCGGTTATTGGGACTGATGATGTTGGGGGTGGGGGAGGAATTACACATCGAGGTGGTCCTGCGGACTAGACGACGGAAGAGGTTTCAGGTAGAAAGCAACGCGCCTCTCTTTTGCTCCAATTTGCAGAGTTTTCGTCACTTGTAAAGAAAATTAGGAGTTCCGCTCAATAATGTTCCCGATTCACATTGTTTCCGGCAGGGTTAGTCGGTTACAGGAAAGCAGCAGTCTCGAGCTACTTTTAAAAACCCGCTCGTTTTGTTCCGGAATCAGAATAACAGTGTGAGGTACGTTTATGCGACGGCAACTTTTGTTCAAAGAATTCTTGACGGATTTACAGATCACGCTAAACTAACTCCCGGTACTTCTTTGTGTACATTGTAAGTATTGCGTGAATTCAGCCACGGGGACTTCTACTCCCTGGTTATACCAAGGTTCATGGTGCTATACTCAGGTGCCTGTTGACTGAAATGGGACGCGCGCCTGGGCTTGCTCGCCCATTCCTGGGCCGAGTCCGTGGACGCCGCCAAACAAAAAGAAAAAAGCCGCGAGCTTTTCTTCCCCTCGGCGGTGGCTGGTAGGGAAGGTCCCGCGCGTGGCGGACTTGTCCGCTCGGTCCAGTCCGGGCCGTCCGCCAAATTGCGAGGGTGGCGCTGTTGGGCGAAAATGTGTGGGGAGAAACGGTTCGGAATGCAAAGTGGGCGACGAGGAGGAGGGGCCGGGCTGCGAAGCGCAGACGGAGGGGGGGGGCTTGGGGCGGGCTGGCGTTCTCGCGCCGGGGCTATATAGAGCCCAGAACGGTGCGAACATGCTCACTCTAGCGGGCGCTGCGCGGAGCCCTGGCGTAGGCGCGAGGTAAAGGTTGCAGGTAGAGCTGGGGAGAAGGAGGCGTGGAAGAGCGGCAGTGGCGCTCCAAGCAGCCGCCTCTAAAGACTCCTGCGGTGCTGTAGTTGAAGCAGGCAAGGTGGTCGCAGCGCGCGCCCTTTTATTAGGGGAGCTCAGCGGTGCGCGAGCGGGTGAGGCAGGACGAAGGGCAATCCTTTTATCCGAACTTGTACTTTGCTCCCCTACTTTGCCGACTTCCCGCGTCGACTCGCCGCGTGTAGGCTTGGCTTCTGCAAGGGAGAGGCAAGGTGGCCGTTAGGTAACAGGGCTTGTGCTCGCCGCGCAAAACAACCGCTGAGTCAGAAGCGGGGAGGAGTTGCACTTCTTACAGATCCGTCCCGGCCAGCCAGGTGTCTTTTGAGAGTGTCCAAAGAGTGAGTGTGTGTGAGAGAGAAACTCTTGCCTGCCTCTCTGAAGAGTGGGAGCCACTCTCCCGAATTGCTCGGGGCAAGGCGCACGAGAACAGGGGCTCCTCCTGCTCTGAGCTGGCACGCTGCTTTTGACTTGTCGAGCCGGTGCCCAAGTCCTGTGCAGGGGAACCCAGCGCCCTCACGCCCCCGGTCGCGCCGTCGTCAGACGGGCTCCCCGAATCCTCCGTGGCTCCTCCGTCGAAGGGAGGCTCGCCAGCCATGAACATCATCCTGGAATTCTTCGTGGTCACCTTCAAGGTCCTCTGGGCGTTCGTGGTGGCCGCCGCCAAATGGCTCATGCGCCCCAAGGAAAAGAGCGTGGCCGGGCAGGTGTGCCTGATTACCGGCGCCGGCAGCGGGCTGGGCCGGCTCTTCGCTCTGGAGTTCGCCCGCCGCCGAGCGCGCTTGGTCCTGTGGGACATCAACACGCAGAGCAACGAGGAGACGGCGGGCATGGTGCGGCACATCTACCGGGAGATCTCGGAAGAAGCCGTGGTCGCGGCTCAGAAAGGTAACGGGCTTGGGCTGAAGGCGGGTGGACCCTCCGGGGCTGGGCACTGGCGTGTGAGGCGGACGCCAATTTCTCCAAGTGGTCAAGAAAAGTGGGCACCGAGTGTTGCTTCGTTCAAAGGAGGAAAACTGAAATCCTGACCCTCTGAGGTGCGCTGAAATGAAAATGGGAGAAAATTAGGAGTTTGATTGGCAAGGTTGAAAGTGTTACTCTTGATTGTCCCAAAGGTACTTTTTCAAGAGGCAACTGGACTTTCTGGTTTTTCTTTGAAGATTCTCATCCCAAAAGCTTCTTCAGCTTCTTACTCTTATTCTTTATTCCTATTCTTATTCTTGATAGTGCTTGGAATAGAGTTTTGTGTTTCACTGAGTTCAAGGTATATCTAAACCTTCAGAAGCAATATTGTATCTAAGCTTTATTTGCTTAGAATAAGTATATTGGCTGGTTCTCGTCCAGCGCTAAGGTAGGAATATCCAGATGTTTTGCAGGAGTGTCTCATTTCCACAAGTCACTAGGAGGTTCAGTGAGTTGTGTTGCTGCTTTGCAGCTTCTCCAGAGTGACTTGTCCTGCTCTTTCCTTAAGGGCAGCAGACTTGAAAGTATTTTGGGTTTAGGGGTGGTGGAGAAGCATTGAAGGGTATCCTTGAACCAGTGGCTCTTGGGAAAATATTCTCCATTCTTGCCACCCAAGAAGTTTAGGAATTTGGGCATTTTTTTGTTGAACTGACTGAGGTTGATAGCATTGTATTATGATATCTATTAATTATTTGTATTTCCTTTTATTGTGTCTTAAATGTTTCATGATTGTTTGCATCCAGAGTCACTGGTTGGAGACGGATGGTTGTACAAATTAAATAAATAAATGTCTATGTCATTCTACTCTATGACTTTGAATGACTAAAAGACATCGGATAAATAATTTAAAGTTTAAAGGTTCAAAGCGTATAGAAAAATGACAATGGTGACAACAGAATTTCTTTCTATCATAGTAGGAGCTAGGCTTTTTAAAATAGATTGTTACAATTTAAGAAATAGTTGGTATAAAATAAGCGAAAAAGTGCTTATGTCAAGTGCTTTTCTTGACATAAGGATGTAGGAAGTGGCACAATAATTTCGCACAATGATTAAATAATTTTAAATAATATTAAACCTATTTGGTAGAAAGTCTTAATTACTGGTAGTACAGTAGCACTTATTCCCATATAAATAACTCAAAGATTGCAACCTGCAAAATAAATTAATGATATTCAATAATTCTTGTTCCTGAACAAATATGGAAAAGGTAGGTCTACATGTCCCTACTGAGCTTGGGACTTCTTTGTTTTATTTTTTAATCAGTAATGGTCCATTCCTTGGTCGTATTACCTTCCATTTGGCATCAGTATATCACTGCTGAAGATTAGAACTGTAGGGCTTGGTACTTCATTGTTTTGGTATGTAGTTGTCACACTTTATTTTTTGGAACAGGACTAACAAGAATCTTGTCAAACTGGGTAGATTAATAATTGTCTCTTATTTCCTGGTATGGAAACACTGAATATATATTTAATTAAATTCTTATTTGTCCCTCTCCTTTGCTTTTCTGGATTTCTGTAAGCAGCTGGGCATGGTGAAGAGGAAGTGCTACCTCCCTACAACTTACAAGTTCATACATACACTTGTGATGTGAGCAACAGAGAGAATGTGTACAAGACTGCTGAGAGAGTCTGCAAGGAGGTTGGTGAAGTCTCAGTCCTCGTGAACAATGCTGGTGTTGTTTCTGGCCACCATCTTCTGGAATGTCCTGATGAGCTTATTGAGAGGACCATGATGGTTAATTGCCATGCACATTTCTGGGTAAATATACTTATTTCTAGTGGGATGACTGTATGTTCTGAAGATGAACAAGGTTATTTACTTATACTTAGTTCATTTTCATGTTTCCATTTTTGCTTTGTCCTTTCTCTTAAAATTAAATGATGTTTAAAATTAATATCATTTTTTTTTTGCGTGAGACTATAGCTTCAAGATGGTTTTGCCCTAGACTGGTGTGCCTTCTACCTTTATGCTGATCTTTGTACTCAGTGAGTCTGATCCAGAGAAACTATACTGCTGTGAAAATAGTAATTAAACATGTTTGTCAAACCAACTTCTCTCTTACAGGTTTCAATAAGGGATGGGAATGTTATAGATCTTCCAGTTCAGAGATATTACTATAGAAATAACATTCACTATTGAGTTCTGTTAATTCTCCTTTTGAATTATATTGTACAGCTGGCTCTTTAGAAGTTGTAATATATTTAATGTGTTATGACAATGAAAAAAAGGCATTTTTTTTGAACATGCTTTACAGCCTATCTGATTTATCTAGTTGGAACTGGCTACAAGAAACTATTGTCTCAAAAACATGAAGCTTCACTATTCTGACTATGATCATTGCTCAACAGATTATTTTGTTTTTTGAGTAGTAGCAGCTGTCTGAAGTCCCAAGCAGAAGTACATTTTAGCCTTGTTTTCAATCAAGGCTGGTAAATGTTCTATGCTATATTCATAGTCTAGTATTTCTGCTCTGTTGCTACTTTGAATGACTGTGGCTTTCATCGCCTGTACTGGCATCCCCAGAGGGGCTTACTTCCCAGGTAAGTCTATAGCCAATTGAATCTAAAGAGCACTAGAGTAGTAGAAATGGTTCCTTGCCCCCCTTTGCTTTTTTGGCATTTCTAAATTCTCTAATGTTGAGAATGCTATTTTTAATATCTATTACTGACCGTAAACAAGTATCATTTAATTAAGTATTATTTTTAAAAAATGATTTACATACCATTATACAGTAATCACTTGCATCCCAGAACTTGCAATGTTGATATACATTATTTTTGGAGTATAAGACGCTCCGAAGTATAAAACACACCTAGCTTTTGGGGAGGAAAACAAGGGAAAAATATCTGCCTCTGCCTCCCAGAAATGTGCCTCCTTGCAACAAACAGCAAACAGTACAGACAATATACACTGTTTGTAGTGTTACATTTCAGACTATACTTGTACAGATGCTGTTAAAATTGATGTGCTTTCTGGAAATATAGTTATTCTCTGCTATTTAATCACCAGCTGTTTCATGCTGCAGGGATTGCTATAGCCTATTGCAGCCTCCGCAAGCTCAATTTTCCCTGTTTGCTGCAAGGAGGTAAATTGCTGGGAGGCAGAGGTCAAAAGGTTGGGGCCGGTGGGTGGGTGGGTCTACATTCAGTGTATAAGATGCACCCAAATTTTCACCCTCTTTTAAGGGGGGGAAAGGTGTGTGTTATACTCTGAAAAATACTGTAGTTTGTAGCTCTTTGCTATTGAGAATCTTAAATACATGCGGAACCTATCTTAGGAGAGAAGAGCAGACAAGTAGTTCATAATCCTTCTGTCACGCATACTCTTTAGATCCATACCGTATACAGTTGAGTGGCTTGATCTGAGAGCCCATTTCAACACATACCAGTTGCATAATTCAAATAAGTTTGCATTTAGTATTTTACAAAGGGAAAGTACTGTAATTAGAAACTTTTTTTGCTTGAACAGGGGTGTCAAACTTGCATTGTCACAGCATCATCCCGTGATGTATCGGGACTTTTCCCCCCTTCGCTAAACCGGGCGGGGGCAGAGCCAGCACGTGATGCATCTGGCCCACAGACCATAAGTTTGACACCCCTGTACTAGAAGGATAAACATCCACCTGATACTTAAAAAGGCAGAAACAGTGCTAATTTCACAAATTTGATTAAAGAAAAAATATAAAAATGAGAGACATTGTCATTCATTAAATTCCTGAATTATCTTGTTCTTCATTTCAACAACTAAATCAAAATTGTGTGGTTTAAGGAATCATTTCTAAATCCCCAACTAATAGAACATTTAGTTGTAATCTTATAAACATTTATTAACAAATAAGCACCATTGTGGTCAAAAGAATTTGAATAATGTAAGTAGGATTATTGCAGCAACTTTGATCTATCCTTATTTCAGAGTTTTTCTCTGCTCTGCAGCAATAGTGTTTTATTTGAAACAGACAGGCCTAATAATACACTAAAAGTGACTTCAGACCTTGTTATGCAACTTTGTATAGTTTTAGTCAGCAACCACAACTTCTTTAGTTCCATGTACATGATTTCTGTAGTTCAATGAAAATGTCTTTAGGAAGAAATTATTTTCTTATGTGGATACTTAGACGTCTCCAATCCAAAGTACCAACAGTACAAAAACAATTAAAACTAAAAGAGTCTGAGCTATTGACTCAGACTCAGACTCTTCATCTGCTACTGATGATCATAAATACACATGTCATTTAGTATAGTTAGTAGCAAGTCTTTATTGCGTGCATGGTGACAACAATTGGTCATCTACAATCTTGAATTCCATTGCTGATTAAGCTACAATCTTTATTCCTAAAAAGTTGGGTGAAAGATGTGGCTTCCATTCATCTATACTACCTAGTTGGAAAGGGGGATTTGTGCAGATTTCTTCGCTTGCTCTGCACAAGACCCCCAGAATTACTCTTATAGGAGAGTCACTGCTTTTTCTGTTGATGGATGGCTTTCTTCCACAAGGAAGAGACAAAGGGACACAATCCTTAGTGTCATTTTTAGATGGAGTGCCAGTTCATCATGAAATATTTTATTAAATACAGTATATGGGATTTTTTTAAAATGGTACTTAACAGTTTTTAGTCTACGTTAGAATTTTCATTTCTAAGCATATAATTACCTCACTGTGTCAAGTGAAAAAAGATTCCAAATCTCTTTTTGGTCATGTTGGAAATCCATTATGACCATCTCATAATCTGTTCCTTAAAACATTATGTGGTGGCGGCACAGTGGTTAGAATGCATGCTGACTCTGCCCACTGCCAGGAGTCCAATCCTGACCAGCTCAAGGTTGACTCAGTTTTCTAGCCTTCCAAGGTTAGTAAAATGAGGAGCCAGATTGTTGGGGGCAATATGCTGACTCGGTAAACCACTTAAACAGTGCTATAAAGCACTGTGAAGTAGTATATAAGTCCTTTTGCTATTGCTATTATGTATTTAAAATGTGATGTTCTGTAATATGCAGTTCATCTATAAATCAATAAAACAGCTTAATCAATGTATCTCTAGCAAAGGTAAAGGAACTGTAACTTTTAAATAACGTTTGCATTAAAACACCCACACACCACATTAAATATATGTATTTCTTGTTTTTCATGCAAACATTTCTAACCCATTGAGCTTCAAGAATTGTAACACTGTCTACCTACTAAGATTATTCTTTCTTAATTATAACACGAACAAGCAAAGGTCTTGGTGGTGTGGGGTAAGCACTATTGTTCTTGTAGAAATATAGTTCAAAATAGGGCTGCTAATGAGTCTAACAATTGTAAGAAGAGCAACATTAAATACATCTTAACTTTGTACATAATGGTTTATTCTAATACAGATAATGCACATTAATATAGTTTTTAATATCACTATAGCAGAAGATAGTTTTGAGTATCTTACTGTCTTCATCCCATGCTATGATGCACCTTTGAGAACCTAACCAACTTGATCTTATATATACAACATTAGAATAAGCACCATATGTTCACATTAATATTCTTTGTGATGTGGCTGAAAAGTATACCTAGTTATTCTGTTGTTGCTTTATTTATTGCTTAGACGACTACCTTAGAATCTGATACATCAAATTATGTTTTAGCTAATCTACTTTAATCCCATGGTGCACAAAATCTATCCATTATATTTTTCAGAGGAACTCAGAGCTATTGGTTGCAATTATTGGTTAGCATAATTTTTCCTACCTCTTCATCAGGATTAAGCAGTGAAAGTGCACTACCAGTAGTGTAGTTTTATATGAACTTATCCGACTTTCTATTATTCATTTTATGTATTTAGCATGGTTAAGACTACCTGAGTCATCCTGGATTTACAAACGTCCTTCCCAGTAACTGTTTTTCAGAATTAGTGTTGATATGGTATATCTAACAACACTAGGATTGAAATGAATGGGAAAATTCATATAAGAAATAAAAGGGGATGTGGGCCCTTGACTTTCCTGGTCTCCTAATCTGAGGCTTTATACAGACTTTTACGGCTAAGCTAAAAATAGCTTTGGAGTGCCCTGTATAATATCAACCCATATTTAGACTGTGTACATTATTTCTTTATCCTTTCCAGACAAAACAGATGATTCCAAGGATTAATTTAAATAGTCTCTATAATGTTCCGTATATATAGGAAAAATGTCCTATAGTTTACTAAAGGCATGTGTTGAATTCAGTGATAAATGATGGCCTTACTTCTGTGCAAAAGTTTAAATTGTTGTTTAAAGTTTAAAGTTGGCTTTTTTAACAAGTGCTTTTAAGTATGCTCTCAAATATCTTTTAGACAATTGTTCTCATCTGTGCATTTTAAAAATGGCTGAAAGTAGGTGTATCTAAGTTATTTCAATAAGTGCTTTTACATCATTATCACTCCTAACACAAATGTTTATATGTAATAAGCTCAGCAAGCTTGTCCAGAGATACGTATCTTTATTATATACACTATATTGCCAAAAGTATTCGCTCACAACTGAGTCTGATTATGTGGATGGGTGAGCAAATACTTTTGACAATATAGTGTGTGTGTATATATATATATATATATATATATATATATATATATATATATATATATATATATATATATATATATATATATAGTTTTGAGCACTTAATATTCAACCTCTTCATCAGATGGATTTTTGATCTTTGATTAAGCTTGATTTAAACTAAGTCAATTAGTGCTACCAGTATACACCAAATCTAAAACTTGAGGTATGCTTGTTGAATAGAAATGGAAAGCCATGAAAGCTGATGGTTATTACAAACTCTCTTTCAAGTTGATAGAAGTTGAACTCTTTTGATACTCCACTGTGTGCTTGGATTAGTTTGTGGTAGGCGCTTTAGATTAGCAATAAATAGTTGGAATGTAAAGCGCAGATATGATACTGAGATTTAATTATGTATTGCACATAAATATATACACTGAGGGATTCATAAGAACTCCTTATGAGTGAATTTGTTTATTGTTAAAATATCTGCTAAGTGGAAAGTGGGTTTTATGGCTTACATAGCTTTAACTCATAATTCAAAACATTTTACACCTTTGCTCCTTATTTATATATGTAGTTTTGAAGAGCCCTTTTTCTGATTCTTTCCTTTGATCAGTTTCTATTTACAAAGAATTAGATTCAGTTGACCTAACTGGTATTTGTTGATCTCGCTCTTGTGATACTACCTTTCAACTCGACAATGGTGTACAGATGAAACAATCTTAAGTTTAAAAAAATGAAACTTTCTATCTCCCTTTTATCTATTGTGGTTTTCTATGGCCCTCCAAACTCTTGAACACAAGTCTTCTTCCCCAAATTCTTTCTTTGGAGATGCCAGACTTCAATGTACATATTTTCACACATCTACAATATGAAGATAACATAATAGTAGCTATTGGCACCAATTTATTTTTTTCAAATTTGTAAAGCTTCCTAATGCCATAGCAACTCTAGGCAGCATGCAGTATTAAAAACAGGTTATAACAATTTTTAAATGACAAGGAAAACACAAGGAAAACAACGTTCTCTTGCACAATGCACTCGCACATGGGGCCTAGCCCAAGACACAAGGGGAAAAACCCTGTTTCAACAGTCCGTTCCATATCACTAGTAGGGAAAGTGGGCTTTCTGACTTTTTCTTTTGGAACAGTCTTCTGTTGAAACTTCATCTGTCCTTTATGAGATCTGTATCTGAGGACAATCAGACATACAGAAAGCTCTGAAATTGAAATCAATGAACTGTGCTTTCCAAAAGTGGGACTATACACTAGTGTTCTCCATTTGGTGACTCTCAAAATGCATTCAGATTGCAAATTCCAGAATTTCCTGCCAATTCTATCTTTACGGTATATCCCCAAGTTTTTTTTTTAACTCTTACTAATTTTTCTTGTCTGCTTATCCATAGGCTTTGAGTAGAAAATATTTTTGTTATTGTTTCCAATTTTTCCTTTTACTGTATTTTAAAATATTTCTATTACATTCTTCTGCAATACTTAATAAGGTGTAAATGCTTTTCAGAATGATTCAGAAAACTGTAAAAAACCAATTGGTGATAACTTGTAATGAAAAGCAATGTAGAACTTATACAAAATTATGAGCAGAAAGGACTAACATTATGTTCTATTTTTTTAAAAAAAATTAAGGAATGAATTTTCTTATTATAGTAGGATATGTGCATATCCTGCTTGTTCTCAGAATCAAATTAAAATGGGAGTGATACACATTACACCAGGAAGTATGTGACATAATACATCTGGGAGCAATATTTTTCTTTTGGGGATGGGGATTGTGAGTAAGAAACATATTCTGTCACTACCTCATTATGTCAAAGATGTGGCATTTTATTGTCACCACTTGGCCTATATATTTAACTTAATCTATTCATTACAACCTACCGTAAGTCATTTTTTGGTCTGGTGTATATTTGCATACACCAATTCAATTTCCAAACTGTTCTGTTGAACATAATGGAGTTTTCTTCTGAAAAAAAGTATAAAATGATGTGGTAAAAAGGCAAATATATTGTAAGCAATTTTTTCTCTGTTTATTGAAAGGGAATTAGGCTGTCTTATGCAAACATCAGTTATCTTTAATTGAATTTCTAATCCTGAAAAAAATTGTTCTGGCAACATTGATTTGTAAGCTATCAGTATTGCATATTTACATTTACTGATGAATTATTTAAAGTGCATTTCTAAGGAAGGTCTAATTAAATATTTTTGTTTGATCTTATTTATGAAAGAAACCTCGTTTGTTCTTGCTATATTTATCATTTTCTACAGAATTTCAGATCCTATGTATTTTTTTTCCCATCTCCAGTTTGTGGAAAAAGATTTTTGCAGTAAATGCCCATTGTATGAGAATGAAGCTTATTTGGTAGTTGGTTCGTTTGTCTAGACAGTAGGTTTCTCAGATTTCCTTTCCTAGGGCCATCTCCAATGGAATCTTTCTGAAGCAGAATGGAAAATAACACTAGGAGCTGCAATGACGATTCCATTCTCTTGTATTTACAGGAACTCTTTGGAACACTTTCCTCCATAAATGGAAATATCTTTTGTCCATGTAGAAGGTCAATTCAGGTTTAAAATATTGATTTCTTTTCATTTCAACTTCTAGATCAATATTGTACTTTACTAGCATTGTGTAAAAGTGATGCATCTCATTCTTAGATGTATTAAAATAATCCCTTGGATGTTTTCTGCCTTAGTAGAGCTACAGGTGATTCTCTTCCTTTTGCTGTTCTCTATCTCAGTGAGGCCCCATGCTGGAAGACGCCTGAGGTATAGCTGGTCCAGCATTCTGCCTTTCCTGGGATCAGCTTATAAAAATTCCAGAAGCAGGACATGAACACAGTAGTGTGATTAAATTTCTCAACAACGGGTATTTAAACTGAGTCGGGTGGTAAATGGCAAAGTTTACTTATTTGCATTATTCATTGATTTTTAACCAAATGGCAACAAACTTTGGTGCTAATTGAACAGAGGTGAAGAATTTTCACAACTAGAAATTGAATGTGTTAGTAGGTGAGACTTAGGATTTAGGTGCTAGGAAACTTCTAATGTGTAATGAACAACTAGAGACAAAAGGTCCTTTTGCTGGAACTCAGTAGCTTAAAAATAAGCTTTTGATGTTTTCTTTGTTCCTTAGTAAAGTCTCTGCCAACTTTTTTGTTTTCCTTCCTTTAACATCCTGAATTAAAGTGTGTGGGAAATATAGAGATAAAGATTTAATTTAAACGTTTAATTTCTTAACACATTTCCCATTTTGACTAATTTGTTTTCTTAGCTCATTTTTCATTTTGGCTTATTTGTTTTCTTGATGGTACAGCAAATAAGCTGTGTAGATTGATTGATTGATTATGTGTCATTGCAACCACATAGATCTTTTTCAAAAAGAAAATGGGTGTGTATAATCAACTTGTAAGGTTTTTAGTATTTGACTGCAACTCTCAGAAGCTGTTGGAAACCAAAGTTTCTCAGGTAACATTTAAGAGAGTTGTGGAAACAAGAGACTCATAATATTTTTCTAGGGCCCTGTCCTGTTTCATTTGATTTTGTGTTTATTAGATTATTTTAGTTTGGATTGTCTGCTTGATTTGATATTTATAGTTGTTTTTATAGGGGTTTTCTATGCCATCCAGAGTCCATTGGGGGTGGGAGGCTAATATAATAATTTCATTATTATTATTATAGTTATTACTGTACATTGAAATACATTTCTATCTATCACTTATATATGTGGATCAAGCAGATCCACACTGCTTGGATCCACAAACATATTATGCCAATACATTATAATATCATAGGTTCTTGGGAAGAACTCAATGCATATGAAGGCCAATACCATCTGAAAAACTGGCAGATGTGACATTACATTGCTCTGTTTACAGTAATAATGAAAAATACTATATGGTTATATATTTATATTTGACCTATACTTTTGTCCTTTATTTTTCCTGACAGTTGAAATGACGATTAGATTGACCAAGGCCAGATTATTAGATAGGCTATCAAAGGCTTGATTTAAAGCTCATGGTTTTCCTAATGCATTTGTTGTTTTTTTTCCCATTTTAACGTTTCATATTATCCAGTATACGGTCAATGACATAAAAATACCACAGTGCCATTGACTAATATAAGTCCTCGTAGTTTGCTAAAAACAATTGTGAATTTTTTTGTGATGCTGTCCCCCAATACCAGTGTTTTAATATAGAATCATAATTCATTATCACTACTATCAGTTATATTCTTCTGCTTAATAACAATAATATCTGAGGTTTTTTGACACACAATTTGGCACTTTTTTTTGTTGGATACAGCATACAGAATCCCACACTAGAGTTAAAACCAATTTTTATGCGTGTATCAAGGGAATTCCTTTTATGGCTATAAAATTAGTTGAGCCAGTTCCTTTGCAACTGCATAGAATATGGTTAACAGTTGTTCTCCTAGTTGCTCCATTAAATAGGTACTGGTATTGGTAGAAACCATACTAGTTATATCACTTTATAGACTGAAACTTGGTTTTGGTCCATATTTCATCATTTTATTTTATATTTTCATATTTCTCAGTTGAAATTTTAGTTCTGTACTTGTATTATGTTACTTTATTCTTTCATCTAGCTTTTTTTTGGTATTTTTAAAACTAGAACTAAAATAATAAAGGAGGAGGATATTGGAAACTAAGTTTTCCATGAATAGAAATATCTTAGCAAACACCCCATAAGACAATATACTGCTCAGTTTCATTGAACTAGTTTCATTAGGCATTCCCCCCCCCCCCGAAACTTTTTAAGACTATTGTAGCGGAAATAACAGTTCTTTTTTTAAAAAGTAAGATTAAGGATGGTGAATGAAATTATCCTCGTTTCATGGGAACTTGAGTTCCTCTAATAATAAGGCTACCTGTGTTTTTAAAAAGATTTTTGGGATGAAAGCTGATTCATAGCTTCCCTCTAAATCTAGATTTGTGTATATTAGCTGCATTTCTCCTTAATTTTAGTCAAAGACTCAATCAGGAGCAGACTGAAAAGTTTGGTGAAGTGGTTAAAGTTAGAAACCAAAAGACTGTCAATTCTAGTTTTCTCTTACGCATGAAAGGCAACTGAGACGCTATTGATGAGTCTCTTAGTCCAACCCTACTGATAGGTTTCTTGTAGAGTAATTAGGAGGCAGAAATGTGCATATACTATCCTGAGCTTTACAGAAATAAAAACAGGATATAAATCTTAGTGTAACTATGTGTTTATGTTTTTGTATTCATATTTCAACTTGAAGAATATAGTGTTAGGGGAAACTTTGAATCATAAAAGGCAAAATTGCTTCATTGATTTTATTCCTTTATTTGGTATTATTTAATCAAATAAATACCATCTTTTCTTATGGTAATATTGTATGCTTATTTATAATTGGATTGTAAAAAGTGTTGTAGTGCAATTCTTACTTAATATATTTTTTATTTATTTTCCAAACTCTCACATACTTAAAACAGGTTACGTATCAGGAGTTACTTAAAGAGATATTACATCAAACTAGTAGTCCATTTAGCTCATTATTGTTGACATTGACTGGCAGCAACTGTCAAATCTACTTACATATTCCAGAAATTTAACTTGAGATTTTCCCCAAGCAAAATTTGTTCTTTCACAGCAGTGTGGTTCTCTGCCTCATTGCATAAAGGAATTCGTATATTTTACAAGCAACTAGGCAATCATTGGCCTACAATAAATTGTCTTTAATCATGATTTAACAAGCTTGACTTTGGAGATTAAATGAAGTAGATCCTCTTTTCTCTCAAGACACATCTTTTCAGATGCTTTTTTAAAGCACAAAATAAGAAACTCTATACTAAATTCGTGAATACAGAGCTGTGTATAGAACTTTCTATTAGGCACCAAATCTGAGTTTTCAGGATGATATGTCTTGTTTTTAGTTTTGTAGCTCCACAGAAATTATTTTTAAAAACATTGATATTTCTGTAAAAGTAACTAAAACAAAGGACCGTCAATACATTTTATCAGCTGCTGCATCTGCTTATGTTGATCAGTTGGGCGTTCAGCATTTTCCAGTCATAACTCTGGAAAAGGAACTTGGGCACCGGTGTAGAACAAGAAGGATTTATCACATACCTTCTTTCTAGTTTCGAATCGTTAACAAAATGAATACTCCAGACATTACTGAGAAAAGTGATATCACATTTTGTTCTCCATAGCGCTGCTTGGAGAGTCCAAGGATGGGTTAACACAGCCTGTTTGCCCATGGACTGAGTAGATTTTTCCCCCTCTGGCCACGCCTCCTTTGCCTCTTCTGGCTCAGTTTTAAAAACTCAGTCCGCCCGATAGGACGAGTTTTGGGGAACACTCAGCTTTGAGCAAATAGGCTGGGTTCTCCAATAGTAATTTTAGAGTATTTTATGTGTTGATATTTAGTTGTTATTAGGATTTTTCCCCAGGTTTTATTATTTTGACTTTTTATTTTCCTTTTTTCTAATTTTACCAAGAAGAGGATTTACTAAAGTAAGGCTGAGGCAGCGATCGGTTCCACAGTTGCTTAGTCGCAGCTGGGGGAACAAGCGAGGCCGCTCATCCGGCGTCTGCTGGCGAGCGCAGGGAAGGACGGCAATCCCCGTGTTTCCCTGGTCGTTTTGGAGGAGAGGCTTTTAAAAAAGCCCTTGCTTCTCCAAACGGCGTCTTTTGCCGATCGGGAGAGCGGCGGCCATTTTGAAAAGCGCTGCTTTGGCGCGCTTTTTGGCTGCAGCCAGTGGGAAGCGCCTGGCCCTTAAGTGAGGCTTTTGGCGCGCAGAAGAACCGGCGGCCATTTTTTTGAGACTTTTTTACCTTCCGGAAAGCAGCAGCAAGCAGCAGAGCCTCTCCGCCTCAACAGACAGCCGCAGAGGATTGCGAGGGCTTGCCTGGGTCTCCAGCAAGCCTGAAGTTCCCCAGCCAACTAAGGGGAAGCGGCAAGGAGTGTCCTGGTGCCTGATCCAGCCTCCCACCTGAGTCTGCAGACGCTTCTGGAGCCGTCGGGCCAGCGTCCACTGCCCTTCCCTCAGCAGCGACCTCTTCGACTCAAGATCAACCAAGGATGGCTGATGAAGGTTTGGAGCGAAGGGAGGAGCTGGCAGGGCCATCTGCAAAGCGCAGTAGGCCAGATCCCTCAGGCCAAGGGAGAAAGGGAAACAAGGGCGCTGGGGGGAAAGCTTCCCACTCTTCAGCTGGGAGCAAGGCCCCCAAAATTCAAGGGGACAAGGGGCAGGACTCCCTAAAGGACAAGTCTGCTAGGCCCCAGGTTCCCTCTGCACCCTTACCAAGTGAGGCTGGGCCAGTTCCTTCCCCACCCATTCAGAGGGAGATAGAGCAGGGGGAGGAAATGGGGGATAGATCTCCATCCTTCTGGGATAGGGATTCCATGTCAGGATCCCCTGCAGCCTCTCTGGGTTACCCAGGTTCTCCTAGCTCTTCAGTCAGGGAGGATATCCCCTCCTTTCAATGCTGTTTTCATGCAGAGGATCAGAGAGATCCTCCTAGGGGTGCCAGGGGACAGGCCTATGACCAATCCAGGCCTGTAGAGGACAAGGGCCCAGCTATGTCAGCAGAAATGAGGGATCTCATCACGCAGGCTATTTCCCAGGGTGTGGTAGAAGCCATGAGGCTACAGGAAGGCAGGGGTGGCAAGGCCTCTAGGCCTGTTCGCCCCCTGGGGGAAAAGAGGACCAGAGTACTTGATTCCCCGGGCACTTCTATCACCACAGAGGTGTCTACGTGGGAGGAGGAGACTGCTGAGGAATTTGCTCTCTCGGAGGATGAGGATATGCCTCCAGACAAGCCTTCCTTCACTGGTCTCTTTAAGCCATCCTTATTCAAGTCCATCTTACACAAGGCCAGAGCCTCTACTGAGCTTGGTGCCAAACCTAAGGACAAGGAAGTCCCCTCTACTTCCCAGGACCTCATGGCAGGGCTGTTCAGCGAAACAACCCCTGACCCAGAACTGATACCAGTCCCTGACATGTTCATGGAAGTTATCCAGCGCCAATGGGCACAGCCAGGTACCCTGGCCAACCCCAGTGGCGCAGACAAATCACTGTATCCCTTAGAACCTAGGCTGGAGGATGTATTGAAACCTCCAGAAGTGGATGCCCCTGTGGTCTCTCTGACCTCTAATTCTAATCTCCCGGCCGAGTTATTAGAAGGGTTAAAGGCAGAGGATAAGAGGGCAGAAAAGGCTTGTCTCAAAACGCACCAGGCGGCTGCCTGAGCGATCAAAACCTCCACCTCGGCCTCGTTCTTTACGAGGGCATCCCTATTATGGCTGCGCCAACTCAGATCTCAGCCCCCATCTGAAGCATCTCGTTGGCGACATGATCTTAACAAGATCATTACGGCTGTGGAATATGCCTCTGATGCATCCCTGCATGCTGCGAAATTCGCCTCTAGGGCACTAGCGTCCAACATCACTTCTCGCCGCCTGCTTTGGCTTCGGCACTGGCAGGCGGACATGAAGGCAAAGTGGAAGCTGGCTTCAGCTCCATTCAAGGGAGAGAACCTCTTTGGGGATTCCCTAGAGAAATTCCTAATTGAGACAAAGGATAAGAGGAAGGTCCTGCCTTCCACCTTCAGGAAGCATGACAGGAAAGGTCAGGGCTCGTTCAGGAAACAGGCCTTTCGGGCACAGGAAGGTGCCCAGGCCTCCTCCTCTTCATATTCCTCCCAAAGACAGTTTAACCAGTCCTCTGACAGGTCCCAGGAACGAAACAACTTTTCTTCCAGGGGCAGACAATCCAATCAGGGGTCCTTTCGGAAGCCCTTTCGTGGGGGATCCCACAACCGTCAGTTTAGACGTGGGAAGTGACTGTCTGGGGTCTCCTCCCATCGGGGGCCGCCTGCAATTCTATGCAGACCGTTGGGAGGAAACAACCTCGGACAAGTGGGTCTTAAATACCATCAGGAGGGGTCTAACCTTGGAGTTTCTATCCTCTCCTCTGCGGACCTTTGTTCGCTGCCCACTATCCAAGAACCCTGTAAAGAGGGCTCTCATGCAGGCAGAGATAGATCATCTTCTGCAGATCAACGCAATAGAGGCAGTTCCTCCAGAACAGGAAGGGAGGGGGTTCTATTCCATTCTCTTCCTGGTCCCCAAGAATTCAGGGGGGTGGAGGGCCATTTTAGATCTGAAGCGCCTGAACAGACATCTGGCCTACAAGCGCTTCAAAATGCAGTCCCTTCAGTCGATCCTAAGCTGCATGCGACAAGGGGATCTGCTCACCTCCATCGATCTCAAGGAGGCGTATCTGCATGTGCCCATCCATCCCGCACACAGGAAGTTCCTGCGCTTGTGTTACAACGGAAAGCACTTCCAATACAGGGCGCTTCCGTTCGGACTTTCTTCTGCACCCAGAACGTTCACGAAGCTTCTTGCAACTGTGGCGGCCCACCTGCGCAAGCTTCCAGTCCGCCTGGAGTGCTATCTGGACGACATCATCATCCACTCAAGGACTCATCAGCAAGCGGTGAGAGATGTAAACGTCACAGTTCACACCTTACAGGACCACGGTTTTTCAGTAAACATGGAAAAAAGCAACCTGACTCCTGCCACACGCATACAACACCTGGGCGCCATAATAGACTCAGTATCTTGCCAGGTGTCCCTGTCTCCGGAAAGAATCCGCAACCTCAGGAGCAGAATCCGGTTGTGTCGCAGGAACAGATCCTGGCAGGTAGTGCAGCTATCCCAACTGTTAGGGATCATGATTTCTTGCCTCAACATAGTTCCCTGGGCACGTCTTCATGCAAGGGAATTGCAATGGTTCTTGCTTCCAATGCAAAGAGCAAAGATCAGCAACTCCACCAGGAAAGTTCGCATCCTACCAAGAGTGACTCGGTCTCTGAGTTGGTGGCAGTCTCGAGCAGTGGAGAGGGGTTGCCTATTCAGAGAACCCGACAGGATCGTGGTAACGACCGACGCCAGTCTCTACGGTTGGGGGGCGCATTGCCAAGGTCAGCTGGCGCAAGGCAGGTGGTCTAGCGCGGAGGCAGCCCGGAGCATCAATTGGCTAGAACTCAGGGCAGCCCGGCTTGCGCTGAGATTTGCAGAACAGCTGAAGGGGCACCACGTTCTGCTACTGACCGACAATGTGGCCACAAAGGCTCACGTGAACCGACAAGGAGGGACCCACTCCAAAAGACTCATGTCAGAGGCGGAGGCCATAGGACGATGGGCAGAGATCCACTTAGCGTCACTGAGGGCGGATCACATCTCCGGAACCAGCAACGTAAGTGCGGATTGGTTGAGCCGTCAGACCATCGACAACTCGGAGTGGCAACTTCATCCGGACCTGTTCGCACAGGTGGTAAGGAGGTTTGGTCTCCCACAGGTCGACCTGTTTGCCTCGGCGGCAAACACACAGCTCCAGCGGTTCTTCTCCCGCTACAAGTCAGCACAAGCGGAGGGGACGGATGCCCTGAGGTCCAGCTGGCCTCCAGGTCTTCTTTACGCATTTCCGCCCCTCCCTCTGATCCCGCAGGTGATCTACAAGCTGCTGAAGGAGGGGGCGGAGCTCATTCTGGTGGCTCCACATTGTCCAGGAGATCCTGGTTCGCGGACCTGGTCGATCTGTCTGTGGAACAACCGTGGAAAATTCCTCCAGACCAGGTATCCTTGCGTCAGGGGGCCATCAACCATCCAGAGCCCCAATGGTTGCAGTTAGCCGTCTGGCACTTGAGGGGCAGCTTCTGAAGGACCAGAGCCTCTCAGACAACGTCATTAAAACCATCCAAGCTTCCAGACGTCCGGCCACTACTCGCATTTATGACGCGACTTGGGCTGCCTTTTCTTCCTGGTGCAGCAAACGGGACATTGACAGTGTGGAAGCATCCATCCCTCAGTTATTGGACTTCCTAAAGAGGGCTTGGACAAAGGACTGGCACCAGCCACTCTCAGGCGCCAGGTTGCTGCATTATCCACCATCTTAGCCAGACACCAACTCCAATCCCTGAGTCACCATCCTCAGGTCAAGAGCTTCTTGAAGGGGGCCTACAACATTCGACCCCAGGTGGTGCACAGGTACCCGACCTGGAACCTACCCTTTGTCCTGCAGGCATTGACAGCGGCTCCCTTCGAACCTTTGAGGAAGGTATCTCTTCGACATCTGACTCTTAAGACTGCCTTCCTTATAGCCATTACTTCAGCTAGAAGGGTATCTGAGATTGCGGCCTTCTCGGCCAAGGAAGAGCTGTGCATCATCCACCCAGACAGGGTCATCCTACGGTTAGACCCCGCCTTCATGCCGAAGGTGAATTCTCATTTTCACAGGTCTCAGGAGGTTATCCTCCCGAATTTCTGTCCCAGCCCTCAACACTCCAAGGAGCGCAGGTGGCACAAATTGGACGTGTGAAGGGCAGTCCGCATTTACCTGAAACAAACTAAGGACATCAGGCACTCCGAGGCCTTCTTTGTGTCTTTTCAACCAGGCTCGCTGGGTCACAAGGTGTCATCTTCAACCATAGGTCGGTGGCTGCGAGCTTGCATTAAGATGACATATGACCTTCAGGGCAAGCCGGTTCCACCTCGTGTAACGGCACATTCCACCAGAAGCGCGGCCACGACCGCGGCCTGGGCGACTCAAGCATCTATTCTGGACATTTGCAGAGCGGCCACGTGGGCGTCTCCCACGGCTTTCATTAGAAACTACAAGATCGATTCCTTTGCCTCTGCCGAAGCCTCCTTTGGCCGTAGAGTATTACAGAAGGTTATTGAGGCTCCGGACAATGTCACTTCTTCCCGCCCTGGGACACAATAGCTTGGGCATGTCCCATCCTTGGACTCTCCAAGCAGCGCTATGGAGAATGACCATTGTCTTACCTGAACGGTCGTTCTCATGGCGCTGCGGAGAGTACAAGACCCACCCAGGGTGATTGTTTAGCTCCGAGATTGTATCTTTACACAGGTGTGAGCTGAGGACGTCTTCGTCGGACAAGACCTCGTTTTTAAAACTGAGCCAGAAGAGGCAAAGGAGGCGTGGCCAGAGGGGGGAAAATCTACTCAGTCCATGGGCAAACAGGCTGTGTTAACCCATCCTTGTACTCTCCGCAGCGCCATGAGAACGACCGTTCAGGTAAGACAACGGTCATTTCCATAATATATACTTTAATTTCCTAATTTAAATCTGGAGCATGCAACTTCTAAACCAAGTGCTATACTTATATTTTAAATAGTCAAAGTAAAATGGGGTGAGAATGAAAAAGCTAAATTTGATTTTATGTCAGCGATATTTAATTAAAATTAAATAGTTAATAAATATTATCAAACTCCTTTAATATTGTCAAATCATGTGCTTAATGTTATTTTTCCTTCTCTTACATTAAAAATTGCAAGTTTGTAACAACTTCGTGTATGGACCTTAGATGTTGCATTTTTAATTAATGTGACTACCTGCTCTGCTATAAGTTTTTAGAATGTTTCAAGAACTCAAAAGGAAGATGGGTGGGACAGATCAACCAAGCAAGGTTAATTCTGAAAAACATATTTTAATCAGTAGAAGCAAGACCATAACAACTTCAATCTTCTGTCATCCAACAACTGCACATAAAATGCTTTGTGTGGTGTTCAGAGCTCGAGTTAATAACTGCAAGCAAAACTCTGGTTCAAAGAACATGTGAAAATTGTTAAGTCATTTCTGATTGAAAAACAAAGTCGTCATAGAAATGAAATTAGACTGAGTCAGCTGTTAGTAAAATTATTTAAGCCAATAGTTATTTAGAGAGCAAATTCATATGGCATCATATGGTGATTTAAGTTGGGGAGGACAAGGGAGAAGAATCCACATGTGTGTAGAATTGATATATAGCAGTCCAAAACAGGCTTTATTTTGGCTTGCAGATACAATCAATTTGGCAGAAATGCAATTCTAGCACATTATCTCTTACTGCAAGCACATGGCAGCTGCAATGTGACACCTTATAAATGTTTTACTATTTCAAATGGATTTCTGCATGGGGAAGTTCATAAAAGTCCACAGAGGCATATCCAGGTGTTCTGGGATGAAATTATAAAAGAAACCTTGTGGAGTTTTGTTGCTGTTGTTGGGTACTTGGGTACTGGTAAGTGGGAATTGCCTAAATGCTGCTCTGGGAGGCTGCAAATAATTATAAATTTTGAAATGCAAACCAATAAGACAATCTTTGGCAGAAAAGTTCCTGCATCGTAATACAACTTTTCACTCATACAGTAATGTGCATTTATGAATATGGTCACTGACGCAGGAATGCTATCTTCCCTCTCCTCCCCCACTCCGCTCCCTCCTCCTTCGACCACACCTAGGTGCCTGGCTCTCCCATCCCTCCTGACCTGTTCCCCCCCCACCCCTGGAACCCCTTACAATTTTTAAAAAACAATTAATTAAAAAACCCCTCAATGTGCGCTTCCTCCACCTCTCTGGGTTAATGAACCCGTCCTCGAGGTGGGCCCTTGAGAGGGCAGGAGGCCATAACTGCGAGAGGGGGGACTCCCGCAGTAAAATAAGGTCAGACCTCGCATACATGATAAATGATAAATAATAAATACACCGGGCTAAAGATGGATTCTGGGTGCTAAAGGTGTTAAATAAGTCTACCCGTTAAAAATCATGACAGAACGGCAACCAAGATTACAAGATGAGAGAGATGGGTAAAGAAATAGGTAGAAGTGGCTAAAAAATAAGTAGGGCCTATAATCTACAGTTCTCAATAGTAGGGGGTTAGGCAGTTCTTAAAGATCCGTAAGAGAGTGAGCAGATGATCCATAGCGGGCGGGGGGGGGTTCAACAGCTCCCCGCAGTCCTTCCAAGCCCCAGGTGGTAAGGGGTTAAGCCGTTCTCAAAGTCTATACAAAGACAAGCGGATAATCCATAATGGGCAGGGGGGTGGTGTCGACGGCTCCCCGTGAACCTTTCAAGCCCCAGCGTCGCCTCCACGCCATTTCAGGCGGCCTCTGTTATTCACTCCACACCTTCTGCCGGCCTCCGGCGCCCTCCAACAACTCCGGCGACTCCGATGTTTCAAGCCCAGCTCAAACCTCCCACGACTTCCACTGGGCTTCTGGTAGGCTCGGGGTTCCCAGCGGGTCCAGCGGGTCGGGGGACTGATGTTTAGAGCCCCCGATGATCTTCCGGGCCGCCACTGCTACCAGCGCCTCCCTCCGCCTTCTCTCGTGTGGGACGCCATCGTGTCCCCGTCGCTAGCTGCTCAGGGCGTCGCTGGTCTCACCTCGGGCTGTCGTAGCTGTCGTGGCTTGCAAAAACGCCCGCAAACGCCGGCCAAACAGATCGTAACCGCCAAGACGCCAGCTCCAGCAGCCGTCGACGCCTGCAGTCTCCCGGAGTAAGCCGACGCGCCCGCACGCTGACCGCCATTTCCCGGCTCACTACAGATTTTCAAAAAACACCGATTTGCTTTCTTCCACACTCCTGTGCCGTCCGGCCACCCTGGGGGACCACTAGGGCCCTGAAATAAGCCAGGGTGGTCATTGGGTAGGTTTGTGGTCCAGTTCGTCTAAAGGACCAGCAGCACCCAGCCCGGTCAAAAAGAGCCCCGAGAAAACACGGAGCTCAGAGGCTGACCGCCATCCTCCAGGAAGCTCCTCCTCCTCTACATGGGGCTTCCCTTGAGATGCACTCGGAGACTGCAGTTGGTCCAGAACGCGGCCGCGCGGGTGATTATGGGGAGGGCGAGATACTCCCCTGTAACACCTCTCCTGCGCGAGCTGCACTGGCTTCCTGTAGTCTATCGAGTGCGTTTCAAGGTTTTGATTATGATCTTTAAAGCGCTTCATGGCACAGGACCTAGTTACATGCAGGATCGCATCCTGCCCCATACATCCCTACGACCAATCCGCTCACACAGAGAGGGACTTCTTCGGGTGCCGTCCGCCAAACAGTGTCGGGGGGCGACACCCAGGAGCAGAGCCTTCTCTGTGATGGGCCCAGCCCTATGGAATGACCTCCCCCGTGACATCAGGACTACTTCCGATCTCCGCTCCTTCCGTGTACAGTTGAAGACCCACCTCTTTCAATTATCTGGCCTGGCTCAACCGTAAATTTTTTCTTATTCCTCCTGACAGTTCTTTTTAAATTTTTAAATTTTTAAATTTTAAATTGTGTTTTTACAATTGGGGTATTTTAATGGTGACTTTTAATTGTCCAATGTGATGTAATTTGTTACCTCCTCCGTACATGTTATGTCCTGTATATATGTAGGTTTATGTGTTTGTATACATGTTTTTGTTTTATACTCCATTGTACGCCGCCCCGAGTCCTGTCTGGAAAGGGAGCGGCTAATAAATTTAAATTTATTATTATTATTTATTTTATTATATCTAGCAGAGGAGAACTTCTGAAGTTATCTTAGTGGCCTATGGCCATTTTAAAGAATGTTCCGCCTTTTGAACTTGTCCTCTGTCTGAAAGGCTGATCCATGGTAAACCTCATTTTAAAGTAATTATTTAAAAAAAGCAAGGATCTAGAAGCTGTCATCACTATTGACTCAGCACATGTTACAGGCCTTTGATTATGATGATAGCATTTTTATCTGAACTATAGTAATTGTTTTTATATATGCATCAGAACATTTTAAGTAGAACTAGCTTCTTCTTTATCTATTTAATTTGATGACATACAAGTTTATCTTTAAGGGATTAAAGTGCATTTTCTGTCAAGGATCCTGACAGTTTACCATGTTTATTCAATATTTGTTGAGTAATCCACAGTTGGATATAGTCTCCCCTCTCCCATCTGCCAAATCAAATGTACTATTTTAAATTATAATTACACATAGTATGTTAAATATAGGCTTGGTTTTATATAAAGTAATCCTATAGAAGTGTGACTTAATACAATAACTGAATATTTTCAGTAGACAACTAATTAGAACTACATGTACTATCCTGTGCAATTTTATTTTAAGACATTTTTGTAAATTCATTTTTACTTTTTGCTTCAACAACTTTACTTAAAATAAATTTTATTTTGTGTTATTTTTCCCTTAAATTTCTATTTTAGTCCTGAAATGAAATAAGCAGGTTTCAGATTGGAGGAGTGCTTAAGTTTGACAACTTTGTCTTATCTTTGGACCGGCTTATCAAAAATTAAGGCATTATTTCTTGTGCTCTTTTTTGTAGACTACTAAAGCATTCCTTCCCAAAATGCTGGAACTGAACCACGGACACATTGTCACTGTTGCAAGCTCTCTTGGCCTCTTTAGCACTGCTGGAGTAGAGGTTTGTTCAAATTCCTTAAAAAATGTTTCCTGCATGTTGAAAGAGTTTGCTTTTATCATCAAGCTTGGTGTGCATGGTAATATGTGCAGCACTTGGACAAAACAATTCAACTTTTGAGGAATCCATCAGTCAGGAGTAACTAATTTAGTTTCTTTGGAAAACTAAATCACCAGTGAATTAAAAGCAATGGACATTGCAATGAGACTACCACCAGACTTTTCAGATCTTTTATAGCAAAGTTTGTTGTAAAGCTATCACTATAGAAGAAAAATAAGAAATAAACTCAGCCCTTAATTTATGAAATCCCAATGATATGAGAATTAAATTTAGTATCTCAAAGTATTATTAAGGTATGTTATAAAGCATCTTTTTACCGATCATACCATCTCAAAATTGTTCCTATTAAATGGCAGCACATCTCTAGAGGCTTTATCTAGTGCTGAGAGACGCTAAGAAATGAACCTAAGACTTCTGTCACTGAGCCATGTGTCATTTGAGGATTCTAGATATTGTAATAGAGCATTCCTGGTTCCAAAGACATTGCCAAAGATATACTTAGATTTGAAGTGAAATGATGGATTTGATCAGAATTGGTAATTTGGTAGAACTAGAGCCATATTTCCTTCCTCCTTCCTTCCCTTTTTCCTCGTTCTGTCCTTTCTTCCTTCTTTCCTGAAAAGCACAGTTGATAGTTATGCCTTTTGTTTTCAATTGTTTTGTTATTGATGATGATTGTTGCTAATATAATTAAAGTTACATTTTTTTCTGGCTATTGATAGGAGATAGCAGGAAGATGCTGAGATAAGGTGATCTGTTGGCAAATCTATTCACCATGTATTGTCTCTAGCATTACCAGTATATTTCCTCTGCATCTCTTTGTTGCTTAAGGTGCTTAAAACATCTGATCAAAAGGAGGACATTTCTTATTTTAATAGTGAAAGCAGCTAGAGTCACAATGGGAGGAACATTGTGGGATACTACCAGTGGGGCAGCCTTCTGTCAGGGATGCTTCAAACTGGATTCCTCCTATGAGCATGGGAGTTGGACTCAGTAGCCTAAGTGCAACTCTCTGGTTCTATATTTTCCCAGGATATTTGTTAATTCTTCTTACATTATAACAGGAGCAGGTTTCCAATATCAACAATATATTCTCCTTTTTTACTACTGAAAATACGATTAAGGATTACAATCAATTATAATTTTAATTAGGCCCATAAAGAAGGGACAAATTAATAAATTTTAGTGTATTAATCTGAAGTATGCCTGACTTTTGTGTCGTAATCTCCTTCCTTCCCCTGTACCTTCCTTCTTTCTCAGTACTCTTTAAATGAACACTTCCTAAATTTTAACCTAAACTTTACACTATGGACTAAGATTCTAATTTGTCCTGATACTGCTCAGATTTAGCTACTAATGTGAAAAAGTCCAAACTTTCCTGTTTCTGGAATCAAACCCATTGAGCAAACCTAAGAAAAAAGATGCTACCTACTGACTGTTCCTCCAAATTGCTTGAGGTAGCTCTTCTTTCTCTAAAAGAAAACAATGGCTGAATTGAGAAATAGGTTTTTTTTAATGCTGCTTGAAGACAGAGAGCTTTTTATTTCTTCAAAAAGCTACATCAAAGAATGTCATTTAAGTTTAATTTTTCAACAAGACATTTTTATTTAATAAAAGTTAGATGATCGGTTTAAGTCTGGTTTTTTTTTTTAAAAAATGTGTAACTTGTTTCGTGCTTGTTTTTTTATATTGCCAATTTAGGATTATTGTGCCAGTAAATTTGGAGCTGTGGGGTTTCATGAGTCCCTGAGCCATGAACTAAAGGCAGCTGAAAAAGATGGCATTAAAACAACACTGGTTTGCCCTTACCTTGTAGACACAGGAATGTTCAGAGGCTGCAGAATTAGGTAAGTAGGAACGGGTTTTTTTTTTAAAAAAAAATCTATGCACACATAATCCTTGACTTACAACAGTTAATTTAGTGACCATTCAAAGTTACAATGGCACTGAAAAAGGGACTTATGGCCATTTTTTACACTTATGACCATTATAGCTTCCCCATGGTCACATGATTTACGTTCAGATGCTTGATAACTGACTCATATGACTGACGGTTGCAGTGTCCCGCAGTCATGTGATAATCTTTGGCGGCCTTCCGACAAGCGAAGTCAATGGGGAAACCACATTCACTTAACAATCGTGTTACTAATTTAACAACTGCAGTGATTCACTTAACAAATGTGGCAAGAAAAAGTCGTAAAATGAGGCAAAACCCACTTAACAAATTTCTCAATAACATAAATTTTGGACTCAATTGTGGTCATAATTTGAGGACTACCTGCATATAAAAATATAATGCAGCTGTATCAAATACATTACACATAACATCACTCTACTTGCATTAAAAAATCATTCTTCACGAACAAAATCATAATAAAAATATCTAATATATTTTTAAATATCTAATATAATCATATTTCCTATGTTATGGGGAAACATTTTCATATATTTGAAAATATATTGGATCAGAATTTAATATGGTAATGTTTAAAATAGTTCATTAGACTCCCATAGCTAGTTTACAACCAGTGGTTCTGCTGTAATTGTAAGGTACTATTTTTAGTGTAGTATAAATGCCTCTTACATTAAATACATTGGTTACTATTTATATAATATACATTGCACCTTTTAAATTGAAAAGCATTCAATGATATAACTCAAAGTAAAGTCAGAAGTTTGTAATCATGATATGTGACCCTGATCATGGCTTAAACAATTAAAATTCTAGTAAGTTTCTAGTTTTATAATTTCTTCTCTATGTAATTTAATTTGGTATTTGTATTATGCTAATGAGTTCCAAGGGCTCAGGAGCTAGGACGCTGAGCTTCTAGATCAGAAAGGTTGGCAGTTTGGCGGTTCAAATCCCTAACGCCATGTAACGTTACTTGTTTCACCTTGTTCCGTTACTTGCTCCAGCTTCTGCCAACCTAGCACTTTGAAAGGATGTAAAAATGCAAGTAGAAAAATAAGGACCACTTTGGTGGGAAGGTAAGAGTGTTCCCTTCGCCTTCGGCATTTAGTCATGCTGGCCACATGACCATGGAGACCTCTTTGGAAAGTGCTGGCTCTTTGGCTTTGAAACTGAGATTAGCACCACCCCCTAGAGTTGGGAACGACTAGCACATATGTGCAAGGGAAACCTTTACCTTTACTGAGTTCCAAATATAATGTATAGAACACTTAGATTTTATACTATGTGTATTATTTAGTTTTTGAAGATGCATACTGTATATTGTGGGAAGGATAATTTGTACTAAGGAAGGACCTCATCCTAATGAATTAGTAAAACAAACATGCTTGGCATTGTCTTCTGTCATCTTGTACTTTTTATCTATGTTTTTAAAATGTGGCTTGTTGTTTTTATTTTTTCAGAAAAGAAATAGAGCCATTCCTTCCACCTTTGAAACCAGATTACTGTGTAAAGCAAGCTATGAGAGCTATACTGACAGATCAACCTATGATTTGCACACCTCGTTTGATGTATATGGTTACCTTCATGAAAAGGTTATTATTTAGATCTCAGTAAAATGTACATATTTCAGAAATAAATGGGCAGTCGGACTTTGGGATAGATGTCCAGCTTTTACTTCTAATCAACTCAAGTATTATTGCTTGTCAGAGAAAATGTGATAGCACAGAGAGGCCCTGGAATCTATAACCACTCATAATTTATAGGATTGGTACAACTAGTTCTCAAACTTGGCATAAGGCAGTGTTCACTCCATAAAGGAGAATATTTGTAGCTCAGGATTGAAATGAGATGTCCTTCATGCTCTCTGATGGCTGTTTTCTTGCAGATGTTTTATTATCCAAACAAGGTAACATCATCAGTGCTAGACAAGAAAACAGCCAAGCTCAAAGAGCACCAGGGATCCCTCACTGTTCATTCTTTCTGTCTCTCCTAGCACTGTTTCCTCTTCATTTTCAAAATGTATGAGACAGAAGTGCTTCACCATCTACTATGTGAGATTTTTTGGGGGTAGTAGCAGATATTGCATGCAGATTCTTTCAGGCGCAAAGCATTATTTCTAGCCCTGGACTTCTACAAGAGTCAATCAATATGGGGACATCACGAGCAATTGTATTTCTTTTGAAGGAACAGAAACAAAAATAGACTTCATTGATAGTATACCAAAAAGGAAAATGTCCAACATTTTTGTGCCTGGAGAATAACAAGGACAAATATTCTGGCCTTACTGGCTTAAGAGGCATGAATTCTGCACAATTGAAGTTTTAAGTTCCATAGAAATAAATGATAAGGCTACCTAAACCATTTTCAATCTATTGCTGATAAGCCCTGAAAAGTTAATAGCTTTATTTCATTCATTTATTTGTATCTCACCTTTATCATTTTTACAAATAATTCAAGATGGCGAACATGTCCAACGCACCTTCTTCTTGCTATTTTCCTCACAACAACAACCCTTTGAAGTGAAATGGGCTTGGCTCAGATCCCAAAGATCCAAACTTTGTTATCAATCATAAATGTGAATAGAATGCCAAATACTAAGATCATGTATCATGTGGGGGACAGATGGCCAGAAGTGTATTATAGACCTTAAAACAACCTTCGTGAGCTGTGGTAACTTTGTACAGTCATCAAACAACTGGTTGTAAGCTGAGAATGACCCATAACAATATTGGTCCCCTCCCAAATGTGTTTGGGAGGAATCATAAAAGTGAAATTAAGAAACAGCGCATCTCCTTAATCAAAGGCATCTGGACTGTTACATTTTGTTATATTCTCCCTGTTTTGATTTTATGGATTATTTATTTCTTGGAAAACCACCTTCCTTTTCAAGGAACTTCACAAATCTGTATAAAGCCTTATTAAATTCCTCAAGGGCTCATACCATTTCCAATTGTTGAAGTCTCTAGATACAGTGAAAATAGAAACAGTAACACATGAAAACAAAAGCAAAGTACCAAGGAAAGAATGAGGCATAGCGCAAGTATTTTGAAGGAAAGAGAATGCTAGCAAATGTTTCAATGTGAGGCCCTTTTTGAGTATGGAATCCAGCCAAATGGTCCTTCTGGTCTTTTGGCCTTGATCTCTGAGTATTTTTTTTTCCAGCTAAAAATGAGTAAGACTTAAGGAAATACATATTGGTTTTAAAATAGGTAATAGTTTGATGGATTGATATTGCTGATAAAATTACTGTATTATTCTACAGAGGCAGTGTGAATAGCTCATTAGTTAAAATAGTAAAAAATGTGCGCAGCCAAGACTAAGCCACCCTGGGAAGCATTCTTTACTGAAAAATAGCAGGTGGGGTTTGTGCTTCAGAGGAAGCCCTTTAATTGTCCATAAAACACATTATAGTCTTGTACAGAATAGTTTTATTAACATCCAGAGCCTGGAGCTCTTTGGAACAATGTTAGGATTTGCACTATTAAAGCCTTTGACTCATATTACATTCAAAACATAATAATAATAATAATGGATTCTTTCATTACTTTAGCCTTGGAATTATTTGTTCTTGATTTGTTGATTTTGTAGAAGAGAAGCAATAATTTTAGAAACTTAAACATCTATCCTTAGTCTATCATATCTGAGGGAATCTGCTCTAGATAGCATTTTAATTTTCTTACATTTGTTATTGCAATTTTTAAAAGCAAATAACCATCTTTATTGCTATATTTACAATCCTATTTATCTGTTTCCTTGTTTTAGCATCCTACCTTTTGAAGCAGTTGTGTGCATGTACCGGTTTTTGGGAGCAGACAAGTGTATGTATCCTTTCATTGCTCAACGAAAACAGGCCACAAATAACAATGAAGCAAAGAATGAAATATAACATTTTATAAAGGACTGTTATTTGTAACAGAATTATTATCAAATGCTAGAACTGTATTCTGGAGTGCACTTGCATTTAGCAGGAGCAACTGTTAACATTTTATCATGACATTCTCTTGGATCCTATATCTGAATAGTGAACAGGAAAAAAACATTTTTTTACATATTGTATGTAGAGTAATCAGAATTCCTGAGAACCACGAGAGGCAAATTTATAAAAGTAGTGAACACCCTTATTCTTTTGAAACTTTATTAGATGTACAGTAATATGTTACTCTTTTTATAGAGA